>NC_090937.1:1281194145-1282497848 GCF_040938575.1 Ambystoma mexicanum
TGGGGGGTGGGGGTGGTGGGAGACATGAGTGGGGGCCTGGTGGAGGCTGCCCCTGCACTGCTGGGGGGTGGGGGGTAATGAGGGACATGAGTGGGGGCCTGGTGGAGGCTGCCCCTGATGGCTGGGGGGTGGGGGTGGTGGGAGACATGAGTGGGGGCCTGATGGAGGCTGCCCCTGCACTGCTGGGGGGTGGGGTGGTGGGAGACATGAGTGGGGGCCTGGTGGAGGCTGCCCCTGCACTGCGGGGGGGGTGGGGGTAATAGGGGACATGAGTGGGGGCCTGGTGGAGGCTGCCCCTGGTGGCTGGGGGGTGGGGGTGGTGGGAGACATGGGTGGGGGCCTGGTGGAGGCTGACCCTCGTGGCTGTGGGATGGGGGTGGTGGGAGACATGGGTGGGGGCCTGGTGGAGGCTGCCCCTGGTGGCTGGGGGTAGGGGGTGGTGGGAGACATGAGTGGGGGCCTGGTGGAGGCTGCCCCTGCACTGCGGGGGGGTGGGGGTAATAGGGGACATGAGTGGGGGCCTGGTGGAGGCTGCTCCTGGTGGCTGGGGGGTGGGGGTGGTGGGTGACATGAGTGGGGGCCTGGTGGAGGCTGCCCCTGCACTGCTGGGGGGTGGGGGTGGTGGGAGACATGAGTGGGGGCCTGGTGGAGGCTGCCCCTGCACTGCGGGGGGTGGGGGTAATAGGGGACATGAGTGGGGGCCTGGTGGAGGCTGCCCTGGTGGCTGGGGGGTGGGGGTGGTGGGAGACATGAGTGGGGGCCTGGTGGAGGCTGCCCCTGACTGCTGGGGGGTAGGGGGTGGTGGGAGACATGAGTGGGGGCCTGGTGGAGGCTGCCCCTGACTGCTGGGGGGTGGGGGTGGTGGGAGACATGAGTTGGACATGGTGGGGGCCTGCTGGCAGGTGCCCCACAGTGCTGGGGGGTGGGGGTGCAGGGGTACATGAGTTGGACATGGTGGGGGCCTGCTGGCAGGTGCCCCACAGTGCTGGGGGTTGGGGGTGGTGGGAGACATGAGTGGGGGCCTGGTGGAGGCTGCCCATGACTGCTGGGAGGTAGGGGGTGGTGGGAGACATGGGTGGGGGCCTGGTGGAGGCTGCCCCTGGTGGCTGGGGGGTAGGGGGTGGTGGGATACATGAGTGGGGGCCTGGTGGAGGCTGCCCCTGCACTGCGGGGGGGTGGGGGGGTGGGAGACATGAGTGGGGGCCTGGTGGAGGCTGCCCCTGACTGCTGGGGGGTAGGGGGTGGTGGGAGACATGGGTGGGGGCCTGGTGGAGGCTGCCCCTGGTGGCTGGGGGGTGGGGCTGGTGGGAGACATGAGTGGGGGCCTGGTGGAGGCTGCCCCTGACTGCTGGGGGGTAGGGGGTGGTGGGAGACATGGGTGGGGGCCTGGTGGTGGGTGCCCCTGACTGCTGGGTGGTAGGGGGTGGTGGGAGACATGGGTGGGGGCCTGGTGGAGGCTGCCCCTGGTAGCTGGATGGTGGGGGTGGTGGGAGGCATGAGTGGGGGCCTGGTGGAAGCTGCCCCTGACTGCTGGGGGGTAGGGGGTGGTGGGAGACATGGGTGGGGGCCTGGTGGAGGCTGCCCCTGGTGGCTGGGGGGTAGGGGGTTGTGGGAGACATGAGTGAGGGCCTGGTGGAGGCTGCCCCTGCACTGCGGGGGGGTGGGGGTAATAGGGGACATGGGTGGGGGCCTGGTGGAGGCTGCCCCTGGTGGCTGGGGGGTGGGGGTGGTGGGTGACATGAGTGGGGGCCTGGTGGAGGCTGCCCCTGCAATGCTGGGGGGTGGGGGTGGTGGGAGACATGAGTGGGGCCTGGTGGAGGCTGCCCCTGACTGCTTGGGGGTAGGGGGTGGTGGGAGACATGAGTGGGGGCCTGGTGGAGGCTGCCCCTGCACTGCGGGGGGTGGGGGTAATAGGGGACATGAGTGGGGGCCTGGTGGAGGCTGCCCCTGGTGGCTGGGGGGTGGGGGTGGTGGGAGACATGAGTGGGGGCCTGGTGGAGGCTGCCCCTGACTGCTGGGGGGTAGGGGGTGGTGGGAGACATGAGTGGGGGCCTGGTGGAGGCTGCCCCTGCACTGCGGGGGGTGGGGGTAATAGGGGACATGAGTGGGGGCCTGGTGGAGGCTGCCCCTGGTGGCTGGGGGGTGGGGGTGGTGGGAGACACGAGTGGGGGCCTGGTGGAGGCTGCCCCTGGTGGCTGGGGGGGGGGTGGTGGGTGACATGAGCGGGGGCCTGGTGGAGGCTGCCCTGCACTGCTGGGGGGTGGGGGTGGTGGAGACATGAGTGGGGGCCTGGTGGAGGCTGCCCCTGCACTGCTGGGGGGTGGGGGTAATGGGGGACATGAGTGGGGGCCTGGTGGAGGCTGCCCCTGGTGGCTGGGGGGTGGGGGTGGTGGGAGACATGAGTGGGGGCCTGGTGGAGGCTGCCCCTGCACTGCTGGGGGTGGGGTGGTGGGAGACATGAGTGGGGGCCTGGTGGAGGCTGCCCCTGCACTGCGGGGGGGTGGGGGTAATAGGGGACATGAGTGGGGGCCTGGTGGAGGCTGCCCCTGGTGGCTGGGGGGTGGGGGTGGTGGGAGACATGGGTGGGGGCCTGGTGGAGGCTGACCCTCGTGGCTGTGGGATGGGGGTGGTGGGAGACATGGGTGGGGGCCTGGTGGAGGCTGCCCCTGGTGGCTGGGGGTAGGGGGTGGTGGGAGACATGAGTGGGGGCCTGGTGGAGGCTGCCCCTGCACTGCGGGGGGGTGGGGGTAATAGGGGACATGAGTGGGGGCCTGGTGGAGGCTGCTCCTGGTGGCTGGGGGGTGGGGGTGGTGGGTGACATGAGTGGGGGCCTGGTGGAGGCTGCCCCTGCACTGCTGGTGGGTGGGGGTGGTGGGAGACATGAGTGGAGGCCTGGTGGAGGCTGCCCCTGCACTGCGGGGGGTGGGGGTAATAGGGGACATGAGTGGGGGCCTGGTGGAGGCTGCCCCTGGTGGCTGGGGGGTGGGGGTGGTGGGAGACATGAGTGGAGGCCTGGTGGAGGCTGCCCCTGACTGCTGGGGGGTAGGGGGTGGTGGGAGACATGAGTGGGGGCCTGGTGGAGGCTGCCCCTGACTGCTGGGGGGTGGGGGTGGTGGGAGACATGAGTTGGACATGGTGGGGGCCTGCTGGCAGGTGCCCCACAGTGCTGGGGGTGGGGGTGCAGGGGTACATGAGTTGGACATGGTGGGGGCCTGCTGGCAGGTGCCCCACAGTGCTGGGGGTTGGGGGTGGTGGGAGACATGAGTGGGGGCCTGGTGGAGGCTGCCCATGACTGCTGGGAGGTAGGGGGTGGTGGGAGACATGGGTGGGGGCCTGGTGGAGGCTGCCCCTGGTGGCTGGGGGGTAGGGGGTGGTGGGATACATGAGTGGGGGCCTGGTGGAGGCTGCCCCTGGTGGCTGTGGGATGGGGGTGGCGGGAGACATGGGTGGGGGCCTGGTGGAGGCGGCCCCTGGTGGCTGGGGGGTGGGGGTGGTGGAGACATGAGTGGGGGCCTGGTGGAGGCTGCCCCTGCACTGCGAGGGGGTGGGGGTAATAGGGGACATGAGTGGGGGCCTGGTGGAGGCTGCCCCTGGTGGCTGGGGGTGGGGGTGGTGGGAGACATGAGTGGGGGCCTGGTGGAGGCTGCCCCTGCACTGCTGGGGGGTGGGAGTGGTGGGAGACATGAGTGGGGGCCTGGTGGAGGCTGCCCTGCACTGCTGGGGGGTGGGGGTAATGGGGGACATGAATGGGGGCCTGGTGGAGGCTGCCCCTGGTGGCTGGGGGGTGGGGGTGGTGGGAGACATGAGTGGGGGCCTGGTGGAGGCTTCCCTGGTGGCTGGGGGGTGGGGGTGGTGGGTGACATGAGTGGGGGCCTGGTGGAGGCTGCCCCTGCACTGCTGGGGGGTGGGGGTGGTGGGAGACATGAGTGGGGGCCTGGTGGAGGCTGCCCCTGACTGCTGGGGGGTAGGGGGTGGTGGGAGACATGGGTGGGGGCCTGGTGGAGGCTGCCCCTGGTGGCTGGGGGGTGGGGCTGGTGGGAGACATGAGTGGGGGCTGGTGGAGGCTGCCCCTGACTGCTGGGGGGTAGGGGGTGTGGAGACAGGGGTGGGGGCCTGGTGTGGGTGCCCCTGACTGCTGGGTGGTAGGGGGTGGTGGGAGACATGGGTGGGGGCCTGGTGGAGGCTGCCCCTGGTAGCTGGATGGTGGGGGTGGTGGGAGACATGAGTGGGGGCCTGGTGGAAGCTGCCCCTGACTGCTGGGGGGTAGGGGGTGGTGGGAGACATGGGTGGGGGCCTGGCGGAGGCTGCCCCTGGTGGCTGGGGGGTAGGGGGTTGTGGGAGACATGAGTGGGGGCCTGGTGGAGGCTGCCCCTGCACTGCGGGGTGTGGGGGGTAATAGGGGACATGAGTGGGGCCTGGTGGAGGCTGCCCTGGTGGCTGGGGGGTGGGGGTGGTGGGTGACATGAGTGGGGGCCTGGTGGAGGCTGCCCCTGCAATGCTGGGGGGTGGGGGTGGTGGGAGACATGAGTGGGGGCCTGGTGGCGGCTGCCCCTGCACTGCAGGGGGTGGGGGTAATAGGGGACATGAGTGGGGGCCTGGTGGAGGCTGCCCCTGGTGGCTGGGGGGTGGGGGTGGTGGGAGACATGAGTGGGGCCTGGTGGAGGCTGCCCCTGACTGCTGGGGGTAGGGGGTGGTGGGAGACATGAGTGGGGGCCTGATGGAGGGTGCCCCTGGTGGCAGGGGGATAGGGGGTGGTGGGAGACATGAGTGGGGGCCTGGTGGAGGCTGCCCCTGACTGCTGGGGGGTGGGATGGTGGGAGACATGAGTTGGACATGGTGGGGGCCTGCTGGCAGGTGCCCCACAGTGCTGGGGGGTGGGGGTGCAGGGGTACATGAGTTGGACATGGTGGGGGCCTGCTGGCAGGTGCCCCACAGTGCTGGGGGGTGGGGTGGTGGGAGACATGAGTGGGGGGCCTGGTGGAGGCTGCCCCTGACTGCTGGGGTGTAGGGGGTGGTGGGAGACATGGGTGGGGGCCTGGTGGAGGCTGCCCCTGGTGGCTGGGGGTGGGGGTGGTGGGAGACATGAGTGGGGGCCTGGTGGAGGCTGCCCCTGACTGCTGGGGGTAGGGGGTTGGTGGGAGACATGGGTGGGGGCCTGGTGGAGGGTGCCCCTGACTGCTGGGGGGTAGGGGTGGTGGGAGACATGGGTGGGGGCCTGGTGGAGGCTGCCCCTGGTGGCTGGGGGGTGGGGGTGGTGGGAGACATCAGTGGGGGCCTGGTGGAGGCTGCACCTGACTGCTGGGGGATAGGGGGTGGTGGGAGACATGGGTGGGGGCCTGGTGGAGGCTGCCCCTGGTGGCTGGGGGGTGGGGGTGGTGGGAGACATGGTGGGGGCCTGCTGGCAGGTGCCCCACAGTGCTGGGGGGTGGGGGTGCAGGGGTACATGAGTTGGACATGGTGGGGGCCTGCTGGCAGGTGCCCCACAGTGCTGGGGGTTGGGGGTGGTGGGAGACATGAGTGGGGGCCTGGTGGAGGCTGCCCATGACTGCTGGGAGGTAGGGGGTGGTGGGAGACATGGGTGGGGGCCTGGTGGAGGCTGCCCCTGGTGGCTGGGGGGTAGGGGGTGGTGGGATACATGAGTGGGGGCCTGGTGGAGGCTGCCCCTGGTGGCTGTGGGATGGGGGTGGCGGGAGACATGGGTGGGGGCCTGGTGGAGGCGGCCCCTGGTGGCTGGGGGGTGGGGGTGGTGGGAGACATGAGTGGGGGCCTGGTGGAGGCTGCCCCTGCACTGCGAGGGGGTGGGGTAATAGGGACATGAGTGGGGGCCTGGTGGAGGCTGCCCCTGGTGGCTGGGGGGGTGGGGGTGGTGGGAGACATGAGTGGGGGCCTGGTGGAGGCTGCCCCTGCACTGCTGGGGGGTGGGAGTGGTGGGAGACATGAGTGGGGGCCTGGTGGAGGCTGCCCCTGCACTGCTGGGGGGTGGGGTAATGGGGGACATGAATGGGGCCTGGTGGAGGCTGCCCTGGTGGCTGGGGGGTGGGGGTGGTGGGAGACATGAGTGGGGGCCTGGTGGAGGCTTCCCCTGGTGGCTGGGGGGTGGGGGTGGTGGGTGACATGAGTGGGGCCTGGTGGAGGCTGCCCCTGCACTGCTGGGGGGTGGGGGTGGTGGGAGACATGAGTGGGGGCCTGGTGGAGGCTGCCCCTGACTGCTGGGGGGTAGGGGGTGGTGGGAGACATGGGTGGGGGCCTGGTGGAGGCTGCCCCTGGTGGCTGGGGGGTGGGGGCTGGTGGGAGACATGAGTGGGGGCCTGGTGGAGGCTGCCCCTGACTGCTGGGGGGTAGGGGGTGGTGGGAGACATGGGTGGGGCCTGGTGGTGGTGCCCCTGACTGCTGGGTGGTAGGGGGTGGTGGGAGACATGGGTGGGGGCCTGGTGGAGGCTGCCCCTGGTAGCTGGATGGTGGGGTGGTGGGAGACATGAGTGGGGGCCTGGTGGAAGCTGCCCCTGACTGCTGGGGGGTAGGGGGTGGTGGGAGACATGGGTGGGGGCCTGGCGGAGGCTGCCCCTGGTGGCTGGGGGGAAGGGGTTGTGGGAGACATGAGTGGGGCCTGGTGGAGGCTGCCCCTGCACTGCGGGGTGTGGGGGTAATAGGGACATGAGTGGGGGCCTGGTGGAGGCTGCCCCTGGTGGCTGGGGGGTGGGGGTGGTGGGTGACATGAGTGGGGGCCTGGTGGAGGCTGCCCCTGCAATGCTGGGGGGTGGGGGTGGTGGGAGACATGAGTGGGGGCCTGGTGGCGGCTGCCCCTGCACTGCAGGGGGTGGGGGTAATAGGGGACATGAGTGGGGGCCTGGTGGAGGCTGCCCCTGGTGGCTGGGGGGTGGGGGTGGTGGGAGACATGAGTGGGGGCCTGGTGGAGGCTGCCCCTGACTGCTGGGGGTAGGGGGTGGTGGGAGACATGAGTGGGGGCCTGATGGAGGGTGCCCCTGGTGGCAGGGGATAGGGGGTGGTGGGAGACATGAGTGGGGGCCTGGTGGAGGCTGCCCCTGACTGCTGGGGGGTGGGGATGGTGGGAGACATGAGTTGGACATGGTGGGGCCTGCTGGCAGGTGCCCCACAGTGCTGGGGGGTGGGGTGCAGGGGTACATGAGTTGGACATGGTGGGGGCCTGCTGGCAGGTGCCCCACAGTGCTGGGGGGTGGGGTGGTGGGAGACATGAGTGGGGGCCTGGTGGAGGCTGCCCCTGACTGCTGGGGTGTAGGGGGTGGTGGGAGACATGGGTGGGGGCCTGGTGGAGGCTGCCCCTGGTGGCTGGGGGGTGGGGGTGGTGGGAGACATGAGTGGGGGCCTGGTGGAGGCTGCCCCTGACTGCTGGGGGTAGGGGTTGGTGGGAGACATGGGTGGGGGCCTGGTGGAGGGTGCCCCTGACTGCTGGGGGGTAGGGGTGGTGGGAGACATGGGTGGGGGCCTGGTGGAGGCTGCCCCTGGTGGCTGGGGGGTGGGGGTGGTGGGAGACATCAGTGGGGGCCTGGTGGAGGCTGCACCTGACTGCTGGGGGATAGGGGGTGGTGGGAGACATGGGTGGGGGCCTGGTGGAGGCTGCCCCTGGTGGCTGGGGGGTGGGGGTGGTGGGAGACATGAGTGGGGGCCTGGTGGAGGCTGCCCCTGACTGCTCGGGGGTAGGGGGTGGTGGGAGACATGGGTGGGAGCCTGGTGGAGGCTGCCCCTGGTGGCTGGGGGGTGGGGGTGGTGGGAGACATGAGTGGGGGCCTGGTGGAGGCTGCCCCCGACTGCTGGGGGGGTAGGGGGGGGGTGGGAGACATGGTTGGGGGCCTGGTGGAGGCTGCCCCTGGTGGCTGGGGGGTGGGGATGGTGGGAGACATGAGTGGGGGCCTGGTGGAGGCTGCCCCTGCACTGCGGGGGGTGGGGGTAATAGGGGACATGAGTGGGGGCCTGGTGGAGGCTGCCCCTGGTGGCTGGGGGGTGGGGGTGGTGGGAGACACGAGTGGGGGCCTGGTGGAGGCTGCCCCTGGTGGCTGGGGGGTGGGGGTGGTGGGTGACATGAGCGGGGGCCTGGTGGAGGCTGCCCCTGCACTGCTGGGGGGTGGGGGTGGTGGGAGACATGAGTGGGGGCCTGGTGGAGGCTGCCCCTGCACTGCTGGGGGGTGGGGGTAATGGGGGACATGAGTGGGGGCCTGGTGGAGGCTGCCCTGGTGGCTGGGGGGTGGGGGTGGTGGGAGACATGAGTGGGGGCCTGGTGGAGGCTGCCCCTGCACTGCTGGGGGGTGGGGTGGTGGGAGACATGAGTGGGGGCCTGGTGGAGGCTGCCCCTGCACTGCGGGGGGGTGGGGGTAATAGGGGACATGAGTGGGGGCCTGGTGGAGGCTGCCCCTGGTGGCTGGGGGGTGGGGGTGGTGGGAGACATGGGTGGGGGCCTGGTGGAGGCTGACCCTCGTGGCTGTGGGATGGGGGTGGTGGGAGACATGGGTGGGGGCCTGGTGGAGGCTGCCCCTGGTGGCTGGGGGTAGGGGGTGGTGGGAGACATGAGTGGGGGCCTGGTGGAGGCTGCCCCTGCACTGCGGGGGGGTGGGGGTAATAGGGGACATGAGTGGGGGCCTGGTGGAGGCTGCTCCTGGTGGCTGGGGGGTGGGGGTGGTGGGTGACATGAGTGGGGGCCTGGTGGAGGCTGCCCCTGCACTGCTGGGGGGTGGGGGTGGTGGGAGACATGAGTGGGGGCCTGGTGGAGGCTGCCCCTGCACTGCGGGGGGTGGGGGTAATAGGGGACATGAGTGGGGGCCTGGTGGAGGCTGCCCCTGGTGGCTGGGGGGTGGGGGTGGTGGGAGGCATGAGTGGGGGCCTGGTGGAGGCTGCCCCTGACTGCTGGGGGGTAGGGGGTGGTGGGAGACATGAGTGGGGGCCTGGTGGAGGCTGCCCCTGACTGCTGGGGGGTGGGGGTGGTGGGAGACATGAGTTGGACATGGTGGGGGCCTGCTGGCAGGTGCCCCACAGTGCTGGGGGGTGGGGGTGCAGGGGTACATGAGTTGGACATGGTGGGGGCCTGCTGGCAGGTGCCCCACAGTGCTGGGGGTTGGGGGTGGTGGGAGACATGAGTGGGGGCCTGGTGGAGGCTGCCCCTGCACTGCTGGGGGGTGGGGGTGGTGGGAGACATGAGTGGGGGCCTGGTGGAGGCTGCCCCTGCACTGCTGGGGGGTGGGGGTAATGGGGGACATGAGTGGGGGCCTGGTGGAGGCTGCCCCTGGTGGCTGGGGGGTGGGGGTGGTGGGAGACATGAGTGGGGGCCTGGTGGAGGCTGCCCCTGCACTGCTGGGGGGTGGGGGTGGTGGGAGACATGAGTGGGGGCCTGGTGGAGGCTGCCCCTGCACTGCTGGGGGGTGGGGGTAATGGGGGACATGAGTGGGGGCCTGGTGGAGGCTGCCCCTGGTGGCTGGGGGGTGGGGGTGGTGGGAGACATGAGTGGGGGCCTGGTGGAGGCTGCCCCTGCACTGCTGGGGGGTGGGGTGGTGGGAGACATGAGTGGGGGCCTGGTGGAGGCTGCCCCTGCACTGCGGGGGGGTGGGGGTAATAGGGGACATGAGTGGGGGCCTGGTGGAGGCTGCCCCTGGTGGCTGGGGGGTGGGGGTGGTGGGAGACATGGGTGGGGGCCTGGTGGAGGCTGACCCTCGTGGCTGTGGGATGGGGGTGGTGGGAGACATGGGTGGGGGCCTGGTGGAGGCTGCCCCTGGTGGCTGGGGGTAGGGGGTGGTGGGAGACATGAGTGGGGGCCTGGTGGAGGCTGCCCCTGCACTGCGGGGGGGTGGGGGTAATAGGGGACATGAGTGGGGGCCTGGTGGAGGCTGCTCCTGGTGGCTGGGGGGTGGGGGTGGTGGGTGACATGAGTGGGGGCCTGGTGGAGGCTGCCCCTGCACTGCTGGGGGGTGGGGGTGGTGGGAGACATGAGTGGGGGCCTGGTGGAGGCTGCCCCTGCACTGCGGGGGGTGGGGGTAATAGGGGACATGAGTGGGGGCCTGGTGGAGGCTGCCCCTGGTGGCTGGGGGTGGGGGTGGTGGGAGGCATGAGTGGGGGCCTGGTGGAGGCTGCCCCTGACTGCTGGGGGGTAGGGGGTGGTGGGAGACATGAGTGGGGGCCTGGTGGAGGCTGCCCCTGACTGCTGGGGGGTGGGGGTGGTGGGAGACATGAGTTGGACATGGTGGGGGCCTGCTGGCAGGTGCCCCACAGTGCTGGGGGGTGGGGGTGCAGGGGTACATGAGTTGGACATGGTGGGGGCCTGCTGGCAGGTGCCCCACAGTGCTGGGGGTTGGGGGTGGTGGGAGACATGAGTGGGGGCCTGGTGGAGGCTGCCCATGACTGCTGGGAGGTAGGGGGTGGTGGGAGACATGGGTGGGGGCCTGGTGGAGGCTGCCCCTGGTGGCTGGGGGGTAGGGGGTGGTGGGATACATGAGTGGGGGCCTGGTGGAGGCTGCCCCTGCACTGCGGGGGGCTGGGGGTAATAGGGGACATGAGTGGGGGCCTGGTGGAGGCTGCCCCTGGTGGCTGGGGGGTGGGGGTGGTGGGAGACATGAGTGGGGGCCTGGTGGAGGCTGCCCCTGGTGGCTGTGGGATGGGGGTGGCGGGAGACATGGGTGGGGGCCTGGTGGAGGCTGCCCCTGGTGGCTGGGGGGTGGGGGTGGTGGGAGACATGAGTGGGGGCCTGGTGGAGGCTGCCCCTGCACTGCGGGGGGGTGGGGGTAATAGGGGACATGAGTGGGGGCCTGGTGGAGGCTGCCCCTGGTGGCTGGGGGGTGGGGGTGGTGGGAGACATGAGTGGGGGCCTGGTGGAGGCTGCCCCTGGTGGCTGGGGGGTGGGGGTGGGGGTGGTGTGTGACATGAGTGGGGGCCTGGTGGAGGCTGCCCCTGCACTGCTGGGGGGTGGGAGTGGTGGGAGACATGAGTGGGGGCCTGGTGGAGGCTGCCCCTGCACTGCTGGGGGGTGGGGGTAATGGGGGACATGAATGGGGGCCTGGTGGAGGCTGCCCCTGGTGGCTGGGGGGTGGGGGTGGTGGGAGACATGAGTGGGGGCCTGGTGGAGGCTGCCCCTGGTGGCTGGGGGGTGGGGGTGGTGGGTGACATGAGTGGGGGCCTGGTGGAGGCTGCCCCTGCACTGCTGGGGGGTGGGGGTGGTGGGAGACATGAGTGGGGGCCTGGTGGAGGCTGCCCCTGACTGCTGGGGGGTAGGGGGTGGTGGGAGACATGGGTGGGGGCCTGGTGGAGGCTGCCCCTGGTGGCTGGGGGGTGGGGCTGGTGGGAGACATGAGTGGGGGCCTGGTGGAGGCTGCCCCTGACTGCTGGGGGGTAGGGGGTGGTGGGAGACATGGGTGGGGGCCTGGTGGTGGGTGCCCCTGACTGCTGGGTGGTAGGGGGTGGTGGGAGACATGGGTGGGGGCCTGGTGGAGGCTGCCCCTGGTAGCTGGATGGTGGGGGTGGTGGGAGACATGAGTGGGGGCCTGGTGGAAGCTGCCCCTGACTGCTGGGGGGTAGGGGGTGGTGGGAGACATGGGTGGGGGCCTGGTGGAGGCTGCCCCTGGTGGCTGGGGGGTAGGGGGTTGTGGGAGACATGAGTGGGGGCCTGGTGGAGGCTGCCCCTGCACTGCGGGGGGTGGGGGTAATAGGGGACATGAGTGGGGGCCTGGTGGAGGCTGCCCCTGGTGGCTGAGGGGTGGGGGTGGTGGGTGACATGAGTGGGGGCCTGGTGGAGGCTGCCCCTGCAATGCTGGGGGGTGGGGGTGGTGGGAGACATGAGTGGGGGCCTGGTGGTGGCTGCCCCTGCACTGCAGGGGGTGGGGGTAATAGGGGACATGAGTGGGGGCCTGGTGGAGGCTGCCCCTGGTGGCTGGGGGGTGGGGGTGTTGGGAGACATGAGTGGGGGCCTGGTGGAGGCTGCCCCTGACTGCTGGGGGGTAGGGGGTGGTGGGAGACATGAGTGGGGGCCTGGTGGAGGGTGCCCCTGGTGGCAGGGGGATAGGGGGTGGTGGGAGACATGAGTGGGGGCCTGGTGGAGGCTGCCCCTGACTGCTGGGGGGCGGGGATGGTGGGAGACATGAGTTGGACATGGTGGGGGCCTGCTGGCAGGTGCCCCACAGTGCTGGGGGGTGGGGGTGCAGGGGTACATGAGTTGGACATGGTGGGGGCCTGCTGGCAGGTGCCCCACAGTGCTGGGGGGTGGGGTGGTGGGAGACATGAGTGGGGGCCTGGTGGAGGCTGCCCCTGACTGCTGGGGTGTAGGGGGTGGTGGGAGACATGGGTGGGGGCCTGGTGGAGGCTGCCCCTGGTGGCTGGGGGTGGGGGTGGTGGGAGACATGAGTGGGGGCCTGGTGGAGGCTGCCCCTGACTGCTGGGGGTAGGGGGTGGTGGGAGACATGGGTGGGGGCCTGGTGGAGGGTGCCCCTGACTGCTGGGGGGTAGGGGTGGTGGGAGACATGGGTGGGGGCCTGGTGGAGGCTGCCCCTGGTGGCTGGGGGGTGGGGGTGGTGGGAGACATCAGTGGGGGCCTGGTGGAGGCTGCCCCTGACTGCTGGGGGATAGGGGGTGGTGGGAGACATGGGTGGGGGCCTGGTGGAGGCTGCCCCTGGTGGCTGGGGGGTGGGGGTGGTGGGAGACATGAGTGGGGGCCTGGTGGAGGCTGCCCCTGACTGCTGGGGGGTAGGGGGTGGTGGGAGACATGGGTGGGGGCGTGGTGGAGGCTGCCCCTCACTGCTGGGGGGTAGGGGGTGGTGGGAGACATGGGTGGGGGCCTGGTGGAGGCTGCCCCTGGTGGCTGGGGGGTGGGGGTGGTGGGAGACATGAGTGGGGGCATGGTGGAGGCTGCCCCTGGTGGCTGGGGGGTGGGGGTGGTGGGAGACATGTGTTGGTGATCAGTGGTGCAAGGTGACATGTGGGTTGGCTGGTGGGCATGGCCATGGTGGATGGGTTGCCTGTGGGACATGAGCAGGGGTGCAGGGTAGTACCCTGTGGTGTGGGCTGCCTGCAGGGGCCGTGGAGGGTGTAGAGGGAACACCTGGGGGGACCCACATGGCCAAATCATGTGTAGCATTCCCCCGCACCACCGAAATACACGTACCCAGCCAAATTGCGTGTGAAACTTCCCCCGCACCCCTGGAATCCACGTACCCAGCCAAATCGCGAGTTGAACTTCCCGCTCACCCCTGAAATCCACTTACCCGGCCAAATCGCATGTGGAAATTCCCGCACACCCCTGAAATCCACGTACCCAGCCAAATCACGTGTTGAACTTCCCGTGCACCCCTGAAATCCACGTACCCGGCCAAATCGCGTGTGGAACTTCCCGCGCACCCCTGAAATCCACGTACCCAGCCAAATCGCGTGTGAAACTTCCCGCGCACCACCGAAATACACGTACCCAGCCAAATCGCGTGTGAAACTTCCCGCGCACCCCTGGAATCCACGTACCCAGCCAAATCGCGTGTTGAACTTCCCGCTCACCCCTGAAATCCACTTACCCGGCCAAATCACGTGTGGAAATTCCCGCACACCCCTGAAATCCACGCACCCAGCCAAATCGCGTGTTGAACTTCCCGCGCACCCCTGAAATCCACGTACCCGGCCAAATCGCGTGTGGAACTTCCCGCGCACCCCTGAAATCCACGTACCCAGCCAAATCGCGTGTGAAACTTCCCGCGCACCCCTGGAATCCACGTACCCAGCCAATTCGCATGTGAGACTTCCCGCGCACCCCGAAATACACGCACACGTTATTTTTCAGTCAGCGGTTGTCCGTGTTTGTGGATACCCCTTTGCACGTCATTTGTCCTGGAGGGCCACAGTATAGGACATTTATCATAGCTGTATATAGGTGCTATTTGTTGGCGCATCTTTTGGCGCACATTTTTTACAGGCGCAGGGACGCTACCGCCTGCTTTCTTGTGGCGGTCGTGTTTGTGCCTGTGCGCTGGTTTGACCGTGCGCTGTTTAGCCCTATTCGATTCCATGAATACGTGTTGTAGGCGAGCGTGTGGGCGTTCCGCGCACTTGCACCCTGTACTTCCCGCATGACGCCCACATTTTGGCAAGTTGTTCCCCATTCCGAGCGTTACGCCCCGTGTTCCGCCTACTTTTGTTGCGTGCGCCGCGCTATGTGCGATTTTCGCTGTGGCCTGTGCGATTTTCGCTGTGACCTGGCGCACGCCGTTAGATGGCCTGTGCGCCAACGTGCGCCACGCACTTTTTTAGCGCACATCAGATGGTTTTTTCGTGCACGCCCTTCCATGAATCGATGTGCGCTGCTTTTCGTGCGATTCTCGCACTTGCACTGCGATTTTTGCAATTCCACTGCGATTCGCACGTTTTTGCCCACTTGCGCCGCGCTGATTATTCCATGAATCGGCCTCCAAATATCCTGTCACTCTATTTGATAATGAATTGGGCAATACTGCTGCGTGCCACACGCTGTACCATCATGTGATTGCCTCCCAGCCCAAGTTTGTGTTTGGTGGACTTCAATGAAGGTTGAGGTGTATTACCTTCCGGTAAGACCCAGATTGCAAAGGCATTATTGAGTATAGCAAAAACATCCAAAAAATTGACAGATGGTACTCCACAGTTCAAGCAGGGAAAGCAAGGAGGACAAAGAGGGTGCACGATATGGCACATATGGATAAAGTGGACAGTGAAAAAATGTTGACACTGGAGCAATAACCAATAATACATACATAATACACCTCCCCTCTTCGAGGAATAGACAGAATGATGGAAGTTTGCCGTGAAGAAAACAGCACATGGAAACAAAATTGCAGCTGGGTGACACATTTTAAAGTAGCCTATATGTGTAAATTCATCCCACAAAACCCCAGATTGTTTCATGAATTTCCAGCACTCAATACTAAGGAGGGTTCTTACACTGCTCCAAATTGAGAAGCAGACAGAGTCCATGAAGGTGGTGATCCACTCAAAATTAGACTACCGAAATAGTATAAGCATTGACATGATTAACTGACAAGTACAATCGTACTAGACAATCCAACACCATGATTACCATTTAGGCTGTAGTTTAAACGAATGTTAGCACCACCTTCAAAGCTGTCCATGGTCATTAGGTGGATACAAAGGAAATTAGGCTCAGAGAGCTGAGATTAAGTATAACTACTAGGCAGAAGAAATCTCACGGCAGCACAACATAGGGACAAGGATACAACTCATGGAACAATTTCATCGTGGGATTGAGGATCAATCCTTTCTTATGTACCTGAATTTCTAAAAATACTTTATAAATAACTTGTGTAAGGAAGTCCTTGGGACATGCATACCCAGGCTGAACAACACTGTCTATAGCATCTGGCGTTGCCAGCCACTGCGGCGCAACTCCAACTAGTAGAGGCAATATCAGCAATCTACTTGCCATCCCTTTGCTTAGCTCTTGCATCTGAATGCTGATCATTCCTGAAGCTATTTCAAATGTTATGTTACACTATTTAATGCCCAGCCACTCTGACTGCCACCCTATGAGCCTTGTGAAGCAAAGTGCCCCTGAAAATGCTTAAACCAGAAATGCTTGAACTGGTGTTAAACCACATATTACCCATGCATGCAACTCTCTGAAGTGGATGTAAAGTGACATGTAGTGCAGCTGTTGGGTAAGCAATTATTTGACAAAATCGGGGGAGAGGACACCAGTGGTGGTCATTGCCAAATCATGGTTTACACTTCTCCCCTTTCACATCTGGCTGTGGGTCTTCAGTGATGGACGCTGAAGTGGATGGGGTGTCCAAATTCAAGTGAATGGAGACTCGGCGAGCAGGAACTAGTCCAGCCATTAAGGGATCAGCATACTGGGATTGGAGGAGCCAGGTTAGCATGCGTTCCCTACTCCACCTACCCTGTCCCCTGTTCCTCCATTACTGCAGGAGGTCCTTTGTGCCCATTTCCACTGCAAGCAGTCAAAGGGGAGGTGGATAACCTAACCTGCCTGCTTGTCAGCCACTTGTCCCCCAGTCATTCTCTCCACTACAATTTGCATATATTCCTGGAATCTCAATTCCCAGCACTAGAGCCTGTTTTGCTGTTTTGTTTGCTGTTGCTGTTGTTTTTGCCTGCTTATATTCATCCTGAAAAGCTGTGGTGGGGGACTGTGTGAGGTGTTTTCTTTCTTCTCGGTCCCTCTTTTATTCCTTGGAATACATTGCCTCCTTATTATAAAAGTGTGCCAAAAGTAACATGCATCTTGTATTAAACTATATAAGATGGAGCGTTTGAAAAGGATAAGCACTCTACAAAGCATGTCAGAGAAAGTCTGAAGGCTGGATGTTGAATCATGCGTCATCTCATGAGATGACTTATAATGAAGGGATCTAGGTAACAGAAAGTCAAAAGGTGATATTAGAACCCTGCACCCTTCAAGTGACAAAACTCTACAGGACGGAAGCTGGACGGGACAACATTATTATGAAGTACCCCAGAAGAAGCCCCCTCCCGACTGTGTGAGCTGCCTCTTTTAAGCATGTGAGTCACCCCTTCATGAGCAGGGGCGCTTGTCCCTTCCGAGTCCACTTTCCAGCATGTGAGCGTCCCCTTTTTGATTGATTGATTGATTTATTGATTGAAAAACCTTTATTCGGCATGAGCCTTTAGGTGCGGCAGGATACATTTCCCAAATACACTACACACATGATAATGGAATCCAAACAGAAGACATTTACATTGTATTTTTTAAGAACTATCATGATTAAGTCTTTTAGCATGTTCTAGCATTCTCAGCCCGGTTGGAGGTTCATGTCAGTGGTAATGAACAGATTTCTAGCGAATTATTTACATATGTTTACTTCTGCACAGATTTTACTTAAAAGAATCAACTTAATCGAAATCAAGTCGTTTATTGATTAGGGAGAGCTGAGAACTGATGACTTGCATTCAGAAAAGAGGAGGATTTTCATACCAAGGAAGTGCATTTTTTGGTATGAAATTTCCCATAGTTTTGCTATTTATAAATAAAAGATTCATCCTGATTCCAATCTCAATCAAGCATGGCTGGTCATATGAGAATGTAATTGTAATTGGTTATTTATAATGCGCTTAATACCCAGAGGTTTTTAAGCGTGGACCCGAGGAACGAACCTGTGTTGCCCCTGAGATATCCTCCTAGCCCTGTCTTTTTCATGCAATACTGTATTTGGTCATTTCAATTTTTTACAGACATTTTGCATCACTGATGAATGTGTGGGTCTTGAATGCCACTTGGAAATTAGAATGAAACAATTATGGTGTTTTAGAGTCAGCGGGATGTAGTTACAGCTGCCATTCTATGTTCCATGGAACGCCATCATGCTCACTAGTGATAGTTGATGCTAGTGGCCGGCTCAGCATGTTGCAGCTGGGGTCACTGTACTTTGCATAAACTTACCATATTATACGAGGAACACGCCCGTGATTATTACACTGTGTTTCATGTTGAGGCATTCAGAGCATCTTGATGATAGCTTAGTTTGTCTGCGTCAGAGTAAACTGTCATAAACAAGTCGGGACTAGATGTTAGTTTTCAATATTATTGTGCGGTCCAAGGGGGTTGTGACGAATCAACTTCCGGGGCACCGGTGGTCCAGGGATATCCGTTTCTAAATCATAAATCAGCCCCACAAGTCTGGTACACCAGAAGGGATCCGAACAGATTGGAAACACAAGTCAGTTATAATCCTCCTGTCCTATTTTGGTAACATAGATGGAATGGCAGGCTTATCTCCACAAGGTTGTGGGTCGTTGGTTGGTTGCAACACAGTGAAAATACAATCATTAAACAATGAGAAAAGGGACTGTCCAGTGAAGGTTGTATAAATATATTGACGTATTACTATCACAACAGAAAGTTCTAGTGTCGAACGGGAAATCATATTGTGCCCCTTATTTTATGAATATATGTATATTGGCCTATGCCAAGCTGCTTATAAGCCACTTACGGAGGAATCCGCGTTGCAAGGTCTTGACCTTAGATCAATGTAAACCGCCATTTTAGGTCTATCCGCCATTTTAGATTCTCTCTGTAAAGTCACCTTGTGTTCTAAGATGGTGGACAGTGTCATTTTGAATGTAAGATGGCCGTCTTGACCTCTGAGTACAAACTAATGTTTAACTTGTCTGCAGGCCACATGTTGGGGTCATGAACTGAGACCTTGTCCTTCGTTGACCTATGTGCAGAGGATTACCTATGCCAATGAAGCTAATCCGCGAGCACATGTTGAACATAATACATTCAAATTCTGAAATACGAACACTTGTTTAAAATACATTGTATAAAACAGTTTGGGAAGGCTCTGCCAGAAATCTTAAGATATACTGTTGCCTTTGAGGCTTGTTGGCAAATGTATTAAAGGCAAACCCTAAATGTATAGATGCATGAACTCGGCACAAACCCTAGATCCGTGATGTATTAACTTATATTAACTTGTAGATGGGCTGAACATCATGTTTTGGACAGCATATAAGGCCCGACTATTCCAATGTACAGCTCTCTCACTGAGCATACCGAACCAAGCTGGAGTTTGCTGTGTTGTACTGAGGGCCTGATAGCTATCGGTTACTTTGTCCTTTGAAACTGTTCAGTATAAAATAAAGATCTTTGTAACGTTCTTTGTTACCCGCGTTTGGTGTATTTCCTTTTGGGGTACTCAGCTTCGATATTTTCTTTTTGCTTTCACACTAGCACACTACAAAATACAATCCACCCTGTAAAGGAATGCAGAGGACATAAAGTTTCAAGGAAGGAAAGTGGATGCACTCTAGATACTGACAGGAGGGTAGCTGGTATAGTAATTAATCACAATAGTTCAAGGATACTAGGTTTAAACACAAATGGTGCAATGGGTCATAAAATGTCACTAGGGGCCTTTGGAGAAGGACCAGGGGGACAGAACCACAATGTACCTTGTGCTGTAGAAGTTCTTGGTGCTCGACAGGGTCAAGTCAGTTTCAGGGTGCTTTACAGCTACTGTGACAGAGGTCAAAGTGAGAGACAGCTGTGGGCATCGTGGGGCCAGCAGTTCGACGAGCAAGGGTGAACAAATGGCTGCAGACTGGCCTACATGGTGGCTCAGGGTCAGGAATTGTTGCCTCAGTGCGGGTTGGAGGTTTTGAAGCACTGGTCACTCGGATGGCTTTAGCGACTAGCGTAACAACAGTCGGCGGGGCAGGCTTTTGCAGGTCAAGAGGCTCAACTGGCTCGAAAATGTCCTTTAAGGTAGACATTGGTAGATTTTCATCGATGCACTCCTCACTGGGCTTGTGTTGTCCTTTAAAGTAGACAGCCCAAAGCTGAGGAGAGTGTTGCAGGCAGCTGCCTTGTCCTTGGTTTGGTTGAGAGACTCTCTGGCACTTCCCACCTAGGAAGCTTGCTGCAGAGCCTAGCAGGACATGATGTGTGCTGGCTGGCTACCAGACCTGGAGCAGCTGGAGGGTCCTTGCTAATCAGCCCACTGCTGCAGTGACCGGTGGCCTGATCCTCATGAACCTCACAGAATCTCAGGCCCTGCAACCCAGTCAATACCATGACACCCTTGCACCCAATGCACTGCCCTACGGGCCCCTGCTTGGTGGCTCCACATACCACTCTTGTCAGTTGCCTGTACTAGCACTTAGCCTGAGGATCTCCTCCTGGCTCTCCTTAGCACTTCCCTCCCGGGCCCTCCCCCCTTGTCCACTCCTCTGCTTCCCCTTCAAAACCTCTCCCATGCACTTCTCTTCAATAGACTTGCACAGCCGAATGCCACAAGGCCTAGTAGGACCAGTACTGTATATATATATCTATATCACTTTCTTTTGCCACTGTTATTATTTCCCCTGTTCTGTTCCCATTTAGCCTTGTGGCGCTTTGAAACACAATTTTGTTGTATAAAGCGCCTTACAAATGCTCAATAAAATACAAATAAAATAAGTATCTCCCTCTGTTCCCTGGGAGATGTTTAGGGGAGGGATCTTGATTCTGTGTTCGGAAATCCAAGCCTTCCTTCACTGGTGGAAGCTGTATCTTCAGCCAGGGTCCAATGCAGAGTTCTTCTTGTTACTTCTTGCAAAGTCTTCAGATGATCTGCCCAAAAGAGTGGCTCAACCATCTTTTAAGGTCAAATGGACCACAGGATTGGTGTAGGCTAAGCTGTGGAGAACCAAGATGATTTACTTCTGCAGTGAAAGGTTTTGGAACTGTGGAACTAGCTGTATACCTGTGTATTCTCTAACCACAAAATGCACAAAATGCGTGAAATCCTGTGGAGCAGACCACTGAGATGAATGCGGTCAGAAGATGAATTTATACGCCTGGATTTGGAGGCTCACTTTAAATGTACCTCTACAGGTTTTGAGACTTATATAGCAGCAACTTTGCACTGGCAATTTTTCTGCATTATCGCACTGTAATACTACAGGTTTGACAGTGAGGTGGAGTAAATCCACCACCTTGCCATCAAAAATTGGTACAATCGACGGAATTACTGCTGGCGGTTATTTCACTGAAATGCCTACGGCATCCTAGGGACTCCAAAAAATGGGGATTTACACTATCTACCACTTGTAACCCCTTTATAAATCCACGTGACCAAGTGCCAGTAACAGTAAATCCATTTGGCAGTATTTTGGCAAATTAATCACTGTAATACTGGCAAACTTGTAATGAGGGCCAGTCTATGCAAATCTGTAGAAGTGTCCACACTTCACGAATAACTAGTGCACCAAAGGCTGGGTGGTGTGTAGTTGGCCAGACCCGTTTTTCCAGCCTTATTATGACAAACGCCTGTTCTCCAGAAAATATACTGACTACCCAAGCACAAGACTTTATCAGTGTTCTGTTCAATTATTGAGTGAGCACATTTGAAAAAGCACAGCAGAGCAAGGTGCTTCCAGGGATGGTCCGGAAAGTCATCTAGTTCTTTCATATAGCCGTTCTGCTTTCATGAAACAAGCTCATTTGGAGAGGTTTTCACAAACGATGTTAAGTCCTATGTAGTTGTTATTTTTTGTATTCAAGGCACCCTAAATACTACTGGCAGATCTAAAGATGCCAACACTGTAGTAGTAAACAGAATCTGCTTGTCCAACAGGGTTTTTATTTTGTTGTATTTTTTTATTGTATCTTTTGTAGAGAAAATCTAGCTCGGGACCAGTGGACTGCTTTATAACGAGTGGAAGACAGCGATCAGAAATGCATGTTTGAACAGTAGCACAGTACTGTTGCCTTCACATTGTGTATACAGCAAACGTTTCCAATTCTGAATGCCTTGTACGAAAAAATCGAAAAATAATCAAAGTTAACTGCAGAAAATGGATGAAAGCCAAAGATGTACAGGACACGTGTAGATCAAATAGCGCGTTAGGTGTGGTGTGGTACAGCTACCGTGATCTATTTTCCGCTTATGAGACCAAACGACACATGCGCAGAGTATTTTATAATCTTGCCGACTATTTCTTCCAGTAAGCAAGTCATGTTTTATTGCGCATCACAAAATATATACAATATATGTATACACTCTTCCAAATTAGCACATCTTATCATTGCTTCCACTGAGGACGGATGGATGAATGTACAAAGAAGCACATTCACTTGATATATAATCACACATTTGCATATGTAAATAGAAATTCTATGCCATTACCATGAATGTTTCTCGCCTCCTGGCTGAAATTGCTATCGGTTCATCAAACCATCAAATTAAAAACCATCTTCCATTTCTTCTGTAAATACCTAGTGGGTAAACATTATTAATGTATTTGTCGAAAAAGGAACATTTATATACATTCCGCAGATAGGGAAAGGAAACATATTTTAGAATGCTTTTCATTATCTTCAACCTATTTTTTTGTATCAGTGAGGTGGAAGTTTATCAAAATGATCCTATGGCTTGCTACAGAGAAGAATAATACCAATATTTAGGGGGAAAGAGTTTTTTTCTAATTATATATTTATTTATATAATATTTTATACAGGGCTGGCCTTAATCATAGGTTCTCAGATGGTTTTACAAACTTCAGAGGGCACAAGTGAAAACGAAGCTACATTTCTTTCAGAACCGGAAAATAAATATCAGAAATAGATACATGGTGCAAGGGAGGAGGTACGGCAGTATTGGACCGAGGTGGAGGTAGGTTTTGAGTATTTTACTGAAGGTGGTGATGCAAGGGGCAGCTGGTAAGCCTGCCCTGACCCTGCAGCTTGCCCACACCTCCCCAGAACCTAACCTTTCCACCTAATCCCTTCATGCGGTACACCTCGTGGGTGCCTCTGATTTTCACTGACTTTGGACAATTGCTTGCTATAACCTGGTCTATTGTTAGTATATAATATCTCACTATACTATTTAGCGCATTTACCAGGATTGCTTATCTGCTTGTACTGTATCCTCTTGTGCAGCCAACTGCTACCTATTATGCCCTGCCACCATTTAGCCTCTGCCTACCCCACTGCCTACCCCACTTAGAAAATCGAATTTAGGCATTGTATTTTGTTGAATTGTCACCCACTTGTGACCTGCCTCTGAACTACCTAGCACTAGTCGCACAATCCCCCTGTCATTTCTGTCACATGCCAGCAGCACACACCAGCTGCACACACACACAGCCACTCTCCACTATCATGATGCCCAAGAGTGCACCTCCCAATCATAGCATAGTTTCACTCTCCTGCACTCTCCCTGCCACACTCCGCTCAGCCAGCCTAACAGCCATCCTTATAGCCCTCAATAAAATGGCCTCTATGCCTCCCCACATATTCCCAGCACACATCACCCAGCACCCGGCACTAAATTCACATGCCGCAGCACCATATTACAACATTACACAGTCTAGGCCACCTAGCCACCAGACTCAGAAATCAATCACTTCCTAGGTATTTACTCTGCTCACCCACACCCATCACGACTAGAAACACCAGATTAGGCACCCGCACTGCACCACTACCCCATACTAAAATGAGCATAGGCACTGCCCCTCTCCCCTCACCACCCCAATATGCCTCTACACTACTTCACACTAAGCCCCTCACTACAACATACCACAACAAGCACACTTCAACACATACTAGTACAAACAAAAACATCAAAGGCACACAGCACCCACCTCTTAAATGTGCACTACTGAACGTACGCTCCCTACCTGCACATGCCCTTGAGATAAATGATCTACTATCCACACTTAATCTGGACTTACTTTGCATCACTGCATCCTGGCCCAGCCATCGCACTAGCCCTACCCACAGGCTAAACCATCCTTAGGCAAGATAGATGTGATAAGATTGGAGGGGGAGTCGCTCTTATCCACAAAGACTCACTATCCATTAGATTAGCAGACCATAGTACATGGGGTGGTAATGCTGATATCCTATCAGCTAAGCTTACGCTCTCCCCCAATAATCTAATCAACATCCACATCCTATACAGACCTCCCGGACTCCCAGCTGACTTCCAAGAGCACCTCTCCCATTGACTCAGCAACAACATTAAAAAGTCCTCAAAAATCCTTCTATTAGGAGACTTAGGATACAATGATCCTAAGGATAAATCCGCCGCAACTCTAGCTAAAGAACTTGCAGACTTAGGTTTCTCCAAAGGAGTCCTCACCCCCACTCACTCCAAAGGCTGCACCCTTGACTGGGTCATGGATCACAACTTTGCATCCAACATTACCTCAAACACCGCCCTCCCATGGACACACCACACATGCATCGAATTCCTCATACTCACCAACCCTAAACCTAAGACTCTCACCCACGCACCACCTGCCACAATAAGTAGTTCTAAAAACTCAACTCAGACAACTTGCGTCCCCACATTAAAAGCCCCTACCTAGCACCACCATTCTCTCAGGACCCAAATATACTATCAGCTATCTTCAATGATACTCTCACCAATGCCATAAACTCTATAGCCCAACTTGAAAGCAAGAAGGAAAAAAAATAATTTCTCTGCAACTCTTGGTTCTCGGAAGAACTCCAAACCCTCCGAGCTCAAAAGCATCAGTCGCTTAAAAACTGGCAAACGGTTCTGAGTGATCTAAATAAGAGCCTCTTCAAACAAATAGCCCTCCAATATAAAAAAGCCATTTTAGCAGCAAAATCCAACTCCTTCAATGATAGGATCTCAAAGGCCAACTCCCAAGCTAAAGAACTATTCACGATCTTTAATTAATTAGTCACTCCTACGGCTACCGCTGATGAGATAACTAAAGACAAAGCCTGGTGTGCCAGCAGTCAGTCCGCCATGCTCAACAAAATAAAACTCCTCCAGAACAAAATCCAAAACCACTGCAATCCCTCCCAAACCAAAAACAAAAAACCAACCGCCCTACACAAGACAAGCGTAGTAATCTCGATCACGTTCAATTCCCCTTCAGAGACGTCACTGAACCTGAGGTCCTTAATCTCATCAAAAACCTCAAACCATCTCTCTGTAAAGCAGACATTTGCCCTCCAAAATCATCAAGGAATGTGCCAATGACCTAGCACCCCTGATTACTGCCTTCATTAACGCATCTTTCCAAACAGGAACTGTCCCAAACAATCTCAAGGAAGCATGGGTGCGGCCACTTCTAAAAAAGGCCACACTTGACCCAGTGCAACCCAACAACTACAGACGGATAACTTCAGTCCCGTTCCTCCTAAAAATCCTGGACAAAGCAGCTCACATCGAGATCCAATCATACATAGAAGCTAACTCCATACTAGGCAAAAGACAATCTGGCTTCCGTGTTGGGCATGGAACAGACTCCGCCTTTTAGACCTAAAAAATCAAATCTCACAGATCATGGACAAAGGCAAACCTGCCTTGCTCCTCCTTCTTGATCTATCAGCTGCTTTTGACTTGGTAGATCCCCAAACACTCACCACCCACCTCACCCATGCAGTCCATTTCTCTTATCAAGCAGCATCCTGGATCACTTCCTTCCTTTAAGGAAGAGCCATGAAGGTCTACTCCGAAACAGCTAACGCAGATCCTACCACTTTAAACTGTGGTGTCCCCCAAAGATCTTATACAGCCCCCACCCTCTATAACGTCTTCACAAAACCCCTCGTCGACCTACTTGACTCCATGGGTGTTGAATATACAAACTATGCAGACGATACTCAAGTACTTTTACCCCTATCACCAAGACACCAAAGCCCTTCACAACATCTATGCCACTATCCAAGCTTGGATGGCAATCAATGGCCTCTGTCTTAATGGGGAGAAGAAATTCTCATCCTGGGCCAGACAAACACATTATCGAAACTAAGCCCCCAAAACAACAACTTCAACATAGTAAATCAACCACCTCTGTATCATCCTCTGTCAAGACTCTAGGTGTTCACATTGATGCAAATCTATCGATGAACAAACAAGTCAGCGCCGTAGCCTCTGCATCTGCGTTCAGCACCAAACTTATCAATTCCATTAAACCCTACTTATCCACCCCCAACCGCTTGGCCATAGCTAGAGCACCTATAGGAGCCAAACTCGATTATTGCAACGCCCTCCTAGCTGGCACCTCTGCCAAAAACATTCACAGACTGCAAACCACACAAAACAATGCCCTCAGAGCCGCCATGAGCGTCCCTAGAAGAGACCATATATCCCACGCCAGATGTGAAGCCCGGTGGCTCCAGGTAAAAGACTGTATTACTCTGAAAATCCTCACCATCACTCACAGATGCATCAACAAAACCTCTCCAGCATACCTATCTGAAGCAATACCAAGGACAACATCCACTCACCCCACCAGAGCTCAGTACACCAACCAGCTACACATACCACTCATAAAGAGAGCCACAGTGGGAGGTCTAGGCTTCTCCTATATTGCTCCGAAACTCTGGAACTCACTCCCTGCCACCGTTAGAGCTGAAACTTCCATCTCTGTCTTCCGCAACAACCTCAAGGCCACTCTCCTCAACTAGCAAGTGGAGGACTGCCTCCTCCACTTCTGCCATGTATATTGTAATATAACACAAATGTAATGTAACTATATTGTAACCTGTATATATACTGCTAATGACTATGTAACCATACTGCAACCTGTATATATATTGCTAATGACCATGTAACTAAGTAACTAAGCTTTGTACTGTGACAAGTGCCAAGTGCCATGATGTCCTCGGGCTGTTGTGCACTATATAAATACAAATAAAACAAACAAAACAAACTGGTGTTTGGTGGCAGAGCGTTTCAGCTCTGGGTGCCCATTTGGTGAAAGCCTGTTTTTTTGTGCAGGTTACCTTGCAGTGGATATCCGTAGAACATGTTGGTTGGCTTGTCTGGTGTTTGTGTGGACAACGGCATTGCATTTGTTGTGGAGGTAGGATGAGGTTTTGAGGTGGATGGGTTTGTATATGATGCAGAGCCCCTTCAACACAATTCCTTGTTGTATGGGAAGCTAGTGGAGGCAGTGGAACTCAGAGAGAGGTGGAGTGGTGGTTGAGTGTTTGAATAACTGTTGAGTAAGCATATTGTGAGTCTTGTTGTTGTGCTCTGTATGGCTTGTAAGGTGGTGGGAGTGTTGTTGGGGTGTCCAGTGAGGATTGCATCATCAAAGTCCAGTTTGGAAAGGATGGGAGTGCAGCACGGAAGTCATCAAAAGGGAGAATGTGTCGCATCTTGTATAGGAGGTGTAGATATAGGTTGCATACAATAGCTGCATGGTCTGTGAAGGATTGGCATGGATCGATAGTTCCTAGAAACGTTACTGGTGTGGAGTGGGATTTGTGTGTGGTTTCTGTATTGAGTTCATTGATCTTGCGGCTGAGGTCAGAATCATGTCTGGGTGGGCACATGAGAAATAATTAATCTTGGATACGTTCAGTTTTAGGAAAGGAGTGGCCATCTGGGTGAAAAGACCAATTTTGAGGGTGTGAAGTCTGCATATTGGTCAGCGTGGATGTTGTGGATACTTAGAATCTTTCTGTGAGGTTCAACCTATTGGTTGATCAGCAGAGGGGCTTGGGAAAATGCTTGTGGTACTCCTTATTCAAATTGTGCAGGATTTGATTGATAAGGGCATTCAGATAATGAGGCAAGTGTGTCCTGTCGCATGATGAAAGAGGTAAATCAATTGAGGATAGTGCCTGCGAATTATGTATCTTCAGTGTTGGGATGTTTGGGAGGATGGTATAGCCAATTGTGCTGAAAACTGCAGAGAGGTAAGGGGGACTAGAATTACTTGCTGTCTTTTGTCATGGATATATTGTGGAGGTTGACCAGGGTGGAAGGCTGATTGGAATGGGCTGAGCATGTTATTGCTGTGATGTGGAGTTGGAGTTGACTTTTTCAAAACTGTTATTTTATTCTGCTGATGTATGGAAAGGTTTTTATGTGATTCTAGGGTTCGAGTAGTATAGGCTTGAGGGCTGTTTTTTTCCCAAGAGGGGGTGATTCATCCTGTTTAGTTTTCACTGTGAGGATGATGAGGTAGTCTTGGGTCATGGGGTAGAATGTGTCCCATGTGCTCGCAGGTTTAGCTGGCGATGGAAGAAGGTCTGTGGAGGGGAACATACTGTAATATGTTGTGTATCTTAACTAGGCCATGTGGGAGTTGCATGCTATGGTGGATGGGGGACTGCTAGATGGTGCTGTGCATGGCTATCTTGCATTTAGATCTGTGAGGGCTTTCCTGGTGGAGGGGCATATGTTGTTTGCCAAGCTCTTTCTAGGCAGCTGGCTTCTTGTTTGAATTTCAGGATGTGGTTGATGAACCATGGTTTGTGAGGTTTTTGTTTTCTGAAGGGGCTATTTGGCTGAGTGCTTGGGTGATGGTGCTGTTCAAATTATTGAGGAGTAAAATGGGGTCTGTGTGAGGGGCTGAAGAGTGGAATAGGTGATGTGAGAATTGCATTTGTGGAGCTTTTGATTTGCCTGGCTAGTGAGCGTGTAGGATGTGTGTTTGCTGGGGGAATGCTGTGTGGTAGGGTCAGAGTGACTAGGAAAGCAAAGTTGTCTGATGATGAAATCCTGGTTCAATTTTGCAGAAAAAACATATTTTTGCAGGAAATCAGCAGTTGAGGTTATTGCCGGCCATGCGTGTGGGCAGATAATAAGTTGGGTGAGATTGTAAGAGATAGCGATGTGAGGGTGCTGTTCAGTATGACATTGTTTTCATGGTGGACATACCTGGGTTTAAATGGTGAACGCTGATGACGATGCAAGGAAAGCTGTGGTTGTTTGTAGTAAAGTTGGAGCATTGAGAGTGGAATTGAGATTTGTTTCATGGGGGCAGTAAGTAAGGAGGAGTAACGTGGGGTGTGATTGTAATTTTTGGGAGCAGCTGAGAGAAAGTGCTTCGAACGATGTGTATGGTGGGTGAGCAGGTTTGTTGCATGTGAGTGAGTCTTTGAATATGATGGGGTTACTTCTGCCGGGTTTGGTGCGGATGGTCGTTGTGGTAGATTGGGTCTTGTGAGTTAGCATGTCGGGGATGTTAGGCGTGTGGTGTGGCTTTAGCCTTGTCTCACTGAGAAAAAGCATGCCAAATGTGTTTATGATGATTAGGGTGTACATAGCTTAAGATTTTCCTAGTACAAAGTTGCCGTTCAGGAAAAAGGATGGGTAGGTGCAAAGGTTTGCTCAGTGAGAGCGTGTACTATGATGTGATATGTATGTGATTGGGATTCTTGTGTTGTATTGTGTCATGTTTGTGGCACTCAGTGGCTAACAGAGGCCAGCAATAAGTCCAGGGAGATATTTACTCTCTGTTCGCTCTTTGCTTGGGATGCCCTAGAAAGTAGCTTTTATTCCCATATTCGCCCGCAAGTATTTATTCAGGAAGCACATACAAACGTGAAATAACACACCAATCCCTTTTCAGTCTCTCTGGAGCAGAATCAATGAAAGTAAGTCAGGAGCTTCAGAGAGGTGTCACACTGGGTGTAAGATCATCCAGGCTGCAACATTAAATGGTGGTTGGGGGAAAGGAGCACTTTCTGTCTTCTGTCCCCTGAACATTTCAGACTTTGCCCTTGCCCCTGCCCGTTTACTTCTTACTTACCTGTGGGTGTCACACCTCCTTGTGTGCCGCCAATACCAGCATCCCTCTGCAACGCTGGTTCCCTTCACTTGCGTGTATGGGAACTGGCCCTGCAGGGTCTGCTTTTCTTTTATTTCTTTTTTTGTTAATATTTTATTGAGTCATGAGCGTCCCCCCCACCCCCCTCACAACCTCCGCTTCCCTTCTTCACTGTAGTGTTTTGTATGGCATATTTGTTCAAAATTTTAGGCTATACGAGATTTTCGTATAGCCAAAATTCAGACAAATATGCCATATAGATGTTTTTCTCAGTCTTTTGAGACGATTTCGCAGATGCATGAAAGGTTCACACAGTATAATCTCCAACAAGACTTTCAATCCAGTTTCTGATCACTATGCAGCAACAAGACTCCCGCCATCGACAGCTCACTCCACATTCTGAACAAAGGGGAAACCTGCCTTCTGGTCCTATGCAATCTCTCTGCTGCCTTCAATACCAGAGAACCAACTGAAAGCAGAAAAGGACTGGAAACCCGGTGCTTGTAACTAAAATAACATGAGCTACAATCTTCGGGGGCATGTGCTGCGGGTGGTTGTGTCTGGGCGTGTAACCTCTGCTTAAAATTCCACCAAGCTAAACAGTTCAATTGCAATGAAACAACCACCCTTAATATTGAATTGAATAGTTAAGGAATTTAAAGAGAAGCAAAGCAACTTGTTGGACCAGCCAATGTGTGTTTCGAGCGCCTCTCTTTCTCAAGGCTTGTGTTGCTGTTGCAGAGTGTGAAATCCTAGAACACTTGTGTGTGTAATGCAGGTAATAACCCAAGAATTGATTCTGATATGCGTTGCTGATGCGAGAACTCTAATAAGAGCTTGGAAGCCTTTCGGCCGCAGCGTCTGTGTTTAGCAGAGAATGCTAAACACAGGGAAATAATAAGGAAGTGTCATAGTGTATCCAGATGCGGTATAAATATTTCCCACATGTGGTAAAGTGGGAGGTAAAGTTTGGAGAAACCTATTATGGGTGTTTGTGTGTGCTGATAGCTAAGCAGATCCGTCAATAACGGTTGTCCTGTTTCATAAATAAGTGACCGGAAAAACAGCTGGTGCTGTTCTGTCCCTGTAAGTGCGAAGTCCGATAGTCTGGACTTACAGTCAACCCTAAACAGAATACAAGCATAAGGGAGGGGGAGACTTGTCTCATCATATAGGGTATTACTCTAAATACACTGCGCTACCACGCTACCGCCATTTCACCATGAGTCTAAGTACCACCAAAGTTATGTAATAGCCCTCTTACAAAACCCCTAATAGAAGCAAACCTCAAACATGCTGCAAATCAAGTGTCCGCCGGCAGCAGTGGAGACAGCCTGGTAATAAAGAGCCGGTTGTAGGACCAACCTCAAGGATGTATCAATTAGAGTCTCGCTTTGGCACACAGGCTGGTTCTCAGCCAGAGACTTGTGTTCGATCCTAGAACACCAGGGACATGAGAGAGGAGCCAGACCCCCTCGAGAGCCCATACCTCCCAGGAAAAATTACCACCATGGAAACCTCAACACAGACTGACAACACTGACCTGGCAGACCCACCACGCTTAAACCATGGTAGCTCTGTGCAGATAAAGTGGGCATTTCTTTGCATCCTTTTTAATGCCTTTTTCAAATGCAACACTGAGAGGTACAGGAAGCAGGGAGTGTGGGTTGTCTGGGTGAGGATAAAAGCATGTTTGAGTAGAGTATGGAATGAATGTGAAGCATATGGTTATAGAGTGAAAGGAGGATGTTTGAGTAGGAGTAGAGGTTGGAGGAAGTAACATTGGGAAAAGAGCAGTAGAAAAGTATTGGTAGGAGGAGAGTAGTAGTTTGTGTGTTTGTTTGTTTGTTTGTTTGTTTATTCACGTTTATGTGCACCAGACCCGAAGGCAAAAGGGTGCAGCAATAAGAAAATGCAAGGTTTACATGGTTACACAATATACAGTATATACAATATAAAAGGCTTATGAGGTTACAACAATATATAATGTACTAATATACAAGTTACAAAATGTTACACTCGCTATAGCACTGCATCTCTATAATAGATGAGATTGCACATGAACTTAAAACAGTGACGGAGAATTAGGGGAGTAGAACGGGTGAGTAAGAGTAGGTAGATGCAACTGTGGAAACATCCTAGTGGTCAGTCAAGATAATATGTTTGATGGCATTTTTTCTGAAGTGTAGGTAAGGTTGGTCAACTCTCAAGTCTTGAGGCAATAGGTTCCATAGTTTAGCAGCCTTCACTGGGAAGCTGTTACCACCAATAGTGGTGAGCCTATATCTAGGTATAGTCAGGCAGTTCGCGTTGCCGGATCTAGTTGGTCTGAGAGCGATTCTTCTATGAAGTTTATCTGTAAGGTAGCTAGGGGCAGTGTTATTTAGCGCATTATGGGTCAGTGATAGCATTTTTTTTTTATTGCCAGTAGATAGCCATTTCTGTTGGCGTCTGACGGAGGAAATATGAGTTCTTTTATTGATGCTGAGTGCTGCTCTCAAGGCTTTATTTTGTAGTCTTTGAAGCCTTTGTATGGTGGTTTTGTTAGCAACACCATATAGGGCATTACAATAATCAATTCTAGAGAGTATTAAGGCTCTAGCCAGGTTCAGGCAGCTGCCGTTGGAAAGAAATGGCTTGCCAGCTCTTATCAGCTTGCAAGTGTAGGCCGTGGTGGAGGCAAGGGATTTTATCTGTTTATCAAAGGATAGTGTAGAATCAAAATGGAAGCCAAGGGTTTTTACATCCTTGGAGACTTTAATGGTATTCCCGCCGATGTTGAATGAGGAGAAGAGTAGTGGTGTGGAGTAGCGAGTGGTGGTGTGGAAGAGGAAGTAGGAAGAGGAAGTAGTGGTGTGAAGGAGGAGTGTAGTAGAAGAAGGATGAATTGGCTCTATTAATTAAAAACCTGGAACCAACCTTGTTCTCATTGGTACACTGAGTACTTTTGTGAATGCCTCCTTTAGTAAATGTAATGTTCCTGCGTCTTTTAGGAAAACATGGATTTCGCCTCTATTGAAAAAAACAGGTGTTTGTCTTGCTAATCCCTTGAACTACTGGCCTATCACAAATGCTCCTTTCTTGTTGAAAATACTCAATTGAGTGGCCTACATGTAAGTTTTGACACTTTTAAAAAACATCAACATTCTTAATAAGTGGCAACTAGGGAAGGTGGCAGGGTTTTCTGATGCTGCTACACGTTGGGTTCTATCGTTCTTGTTGAATCGATGGTGTAGAGTCAGTAGCACCTCAGCAGAGGCTACCCCTACTCTGCGCACACATGGGGTACACAAGGGGCATGTTTGTCTCCCAATTTCTACAATACTTTTATTGTTCCATTTCTTGACCTTCTTGAAGAAAAGAAAATCAATTTCCGTAATTATGCTGATGACACGCAATGTGTCATCAATCTTTCAGATAACCACGCTGAGGATCACAAAGTTATCAATCAGGTTCATGGAGTGATCCAATACTGGATGTGTGAAAATGGGCTGGCATTGAACAGCGGCAAAACTGATCTTATGGTAGTGGGCACGCTGGCTAAAACTAGGAAAATGGGCTTAGAATACGCTCAATTCCTTATTGATGGCTGTGTCTTAGACACCAAGAACAAAGTTAAAACATTAGGTGCATACTTTGACTGCAATCTTAATATGAAGGCTCAGGTAGGGAGCATGGTATCATCAGCCTCATATTATATCAAACCTTTGTCGCAAGCCAGCCCATTTATATCCAGAGAAAATTTGCGAGATAATTGTCAGAGCCTTATTTGGCTCAAGGCTAGATTATTGTGGCAGCCTGCTTATTGGTTTGGCTAAAACTGAGATAGGTCGGCTTCAGGTAATTCAAAATAATGCTGTCAGGATTGTCATGGACATTAGAAAAACGGAACATGTGTCGGATGCCAGAAGGAGTTTGTACTGGCTTTCAATAGAGGCCAGAAATGTTTTTCGCCTTTTAGTGACAACGCATAAATGTATGATAGGACCCTCAACTCTGTATCAGAGTGAAGTGTTAGAGATGAATGCTAATATATGTAACCTCATATCTAATGATACCTACCAGTTCAAAATTCCAGCACATAGATCGTCTCAGGTGAAGAAAGGAGCTTTCTTTGTAGCAGTCCCCTTGGTCTGGAATACTATCCCACCAGAAATGAGGGAGGAAAAATCTTCAGCTATAATTAGAAAGAGACTCAAGACTAACCTGTTTAGATAAGGAGGCTGGAATTATCCCCCTTAGTCTTTTATCTCTGGTTATTCATCCTGCCCCTTTGCTCTGCCTATGTAAGGCGCCCTTGCCCCTTCGGGGCTGAGGTGAACAATATAAATGATAAATGAAATGAAGTGAAATGAAAGAAGAGGGAGTCGTCGAGTGGGAGGAGTGATGACATTGGGTCAAGGCGAGAAGAAGGAAGAGCGAAGCATCGGAGGGATAGAGGATTGGTGGGAGGAGAACAAGTGGGGAGACAGGAGTGAGAGCAGAGAGGGAGAGGTGTACATGAGCGGGAGTGAACTAGCTTGAGTCCAACAGAGCTAGAGTAAGGCAGAATACCAACCCCGTTTAGAAAGCTAGACAGTCCCTGAGGGAGTTCAGATAGCCAGTGCTTAAGCAACCATCGGTAACTAAAGCCTGCTAAGGGTTACCGATTGGTGGCATTAGCATGCGGTTGTGGGTGCCTGGGTTAGGGGTATCCTAAGGGAGACAAGTGGCAGAGGGGTGGTGCTAGTTCCCACAAACCTAAATAAAAGCCCTTGAACTGTTCTTGTGAATCAGTGTTTTCTATGCCCTCTGTGACAATACGTACATGCAGTGAAGAATGATGAATGATGGGATAGGCAGTGCCTGGGGAATTGATGAACGTGAAAGCCCCTTTATCATACTAAGAACATAAAATTCCTGAATTTAGTCCCATCCATTTTAGGCGTGATGGAAAAGTTCATGCATCTATGGAAAATGCTGTGTGTAAAAAGTGTTATGAATACAATAAAGGGCCTCAGCTTTGGAAACAGGTACTGGGGAACGTCTCTGACTGCCATGCCCCTTCTCTGCTAACAGGAGCTCTATCGTTATTCAATGCTTCTATTAAACTTGTGCATTTTTTTCCAGGGCCCAGAGGCCACCAGAGAAGTGGGTCTAGATATGCCTCCCCTCAGACTGCATTTCTATAATATGGACTTCATCAGGCACTATGTGTGGATCTTACCCAGGACTTGGGAATTGTTAAGTTAGGATGAACCTGTGGTGTAGGGGTGCACTCAGGGTAATTTGTTCATGAATTTTATTTTAGATTATTTTAGTTTTTAGTATTAAAACTTAGGTGCTCCCGTGTGGGTCTCAGCCAGAAGACCTATATAACATATGCAAAACAGAATGGTCCACCTTAGGAAAAGATGGGCTGACACAGGGCACACTTTTTTTTCTCGACAAAATGACATTCGAAAACGTGCATTCGAAAATTTTACTGGATACCTTGCTCAAGATCACAAGGTTCAGGGTAGTTGGCGGTAAAGTTCGTGCCACAAATTTCGATGAGGTTGGGTGGTAGAAATGTTAGTTCAAAGAGAAGAGAAGGACAAGACCTCGGATTGGAGAAAGATTTTACACACTTTCCTCGAAACGAGCAACCGGGTTTGCACAGTACCTTAAAATGGAGAGGAATCTGTAGCTGAGGCGGACGTTCCTGATAGTTCCTGCAGGCTCACGGTTCCTGAAGCAACTGTCAGACTGACACGAAGTTGGAAGACTGGAAGGTCCTGCACTACCCAGGGAAGAAACCAGCAGCAGAGCAAAGCAACGAGTAAAAGGTGCGCTCCTTATAACCCTAGCAGGGTCTGACCTTCCTGGCTATCCGGCCCACTGTACTCTATACAGCGGAGGGGTCCTGGCTTGCAGTTTGGGTGAACTGGTTGGTCCCACCAGCTCAAGGGAAGAAGTTTCCTGGAGGATCTTCTCTGTCGGTGGATTCGGACGATTCGGACCTGCAGCAGGGCTTCACCGGGTGGTTCAGTCGTTGAATGGGTCCTCTTCCATCAGCTCCTCATTGGTTCTTTTGTTCCAGTGGTGACTCTGCCTTTCCAGTCCCAGAGACCTGCTTTTTATTCAGTTTTCCCCCATTCATTCAGCGTGGCTGTCAATCACACAGCAGGGTGGGTGTCCGGCAAGGACAGTCACCCAGCCAATCAAACAGGAGTGCGACTTGGGTTACCGAGGGAACCCATGGCAGGGGTCCGAAGACCCCTCCCTCACATCCTGCCTACCCAGACTTTCAGGCGCCTTAAGGAGGGCTTCTGTGCCCACGAAAGACGGCAAACAAAGGAATCAACCCTGGTTTGGCACGAAGAGAAGAACACAAGAAAGACTTTAACAAAAAGAAATGGCAAATGAACCCAGCCGAAACCAAAATAAAATGTATTTGATCAAGCAGGATCATGTTTGAGGCTAATATGATAGCCTAAAACAATACCATGGTTATATAAAATAACAGCAGTAGGGTAGTTACCACTGCCACCAGCCAAGTCTTGATGTAAAGGGAGCGAGACAGTGCTCCAAGAGACACAGACAAAAAGGGATAGGAATTAACCCTTTCCAATACTCCATGTAAGATGCGGTGTACTGGGTCTGTAGTTTAAAGGGACTACATAAAGTTAATGGCAAGTTTACATGTTTCTGGGAGACAGTAGTCAGTCCCAGAAAAATGGAGTCAGAGGGAAGTGTAAAAGACAACCCTGTGTTACTGCTTTGAAGGTGCTGTGTAACACACACAAAAATGGTGCTCTTGGAGTAGGTGAGGCTCCAGAGACCAAGATCACACAAATTGTAAAAATTCACACAGCAAAGCACATGTAAGAGTGGGAAAAAGGCTCACACTCTTACCAGGTGAAAAAAATAAATCCTAGAAATCCAGCAAAGCTGCTGAGGGACTCATTAGGTAAGGGAAATGAGCCATTTATGAGAATTCTCCCTAACACTCGCCCCCCCCAGACTAAGGGACAGGAGGATTGAATCCACTCTTTGATGAATCTCTACCTCTAGTCGGTTAAAATCATCCTAGAGAGACCATCAGCATTTTGGTGGTGACATCCTGCTCTGTGCTCAATCGTGAAATCAAACCCTTGCAGGCAGATTGACCATCTTAGAAGTTTTGGTTTTTCGCCTTTCATTTGCATTCACCATCTCAATGGTTGGTGGTCTGTCTAAATCACAAAGGTAGATCGATACAAGTATGGTCTAAACCTCTTCAGAGACCACACAATGGCAAAACATTCAAGCTTTATGGTTACCCACCTTGTTTCTGTTTCCTTCAATTTCCTACTGATTAAGCAAATGGGGTGCTCCCTGCCTTTCTCATCCAGTTGTGTAAGGACTGCACCTATACCTATATTGGAGGCATCTGGCTGAAATATGAAGGGTTGGTGATAATCAAGAGCTCTTAGGACTGGAGCTTGACAAAGGGCTTTCTTCAGGTTTTCAAAGGCTTGATTGCACCCCTCATTCTATTTAAACTTTTTAGGGAATTTTGGAGAGGAGATCACATTCAAGGGAGAAGCTATGGACCCATAGTTCTCTATGAAATTCCTGTAGTACCCAGTGAGACCTAGGAAAGCTCTCACTTGGGTTTGAGTAGTAAGGGTGGCCCAGTTTTGCACAGCGTGTGCTTTGATGGGCAATGGCCTTATCTCACCTCCTCCTACCTCATGACCAAAACAGACCACCTTTTTTTTTTGTGTTCAAAAATAACTTTACAAAAGCGAACAAGCTGAAGTTCAAAGTGACTAAACAGGGTGGGACCCTGGACCTGTCAACATAATCATTGTGTGTTCTAAAATGTTTACAGTTGCTAGAAGCCAGGTTATTCGGTCTCCGCCGATCAGTCTCTTCCACCATTTCTCTTCATCCCACCCTCGTTCCTCCACTGTTAAGTGTTTGAGGTAGACTGATCTCAAGGTCAAGGTTTTCGGGCATGACAAAAGCAGGTGCCGAATCGATTCGGTTTCGGTCTCACACAAGCGGCAGGTGCTTGAGTCGGAAAGGCCTCTAATATTGCAGATTTCATTTGTGTCTAGTAGATTCATCCTTATCCTTAGCAGAGAGTTTCTCGCTCCCCTACTCGGAAATTTTTGAAGGTACTTCATTGGCTCATTGAGTTTACAGTATGATTGAGGCAGGTGAAGAAGTAGTTTATTGTTGGATGCGGCTTCTTGTGTTTGAATCCAATCTAGATCTTTCAGTTTCTTGTATACTCTGGTTGGATTTGCACTGAGGCCGGCTTTCAAACAGGCAACTGACTGGAGTAAGGCCCTGTTAGCTTCTTTCCAGGTTGATAGCATTTTCACCTTACCGGATTGTAACTTTTTATTTAGTAGTCCATACATTTCATCACTATCCTACATGATACATTTTCGGTATAGCCGTAGGGCATTGATGTTTACTGTGGTCTTTAATGACACCAGACTGTGTTCTCGCCGAATTGCTACAATGGATGTAGATTTTGGGAGGGAAAGGACTACCTTCCAGAACAGACTTTCTGGTTTCGGCCAGATTTTGCTTGGGATCAAAGGCATGGTTTCTGCTCCATAGGTGATAGAAGGGAAAACTTTTTTCCTATAGAATTCTATCACTGGGATGCATGAGTGTCGATCGCCTTTCCTTGTGATGCCAGCTTCTTTATTTTGTTTTGAAGGTTTACCTGCATGGAAGTCTCGTGTTTCGAGCTGTCTAACAAAACACCCAGGTATTTGTATTCAGTGACCCTCTTAATCTCATTTTTCTTTAGGCACCATTTGTATTTGTCTGTACTTTTTTTCTGGATCATGATTTTAGTTTTCTCTTTATTTATTTTTAGGTTGTTTTCCGAAGTGTAGAGAAGTAAGTTAGATAACTTTCTCAAGAGGCCGATCTGGGTCTGATCAAATAAAATAAGGTTGTCAGCATACAGTAGGTGGCTTATTTTGACAGTAGCCACTGACGACGGAAAAGTGCGAGCCAGGTCGTCCGAGACACCATAGTCGCCAATGTAGGCTAGAAACAATGCTGGCGCTAGAGGGCATCCTTGTTTCACCCCACGACCAGTCTGGATTTCGCCTGAGAGGTTTCCCCTTTGTGACAGGCGGACCCTGAGAGTGGTTTCTGTATGTAGAACTTTGATTGGCTGCAGAATCTCCTGGGGGCAGCACCACCCCTCTAGTTTTTGCCACAGGCGGTGCCTATCGACTAAGTCGAAGTCCTGAGAGAGGTCGATGAAAGCCACGAAGATCTGCGGTTTGCCCTCCAAAACCTTGCTTTTCAGGGTACTGATGGTTAATATGTTGGCCGTCGTGCCCACGTTTTTTTTTAAGCCCGTTTGAAACTTGTCATTGCAGGGAGTCGACTCTGACCAGGATTGGAATCTTTTCAAAAGCAGGCTCCCAAAGACTTTTCCGATACAGTCCAAGAGCGCTATGGGGCGATAGTTAAGTGGGTCTGTGATATCGCCTTTCTTGTAAATCGGGACAATAATGGCTTTTGTCCATGAAGGCGGAAGGGTTTTCTGGTCAGCGCATTTCGTAAAGATGGACGCAATAAGCGAGGCCCATTCCACTTGGTTTGTTTTCAAATCTATGTTCGAGATTCCATCCGGGCCCGCCGCTCTGGAGTTCTTCAGCTTTTTGATGTGGTCACTGATTTCTACGTGGTCGTCCAGTTTCAGCCAATTTGCACCATTCAATTTCTTTTCAGATGAGACCGTGACTTCAGGGGCTTGAAAAAGGGAAGTGAAGTGGTTTATCCATTTTTGCTCCGCCATGGCATTGATAGTTGAGTTGTTGTACGAGGGTGCCAATGTTTTTAGCAAGGACCAGAATTCTTTCACTTTATTTCCACATATGGCCTTTAACATGGTTTCTGCGTCCTGCTGATATAGTTGGTGTCGATGATGTTTCACCCAGTTTTTATACGTTGTTATTGCCATCTTAAGTTGTTCTTTGTTTTGAGGAAGGTTCCCAGACCGCCTTTTCAGCCTGCGCAGTTCACGTCTTTTTGCTACCAGTGTAGCGTCAAAAGTGTGTCTGGGCGCGATGAATGTAGAGGCTGACGATTTTGATTTTGCCCTATATTGGACTAATAAAGGAACGTAATCCAAAATTTTATTTCCCTCGGTGCTCCCACCAAGCGCGTATTTTGCCGACAAGTTTGTAACTGCTTGCGCTGTCAGATTCAAGCGGCTTCCCCGAAGATTTGATTCAACCCCCATGACGTACGGTGCAGGGGGTCTAAAATGATTGTCCAAAGTCGTGGTAAGCTGATTGTGGTCGCTAGCTGTTGGCTTACGAACCTCAAAGTCTTTCACCTTTGCCAGCAGGTGTCGAGAGGCAAAGATGTAGTCGATGGTGGCATGGAGGGGACCTTGTTCCCAGGTTGGAAGGCGATGTACTTTTGGAAAGGTTGAGTCCAAGTTCTCCAATTTTCTTGAAGCCATTAGAGAAGACCAATGGCTCCCACTTTTGGGAGTGGGCGTCGTGAATGCGGTTGCACCCGGCTTTACAAGCCTGTCGAGGCATTGGGCGTTCAAATCACCACAAATTATAATCGAAGGAACCTGGTGTATAGCTTGGATTTCATCTACTAGATTTTCCATCATGGATAGATAGGTCTGTTGATTTATGGCTACTGGGTTCCAGTAGGTATTGACAATTGCTATTTGCGAGATTCTGGAATTCAGATGTTCAACCCAGTCTAATAGCACTGCCAGGATTGAGAGGTTTGATTGAAGTGTGGCCTTGATCTTCAGTCCGATTCCCTGCTGGCAGGCCATGAGAAGACCTGATGTCGGACGACCCAAAAGGCCTTTGTTGGTGGGCACCAAGACGATATCATATCCATCCATTGCCGGTGTTTTCCAAAGCCAAAACTCTTGTAGGCAAATGATATCGAATGAAGCTAAGTTTGTATCCCCCGGCGTTGTCAGGTGGAGATGCCCACAAGTGTTCCATGAGCAGAGGTGAAGGGAGGATGATTTGTGGTCGACTGTTGGACGATCCATTGACCCTCTGGGCCGACCTGCGTATTGCTATTTTTCCATTTGTGTCAGGGCCTTGGGAAGCCAAGCGCAAAGCCCCTGTAGTTTTTCTCTTGATTGTTTCTTTGAGCCAGAGCTACCTTTTATCGCTGGAGGGCTTTCAATATTTCTCTGCGCGAAGCGGTGAGCAGAGACAATTTCAACATTTTCGTTATGGGTTTTGGATGAGTTGTCCGCCCGACATTCAAAGGTTTTCGTCAGGCTAAGCGACGTAGGTTTTTTCTGAGAAGTGTCACTAAAAGTTGCTGAGGACTTCGATTTGTGGTTTTTGGTTATTTGATGGTTTCCAGTAGTTCTTCTGATTTCACTCCTATTTTCATTTCCTCGATGTTTATCCTGGCGGCTCGATACTCTCCCTAAGTATCCTGGCTTCTGGAGTTGGAGATTTTGACTTTGGTTATTCAGTGTATAACCTAGAGAGGCCAGTTCCTCCTTTGCTCGTGCAATTTCCTTTTTTGCACTCGTGGAGTCGGTATAAATGTAGGCTTTTGCTCTGTGGTTTGAGTGGTATTGATCCACCAGCTTTAAGTCTGAGGATTTTATCTCACGTAAGGCTGGGACGAAGCTGAACAGTGTGAGAATTCCTCTTCTATTCAGTATTATGTCATCTTCGTTGTCTATGTGTTGTTCCAACTTGATGGGAGACTCACTCAGATGTTGTTTTTCCTTTCGATATTGCTCAGTTTTCGAAGTATAGTGAAGATTCAAACGCGACCCCCTTTTGTCGTTTGGCTTTTCCCCTGTCTTTTGTCTGCATCGTTTCTTTAGGAAACAATCAGACTCCCACCCCCCGGACTTCTGATGAGCGGGCTGGTTGCAGGAGGTCGGCCTTTTGCAGCCTGGCGAGTCGCAGGGCCTCGAAGATGCAAACGACACCACTCGGAAACTAGAAGGGCTGGAACACTTCTGTCTTGTCCGCTGGTGGAGTTTTTGTCTACAGTCTTCCAAGGTGGAGATTTTTGGGCATGTTTCTTCTTCAGTCAGATCTTCGGTGATTTCAGGCTCGTCCTGTGGGCCGGGTTCCACAAGCGAGACCGAAACACGGGACTCCTGAACTTTTTTTCCTTCCTTGGCAGGCAGTGGGTCTTGGAAGTCATCGATATGCTGAGAGATATTCATCAGATCCTCCTCTGCCAAAAAGTCATCTGTTGTTCGAGGTGAGGCTTTGTTCCCCTTTTGTTTGACTGGTCAGGGGGCTAAGATTTGAGCCGAATTTCCTGCTTCCTCAGCTCTTTTATTTGTGCATGAGGCCCGAGGCAGATCTTGTTTTTCTTTTTGATTTTGGTTCTCGCCTTTTGTTTTGGGCTTTTCTAGACTAGCTGTTAAGAACAAAGGATATGCACAGTCACCTGCCCCCGAAGTTATTTTTTGAAGTCGAGAAAGATACAAGGGGTCGTCCGTGATGTCAATGACCTCTTGATTAGCTGGCCTACAATTGACAGAATCCATTGACAGTTGGATGACGGGGCTGGAAGCTGGTGGTGGCAGTTGTACGGGCAAGTTATGAGCGCAGGCTACAGCCTCCGATGATTTTACTGAGGGTTTAGGCGCGATGTCTTTTCGCCCTTTTTCCACGTCAGACTTGAGGTTCTTTAGTTGTCCATCTAAGGCGGTGATGTAGCCTTCTAGAAAAGTTAATTTTGTGTACATCGTTGCTTAGATCGAGGTGTGGTCTTTCAAGTTCTCATTTATCCCTTCATAAAATTTACTGAACGGGTTCAAGGCATTAGTAACTGCTGACATAAATGATAAGAAGTCCCGCTTGTTTTGGGACAGAGGTTCCATTGGAGAGCCTGGTTGTTGAGGGCGATGTTTAGGGGCCGGAGTTGATATATGACTCTCATTTAGAAGCCTTCTTACTACAGGTGTAGATGGTAAATCTAAGGATCCACGCCTGTCCCGATCAGGCAGCAGAGATTTATGGTGAAGGTCGGGAAGCACACCTTCCTGCAAAGATCGAGTTGACTGCCTATTATCACTGAGAGTGGGGCGTGAATCTTGAATTAAGTTTACGGACTTCTGACCCTTGGTGATCACGTCCGCCCTTTAGTCTCGGGATGCTGATGACTGGGTATTTTGTGTCCGGGCCAGATTTGATAGGACGGGCACCTCGTTGTTTATCTGCTTGTTTGAATGAGGTGGACTTTGAATGGGGCTTTGTGTGTTTTTTCGTTGGGCATGTGCTATATTTCCCAGGGTAGCCACTTTAGCCTTCTCACTGTTGTTGTGGGGTGTTAATGGATGTTCTGGACCCTTTTCTGAAATGGCCGGAGATAGAGCTCCAGGTTGGAGAACAGAAGAGTTGGGCTTTGGGGTTGTCACCCGCGGAGATCGAGATGGAGAAGAAGGAACTTTTTGAGCCTTGGCGACGTCATGCGTCGTGGGGCGCTGCTCTGCCACCGGGGCCCTTTTTCTTGCTTTTTCCGGAGGTTGGCACATTTTTACAGCCTCCAGGATTTCCTCATCGGTGAGGTCATCTTGCCTGCACCGTTGGTCTGGGGCAAAAGCGTGGAAGAAGTCTGTTACTAGGCTTGCTACCAAAGGCTTTATTGATTCTGGATTCCATGGTTTTTTGGCACTTTGGCCACTTGTTTTGCTTTTAGAAGACAGTAGACTTGTAAGGTTTTTTTTGTATTTATAGTTTTTGGAGGCCCTTTCCTTCTGGGGACTCAGATTTTTCTGTTGTCCGGAGACTCCACCTCCTTCCAGCAGCGTTTTTTTTAAGTTTGGGGCTCCTATAGAGGGGACAGAGGTGACCTCTGAGGGCTTTGCCAAACTGGGGTCAGGTGGATTATTAGCTGGTTGCTCTAGACCCCTACGATCTGCTGGAGACCGGGGGGGCGTTTCATCAAGGAGGGGGAGAGCTGAGTTATGTAAGTTCATATGGACTTGTGCCTCGGTTTACATCCGGGGATTAGGAGCGTTTATTGTTGGCGCCACAACTGCGTCCCTAATTGAAGTTGCCCCCCTCTCACGCAGGGAGCACCCTTGAGCAAGTTCGTCCTGCAGCATGGGTGAAATTAAATCCTCCGAAGGGGGGTGTGGCCACGCTCCCCCCAGTCCGTTCCTCACTCGAGTCCACAATGACTGAGGCTGTGGAGACATCTGCTGACTCTGCCCCCAGGACAGGCCGCGGCTGCCGGGCCACTGTCTGCCCCCTCGCGTCTTCCCCCATGCTCACGGGACTCGGTCCTCCCTCCGGAGGCCACCAAGGCCCGGAGCTGTGAGGGTGGAATCCACGGCTGCACAGACGCGGGTGGGAATCGAGGAGCCACCAGCGCCGGCAGCAGTGAGTAAGGTTCTTCGGACCGGTCTTCCTCCATTTTTGAAAAGCTTCCTCGCACCAGGGTGGCGGGACTTTTGCTGGCGGGTTGTTCGTTGTTTTCCACCCGCCTGTGGTGGGATTGTGCGGCGGGGGTTTGTAGTTGACTCTGGGTCGGGACAGGCGTATGCAAGTTCTGAGCACAGCGGTTTTGCTGGGTTTTTAATGCAATATGTGGCTGCGCACTTCTCAGCAGGCGGCCCTCCTTGGGCTCCATGAAGTCTGGCCCATAGTCCGCAATTTCTAAGATAGGTGCCATGGCAGCCATGGACAGACTGCCAAAGACTGCACACTCGCAGCCACACTCTGTGGCCTGCTCCGCGGGATAATGAGGGTCATGTATAGGAGAGGGAGTCAGAGCACCTCCCACAGGAACCATAGAAAGAAAAGAGTGACTGCCAAAGACTGCACTCTCGCAGCCACACTCCGTACCACTTTATTCTGACCAATTTGACATTTGCTTGACTTTATGGTCAGATGGGCCTGCTCAAGAGCCTGCAATACGTATCCCAGGTGATCAATATGTTCTTTCCATGTAGGGCTGAACACTTCAATGTCATCCAAGTATGCCATGCAGACGTCCTCTATCCCATTCAGAACTTGAGTAAACATCCTTTGAAATGTAGTAGGTACATTCTTTAGTCCAAAAGGCATATCCCTAAACTGGTAGAGGGCTACTGGGGTAGAAATGGAGTTTTCTCCTTGGCATGGTCTGTCAGTGCTATTTGCCAATAGCCTAAGGTTAGATCAAATTTACTGAGGTACTTGGCTGAAGCAAGTCTATCCACCAGTTCATTTGTCCTTGGCAAAGGATGGGCATCAGTCTTAGTAACTGCATTTAGAGCTCTATAGTCCACACAGAATCTCAACTCCTTGGATCCTGCCTTTGGTACTAGAACAACTGGACTAGACCATGGACTTGTAGATGGCTCTATAACCCCGAGATCAAGCATCTTGTTGACCTCTCTTTTGATGTGGGATCTCACATGTTCTGACATTCTGTAACATCTGCTTTTCACAGGTAAACAGTCACCAGTGAGAATACCATGCAGGCCCCAAGGGGTCAAGCCTGGTGTTAGTAAAAACAGGGAGGCAAACTGATTCAACAGACCTTTTCACTCCTCCTGTTGTTCAGAAGTCGGTTGAGAAGAGAGATTAACTCCTTCTATTTGTTCATCTAAAAGTTGGCCTCTGAGGAGGTCAGGTAGAGGTTCACTCTCCTCTTCCTCTTGAGCTGAAGCTAGAAGCAAAGCTCCCACTTCTGCTCTCGAGACATAAGCCTTTAAACGGTTGGTGTGAAAGACTCTAAGAGCCTCCTTAGGTTTGCCTAAGTCCACCAAATAGTTCACCTCTCCAATTATTCCCACAACCTTGAAAGGTCCTATCCATTTGTCCTGCAAGGCCCTCTGCCTTGTTGGCACCATAACTAATACAAGCTGGTGGTCATGAGTAAACTCAACCATGCTGGCCTTCTGGTCATGCCATTGTTTGGCCAGAGCCTGACCTGCTTTCAAGTTATCACTTGCTTCTGCCATCATGTGTGACATTCTCCTCCGGAGACCTATCACATAGTCAGTCACTCTGACTGGCTTGGGGGATGGAGCACTCTCCAACCCTTCCTTGATCAGGGCCAATGGACCTCTGACTGGATGGCCATAGAGAAGTTCAAAGGGACTGTAACCAACTCCCTCCTGAGGGACTTCCCTATGTGCAAAGAGAAGGCATTGCAGTAGAAGGTCCCACTTTCGTTTAAGGGGTTCTTCTAAATTACCTATTATACTCTTCATAGTACAATTAAACCTCTCTACCAGTCCATTTGTTGTGGATGGTAGGCTGTAGAGAATTTGTAAGTGACACCACAGTTTTTCCACATAGCTTGCATGTAGTGGGACATAAAGTTGGATCCTGTCGGATATCACTTCCTTAGGAAACCCTACTCTGGTAAAAATACCAAGTAGAGCCTTAGCCACAGCCCGAGCCGTAACAGTTCTCATAGGTATGGCTTCTGGGTATCTTGTAGCATGGTCTTCTACAACCAGGATAAACCTGTTCCCTGAAGATGTGGGAGGGTCAATTTGACCGACAATGTCAATGCCCACCCTCTCAAAAGCCCATTCTTGGCTCCACTCTTGCCAGACTCGAGGTTCTGGCAAGTGTGACAGATTTGGCAAGTGTGACAGCTCCTACAGAATGTGTCAACCTCTGCACCCATCTTAGGCCAGTAGAAGTAGAGAGAGAGAGCCTTTCCTTGGTCTTCTTGAAACTCAAGTGACCACCCAAAGGTGTCTTGTGGGCTAACTGAAGGAACTGTAGTCTGTTGGCAAGGGGCACTACAATTCTTTTGCAGTCCCCAGGGATAGTCTCATTTGGTTAACTGTAGAAGAGGCCATCTTCCCAGCTTAACCTGTGCTTTCCAACTTCTTGCCCATCAAGTTGGGTAGCAGCATGTTGTTGAAGACCTTCAAGAGTAGGACACTCTCTCGGTCCTTTGCTGAATTCTGCCCTGTTGGGTCCCTCTTCTGCCAGTAAAGACTGCAGCTCAGGATGTTCAACAGGGTCAAGATCTCCAACTAAGACAGTGTCTTCTTCCAGATCTGATCCTTCAGATGCTGGCTCAACCACACAATGTTGCACCTCACGCTCTGCCTCAGCAGGTGGCATAGTCACAGGTGTGACTTTGGACAATCTTGGGGATGTCCTTATTGGTAGCACAGGGATGCTGTCTGACTTTTTCCTGGAGGTCTTGGGTTTCCCCTTTGCCTCTGTTTTCTTAGAAATGTCAGTGAGCAACTCCCTGTGGAGTGGGAGTGATAGTTTCCTTTATAAGCTCCTCTGGAGAGCCTCTCAAGGTTCTCTCCTTTGAAGAACTAGTGAGCTCCTGTTTCCTTTTACTGGGAGGCCTGGGGGTGCTGGACACAACTCAAAGAGTTTTAAGGTTATTACCCAACAGGGCTCTCCCAGCCACTTCACTCTGCACACTAAAGGTATTTTGACAGTCATGTCATTACACTGGATGAGAGCGGGCAACTGGGGAAGCATTTGCCAGGGCCTCCAGCTAACTTGGTGAGGCGTTTGGGTGCCATAGCAACATCCTCCACCTTGAAAAATGATTCATCCACCACAGTTATGCTGGCTCCAGTGTCTCTGATGGCAGGGGTTTCCTGACCATTCACACGACCACTATCTTTATAATACTCATAGTATTATCTGGGATGGAATTATAGACATCTAAATTCTGTTGTTCCCACAAGCCCAGGGACACAAAAGAAACACTAGTTGAGACGCTCATGGGTTCATCAGCCAGTAGGTGAAAGTTTCCACTTGACATAGGTACTTCTTCCTCTGGGGAGAAGGCTAAGGAGACAGTGTGGACCATTGAAGGTTTACCCTTACATCTGGCATCCCCTTTCACATGGTCAGTTGACCCACAAACATAACATTTCCCAAATGTCTTGATGAATGGGAGTTTGTTCTGACCTCCATTGGGTTTGGGTCCAGATGGTGCACTAGCATGATTCGGTTTTCCCAGATGTGTACCCTTATGTTGTTGTTTGTGGCCCTCTATTGGATTGGAGGTATTAGAATTCTCTTTGTTGTCTTTCTTTGGCTGTTTTCCCTCATCCTTTTTCTGAATAGCCCCAGAATCCTTGTGAGTAGCCCTGTTGGCAACCCACAAGTCAGCAGCCTTAGCTAGCTTCTTTGGATCTATCTCCTTAGAATCAGCCAAGTGCTGTCTGAACTCAGGAGAGCAGGCATCAAAAATAGACTCCGGCATAACAAGATTTCTCATTCCTTCATAAGTGTTCACTCTGAACCCCTTTAATCCAACAATCTGAGTTCTTCAAACACTCACATACCCAGGTAGCCCATGGGGTACCTTTGTGCTTTTTGAGGGTCCTAAACTTCTTAAGGTACTGGGAAGGGGTCTTCCCAAATCTAGCAATTAAAGCTAGCTTCACACACTCATAATCCATCCTATCCACCTCCCCAACTCCATTACATTAGAAGCAACAGGGGGTAGCCTTGAGAAGAGCCAGGGAAGCAATTGATTCCCTGTAAAACCTTGAATCCCATGGTTATATTCAAACACTGCCAACCAATCCAACATATCAAGCTTAACCTCATACATACCCACAATTTCTTTAGGCATACAGGGTGTCTGTCATGCGTGCTGGACATATCTCTGGACCGGGAACAACCTCTCCATACAGAATGAGTTACGCCCATAGAACCGCTAGACCGTTCTATCCGAAATGGAGGTTGTTTGATGCATTGCCAGGAAAACGACGTCTGCATTTTTCACGTCGTTAAATTCACGTGACTTAGTTCTGTCACGTGTGTTACGACAGTACGTACATAAGCAGCGTGGAAACGTCGCTCGCTGCTTCTGATTAAATCTTTTTTGGCGTTTTTGTAGCTGAACTGTGGACCTGCATCCTTGCATTCCCTTCAGCAACTTCTTTGGCCTTTTGTAGCGTGGTTTCCTCCACACGCTAATTCCTGGAGCCGTGTATCCGGTTTGCGTTCTTATCCACACGTGAACGCTGTCTCCAAGCGCGGCTGTCGTGGGCTGCGTGTATCCTGTTTGCGTGCCAAATCTCCACGCGGACGCTGTCTTCAAGCGCGGCTGTCCTGGGCTGTGTGTATCCTGTTTGCGTGCCAAATCTCCACGCGGACGCTGTCTTCAAACGCGGCTGTCCTGAGCTGCGTGTATCCTGTTCGCGTGCCAAATCTCCACGCAGACGCTGTCTTCAAGCGCGGCTGTCCTGGGCTGCATGTATCCTGTTCACGTGCCAAATCTCCATGTGGACGCTGTCTTCAAGCGCAGCTGTCCTGGGCTGCGTGTATCCTGTTTGCGTGCCAAATCTCCACGCGGACACTGTCTTCAAGCGCGGCTGTCCTGGGCTGCGTGTATCCTGTTCGTGTGCCAAATCTCCACGTGGACGCTGTCTTCAAGCGCGGCTGTCCTGGGCTGCGTGTATCCTCTTCGCGTGTCAAATCTCCATGCGGACGCTGTCTTCAAGCGCGGCTGTCCTGGACTGCGTGTATCCTCTTTGCATGCCAATTCTCCACACGCAAACGCTGTCTCCGAGCGCGGCTGTCTTGGCTGCGTGTACGCTGTCGCGTGCAATCCTGCACATGGTTTTCTGAACTACTTTGAACCTTTGCTACCTGTGATAGTTAACAGGTGAGCTTCTATTTTTTTGTTCTTCGTGGGAAAGGAAGTATTTCATGAACTATTGGAAGGTGATTGTGCACAGTACTTTGGACGCTATCCTGTGGTGCACCAACCCGGTATCTAGCGTGAGCCTCGTGCTGTTCGGGATAAGTCTCCCTTACTAATCTTCCCCTCCTTTGTCGTTGGTTCAACTCCTGGTTTTCTTCAGGAGACTTTTGTTGGATACTTCAGTTCTTGCCATAAGGTCAGTGTTTTGAATTAATGCTAATACTGTGCTATCATAGTGAGTTGAGTTGGGACAGTTTCTTATGATACGTTATCTATCCTAGGCTGACTTCCGATACAATACCCACGCCCTTTCCAGTGATCCATCTCTCTGCCTGTTTCATCAGTCAGAGAGTTGTATCATTTGGAAGGTCTAATTTGACTTCCCTACAATCAAGTCGTGTGAACAAGGATCCGGAAGAGCCCTACCAATTGTATCCTTTTTTGGTTACCGTATCCTTTTCAATTGATACATTGGTGATTTATGACAGTCTCTTAGGACTGAGAGAGCTAAAAGACTCTGGGAGAGAAGCATTTTCAAGAGACAATCTTTTAATTTCTAGTTCATGATTCAACTCTGTTTTTCTGAGCTTAAGGTCTTGGCTTTTTTGTTCAGTTTGAGCATTTAAACATTTGAATTCCAGTTCAAGCCTCATTTTCCCTAGAGCAATGAATGCAGGACTGAGTGTAGGACCTGTGGGGGTCCCAGTGGACAAGGGTTGAGGTTGCTGAGCAGGCAAGGGAGCAGGCAGACCTACATTAAGAGACACATCTACTTCTTCCAACTCATCATTAACAGACATATTATCATCCTCAATACTTTCCACATTTGCTAGGAGGTCAGGCATTTCAGACCCACTCCCTAGGCTTGGATTCTTTAACAACTTTTCAATCAATTCAGTATTTTTGCCTTTGGCAGAGAGTTTCCTTTCTTTACACAGATTTCTCAGATAATAAGCAGTGTAACTCAGGAGGGTCTCCTGGCTGTGGCTTTCCATATCAGACATGATTAATATTGCTTTTGGTGATGTTAGACTTGTGGTTAGTTAATCCAAGGTAATAGCAGCACTCTAAGTGTATTGAATCCCTCCACTGTACACCAGTGTTAGGCAGAATTACATGCAGTACCCTTTGGGAACACCACACACAATTAAGACTCCAAGTGACAGTACAAATTCACCTACACAGATAAAGTGGTAGTGATGGCTGAGCAGCCAGACTAATCCCAAGAGTAAGTGAGCAGTATCAAATAGTTACACAAAGGACAGCAATTACTATGATTCAGGCAACCACTGACTCAAGGTTTTCAAGTAAAAGAATATACATTTATTTCACTCTTCAGTTGCATAACATTACACCATTATAAGAAGTTTGAAAATCACACTCTAAATACACCACACCACTTCCCTTAAACCCCAGACAAGTTAAGCTCACAAAATAAAGTGGGGGCAAAATAGCACTCCAGCAATTTAAAAGGGAGGGGAAGACAAAGTTAAACAGAAATTGAACCACAACAACAGGTAAGTGTTCAGGGGGGGCAATAGAGCAAGAGGAACTAGAGTGATAGGATCAGTTTGAAAATGCTTAGGGCCAAAGTCAATAGGACAAAAGTATTTTTCTCAAGATCACATATTTCAAGGTAGTTTGAAGTAAAGTTTGTGCCACAGATTTTGGACGAGGTTGGGTGGTAGAAAAGTTAGTTCAAAGAGAAGAGAAGGACAAGCCCTCGGATTGGAGAAAGATTTCACACACTTTCCCCGCGGCTGAACGAAACTAGCAACCTGGTTTGCACAGTACCTTAAAACGGAGAGGAAGCTGTAGCTGAGGCAGACGTTCCTGGTAGTTCCTGTAGGCTCACGGTTCCTGAAGCGACTGTTGGACTGACACGAAGTAGGAAGGCTGGAGGGTCCTGCACTACCCAGGGAAGAAACCAGCAGCAGAGCAAAGCAACAAATAAAAGGTGCGCTCCTTAAAACCCAAGCAGGGTCTGACCTTCCTGGCTATCCGGCCCACTGTAGCTCTGTACAGTGAATTCGACCAGAGAAGGGGTCCTGGTTTGCAGTTGGGGTGAACTGGTTGGTCCCACCAGCTCAAGGGAAGAAGTTTCCTGGAGGATCTTTTCTGTCGGCGGATTCTGACGATTCGGACCTGCAGCAGGGCTTCAACAGGTGGTTCAGTCGTTAAATGGGTCCTCTTCCATCAGCTCCTCATTGGTTCTTGCGTTCCAGTGGCTACTCTGCCTTTCCAGTCCTAGAGACCTGCTTTTACCTCCATTCATTCAGCCTGGCTGTCAATCACACAGCAGGGTGGGTGTCTGTCAAGGACAGTCACCCAGCCAATCAAACAGGAGTGCGACTTGGGTTACCAAAGGATCCTGTGGCAGGGGTCCGAAGACCCCTCTCTCACATCCTGCCTACCCAGACTTTCATCCGCCTTAAGGAGGGCTTTTGTGCAGAAGCCTGTGAAAGATGGCGAACAAAGGAATCAACCCGGTTTGGCACGCAGAGAAGAACACGAGAAAGACTTTAACAAAATTAACAAAAAGAAATGGCGAATAAACCCAGCCGAATCCAAAATAACATGTATTTGGTCAAGCGTGTTTATGTTTGAGGCTAACACCATGGTATATAAGATAACTGCGGTAGAAAATTAGGGCAGTTACCACTGCCACCAGCCAAGTCTTGATGTAAAGGGAGCGAAATAGTGCTCCAAGAGACACAGACAAAAAGGGATAGGAATTAACCCTTTCCAATACTCCATGTAAGATGGGGTGTACTGCGTCTGTATTTTAAAGCGATTACATAAAGTTAATGGCAACTTTACATGGTTCTGGGAGACAGTAGTCAGTCCCAGAAAAATGGAGTGAGAAGGAAGTCTAAAAGCCAACCCTGTGTTACTGCACTGAAGGTGTTGTGTAACACACACAAAAAAGGTGCTCTTGGAGTAATTGAGGCTCCAGAGCCAAAGATCACACAAATGGTAAAAACTCACACAGCAAAACACATGCTAGCATATGTGTATGTAAATGTTTTTTTCAATGTTTTGTTATGTCCTAAGTATTGTACTTATTTTTTCATAATTGCTTGCCTCAGTGTATATGGTGAATGATTGTTTTATGACTGTAGTTATTCTATTGTCGAATAACTTATTGACTAATTGCTTGAACCATTAGCAGACAGTAATGTTCCCAGATTGATATTTAATGAGAGGATGTTTTTTAACTTCATGGAGAGTTTCCTATCCCACTTCTCCTCTATTTACCAACATTATTTTCTCAATGTTTTACCGTAGTTCCTTTTGAGATCTTTTTGTTCAGCCTTCAGTTTTCCTCTGGGATGGCCTGATCTGATTGTCTCCCCGGGCAGACTTAAATGTGAGCACTAGGAGTTCATATGTAATTAAAGTTGTTATGCCATATCAACCAAGTTGCTTTTGTGTGTTTTCCCATTTTGATGGCATATTGGACACGTTTTTTCCAACTCTGTCAATGGTAGGTGTGTATTTTATGTCACCCTTGTTGGGAAAGTTCTTGGCAGCTACCGTAATTTCTTCCAGAGCTACCATTTGCATACAGGTGTACTTTCATGGTCACTTGTGGGTGAATGAGTATCCCTTTATTAAGCTGCACCCCATAACCTGCAGCAATCTATTAACTTAGTGGGAAGGGTTGATGTCCCAGTTGCAGTCTTGGCATGGGACACCCATGTTTCAGTGTTTGTGATAATGATTCCTAGATAAGGGTTTGTAAATACTATATCTTTCCTCTCCATTCCTGACCTAAATGCCATCGTTCATTACTGCCTCTAAAGGCCACGTTTTGTGTCTTTCTGTTTCTTACTACTAAATGGTTATGCTGGCAATGTTTTAGCGTCCTCAAACTGGGCCTGCAGGTAATTTCTTGTCAAAAACGGATTAACATGCAAAGAGGACCGGTGGTACCTTAGACCCCTGTATGCTAGACATGTCAAACGTTGCCTTTAGCACAGCATCATAGAGGCCATTGACATGCAGGGAAAGGAGTGAAGGGCTCAACATTCACGCCTGCCTAATTCTACCAGTTGTTGTAAATACTTGCTGCATTTCCCTGCTTGATTCAGATGAACTCTTGAACTGGTGTCAGCGTAGAGGGTGAAAATTATGTCCAATAGCATTCCATCGATTATCATTTTCTATAGCTTTTGACACACCATATAGGCTCTACTTCTGATTTACATGTGTAATGGTGCATTTTTGACCATTCATTCATAGAGCGGAGCGGAAGTAAACTTGTATTTAATACAGCACTCCTTTTTCCTCTGTCCACATTTGTAGTTCTATCAATGTTGGCTTATTGAACCTGCTATGTATGTGAATAAGGCTGATTGCCTAAGCGATTTGATATACTTTATTAGTATTGTTTTATAGATAGGTCTCACAGATAACTAGTGTCATAATTCTGGAAGTATAAATCACTGACATATCCAGAAATACAAGGTGTTGGCTGCCATGTACTCATCTTCTGAGGAAGGCTTTGCCAGGACCACATATGGCTCCATCTGTTTCTTCTTGCACTCACACGAGGCCTTTAATGCATTTGTGCCCTCATGGCCAACTATGCAACCAAAACAAGGGGGTTCTGGGAGTCCCTCTACCAGCATGAACAAAGCCCATTGACCTGTTCTTGGGTGGATGGCCTCTGGGAGAGTCTCAACCAACTCATTAGCTCACATTCCCTTTCACAGAGGTGAAATATCCCTACATATCAGTCTTTGTTCTGCCCAGGGGCAGTCCAACAGCGAAATGCTAGGCAATTCTCCTCTGAACAAGAGTACCAACAGCACCCCCAGACACATGTTTCGGCCTAGTAGGGCCTCATTAGTGAGGTGGAGCTGTGCCTCTCTAAGAACAGTGACCAAGGGGTCCACGTCTGGATTCCCCTGGTAACTTAGGGTGAGACCCAAAGTTAATTAAAATATGCAACAAAAAAAGGGGGGGTCCAGGGAGTCCCTCTGCCAGACATTAGTCCTGGTCTCAAGGGCCTTAGTCAGATTCTTTAGCTCACTATCTTTCACAGAGGAGAAATATCCAAAGATAGCCAATCATTGTATGCTATGTCCATTTCTGCATCTAAGTTTTGGGTTGTTTGTGGGCAGTCCATGTGCCATGAGGCGGTGGTGTGTACTTGTTCTCAGAAACAGCCTCAGTTGTTTTTTAGGAAGCATTCACAACTCCCTGCACCAGGTGAAGCAACACAGAGGTTGGTAAAAACAGTCTGTGGCCAGTAGTTGTGACGACCATAGGAGGCAGTATGCATCAGGTGGTGTGCAGTAGGACCATGCCAAACCCGCATCTGTGGAAGGCAGCATGCAAAAATGCAATCCTCATGCAAAATTCTGCAATGCATGTTAAGAGCAGTCTGTGGGTAGTCCATGTTGAGGGCCAGAGGAGGACCACAATCTGGAACTTTAGTGAACACTGGGGCCCGGATTACATCCAAGCATAAACACATTGGCTGTTGACAGCCATGTTGACCTGATCTGCGAGCGGGAGGAAGGAGGCATTTCTTCAGAGCGATCTGACAATACTGTAACACTGGGCCTCATTCCGAGTTTGCAGGTAGCCATGGTGCTACTAGCGCCATGGCTGCCTCCAAACCCGGGTCTGTGTTCGGTCTGGGTGAATGGGGACTTACCAGGACATTCCGACCTGTGCGGACCAGGTAAGTCCCCATTCAACCAACCATTCCCCATTCCCATTTGAGCCCTATAGGGCTCAATGGGAATGGGGAAGGTGCTAATTACAGGCCCATTATTAGCGCCCTGGTCCCTTAGCGGGACCCGCAAAGGATGTGTGGTCAGACCACACGTCCTTTGCGGGTCCCACTAAGGGTACTCCGAATTTGGCGGTAAGGGTTTACCAGCACCTGGTTCCTTACCGGTGACCATTAACCCTTACCGCCCAACTCGGAATGAGGCCCAGTACAGAGAGCAGCAACTGTTTAGTGCCAAGTGAGCCTTGCAATTATTTGATAGTTTTTTCATCACGCTGCCGAGCGACAAAGGTAAGGGGCACTTGTCATCCAAGCTTCTGCTAGTTTCTGCTGCATTTGGGGTTCTTTTGACATTCTTACTGCCTTGCGGCTTGTGTAGTGGAAGTCTTCTGTCCCTGTTTGCCCTCTTCCTCTTGTCTGCCCTGCCCCCTCCCAAGTCTACCCCGACCCCTGATTGTCCCTTGGTCTGTTTGTGGAAGTCTGTTAGGCATACTATTCATGCCTTGCGCTTGGAGCAGCATTTCCATCTTGCTGCCGAGCACAAAGGTAAGGGGCACTTGTCATCTGAGCTTCTGCTTGTTTCTTCCGCATTTAGTGTTCTTTTAACATTCTTGCTGCCTCGCAGCTTGTGTAGTGGAAGTCTTCTGTCTCTGTGAGCCCTCTTCCTCTTGTCTACCCTGCCCTCTCACCCAGCCTGCCCCGGCCCCTGATTGTCCCTTGACCTTTGTGTAGAAGTCTTTTGAGTGTACTATTCATGCCTTGAGCTCGGCACAGCATTTCCATCTTGCTGCCGAGCACAAGGGTAAGGTGCACTTGTCATCTGAGCTTCTGTTTTTTTCTGCCACATTTGGTGTTCTTTTAACATTCTTTCCCCCTCGCAGCTTGTGTTGTGGATGTCTTCTGCTCCTGTGAGTCCTCTTCCTCCTGTCCAACCTGCCCCCTCCCCCAACCTGCCTCTGACCCCTGAGTGGCCCTTGACCTGTGTGTGGAGGTCCGTTGGGTTTACTATTCATGCCTTGAAATCAGCGCTGCATTTCCATCTTGCTGCCAAGCACAAAGGTAATGGGCACTTGTCATCTGAGCTTCTGCTTATTTCTGACACATTTGGTTTTCTTTTAACATTCTTGCCACCTCGCACCTTGTATAGTGGAAGTCTTCAGTCCCTGTGAGCCTTCTTCCTCAGCCTGCCCAGACCCCTGATTGGACCCTTGTCCCCATTTAATTGAAGCAGCCAGGGCAGACCCTGCCCGGTGCAGCCCCCTGCGCTGAAGGGCTCAGAGGCAAAGGGCAGCTCCCACAGTAGCAGCTGGAGATGGTGTTTGCCAGTGTTTACTATTGGAGCATGCAGCACAGCCGTCAACCGGCAGTGACTGTCAAGGTAAGAAAGGTCTGGGCAGGGGCAACAGCCATTATTGTTCCCTATTACTGTCCCTGTTCTCTTATTACTTCTATTAGGTAATGTTTTTAGTATGCTACACATCACATTTGTTTGTTATCCATGTCGGTGTGAGATCTAGTGTCCTACAATGACATGTCCTCCCTACACCGACCCTGCAACCCACGATAAACCACAACTAGAGACCCAAAATTGCCTCCAAAGACACATATTGCTGAGCCTATGAATAATGACCCTCTGAGTGAGAGAAACATAACTTACCACGGGCCTGCCTGTGAATCTACCTCAGAGTGATGCTACCTCGAAACCCGAGGGTGACAACTCTCAGCTCGTCCAGATCCAGAATGTAATCCAGGAACAGAGCTCTCCTAAGAATAAATCATCCACTCCAGACACTCACCTCTCCTACTGCTATGCTCACTCTCTACTTTACATCAACACACAAAAAAGCGCAGCTATACCCCTTGATCAATTTCAGCCTAGCTGCACACATACAAACAATACTCCATGAGCACCTCAAAATCCTGCTAGAATGCAGCTATACCCCACAAAATAATCGGCCTAGCTGCACACATAAATGTCCTACACAGGCCTAATGCCACCAGAATGCAGTCTCGGAGGCCAAACACCTGACTGCACACATTCGACTGATCTCTCACTACCACCCCACCTAATGTTAGAATGCAGCTACCATCAGGCCATCACACTTGCTGCACACATATTGAGTGCCCTATACTGCCCAACTCTCTCGAGTGACCAGAAATGCGGTCCCCAAGGGTGTTCAACCACGAGCGCTTTGGGATCACACCAATGATATATAGGGCACTATATGAATGCTCAATAACAATATCTGGTATTAGGTGAACTGTCATAACTAGCATTGGGGTTTTTCCCTCCTAGAAAAGTTGAATCTGAGTGTTTTTGCATTTGCTGTTGTGTTAAAAATGTTGCTTTTCCCCTCCTTCCAGGAAAGTCGAAACTGGGTGTTTTTTGCATTTGCTGTTGTGTTAAAAAATGTTGCTTTTTCCCACATTGTAGGAAAGTTGAATCTGCGTGTTTTTGCATTGTGGCAGAGCTCTTTGCTGTGTTTCTTCTCCTTTCTCTGCCCCCTCACACTCTTCCCCTTCTTTTCTTCCTGCACCCCTCTATGGCACTCTCGGTTTCTTCCATCTTCTCTGACCACTTTTCTATCACCTATCCTATCCCTCGCCTTAAGTCTTGATGGAAGAAATTGAAGATGGATATTCTGGTCTCCAATGCAGGCCTTCCCATCACTGATACCTACATCAGTGTCTCCTCCTGAGAGACTTTCACTTACCAACTCTTTGTTGTTCCCTCTCCCGACCTAGGGACCCTACATATGGTCACAGTTCTCTCTCCTTTTTCCTCGTCACCTATTAATGATGGCACAACATGATAGGTCCTCTTGGCTTCCTTCCTGTCGTTCAAAACCATCATTAACGTCTAGCTAAATTGCACCATCATGGTCCAGGGCACTCAGCCCAATCAACTCCTCCATGACAGGTATCTCCCACGTCTTAACAACTTGCTCCCTTCTCCTTATACATCTACCAACTGTCTGGCTCCTCAGCCAGCTATCTCCTCTGCCTCTCTGGCTTAAATGCCGCCTACCTCTCCTACCTTTCTGGCTCTGCCACTTCCGTCCACCTCAGCTGCCTCCTCTCTGGCTCCCCCTCTTCCTCCTCTCTGGGCCCTATGCCCCTTCCTACCTCTGCCCCCTCACGGGCCCCGCTGCCTCTTCCATTGGGTGTTCCTCTTGCCTCTACCCCTCCCCGGAAGACTTTGAAAAGTAGAAACCTACTCCACGTAGCTACTCTCAACTCTCACTCTGCTGTCAAACACTCCTCTGACATCTGCCACCTCCTCGAAGACCTGGACCTGGATGTTCTCGCTCTCACTGAGACATGGTTCATGGCCAGCTTTGTCACAGGTTTTGAATGGAGTGGCCCTAATCTTTCCTCAGTGAGTCCCTGCCTCTATCATTCCCACTCAGGACTACTCCTCCTTTGAATGGCTGGTCTGCAGGCTCTCCATCTCTCCTGGCCTCTGCCTGACTTTGGCCACCATCTACAGGCCCCCTGGCCAGGTCGCCCTCATCCTCTCTGAATCACACCTCTTCTCTGAATCACATCTCCTCTCTCCTCATCTCTACCTCTCAGCTTCTCTTCCTCTTGGATTTCACCATCCACTTGGACTCCTCTGACCCTGCTTCTGGGCTTTCCACAACCTATTTGACTCTCCCTCCCTCTCTATTCTGACCTCTGGCCCGACACACTCAGTTGGACACATGTTGGATGTTCTTATCTCCTCAGTCATCCCCCAGACATTCCCCTCTCTAACCTTCTCTCTACTTCACTCTCTTGGACTGACCACTTTCTGCTTTCCTCTCTCCTCTCTCTTGAAACTGTCTGTCCCCCTGGCAAACACTTCCCCAGCACTGCCACCTTCTTTCACGGTCATTCGACCTATGAAGCAAGTGTCAGTTGCCATTTTACCTACACTTTCTCTCCTCCTCCTACCCCTGCGTGACTCTCACTCTGACACAACCCTCTCCAACCTTCATCTCTCTATACACAATGCTCTTGATACCCTTGCCCCTGTCATGAGGATCCGTCTGAAACCTGCCTCCAAGTGCAACTCTTGGTATGAATCCGAACTGGCCACTCTGAAATGCAGAGCAGCCGAGAGCAAATGGAGGACTTTGGGCATATCCCTTGACAACGTGGTCGGACGCCTGCTCCAAAGGCAATACAGACTCTCCATCTTCTTCAAGAAGAGTTCCACATTCAAACCTGCATCTCTGTGGCCTCTATCAGCACGGCCAAGCGTTTTAAAATCTGCAAGGATCTGGCCAATCTAATTGCAGTCTCTACTTCTCCTGTACATTCCCAGGCCCCCTGTACAGCCCTGGCTTCTCATTTCACCACTAAATCCCATCCTGTCATCACTTTCCTCTTCTACTCATCTCTCTCCCTCTACTTCTCTCAGTACTCCTATGGCACCCCTTGCTCCTCCTCTCCTCTCCTCCTTCTTTCCTATAACACCTGCTGATGTTTATAGACAGGTCCAATCTATGAAAGGTTCATCTAAACAGGTGCTCCCCTGCTCCCTCAAAGGACAACATTGTTTCCCTCACTCCAACCTTGGACGATTACTGTAATCATTCCTTTGCCACTGGATGTTTCCCCCATCTCCTCAAGCCCTCCCTTGTGCACCCTGTCATAAAAAAGCCTTCAGCCACTCCTTCCTGTCTGGCTAACTATCGCCCAATCTCCATCACTCCTTTCCTGGGCAAGCTACTGGAGAAGCTGGCCATCTCTGAGCTAAACATTCACACTGAATCTGTTGGTTATCTCCATGACCACCAGTCTGGCTTTAGAGCGGCCTGAGGCATGGAAACTGCTCTCCAGAACACCCATGAAGATCTGCTCTCTGAACTTGACTCCAGCTCTCACACTGTCCTCATTCTCCTTGACCTTTCCTCTGCCAACCTGATCATTCGTCTCAGCATGAACCTTGGCATCACAGGTCAGGCTCTGGCATGGCTGACCTCCTTCCTCTTGGACTGACCCTCCCAAATCCACCTAGGGTCCTTTCTTTCCACCACCTCTCTTTCCACATGTGGTATTCCCCAAGGCTCTATCCTTTCACCCTGGCTCTTCAATGTCTATCTGGCCCAGTGTTACACGGATGACACACAGCTCTCTTTCAGGCTACCCTCATCCTCCTCTCCCTCCTTGCTCATTCCTGACTGTCTATCCACTATTCAAGGATGGTGCACATCCAACGATCTCTGCCTTAATGCCAGTATGAAAGAGATTCTTCTCATTGGGACCCCTGCTCCTGCTTTCTCTCTCGCTCACTCTGCCCCCTCCCTTCACCGTCCTGTGTGGCAAAAAACCTTGCTGTCATCTTCAACTCCACTCTCTCATTTTCTCCTCACATCACATACCTTGCCAAGAAGGCCCACTTCCAGCTGGACCTACTCAGAGGTATTCTACCTTTCCTCACCTTCCCCCAGAAACTCGCACTCTCCAACAAATCCAGAACAGGACTGCAAGACTTATCCTTGACCTCAAGCCCAGCGACCACCTCACTCCAGCTCTGAAATCTCTCCACTGGTTCACAGTGGCAGGAGAATCAGGTTCAAGACCCTTTGCATCATCCCCAAGGCTTTCTGGGGGCCATGGACCTCACTATATCCAAATACCTAAATACCTTCCCTCTAGAGCCCTCTGCTCAGCTACCTCTAACTCTCTGCAGGTCAGACACTTCTCCAAGCAGAGAGTGGGGGGTATATCCCTCTCCTTTGCAGATGCCTCCCTCTGGAATGACCTCCCTGTCAGACTGGAGCTGGACCACCTGAAGCTGCTTGTGACCTTCCTTTTCTTCTCATCCTTCTCTCTCCCTCACCCCTACTAATCTATCTGCATGCTCATCCTGGCTGGCTGCGTGGATGCCCTCAGAGTCACACAGGGTACCTTAACCCCCCCGAACCCTGTTGACTAGTCACCCTGCACTGCCTCCGGGCCTACCCAGAACTCCTGTTCTAGGACTGCACTTGTGTAGTCTGTTGCTGTCCTTGCACTTACTCAGAGCCCTGCTGCCCTTGCTGCATTAACCCTTTACCGCTTCCCTTCACTTCCCTCTGCATCCTCTCCTCTGCACTTCTCATTTGCACTTGCAGGATCTGACTGTCACAAGGCCTAATAAGATCATTTTCTTGTCATTCCTCTGTTTCCCCTCTCTGTGTTGTGGAGCCTAGAAACGCTTGTTTAGAGGCGAGTACAAATACCAAGTCATATCATTTCATAGTTACACTTCTGGCTGGAACTGCCATGGGAGGGCATATACAATAGCTTGTTTCTGTGATGTTCTGCTCCAGACTCTCACTGTTAAATTGTTTTTTAGTGATATTAGCTTTGCACACTAGTAATTACATACCTACATAGATACCTATGAGCAGCTGCAAGGGGGCTCCATACAATCTCACAGGCACCCTTGTTTCCGGGCCGGCAAACTATGTTTCTACCTGCCATGGCCGCTGCGCCCGACAGGTGTGACCCTCGGCCACAGTAGGCAGACCATTCACAGAAGCGCTGGCACCGTTAAAAACAGTGCCGGCGCTCTATGTGAATGGGGACCTACATTTAACAGGGGCCTGACATCCCGGGCCGCTGGACTTGTAATCTTCCAGTGGCACTGGGAAGTCAGGCGCAGGTAAACTATGACGAGTCTGGCGGCAACACGCTGGTAGCACCAGCAGGGTTGACGTCGGACTCGTAATGAGGCCAATTGTTTTGTTTACATCTACATTTAAAGCTCAATCAATAAAAATGAAGCTCCGTGTATATAAAGCCAATGTGAGATCTGTTGCACTGTACTGCCCTGTACGGCATGGGTTTGTGGGAAGGCCACAGGGCTTCAGATTTCCTGATAGTAGAATGTATTGTCACAGCCAAATCAGCTCCAATGCTAGCTATCCACAAAGTGCTTGGCTTCCAGAACTTGGAAAGCCAAGTGCACCTTGCTTCTGTTGACCTGTTTCTCAACTCTAGAACCAACTCCAAAGCAGAACTAAACAATTTACTTTTGATAAACCTGCTCAAATTTCACAGAGGATCAAGAATACCATGGCTGTGATGTGTATCACAAAATGAAGGAAATTCCACTGCATGACTCAAGCCCTTCTCTGTTTTTTCCCTGTCTAAAATCTGATGAAAAGAATCCTTGGCATGGTCGAAGTTTCTCTTAAAAACGCGAGGGAAGCTATCAAATGCACCAAACCCCTGAATTTGGGCTATCTGGCATCTTGTTACCTACGGTCTCGCAGGTATACTTAACATAAGCTTGGTCTCAACAGACAGATTTTATGTGAGAAGGCTACATTCTAACTACCTGGATTTAGACGCACGACTCAGCATGCAGCTTAGCCGTAACATCAGATCTGGGCTGAGGCTGTGCTCCTTCTGTTCTAATATGCTGGGTAGCCAGTTCCAAATTGTATTCTTTTGTAAAGACTATGATTCCTTGAGATACGCTTTACTGTATCCAATTTTTAGGAAACATAACCTGAGACATTGCCATCCAGAATTTCTATGTTTATACTTTTCTGCTAACCTATGTATTGTGGACCCTCTCTACATTTCTCAGGAAGGATTTACATATCAGACAAAGTGCATGAGGCTGAGCAACAGCAAGGCCATCTAGCCCTTGATGCTATCTTTATGCACTTCTTATTTAGGTGTTATTCACTTTCATTTATTTCAGTATATCCAAATAATTTGATATTTCTTGATAGCAATGTTTTATCAACTTGCTTCTTGGATGAAATTGTTTTTATGTGTGTATTGATTTTGCTTGGATGGATATCATCTAAATATCTGAATAAGAGCACATTTTTTCAACATGGCCTAAATGATCCAAGGGCTGAGGGAATTAATGATGTTGCTGTTTTCCTTACCCTTGCACGACTAATAATGTGGCAGTAACTGTGGAGCCTTTTTTGGAAAAGCATTAGATTTCAATTAGAAGAAATAAAGGAACAGGGCCCCACATTTTATATGTCCTCAGGCACAAATAGGTAGAAGTTACTATGCTGACTTTTTCTGAGTGTAGATGCTACTGACAACGTTCTAACATTTATTACCTTGAATGTCAAGGAAAATTGAGTTGACTTGAATGCATTAGATTGGCGGGCCGGTCCTATGAGGCAATGGCAGCATTCTAATAAGATTTATTTGCTTGCGATCTTGTCCTGGAAGAAAGCAGGTCTAAGTTGCAAGAGTGATGATACTGATTGGTTGGTCTTCAAAGGAGAGTACCTTATCTGCAGCTTTCATGCAACATGGGAACTGCCCTTAAAATCCTTGATGATGGACATCCTTGTCTTCTTGACCTACAAGCAGCATTTGACACAGTAGAAGAGACATTTACTGACAATCTACAACACTGCATGGGGATCAGCAAGATCGTCCTCAGTTGGTTCAAATCCTGCCTTACAAACCACCAACAGTTCATACAAATAGATTCTTCCAGATCACCGGTTCTAACCATCACATGTGGAGTCCCACACTGCTCCATCCTTTCCCACGTGATCATCAGTCCTCCACATTCACCAATACACAGATGACAGGCAGGTCTACCTCAAGATATCCTCCAGCGATGAGACCCACAGACTCAATACCTGCTTCACATTGCCTGAAGCTCAATCGCTCCACCCTTCCAAGACTGAATTTCTACTGCTACCAACAACGCTGAACACCTTGACACATAGACCTAGCTCTCTGCTGTGAACCTTGAGGGATTCAGACCTCGGCTGACCCCCTGTGCCAAATCCCTTGGGTTCAACATCGACACACACCTCACATTCAAACAGCACATAGAAAGAAAGACACACACGGTCTGGTAACACATTTCTTTCCTACAGAAAATAAAGCCCTTCACCCCAGAAAACAACTTCAGATCCGCTGTCCAAGCCTTGGTACTCTCCCACCTGGATGGTGGCAATGCCCTTTTGGAAGACCTTCCAATACCTACCCTGGCACGGCGGAAATGGTCTTGCATGCTGCATCAAGACTCATTAAAGGACTCTGCCAATTCAACTACATGACCCCAACTCTGATTGAGCTGCACTGGCTCCCACTGCTGGCCAGTATCATCTTCAAATCCTGTTGCATCATCTACAAGGCTGTAATCTGGAAGTCCCCAAGATACCTCACTGAGAAACTCAGAATTTCTGGAGGCCTGTTGTTCACCAGAAGGACTTGAATTCTGTCATAATTGAAGTCCTTCTGGTGAATAACAGGCCTCCAGAAATTCTGAGTTTCTCAGTGAGGTATGTTGGGGACTTCCAGGAAGGAAAGAACCAGAAGACAGGCATTTTCTCTCTACACACCAGGACTCTGAGACTTCCTCTATGTCAACATCAGACTTGCCCCATCACTTCTACAGTCCAGGAAAGAGTTCAAGACATTCCTCTTCAAGAGATGGTTCCTCCTTAACATATAGGTCCACACACCCTGCACTCTCAACCCTACCTGAGACTTTGTGATCTTGTCCCCACTGTCTTCTTCCATGCTGCCAATTGCCCACCTTCCCCTCTTAGCTCCTTGCTCCTTGTTTCTCTGCTCCCCTCACTGTGTTCTTCCCTCTATGATTGTAAAGCACTCAATTGCTTCCCGAAGCTAGATCCATGCTCAATAAATATCCTAATAACAGTAATAATAATAATAATGGTAACTGGAACAAAGACAGAGAAGGATATTAAAAGAAGAAAACAACAAGATGAGCTATTGGCCTGGATAGGAATACATTTTACATGTTCAATAACATAGCAGGATCCTACATCAGTTAATATACAGTGGATTAACCTTAGATCACTGGACAACTACCCCTATATGTAACAAATATGTATAACACAGGCAAGGAATCCACAGTAGTGTCTCATACCATGCATAAGCTCAACAAGCTGCTACAGAACCTCGCAGATAGTGCATGTAGTAATGAAAGGCCGATGGGACTCCTTGTCAGGGATTTGGGTGTAACGATACCGAAAGAGAGCAATAATTCAAATAAATTGACACATGGATATGAGGGATAGAGTATAACCAAGCCCTTATTTTCAAGGAAAGCAATATCATGCAAGTGTGAAACGTTCCTGACTCATTTATTTGAGGTGCATAGAGTGTGCCAATTAAATGAGAAGCCCAACAGAGAGCCAGAAAATGATACATTCCTGTCTGGGAACCAAAGGAGCCTCATTAACTACATCATCATAGATGTGGCTAATTGGCATTTAGTTAGTGGCATGGTAGTTTCAAGAAGGGTTGAGAGTAGTAGGAAAACCCTATGTGTGACACTGAATTTATATGGTGAATGTACTGTTAAATTGAATTATGAAAAAAGGATTGTTGGTATATTACACTAGGGGGCCACCCTCATTGGCCAATGTTATTGCTGCTTTTGAAATATTTGCTAATATTATGAAACCCACAATCTTTATTAATGTTCGAGTAAATCCAAAGCATGATTTTAAAGATGCCAGATGATTTAATAAGGATTTTTTGGCTGGCAAATGTTTTCGGGGCAAGTTGGTCAACAAAGAAAACCTGCCAAAAAATACACAAGGTCACGGAACAGACAACTAGTGCCCAGATTACAGAAAGCTTGCAGCTGGTGCCAAAATGAATTGGAAGCATATGTATATTTGTCCTAGACCAATGTTTGAAGTAGAATAATGTGTAAAATTGCAGTTTTACTAGTGCAACGTTCCTGTAATGAGACCCAGATGGGCGTCCGGAAATTCATTGCATATGGAACATCTGGTAGCCTCATCCTACATCTCCCCTCTAACAATTTGAACAAAAATATGTGGTCTGAGCATTATTCAAAATTGTACAATGATGAGTTTTAGATCTTGATATTTGGAGATGCAGCCAGGCAAGACATTGACCTTTTCACTCCACAAAGAATGGGAAGAAGGACAAATCTAAAAAGCACAATGGAATCCCAGTAGATCTGTACACATAGGCCCTCATTACGAGATCGTCGGTAGGAAATCCACAAAAACGGCATGCCGTAGCTACTGTTACTGTCATGCCTTGAGTCCGGAATCAACATCTGATTCCGAGCATGACTTTCTGTAACAAACGGCATGCCGGTAACGGCAGCGCCGGCATATCGCTAAAGCATCCAAAAACCCATACAATGGCACCATCAATGCCCTTGCCACCGGCATCGGCATCACCAACCCGCAAATACTGGCACCGGTATACCGGTACCGGAAACTACGTCATAGCACCGGAACGGGAAATTCACCGGTGGCCATCTTTAAAACGTTCACAGCCGCAAATCTAGGTTTAGTGAGCCAGAATTAAACATGCTTGCTGACACCCTCGTAGACAATGCTGATGAGGTATTTGGAGTGGACCTGTGCAGGCATGCGCACCTGCGCAAAAAGGAGATCTGGACCGAATAGGCCAAAAAGGTCACAGCGGTAGGCATCATGCCCAGGACTGCTGCAAAAGCTGTGACGACCTGTGTCTCAGAGTGCGAAACCTATTGTCTGCTGAGCACAGCCAGGGGCAAGCCACTGGTGGTGGACCACATTCTCCCCTCAAACTCCACCCCTGGGAGGAAAGATGTGCCTCCATCCTGAACATGGCCAGCATCGAGTGTGTGGTTGACGCTGTGCATGTAGCCACAAGATCTGGAGATGTAGGTGAGTGTCCATTATTAACATCCCATAGCCACTCCATCCCCTGATCGCCAATAGTGCCATGTGCATGACTGTAACCAGATACCTGCTGCCCTGCAAGATACTGACCAGACCCTCAAAACAATAAATCTTCCCACCATGGAGACTGGCACCACAGGCACACAACACATGTCCCATGGCATGCAGACAGAGCCACCGTCTGCATCCATCAACACACTCCACCGAGGCCAACATGGCCCCTGTGCCATGTGTCAGCATGGCATCAACAACACCTGTCCACAATGCCTGCACCATTGCAAACATCCCGATGTGCCCATCCAGTGCCCCCTCTGTAGCTGATAACACCCCAATGACCCTACCTACACAAGCATACCCCCACTCCCTCACATGCATACTACACAAATGCACAGACCAGGGTTGCATATACACGACATCAATGGCCGAGCACAACAACAACCCATCCCACATGCACGTACCAAATCGTGTACACATCATGATGTACCAACACTGCTCCACCCCTGCACATGTGTGCTGCTACACACTGCCCCACCATGAATCAAAGGATGCACATCACTGTAAATTGAACTAAGTGTGATGGCTGTTGCATGGTTCATAGCACAACAATGAAGTACCCCTAAATTGTCGCCCACAGGCACCTCATCCGGCAGAGATGGAGAACTCGCAACTACCCCAACCACTGCTGTACATTGGCACAGCCAGAAAAAGACTGCAAGCAGCCAGGAACCAGCATGCAGCCAGTAACCAGCACGCAGCCAGGAACCAGCATGCAGCCAGGAACCAGCATGCAGCGACGGCTGACCAAAGTCCACAGCCTCCACACTACGTCCCCCCAGCCACCCTTGCACACCTGTCAGCCTCAAGAGGCATGCGAAGACACCTTCAGGCAGGCGGCAGCACAGCCCTGAATCAGTGTCCGACCCGCCACGCCGAACCACAACACAGGGCTTGAGTGAGGCTACAATAGATGAGGAAGCAGCATCACCGCTGATTGAAATTGAGGATCCGCATCATTCCCCAGCAATGAGCATGCCTGGCGATCCCATATCGCCCATACAGACTATGCCCGAACTTGAGGATTCAGACACACCAGATATGCGTAGCACACAACGTGTCACAGCTGCACCCAGCAACATGGAGGAGACCGGACCCGGTGACAATGACAATGGGCACCATGAGCCAGTACCCAGGTTCAGCCCAGCAGCCCCATGCAGCCCACCACCCATGCCCCTTGCCAGAATGGTGCACATTCGCAACATCGAAACCCGGCTCACCCGGACCGAGGAGCGCCAGGAGGCGATGCATGTACTCCTGAACCGGTACCTCACCGAGGCTGAACTCACAAGGCAGACCATTCAGGACAACATGAGAAAGACTGGAAGGATGCTGGGCTGGGCAACTGGGGCATTATACCAACTGGCCAGAAAGGTACGTGAGGGCAACAAAGTCATGTCCTCAATGGCAGAGTCCATTAACCTCCTAGTCAAGGCCATCGCCGAACAGCAGCACATTATAATGCATCCAATCGAGTCAGCAAGTGCTATGTCCAGCTCTTCGACACATGGCAGCCCCTTGCTCCGCTGATTGAGGCTGACCCGTCCGATGGGTCCCCGACCACCAGCTCCAAAGAGGGGGCGGTAGTAGGCCTTTCACTACAGTGCCTGGCAGTGGGAACCTGTTGTTGAAGGGATGTTGTTGCCATTTCTCATACGACCTTCGATGTTGTTTTTCACTTCATGGGGTGGTTGAGTGCAAATGGGTGTTAAAGGGGAAGGGTGTTTTGGGGAATTTTTGGGGGTTTAGTTGTTATTGGGACTTGTAACCATCTTGTTTGGACTGAGATGCATGTCCAACCTGTCACATTTTGAGTATAGTTCTCCAGGCATTAATATGCTTGTGTTTGAAAGCAATACAGTTGTCTGTACAATATTCAAGGGGTGTATGAGCATTTAATGTAACACAATGCAACGCATACAGTGTGGCAATCAAACATTTCCATGTGTGGATCATCCTTCAAAAATAACTTGCGACCAATGCCTGGCGTGTGGCCTGTCCATCATGGGCATGGTGATGCTGAAGGTGTCCAACATCCTCATCATGATCATCGTCATCATCGTCCTGTGGCAACATATCACGTCCGGGGGCGGGGGCACATTACGACGGATGCACAGGTTGTGCAGTATTGCACAAGCAATCACAATATGCCCCACCCTCTCAGGACCATAAATGAGGGCACCCCCAAATCGGCTTATGCTGCGAAAGTGACTCTTCAGTAGGCCAAAGGTCCGTTCTATTGTGTCACGAGTCCTTGTATGTGTATGCTTCTTCATCTTGGGTACGTGGACGTCTGATTGGTGTCAGCAGCCAGCCCATCAGTGGATACCCAGCGTCACTTGCATGTTGGCAAGAGAGAGGGTACCGGTGATGATTTGCATCATTTGACAAAAATGGATGGGTCTATACTATTCAGGCATGATTTTCAGGGATTCAATAATAGCCGTGTGTACCAGTGCTCCAGGATTGCGGTATGCTGTGTAATGTACACATCCCCAGCATGGCCCAATCAGGCAGATTCCCACTGCTGGCACATCCCCCCCCCCAATTTTACCCCACATGGCCCACCCATCAGGCAGATTTCCAGTGCTGGCAAATCACCCACCCCATCATCAATGCTTCTGCTCCTGTGGTCACACTCAACAGCCATGTATGGGGTCCGGCATGTCGGTCCATGTAGCGGGGCAGCGTTGAGGTCTGCAGGACCAGTACATCGTGTGTCAACCCAGGGTATCCGGCACAGCAGTGTGTGTTGATTTTGCTGGCATCACACATCATTTGGACGTTTATCGAATGGAACTGCTTCCTGTTGCGGTATGCCTGCTCAATGGCATGCCGCACCACCAGCTCCACATGTGTGCAGTCTATCGCACCTATGACGTTTGGCATGCCTTCTATGGCATGGAATGCTACTTTGGTTGCATAGATATCCGCTGGGGTATGTGGCATGCTGATGTGGTCACGTACATGTTTGAGGAGTGCCTCAAGTACCTGCATCAGCATGCGGGAGAAGCAGGGTTGTGATATCCTGTGCAGTTGACCCACTGTGTGCTGATAGGTTCCAGTTGCCAGAAAGTGTAGCACACTCACGACCTTGATCAGTGGGGGAATGGCTGTCCGTATGTTCATGACGCTCACAAGGTCATCGTGTATGAGGTTCACTAGTGCGATGATGGTGTCCCTGTCCAGCCGGTACAGGGTGTGGATTTGTGATGGGGTTAGGGTGAATGGGCTCACACGTTCTCTGGGGATTGTTGGGCGCCTGCGTGGCACAATGGCCTGCACATTGGGCATGTGCTGTCTCCCTCTGGCCCTCCTTCTCCTCCTGTGCATTTGCTGCATGGCCTGCCTCACTGCCTCCTCATAGAGTATCTGTTCTTGCATGTACTCCACCTACAGCAGGGCTAGTGCTAGTGGTAGCATTTTTGCTTTGGAAGGGGTGTGGAGTGTGGGTGTGCTGCCTTTGTACTGTGGCTGGGTTCAATGGTGTGCAAATGTGCTGATTTGTTGCACCCGTGGCTGTTTTCTTCTCACCTGATCCCTGTTAATGCCAGCCCCGCGATGCTGGTGGTTCTGGCATCTTTCTTGCTGTTATTACCGGTATGTGGATGCCGGTATATGCATGTCCATGCACCTCTGAATGTGCACTGGTCTGCGGCATGCCAGTGTTTCCGGCACAGCAGGCGTATGTCAGGGATGCTACCGGCATCGGAGATGCCACTCACGGAAGGGCCTGTGCCAGTGTTGACGTACTCACGGGTCGTAATGATCCCATCCGGTAATCGATGCCAGTATTTCCGTACCAGCATTGATTTTTACCAGACCGGCAAGCTTGTAATGAGGCCCATATAGTTTGGAGATATGGGCCCCTGTTTGCTCACACGATTATTGAGTCCATTATGATGTACTATATGAGTCCTCATTCTTGGAAGATGGAGAAACAATTTTAGGAAAGTACCCGTTACACTACTCAAGGGGAAAATTCAGGAACAATGACTCCTTTCAATCATACAAGCTGGATTATTGATAGAGAAGAGGAGAATCAATATTCAGACTCCTTTTATTTCTTCAAAAATATGTGGTCATTAAGCAAAAGTGTTTTTTCTTTACTTTCATTTATCATAGGCTTGCGTTGTGAATAGTTTTGAGTCTGAAGAAAATCAATGATGATGATATGAATGCAACAAAATAGTTTTACACTGAGAATTCCACTTCCGTTAGATTGAGCATCAACAAACAGGAGAGGGGCAGTTTCAGCACCTAGAAAGGAAATCCAGGTTATTTAGAATTTTTCTGGATTGGGTGGTGTCTCAACTAGAGAAGGCTAATGCAGATGTATCAATCATAAGTAAACAACCAGATTGACTCTAATGTATGCAGATGATGGTGATATTGTTGCATATGGTGAGTTGTCACTTCTCAAAATGTGAACTATGTTTCTTTTTTTTGTGACAAAGGAGATCTAGTTAAATACACTGATAAAATGAACATAATTTCAAAAGCATGCAAGGGGACAACTCAAAGTCTGGCAGGAGACAACTGACTCAATGAGGTCCCATATTGTCACTATTTGTTTTTTAAATGTATATATACATACATATTTATTTGTTATAGGGCAGCAATAGCTGCCCTTTTGTTAAGTGAGTCGGACTCCCATAGGAACTCCTGAAAATGCTATCATTAATAACTTTCGATTGGAAAAATTGATTTTACTGAAATTTAGAAAGTGATTAAAAACCTACAGCCCCTCGCCCCCACACACCCCAGACTACAAAGTTTCATAAAGATGTGTTAAAAAAATGGCAAAAGTTCAGCCTACCACCCATTCATTTTCCCATAGACAAAGAAGGCCAATTTTTGCCAAAGCGCACAGACCAAAACGCTGGAAGGATTTGGAACAGGTCCAAAACAACTTGGGCACAAAGCGTTGACTCAGATCCATGAATGGTTTGGGGTTATGGCATGCAGTCATTTTTAAAATATCTGATGAAAGAAGAGGGTGCCCCCTTGCCAAAAATAGATAGTTATTTAGATGATTTACCCCAAACCATTTTTTTTTAGAAATGAAACCACTGCCATCTTGTTTTTCTCTTGATGCAAGTGATACTTACAGCTATAACCGGGGATATGGGAAAATGAAACGCAGGCGAAAAACTATTTCCAGGTCAGAAAACATGCAAATGCCATCAGGCTACAGGTGGGGGGTGGCTAAAGGGCACCAAGTCTAATTTGGGAGTTTGAGGGGGTCCAGGGACCGTGTTTGCAACACTAAGCTATCTGTAGGCTCAGCTGTAGCCACGGATAGCCGACATCTGAACGCAAACTGTGTCACAGAAGCAGTGTCTATTGTGGGGGGCAAGGGAGAGGGCAGGGGAGGTGATGAGGCCATCTGTGGAGCTGGGGTAGCTGGTACAGAGGGGGGGCACTTGGTGAGGACCTGGAGGTAGGAAAGTTTTTTGTGGCTGTTTTGCCAATATTTGCGGCTATATCCGAGGCTATGAAGGACTGAAGATATCCACGGGTAGGAGTAGTTCTGTGCCCGCAGCTATAGATTTTATTTTGTTTTATTATATTTAAAAAGTTATTTTTATAGGTATAGTGATGTCAGGGGAGAAAAACCACTGGCCATGGCCAAAGGCCATTATCTGTGACATGGTAGATATTTGGGAGTCTTTTTCATTTTGGCTGTGTGTTTTTGGACTTTTTATATTTGAGACTTTGGAGAAAAAGAGAAGAATATTTAAAGCTGCATCTATAAATATACATTTTCTGTGCAATAATCATATTTTATGTGATTGAACAGTACCAAATTTTATTGGTTGTGTTATTTTATGTACTTAGTTGTTCACTTATTTGGTTTGAAGGTTTGAAGGGCAATTTAGTTTGATATTGGGCTTGTAGAAAAATGTACGTGTAGCCGCAGATACAAAGCAAGGTCGCAGTCGCGTCAAATAGTCACGACTATGAAGGAGGCTGGGGGGGGAAAAATTGATTTCTGTAAGTTTCATTGTTTGTTATTGGTTGTTGTTACTGTTCTATTTGTGTAGCTCTTTGTGATTGGTTCTAGTGAAAATGTGTCATTCATTTTAGTAGTTCTATTGGTGTATAGTCCTCTTTTTTTGGAATTAATTTTGCAAAGTGTAAAAGCCACCATTTTCTGCAGTTGTATCCTTTTGATTCTAGAATTCTCACTATGCACATGGCAGGAGTGTGACTGATGTGAAAGCAAGTGTTAATATATATTTACATATTTGAAGGTTTATTTGTTGTGTTGTGTGTGTTAGTTAAATTAATGACTGCTATCAGATGGTGTTTATTGTCATTATTTTCATCTGCACTGATTGTGTGGCAAGAAATTCTTAATGTATTTTTTTACTTTCACTAACATGGACCTACAGCATTAGATTTGTCAATCAATAGTATTTATATGTAGACATTTAGTTTTGTATTCATGTTAGCGAGGTTGAAGGTTTATTTGATTATATTTGTTGTAATTTTAATGCAGTTGCACCTCTTAGCTGTTTTGAGTTTTCTGTGAGCTAGTACAATTGATGGTGTTTTGAAAGTTCATTTTAGTCATTTTTTATTTTTGTATTTTTGTATTGTGTTTTAGCTGTATCGTTCTCATCATCCCAATGGATTTGCACCAGATGTTGGACAGTTAACTTCTGTGAAAGGTCAACCTATATTCAAAACGTAGTGGTACTGCTGGAGATATGAGCAGCACATTTGTAGCCAGTTTATGAAAAGCCTGTCCAGCATTTCTGATGATTCTTGAAATGGAGTGCTGCAGGTGTTTCAAGTCTCTCGTTATTGGTGGCAGCATCTTTAATGTGTGGAGTTTGATTATGCACAAACACTGCTCACACCTAGATTTTTAATGGTTTTTTTTAATCCAAGTTGGATTGTTTCCAATGGCCCAATGATTACTATGTGGAAAGAGAACAACAGTGTTACATGCACAAATGTTGTTTCTTATATAGTGCATGTGATGCACTGCATACAAGGTATGACTGTCATAAACACCTGTGTATTAAATTGTGTTTTTTAAAGTGTGTGTAATTTCTAATTGATTGTTTTCTTTTTTTCAGATAGAAGTATATTATTGTTTTTTAACATAGATGAATAACCGTGGCTACGGTGTAGTCCAACGGGCTGTTGAATATTGGAGGCGCAGTTAACTGCAGCAACGGATGGTGAGGTTCGTAGGTGTGTGTTCCTTGGACCATACCCATGGCTATAGACCTCAATGTGCAATAAAGTACACTGTTTGTACCCAAAAGAGTGCCTTCTAATACTGATCTATTATGTATTATATTTCTAAGACTTATCTATCATGTATATATTTATTAAAAAAGGCAGTAACGAAAACAGCCACCTGTCTCCAAGCAGCCACATAGTTTTCAAACAAGCCATGATATCTGCAGTTTCCCTCGGTTTCCAGGAACATGATTCCTAGCAAAAATTTCTAGTAGTTTATATGAGCAGGGTATTTATGATGTGTGTTTTTTTGAGTTTTTAATTGGTTGATGGTCCTGTTATAATTATCCACGGCTATCCAGCAGCCACTCAATGTGCGGCATTGCTACCCGCAGGTAGATGTGGTACGCTCTGCAGCCGCAGCTATATTGTGGAAAATGGCATATTGTTTGTTTGTGGATGTTTGGTGGCTACGGCTATCCGACATTTTGGGTGGAGTTGCATCAGAGATGCATTGAGTGTTTGGAGAATTGGGAGAGACCAGGGGAGTGAAGGAGGACCATGGTGAGTGGAGGTGGGCTAGTATGTGTGTTAGGGACACTTGGTTGGAGTTTGGGGGAATGGAAATCATTTTTTTAAGTTGTCGTTTTTACAAATAGCCGCCGCTATCAGCAAATGCTCATGTATGGGTTTTTCCTATAACCGCGTGTATAAAAAGCTCATGCGTAGGTGCGTCAATGCTTTTTGTCTTTTTATTGGTTGTGTCCATAGGCACGGTTATATTTATAGTTGCGTATATAAACATACATTTTCTATGCAATAATCATATTGTTATGTGAATGATATAGCACATAGTTCTATCTGTGTGTGTTATTTTGTGTGCTTAGGTGTTGTCTTGTCTTATTTGAAGTTTTGAAGGTTGGCTTATTTTGGTATTTAGTTTGTACATAATGTACATGTAGCCGTGGCTACAAGTGAGCTTTGTAGCCATGTTGAATATCTGCGGCTACTAGTGATGTTGGGCAGGGATTTGTATGTGTTTCATTGTTTCTAATTGGCTGGTGTTAATGTTGTAAATGTGTGTTTCTTTATGATAGGTTGCAGTGAATATATGTCGGCCATTTTATTAGTTTTCTTAGAATATAGTCCTCTTTTTTGGAGGTATGAAACTCCCCATGTTGTCCACTTTTCTCATTTTGACTGCAGAATTCACACTGTGCAGTTCATGTTACCTGTGATAAAATATCATTGGTATTAATCAGTTGTTTGTCATTGTTTTGATTAACTTTTTATTTGATAATATGTTGATAATGGGGCTCTTGTTTTTTGTTTGTTTGTTACTGTATTTGTTAACAATTAAGTGATCCTCCTGTATGTGTACAAAATGAGTGGGAATAATTGTTGCAAGTTGTTTATTAGGAAATACATTAATTTCAGTGAGGTGCATGATATAGAATCATTAAGTATACTTCCGGCACTCAAAATAAAAGAATGATCACAGAGCAGTAGAAATGTGATATTATCTACAATGCTTATAAAATTTCTTACAATCACTTTAAGACACACTTAAGGTTTTTTGGCTTAAATGTGGTCTTGTATCTTCACTGTACCTGCAAGCCATGGTTGTTCAGAATAAACCTCCACCCAGTAAAGGTGCTGCTAGCAACAGCCAGAGTCTTCAAACACTGGCAGCACTGGAACACTCTATTGAAGAGTTATTAGAAATGCTACAGAGGTTCAGAGAGGAGGCTTTTCATGAAGTGCCTAGAGATGTGCTGCTCCTATCTGCAGAAGTACCTCTTGGATGAGCGAGAGGCCTTCCCAGGATCTTTTCTTTCTGATGCAATGCATCTGCCAGAAGTCTTCATCCACTGCATCTCAGGGTACTAATAATGTCTTTATTCGGTTGAAGACCCTCCAGCATTTCGCAACTGAAAAAAAGGTCTGCCATGGAATGAGATATGAAGTCCATTCACCCTTTCGATGGTGGGCATTTAACCCTCTAAGTGCCAAGGACGAGGTATCTCGTCCTTGACAGTGCACACGCAGTGCCAAGGACGAGATAGCTTGTCCTTTTCGGCACCTTGTTTTGAGCGATCCCTGCAAAACAGGGATCGCTCAAAACTGTAATCCAACCCCCGGGCTATGTGAGGGGGAGGTCCCCCCTCACTGCCAGGGGGCTGGATTACCTTCAGTTTCACGTCGGCGTGCGTAACGCACATCGGCGTGAAACTGAAAGTAAATTCCCCGCAGCAGCCATTTTCGGCTGCTGCGGGGAAGAGAGAAGGTAAGAGAACCTCTTTGTTCGCCTTTGTTCGCCTTGATCTCCGGCTGTATTTCAAGCCGGAGATCGAGGCGGGTATCGTTGGAAAGGGGTGAATACGGGTGGGGAGGGAAAAATAAAATCAGAGGGAAGGGGGAGGTGGGAGGGGGGTTGGGGCCCTGGGGCCCACTAGACCCCCCTTTCCAAGGACACCACATATATGAGGCATTGCTGGTCACGGATCGGCGCAGAGCGCTCGATCCGTGACCAGCAACCCACTAGACCACCATGGATCCGTTTGTGAGGGGGGGCTGCCTCAAGTAAGCAGCCCTCTCCCCCCTCCCGGCCCCCAAAGTATGGGGGCACATGCATGAGAACCCTGGGGCAGATGGCTGACCATCTGCCCCAGGGGAATGAAAAAAAAAATTGAAATTATGTGGAAAGGGGGTGGGGGAAGGGGTGGGGGTGGGGGGCCACTAGCCACCATGGATTTCTTATTGAATGAAAGGGGGGGAGGGATGCCCCCCCAACCGCAGTAGAAAGGGACACCCCTTGTAACCCTCCCTGGGGGCAGATATCTGCTCCTAGGAAGGGGCATCTGACCCCAGGGAGGGATGAATGAGGTGGGGCCCCCCTATCTGCCCCCAGGGTGGGTTGCATGAGGTGGGGCCCTCCATTTGGGGTAGGGGGTTGAGGGCCACCCCAGGTTGCGGTACATCATTCGCTGCCAATTTAGGGTGGCCCTCAGCCCCCCCTAAAAAGCAGCCTATGAATTTGTATTTTGTTTTTTGTTTACCCTACTTTGCTTTGTGCAGATGGCCACATTACTGTGGCTATCTGCCCCCAGGGTGCCCAAACCCTACTGCCCCATCTATTGGGGGTCCTGCCCCACCTTTTGGGATGGCCCTCTCCCCCCTCACCCCAAATGGAGGTGGGGTGTACCTCACGCAGCCGTTTGGAGGAGGCCCAGGGAGGCCTGCATGAGGTGTGTTCCTCAGCCATTGGGGGTGGGGGGGCACCCCAAAAGGTGGGGCAGGACCCCCAATAGATGGGGCAGTAGGGTTTGGGCACCTTGGGGGCAGATAGCCACACTAATGTGCCCATCTGCACCAAGCGAAGTTGGGTAAACAAAAAAAAATATACAAAATCACAGGCTGCTTTTTAGGGGGGCTGAGGGCCACCCCAAATTGGCAGCGAATGACGTACCGCAACGGGGGGTGGCCCTCAACCCCTCCACCCCAAATGGAGGGCCCCACCTCATGCAACCCTCCCTGGGGGCAGATATCTGCTCCTAGGAAGGGGCATCTGACCCCAGGGAGGGATGCATGAGGTGGCCCCCCCCATCTGCCCCCAGGGTGGGTTGCATGAGGTGGGGCCCTCCATTTTGGGTGGGGGGGGGTTGAGGGCCACTCCCCATTGTGGTACATCATTCGCTGCCAATTTAGGGTGGCCCTCAGCCCCCCCTAAAAAGCAGCCTATGAATGTGTATTTTGTTTTTTGTTTACCCTACTTTGCTTGGTGCAGATGGCCACATTAGTGTGGCTATCTGCCCCCAGGGTGCCCAAACCCTACTGCCCCATCTATTGGGGGTCCTTCCCCACCTTTTGGGGCGGCCCTCTCCCCCCTCACCCCAAATGGAGGTGGGGTGTACCTCACGCAGCCGTTTGGAGGAGGCCCAGGGAGGCCTGCATGAGGTGTGTCCCCCAGCCATTGGGGATGGGGGGGCACCCCAAAAGGTGGGACAGGACCCCCAATAGATGGGGCAGTAGGGTTTGGGCACCCTGGGGGCAGATAGCCACACTAATGTGCCCATCTGCACCAAGCGAAGTTGGGTAAACAAAAAAAAATATACAAAATCACAGGCTGCTTTTTAGGGGGGGCTGAGGGCCACCCTAAATTGGCAGCGAGTGATGTACCACAACGGGGGGTGGCCCTCAACCCCCCCACCCCAAATGGAGGGCCCCACCTCATGCAACCCTCCCTGGGGGCAGATATCTGCTCCTAGGAAGGGGCATCTGACCCCAGGGAGGGATGCATGAGGTGGGGCCCCCCCTATCTGCCCCCAGGGTGGGTTGCATGAGGTGGGGCCCTCCATTTGGGGTGGGGGGAGGTTGAGGGCCACCCCCTGTTGCGGTACATCATTTGCTGCCAATTTAGGGTGGCTATTGGGGGTGGCCCTCTCCCCCCTCACCCCAAATGGAGGTGGGGTGTACCTCACGCAGCCGTTTGGAGGAGGCCCAGGGAGGCCTGCATGAGGTGTGTCCCCCAGCCATAGGGACGCGGGAAGGTAGGCCATGTGTTGTTGGCGGTGTGTTTCGGTGGGTGGCCAGAGCGAAATGTCTGAAAATTGTCTTCATTTCCGGCCAATTTCAGAGACATTTCCCTGTGGCCACTCACCGAAACACGTCGCCAACAGCAGATGTCATACCTTCTCGTGTTCCCACAGGTGTCCCGACGAAAAAGGTACCTCGCATGTGTGGGTGCACCTACCGGGGGCGCAAAAGGAAAAGGGTAACCCGCTGGTAACCCCAAGACTTTCGCCACTGCCCATTTTGTTCATGTGGGCAACCTACAGATTTTGGCCTAGGGTGTCGAAGCCAGCAAGGAAAACAGGGAACCCCATGCATTTCCCAAAAGAGGACACCCGTGGGAATGTACAGAGGTCTGACTTGCGCGAAGCGGCCCAGAATTTATTACCCAGAACCCCAGACAAAGTGAACATTGTGTTTTTTCCCCACCAAATATCACACTTTGTCGGGGATTGTGTGATTTTCATCTGGGCACCTGTGGGAATGCGGGACGGTAGGCCATGTGTTGCTGGGGGCGTGTTTTGATGGGTGAGCCGAGCGAAATGTGCGGAAAATGCGTATTTTTTCCCACATTTCGGACTTTGCGGAGTGTCTGGGTAATAAATTCTGGGGCGATTTGGGCATATCATAACTCTGCGGATTCCCACGGGTGTCCTCTTTTCGGAAATGCATGGGGTTCCCTGTTTTCCTTGGTGGCTTGGACACCTGAGGCCCATATCTGTATGATGTGCCGGTCGGCAGAATGGCTGAGATTCCCCTCTGCAAACAGACTGGGGGTTGCTTGCGTTTTCAGCTTGCCCCTTGCCAGCCAGGTAGGTGCACCCACACATGTGAGGTACCGTTTTCATCGGGACACCTGTGGGAACGCGGGACGGTAGGCCATGTGTTGTTGGGGGCGTGTTTCAATGGGTGAGCCGAGCGAAATGTGCGGAAAATGCGTATTTTTTCCCACATTTCGGATTTTGCGGGGGTGTCTGGGTAATAAATTCTGGGGCGATTTGGGCATATCATACCTCTGTGGATTCCCACGGGTGTCCTCTTTTCGGAAATGCATGGGGTTCCCTGTTTTCCTTGGTGGCTTGGACACCCGAGGCCCATATCTGTATGATGTGCCGGTCGGCAGAATGGCTGAGATTCCCCTCTGCAAACAGACTGGGGGTTGCTTGCGTTTTCAGCTTGCCCCTTGCCAGCCAGGTAGGTGCACCCACACATGTGAGGTACCGTTTTCAATTGGGACACCTGTGGGAACGCGGTACGGTAGGCCATGTGTTGTTGGGGGTGTGTTTTGATGGGTGAGCCGAGCGAAATGTGCGGAAAATGCATATTTTTTCCCACATTTCGGACTTTGCGGGGGTGTCTGGGTAATAAATTCTGGGGCGATTTGGGCATATCATACCTCTGTGGATTCCCACGGGTGTCCTCTTTTCGGAAATGCATGGGGTTCCCTGTTTTCCTTGGTGGCTTGGACACCCGAGGCCCATATCTGTATGATGTGCCGGTCGGCAGAATGGCTGAGATTCCCCTCTGCAAATAGACTGGGGGTTGCTTGCGTTTTCAGCTTGCCTCTTGCCAGCCAGGTAGGTGCATCCACACATGTGAGGTACCGTTTTCATCGGGACACCTGTGGGAACGCGGGACGCTAGGCCATGTGTTGTTGGGGGCGTGTTTTGATGGGTGAGCCGAGCGAAATGTGCAGAAAATGAGTATTTTTTCCCACATTTCGGACTTTGCGGGGGTGTCTGGGTAATAAATTCTGGGGCGATTTGGGCATATCAGACCTCTGCGAATTCCCACGGGTGTCCTCTTTTCGGAAATGCATGGGGTTTCCTGTTTTCCTTGTTGGCTTGGACACCCGAGGCCCATGTCTGTATGATGTGCCGGTCGGCAGAATGGGTGAGATTCCCCTCTGCAAACAGACTGGGGGTTGCTTGCGTTTTCAGCTTGCCCCTTGCCAGCCAGGTAGGTGCACCCACACATGTGAGGTACCGTTTTCATCGGGACACCTGTGGGAACGCGGTACGGTAGGCCATGTGTTGTTGGGGGTGTGTTTTGATGGGTGAGCCGAGCGAAATGTGCGGAAAATGCATATTTTTTCCCACATTTCGGACTTTGCGGGGGTGTCTGGGTAATAAATTCTGGGGAGATTTGGGCATATCATACCTCTGCGGATTCACACGGGTGTCCCCTTTTCGGAAATGCATGGGGTTCCCTGTTTTCCTTGGTGGCTTGGACACCCGAGGCCCATATCTGTATGGTGTGCCAGTCGCCAGAATGTCTGAGATTCCGCTCTGAAAACAGACTTGGGGTTACTTGTGTTTTCGGATTTCCCCTAGGCAGCAAGGTAGGTGCACCCACACATGTGAGGTACCATTTTCATCGGGACACCTGTGGGAACACAGGACGGTAGGCCATGTGTTGTTGGGGGCGTGTTTCGATGGGTTAGCGGAGCGAAATGTGCAGAAAATGCGTATTTTTTCCCACATTTCATACTTTGCGGGGGTGTCTGGGTAATAAATTCTGGGGCGATTTGGGCATATCATACCTCTGCGGATTCCCACGGGTGTCTTCTTTTCGGAAATGCATGGGGTTCCCTGTTTTCCTTGGTTGCTTGGACCCCCGAGGCCCATATCTGTATGTTGTGACGGTCGGCAGCATGCCTGAGATTCCGCTCTGAAAACAGACTTGGGGTTACTTGTGTTTTCGGCTTTCCCCTTGGCGGCCAGGTAGGTGCACCCACACATGTGAGGTACTGTTTTCATCGGGACACCTGTGGGAATGCGGAACGGTAGGCCATGTGTTGTTGGGGGCGTGTTTCGATGGGTGAGCCGAGCAAAATGTGCGGAAAATGTGTTTTTTTCAACACATTTCGGACTTTGCGGGGGTGTCTGGGTAATAAATTCTGGGGCGATTTGGGCATATCATACCTCTGCGGATTCCCACGGGTGTCCCCTTTTCGGAAATGCATGGGGTTCCCTGTTTTCCTTGGTGGCTTGGACACCCAAGGCCCATATCTGTATGTTGTGCCAGTCGCCAGAATGTCTGAGATTCCGCTCTGAAAACAGACTTGGGGTTACTTGTGTTTTCGGCTTTGCCCTAGGCGGCCAGGTAGGTGCACCCACACATGTGAGGTACCGTTTTCATCGGGACACCTGTGGGAACACGGGACGGTAGGCCATGTGTTGTTGGGGGTGTGTATCGATGGGTGAGCTGAGCGAAATGTTCGGAAAATGCGTGTTTTTCCCCACATTTCGGACTTTGCGGGGGTGTCTGGGTAATAAATTCTGGGGCGATTTGGGCATATCATACCTCTGCAGATTCCCACGGGTGTCCTCTTTTCGGAAATGCATGGGGTTCCCTGTTTTCCTTGGTGGCTTGGACACCCGAGGCCCATATCTGTATGGTGTGCCTGTCGCCAGAATGTCTGAGATTCCGCTCTGAAAACAGACTTGGGGTTACTTGTGTTTTCGGCTTTGCCCTAGGCGGCCAGGTAGGTGCACCCACACATGTGAGGTACCGTTTTCATTGGGACACCTGTGGGAATGCGGGACGGTAGGCCATGTGTTGTTGGGGGCGTGTTTCGATGGGTGAGCTGAGCAAAATGTGCGGAAAATGCGTATTTTTCCCCACATTTCTGACGTTGCGGGGGTGTCTGGGTAATAAATTCTGGAGCGATTTGGGCATATCATACCTCTGCGGATTCCCACGGGTGTCCCCTTTTTGGAAATGCATGGGGTTCCCTGTTTTCCTTGGTGGCTTGGACACCCGAGGCCCATATCTGTATGTTGTGCCAGTCGCCAGAAAGTCTGAGATTCCACTCTGAAAACAGACTTGGGGTTACTTGTGTTTTCGGCTTTCCCCTAGGCGGCCAGGTAGGTGCACCCACACATGTGAGGTTCCGTTTTCATCGGGACACCTGTGGGAACGCGGGACGGTAGGCCATGTGTTGTTGGGGGCGTGTTTCGATGGGTGAGTCGAGCGAAATGTGCAGAAAATGCATATTTTTTCCCACATTTCGGACTTTGCAGGGGTGCCTGGGTAATACATTCTCGGGCGATTTGGGCATATCATACCTCTGCGGATTCCCACAGGTGTCCTCTTTTTGGAAATGCATGGGGTTCCCTGTTTTCCTTGGTGGCTATGACACCCGAGTCCCATATCTGTATGATGTGAGAGTGTGACATTTCTGGTGTGAAAACAGACTTGGGGTTACTTGTGTTTTCGGCTTTCCCCATGGCGGCCAGGTAGGTGCACCCACACATGTGAGGTACCGTTTTCATTGGGACACCTGAGGGAACACGGGACAGTAGGCCATGTGTTGTTGGGGGCGTGTTTCGATGGGTGAGTCGAGCGAAATGTGCAGAAAATGCATATTTTTTCCCACATTTCGGACTTTGCAGGGGTGCCTGGGTAATACATTCTCGGGCGATTTGGGCATATCATACCTCTGCGGATTCCCACAGGTGTCCTCTTTTTGGAAATGCATGGGGTTCCCTGTGTTCCTTGGTGGCTATGACACCCGAGTCCCATATCTGTATGATGTGAGAGTGTGACATTTCCGGTGTGAAAACAGACTTGGGGTTACTTGTGTTTTCGGCTTTCCCCTTGGCGGCCAGGTAGGTGCACCCACACATGTGAGGTACCGTTTTCATCGGGACACCTGAGGGAACGCGGGACAGTAGGCCATGTGTTGTTGGGGGCGTGTTTCGATGGGTGAGTCGAGCGAAATGTGCAGAAAATGCGTATTTTTTCCCACATTTCGGACATTGCGGGGGTGTCTGGGTAATAAATTCTGGGGCGATTTGGGCATATCATACCTCTGTGGATTCCCACGGGTGTCCTCTTTTCGGAAATGCATGGGGTTCCCTGTTTCCCTTGGTGGCTTGGACACCCGAGGCCCATATCTGTATGATGTGCCGTTCAGCAGAATGGCTGAGATTCCCCTCTGCAAACAGACTGGGGGTTGCTTGAGTTTTCAGCTTGCCCCTTGCCAGCCAGGTAGGTGCACCCACACATGTGAGGTACCGTTTTCATGGGGACACCTGTGGGAACGCGGGACGGTAGGCCATGTGTTGTTGGAGGCGTGTTTTCGATGGGTGAGCCGAGCGAAATGTGCAGAAAATGCATATTTTTTCCCACATTTCAGATTTTTCGGGGGTGTCTGGGTAATAAATTGTGTGGCGATTTGGGCATATCATACCTCTGCGGATTCCCACGGGTGTTCTCTTTTTGGAAATGCATGGGGTTCCCTGTTTTCCTTGGTGGCTTGGATACCCGAGGCCCATATCTTTATGATGTGAGAGTGTGACATTTCAGGTCTGAAAACAGACTTGGGGTTACTTGTGTTTTTGGCTTTCCCCTTGGCGGCCAGGTAGGTGCACCCACACATGTGAGGTACCGTTTTCATCGGGACACCTGTGGGAACCGGACGGTAGGCCATGTATTGTTGGGGGTGTGTTTTGATGGGTGAGCCGAGCAAAATGTGCGGAAAATGCGTATTTTTCCCCACATTTCGGACTTTGCGGGGTTGTCTGGGTAATACATTCTGGGACGATTTGGGCATATCATACCTCTGCGGATTCCCACGGATGTCCCCTTTTCGGAAATGCATGGGGTTCTCTGTTTTCCTTGGTGGCTTGGACACCCGAGGCCCATATCTGTATTTTGTGCCAGTCGCCAGAATGTCTGAGATTCCGCTCTGAAAACAGACTTGGGGTTACTTGTGTTTTCGGCTTTCCCCTTGGCAGCCAGGTAGGTGCACCCACACATGTGAGGTACCGTTTTCATCGGGACACCTGTGGGAACGCGGGACAGTAGGCCATGTGTTGTTGGGGGCGTGTTTCGATGGGTGAGCGGAGCGAAATGTGCGGAATATGCGTATTTTTTCCCACATTTCGTAATTTGCGGGGGTGTCTGGGTAATAAATTCTGGGGCGATTTGGGCATATCATACCTCTGCGGATTCCCACGGGTGTCTTCTTTTCGGAAATGCATGGGGTTCCCTGTTTTCCTTGGTTTCTTGGACACCCGAGGCCCATATCTGTATGTTGTGCCGGTCGGCAGAATGCCTGAGATTCCGCTCTGAAAACAGACTTGGGGTTACTTGTGTTTTCGGCTTTCCCCTAGGCGGCCAGTTAGGTGCACCCACACATGTGAGGTACCATTTTCATCGGGACACCTGTGGGAACGCGAGACGGTAAGGCCATGTGTTGTTGGGGGTGTGTTTGATGGGTGAGCCGAGCGAAATGTGCCGAAAATGCGTTTCTTTCACCACATTTCAGACTTTGCGGGGGTGTCTGGGTAATAAATTCTGGGGCGATTTGGGCATATCATACCTCTGTGGATTCCCACGGGTGACCCCTTTTCAGAAAAGCATGGGGTTCCCTGTTTTCCTTGGTGGCTTGGACACCCGAGGCCCATATCTGTATGATGTGAGAGTGTGACATTTCCGGTGTGAAAACAGACTTGGGGTTACTTGTGTTTTCGGCTTTCCCCTTGGCAGCCAGGTAGGTGCACCCACACATGTGAGGTACCGTTTTCATCGGGACACCTGTGGGAACGCGGGACAGTAGGCCATGTGTTGTCGGGGGCGTGTTTCGATGGGTGAGCGGAGCGAAATGTGCGGAAAATGCGTATTTTTTCCCACATTTCGTAATTTGCGGGGGTGTCTGGGTAATAAATTCTGGGGCGATTTGGGCATATCATACCTCTGCGGATTCCCACGGGTGTCTTCTTTTCGGAAATGCATGGGGTTCCCTGTTTTCCTTGGTTTCTTGGACACCCGAGGCCCATATCTGTATGTTGTGCCGGTCGACAGAATGCCTGAGATTCCGCTCTGAAAACAGACTTGGGGTTACTTGTGTTTTCGGCTTTCCCCTAGGCGGCCAGGTAGGTGCACCCACACATGTGAGGTACCATTTTCATCGGGACACCTGTGGGAACGCGAGACGGTAAGGCCATGTGTTGTTGGGGGTGTGTTTCGATGGGTGAGCCGAGCGAAATGTGCCGAAAATGCGTTTCTTTCACCACATTTCAGACTTTGCGGGGGTGTCTGGGTAATAAATTCTGGGGCGATTTGGGCATATCATACCTCTGCGGATTCCCACGGGTGTCCCCTTTTCAGAAAAGCATGGGGTTCCCTGTTTTCCTTGGTGGCTTGGACACCCGAGGCCCATATCTGTATGATGTGAGAGTGTGACATTACCGGTGTGAAAACAGACTTGGGGTTACTTGTGTTTTCGGCTTTCCCCTTGGCGGCCAGGTAGGTGCACCAACACATGTGAGGTACCGTTTTCATCGGGACACCTGAGGGAACGCGGGACGGGAGGCCAAGTGTTGTTGGGGGCGTGTTTCGATGGGTGATTCGAGCGAAATGTGCGGATAATGCGTATTTTTTCCCACATTTCGGACTTTGCGGGGGTGTCTGGGTAATAAATTCTGGAGCGATTTGGGCATATCATATCTCTGCGGATTCCCACAGGTGTCCTCTTTTTGGAAATGCATGGGGTTCCCTGTTTTCCTTGGTGGCTTGGACACCCGAGGCCCATATCTGTATGATGTGAGAGTGTGACATTTCCGGTGTGAAAACAGACTTGGGGTTACTTGTGTTTTAGGCTTTCCCCTTGGCGGCCAGGTAGGTGCACCCACACATGTGAGGTACCGTTTTCATCGGGACACCTGTGGGAACGCGGGAGGGTAAGCCATGTGTTGTTGGGGGCGTGTTTCGATGGGTGAGCGGAGCAAAATGTGCGGAAAATGCATATTTTTTCCCACATTTCGTACTTTGCGGGGGTGTCTGGGTAATAAATTCTCGGGTGATTTGGGCATATCATACCTCTGCGGATTCCCACGGGTGTCTTCTTTTCGGAAATGCATGGGGTTCCCTGTTTTCCTTGGTTGCTTGGACACCCGAGGCCCATATCTGTATGTTGTGCCGGTCGGCAGAATGCCTGAGATTCCGCTCTGAAAACAGACTTGGGGTTACTTGTGTTTTCGGCTTTCCCCTTGGCGGCCAGGTAGGTGCACCCACACATGTGAGGTACCGTTTTCATCGGGACACCTGTGGGAACGTGGGACGGTAGGCCATGTGTTGTTGGGGGCGTGTTTCGATGGGTGAGCCGAGCAAAATGTGCCGAAAATGCGTTTTTTTCACCACATTTCGAACTTTGCGGGGGTGTCTGGGTAATAAATTCTGGGGCGATTTGGGCATATCATACCTCTGTGGATTCCCACGGGTGTCCCCTTTTCAGAAATGCATGGGGTTCCCTGTTTTCCTTGGTGCCTTGGACACCCGAGGCCCATATCTGTATGTTGTGCCAGTAGCCAGAATGTCTGAGATTCCGCTCTGAAAACAGACTTGGGGTTATTTGTGTTTTCGGCTTTCCCCTAGGCGGCCAGGTAGGTGCACCCACACATGTGAGGTACCGTTTTCATCGGGACATCTGTGGGAACGCGGGACGGTAGGCCATGTGTTGTTGGGGGCGTGTTTCGATGGGCGAGCCGAGCGAAATGTTCGGAAAATGCATATTTTTTCCCACATTTCGGACTTTGCGGGGGTGTCTGGGTAATAAATTCTGGGGCGATTTGGGCATATCATACCTCTGCGGATTCCCACGGGTGTCCCCTTTTCAGAAAAGCATGGGGTTCCCTGTTTTCCTTGGTGGCTTGGACACCCGAGGCCCATATCTGTATGATGTGAGAGTGTGACATTTCCGGTGTGAAAACAGACTTGGGGTTACTTGTGTTTTCGGCTTTCCCCTTGGCGGCCAGGTAGATGCACCAACACATGTGAGGTACCATTTTCATCGGGGCACCTGAGGGAACGCGGGACGGTAGGCCATGTGTTGTTGCGGGCGTGTTTCGATGGGTGATTCGAGCGAAATGTGCGGGTAATGCGTATTTTTTCCCACATTTCGGACTTTGCGGGGGTGTCTGGGTAATAAATTCTGGGGCGATTTGGGCATATCATATCTCTGCGGATTCCCACGGGTGTCCTCTTTTCGGAAATGCATGGGGTTCCCTGTTTTCCTTGGTGGCTTGGACATCCGAGGCCCATATCTGTATGATGTGAGAGTGTGACATTTCCGGTGTGAAAACAGACTTGGGGTTACTTGTGTTTTAGGCTTTCCACTTGGCGGCCAGGTAGGTGCACCCACACATGTGAGGTACCGTTTTCATCGGGACACCTGTGGGAACGCAGGAGGGTAAGCCATGTGTTGTTGGGGGCGTGTTTCGATGGGTGAGCGGAGCGAAATGTGCGGAAAATGCGTATTTTTTCCCACATTTCGTACTTTGCCGGGGTGTCTGGGTAATAAATTCTGGGGCGATTTGGGCATATCATACCTCTGCGGATTCCCACGGGTGTCTTCTTTTTGGAAATGCATGGGGTTCCCTGTTTTCCTTGGTTGCTTGGACACCCGAGGCCCATATCTGTATGTTGTGCCGGTCGGCAGAATGCCTGAGATTCCGCTCTGAAAACAGACTTGGGGTTATTTGTGTTTTCGGCTTTCCCCTTGGCGGCCAGGTAGGTGCACCCACACATGTGAGGTACCGTTTTCATCGGGACACCTGTGGGAACGCGGGACGGTAGGCCATGTGTTGTTGGGGGCGTGTTTCGATGGGTGAGCCGAGCGAAATGTTCGGAAAATGCATATTTTTTCCCACATTTCGGACTTTGTGGGGGTGTCTGGGTAATAAATTCTGGGGCGATTTGGGCATATCATACCTCTGCGGATTCCCACGGGTGTCCCCTTTTCAGAAAAGCATGGGGTTCCCTGTTTTCCTTGGTGGCTTGGACACCCGAGGCCCATATCTGTATGATGTGAGAGTGTGACATTTCCGGTGTGAAAACAGTCTTGGGGTTACTTGTGTTTTCGGCTATCCCCTTGGCGGCCAGGTAGATGCACCAACACATGTGAGGTACCGTTTTCATCGGGACACCTGAGGGAACGCGGGAAGGTAGGCCATGTGTTGTTGGGGGCGTGTTTCGATGGGTGATTCGAGCGAAATGTGCGGATAGTGCGTATTTTTTCCCACATTTCGAACTTTGCGGGGGTGTCTGGTTAATAAATTCTGGGGCGATTTGGGCATATCATATCTCTGCGGATTCCCACGGGTGTCCTCTTTTCGGAAATGCATGGGGTTCCCTGTTTTCCTTGGTGGCTTGGACACCCGAGGCCCATATCTGTATGATGTGAGAGTGTGACATTTCCGGTGTGAAAACAGACTTGGGGTTACTTGTGTTTTCGGCTTTCCCCTTGGCGGCCAGGTAGGTGCACCCACACATGTGAGGTACCGTTTTCATCGGGACACCTCTGGGAATGCGGGACGGTAGGCCATGTGTTGTTGGGGGCGTGTTTCGATGGGTGAGCCGAGCGAAATGTGCCGAAAATGTGTTTTTTTCACCACATTTCGAACTTTGCGGGGTGTCTGGGTAATAAATTCTGGGGCGATTTGGGCATATCATACCTCTGCGGATTCCCACGGGTGTCCCCTTTTCAGAAATGCATGGGGTTCCCTGTGTTCCTTGGTGGCTTGGACACCCGAGGCCCATATCTGTATGTTGTGCCAGTGGCCAGAATGTCTGAGATTCCGCTCTGAAAACAGACTTGGGGTTATTTGTGTTTTCGGCTTTCCCCTAGGCGGCCAGGTAGGTGCACCCACACATGTGAGGTACCGTTTTCATCGGGACATCTGTGGGTACGCGGGACGGTAGGCCATGTGTTGTTGGGCTTGTGTTTCGATGGGCGAGCCGAGCGAAATGTTCGGAAAATGCATATTTTTTCCCACATTTCGGACTTTGTGGGGGTGTCTGGGTAATAAATTCTGGGGCGATTTGGGCATATCATACCTCTGCGGATTCCCACGGGTGTCCCCTTTTCAGAAAAGCATGGGGTTCCCTGTTTTCCTTGGTGGCTTGGACACCCGAGGCCCATATCTGTATGATGTGAGAGTGTGACATTTCCGGTGTGAAAACAGTCTTGGGGTTACTTGTGTTTTCGGCTTTCCCCTTGGCGGCCAGGTAGATGCACCAACACATGTGAGGTACCGTTTTCATCGGGACACCTGAGGGAACGCGGTACGGTAGGCCATGTGTTGTTGGGGGCGTGTTTCGATGGGTGATTCGAGCGAAATGTGCGGATAGTGCATATTTTTTCCCACATTTCGAAATTTGCGGGGGTGTCTGGGTAATAAATTCTGGGGCGATTTGGGCATATCATATCTCTGCGGATTCCCACGGGTGTCCTCTTTTCGGAAATGCATGGGGTTCCCTGTTTTCCTTGGTGGCTTGGACACCCGAGGCCCATATCTGTATGATGTGAGAGTGTGACATTTCCGGTGTGAAAACAGACTTGGGGTTACTTGTGTTTTAGGCTTTCCCCTTGGCGGCCAGGTAGGTGCACCCACACATGTGAGGTACCGTTTTCATCGGGACACCTGTGGGAACGCGGGAGGGTAAGCCATGTGTTGTTGGGGGTGTGTTCCGATGGGTGAGCGGAGCAAAATGTGCGGAAAATGCATATTTTTTCCCACATTTCGTACTTTGCGGGGGTGTCTGGGTAATAAATTCTGGGGCGATTTGGGCATATCATACCTCTGCGGATTCCCACGGGTGTCTTCTTTTCGGAAATGCATGGGGTTCCCTATTTTCCTTGGTTGCTTGGACACCCGAGGCCCATATCTGTATGTTGTGCCGGTCGGCAGAATGCCTGAGATTCCGCTCTGAAAACAGACTTGGGGTTACTTGTGTTTTCGGCTTTCCCCTTGGCGGCCAGGTAGGTGCACCCACACATGTGAGGTACCATTTTCATCGGGACACCTGTGGGAACGCGGGACGGTAGGCCATGTGTTGTTGGGGGCGTGTTTCGATGGGTGAGCCGAGCAAAATTTGCCCAAAATGCGTTTTTTTCACCACATTTCGGACTTTGCGGGGGTGTCTGGGTAATAAATTCTGGGGCGATTTGGGCATATCATACCTCTGCGGATTCCCACGGGTGTCCCCTTTTCAGAAATGCATGGGGTTCCCTGTTTTCCTTGGTGGCTTGGACACCCGAGGCCCATATCTGTATGTTGTGCCAGTGGCCAGAATGTCTGAGAATCCGCTCTGAAAACAGACTTGGGGTTATTTGTGTTTTCGGCTTTCCCCTAGGCGGCCAGGTAGGTGCACCCACACATGTGAGGTACCGTTTTCATCGGGACATCTGTGGGAACGCGGGACGGTAGGCCATGTGTTGTTGGGGGCGTGTTTCGATGGGCGAGCCGAGCGAAATGTTCGGAAAATGCATATTTTTTCCCACATTTCGGACTTTGCGGGGGTGTCTGGGTAATATATTCTGGGGCGATTTGGGCATATCATACCTCTGCGGATTCCCACGGGTGTCCTCTTTTCGGAAATGCATGGGGTTCCCTGTTTTCCTTGGTGGCTTGGACACCCGAGGCCCATATCTGTGTGATGTGAGAGTGTGACATTTCAGGTGTGAAAACAGACTTGGGGTTACTTGTGTTTTCGGCTTTCCCCTTGGCGGCCAGGTAGGTGCACCCACACATGTGAGGTACCGTTTTCATCGGGACACCTGTGGGAATGCGGGACGGTAGGCCATGTGTTGTTGGGGGCGTGTTTCGATGGGTGAGCTGAGCGAAATGTGCGGAAAATGCGTATTTTTCCCCACATTTCTGACTTTGCGGGGGTGTCTGGGTAATAAATTCTGGGGCGATTTGGGCATATCATACCTCTGCGGATTCCCACGGGTGTCCCCTTTTCGGAAATGCATGGGGTTCCCTGTTTTCCTTGGTGGCTTGGACACCCGAGGCCCATATCTGTATGTTGTGCCAGTCGCCAGAAAGTCTGAGATTCCACTCTGAAAACAGACTTGGGGTTACTTGTGTTTTCGGCTTTCCCCTAGGCGGCCAGGTAGGTGCATCCACACATGTGAGGTTCTGTTTTCATTGGGACACCTGTGGGAACGCGGGACAGTAGGCCATGTGTTGTTGGGGGCGTGTTTCGATGGGTGAGCCGAGCGAAATGTGCGGAAAATGCTTATTTTTTCCCACATTTCGGATTTTGCGGGGGTGTCTGGGTAATAAATTCTGGGGCGATTTGGGCATATCATACCTCTGCGGATTCCCACGGGTGTCCTCTTTTCGGAAATGCATGGGGTTCCCTGTTTTCCTTGGTGGCTTGGACACCCGAGGCCCATATCTGTATGATGTGAGAGTGTGACATTTCTGGTGTGAAAACAGACTTGGGGTTACTTGTGTTTTCGGCTTTCCCCATGGCGGCCAGGTAGGTGCACCCACACATGTGAGGTACCGTTTTCATCGGGACACCTGAGGGAACGCAGGACAGTAGGCCATGTGTTGTTGGGGGCGTGTTTCAATGGGTGAGTCGAGCGAAATGTGCAGAAAATGCATATTTTTTCCCACATTTCGGACTTTGCAGGGGTGCCTGGGTAATAAATTTTGGGGCGATTTGGGCATATCATACCTCTGCGGATTCCCACGGGTGTCCTCTTTTTGGAAATGCATGGGGTTCCCTGTTTTCCTTGGTGGCTATGACACCCGAGGCCCATATCTGTATGATGTGAGAGTGTGACATTTCCGGTGTGAAAACAGACTTGGGGTTACTTGTGTTTTCGGCTTTCCCCATGGCGGCCAGGTAGGTGCACCCACACATGTGAGGTACCGTTTTCATCGGGACACCTGAGGGAACGCAGGACAGTAGGCCATGTGTTGTTGGGGGCGTGTTTCAATGGGTGAGTCGAGCGAAATGTGCAGAAAATGCATATTTTTTCCCACATTTCGGACTTTGCAGGGGTGCCTGGGTAATAAATTTTGGGGCGATTTGGGCATATCATACCTCTGCGGATTCCCACGGGTGTCCTCTTTTTGGAAATGCATGGGGTTCCCTGTTTTCCTTGGTGGCTATGACACCCGAGGCCCATATCTGTATGATGTGAGAGTGTGACATTTCCGGTGTGAAAACAGACTTGGGGTTACTTGTGTTTTCGGCTTTCCCCTTGGCGGCCAGGTAGGTGCACCCACACATGTGAGGTACCGTTTTCATCGGGACACCTGAGGGAACGCGGGACAGTAGGCCATGTGTTGTTGGGGGCGTGTTTCGATGGGTGAGTCGAGCGAAATGTGCAGAAAATGCGTATTTTTTCCCACATTTCGGACATTGCGGGGGTGTCTGGGTAATAAATTCTGGGGCGATTTGGGCATATCATACCTCTGTGGATTCCCACGGGTGTCCTCTTTTCGGAAATGCATGGGGTTTCCTGTTTCCCTTGGTGGCTTGGACACCCGAGGCCCATATCTGTATGATGTACCGTTCGGCAGAATGGCTGAGATTCCCCTCTGCAAACAGACTGGGGGTTGCTTGAGTTTTCAGCTTGCCCCTTGCCAGCCAGGTAGGTGCACCCACACATGTGAGGTACCGTTTTCATCGGGACACCTGTGGGAATGCGGGACGGTAGGCCATGTGTTGTTGGGGGCGTGTTTTCGATGGGTGAGCCGAGCGAAATGTGCAGAAAATGCATATTTTTTCCCACATTTCAGATTTTTCGGGGGTGTCTGGGTAATAAATTGTGTGGCGATTTGGGCATATCATACCTCTGCGGATTCCCACGGGTGTTCTCTTTTCGGAAATGCATGGGGTTCCCTGTTTTCCTTGGTGGCTTGGATACCCGAGGCCCATATCTTTATGATGTGAGAGTGTGACATTTCAGGTCTGAAAACAGACTTGGGGTTACTTGTGTTTTTGGCTTTCCCCTTGGCGGCCAGGTAGGTGCACCCACACATGTGAGGTACCGTTTTCATCGGGACACCTGTGGGAACCGCACGGTAGGCCATGTGTTGTTGGGGGTGTGTTTTGATGGGTGAGCCGAGCAAAATGTGCGGAAAATGCGTATTTTTCCCCACATTTCGGACTTTGCGGGGTTGTCTGGGTAATACATTCTGGGACGATTTGGGCATATCATACCTCTGCGGATTCCCACGGATGTCCCCTTTTCGGAAATGCATGGGGTTCCCTGTTTTCCTTGGTGGCTTGGACACCCGAGGCCCATATCTGTATTTTGTGCCAGTCGCCAGAATGTCTGAGATTCCGCTCTGAAAACAGACTTGGGGTTACTTGTGTTTTCGGCTTTCCCCTTGGCAGCCAGGTAGGTGCACCCACACATGTGAGGTACCGTTTTCATCGGGACACCTGTGGGAACGCGGGACAGTAGGCCATGTGTTGTTGGGGGCGTGTTTCGATGGGTGAGCGGAGCGAAATGTGCGGAAAATGCGTATTTTTTCCCACATTTCGTACTTTGCGGGGGTGTCTGGGTAATAAATTCTGGGGCGATTTGGGCATATCATACCTCTGCGGATTCCCACGGGTGTCTTCTTTTCGGAAATGCATGGGGTTCCCTGTTTTCCTTGGTTGCTTGGAAACCCGAGGCCCATATCTGTATGTTGTGCCGGTCGGCAGAATGCCTGAGATTCCGCTCTGAAAACAGACTTGGGGTTACTTGTGTTTTCGGCTTTCCCCTTGGCGGCCAGGTAGGTGCACCCACACATGTGAGGTACCGTTTTCATCGGGTCACCTGTGGGAACGCGGGACGGTAGGCCATGTTTTGTTGGGGGCGTGTTTCGATGGGTGAGCCGAGCGAAATGTGCCGAAAATGTGTTTTTTTCACCACATTTCGAACTTTGCGGGGGTGTCTGGGTAATAAATTCTGGGGCGATTTGGGCATAGCATACCTCTGCGGATTCCCACGGGTGTCCCCTTTTCAGAAATGCATGGGGTTCCCTGTGTTCCTTGGTGGCTTGGACACCCGAAGCCCATATCTGTATGTTGTGCCAGTGGCCAGAATGTCTGAGATTCCGCTCTGAAAACAGACTTGGGGTTATTTGTGTTTTCGGCTTTCCCCTAGGCGGCCAGGTAGGTGCACCCACACATGTGAGGTACCGTTTTCATCGGGACATCTGTGGGTACGCGGGACGGTAGGCCATGTGTTGTTGGGGGTGTGTTTCGATGGGCGAGCCGAGCGAAATGTTCGGAAAATGCATATTTTTTCCCACATTTCGGACTTTGTGGGGGTGTCTGGGTAATAAATTCTGGGGCGATTTGGGCATATCATACCTCTGCGGATTCCCACGGGTGTCCCCTTTTCAGAAAAGCATGGGGTTCCCTGTTTTCCTTGGTGGCTTGGACACCCGAGGCCCATATCTGTATGATGTGAGAGTGTGACATTTCCGGTGTGAAAACAGTCTTGGGGTTACTTGTGTTTTCGGCTTTCCCCTTGGCGGCCAGGTAGATGCACCAACACATGTGAGGTACCGTTTTCATCGGGACACCTGAGGGAACGCGGTACGGTAGGCCATGTGTTGTTGGGGGCGTGTTTCGTTGGGTGATTCGAGCGAAATGTGCGGATAGTGCGTATTTTTTCCCACATTTCGAAATTTGCGGGGGTGTCTGGGTAATAAATTCTGGGGCGATTTGGGCATATCATATCTCTGCGGATTCCCACGGGTGTCCTCTTTTCGGAAATGCATGGGGTTCCCTGTTTTCCTTGGTGGCTTGGACACCCGAGGCCCATATCTGTATTATGTGGGAGTGTGACATTTCCGGTGTGAAAACAGACTTGGGGTTACTTGTGTTTTAGGCTTTCCCCTTGGCGGCCAGGTAGGTGCACCCACACATGTGAGGTACCGTTTTCATCGGGACACCTGTGGGAACGCGGGAGGGTAAGCCATGTGTTGTTGGGGGTGTGTTCCGATGGGTGAGCGGAGCAAAATGTGCGGAAAATGCGTATTTTTTCCCACATTTCGTACTTTGCGGGGGTGTCTGGGTAATAAATTCTGGGGCGATTTGGGCATATCATACCTCTGCGGATTCCCACGGGTGTCTTCTTTTCGGAAATGCATGGGGTTCCCTATTTTCCTTGGTTGCTTGGACACCCGAGGCCCATATCTGTATGTTGTGCCGGTCGGCAGAATGCCTGAGATTCCGCTCTGAAAACAGACTTGGGGTTACTTGTGTTTTCGGCTTTCCCCTTGGCGGCCAAGTAGGTGCACCCACACATGTGAGGTACCATTTTCATCGGGACACCTGTGGGAACGCGGGACGGTAGGCCATGTGTTGTTGGGGGCGTGTTTCGATGGGTGAGCCGAGCAAAATTTGCCCAAAATGCGTTTTTTTCACCACATTTCGAACTTTGCGGGGGTGTCTGGGTAATAAATTCTGGGGCGATTTGGGCATATCATACCTCTGCGGATTCCCACGGGTGTCCCCTTTTCAGAAATGCATGGGGTTCCCTGTTTTCTTTGGTGGCTTGGACACCCGAGGCCCATATCTGTATGTTGTGCCAGTGGCCAGAATGTCTGAGATTCCGCTCTGAAAACAGACTTGGGGTTATTTGTGTTTTCGGCTTTCCCCTAGGCGGCCAGGTAGGTGCACCCACACATGTGAGGTACCGTTTTCATCGGGACATCTGTGGGAACGCGGGACGGTAGGCCATGTGTTGTTGGGGGCGTGTTTCGATGGGCGAGCCGAGCGAAATGTTCGGAAAATGCATATTTTTTCCCACATTTCGGACTTTGCGGGGGTGCCTGGGTAATATATTCTGGGGCGATTTGGGCATATCATACCTCTGCGGATTCCCACGGGTGTCCTCTTTTCGGAAATGCATGGGGTTCCCTGTTTTCCTTGGTGGCTTGGACACCCGAGGCCCATATCTGTATGATGTGAGAGTGTGACATTTCAGGTGTGAAAACAGACTTGGGGTTACTTGTGTTTTCGGCTTTCCCCTTGGCGGCCAGGTAGGTGCACCCACACATGTGAGGTACCGTTTTCATCGGGACACCTGTGGGAATGCGGGACGGTAGGCCATGTGTTGTTGGGGGCGTGTTTCGATGGGTGAGCTGAGCGAAATGTGCGGAAAATACGTATTTTTCCCCACATTTCTGACTTTGCGGGGGTGTCTGGGTGATAAATTCTGGGGCGATTTGGGCATATCATACCTCTGCGGATTCCCACGGGTGTCCTCTTTTCGGAAATGCATGGGGTTCCCTGTTTTCCTTGGTGGCTTGGACACCCGAGGCCCATATCTGTATGATGTGAGAGTGTGACATTTCTGGTGTGAAAACAGACTTGGGGTTACTTGTGTTTTCGGCTTTCCCCATGGCGGCCAGGTAGGTGCACCCACACATGTGAGGTACCGTTTTCATCGGGACACCTGAGGGAACGTGGGACAGTAGGCCATGTGTTGTTGGGGGCGTGTTTCGATGGGTGAGTCGAGCGAAATGTGCAGAAAATGCATATTTTTTCCCACATTTCGGACTTTGCAGGGGTGCCTGGGTAATAAATTCTGGGGCGATTTGGGCATATCATACCTCTGCGGATTCCCACGGGTGTCCTCTTTTTGGAAATGCATGGGGTTCCCTGTTTTCCTTGGTGGCTATGACACCCGAGGCCCATATCTGTATGATGTGAGAGTGTGACATTTCCGGTGTGAAAACAGACTTGGGGTTACTTGTGTTTTCGGCTTTCCCCTTGGCGGCCAGGTAGGTGCACCCACACATGTGAGGTACCGTTTTCATCGGGACACCTGAGGGAACGCGGGACAGTAGGCCATGTGTTGTTGGGGGCGTGTTTCGATGGGTGAGTCGAGCGAAATGTGCAGAAAATGCATATTTTTTCCCACATTTCGGACATTGCGGGGGTGTCTGGGTAATAAATTCTGGGGCGATTTGGGCATATCATACCTCTGTGGATTCCCACGGGTGTCCTCTTTTCGGAAATGCATGGGGTTCCCTGTTTCCCTTGGTGGCTTGGACACCCGAGGCCCACATCTGTATGATGTACCGTTCGGCAGAATGGCTGAGATTCCCCTCTGCAAACAGACTGGGGGTTGCTTGAGTTTTCAGCTTGCCCCTTGCCAGCCAGGTAGGTGCACCCACACATGTGAGGTACCGTTTTCATCGGGACACCTGTGGGAATGCGGGACGGTAGGCCATGTGTTGTTGGGGGCGTGTTTTCGATGGGTGAGCCAAGAGAAATGTGCAGAAAATGCATATTTTTTCCCACATTTCAGATTTTTCGGGGGTGTCTGGGTAATAAATTGTGTGGCGATTTGGGCATATCATACCTCTGCGGATTCCCACGGGTGTTCTCTTTTCGGAAATGCATGGGGTTCCCTGTTTTCCTTGGTGGCTTGGATACCCGAGGCCCATATCTTTATGATGTGAGAGTGTGACATTTCAGGTCTGAAAACAGACTTGGGGTTACTTGTGTTTTTGGCTTTCCCCTTGGCGGCCAGGTAGGTGCACCCACACATGTGAGGTACCGTTTACATCGGGACACCTGTGGGAACCGCACGGTAGGCCATGTGTTGTTGGGGGTGTGTTTTGATGGGTGAGCCGAGCAAAATGTGCGGAAAATGCGTATTTTTCCCCACATTTCGGACTTTGCGGGGTTGTCTGGGTAATACATTCTGGGACGATTTGGGCATATCATACCTCTGCGGATTCCCACGGATGTTCCCTTTTCGGAAATGCATGGGGTTCCCTGTTTTCCTTGGTGGCTTGGACACCCGAGGCCCATATCTGTATTTTGTGCCAGTCGCCAGAATGTCTGAGATTCCGCTCTGAAAACAGACTTGGGGTTACTTGTGTTTTCGGCTTTCCCCTTGGCAGCCAGGTAGGTGCACCCACACATGTGAGGTACCATTTTCATCGGGACACCTGTGGGAACGCGGGACAGTAGGCCATGTGTTGTTGGGGGCATGTTTCGATGGGTGAGCGGAGCGAAATGTGCGGAAAATGCGTATTTTTTCCCACATTTCGTACTTTGCGGGGGTGTCTGGGTAATAAATTCTGGGGCGATTTGGGCATATCATACCTCTGCGGATTCCCACGGGTGTCCCCTTTTCAGAAAAGCATGGGGTTCCCTGTTTTCCTTGGTGGCTTGGACACCCGAGGCCCATATCTGTATGATGTGAGAGTGTGACATTTCCGGTGTGAAAACAGTCTTGGGGTTACTTGTGTTTTCGGCTTTCCCCTTGGCGGCCAGGTAGATGCACCAACACATGTGAGGTACCGTTTTCATCGGGACACCTGAGGGAACGCGGGACGGTAGGCCATGTGTTGTTGGGGGCGTGTTTCGATGGGTGATTCGAGCAAAATGTGCGGATAGTGCGTATTTTTTCCGACATTTCGAACTTTGCGGGGTTGTCTGGGTAATAAATTCTGGGGCGATTTGGGCATATCATATCTCTGCGGATTCCCACGGGTGTCCTCTTTTCGGAAATGCATGGGGTTCCCTGTTTTCCTTGGTGGCTTGGACACCCGAGGCCCATATCTGTATGATGTGAGAGTGTGACATTTCCGGTGTGAAAACAGACTTGGGGTTACTTGTGTTTTAGGCTTTCCCCTTGGCGGCCAGGTAGGTGCACCCACACATGTGAGGTACCGTTTTCATCGGGACACCTGTGGGAACGCGGGAGGGTAAGCCATGTGTTGTTGGGGGCGTGTTCCGATGGGTGAGCGGAGCAAAATGTGCGGAAAATGCGTATTTTTTCCCACATTTCATACTTTGCGGGGGTGTCTGGGTAATAAATTCTGGGGCGATTTGGGCATATCATACCTCTGCGGATTCCCACGGGTGTCTTCTTTTCGGAAATGCATGGGGTTCCCTATTTTCCTTGGTTGCTTGGACACCCGAGGCCCATATCTGTATGTTGTGCCGGTCGGCAGAATGCCTGAGATTCCGCTCTGAAAACAGACTTGGGGTTACTTGTGTTTTCGGCTTTCCCCTTGGCGGCCAGGTAGGTGCACCCACACATGTGAGGTACCATTTTCATCGGGACACCTGTGGGAACGCGGGATGGTAGGCCATGTGTTGTTGGGGGCGTGTTTCGATAGGTGAGCCGAGCAAAATGTGCCGAAAATGCGTTTTTTTCACCACATTTCGAACTTTGCGGGGGTGTCTGGGTAATAAATTCTGGGGCGATTTGGGCATATCATACCTCTGCGGATTCCCACGGGTGTCCCCTTTTCAGAAATGCATGGGGTTCCCTGTTTTCCTTGGTGGCTTGGACACCCGAGGCCCATATCTGTATGATGTGAGAGTGTGACATTTCAGGTGTGAAAACAGACTTGGGGTTACTTGTGTTTTCGGCTTTCCCCTTGGCGGCCAGGTAGGTGCACCCACACATGTGAGGTACCATTTTCATCGGGACACCTGTGGGAATGCGGGACGGTAGGCCATGTGGTGTTGGGGGCGTGTTTCGATGGGTGAGCTGAGCGAAATGTGCGGAAAATGCGTATTTTTCCCCACATTTCTGACTTTGCGGGGGTGTCTGGGTAATAAATTCTGGGGCGATTTGGGCATATCATACCTCTGCGGATTCCCACGGGTGTCCCCTTTTCGGAAATGCATGGGGTTCCCTGTTTTCCTTGGTGGCTTGGACACCCGAGGCCCATATCTGTATGTTGTGCCAGTCGCCAGAAAGTCTGAGATTCCACTCTGAAAACAGACTTGGGGTTACTTGTGTTTTCGGCTTTCCCCTAGGCGGCCAGGTAGGTGCACCCACACATGTGAGGTTCCGTTTTCATCGGGACAACTGTGGGAACGCGGGACAGTAGGCCATGTGTTGTTGGGGGCGTGTTTCGATGGGTGAGCCGAGCGAAATGTGCGGAAAATGCTTATTTTTTCCCACATTTCGGATTTTGCGGGGGTGTCTGGGTAATAAATTCTGGGGCGATTTGGGCATATCATACCTCTGCGGATTCCCACGGGAGTCCTCTTTTCGGAAATGCATGGGGTTCCCTGTTTTCCTTGGTGGCTTGGACACCCGAGGCCCATATCTGTATGATGTGAGAGTGTGACATTTCTGGTGTGAAAACAGACTTGGGGTTACTTGTGTTTTCGGCTTTCCCCATGGCGGCCAGGTAGGTGCACCCATACATGTGAGGTACCGTTTTCATCGGGAAACCTGAGGGAACGCGGGACAGTAGGCCATGTGTTGTTGGGGGCGTGTTTCGATGGGTGAGTCGAGCGAAATGTGCAGAAAATGCATATTTTTTCCCACATTTCGGACTTTGCAGGGGTGCCTGGGTAATAAATTCTGGGGCGATTTGGGCATATCATACCTCTGCGGATTCCCACGGGTGTCCTCTTTTTGTAAATGCATGGGGTTCCCTGTTTTCCTTGGTGGCTATGACACCCGAGGCCCATATCTGTATGATGTGAGAGTGTGACATTTCCGGTGTGAAAACAGACTTGGGGTTACTTGTGTTTTCGGCTTTCCCCTTGGCGGCCAGGTAGGTGCACCCACACATGTGAGGTACCGTTTTCATCGGGACACCTGAGGGAACGCGGGACAGTAGGCCATGTGTTGTTGGGGGCGTGTTTCGATGGGTGAGTCGAGCGAAATGTGCAGAAAATGCGTATTTTTTCCCACATTTCGGACATTGCGGGGGTGTCTGGGTAATAAATTCTGGGGCGATTTGGGCATATCATACCTCTGTGGATTCCCACGGGTGTCCTCTTTTCGGAAATGCATGGGGTTCCCTGTTTCCCTTGCTGGCTTGGACACCCGAGGCCCATATCTGTATGATGTACCGTTCGGCAGAATGGCTGAGATTCCCCTCTGCAAACAGACTGGGGGTTGCTTGAGTTTTCAGCTTGCCCCTTGCCAGCCAGGTAGGTGCACCCACACATGTGAGGTACCGTTTTCATCGGGACACCTGTGGGAATGCGGGACGGTAGGCCATGTGTTGTTGGGGGCGTGTTTTCGATGGGTGAGCCGAGCGAAATGTGCAGAAAATGCATATTTTTTCCCACATTTCAGATTTTTCGGGGGTGTCTGGGTAATAAATTGTGTGGCGATTTGGGCATATCATACCTCTGCGGATTCCCACGGGTGTTCTCTTTTCGGAAATGCATGGGGTTCCCTGTTTTCCTTGGTGGCTTGGATACCCGAGGCCCATATCTTTATGATGTGAGAGTGTGACATTTCAGGTCTGAAAACAGACTTGGGGTTACTTGTGTTTTTGGCTTTCCCCTTGGCGGCCAGGTAGGTGCACCCACACATGTGAGGTACCGTTTTCATCGGGACACCTGTGGGAACCGCACGGTAGGCCATGTGTTGTTGGGGGTGTGTTTTGATGGGTAAGCCGAGCAAAATGTGCGGAAAATGCGTATTTTTCCCCACATTTCGGACTTTGCGGGGTTGTCTGGGTAATACATTCTGGGACGATTTGGGCATATCATACCTCTGCGGATTCCCACGGATGTCCCCTTTTCGGAAATGCATGGGGTTCCCTGTTTTCCTTGGTGGCTTGGACACCCGAGGCCCATATCTGTATTTTGTGCCAGTCGCCAGAATGTCTGAGATTCCGCTCTGAAAACAGACTTGGGGTTACTTGTGTTTTCGGCTTTCCCCTTGGCAGCCAGGTAGGTGCACCCACACATGTGAGGTACCGTTTTCATCGGGACACCTGTGGGAACGCGGGACAGTAGGCCATGTGTTGTTGGGGGCGTGTTTCGATGGGTGAGCGGAGCGAAATGTGCGGAAAATGCGTATTTTTTCCCACATTTCGTACTTTGCGGGGGTGTCTGGGTAATAAATTCTGGGGCGATTTGGGCATATCATACCTCTGCGGATTCCCACGGGTGTCTTCTTTTCGGAAATGCATGGGTTTCCCTGTTTTCCTTGGTTGCTTGGACACCCGAGGCCCATATCTGTATGTTGTGCCGGTCGGCAGAATACCTGAGATTCCGCTCTGAAAACAGACTTGGGGTTACTTGTGTTTTCGGCTTTCCCCTTGGCGGCCAGGTAGGTGCACCCACACATGTGAGGTACCATTTTCATCGGGACACCTGTGGGAACGCGAGACGGTAAGGCCATGTGTTGTTGGGGGTGTGTTTCGATGGGTGAGCCGAGCGAAATGTGCTGAAAATGCGTTTCTTTCACCACATTTCAGACTTTGCGGGGGTGTCTGGGTAATAAATTCTGGGGCGATTTGGGCATATCATACCTCTGCGGATTCCCACGGGTGTCCCCTTTTCAGAAAAGCATGGGGTTCCCTGTTTTCCTTGGTGGCTTGGACACCCGAGGCCCATATCTGTATGATGTGAGAGTGTGACATTTCCGGTGTGAAAACAGACTTGGGGTTACTTGTGTTTTCGGCTTTCCCCTTGGCGGCCAGGTAGGTGCACCAACACATGTGAGGTACCGTTTTCATCGGGACACCTGAGGGAACGCGGGACGGTAGGCCATGTGTTGTTGGGGGTGTGTTTCGATGGGTGATTCGAGCGAAATGTGCGGATAATGCGTATTTTTTCCCACATTTCGGACTTTGCGGGAGTGTCTGGGTAATAAATTCTGGGGCGATTTGGGCATATCATACCTCTGCGGATTCCCACGGGTGTCCCCTTTTCAGAAATGCATGGGGTTCCCTGTTTTCCTTGGTGGCTTGGACACCCGAGGCCCATATCTGTATGTTGTGCCAGTGGCCAGAATGTCTGAGATTCCGCTCTGAAAACAGACTTGGGGTTATTTGTGTTTTCGGCTTTCCCCTTGGCGGCCAGGTAGGTGCACCCACACATTTGAGGTACCGTTTTCATCGGGACATCTGTGGGAACGCGGGACGGTAGGCCATGTGTTGTTGGGGGCGTGTTTCGATGGGCGAGCCGAGCGAAATGTTCGGAAAATGCATATTTTTTCCCACATTTCGGACTTTGCGGGGGTGTCTGGGTAATTAATTCTGGGGCGATTTGGGCATATCATACCTCTGCGGATTCCCACGGGTGTCCTCTTTTTGGAAATGCATGGGGTTCCCTGTTTTCCTTGGTGGCTTGGACACCCGAGGCCCATATCTGTATGATGTGAGAGTGTGACATTTCAGGTGTGAAAACAGACTTGGGGTTACTTGTGTTTTCGGCTTTCCCCTTGGCGGCCAGGTAGGTGCACCCACACATGTGAGGTACCATTTTCATCGGGACACCTGTGGGAATGCGGGACGGTAGGCCATGTGGTGTTGGGGGCGTGTTTCGATGGGTGAGCTGAGCGAAATGTGCGGAAAATGCGTATTTTTCCCCACATTTCTGACTTTGCGGGGGTGTCTGGGTAATAAATTCTGGGGCGATTTGGCCATATCATACCTCTGCGGATTCCCACGGGTGTCCCCTTTTCGGAAATGCATGGGGTTCCCTGTTTTCCTTGGTGGCTTGGACACCCGAGGCCCATATCTGTATGTTGTGCCAGTCGCCAGAAAGTCTGAGATTCCACTCTGAAAACAGACTTGGGGTTACTTGTGTTTTCGGCTTTCCCCTAGGCGGCCAGGTAGGTGCACCCACACATGTGAGGTTCCGTTTTCATCGGGACACCTGTGGGAACGCGGGACAGTAGGCCATGTGTTGTTGGGGGTGTGTTTCGATGGGTGAGCCGAGCGAAATGTGCGGAAAATGCTTATTTTTTCCCACATTTCGGATTTTGCGGGGGTGTCTGGGTAATAAATTCTGGGGCGATTTGGGCATATCATACCTCTGCGGATTCCCACGGGAGTCCTCTTTTCGGAAATGCATGGGGTTCCCTGTTTTCCTTGGTGGCTTGGACACCCGAGGCCCATATCTGTATGATGTGAGAGTGTGACATTTCTGGTGTGAAAACAGACTTGGGGTTACTTGTGTTTTCGGCTTTCCCCATGGCGGCCAGGTAGGTGCACCCACACATGTGAGGTACCGTTTTCATCGGGACACCTGAGGGAACGCGGGACAGTAGGCCATGTGTTGTTGGGGGCGTGTTTCGATGGGTGAGTCGAGCGAAATGTGCAGAAAATGCGTATTTTTTCCCACATTTCGGACATTGCGGGGGTGTCTGGGTAATAAATTCTGGGGCGATTTGGGCATATCATACCTCTGTGGATTCCCACGGGTGTCCTCTTTTCGGAAATGCATGGGGTTCCCTGTTTCCCTTGCTGGCTTGGACACCCGAGGCCCATATCTGTATGATGTACCGTTCGGCAGAATGGCTGAGATTCCCCTCTGCAAACAGACTGGGGGTTGCTTGAGTTTTCAGCTTGCCCCTTGCCAGCCAGGTAGGTGCACCCACACATGTGAGGTACCGTTTTCATCGGGACACCTGTGGGAATGCGGGACGGTAGGCCATGTGTTGTTGGGGGCGTGTTTTCGATGGGTGAGCCGAGCGAAATGTGCAGAAAATGCATATTTTTTCCCACATTTCAGATTTTTCGGGGGTGTCTGGGTAATAAATTGTGTGGCGATTTGGGCATATCATACCTCTGCGGATTCCCACGGGTGTTCTCTTTTCGGAAATGCATGGGGTTCCTTGTTTTCCTTGGTGGCTTGGATACCCGAGGCCCATATCTTTATGATGTGAGAGTGTGACATTTCAGGTCTGAAAACAGACTTGGGGTTACTTGTGTTTTTGGCTTTCCCCTTGGCGGCCAGGTAGGTGCACCCACACATGTGAGGTACCGTTTTCATCGGGACACCTGTGGGAACCGCACGGTAGGCCATGTGTTGTTGGGGGTGTGTTTTGATGGGTAAGCCGAGCAAAATGTGCGGAAAATGCGTATTTTTCCCCACATTTCGGACTTTGCGGGGTTGTCTGGGTAATACATTCTGGGACGATTTGGGCATATCATACCTCTGCGGATTCCCACGGATGTCCCCTTTTCGGAAATGCATGGGGTTCCCTGTTTTCCTTGGTGGCTTGGACACCCGAGGCCCATATCTGTATTTTGTGCCAGTCGCCAGAATGTCTGAGATTCCGCTCTGAAAACAGACTTGGGGTTACTTGTGTTTTCGGCTTTCCCCTAGGCGGCCAGGTAGGTGCACCCACACATGTGAGGTTCCGTTTTCATCGGGACAACTGTGGGAACGCGGGACAGTAGGCCATGTGTTGTTGGGGGCGTGTTTCGATGGGTGAGCCGAGCGAAATGTGCGGAAAATGCTTATTTTTTCCCACATTTCGGATTTTGCGGGGGTGTCTGGGTAATAAATTCTGGGGCGATTTGGGCATATCATACCTCTGCGGATTCCCACGGGAGTCCTCTTTTCGGAAATGCATGGGGTTCCCTGTTTTCCTTGGTGGCTTGGACACCCGAGGCCCATATCTGTATGATGTGAGAGTGTGACATTTCTGGTGTGAAAACAGACTTGGGGTTACTTGTGTTTTCGGCTTTCCCCATGGCGGCCAGGTAGGTGCACCCATACATGTGAGGTACCGTTTTCATCGGGACACCTGAGGGAACGCGGGACAGTAGGCCATGTGTTGTTGGGGGCGTGTTTCGATGGGTGAGTCGAGCGAAATGTGCAGAAAATGCATATTTTTTCCCACATTTCGGACTTTGCAGGGGTGCCTGGGTAATAAATTCTGGGGCGATTTGGGCATATCATACCTCTGCGGATTCCCACGGGTGTCCTCTTTTTGTAAATGCATGGGGTTCCCTGTTTTCCTTGGTGGCTATGACACCCGAGGCCCATATCTGTATGATGTGAGAGTGTGACATTTCCGGTGTGAAAACAGACTTGGGGTTACTTGTGTTTTCGGCTTTCCCCTTGGCGGCCAGGTAGGTGCACCCACACATGTGAGGTACCGTTTTCATCGGGACACCTGAGGGAACGCGGGACAGTAGGCCATGTGTTGTTGGGGGCGTGTTTCGATGGGTGAGTCGAGCGAAATGTGCAGAAAATGCGTATTTTTTCCCACATTTCGGACATTGCGGGGGTGTCTGGGTAATAAATTCTGGGGCGATTTGGGCATATCATACCTCTGTGGATTCCCACGGGTGTCCTCTTTTCGGAAATGCATGGGGTTCCCTGTTTCCCTTGCTGGCTTGGACACCCGAGGCCCATATCTGTATGATGTACCGTTCGGCAGAATGGCTGAGATTCCCCTCTGCAAACAGACTGGGGGTTGCTTGAGTTTTCAGCTTGCCCCTTGCCAGCCAGGTAGGTGCACCCACACATGTGAGGTACCGTTTTCATCGGGACACCTGTGGGAATGCGGGACGGTAGGCCATGTGTTGTTGGGGGCGTGTTTCGATGGGCGAGCCGAGCGAAATGTTCGGAAAATGCATATTTTTTCCCACATTTCGGACTTTGCGGGGGTGTCTGGGTAATATATTCTGGGGCGATTTTGGCATATCATACCTCTGCGGATTCCCACGGGTGTCCTCTTTTTGGAAATGCATGGGGTCCCTGTTTTCCTTGGTGGCTTGGACACCCGAGGCCCATATCTGTATGATGTGAGAGTGTGACATTTCAGGTGTGAAAACAGACTTGGGGTTACTTGTGTTTTCGGCTTTCCCCTTGGTGGCCAGGTAGGTGCACCCACACATGTGAGGTACCATTTTCATCGGGACACCTGTGGGAATGCGGGACGGTAGGCCATGTGGTGTTGGGGGCGTGTTTCGATGGGTGAGCTGAGCGAAATGTGCGGAAAATGCGTATTTTTCCCCACATTTCTGACTTTGCGGGGGTGTCTGGGTAATAAATTCTGGGGCGATTTGGGCATATCATACCTCTGCGGATTCCCACGGGTGTCCCCTTTTCGGAAATGCATGGGGTTCCCTGTTTTCCTTGGTGGCTTGGACACCCGAGGCCCATATCTGTATGTTGTGCCAGTCGCCAGAAAGTCTGAGATTCCACTCTGAAAACAGACTTGGGGTTACTTGTGTTTTCGGCTTTCCCCTAGGCGGCCAGGTAGGTGCACCCACACATGTGAGGTTCTGTTTTCATCGGGACAACTGTGGGAACGCGGGACAGTAGGCCATGTGTTGTTGGGGGCGTGTTTCGATGGGTGAGCCGAGCGAAATGTGCGGAAAATGCTTATTTTTTCCCACATTTCGGATTTTGCGGGGGTGTCTGGGTAATAAATTCTGGGGCGATTTGGGCATATCATACCTCTGCGGATTCCCACGGGAGTCCTCTTTTCGGAAATGCATGGGGTTCCCTGTTTTCCTTGGTGGCTTGGACACCCGAGGCCCATATCTGTATGATGTGAGAGTGTGACATTTCTGGTGTGAAAACAGACTTGGGGTTACTTGTGTTTTCGGCTTTCCCCATGGCGGCCAGGTAGGTGCACCCACACATGTGAGGTACCGTTTTCATCGGGACACCTGAGGGAACGCGGGACAGTAGGCCATGTGTTGTTGGGGGCGTGTTTCGATGGGTGAGTCGAGCGAAATGTGCAGAAAATGCATATTTTTTCCCACATTTCGGACTTTGCAGGGGTGCCTGGGTAATAAATTCTGGGGCGATTTGGGCATATCATACCTCTGCGGATTCCCACGGGTGTCCTCTTTTTGTAAATGCATGGGGTTCCCTGTTTTCCTTGGTGGCTATGACACCCGAGGCCCATATCTGTATGATGTGAGAGTGTGACATTTCCGGTGTGAAAACAGACTTGGGGTTACTTGTGTTTTCGGCTTTCCCCTTGGCGGCCAGGTAGGTGCACCCACACATGTGAGGTACCGTTTTCATCGGGACACCTGAGGGAACGCGGGACAGTAGGCCATGTGTTGTTGGGGGCGTGTTTCGATGGGTGAGTCGAGCGAAATGTGCAGAAAATGCGTATTTTTTCCCACATTTCGGACATTGCGGGGGTGTCTGGGTAATAAATTCTGGGGCGATTTGGGCATATCATACCTCTGTGGATTCCCACGGGTGTCCTCTTTTCGGAAATGCATGGGGTTCCCTGTTTCCCTTGCTGGCTTGGACACCCGAGGCCCATATCTGTATGATGTACCGTTCGGCAGAATGGCTGAGATTCCCCTCTGCAAACAGACTGGGGGTTGCTTGAGTTTTCAGCTTGCCCCTTGCCAGCCAGGTAGGTGCACCCACACATGTGAGGTACCGTTTTCATCGGGACACCTGTGGGAATGCGGGACGGTAGGCCATGTGTTGTTGGGGGCGTGTTTTCGATGGGTGAGCCGAGCGAAATGTGCAGAAAATGCATATTTTTTCCCACATTTCAGATTTTTCGGGGGTGTCTGGGTAATAAATTGTGTGGCGATTTGGGCATATCATACCTCTGCGGATTCCCACGGGTGTTCTCTTTTCGGAAATGCATGGGGTTGCCTGTTTTCCTTGGTGGCTTGGATACCCGAGGCCCATATCTTTATGATGTGAGAGTGTGACATTTCAGGTCTGAAAACAGACTTGGGGTTACTTGTGTTTTTGGCTTTCCCCTTGGCGGCCAGGTAGGTGCACCCACACATGTGAGGTACCGTTTTCATCGGGACACCTGTGGGAACCGCACGGTAGGCCATGTGTTGTTGGGGGTGTGTTTTGATGGGTAAGCCGAGCAAAATGTGCGGAAAATGCGTATTTTTCCCCACATTTCGGACTTTGCGGGGTTGTCTGGGTAATACATTCTGGGACGATTTGGGCATATCATACCTCTGCGGATTCCCACGGATGTCCCCTTTTCGGAAATGCATGGGGTTCCCTGTTTTCCTTGGTGGCTTGGACACCCGAGGCCCATATCTGTATTTTGTGCCAGTCGCCAGAATGTCTGAGATTCCGCTCTGAAAACAGACTTGGGGTTACTTGTGTTTTCGGCTTTCCCCTTGGCAGCCAGGTAGGTGCACCCACACATGTGAGGTACCATTTTCATCGGGACACCTGTGGGAACGCGGGACAGTAGGCCATGTGTTGTTGGGGGCGTGTTTCGATGGGTGAGCGGAGCGAAATGTGCGGAAAATGCGTATTTTTTCCCACATTTCGTACTTTGCGGGGGTGTCTGGGTAATAAATTCTGGGGCGATTTGGGCATATCATACCTCTGCGGATTCCCACGGGTGTCTTCTTTTCGGAAATGCATGGGTTTCCCTGTTTTCCTTGGTTGCTTGGACACCCGAGGCCCATATCTGTATGTTGTGCCGGTCGGCAGAATACCTGAGATTCCGCTCTGAAAACAGACTTGGGGTTACTTGTGTTTTCGGCTTTCCCCTTGGCGGCCAGGTAGGTGCACCCACACATGTGAGGTACCATTTTCATCGGGACACCTGTGGGAACGCGAGACGGTAAGGCCATGTGTTGTTGGGGGTGTGTTTCGATGGGTGAGCCGAGCGAAATGTGCCGAAAATGCGTTTCTTTCACCACATTTCAGACTTTGCGGGGGTGTCTGGGTAATAAATTCTGGGGCGATTTGGGCATATCATACCTCTGCGGATTCCCACGGGTGTCCCCTTTTCATAAAAGCATGGGGTTCCCTGTTTTCCTTGGTGGCTTGGACACCCGAGGCCCATATCTGTATGATGTGAGAGTGTGACATTTCCGGTGTGAAAACAGACTTGGGGTTACTTGTGTTTTCGGCTTTCCCCTTGGCGGCCAGGTAGGTGCACCAACACATGTGAGGTACCGTTTTCATCGGGACACCTGAGGGAACGCGGGACGGTAGGCCATGTGTTGTTGGGGGTGTGTTTCGATGGGTGATTCGAGCGAAATGTGCGGATAATGCATATTTTTTCCCACATTTCGGACTTTGCGGGAGTGTCTGGGTAATAAATTCTGGGGCGATTTGGGCATATCATACCTCTGCGGATTCCCACGGGTGTCCCCTTTTCAGAAATGCATGGGGTTCCCTGTTTTCCTTGGTGGCTTGGACACCCGAGGCCCATATCTGTATGTTGTGCCAGTGGCCAGAATGTCTGAGATTCCGCTCTGAAAACAGACTTGGGGTTATTTGTGTTTTCGGCTTTCCCCTTGGCGGCCAGGTAGGTGCACCCACACATGTGAGGTACCGTTTTCATCGGGACAACTGTGGGAACGCGGGACGGTAGGCCATGTGTTGTTGGGGGCGTGTTTCGATGGGCGAGCCGAGCGAAATGTTCGGAAAATGCATATTTTTTCCCACATTTCGGACTTTGCGGGGGTGTCTGGGTAATATATTCTGGGGCGATTTGGGCATATCATACCTCTGCGGATTCCCACGGGTGTCCTCTTTTTGGAAATGCATGGGGTTCCCTGTTTTCCTTGGTGGCTTGGACACCCGAGGCCCATATCTGTATGATGTGAGAGTGTGACATTTCAGGTGTGAAAACAGACTTGGGGTTACTTGTGTTTTCGGCTTTCCCCTTGGCGGCCAGGTAGGTGCACCCACACATGTGAGGTACCATTTTCATCGGGACACCTGTGGGAATGCGGGACGGTAGGCCATGTGGTGTTGGGGGCGTGTTTCGATGGGTGAGCTGAGCGAAATGTGCGGAAAATGCGTATTTTTCCCCACATTTCTGACTTTGCGGGGGTGTCTGGGTAATAAATTCTGGGGCGATTTGGGCATATCATACCTCTGCGGATTCCCACGGGTGTCCCCTTTTCGGAAATGCATGGGGTTCCCTGTTTTCCTTGGTGGCTTGGACACCCGAGGCCCATATCTGTATGTTGTGCCAGTCGCCAGAAAGTCTGAGATTCCACTCTGAAAACAGACTTGGGGTTACTTGTGTTTTCGGCTTTCCCCTAGGCGGCCAGGTAGGTGCACCCACACATGTGAGGTTCCGTTTTCATCGGGACACCTGTGGGAACGCGGGACAGTAGGCCATGTGTTGTTGGGGGCGTGTTTTCGATGGGTGATTAGAGCGAAATGTGCAGAAAATGCATATTTTTTCCCACATTTCGTACTTTGCGGGGGTGTCTGGGTAATAAATTCTGGGGCGATTTGGGCATATCATACCTCTGCGGATTCCCACGGGTGTCTTCTTTTCGGAAATGCATGGGGTTCCCTGTTTTCCTTGGTTGCTTGGACACCCGAGGCCCATATCTGTATGTTGTGCCGGTCGGCAGAATGCCTGAGATTCCGCTCTGAAAACAGACTTGGGGTTACTTGTGTTTTCGGCTTTCCCCTTGGCGGCCAGGTAGGTGCACCCACACATGTGAGGTACCGTTTTCATCGGGACACCTGTGGGAACGCGGGACGGTAGGCCATGTGTTGTTGGGGGCGTGTTTCGATGGGTGAGCCGAGCGAAATGTGACGAAAATGCGTTTTTTTCACCACATTTCGAACTTTGCGGGGGTGTCTGGGTAATAAATTCTGGGGCGATTTGGGCATATCATACCTCTGCGGATTCCCACGGGTGTCCCCTTTTCAGAAAAGCATGGGGTTCCCTGTTTTCCTTGGTGGCTTGGACACCCGAGGCCCATATCTGTATGATGTGAGAGTGTGACATTTCCGGTGTGAAAACAGACTTGGGGTTACTTGTGTTTTCGGCTTTCCCCTTGGCGGCCAGGTAGGTGCACCAACACATGTGAGGTACCGTTTTCATCGGGACACCTGAGGGAACGCGGGACGGTAGGCCATGTGTTGTTGGGGGTGTGTTTCGATGGGTGATTCGAGCGAAATGTGCGGATAATGCGTATTTTTTCCCACATTTCGGACTTTGCGGGAGTGTCTGGGTAATAAATTCTGGGGCGATTTGGGCATATCATATCTCTGCGGATTCCCACGGGTGTCCTCTTTTCGGAAATGCATGGGGTTCCCTGTTTTCCTTGGTGGCTTGGACACCCGAGGCCCATATCTGTATGATGTGAGAGTGTGACATTTCCGGTGTGAAAACAGACTTGGGGTTACTTGTGTTTTCGGCTTTCCCCTTGGCGGCCAGGTAGGTGCACCAACACATGTGAGGTACCGTTTTCATCGGGACACCTGAGGGAACGCGGGACGGTAGGCCATGTGTTGTTGGGGGTGTGTTTCGATGGGTGATTAGAGCGAAATGTGCGAATAATGCATATTTTTTCCCACATTTCGTACTTTGCGGGGGTGTCTGGGTAATAAATTCTCGGGCGATTTGGGCATATCATACCTCTGCGGATTCCCACGGGTGTCTTCTTTTCGGAAATGCATGGGGTTCCCTGTTTTCCTTGGTTGCTTGGACACCCGAGGCCCATATCTGTATGTTGTGCCGGTCGGCAGAATGCCTGAGATTCCGCTCTGAAAACAGACTTGGGGTTACTTGTGTTTTCGGCTTTCCCCTTGGCGGCCAGGTAGGTGCACCCACACATGTGAGGTACCGTTTTCATCGGGACACCTGTGGGAACGCGGGACGGTAGGCCATGTGTTGTTGGGGGCGTGTTTCGATGGGTGAGCCGAGCGAAATGTGACGAAAATGCGTTTTTTTCACCACATTTCGAACTTTGCGGGGGTGTCTGGGTAATAAATTCTGGGGCGATTTGGGCATATCTTACCTCTGCGGATTCCCACGGGTGTCCCCTTTTCAGAAATGCATGGGGTTTCCTGTTTTCCTTGGTGGCTTGGACACCCGAGGCCCATATCTGTGTGTTGTGCCAGTGACCAGAATGTCTGAGATTCCGCTCTGAAAACAGACTTGGGGTTATTTGTGTTTTCGGCTTTCCCCTAGGCGGCCAGGTAGGTGCACCCACACATGTGAGGTACCGTTTTCATCGGGACATCTGTGGGAACGCGGGACGGTAGGCCATGTGTTGTTGGGGGCGTGTTTCGATGGGCGAGCCGAGCGAAATGTTCGGAAAATGCATATTTATTCCCACATTTCGGACTTTGCGGGGGTGTCTGGGTAATATATTCTGGGGCGATTTGGGCATATCATACCTCTGCGGATTCCCACGGGTGTCCCCTTTTCAGAAAAGCATGGGGTTCCCTGTTTTCCTTGGTGGCTTGGACACCCGAGGCCCATATCTGTATGATGTGAGAGTGTGACATTTCCGGTGTGAAAACAGACTTGGGGTTACTTGTGTTTTCGGCTTTCCCCTTGGCGGCCAGGTAGATGCACCAACACATGTGAGGTACCGTTTTCATCGGGACACCTGAGGGAACGCGGGACGGTAGGCCATGTGTTGTTGGGGGCGTGTTTCGATGGGTGATTCGAGCGAAATGTGCGGATAATGCGTATTTTTTCCCACATTTCGAACTTTGCGGGGGTGTCTGGGTGATAAATTCTGGGGCGATTTGGGCATATCATATCTCTGCGGATTCCCACGGGTGTCCTCTTTTCGGAAATGCATGGGGTTCCCTGTTTTCCTTGGTGGCTTGGACACCCGAGGCCCATATCTGTATGATGTGAGAGTGTGACATTTCCGGTGTGAAAACAGACTTGGGGTTACTTGTGTTTTAGGCTTTCCCCTTGGCGGCCAGGTAGGTGCACCCACACATGTGAGGTACCGTTTTCATCGGGACACCTTTGGGAACGCGGGAGGGTAAGCCATGTGTTGTTGGGGGCGTGTTTCAATGGGTGAGCGGAGCGAAATGTGCGGAAAATGCGTATTTTTTCCCACATTTCGTACTTTGCGGGGGTGTCTGGGTAATAAATTCTGGGGCGATTTGGGCATATCATACCTCTGCGGATTCCCACAGGTGTCTTCTTTTCGGAAATGCATGGGGTTCCCTGTTTTCCTTGGTTGCTTGGACACCCGAGGCCCATATCTGTATGTTGTGCCGGTCGGCAGAATGCCTGAGATTCCGCTCTGAAAACAGACTTGGGGTTACTTGTGTTTTCGGCTTTCCCCTTGGCGGCCAGGTAGGTGCACCCACACATGTGAGGTACCGTTTTCATCGGGACACCTGTGGGAACGCGGGACGGTAGGCCATGTGTTGTTGGGGGCGTGTTTCGATGGGTGAGCCGAGCGAAATGTGCCGAAAATGTGTTTTTTTCACCACATTTCGAACTTTGCGGGGGTGTCTGGGTAATAAATTCTGGGGCGATTTGGGCATATCATACCTCTGCGGATTCCCACGGGTGTCCTCTTTTCAGAAATGCATGGGGTTCCCTTTTTTCCTTGGTGGCTTGGACACCCGAGGCCCATATCTGTATGTTGTGCCAGTGGCCAGAATGTCTGAGATTCCGCTCTGAAAACAGACTTGGGGTTATTTGTGTTTTCGGCTTTCCCCTAGGCGGCCAGGTAGGTGCACCCACACATGTGAGGTACCGTTTTCATCGGGACATCTGTGGGAACGCGGGACGGTAGGCCATGTGTTGTTGGGGGCGTGTTTCGATGGGCGAGCCGAGCGAAATGTTCGGAAAATGCATATTTTTTCCCACATTTCGGACTTTGCGGGGGTGTCTGGGTAATATATTCTGGGGCGATTTGGGCATATCATACCTCTGCGGATTCCCACGGGTGTCCCCTTTTCAGAAAAGCATGGGGTTCCCTGTTTTCCTTGGTGGCTTGGACACCCGAGGCCCATATCTGTATGATGTGAGAGTGTGACATTTCCGGTGTGAAAACAGACTTGGGGTTACTTGTGTTTTCGGCTTTCCCCTTGGCGGCCAGGTAGATGCACCAACACATGTGAGGTACCGTTTTCATCGGGACACCTGAGGGAAAGCGGGACGGTAGGCCATGTGTTGTTGGGGGCGTGTTTCGATGGGTGATTCGAGCGAAATGTGCGGATAATGCGTATTTTTTCCCACATTTCGAACTTTGCGGGGGTGTCTGGGTAATAAATTCTGGGGCGATTTGGGCATATCATATCTCTGCGGATTCCCACGGGTGTCCTCTTTTCGGAAATGCATGGGGTTCCCTGTTTTCCTTGGTGGCTTGGACACCCGAGGCCCATATCTGTATGATGTGAGAGTGTGACATTTCCGGTGTGAAAACAGACTTGGGGTTACTTGTGTTTTAGGCTTTCCCCTTGGCGGCCAGGTAGGTGCACCCACACATGTGAGGTACCGTTTTCATCGGGACACCTGTGGGAACGCGGGAGGGTAAGCCATGTGTTGTTGGGGGCGTGTTTCAATGGGTGAGCGGAGCGAAATGTGCGGAAAATGCGTATTTTTTCCCACATTTCGTACTTTGCGGGGGTGTCTGGGTAATAAATTCTGGGGCGATTTGGGCATATCATACCTCTGCGGATTCCCACGGGTGTCTTCTTTTCGGAAATGCATGGGGTTCCCTGTTTTCCTTGGTTGCTTGGACACCCGAGGCCCATATCTGTATGTTGTGCCGGTCGGCAGAATGCCTGAGATTCCGCTCTGAAAACAGACTTGGGGTTACTTGTGTTTTCGGCTTTCCCCTTGGCGGCCAGGTAGGTGCACCCACACATGTGAGGTACCGTTTTCATCGGGACACCTGTGGGAATGCGGGACGGTAGGCCATGTGTTATTGGGGGCGTGTTTCGATGGGTGAGCCGAGTGAAATGTGCCGAAAATGTGTTTTTTTCACCACATTTCGAACTTTGCGGGGGTGTCTGGGTAATAAATTCTGGGGCGATTTGGGCATATCATACCTCTGCGGATTCCCACGGGTGTCCCCTTTTCAGAAATGCATGGGGTTCCCTGTTTTCCTTGGTGGCTTGGACACCCGAGGCCCATATCTGTATGTTGTGCCAGTGGCCAGAATGTCTGAGATTCCGCTCTGAAAACAGACTTGGGGTTATTTGTGTTTTCGGCTTTCCCCTAGGCGGCCAGGTAGGTGCACCCACACATGTGAGGTACCGTTTTCATCGGGACATCTGTGGGAACGCGGGACGGTAGGCCATGTGTTGTTGGGGGCGTGTTTCGATGGGCGAGCCGAGCGAAATGTTCGGAAAATGCATATTTTTTCCCACATTTCGGACTTTGCGGGGGTGTCTGGGTAATAAATTCTGGGGCGATTTGGGCATATCTTACCTCTGCGGATTCCCACGGGTGTCCCCTTTTCAGAAAAGCATGGGGTTCCCTGTTTTCCTTGGTGGCTTGGACACCCGAGGCCCATATCTGTATGATGTGAGAGTGTGACATTTCCGGTGTGAAAACAGACTTGGGGTTACTTGTGTTTTCGGCTTTCCCCTTGGCGGCCAGGTAGATGCACCAACACATGTGAGGTACCGTTTTCATCGGGACACCTGAGGGAACGCGGGACGGTAGGCCATGTGTTGTTGGGGGCGTGTTTCGATGGGTGATTCGAGCGAAATGTGCGGATAATGCGTATTTTTTCCCACATTTCGAACTTTGCGGGGGTGTCTGGGTAATAAATTCTGGGGCGATTTGGGCATATCATATCTCTGCGGATTCCCACGGGTGTCCTCTTTTCGGAAATGGATGGGGTTCCCTGTTTTCCTTGGTGGCTTGGACACCCGAGGCCCATATCTGTATGATGTGAGAGTGTGACATTTCCGGTGTGAAAACAGACTTGGGGTTACTTGTGTTTTAGGCTTTCCCCTTGGCGGCCAGGTAGGTGCACCCACACATGTGAGGTACCGTTTTCATCGGGACACCTGTGGGAACGCGGGAGGGTAAGCCATGTGTTGTTGGGGGCGTGTTTCGATGGGTGAGCGGAGCAAAATGTGCGGAAAATGCATATTTTTTCCCACATTTCGTACTTTGCGGGGGTGTCTGGGTAATAAATTCTGGGGCGATTTGGGCATATCATACCTCTGCGGATTCCCACGGGTGTCTTCTTTTCGGAAATGCATGGGGTTCCCTATTTTCCTTGGTTGCTTGGACACCCGAGGCCCATATCTGTATGTTGTGCCGGTCGGCAGAATGCCTGAGATTCCGCTCTGAAAACAGACTTGGGGTTACTTGTGTTTTCGGCTTTCCCCTTGGCGGCCAGGTAGGTGCACCCACACATGTGAGGTACCGTTTTCATCGGGACACCTGTGGGAACGCGGGACGGTAGGCCATGTGTTGTTGGGGGCGGGTTTCGATGGGTGAGCTGAGCGAAATGTGCCGAAAATGCGTTTTTTTCACCACATTTCGAACTTTGCGGGGGTGTCTGGGTAATAAATTCTGGGGCGATTTGGGCATATCATACCTCTGCGGATTCCCACGGGTGTCCCCTTTTCAGAAATGCATGGGGTTCCCTGTTTTCCTTGGTGGCTTGGACACCCGAGGCCCATATCTGTATGTTGTGCCAGTGGCCAGAATGTCTGAGATTCCGCTCTGAAAACAGACTTGGGGTTATTTATGTTTTCGGCTTTCCCCTAGGCGGCCAGGTAGGTGCACCCACACATGTGAGGTACCGTTTTCATCGGGACACCTGTGGGAACGCGGGACAGTAGGCCATGTGTTGTTGGGGGCGTGTTTCGATGGGTGAGCGGAGCGAAATGTGCGGAAAATGCGTATTTTTTCCCACATTTCGTACTTTGCGGGGGTGTCTGGGTAATAAATTCTGGGGCGATTTGGGCATATCATACCTCTGCGGATTCCCACGGGTGTCTTCTTTTCGGAAATGCATGGGTTTCCCTGTTTTCCTTGGTTGCTTGGACACCCGAGGCCCATATCTGTATGTTGTGCCGGTCGGCAGAATACCTGAGATTCCGCTCTGAAAACAGACTTGGGGTTACTTGTGTTTTCGGCTTTCCCCTTGGCGGCCAGGTAGGTGCACCCACACATGTGAGGTACCATTTTCATCGGGACACCTGTGGGAACGCGAGACGGTAAGGCCATGTGTTGTTGGGGGTGTGTTTCGATGGGTGAGCCGAGCGAAATGTGCTGAAAATGCGTTTCTTTCACCACATTTCAGACTTTGCGGGGGTGTCTGGGTAATAAATTCTGGGGCGATTTGGGCATATCATACCTCTGCGGATTCCCACGGGTGTCCCCTTTTCAGAAAAGCATGGGGTTCCCTGTTTTCCTTGGTGGCTTGGACACCCGAGGCCCATATCTGTATGATGTGAGAGTGTGACATTTCCGGTGTGAAAACAGACTTGGGGTTACTTGTGTTTTCGGCTTTCCCCTTGGCGGCCAGGTAGGTGCACCAACACATGTGAGGTACCGTTTTCATCGGGACACCTGAGGGAACGCGGGACGGTAGGCCATGTGTTGTTGGGGGTGTGTTTCGATGGGTGATTCGAGCGAAATGTGCGGATAATGCGTATTTTTTCCCACATTTCGGACTTTGCGGGAGTGTCTGGGTAATAAATTCTGGGGCGATTTGGGCATATCATACCTCTGCGGATTCCCACGGGTGTCCCCTTTTCAGAAATGCATGGGGTTCCCTGTTTTCCTTGGTGGCTTGGACACCCGAGGCCCATATCTGTATGTTGTGCCAGTGGCCAGAATGTCTGAGATTCCGCTCTGAAAACAGACTTGGGGTTATTTGTGTTTTCGGCTTTCCCCTTGGCGGCCAGGTAGGTGCACCCACACATTTGAGGTACCGTTTTCATCGGGACATCTGTGGGAACGCGGGACGGTAGGCCATGTGTTGTTGGGGGCGTGTTTCGATGGGCGAGCCGAGCGAAATGTTCGGAAAATGCATATTTTTTCCCACATTTCGGACTTTGCGGGGGTGTCTGGGTAATATATTCTGGGGCGATTTGGGCATATCATACCTCTGCGGATTCCCACGGGTGTCCTCTTTTTGGAAATGCATGGGGTTCCCTGTTTTCCTTGGTGGCTTGGACACCCGAGGCCCATATCTGTATGATGTGAGAGTGTGACATTTCAGGTGTGAAAACAGACTTGGGGTTACTTGTGTTTTCGGCTTTCCCCTTGGCGGCCAGGTAGGTGCACCCACACATGTGAGGTACCATTTTCATCGGGACACCTGTGGGAATGCGGGACGGTAGGCCATGTGGTGTTGGGGGCGTGTTTCGATGGGTGAGCTGAGCGAAATGTGCGGAAAATGCGTATTTTTCCCCACATTTCTGACTTTGCGGGGGTGTCTGGGTAATAAATTCTGGGGCGATTTGGCCATATCATACCTCTGCGGATTCCCACGGGTGTCCCCTTTTCGGAAATGCATGGGGTTCCCTGTTTTCCTTGGTGGCTTGGACACCCGAGGCCCATATCTGTATGTTGTGCCAGTCGCCAGAAAGTCTGAGATTCCACTCTGAAAACAGACTTGGGGTTACTTGTGTTTTCGGCTTTCCCCTAGGCGGCCAGGTAGGTGCACCCACACATGTGAGGTTCCGTTTTCATCGGGACACCTGTGGGAACGCGGGACAGTAGGCCATGTGTTGTTGGGGGTGTGTTTCGATGGGTGAGCCGAGCGAAATGTGCGGAAAATGCTTATTTTTTCCCACATTTCGGATTTTGCGGGGGTGTCTGGGTAATAAATTCTGGGGCGATTTGGGCATATCATACCTCTGCGGATTCCCACGGGAGTCCTCTTTTCGGAAATGCATGGGGTTCCCTGTTTTCCTTGGTGGCTTGGACACCCGAGGCCCATATCTGTATGATGTGAGAGTGTGACATTTCTGGTGTGAAAACAGACTTGGGGTTACTTGTGTTTTCGGCTTTCCCCATGGCGGCCAGGTAGGTGCACCCACACATGTGAGGTACCGTTTTCATCGGGACACCTGAGGGAACGCGGGACAGTAGGCCATGTGTTGTTGGGGGCGTGTTTCGATGGGTGAGTCGAGCGAAATGTGCAGAAAATGCGTATTTTTTCCCACATTTCGGACATTGCGGGGGTGTCTGGGTAATAAATTCTGGGGCGATTTGGGCATATCATACCTCTGTGGATTCCCACGGGTGTCCTCTTTTCGGAAATGCATGGGGTTCCCTGTTTCCCTTGCTGGCTTGGACACCCGAGGCCCATATCTGTATGATGTACCGTTCGGCAGAATGGCTGAGATTCCCCTCTGCAAACAGACTGGGGGTTGCTTGAGTTTTCAGCTTGCCCCTTGCCAGCCAGGTAGGTGCACCCACACATGTGAGGTACCGTTTTCATCGGGACACCTGTGGGAATGCGGGACGGTAGGCCATGTGTTGTTGGGGGCGTGTTTTCGATGGGTGAGCCGAGCGAAATGTGCAGAAAATGCATATTTTTTCCCATATTTCAGATTTTTCGGGGGTGTCTGGGTAATAAATTGTGTGGCGATTTGGGCATATCATACCTCTGCGGATTCCCACGGGTGTTCTCTTTTCGGAAATGCATGGGGTTCCTTGTTTTCCTTGGTGGCTTGGATACCCGAGGCCCATATCTTTATGATGTGAGAGTGTGACATTTCAGGTCTGAAAACAGACTTGGGGTTACTTGTGTTTTTGGCTTTCCCCTTGGCGGCCAGGTAGGTGCACCCACACATGTGAGGTACCGTTTTCATCGGGACACCTGTGGGAACCGCACGGTAGGCCATGTGTTGTTGGGGGTGTGTTTTGATGGGTAAGCCGAGCAAAATGTGCGGAAAATGCGTATTTTTCCCCACATTTCGGACTTTGCGGGGTTGTCTGGGTAATACATTCTGGGACGATTTGGGCATATCATACCTCTGCGGATTCCCACGGATGTCCCCTTTTCGGAAATGCATGGGGTTCCCTGTTTTCCTTGGTGGCTTGGACACCCGAGGCCCATATCTGTATTTTGTGCCAGTCGCCAGAATGTCTGAGATTCCGCTCTGAAAACAGACTTGGGGTTACTTGTGTTTTCGGCTTTCCCCTAGGCGGCCAGGTAGGTGCACCCACACATGTGAGGTTCCGTTTTCATCGGGACAACTGTGGGAACGCGGGACAGTAGGCCATGTGTTGTTGGGGGCGTGTTTCGATGGGTGAGCCGAGCGAAATGTGCGGAAAATGCTTATTTTTTCCCACATTTCGGATTTTGCGGGGGTGTCTGGGTAATAAATTCTGGGGCGATTTGGGCATATCATACCTCTGCGGATTCCCACGGGAGTCCTCTTTTCGGAAATGCATGGGGTTCCCTGTTTTCCTTGGTGGCTTGGACACCCGAGGCCCATATCTGTATGATGTGAGAGTGTGACATTTCTGGTGTGAAAACAGACTTGGGGTTACTTGTGTTTTCGGCTTTCCCCATGGCGGCCAGGTAGGTGCACCCATACATGTGAGGTACCGTTTTCATCGGGACACCTGAGGGAACGCGGGACAGTAGGCCATGTGTTGTTGGGGGCGTGTTTCGATGGGTGAGTCGAGCGAAATGTGCAGAAAATGCATATTTTTTCCCACATTTCGGACTTTGCAGGGGTGCCTGGGTAATAAATTCTGGGGCGATTTGGGCATATCATACCTCTGCGGATTCCCACGGGTGTCCTCTTTTTGTAAATGCATGGGGTTCCCTGTTTTCCTTGGTGGCTATGACACCCGAGGCCCATATCTGTATGATGTGAGAGTGTGACATTTCCGGTGTGAAAACAGACTTGGGGTTACTTGTGTTTTCGGCTTTCCCCTTGGCGGCCAGGTAGGTGCACCCACACATGTGAGGTACCGTTTTCATCGGGACACCTGAGGGAACGCGGGACAGTAGGCCATGTGTTGTTGGGGGCGTGTTTCGATGGGTGAGTCGAGCGAAATGTGCAGAAAATGCGTATTTTTTCCCACATTTCGGACATTGCGGGGGTGTCTGGGTAATAAATTCTGGGGCGATTTGGGCATATCATACCTCTGTGGATTCCCACGGGTGTCCTCTTTTCGGAAATGCATGGGGTTCCCTGTTTCCCTTGCTGGCTTGGACACCCGAGGCCCATATCTGTATGATGTACCGTTCGGCAGAATGGCTGAGATTCCCCTCTGCAAACAGACTGGGGGTTGCTTGAGTTTTCAGCTTGCCCCTTGCCAGCCAGGTAGGTGCACCCACACATGTGAGGTACCGTTTTCATCGGGACACCTGTGGGAATGCGGGACGGTAGGCCATGTGTTGTTGGGGGCGTGTTTCGATGGGCGAGCCGAGCGAAATGTTCGGAAAATGCATATTTTTTCCCACATTTCGGACTTTGCGGGGGTGTCTGGGTAATATATTCTGGGGCGATTTTGGCATATCATACCTCTGCGGATTCCCACGGGTGTCCTCTTTTTGGAAATGCATGGGGTCCCTGTTTTCCTTGGTGGCTTGGACACCCGAGGCCCATATCTGTATGATGTGAGAGTGTGACATTTCAGGTGTGAAAACAGACTTGGGGTTACTTGTGTTTTCGGCTTTCCCCTTGGTGGCCAGGTAGGTGCACCCACACATGTGAGGTACCATTTTCATCGGGACACCTGTGGGAATGCGGGACGGTAGGCCATGTGGTGTTGGGGGCGTGTTTCGATGGGTGAGCTGAGCGAAATGTGCGGAAAATGCGTATTTTTCCCCACATTTCTGACTTTGCGGGGGTGTCTGGGTAATAAATTCTGGGGCGATTTGGGCATATCATACCTCTGCGGATTCCCACGGGTGTCCCCTTTTCGGAAATGCATGGGGTTCCCTGTTTTCCTTGGTGGCTTGGACACCCGAGGCCCATATCTGTATGTTGTGCCAGTCGCCAGAAAGTCTGAGATTCCACTCTGAAAACAGACTTGGGGTTACTTGTGTTTTCGGCTTTCCCCTAGGCGGCCAGGTAGGTGCACCCACACATGTGAGGTTCTGTTTTCATCGGGACAACTGTGGGAACGCGGGACAGTAGGCCATGTGTTGTTGGGGGCGTGTTTCGATGGGTGAGCCGAGCGAAATGTGCGGAAAATGCTTATTTTTTCCCACATTTCGGATTTTGCGGGGGTGTCTGGGTAATAAATTCTGGGGCGATTTGGGCATATCATACCTCTGCGGATTCCCACGGGAGTCCTCTTTTCGGAAATGCATGGGGTTCCCTGTTTTCCTTGGTGGCTTGGACACCCGAGGCCCATATCTGTATGATGTGAGAGTGTGACATTTCTGGTGTGAAAACAGACTTGGGGTTACTTGTGTTTTCGGCTTTCCCCATGGCGGCCAGGTAGGTGCACCCACACATGTGAGGTACCGTTTTCATCGGGACACCTGAGGGAACGCGGGACAGTAGGCCATGTGTTGTTGGGGGCGTGTTTCGATGGGTGAGTCGAGCGAAATGTGCAGAAAATGCATATTTTTTCCCACATTTCGGACTTTGCAGGGGTGCCTGGGTAATAAATTCTGGGGCGATTTGGGCATATCATACCTCTGCGGATTCCCACGGGTGTCCTCTTTTTGTAAATGCATGGGGTTCCCTGTTTTCCTTGGTGGCTATGACACCCGAGGCCCATATCTGTATGATGTGAGAGTGTGACATTTCCGGTGTGAAAACAGACTTGGGGTTACTTGTGTTTTCGGCTTTCCCCTTGGCGGCCAGGTAGGTGCACCCACACATGTGAGGTACCGTTTTCATCGGGACACCTGAGGGAACGCGGGACAGTAGGCCATGTGTTGTTGGGGGCGTGTTTCGATGGGTGAGTCGAGCGAAATGTGCAGAAAATGCGTATTTTTTCCCACATTTCGGACATTGCGGGGGTGTCTGGGTAATAAATTCTGGGGCGATTTGGGCATATCATACCTCTGTGGATTCCCACGGGTGTCCTCTTTTCGGAAATGCATGGGGTTCCCTGTTTCCCTTGCTGGCTTGGACACCCGAGGCCCATATCTGTATGATGTACCGTTCGGCAGAATGGCTGAGATTCCCCTCTGCAAACAGACTGGGGGTTGCTTGAGTTTTCAGCTTGCCCCTTGCCAGCCAGGTAGGTGCACCCACACATGTGAGGTACCGTTTTCATCGGGACACCTGTGGGAATGCGGGACGGTAGGCCATGTGTTGTTGGGGGCGTGTTTTCGATGGGTGAGCCGAGCGAAATGTGCAGAAAATGCATATTTTTTCCCACATTTCAGATTTTTCGGGGGTGTCTGGGTAATAAATTGTGTGGCGATTTGGGCATATCATACCTCTGCGGATTCCCACGGGTGTTCTCTTTTCGGAAATGCATGGGGTTGCCTGTTTTCCTTGGTGGCTTGGATACCCGAGGCCCATATCTTTATGATGTGAGAGTGTGACATTTCAGGTCTGAAAACAGACTTGGGGTTACTTGTGTTTTTGGCTTTCCCCTTGGCGGCCAGGTAGGTGCACCCACACATGTGAGGTACCGTTTTCATCGGGACACCTGTGGGAACCGCACGGTAGGCCATGTGTTGTTGGGGGTGTGTTTTGATGGGTAAGCCGAGCAAAATGTGCGGAAAATGCGTATTTTTCCCCACATTTCGGACTTTGCGGGGTTGTCTGGGTAATACATTCTGGGACGATTTGGGCATATCATACCTCTGCGGATTCCCACGGATGTCCCCTTTTCGGAAATGCATGGGGTTCCCTGTTTTCCTTGGTGGCTTGGACACCCGAGGCCCATATCTGTATTTTGTGCCAGTCGCCAGAATGTCTGAGATTCCGCTCTGAAAACAGACTTGGGGTTACTTGTGTTTTCGGCTTTCCCCTTGGCAGCCAGGTAGGTGCACCCACACATGTGAGGTACCATTTTCATCGGGACACCTGTGGGAACGCGGGACAGTAGGCCATGTGTTGTTGGGGGCGTGTTTCGATGGGTGAGCGGAGCGAAATGTGCGGAAAATGCGTATTTTTTCCCACATTTCGTACTTTGCGGGGGTGTCTGGGTAATAAATTCTGGGGCGATTTGGGCATATCATACCTCTGCGGATTCCCACGGGTGTCTTCTTTTCGGAAATGCATGGGTTTCCCTGTTTTCCTTGGTTGCTTGGACACCCGAGGCCCATATCTGTATGTTGTGCCGGTCGGCAGAATACCTGAGATTCCGCTCTGAAAACAGACTTGGGGTTACTTGTGTTTTCGGCTTTCCCCTTGGCGGCCAGGTAGGTGCACCCACACATGTGAGGTACCATTTTCATCGGGACACCTGTGGGAACGCGAGACGGTAAGGCCATGTGTTGTTGGGGGTGTGTTTCGATGGGTGAGCCGAGCGAAATGTGCCGAAAATGCGTTTCTTTCACCACATTTCAGACTTTGCGGGGGTGTCTGGGTAATAAATTCTGGGGCGATTTGGGCATATCATACCTCTGCGGATTCCCACGGGTGTCCCCTTTTCATAAAAGCATGGGGTTCCCTGTTTTCCTTGGTGGCTTGGACACCCGAGGCCCATATCTGTATGATGTGAGAGTGTGACATTTCCGGTGTGAAAACAGACTTGGGGTTACTTGTGTTTTCGGCTTTCCCCTTGGCGGCCAGGTAGGTGCACCAACACATGTGAGGTACCGTTTTCATCGGGACACCTGAGGGAACGCGGGACGGTAGGCCATGTGTTGTTGGGGGTGTGTTTCGATGGGTGATTCGAGCGAAATGTGCGGATAATGCATATTTTTTCCCACATTTCGGACTTTGCGGGAGTGTCTGGGTAATAAATTCTGGGGCGATTTGGGCATATCATACCTCTGCGGATTCCCACGGGTGTCCCCTTTTCAGAAATGCATGGGGTTCCCTGTTTTCCTTGGTGGCTTGGACACCCGAGGCCCATATCTGTATGTTGTGCCAGTGGCCAGAATGTCTGAGATTCCGCTCTGAAAACAGACTTGGGGTTATTTGTGTTTTCGGCTTTCCCCTTGGCGGCCAGGTAGGTGCACCCACACATGTGAGGTACCGTTTTCATCGGGACAACTGTGGGAACGCGGGACGGTAGGCCATGTGTTGTTGGGGGCGTGTTTCGATGGGCGAGCCGAGCGAAATGTTCGGAAAATGCATATTTTTTCCCACATTTCGGACTTTGCGGGGGTGTCTGGGTAATATATTCTGGGGCGATTTGGGCATATCATACCTCTGTGGATTCCCACGGGTGTCCTCTTTTTGGAAATGCATGGGGTTCCCTGTTTTCCTTGGTGGCTTGGACACCCGAGGCCCATATCTGTATGATGTGAGAGTGTGACATTTCAGGTGTGAAAACAGACTTGGGGTTACTTGTGTTTTCGGCTTTCCCCTTGGCGGCCAGGTAGGTGCACCCACACATGTGAGGTACCATTTTCATCGGGACACCTGTGGGAATGCGGGACGGTAGGCCATGTGGTGTTGGGGGCGTGTTTCGATGGGTGAGCTGAGCGAAATGTGCGGAAAATGCGTATTTTTCCCCACATTTCTGACTTTGCGGGGGTGTCTGGGTAATAAATTCTGGGGCGATTTGGGCATATCATACCTCTGCGGATTCCCACGGGTGTCCCCTTTTCGGAAATGCATGGGGTTCCCTGTTTTCCTTGGTGGCTTGGACACCCGAGGCCCATATCTGTATGTTGTGCCAGTCGCCAGAAAGTCTGAGATTCCACTCTGAAAACAGACTTGGGGTTACTTGTGTTTTCGGCTTTCCCCTAGGCGGCCAGGTAGGTGCACCCACACATGTGAGGTTCCGTTTTCATCGGGACACCTGTGGGAACGCGGGACAGTAGGCCATGTGTTGTTGGGGGCGTGTTTTCGATGGGTGATTAGAGCGAAATGTGCAGAAAATGCATATTTTTTCCCACATTTCGTACTTTGCGGGGGTGTCTGGGTAATAAATTCTGGGGCGATTTGGGCATATCATACCTCTGCGGATTCCCACGGGTGTCTTCTTTTCGGAAATGCATGGGGTTCCCTGTTTTCCTTGGTTGCTTGGACACCCGAGGCCCATATCTGTATGTTGTGCCGGTCGGCAGAATGCCTGAGATTCCGCTCTGAAAACAGACTTGGGGTTACTTGTGTTTTCGGCTTTCCCCTTGGCGGCCAGGTAGGTGCACCCACACATGTGAGGTACCGTTTTCATCGGGACACCTGTGGGAACGCGGGACGGTAGGCCATGTGTTGTTGGGGGCGTGTTTCGATGGGTGAGCCGAGCGAAATGTGACGAAAATGCGTTTTTTTCACCACATTTCGAACTTTGCGGGGGTGTCTGGGTAATAAATTCTGGGGCGATTTGGGCATATCATACCTCTGCGGATTCCCACGGGTGTCCCCTTTTCAGAAAAGCATGGGGTTCCCTGTTTTCCTTGGTGGCTTGGACACCCGAGGCCCATATCTGTATGATGTGAGAGTGTGACATTTCCGGTGTGAAAACAGACTTGGGGTTACTTGTGTTTTCGGCTTTCCCCTTGGCGGCCAGGTAGGTGCACCAACACATGTGAGGTACCGTTTTCATCGGGACACCTGAGGGAACGCGGGACGGTAGGCCATGTGTTGTTGGGGGTGTGTTTCGATGGGTGATTCGAGCGAAATGTGCGGATAATGCGTATTTTTTCCCACATTTCGGACTTTGCGGGAGTGTCTGGGTAATAAATTCTGGGGCGATTTGGGCATATCATATCTCTGCGGATTCCCACGGGTGTCCTCTTTTCGGAAATGCATGGGGTTCCCTGTTTTCCTTGGTGGCTTGGACACCCGAGGCCCATATCTGTATGATGTGAGAGTGTGACATTTCCGGTGTGAAAACAGACTTGGGGTTACTTGTGTTTTCGGCTTTCCCCTTGGCGGCCAGGTAGGTGCACCAACACATGTGAGGTACCGTTTTCATCGGGACACCTGAGGGAACGCGGGACGGTAGGCCATGTGTTGTTGGGGGTGTGTTTCGATGGGTGATTAGAGCGAAATGTGCGAATAATGCATATTTTTTCCCACATTTCGTACTTTGCGGGGGTGTCTGGGTAATAAATTCTCGGGCGATTTGGGCATATCATACCTCTGCGGATTCCCACGGGTGTCTTCTTTTCGGAAATGCATGGGGTTCCCTGTTTTCCTTGGTTGCTTGGACACCCGAGGCCCATATCTGTATGTTGTGCCGGTCGGCAGAATGCCTGAGATTCCGCTCTGAAAACAGACTTGGGGTTACTTGTGTTTTCGGCTTTCCCCTTGGCGGCCAGGTAGGTGCACCCACACATGTGAGGTACCGTTTTCATCGGGACACCTGTGGGAACGCGGGACGGTAGGCCATGTGTTGTTGGGGGCGTGTTTCGATGGGTGAGCCGAGCGAAATGTGACGAAAATGCGTTTTTTTCACCACATTTCGAACTTTGCGGGGGTGTCTGGGTAATAAATTCTGGGGCGATTTGGGCATATCTTACCTCTGCGGATTCCCACGGGTGTCCCCTTTTCAGAAATGCATGGGGTTTCCTGTTTTCCTTGGTGGCTTGGACACCCGAGGCCCATATCTGTGTGTTGTGCCAGTGACCAGAATGTCTGAGATTCCGCTCTGAAAACAGACTTGGGGTTATTTGTGTTTTCGGCTTTCCCCTAGGCGGCCAGGTAGGTGCACCCACACATGTGAGGTACCGTTTTCATCGGGACATCTGTGGGAACGCGGGACGGTAGGCCATGTGTTGTTGGGGGCGTGTTTCGATGGGCGAGCCGAGCGAAATGTTCGGAAAATGCATATTTATTCCCACATTTCGGACTTTGCGGGGGTGTCTGGGTAATATATTCTGGGGCGATTTGGGCATATCATACCTCTGCGGATTCCCACGGGTGTCCCCTTTTCAGAAAAGCATGGGGTTCCCTGTTTTCCTTGGTGGCTTGGACACCCGAGGCCCATATCTGTATGATGTGAGAGTGTGACATTTCCGGTGTGAAAACAGACTTGGGGTTACTTGTGTTTTCGGCTTTCCCCTTGGCGGCCAGGTAGATGCACCAACACATGTGAGGTACCGTTTTCATCGGGACACCTGAGGGAACGCGGGACGGTAGGCCATGTGTTGTTGGGGGCGTGTTTCGATGGGTGATTCGAGCGAAATGTGCGGATAATGCGTATTTTTTCCCACATTTCGAACTTTGCGGGGGTGTCTGGGTGATAAATTCTGGGGCGATTTGGGCATATCATATCTCTGCGGATTCCCACGGGTGTCCTCTTTTCGGAAATGCATGGGGTTCCCTGTTTTCCTTGGTGGCTTGGACACCCGAGGCCCATATCTGTATGATGTGAGAGTGTGACATTTCCGGTGTGAAAACAGACTTGGGGTTACTTGTGTTTTAGGCTTTCCCCTTGGCGGCCAGGTAGGTGCACCCACACATGTGAGGTACCGTTTTCATCGGGACACCTTTGGGAACGCGGGAGGGTAAGCCATGTGTTGTTGGGGGCGTGTTTCAATGGGTGAGCGGAGCGAAATGTGCGGAAAATGCGTATTTTTTCCCACATTTCGTACTTTGCGGGGGTGTCTGGGTAATAAATTCTGGGGCGATTTGGGCATATCATACCTCTGCGGATTCCCACAGGTGTCTTCTTTTCGGAAATGCATGGGGTTCCCTGTTTTCCTTGGTTGCTTGGACACCCGAGGCCCATATCTGTATGTTGTGCCGGTCGGCAGAATGCCTGAGATTCCGCTCTGAAAACAGACTTGGGGTTACTTGTGTTTTCGGCTTTCCCCTTGGCGGCCAGGTAGGTGCACCCACACATGTGAGGTACCGTTTTCATCGGGACACCTGTGGGAACGCGGGACGGTAGGCCATGTGTTGTTGGGGGCGTGTTTCGATGGGTGAGCCGAGCGAAATGTGCCGAAAATGTGTTTTTTTCACCACATTTCGAACTTTGCGGGGGTGTCTGGGTAATAAATTCTGGGGCGATTTGGGCATATCATACCTCTGCGGATTCCCACGGGTGTCCTCTTTTCAGAAATGCATGGGGTTCCCTTTTTTCCTTGGTGGCTTGGACACCCGAGGCCCATATCTGTATGTTGTGCCAGTGGCCAGAATGTCTGAGATTCCGCTCTGAAAACAGACTTGGGGTTATTTGTGTTTTCGGCTTTCCCCTAGGCGGCCAGGTAGGTGCACCCACACATGTGAGGTACCGTTTTCATCGGGACATCTGTGGGAACGCGGGACGGTAGGCCATGTGTTGTTGGGGGCGTGTTTCGATGGGCGAGCCGAGCGAAATGTTCGGAAAATGCATATTTTTTCCCACATTTCGGACTTTGCGGGGGTGTCTGGGTAATATATTCTGGGGCGATTTGGGCATATCATACCTCTGCGGATTCCCACGGGTGTCCCCTTTTCAGAAAAGCATGGGGTTCCCTGTTTTCCTTGGTGGCTTGGACACCCGAGGCCCATATCTGTATGATGTGAGAGTGTGACATTTCCGGTGTGAAAACAGACTTGGGGTTACTTGTGTTTTCGGCTTTCCCCTTGGCGGCCAGGTAGATGCACCAACACATGTGAGGTACCGTTTTCATCGGGACACCTGAGGGAAAGCGGGACGGTAGGCCATGTGTTGTTGGGGGCGTGTTTCGATGGGTGATTCGAGCGAAATGTGCGGATAATGCGTATTTTTTCCCACATTTCGAACTTTGCGGGGGTGTCTGGGTAATAAATTCTGGGGCGATTTGGGCATATCATATCTCTGCGGATTCCCACGGGTGTCCTCTTTTCGGAAATGCATGGGGTTCCCTGTTTTCCTTGGTGGCTTGGACACCCGAGGCCCATATCTGTATGATGTGAGAGTGTGACATTTCCGGTGTGAAAACAGACTTGGGGTTACTTGTGTTTTAGGCTTTCCCCTTGGCGGCCAGGTAGGTGCACCCACACATGTGAGGTACCGTTTTCATCGGGACACCTGTGGGAACGCGGGAGGGTAAGCCATGTGTTGTTGGGGGCGTGTTTCAATGGGTGAGCGGAGCGAAATGTGCGGAAAATGCGTATTTTTTCCCACATTTCGTACTTTGCGGGGGTGTCTGGGTAATAAATTCTGGGGCGATTTGGGCATATCATACCTCTGCGGATTCCCACGGGTGTCTTCTTTTCGGAAATGCATGGGGTTCCCTGTTTTCCTTGGTTGCTTGGACACCCGAGGCCCATATCTGTATGTTGTGCCGGTCGGCAGAATGCCTGAGATTCCGCTCTGAAAACAGACTTGGGGTTACTTGTGTTTTCGGCTTTCCCCTTGGCGGCCAGGTAGGTGCACCCACACATGTGAGGTACCGTTTTCATCGGGACACCTGTGGGAATGCGGGACGGTAGGCCATGTGTTATTGGGGGCGTGTTTCGATGGGTGAGCCGAGTGAAATGTGCCGAAAATGTGTTTTTTTCACCACATTTCGAACTTTGCGGGGGTGTCTGGGTAATAAATTCTGGGGCGATTTGGGCATATCATACCTCTGCGGATTCCCACGGGTGTCCCCTTTTCAGAAATGCATGGGGTTCCCTGTTTTCCTTGGTGGCTTGGACACCCGAGGCCCATATCTGTATGTTGTGCCAGTGGCCAGAATGTCTGAGATTCCGCTCTGAAAACAGACTTGGGGTTATTTGTGTTTTCGGCTTTCCCCTAGGCGGCCAGGTAGGTGCACCCACACATGTGAGGTACCGTTTTCATCGGGACATCTGTGGGAACGCGGGACGGTAGGCCATGTGTTGTTGGGGGCGTGTTTCGATGGGCGAGCCGAGCGAAATGTTCGGAAAATGCATATTTTTTCCCACATTTCGGACTTTGCGGGGGTGTCTGGGTAATAAATTCTGGGGCGATTTGGGCATATCTTACCTCTGCGGATTCCCACGGGTGTCCCCTTTTCAGAAAAGCATGGGGTTCCCTGTTTTCCTTGGTGGCTTGGACACCCGAGGCCCATATCTGTATGATGTGAGAGTGTGACATTTCCGGTGTGAAAACAGACTTGGGGTTACTTGTGTTTTCGGCTTTCCCCTTGGCGGCCAGGTAGATGCACCAACACATGTGAGGTACCGTTTTCATCGGGACACCTGAGGGAACGCGGGACGGTAGGCCATGTGTTGTTGGGGGCGTGTTTCGATGGGTGATTCGAGCGAAATGTGCGGATAATGCGTATTTTTTCCCACATTTCGAACTTTGCGGGGGTGTCTGGGTAATAAATTCTGGGGCGATTTGGGCATATCATATCTCTGCGGATTCCCACGGGTGTCCTCTTTTCGGAAATGGATGGGGTTCCCTGTTTTCCTTGGTGGCTTGGACACCCGAGGCCCATATCTGTATGATGTGAGAGTGTGACATTTCCGGTGTGAAAACAGACTTGGGGTTACTTGTGTTTTAGGCTTTCCCCTTGGCGGCCAGGTAGGTGCACCCACACATGTGAGGTACCGTTTTCATCGGGACACCTGTGGGAACGCGGGAGGGTAAGCCATGTGTTGTTGGGGGCGTGTTTCGATGGGTGAGCGGAGCAAAATGTGCGGAAAATGCATATTTTTTCCCACATTTCGTACTTTGCGGGGGTGTCTGGGTAATAAATTCTGGGGCGATTTGGGCATATCATACCTCTGCGGATTCCCACGGGTGTCTTCTTTTCGGAAATGCATGGGGTTCCCTATTTTCCTTGGTTGCTTGGACACCCGAGGCCCATATCTGTATGTTGTGCCGGTCGGCAGAATGCCTGAGATTCCGCTCTGAAAACAGACTTGGGGTTACTTGTGTTTTCGGCTTTCCCCTTGGCGGCCAGGTAGGTGCACCCACACATGTGAGGTACCGTTTTCATCGGGACACCTGTGGGAACGCGGGACGGTAGGCCATGTGTTGTTGGGGGCGGGTTTCGATGGGTGAGCTGAGCGAAATGTGCCGAAAATGCGTTTTTTTCACCACATTTCGAACTTTGCGGGGGTGTCTGGGTAATAAATTCTGGGGCGATTTGGGCATATCATACCTCTGCGGATTCCCACGGGTGTCCCCTTTTCAGAAATGCATGGGGTTCCCTGTTTTCCTTGGTGGCTTGGACACCCGAGGCCCATATCTGTATGTTGTGCCAGTGGCCAGAATGTCTGAGATTCCGCTCTGAAAACAGACTTGGGGTTATTTATGTTTTCGGCTTTCCCCTAGGCGGCCAGGTAGGTGCACCCACACATGTGAGGTACCGTTTTCATCGGGACATCTGTGGGAACGCGGGACGGTAGGCCATGTGTTGTTGGGGGGGTGTTTCGATGGGCGAGCCGAGCGAAATGTTTGGAAAATGCATATTTTTTCCCACATTTCGGACTTTGCGGGGGTGTCTGGGTAATATATTCTGGGGCGATTTGGGCATATCATACCTCTGCGGATTCCCACGGGTGTCCTCTTTTCGGAAATGCATGGGGTTCCCTGTTTTCCTTGGTGGCTTGGTGTGAGAGAACGGATCTCAACGACCGGTGGGGGGTGTCTGTACTCCCACTCCCTATATGGTGGAGGAGAGGCACAGGAGACCCCAGCCAAGATTCTCTATTCGGTAGCAATGGTCGAGCAATCAAGGCCTAGCTTCTCAGGAGGTGATGCAGGCTGGTTCTTAAGTACAGTGTATCCCCAAGCCCCCACAAAGGAATATCCACACTCTGTATTGGTTAGAACACAGTCTTTATATAATCAAAAGTTAAGGTTATGTACATTCATCATGATAACTCACTTTGTACTCTGGCAAAATCTACAATGACAAATATTTACAATCCTAAAGTGGTACCACCCTAGATCTCATTGAAGTGCATGAACAGTACTGTACAATGTCACACAGACCAATAGAGTGAAACCAGCAATAGAGAGAGGAGAGGAAATAAGATGGTTGAGCGATAGGCAGAATACTGACCCCTACCACTAGGCACAGTTCTGTGTGGAGATCCCCCCACCTGGGCAACCTGTAAAGAAAGATATAGCACAAGCCCAGTCCATATATTGCTCTGCAAGTCTTATTTTCCTCTATAATGTTTTTACCCCCCCAATGTACCTGGTGGAGTCGAGTTCCTCGAAAAGGCGTCGACAAGCGTCGAGGGACTCGCTGTTCGGCGACGGGGAATCGACGGCCCTTCTTGAACGCCTTCCCTTTCAAGCGGGAGGCACGGGGCGTCGAACGTCCGTCGACAAACGAGGTAGAACGATGTCGAAGAGGCGGCAGCTTCGTCCGAGCGGTGCTCGTCGGCGTGGAGGCGTCGGCGTCCTGCAAGGCAGAGGTGTGCGGGGCACCTCGATGACAATAGTTCTGGACCGCAAAGATTGTAGAGACGGGAGCCCAGCAAGGGCGTCGAGTCGTCCGAGTCTTTGAGGTCGTCGGGTGGCGGGAAACCCACCGGCAGGTTACTCCTCGGCGCGTTGGTCGTCCTCGACTTTCTCCGGCAGGATAAGCAGTCGACTAAGCGGTCGAGAGAGTCCTTCGATTGAATGTTCTTAGGCAAAGGAGCGGACGGCTCCGGTCGTCGGCGGCACGGCGTCAAGTGGTTCCCACGGCTGGGCAACACAACTTCGACGGGCCTCCAGCGGTTCCACAAACCTGCGAACCCTGGTCGACGGCAATGGACTTCGACGGCGTCGATGTCCGGGTGCTTCACTTCGATCTCCTCGGCGGTCCCGTCTCGGGTCGACAGCCTTTCGAGGATCTGTCTTCCAGGGCGCTTCGGCGAAGATGGAGCGGTGCTCGATGGTCCCTCGGAGCACGGGAAGAGGGCGCCTTACCAGGTCCTCTCTCGGGTCAGCCCTCGACGAATTCGACAGCCTTCGGATCGGTCGAAGCAAATGCCACAGCAAGTCTTCTTCTTCCAGCTGGACGTCGAGGATCAGCAGTTCCAGTTACTCGTAGAGTGGAGACTCAGCTCCCTGGCTGCTTTAGGAGCACAATGGTCGCTTCTCAACCAAAGGTCCCTTCTGAACACTTTTCCAGTGGTGAGAGGTCCCCAGATATACTATCCTCTCTCTCATCCACGCTGCTGGCACACACTCAGCAGCCAATCATACTGCAGGCCATTCATGCAGTCAGTCAGCCAATCAGGCACACAGTGCATTCAGGCCACACTCCTCCCTTCCAGACACTCACAACAAGGAATGTGGATTGGGACAAGTACCCAGCCATTCAACACTACACACTGCATTCAGGCCAGTTTCGGGCAGGGCTGTCTCAGTCTTTGTCTCACATGCCAGAAACCAGACAACCACAACAAGGAGGGTATATTGGTCACACACTCCATTCACCCAGGTCCCACCCACAGGAGGTACCCACAACATACAGACACTGGGAAGGCTCCAGTCAGTCTAGCTGGGCCTTCACAACAACACCATACATGGAACTTCCACCCAACAGCCAGTCAGGGGGAAGGGACAGAGTCAGGGCTTCCCAGGACTTTGGGAAAAACAAGACAACAGGCAATAGAAAGCAAGAGGCCACAGGGGCCATCTTGTTTCTATCAGGAATCAACTGATCCCAATGGCAGGGCCTGGGTGTCCCAAAATGGAGGACACTCAGAGCACCTGGCAGATTCAGCATGGAGCTGCCACCAGCCCATACCCTGCTGTGTGGGCCACCCACAGGTGCCCAAAAACATACACTAGGGGCACAGGGTTGTACCCCTACCCATGGGTGCCATAAGGGTATCCCATGGGTCTGTTCACCAAACCAAAAGAGAGAGCTGCACTGCCAGGAGTCCCACATGGACTCCTGGGCAGAAAACATGAGAGGACACACGGTAGAAACAGAAAAAGGACAAGGATTCAGATGCCCTGTCCCCCAGATGCATTTCCAGCATCACAGTCGCCCCCCCCAGACTGAGGTGGAGGGTGTCTAATCTCCCACGGGATAGACACCCTCATCCAGACGGTCAACATTCCTTCTGGAAAGGCCATCTGCATTATCGTGACTCTTCCCTGGTCTGTGCTCTATGGTGACGTCTAGCCCTTGCAGGCTAATGGACCACCTGAGCAATTTCGGGTTCTCACCCTTCATCTGCATAAGCCACTTCAGGGGCTTATGATCTGTTTGGACCTTGAAGGTAGACCCCGTAAGGTAGGGCCTAAAACGCCTAAGGCTCCAAACTATACTAAAACACTCCTTTTCAACAGTAGCCCACCTAAGTTCTCTACCCTTGAGTTGTCTACTGATGAATATGATAGGGTGTTCTCTCCCTTTGTCATCTAACTGGGACAAGACAGCTCCAATTCCGGTGTCGCAGGCATCCGTCTGGACGATAAAGGGTCGGCTGTAGTCAGGGGCACTCAACAAAGGTGCCCTACACAGACTTTCTTTCAAGCCATCAAAGGCCCTCTGACAGTCTTCGGTCCAATTAACCTTCCTAGGCTGCTTGGGTGACGTTAGAGCGGTCAGAGGTGCAGCTATGGTTCCATAGTCTGCCATGAAATTGCGATAGTACCCAGTGAGGCCCAAAAAGGCTCTCACCTGGGTTTGAGTAGTGGGAGTCTCCCAGTTCTGTACATCCTGTACTTTACTGGCGAGAGGTTGGATTTGACCCCCTCCTACCTCATGACCAAGATAGGTAACTTTCCCCTGAGCTATCTGGCACTTGGTGGCCTTGATAGTGAGGTTAGCCCTTTTCAAGGCCTGCAACACCCTATCCAGATGTGTCAAATGCTCTTCCCAGGTGGAACTGTAGACGGCAATGTCGTCTAAGTAAGCCACACAAAAGGCTTCCAGCCCACTGAGCGCATGATTGACCAATCTCTGGAAGGTGGCAGGGGCATTCTTCAACCCAAAAGGCATGACCCTAAACTGGTAGAGTCCCTCAGGTGTTGAGAAGGCCGTCTTTTCCTTGGCATGGTCCGTCAGAGCTATTTGCCAATAGCCTGAAGTGAGGTCAAAGGTGCTCACAAACTTGGCAGCACCGATGGTGTCCACGAGCTCATCAGCCCTGGGTAATGGGTGCGCGTCAGTTTTGGTGACGGCATTGACTCCTCGGTAGTCCACACAGAACCTCCAATCCTTGGTGCCCGCCGGGGAACTTGCCTTGGGGACAAGGACCACTGGACTGGACCAGGGACTGGTTGAGGGTTCAAAAACACCCAGATCCAACATCTTGGCGACCTCAGCCTGGATGTGGTTCTTGACGGTATCTGACATACGGTAGCACCTGCTTTTGACAGGTACACTGTCACCAGTGTCAATTTCGTGCTTACACCACGGTGTAAGGCCTGGCTTCAGTGAAAACAGAGAGGCATACTGTTGGAGCAAAGCCCTACAGGCCCTCTGTTGCTCTGTTGTCAAATCTGGAGAGAGATGTACTCCCTCCACTGAGCCATCCTGAGGGTTGCTATGCAGCAAGTCAGGAAGGGGCTCACTCTCATCCTCTTCTTGCCCAGAAGCTAGCAAGAGACATGAGGGAGGGTCAAGGGGACCGACGATGTCGATGCCCACCCTCTCAGATGGCGTGCCCACCACTGGCAACAGCTGTAGTGGGGCAATGACACTGCCTCCAGTCTTGCCAGACAACTGACAAGTTGGGCAGGTCCTGCAGTGGGACTCCACCTCTACTCCCATCCGTGGCCAGTAGAAATGGGCAGAGAGCCTCTGCTTAGTCTTCTTGGTCCCAAGATGACCAGCCGAGGGCACCTCATGCGCCAACTGCAGTAGGAAGGGCCTGTAAACCTGGGGTACCACCAACCTCTTGCGGGCACCAGGTTCAGGCTTAGTGGGCTCACTAACAAGGAGCTCACCCTCCCAATAAATTCGGAAATTCCTAGGCACCTCTCCTTGTGCCTGGGCCAGGGCCTGTTTCCTCAGTCCCTCGAGAGAGTGGCACTCTCTCTGTCCCTTACAGAAGTCCGCCCGGGAGGGTCCCCCTTCAGCTAACAAGCATTGAAGGTCGGGATGATCCTCCGGGTTAAGAACCTCTCCCACAGGAGAGTCTTCTGCCTCTTCTCCCAAAGGAGTTGAGTTTGGGTTTTCCACTGGACCCAGCCCGTCCGGAGCATGGATCCCAATGGGTGCGGCAGGAAGAGAAGGCGCTCCCTCCACAGAGGTGGCCTTCTTGGTCTTCCTCCTTCTTGCCTTAGGCCTCGCCTTTGGCTCGGGTATCTGACCCACAGCCAGACCCGATGTCACCTGTGATCTAGTGACGGCAGCAGCAGTCATGGGAAGACCATCCGAGATCAACCCCAACTCTACTAGATCATTCCCTAACAAAATGCTAGCAGGGACATTGTCCTGAACCAGGACAGGAAGCTTCGCTGTCTTGTCGCCAATCATGAGTGTGACTAAGGCTACAGGGGATAATTTGGGAGGCCCACCAGCTAACCTGGTGGTTTGCAGAGGAGCACCTTCATAGTCCTCTGGCCTGAGCAGGGTCCTGTCCACCACTGTCATGCTTGCCCCAGTGTCTCTCAAACCAGTAGAAGGCTGGCCATTCAAGAGGACACTTCTCAAAAATCTACGGGTGTTCTGTGGGATAGTCGCCAGTACTTCTGCGTACTGGTCCCAGGCCCCAAGGGACACTAAGGAAATCTCCACCGGAGCACCAAATGTGATACCGGCAGAGGAGGGGAGGACAGTGGCCTCCTCCTCAGGCACGGGGTAAGGGTAGGTCAGGCTGACAGCCTGTACTCCAAGTGCCTTACCTTTACACTTGGGGTCACCCCTTTTGTGATCCAGAGCCCCACAGTCCCAACAAGCGCCAGGAGTGCGGGGTACGGTACTGGAACCACTGGGAGCCTGCTTTGCAGCAGGTGGACCACTACTCTTATTCCCACCCCCAGATGACTTATCCCCACTAGATTTTTGGGTCTTAGGAGAGGAAGGTATTGGTTTACCCAACTGTGATTGCTTGGGGGACTCCTCAGCTTTCTGAGAGGCCCCCTTCTCTTTGTCCTTGTCCTTCCCACTGGAGTCCTTAGGGGACACCCGGTGGGAGACCCACTTGTCAGCCAACCTAGCCAGCTTAAAGGGGTCCAAAATGTTCTGGTCAGCCACATACTGACGCAGCTCTGGTGAACAGGCTTCAGAGAAATGCTCAAAAAACAAGAGGTGGGACAATTCAACAAAAGTCTTAACCTTGTATCCATCGATCCACCCCATCATGTTCATGTGCGCAGCACTCACCCAGTCAACCCAAGACATATTCTCCTTTTTCTTAAAATCCCTGAACCTTCTAAGGTATTGGGTAGGTGTCTTGCCGAACTTGGCAATCAAAGCAGACTTCATACACTCGTACTGACCCCTTTCTTCCACACTCAGCTTCAGAATACAGTCATACCCGGTTTGAGGCACTCTGCTTAACAAACACTTCGCCCAATCTCTTTTATCCACATCATGAATCTCACAAGCCATTTCAAACGCTTCAATCCATCGGAGGATATCCGAACCCTCCACAAATACACCAACCAAATCATTCATAAACCTGGTGGCTGGGGACCTGACACTCTCACTGGATCTAGCTGAAGTCTCCACTCTAGCTTTCTCTAGCTGGATCCTCTGACATTCAGTGTCCTGGCTCTTGAGTTCAAGGTCCTTATTTTTGAGTGCAACTTGTTGAGCCAACTCCTCTTTCTTAAGCTCAGCATCTATCTCCAACTTGCGGTATTCAAAGGCCAATTTCATCCTCAATAACTCAAGTTCTAAGGAATTGCTGGAGTTTGGAACAGAGGCAGCAGGAATGGCGGCATTCCCAGAAACAGATTCAGCTGAAACCCCAGGGGCAGAGTCCTCATTGGTTGCATTCCCCCCCTCATCAAGAGTTTCACTATCAGTCTGGTAGTCCACCAGGGCAGCTATCAGCTCAGCCCTAGACTTATCCACAAAGTCTAACTCCCTAGCTTCACAAGCACTCTGGAGAGCCTCCAAGCTCATCCGAGTTAATTTGCCATTCGCAATAGACTCCATTGTTTGTAATGCAGTTACCTTGTACACAACTAAACCTTAATTCAATAAAGGGCAAATATCCTTTGTAAGTGGCACGGTTATACACTGATTCTTAAAACCATAAGCATCCCACCGCTGCCACCAGTGTGAGAGAACGGATCTCAACGACCGGTGGGGGATGTCTGTACTCCCACTCCCTATATGGTGGAGGAGAGGCACAGGAGACCCCAGCCAAGATTCTCTATTCGGTAGCAATGGTCGAGCAATCAAGGCCTAGCTTCTCAGGAGGTGATGCAGGCTGGTTCTTAAGTACAGTGTATCCCCAAGCCCCCACAAAGGAATATCCACACTCTGTATTGGTTAGAACACAGTCTTTATATAATCAAAAGTTAAGGTTATGTACATTCATCATGATAACTCACTTTGTACTCTGGCAAAATCTACAATGACAAATATTTACAATCCTAAAGTGGTACCACCCTAGATCTCATTGAAGTGCATGAACAGTACTGTACAATGTCACACAGACCAATAGAGTGAAACCAGCAATAGAGAGAGGAGAGGAAATAAGATGGTTGAGCAATAGGCAGAATACTGACCCCTACCACTAGGCACAGTTCTGTGTGAAGATCCCCCCACCTGGGCAACCTGTAAAGAAAGATATAGCACAAGCCCAGTCCATATATTGCTCTGCAAGTCTTATTTTCCTCTATAATGTTTTTACCCCCCCAATGTACCTGGTGGAGTCGAGTTCCTCGAAAAGACGTCGACAAGCGTCGAGGGACTCGCTGTTCGGCGATGGGGAATCGACAGCGCTTCTTGAACGCCTTCCCTTTCAAGCGGGAGGCACGGGGCGTCGAACGTCCGTCGACAAACGAGGTAGAACGATGTCGAAGAGGCGGCAGCTTCGTCCGAGCGGTGCTCGTCGGCGTCGAGGCGTCGGCGTCCTGCAAGGCGGAGGTGTGCGGGGCACCTCGATGACAATAGTTCTGGACCGCAAAGATTGTAGAGACGGGAGCCCAGCAAGGGCGTCGAGTCGTCCGAGTCTTTGAGGTCGTCGGGTGGCGGGAAACCCACCGGCAGGTTACTCCTCGGCGCGTTGGTCGTCCTCGACTTTCTCCGGCAGGATAAGCGGTCGACGAAGCGGTCGAGAGAGTCCTTCGATTGAATGTTCTTAGGCAAAGGAGCGGACGGCTCCGGTCGTCGGCGGCACGGCGTCAAGTGGTTCCCACGGCTGGGCAACACAACTTCGACGGGCCTCCAGCGGTTCTACAAACCTGCGAACCCTGGTCGGCGGCAATGGACTTCGACGGCGTCGATGTCCGGGTGCTTCACTTCGATCTCCTCGGCGGTCCCGTCTCGGGTCGACAGCCTTTCGAGGATCTGTCTTCCAGGGCGCTTCGGCGAAGATGGAGCGGTGCTCGATGGTCCCTTGGAGCACGTGAAGAGGGCGCCTTACCAGGTCCTCTCTCGGGTCTGCCCTCGACGAATTCGACAGCCTTCGGATCGGTCGAAGCAAATGCCACAGCAAGTCTTCTTCTTCCAGCTGGACGTCGAGGATCAGCAGTTCCAGTTACTCGTAGAGTGGAGACTCAGCTCCCTGGCTGCTTTAGGAGCACAATGGTCGCTTCTCAACCAAAGGCCCCTTCTGAACACTTTTCCAGTGGTGAGAGGTCCCCAGATATACTATCCTCTCTCTCATCCACGCTGCTGGCACACACTCAGCAGCCAATCATACTGCAGGCCATTCATGCAGTCAGTCAGCCAATCAGGCACACAGTGCATTCAGGCCACACTCCTCCCTTCCAGACACTCACAACAAGGAATGTGGATTGGGACAAGTACCCAGCCATTCAACACTACACACTGCATTCAGGCCAGTTTCGGGCAGGGCTGTCGCAGTCTTTGTCTCACATGCCAGAAACCAGACAACCACAACAAGGAGGGTATATTGGTCACACACTCCATTCACCCAGGTCCCACCCACAGGAGGTACCCACAACATACAGACACTGGGAAGGCTCCAGTCAGTCTAGCTGGGCCTTCACAACAACACCATACATGGAACTTCCACCCAACAGCCAGTCAGGGGGAAGGGACAGAGTCAGGGCTTCCCAGGACTTTGGGAAAAACAAGACAACAGGCAATAGAAAGCAAGAGGCCACGGGGGCCATCTTGTTTCTATCAGGAATCAACTGATCCCAATGGCAGGGCCTGGGTGTCCCAAAATGGAGGACACTCAGAGCACCTGGCAGATTCAGCATGGAGCTGCCACCAGCCCATACCCTGCTGTGTGGGCCACCCACAGGTGCCCAAAAACATACACTAGGGGCACAGGGTTGTACCCCTACCCATGGGTGCCATAAGGGTATCCCATGGGTCTGTTCACCAAACCAAAAGAGAGAGCTGCACTGCCAGGAGTCCCACATGGACTCCTGGGCAGAAAACATGACAGGACACACGGTAGAAACAGAAAAAGGACAAGGATTCAGAGGCCCTGTCCCCCAGATGCATTTCCAGCATCACACTTGGACACCCGAGGCCCATATCTGTATGATGTGAGAGTGTGACATTTCAGGTGTGAAAACAGACTTGGGGTTACTTGGGTTTTCGGCTTTCCCCTTGGCGGCCAGGTAGGTGCACCCACACATGTGAGGTACCGTTTTCATCGGGACACCTGTGGGAACGCGGGACAGTAGGCCATGTGTTGTTGGGGGCGTGTTTCGATGGGTGAGCCGAGCGAAATGTGCGGAAAATGCGTATTTTTTCCCACATTTCGGACTTTGCGGGGGTGTCTGGGTAATAAATTCTGGGGCGATTTGGGCATATCATACCTCTGCGGATTCCCACGGGTGTCTTCTTTTCGGAAATGCATGGGGTTCCCTGTTTTCCTTGGTTGCTTGGACACCAGAGGCCCATATCTGTATGTTGTGCCGGTCGGCAGAATGCCTGAGATTCCGCTCTGAAAACAGACTTGGGGTTACTTGTGTTTTCGGCTTTCCCCTTGGCGGCCAGGTAGGTGCACCCACACATGTGAGGTACCGTTTTCATCGGGACACCTGTGGGAACGCGGGACGGTAGGCCATGTGTTGTTGGGGGCGTGTTTGGATGGGTGAGCTGAGCGAAAAGTGCCGAAAATGCGTTTTTTTCACCACATTTCGAACTTTGCGGGGGTGTCTGGGTAATAAATTCTGGGGCGATTTGGGCATATCATACCTCTGCGGATTCCCACGGGTGTCCCCTTTTCAGAAATGCATGGGGTTCCCTGTTTTCCTTGGTGGCTTGGACACCCGAGGCCCATATCTGTATGTTGTGCCAGTGGCCAGAATGTCTGAGATTCCGCTCTGAAAACAGACTTGGGGTTATTTGTGTTTTCGGCTTTCCCCTAGGCGGCCAGGTAGGTGCACCCACACATGTGAGGTACCGTTTTCATCGGGACATCTGTGGGAACGCGGGACGGTAGGCCATGTGTTGTTGGGGGCGTGTTTCAATGGGCGAGCCGAGCGAAATGTTTGGAAAATGCATATTTTTTCCCACATTTCGGACTTTGCGGGGGTGTCTGGGTAATATATTCTGGGGCGATTTGGGCATATCATACCTCTGCGGATTCCCACGGGTGTCCTCTTTTCGGAAATGCATGGGGTTCCCTGTTTTCCTTGGTGGCTTGGACACCCGAGGCCCATATCTGTATGATGTGAGAGTGTGACATTTCAGGTGTATATACAGACTTGGGGTTACTTGTGTTTTCGGCTTTCCCCTTGGCGGCCAGGTAGGTGCACCCACACATGTGAGGTACCGTTTTCATCGGGACACCTGTGGGAACGCGGGACAGTAGGCCATGTGTTGTTGGGGGCGTGTTTCTATGGGTGAGCCGAGCGAAATGTGCGGAAAATGCGTATTTTTTCCCACATTTCGGACTTTGCGGGGGTGTCTGGGTAATAAATTCTGGGGCGATTTGGGCATATCATACCTCTGCGGATTCCCACGGGTGTCCCCTTTTCAGAAAAGCATGGGGTTCCCTGTTTTCCTTGGTGGCTTGGACACCCAAGGCCCATATCTGTATGTTGTGACAGTCGCCAGAATGTCTGAGATTCCGCTCTGAAAACAGACTTGGGGTTACTTGTGTTTTCGGATTTCCCCTAGGCGGCCAGATAGGTGCACCCACACATGTGAGGTTCCGTTTTCATCGGGACACCTGTGGGAACGCGGGACGGTAGGCCATGTGTTGTTGGGGGCATGTTTCGATGGGTGAGCGGAGCGAAATGTGAGGAAAATGCATATTTTTTCCCACATTTCGTACTTTGCAGGGGTGTCTGGGTAATAAATTCTGGGGTGATTTGGGCATATCATACCTCTGCGGATTCCCACAGGTGTCCCCTTTTCGGAAAAGCATGGGGTTCCCTGTTTTCCTTGGTGGCTTGGACACCCGAGGCCCATATCTGTATGTTGTGAGAGTCGCCAGAATGTCTGAGATTCCGCTCTGAAAACAGACTTGGGGTTACTTGTGTTTTCGGATTTCCCCTAGGCGGCCAGATAGGTGCACCCACACATGTGAGGTTCCGTTTTCATCGGGACACCTGTGGGAACGCGGGACGGTAGGCCATGTGTTGTTGGGGGCATGTTTCGATGGGTGAGCCGAGCAAAATGGGCAGAAAATGCGTTTTTTTCACCACATTTCGGACTTTGCGGGGGTGTCTGGTTAATAAATTCTGGTGCGATTTGGGCATATCATACCTCTGCAGATTCCCACGGGTGTCCTCTTTCCGGAAATGCATGGGGTTCCCTGTTTTCCTTGGTGGCTTGGACACCCGAGGCCCATATCTGTATGATGTGAGAGTGTGACATTTCCGGTGTGAAAACAGACTTGGGGTTAATTGTGTTTTAGGCTTTCCCCTTGGCGGCCAGGTAGGTGCACCCACACATGTGAGGTACCGTTTTCATCGGGACACCTGAGGGAACGCGGGAGTGTAGTCCATGTGTTGTTGGGGGCGTGTTTCGATGGGTGAGTCGAGCGAAATGTGCGGAAAATGCATTTGTTTTCCCACATTTCGGACTTTGCAAGGGTGTCTGGGTAATAAATTCTTGGGCGATTTGGGCATAGCATACCTTTGCGGATTCCCACGGGTGTCCTCTTTTCGGAAATGCATGGGGTTCCCTGTTTTCCTTGGTGGCTTGGACACCCGAGGCCCATATCTGTATGTTGTGCCAGTCGCCAGAATGTCTGAGATTCCGCTCTGAAAACAGACTTGGGGTTACTTGTGTTTTAGGCTTTCCTCTAGGCGGCCAGGTAGGTGCACCAACACATGTGAGGTACCGTTTTCATCGGGACACCTGTGGGAACACGGGACGGTAGGCCATGTGTTGTTGGGGGCGTGTTTCGATGGGTGAGCGGAGCAAAATGTGCGGAAAATGCATATTTTTTCCCACATTTCGTACTTTGCGGGGGTGTCTGGGTAATAAATTCTGGGGCGATTTGGGCATATCATACCTCTGTGGATTCCCACGGGTGTCCCCTTTTCGGAAATGCATGGGGTTCCCTGTTTTCCTTGATGGCTTGGACACCGGAGGCCCATATCTGTATGATGTGAGAGTGTGACATTTCAGGTGTGAAAACAGACTTGGGGTTACTTGTGTTTTCGGCTTACCCCTTGGCGGCCAGGTAGGTGAACCCACACATGTGAGGTACCGTTTTCATCGGGACACCTGTGGGAACGCGGGACAGTAGGTCATGTGTTGTTGGGGGCGTGTTTCGATGGGTGAGCCGAGCGAAATGTGCGGAAAATGCGTATTTTTCCCACATTTCGGACTTTGCGGGGGTGTCTGGGTAATAAATTCTGGGGCGATTTGGGCATATCATACCTCTGCGGATTCCCACAGGTGTCCCCTTTTCGGAAATGCATGGGGTTCCCTGTTTTCTTTGGTGGCTTGGACACCAGAGGCCCATATCTGTATGTTGTGACAGTCGCCAGAATGTCTGAGATTCCGCTCTGAAAACAGACTTGGGGTTACTTGTGTTTTAGGCTTTCCCCTAGGCGGCCAGATAGGTGCACCCACACATGTGAGGTTCCGTTTTCATCGGGACACCTGTGGGAACGCGGGACGGTAGGCCATGTGTTGTTGGGGGCATGTTTTGATGGGTGAGCGGAGCGAAATGTGCGGAAAATGCATATTTTTCCCACATTTCGTACTTTGCGGGGATGTCTGGGTAATAAATTCTGGGGCGATTTGGGCATATCATACCTCTGCGGATTCCCACGGGTGTCTTCTTTTCGGAAATGCATGGGGTTCCCTGTTTTCCTTGGTTGCTTGGACACCCGAGGCCCATATCTGTATGTTGTGCCGGTTCTGCCTGAGATTCCGCTCTGAAAACAGACTTGGGGTTACTTGTGTTTTCGGCTTTCCCCTTGGCGGCCAGGTAGGTGCACCCACACATGTGAGGTACCGTTTTCATCGGGACACCTCTGGGAACGCGGGACGGTTGGCCTTGTGTTGTTGGGGGCGTGTTTCGATGGGTGAGCCGAGCAAAATGGGCAGAAAATGCATTTTTTTCACCACATTTCAGACTTTGCGGGGGTGTCTGGGTAATAAATTCTGGGGCGATTTGGGCATAACATACCTCTGCGGATTCCCACGGGTGTCCTCTTTTCGGAAATGCATGGGGTTCCCTGTTTTCCTTGGTGGCTTGGACACCCGAGGCCCATATCTGTATGATGTGAGAGTGTGACATTTCCGGTGTGAAAACAGACTTGGGGGTACTTGTGTTTTAGGCTTTCCCCTTGGCGGCCAGGTAGGTGCACCCACACATGTGAGGTACCATTTTCATCGGGACACCTGAGGGAATGCGGGAGTGTAGTCCATGTTTTGTTGGGGGCGTGTTTCGATGGGTGAGTCGAGCGAAGTGTGCGGAAAATGTGTATTTTTCCGCATATTTCGGACTTTGCGGGGGTGTCTTGGTAATAAATTCTGGGGCGATTTGGGCATATCATACCTCTGCGGATTCCCACGGGTGTCCTCTTTTCGGAAATGCATGGGGTTCCCTGTTTTCCTTGGTGGCTTGGACACCCGAGGCCCATATCTGTATGTTGTGACAGTCGCCAGAATGTCTGAGATTCCGCTCTGAAAACAGACTTGGGGTTACTTGTGTTTTCGGCTTTCCCCTAGGCGGCCAGATAGGTGCACCCACACATGTGAGGTTCTGTTTTCATCGGGACACCTGTGGGAACGCGGGACGGTAGGCCATGTGTTGTTGGGGGCATGTTTTGATGGGTGAGCGGAGCAAAATGTGCGGAAAATGCATATTTTTCCCACATTTCGTACTTTGCGGGGGTGTCTGGGTAATAAATTCTGGGGCGATTTGGGCATATCATACCTCTGCGGATTCCCACGGGTGTCTTCTTTTCGGAAATGCATGGGGTTCCCTGTTTTCCTTGGTTGCTTGGACACCCGAGGCCCATATCTGTATGTTGTGCCGGTTCTGCCTGAGATTCCGCTCTGAAAACAGACTTGGGGTTACTTGTGTTTTCGGCTTTCCCCTTGGCGGCCAGGTAGGTGCACCCACACATGTGAGGTACCGTTTTCATTGGGACACCTGTGGGAACACGGGACGGTAGGCCATGTGTTGTTGGGGGCGTGTTTCGATGGGTGAGTCGAGCGAAATGTGCGGAAAATGCGTATTTTTTCCCACATTTCGGACTTTGCGGGGTTGTCTGAGTAATAAATTCAGGGGCGATTTGGGCATATCATACCTCTGCGGATTCCCACGGGTGTCCTCTTTTCGGAAATGCATGGGGTTCCCTGTTTTCCTTGGTTGCTTGGACACCCGAGGCCCATATCTGTATGTTGTGCCGGTCGGCAGAATGCCTGAGATTCCGCTCTGAAAACAGACTTGGGGTTACTTGTGTTTTCGGCTTTCCCCTTGGCGGCCAGGTAGGTGCACCCACACATGTGAGGTGCCGTTTTCATCGGGACACCTGTGGGAACGCGGGACGGTAGGCCATGTGTTGTTGGGGTGTGTTTCGATGGTTGAGCCGAGCGAAATGTGCGGAAAATGTGTATTTTTCCGCATATTTCGGACTTTGCGGGGGTGTCTTGGTAATAAATTCTGGGGCGATTTGGGCATATCATACCTCTGCGGATTCCCACGGGTGTCCTCTTTTCGGAAATGCATGGGGTTCCCTGTTTTCCTTGGTGGCTTGGACACCCGAGGCCCATATCTGTATGTTGTGACAGTCGCCAGAATGTCTGAGATTCCGCTCTGAAAACAGACTTGGGGTTACTTGTGTTTTCGGCTTTCCCCTAGGCGGCCATATAGGTGCACCCACACATGTGAGGTTCTGTTTTCATCGGGACACCTGTGGGAACGCGGGACGGTAGGCCATGTGTTGTTGGGGGCATGTTTTGATGGGTGAGCGGAGCAAAATGTGCGGAAAATGCATATTTTTCCCACATTTCGTACTTTGCGGGGGTGTCTGGGTAATAAATTCTGGGGCGATTTGGGCATATCATACCTCTGCGGATTCCCACGGGTGTCTTCTTTTCGGAAATGCATGGGGTTCCCTGTTTTCCTTGGTTGCTTGGACACCCGAGGCCCATATCTGTATGTTGTGCCGGTTCTGCCTGAGATTCCGCTCTGAAAACAGACTTGGGGTTACTTGTGTTTTCGGCTTTCCCCTTGGCGGCCAGGTAGGTGCACCCACACAGGTGAGGTACCGTTTTCATCGGGACACCTGTGGGAACACGGGACGGTAGGCCATGTGTTGTTGGGGGTGTGTTTCGATGGGTGAGCCGAGCGAAATGTGCGGAAAATGCGTATTTTTTCGCACATTTCGGAATTTGCGGGGGTGTCTGGGTAATAAATTCAGGGGCGATTTGGGCATATCATACCTCTGCGGATTCCCACGGGTGTCCTCTTTTCGTAAATGCATGGGGTTCCCTGTTTTCCTTGGTTGCTTGGACACCCGAGGCCCATATCTGTATGTTGTGCCGGTCGGCAGAATGCCTGAGATTCCGCTCTGAAAACAGACTTGGGGTTACTTGTGTTTTCGGCTTTCCCCTTGGCGGCCAGGTAGGTGCACCCACACATGTGAGGTGCCGTTTTCATCGGGACACCTGTGGGAACGCGGGACGGTAGGCCATGTGTTGTTGGGGGTGTGTTTCGATGCGTGAGCCGAGCGAAATGTGCGGAAAATGTGTATTTTTCCGCATATTTCAGACTTTGCGGGGGTGTCTTGGTAATAAATTCTGGGACGATTTGGGCATATCATACCTCTGCGCATTCCCACGGGTGTCCTCTTTTCGGAAATGCATGGGGTTCCCTGTTTTCCTTGGTGGCTTGGACACCCGAGGCCCATATCTGTATGATGTGAGAGTGTGACATTTGCGGTGTGAAAACAGACTTGGCGTTACTTGTGTTTTAGGCTTTCCCCTTGGCGGCCAGGTAGGTGCACCCACACATGTGAGGTACCGTTTTCATCGGGACACCTGAAGGAACGCGGGACAGTAGGCCATGTGTTGTTGGGGGTGTGTTTCGATGGGTGAGTCGAGCGAAATGTGCGGAAAGTGCGTGTTTTTTCCCACATTTCGGACTTTGCGGGGGTGTCTGGGTAATAAATTCTGGGGCGATTTGGGCATATCATACCTCTGCGGATTCCCACGGGTGTCCTCTTTTCGGAAATGCATGGGGTTCCCTGTTTTCCTTGGTGGCTTGGACACCCGAGGCCCATATCTGTATGATGTGAGAGTGTGACATTTCCGGTGTGAAAACAGATTTGGGGTTACTTGTGTTTTCGGCTTTCCCCTTGGCGGCCAGGTAGGTGCACCCACACATGTGAGGTACCGTTTTCATCGGGACACCTGAGGGAAAGCGGGACGGTAGGCCATGTGTTGTTGGGGGTGTGTTTCGATGGGTGAGTCGACCGAAATGTGCGGAAAATGCGTATTTTTTCCCACATTTCGGACTTTGCGGGGTTGTCTGAGTAATAAATTCTTGGGCGATTTGGCATTTCATACCTCTGCGGATTCCCACGGGTGTTCTCTTTTCGGAAATGGATGGGGTTCCCTGTTTTCCTTGGTGGCTTGGACACCCGAGGCCCATATCTGTATGATGTGAGAGTGTGACATTTCCGGTGTGAAAACAGACTTGGGGTTACTTGTGTTTTAGGCTTTCCCCTTGGCGGCCAGGTAGGTGCACCCACACATGTGAGGTACCGTTTTCATCGGGAAACCTGTGGGAACGCGGGACGGTAGGCCATGTGTTGTTGGGGGCGTGTTTCGATGGTTGAGCGGAGCAAAATGTGCGGAAAATGCGTATTTTTTCCCACATTTCGTTCTTTGCGGTGGTGTCTGGGTAATAAATTCTGGGGCGATTTGGCCATATCATACCTCTGCGGATTCCCACGGGTGTCTTCTTTTCGGAAATGCATGGGGTTCCCTGTTTTCCTTGGTTTCTTGGACACCCGAGGCCCATATCTGTATGTTGTGCCGGTCGGCAGAATGCTTAGAGTCTGCTCTGAAAACAGACTTGTGGTTACTTGTGTTTTCGGCTTTTCCCTTGGCGGCCAGGTAGGTGCACCCACACATGTGAGGTACCGTTTTCATCGGGACACCTGTGGGAACGCGGGACGGTAGGCCATGTGTTGTTGGGGGCGTGTTTCGATGGGTGAGCCGAGCGAAATGTGCGGAAAATGCATATTTTTCCCCACATTTCGGACTTTGCAGGGGTGTCTGGGTAATAAATTCTGGGGCGATTTGGGCATATCATACCTCTGCGGATTCCCACAGGTATCCCCTTTTCGGAAATGCATGGGGTTCCCTGTTTTCCTTGGTGGCTTGGACACCCGAGGCCCATATCTGTATGTTGTGCCAGTCGCCAGAATGTCTGAGATTCTGCTCTGAAAACAGACCTGGGGTTACTTGTGTTTTTGGCTTTCCCCTAGGCGGCCAGGTAGGTGCACCCACACATGTGAGGTTCTCTTTTCATCGGGACACCTGTGGGAATGCGGGACGGTAGGCCATGTGTTGTTGGGGGCGTGTTTCGATGGGTGAGCGGAGCGAAATGTGCGGAAAATGCATATTTTTTCCCACATTTCGGACTTTGTGGGGGTGTCTGGGTAATAAATTCTGGGGCGATTTGGGCATATCATACCCCTGCGGATTCCCACTGGTGTCCTCTTTTCGGAAATGCATGGGGTTCCCTGTTTTCCTTGGTGGCTTGGACACCCGAGGCCCATATCTGTATGATGTGAGAGTGTGACATTTCCGGTGTGAAAACAGACTTGGGGTTACTTGTGTTTTAGGCTTTCCCCTTGGCGGCCAGGTAGGTGCACCCACACATGTGAGGTACCGTTTTCATCGGGACACCTGTGGGAACGCGGGACAGTAGGCCATGTGTTGTTGGGGGCGTGTTTCGATGGGTGAGCCGAGCGAAATGTGCGGAAAATGCATATTTTTTCCCACATTTCGGACTTTGCGGGGGTGTCTGGGTAATAAATTCTGGGGCGATTTGGGCATATCATACCTCTGCGGATTCCCACGGGTGTCCTCTTTTCGGAAATGCATGGGGCTCCCTGTTTTCCTTGGTGGCTTGGACACCCGAGGCCCATATCTGTATGATGTGAGAGTGTGACATTTCCGGTGTGAAAACAGACTTGGGGTTACTTGTGTTTTCGGTTTTCCCCTTGGCGGCCAGGTAGGTGCACCCACACATGTGAGGTACTGTTTTCATCGGGACACCTGAGGGAACGCGGGACGGTAGGCCATGTGTTGTTGGAGGCGTGTTTCGATGGGTGAGTCGAGCGAAATGTGCGGAAAATGCCTATTTTTTCCCACATTTCGGAATTTGCGGGGGTGTCTGGGTAATAAATTCTGGGGCGATTTGGGCATATCATACCTCTGCGGATTCCCACTGGTGTCCTCTTTTCGGAAATGCATGGGGTGCCCTGTTTTCCTTGGTGGCTTGGACACCTGAGGCCCATATCTGTATGATGGGAGAGTGTGACATTTCCGGTGTGAAAACAGACTTGGGGTTACTTGTGTTTTAGGCTTTCCCCTTGGCGGCCAGGTAGGTGCACCCACACATGTGAGGTACCGTTTTCACGGGAAACCTGTGGGAACGTGGGACGGTAGGCCATGTGTTGTTGGGGGCGTGTTTCAATGGGTGAGCGGAACGAAATGCGCGGAAAATGCATATTTTTTCCCACATTTCGTATTTTGCGGGGGTGTCTGGGTAATAAATTCTGGGGCGATTTTGACATATCATACCTCTGGGGATTCCCACGGGTGTCTTCTTTTCGGAAATGCTTGGGGTTCCCTGTTTTCCTTGGTTGTTTGGACACCTGAGGCCCATATCTGTATGTTGTGCCGGTCGGCAGAATGCCTGAGATTCCGCTCTGAAAACAGACTTGGGGTTACTTGTGTTTTCGGCTTTCCCCTTGGCGGCCAGGTAGGTGCACCCACACATGTGAGGTACCGTTTTCATCGGGACACCTGTGGGAACGTGGGACGGTAGGCCATGTGTTGTTGGGGGCGTGTTTCGATGGGTGAGCCGAGCGAAATGTGCGGAAAATGTGTATTTTTTCCCACATTTCGGACTTTGCGGGGGTGTCTGGGTAATAAATTCTGGGGCGATTTGGGCATATCATACCTCTGCGGATTCCCACGGGTGTCCTCTTTTCGGAAATGCATGGGGTTCCCTATTTTCCTTGGTGGCTTGGACACCCGAGGCCCATATCTGTATGATGTGAGAGTGTGACATTTCCGGTGTGAAAACAGACCTGGGGTTACTTGTGTTTTCGGCTTTCCCCTTGGCGACCAGGTAGGTGCACTCACACATGAGAGGTACCGTTTTCATCAGGACACCTGTGGGAATGCGGGACAGTAGGCCATGTGTTGTTGGGGGCGTGCTTCGATGGGTGAGCCGAGCGAAATGTGCGGAAAATGCATATTTTTTCCCACATTTCGGACTTTGCGGGGGTGTCTGGGTAATAAATTCTGGGGCGATTTGGGCATATCATACCTCTGCGGATTCCTACGGGTCTCCACTTTTCGGAAATGCATGGGGTTCCCTGTTTTCCTTGGTGGCTTGGACACCCGAGGCCCATATCTGTATGTTGTGCCAGTCGCCAGAATGTCTGAGATTCCGCTCTGAAAACAGACTTGGGGTTACTTGTGTTTTAGGCTTTCCCCTAGGTGGCCAGGTAGGTGCACCCACACATGTGAGGTAACGTTTTCATCGGGACACCTGTGGGAACGCGGGACGGTAGGCCATGTGTTGTTGGGGGCGTGTTTCGATGGGTGAGCGGAGCGAAATGTGCGGAAAATGCGTATTTTTTCCCACATTTCGGACTTTGCGGGGGTGTCTGGGTAATAAATTCTGGGGCGATTTGGGCATATCATACCTCTGCGGATTCCCACCGGTGTCCTCTTTTCGGAAATGCATGGGGTTCCCTGTTTTCCTTGGTGGCTTGGACACCCGAGGCCCATATCTGTATGATGTGAGAGTGTGACATTTCAGGTGTGAAAACAGACTTGGGGTTACTTGTGTTTTTGGCTTTCCCCTTGGCAGCCAGGTAGGTGCACCCACACATGTGAGGTACCATTTTCATCGGGACACCTGTGGAAACGCGGGACGGTAGGCCATGTTTTGTTGGGGGCGTGTTTCGATGGGTGAGCCGAGTGAAATGTGCGGAAAATGCATATTTTTTCCCACATTTCGTAATTTGCGGGGGTGTCTGGGTAATAAATTCTGGGGCGATTTGGGCATATCATACCTCTGCGGATTCCCACGGGTGTCTTATTTTCGGAAATGCATGGGGTTCCCTGTTTTCCTTGGTTGCTTGGACACCCGAGGCCCATATCTGTATGTTGTGCCGGTCGGCAGAATGCCTGAGATTGCGCTCTGAAAACAGACTTGGGGTTACTTGTGTTTTAGGCTTTCCCCTTGGCGGCCAGGTAGGTGCACCCACACATGTGAGGTACCGTTTTCATCGGGACACCTGAGGGAACGCGGGACAGTAGGCCATGTGTTGTTGGGGGCGTGTTTCGATGGGTGAGTCGAGCGAAATGTGCGGAAAATGCGTATTTTTTCCCACATTTCGGACTTTGCGAGGGTGTCTGGGTAATAAATTCTGGGGCGATTTGGGCATATCATACCTCTGCGTATTCCCACGGGTGTCCTCTTTTCGGAAATGCATGGGGTTCCCTGTTTTCCTTGGTGGCTTGGACACCCGAGGCCCATATCTGTATGTTGTGCCAGTCGCCAGAATGTCTGAGATTCCGCTCTGAAAACAGACTTGGGGTTACTTGTGTTTTAGGCTTTCCCCTAGGCGGCCAGGTAGGTGCACCCACACATGTGAGGTACCGTTTTCATCGGGACACCTGTGGGAACGCGGGACAGTAGGCCATGTGTTGTTGGGGGCGTGTTTCGATGGGTGAGCCGAGAAAAATGTGCGGAAAATGCGTATTTTTTCCCACATTTCGGACTTTGCGGGGGTGTCTGGGTAATAAATTCTGGGGCGATTTGGGCATATCATACCTCTGTGGATTCCCACGGGTGTCCTCTTTTCGGAAATGCATGGGGTTCCCTGTTTTCCTTGGTGGCTTGGACACCCGAGGCCCATATCTGTATGATGTGAGAGTGTGACATTTCCGGTGTGAAAACAGACTTGGGGTTACTTGTGTTTTAGGCTTTCCCCTTGGCGGCCAGGTAGGTGCACCCACACATGTGAGGTACCGTTTTCATCGGGACACCTGAAGGAACGCGGGAGTGTAGGCCATTTGTTGTTGGGGGCGTGTTTTGATGGGTGAGTCAAGCGAAATGTGCGGAAAATGCTTATTTTTTCCCACATTTCGGACTTTGCGGGGGTGTCTGGGTAATAATTTCTGGGGCGATTTGGGCATATCATACCTCTGCGGATTCCCACGGGTGTCCTCTTTGGGGAAATGCATGGGGTTCCCTGTTTTCCTTGGTGGCTTGGACACCCGAGGCCCATATCTGTATGATGTGAGAGTGTGACATTTCCGGTGTGAAAACAGACTTGGGGTTACTTGGGTTTTCGGTTTTCCCCTTGGCGGCCAGGTAGGTGCACCCACACATGTGAGGTACTGTTTTCATCGGGACACCTGAGGGAACGCGGGACGGTAGACCATGTGTTGTTGGGGGCGTGTTTCGATGGGTGAGTCGAGCGAAATTTGCGGAAAATGCATATTTTTTCCCACATTTCGGACTTTGCGGGGGTGTCTGGGTAATACATTCTGGGGCGATTTGGGCATATCATACCTCTGCGGATTCCCACGGGTGTCCTCTTTTCAGAAATGCATGGGGTTCCCTGTTTTCCTTGGTGGCTTGGACACCCGAGGCCCATATCTGTATGATGTGAGAGTGTGACATTTCCGGTGTGAAAACAGACCTGGGGTTACTTGTGTTTTCGGCTTTCCCCTTGGCGACCAGGTAGGTGCACCCACACATGTGAGGTACCGTTTTCATCAGGACACCTGTGGGAGTGCGGGACGGTAGGCCATGTGTTGTTGGGGGCGTGTTTCGATGGGTGAGCCGAGCTAAATGTGCGGAAAATGCATATTTTTTCCCACATTTCGGACTTTGCGGGGGTGTCTGGGTAATAAATTCTCGGGCGATTTGGGCATATCATACCTCTGCGGATTCCCACGGGTGTCCTCTTTTCGGAAATGCATGGGGTTCCCTGTTTTCCTTGGTGGCTTGGACACCCGAGGCCCATATCTGTATGATATGAGAGTGTGACATTTCCGGTGTGAAAACAGACTTGGGGTTACTTGTGTTTTAGGCTTTCCCCTTGGTGGCCAGGTAGGTGCACCCACACATGTGAGGTACCGTTTTCATCAGGACACCTGTGGGAACACGTGACGGTAGACCATGTGTTGTTGGGGGCGTGTTTTGTTGGGTGCGTCGAGCGAAATGTGCAGAAAAAGTGTTTTTTTCCTGACATTTCGGACTTTGCGGGGCTGTCTGGGTAAAAAATTCTGGGGCGATGTGCGCAAATCATACCTCTGCGGATTCCCACGGGTGTCCTCTTTTCGGAAATGCATGGGGTTCCCTGTTTTCCTCGGTGGCTTGGACACCCGAGGCCCATATCTGTATGCTGTGCCGGTCGGCAGAATGTCTGAGATTTCGCTCTGAAAACAGACTTGGGGTTACTTGTGTTTTAGGCTTTCCCCTTGGCGGCCAGGTAGGTGCACCCACACATGTGGGGTACCGTTTTCATCGGGACACCTGTGGAAATGCGGGACGGTAGGCCATGTGTTGTGTTCGTGTGGTTTTCATAACGTTTTGACCCATTTGCTGGTGCCCTTTGTCTCACAACCCTTTCTTTTCCAAATGTGACCTACATTTAGTCGCCGCTTTAGCCACCATACACTTTTGTAACCTGCACAAGTCACCTACCCTCAAAAAGGTCCGCCTGTGCTCTTTCAAAAAATGTATGGCTGCCATTCCTCACCACATGGGTTTTCCCAATTTACACATGCTAAGTGCGTCTGGTCAGGCCGTGAGCATAAAACTGCTCTGTACCATGGCTCAGTGTTTGGCTTGTGGTATTGCTTGTTTTGTAAAAACACTACAAAAATGGTATGCTCTCCTAACTGCAAGAGACGGGGGAATGTAGCGGAGCATTGCTTTTCTCAAAATTCATAGAAGCCATTGCCGTACCAAGCCAACCATGTCCAACACATACCTTTTTTTTCAGTCATTTTCCAGCTTTTCCCCCATTCGATGGCAGTTTCCCCTACCTAGTTGTTGCCTGACCTATGCAAATCACCCCTTCCTAAATTTGGAATTTTGTCTACTTTTCAGAAATATATGCCTTTCTGTCCTCCAATTTGGCTTTCCTGCCCTTTTCTTCCATTCCGTCCATGCATGTCCAATTGGCAAAAATGGCAAAAATCGCCTACCTCTCACAAAACGGTTGATAACCACATCAAAATAATTTTTTCCCATTTCCACTCTACCTGTTCCCAAAAGCCAACACATTGGGGAACTCAGCACAGCAAACCATTTGTTCCTAGCTCTTACAAGGAAAAAACCACAGGCTTCTTTGTAAATCATTTTATTGGCATTTTTTGAAAAAATCCAAAATGTTCACACTTTTTCCTTATATTCTCTCACCCCCCTACAGCAACCTGGGATTCCTGGGTGGCGTTACGACCGCCAACATGTGGGAAAAAAAGGAGCCAAATTTGGCTGAGATATCTCATGTAACAAAAAAGTTACAAGCCTTTGAATGGCCACATACCAAAATCACCAAAAAAGGCCCTGGCACTGGGGAGAAATACCCATGGCACTTAAAGGGTTAAAACAGTATAAAAAACAGTATAAAATAAAAGAAGGTGGCCGCCATGGAATGGGGCAAAGGACTACATGTAGTCTTATCTCCCTTTTCATGACAGCCCTTAAAAAGATAGGAGAAAAAAACAAAGAAAAAATGGAAAGGGAGAAGTATATGGAGTCTCTTCTCTCTTTCCATGGCAGCAACTCACAGAACATACACCAAGGAATGTATGTGTGACCGGTGCCTTGTCTGGATACTAAGGACCCTGTGCGGGCCAATCAGATTGTTTGTAACAATCGGATTATCCCTTGCTGGGTATTAATTGTACTTTAAACTGTCTACTTGGATAACATTAGAACAATTAAAACATTCAAGATATAGTGGAAATGCATGACCTGATTACCTGTTACAAACAGGTGCAAAGCCTCGTAGCTACATCAATGCGTCAATTCAGCTTTTCAAAAAATTATTGGGCATTTCCTCGACCTGGCTACGGCTACCTGCAGGTACGCCTTCTCATTGATTTGGCCGATTGGTCAATAATTTAGGCACAAATACGTCAATGGCCCTCATTCCGAGTTAGGACTACACCATGGAGTAAATAGCTCCATGGTTGGCAACCATGGAGCTATTTACTCCATGGAATACCGGCATGGTGAATGAAGTAATTACCGGTCCATTCCAAGGTTGGATGGACCAGTAATTCCCCATTCACCATAGCCCTTCCCCATCCCCATTTCTGCCCCCATAGGGCTCAATGGGAATGGGGAAGGAGGTAATTGCGGCACCATAAATTACGGTGCCGTAATTTACTCCAAGGTCACTTTGCGGGTCCCGTAATTTACTCCTGCTAAAAGCAGGAGGTAAAGAGGGACCCGCAAAGGGAACTCGGAATACGGAGGCAAGGGATTACCGCCATCGGTGCCCTTACAGGCGCCGGTAATCCCTTACCTCCAACCTCGGAATGACCCCCATTGTGTTTGGGCATACCCGTACATACGAAAAACACATTCTGGTTTGCTATCAGTGATGTGATCTGTGATGTCTTTATTGTGGTCATAGGCTGTGCAATACAGGGCGTGAGGTTAATGTGGCTTTACCTGAATTTCAGAGGTTTTGTTGTGTTAAGTTTTCTCTTTAACGTCCCGGCAACAAAAATGTTTTCCTTGAATATATGTCATCTTTGATGTCCTGGGTGTTAGGTTTAGCAGTGCACAGTGGTGGTGCAAGTTATGGTTGCTTAGCCGACCATAACTGGCGAATTTCAAGGGTTTTTTGGTTGTACTTGGAACCATAATGTCCCTTTAACAAAGATTTTTTACTGAATTTTGCTGGTTTTTAGTAGCGCAACTGAACCATAACGCCGCTTTAACAAAGTTTTTTTACTGAATTTCACAGGTTTTTAGTAGTGCAACTTAACCATAACGTCCCTTTAACAAAGTTTTTTTTACTGAATTTCTTAGTTTTTTTAGTAGCGCAACTTAATCATAACATCTCTTTAACAAAGTTTTTTTACTGAATATACCCTTTCATCATGTGAATTTAGGAGATATTTACTAGGATTCCCTTACTTTTTATACATGTAACATAGAACATAGTGAACCCCCATGCTAATGGTATTTGAAGGCCACGGACTGAGCGTATGTCCGCGGACGGGCGCTGATGAAATCAACACTATCCAAACACTCAGGGGGTATCTGAAATTGTTCTATCATGCCATATAAAAACTGCACAAGTTTAAAAAGCAGCACATAAACACATTATAAGTAATAATAAATAAGCAGTGGAACCTACAAGTCTAACACATCACCCATCCATTTAAATACCATTTATAATGAAATGGATTATACCATAACAAAAAAGATATGCCTCCAACGTAATTGCCTCACAGAAACTGCACAGCTAGGAGTAACAGTAGACGAACACAACACAACCAATTAAAAGTACAAGAAAGTAGTAAGTGAACTTCATTTAGCTTATATGTTTGTATATTTTTTGTATGAGGTGCAGAACAAATAATGTATTTCTGTTGTTTTCACACAGAAATGTGCAGTACTTTGGAGTGTCTAGAGGAGAATGTTCTGCATGACAAAATGTCAGAAGATAGCGATAATAATGGTACACACTTCTCTGCATAAGCAAATTAATAGTTAGTACTTTATGTGTACTTAACATTTATATATATTTATTTTTAACAGACCATACAAAAATTGAAGAAATTTAACCAAAAGGCACAGTGCAAGACACCTTGAAACGCATAGAAGAGAAAGTGGACATGTGCAAAGATAATTTCAATAGTTTACGGCAATTTGTGGAGGACCACGTCAAAGGAAAAATTAGATCCCACTGTACTACCTGTACCTGTCCCCTTCTCCATTTCCCAGTGAACTATCCCCAAACCCTCAAGAACAACATAAACGTTTTGACGAAACTTCCATCCCTTCATCCCCTCACAACCAGCCTGTGGAAACCCCTAATTCCCCTATATTTGTTTCAGTGTCTGCTTCCCCCTCTCTCTCTTAATTGCTGTATATGTGTTTAATTAAAAAAAAATGGTATGTTAGTTTTAATGGAAAGTTTGCATCAATTTTTTTTTTTTAAAGAGTTAAAATGTCTGCCGACAGCGCACCTGTTCGGCCTGTCCGCAATTAATAAAATATGGATGTCCTAAGGACAATATACCTACCCGTACCATTGGCAACCAAGATGGAACTGTTCTTAGAACACACCAGCTGTCCGAGATGTCCGTAAATCAACAAAATGGGGGCATCTTAAGGACATTATACCTCTACATACTGTTGGCAACCAAGATGAAACTGTTCCTAGAACACACCAGGTGTCCAGGATGTCCGTAAATGAACAAAATGGGAGTGTCCTAAGGACACTATACCTGTCCGTACCGTCCGCAGACAAGATTGAACTGTCCGTAGAACATGCGCGGTGTCCGGCATGTCTGTAGTCAAACAAAATGGAGCTGTCCTAAGGACACTATACCTGGCCGTACAGTCAGCACAACATCTACGCACATGCACACCACTCCCGTAAATCCTGCGAACATCGTTCCTGTCCATAATTGTCTGTCTCACTTGTGTCGCACTTTTAATTAGTTTCAGGACCCTGTAAGCGATATTCAATCAACACTACAGCTAAGTCAATGCCTAGTCTGGGATGCTGAGGAAAACCCTTATTGATGTATTTTTATGTCCAGTTCAGTACTCTGGATGACAACTCTTATATAACACCCCCCTCTTAGAATCCCCCTGACCTCACTGAGCCAAGAAGTAGGTTTGTTTTGTAAATTAAAAGGTTTATTTGAAAATGTAAACAATATATATGTATATGGACTGTGAACAAGCCACTGGTTAGTGGTGAAACGCGTCAGGCTGCCGTCTGGCCAAGCATAATTTGCACTGGGAGATTACTTTTTATCTGTTGCACACGCAAAATAAAGGCTGTTATTTTATATGCAACCTATGCTGCAGTGTTTGCTGTTGGATTTGAATGATTCTTTGGATTATTGGAACACTTTTGTTCGTGGAGTGCTGCTCGCCTGAATAGTTTCTGGTTGAAGCCGTTCGTATTTGAAATATATATATATATATATATATATATATATATATATATATATATATATATATATATATATATCACACTTTTATAAATAAATTGATAATGGATATTACACTTGTGAATATGAGCAGTAATCAGCAAGAGGTAACTTATGAATAGGAACAGAAGAATAAGGTGGGAAAGAATGCTTAATATGGTTCAAGGAAACGCAATGATGAATGAAATTCAGTACAGAAAATAACTTGATATGGCTTCAACAAAAGACAATGTAATCACTTTTCCTTGACAATTCACTCCCCCCCTATGCAATGTAAGAAATGGAAGGAGAGCACACAGTCTTCAAAAATCCCAACAAAATGCAATACGAAATGCAGTTCCCCCCCAGCAAGCTTAGAGGAAAACAGGTAGAGGTTTGAAACACAGGCCCAAAATGCTTTGAATGTGATGACAATGAAGTGAGAAATGTGCTAAAAATGCTTTTAATTCCCTCTAGAGGTTCAGAGTGGGTGATATCTAGTTTATATTAGTTCAGGCTCACTTTAGCAATGATCTATGTGTAACCAGCAGGTTAAAACGAATTTTAGCAAAGGAAAGCAAGAAGCTGCTGATTTTTACACGTGGCTGAAATTGTGCAAAATGTCAAATCGCAGCAAATTTACTCGCGCGCATCGAGCGTAATTACGGAGGCACTATAAGGAGTAGGAAAGTTAAATCTCGTTCCTAGCACAAACGGTTCCGGAGATACCGACGATTTTGTGGAAGTAGTTTTTCGGATTTGAAATTTTAAAGCCCAGAATGACAGATGACAGTTCTCAGTTTTAAAGATGACAGAATGACACGATTCTAGGAGGCAGTTCTAATAGGCTAAAATAGTTTGGATTAGATTATTTTAAACTAAGAGATTGGTTTTGGCACAGTGAGTACTCACACTATATTTTTGAAATAAGCCGTCAAGGTCTGGTCAGGTTGGACGGGACTTCCGGCGGGTGGTTCTGAAGTCCCGGCTATCTGGGTCAGCTCTGCTCTCTGGGTCTGTCAAGCACTGGTTCTGCTCACAGCACTGCACAGTTCTGGTCTCTCTGGATCTCTGGTCTCTCTGGATCTCTGGTCTCTCTGGATCTCTGGTCTCTGGAGGTTGATGGATTTGAAGACTGGAGTCTCCCGGCAAAGCGTCCCGCAAGAAAGTGGAAAGTGAATTCCCTACCTGGGTTTCAGTGGCCCTTTTTATGTGTTTTGAACATGGATGTGTGCCTGGGCCTAGCTAAGCCTGCCCCTCTCACTTATCATTGGCCAAGCTTTCCTCTCTCCCTTGATTGGGGGGAAGAAATGGAGTGTCAGAGTGATGCTGTAGGTTTTATGGTCAGATGAACCTCCCCTTGCCAAATTGCACACAAATCTATTTCTGACCCAAATACATATTTATCTATGTACCATTTTTCTCATATTATAGGTCCAGTTAACATATTTTCTGTAGCACCAAACCATCCGATCCCTGTCTTTGTACGATGTCGTGTCCACTGATGACAGAATTCACCCCTTTTCATCCAGATAACAACCTATAAACCTTTCCAGATTTTACACAAATGTGCACCAGGGATATAGGTTTCAGATGATAAAGTGTCAGATTTTTAACATGCAGACATTTGGAGCAAGACCCTATTTTCCGCTACTATCCTCAGGAACATACCACAGGGTCCTAACACCTCTTAAAATGTGCACCGAAAAATCCCAAGAATAATAGTATTATTTATATAATTTTGACCAGTTCGCACTATGAGTTATCTATCTTTTTAAAATTATGCCCTGGTCAAAACAGGGGTGTGGCTTCCCACATCACATGGTGGAATAACTGGTTTATCCACTTCCCCCAAGCTCAGCTGGCTCTCACAGGCACTGCCCCTCCCAGTTTCCCCCAAGAGGAAGCCATTTTACGACCCTCCCAATATAACATTTGCCTGAGCCAAAGAAGGCCCATTGTTCAGTTCCCTGCAGTCCCCAGCTGCCAGTCCCCTTTCAATCAACAGGGCCATGTGATCTCCTTTTGGTGGGGCCAGCAGGATGCAGCCAGGCCTGGGAAGAGTTGTTGAGCCAGTTCAACTCCTGTCGGGGGTAGCTGTCAGGCAGAATTCAGCTAAATGTCACTTTAGTTCCCAGTTTTCTACATTGAAATCCAACTTACATGCAGCTATTTTTTATATATACATTAAATAATTACTTCCTTCAAATCATTTCAGAATATAGTTTTACATTGTATCCACCTCTTAGCAAGTTTTTCCTTGGCCTGGTTTCGGTTCATTTGTTCAGTTTTACACAAAAGTCTGGTTGTTTTAAAACGCCGGCTTTCTGATAGTGGTGAGTACCGGTATTGCATCCATTTTTGAGTTGTCTTGAATTTGACAGGAGATTTTTGCTATTGTTTTGATGGGCATCCTTACATTTGAGTGGTTATGTGGAACCCCCCTACAAGAAGGTTGAATCTTTAGAGTGCTCTTGTGCCCATGATTTCAGCAAATTTTTGACATCAGTAAAATTGATTTTTTGAACAAAGGTCTCCGGTATTAGCTATCTTGCAATGTTTGGAATGGACATTTGGAGCTTGCACTCAAAGAAACAGAGGTGATTTAAAAGCGCTTTTGCTCTGACAGGTGCTGCTATTTTTCCTTTGGCACCACCTTTCACCCCTGATGCTTTTGGTATGTGCACAACTGCGCGGTTCTCCTGGACTCTGGGATGGAATGATGGACGGCGACAGCTCATCCCCACATCTACCCAATCTATTGATTCAGCATGGGTCAAACCCCCCCGCCCGACTACGCTTTGATTCTAATCGAGGGGAAGTCGGGTGCAAAGGAGGTTTTGAGCCCTGTGCTGGTATGTCCGCATTATCTTCTTCCAATTCTGTAGATGACACTGTTCAGCATCTTTTCCTCCCTCCAGTCGATAAATCAGTTCTCCTTGCTGGTCCTGATGGGAGGATTGGGCGTTACCCCGGGCCCCTCGGATCTTTGCTCCCTGTCCCCAGGACGCCTCCTTGGCCAGTCCCCAGGTTTTCTTTCTCCTAGGACGACAAAGGAAAGCGGCAATACCTATTCATAGACATTTCTCCCCCACTATTGATATAGTGGGGCGACATATACATTTTATACTTTAATAGATACAGCATTCCAATTTTGAAAAACAAGATATAATTCAGAGACAGTGGCTTAGAAGCGTCATAATATTTTAGAGACTATATGTGGGATATTTTAGGGTTCGAACTGAATTAATCTGGAGCAGTCCCCTCTGGTATTGTAGAGGACTCCTCCAGTTGCTGCAGCGTGTGCCTGGGATGGCAACACTTCAGCTGATTTATATGTACCCACTTGTCTTCCCCTTCCGCCAAATTACCTTTGGGGATGTGGATTTTGTAGGCAACAGGGGAGATCTTGTCTATAATTTCAAAGGGTCCCTTCCATGTAGGCAAACATTTTCGCTGTTTGGCCTGGTTCCTTTGGAAATTGTATAGATAGACCCGGTCTCCCACATCATATTCTTTCCTGGTGGTTTTCAAATCATAGTGCGTTTTCATACTCTCAGCTGATCTTTCTAGATTCCTCTGAGCATAGGCAAAAGCATGTTGGAGGTGTTTCCTTAAATTCTCCACATACTCATGAGTTGTGGAGGCATTTATCAACGTTTGCTCTTGGCTTCTGCAGAGCAAATGCTGGGGAAGCACCATCTTGCGTCCAGTCATCAACTCAAATGGTGACGTTTTAGTTGCAGATGAAGGGGTAGATCTAATGGCCATTAGGACCAGAGGTAATCGGATATCCCAACTTGGCCCAGAATCTGCCACAAACTTTTTTAAGATGCTCACAATGGTTCAGTTGTATCTCTCCACTGCTCCAGAAGAAGCTGGCCTATAAGCAATATGTAGCTTCCTTTTGACCCCCAGTATCTCCCACATCTTTGTCATTACTTCACTGGTGAAGTGGCTACCTCTGTCTGACTCAATCCTTTGAGGTAGACCAAAACGGGAAAAGATGTGGTTAATCATCAGGGCAGCTGCTGTTTCTGCCTTGCAGTTTGGGGCCGGGAGACATTCCACCCACTTGGTAAACAAGCATGCAACGGTCAACATGTACTTGTTTCCTCTAGACGAGTGAATTACAGGGCCTACAAAGTCGATTTGCAAATCAGACCATGGCAGTGACATCCCTCTCTTTTGGAGAGGTGCACAGTGTGTGAGGGATGATGGCTGAAACTGTGCACACACAAGACACCCCTTCAAGTATTGGTCGAGGTCCTGCCCCATGTGTGGCCAGTATGCAACCTCTCTTAAGATTTCCAGTGTTGTGTGAAACTCCCTATGACCGGCGGTGGCCGCATCATGGGTGTGACTTAACATCAGGCTTCGGAATGAGGTAGGAACCATCCACTGATCGTGGCCAGCTTTGGATTTCCTTACCAGCAAACCGTCTTGGATTCGGAACATTTTTGGACATCTCATCAACACTCTTAGGTCCTCTTTCCCAATGTAATCGGTATCCGTCAGGGGAAAGTTCTCAGGGTCCTCAAGGTGTTGGTAAAACTTACCAATAATTGGATCCCCCTTCTGAGCTGTAATCAAATCAGCATCAGGGGTCTCCTTACTCCATTGTGCAGTTGAAACATCATTGTGAGCATTTGTCTGGGACATAGTGATAGCAGTGACCTGGATTTCACCCAACAGGGACTCTATTTCTATTAGATACCCTTGGATGGCCCCGGTTTTGGCCAGCTGATCAGCTAAGTCATTTCCAGTTTTGTCTGGTCCCTCTACTTTGGAATGACCCTTGATCTTTTTCCAGTAGATGGTCATCCCATTCGATGTGACCAGATCATCAATATTTTGGATTAGCTTCCCATGTTTCAAGGGTTTGTTATTAGCACATAACATGCCTCTGGTTTACCAATTAACCAGGTGCTCCACGAACCTGTTCCGTACATAATCCGAATCTGTGATTATGACCAGTTTGTGGAGTTAATGTTGGACAGCAGTGAGGATGGCCTGATGCACAGCCATCAATTCTGCCACCTGACTACTTCGGGGACCAATTTTGTATCCAGCAGAGGGTTCTGGGGACTCATTCACCCATGCGTTCCCTACGCCGGCCACCAGTTCTTTCTCCCCGTTGTTGTCAACATGGTACGAGCCTCCATCCACATAGACAGTGGGCATTCCCTCACACTAGTCTTCTTCAAAGACTTTGTGTGGGGAATTAAGGGATGCTTCCATATTGTCCTTGAATTTTATACTTTCCTCCTCGAGACAGTTTTCTCTGGTACAATCATGCAAGTCAGCCAGACCTTGCGCGAGGGGACTCGTCTTGTTTGGCCATATCTGACCTCTACAGGAAAGCCTTGCATTGACAGAATCCAGGAAGTAATTCGGGAATTACTCACATTTCCGACCCAGATTCTGTCACTCTGGAGATATTGCAGAGGCTGGTGTGGAGTCTCCACTATGATGTTTTCCCCTGGATAAAAAGGCGGTAATTCTTCAATGCCCACACCGTTGCCAGGAGTGCCTTCTCACAATCGTTGAATTTTTCCTCCACAGAGGATAAAGTTTTGCTCGCATAGGAGATTACTTTATTGACCTTGTCATGCTTTTGGTATAATACTGCTGTCAAGCACGTATTAGAGAACCCTGTCTCCATGAAGAACTCCTTGTTTCTGACCATAACTGGCGAATTTCAAGGGTTTTTCGGTTTTACTTGGAACCATAACATCCCTTTGACATAGGTTTTTAGTAGCGCAACTTAACCATAACGTCCCTTTAACAAAGTCTTTTCACTGAATATATATATATATATATATATATATATATTTTTGAAAGAGTTGAAGAAATATTATTTTTAAATATAAGCATGCCTGTACTATGTTCTGTTAGATGCAGATCTTGATGAATCTGGAAATAGAAATCTTGGACACCTGTAGAGTACTTTTTTAAAGCAGATGTCTTTCATTAACAGGAGATATGTACTCTGAGAGTTCAAGTGTACTTCTGAAGAGTTGAAGTGAGATGACAGGGTTAGGTGTAGAGGATTTGGAAGTGATTGGTGGATGGATTGAAAGCAGCCAATGAGGGAGTGTTGATAACATGAAAGTGGAAAGGGTGGAAGGGCTGCCCCTGTGCTGCGGGACCCGCGTACAGCACATGCCACATCCGGGTGTTTTGAGGATGCCTGCCATGGAAAGGGGACTGTGGGGATTAGCCAATCACGTGGGTGTAGTGTACAGCAAGAGAGGGTAGTAGGAGTTTTGTTGGTAGGAGTTGTGAGAGCAGTGACAATGTCTATGGCTATGTGTTTCAGAAGGCAGACTGTGTAGATTCTGGGGGCTCTTCAATTCAGTCATCGAAGGTGTATTCAGATAATCATGGCATCCTTGGAAATATTAGATTGGCAGAAGTGGAAGTTTTCTGGCATGGAGTTTGTGGCTTAAATTTAGCAAGCTTGCTTTCATTCCTTGAGAGGATGGCTCAATTTAAATTTCCAGACGTTGTGCTTGTGCATTATGAAGCGGACAGTTTGGGGTTTGTGACTCCAGTGTCATCGCAAGTAGCCCTGAAGGATTTCTTTGAAAGCCTAATACAACTGTTTCCTGCTGCTCAGATTATTTTTGGGAAATTAATCAGAGGTGCACATGGAGATGTCCAACAAAATTTTCCATGCCTCAAATTAAAAGCAAATTGTCAATACAGGTGTATTTGCTTTTTTATATGCTGCACGAATGTCATTTTTTGAGAATGATAATATAAGTTCACATGGTGTGAAATTTCTTTTGTCTAGATGGAGTTCATTTCACAGATGTCGGAAATCCAATTCTAGGAGGCAGTTCTAATAGGCTAAAATAGTTTGGATTAGATTATTTAAACTAAGAGATTGGTTTTGGCACAGTGAGTACCCACACTATATTTTTGAAATAAGCCGTCAAGGTCTAGTCAGGTTGGGCGGGACTTCCGGCGGGTGGTTCTGAAGTCCCGGCTATCTGGGTCAGCTCTGCTCTCTGGGTCTGTCAAGCACTGGTTCTGCTCACAGCACTGCACAGTTCTGATCTCTCTGGATCTCTGGTCTCTCTGGATCTCTGGTCTCTCTGGATCTCTGGTCTCTGGAGTTTGATGGATTTGAAGTCTAGAGTCTCCCGGCAAAGCGTCCCGCAAGAAAGTGGAAAGTGAAATCCCTACCTGGGTTTCAGTGGCCCTTTTTATGTGTTTTGAACATGGATGTGTGCCTGGGCCTAGCTAAGCCTGCCCCTCTCACTTATCATTGGCCAAGCTTTCCTCTCTCCCTTGATTGGGGGGAAGAAATGGAGTGTCAGAGTGATGCTGTAGGTTTTATGGTCAGATGAACCTCCCCTTGTCAAATTGCACACAAATCTATTTCTGACCCAAATACATATTTATCTATGTACCATTTTTCTCATATTATAGGTCCAGTTAACATATTTTCTGTACCACCAAACCACCCGATCCCTGTCTTTGTACGATGTTGTGTCCACTGATGACAGAATTCACCCCTTTTCATCCAGATAACAACCTCTAAACCTTTCCAGATTTTACACAAATGTGCACCAGGGATATAGGTTTCAGATGATAAAGTGTCAGATTTTTAACATGCAGACATTTGGAGCAAGACCCTATTTTCCGCTACTATCCCCAGGAACATACCACAGGGTCCTAACACCTCTTAAAATGTGCACCGAAAAATCCCAAGAATAATGGTATTATTTATATAATTTTGACCAGTTCGCACTATGAGTTATCTATCTTTTTAAAATTATGCCCTGGTCAAAACAGGGGTGTGGCTTCCCACATCACATGGTGGAATAACTGGTTTATCCACTTCCCCCAAGCTCAGCTGGCTCTCACAGGCACTGCCCCTCCCAGTTTCCCCCAAGAGGAAGCCATTTTACGACCCTCCCAACATAACATTTGCCTGAGCCAAAGAAGGCCCATTGTTCAGTTCCCTGCAGTCCCCAGCTGCCACTCCCCTTTCAATCAACAGGGCCATGTGATCTCCTTTTGGTGGGGCCAGCAGGATGCAGCCAGGCCTGGGAAGAGTTGTTGAGCCAGTTCAACTCCTGTCGGGGGTAGCTGTCAGGCAGAATTCAGCTAAATGTCACTTTAGTTCCCAGTTTTCTACATTGAAATCCAACTTACATGCAGCTATTTTTTATATATACATTAAATAATTACTTCCTTCAAATCATTTCAGAATATAGTTTTACATTGTATCCAACGCTTAGCAAGTTTTTCCTTGGCCTGGTTTCGGTTCATTTGTTCAGTTTTACACAAAAGTCTGTTTGTTTTAAAACGCCGGCTTTCTGATAGTGGTGAGTACCGGTATTGCATCCATTTTTGAGTTGTCTTGAATTTGACAGGAGATTTTTGCTTTTGTTTTGATGGGCATCCTTACATTTGAGTGGTTATGTGGAACCCCCCTACAAGAAGGTTGAATCTTTAGAGTGGTCTTGTGCCCATGATTTCAGCAAATTTTTGACATCAGTAAAATTGATTTTTTGAACAAAGGTCTCCGGTATTAGCTATCTTGCAATGTTTGGAATGGACATTTGGAGCTTGCACTCAAAGAAACAGAGGCGATTTAAAAGCGCTTTTGCTCTGACAGCTGCTGCTATTTTTCCTTTGGCACCACCTTTCACCCCTGGTGCTTTTGGTATGTGCACAACTGCGCGGTTCTCCTGGACTCTGGGATGGAATGATGGACGGCCACAGCTCATCCCCACATCTACCCAATCTATTGATTCAGCATGGGTCAAAACCCTTCACAAACCCCCCCGCCCGATTACGCTTTGATTCTAATCGAGGGGAAGTCGGGTGCAAAGGAGGTTTTGAGCCCTGTGCTGGTATGTCCGCATTATCTTCTTCCAATTCTGTAGATGACACAGTTCAGCATCTTTTCCTCCCTCCAGTCGATAAATCAGTTCTCCTTGCTGGTCCTGATGGGAGGATTGGGCGTTACCCCAGGCCCCTCGGATCTTTGCTCCCAGTCCCCAGGACGCCTCCTTGGCCAGTCCCCAGGTTTTCTTTCTCCTAGGACGACAAAGGAAAGCGGCAATACCTATTCATAGACATTTCTCCCCCACTATTGATATAGTGGGGCGACATATACATTTTATACTTTAATAGACACAGCTTTCCAATTTTGAAAAACAAGATATAATTCAGAGACAGTGGCTTACAAGCGTCATAATATTTTAGAGACTATATGTGGGATATGTTAGGGTTCAAACTGAATTAATCTGGAGCAGTCCCCTCTGGTATTGCAGAGGACTCCTCCAGTTGCTGCAGCGTGTGCCTGGGATGGCAACACTTCAGCTGATTTATATGTACCCACTTGTCTTCCCCTTCCGCCAAATTACCTTTGGGGATGTGGATTTTGTAGGCAACAGGGGAGATCTTGTCTATAATTTCAAAGGGTCCCTTCCATGTAGGCAAACATTTTCGCTGTTTGGCCTGGTTCCTTTGGAAATTGTATAGATAGACCCGGTCTCCCACATCATATTCTTTCCTGGTGGTTTTCAAATCATAGTGCGTTTTCATACTCTCAGCTGAACTTTCTAGATTCCGCTGAGCATAGGCAAAAGCATGTTGGAGGTGTTTCCTTAAATTCTCCACATACTCATGAGTTGTGGAGGCATTTATCAACGTTTGCTCTTGGGTTCTGCAGAGCAAATGCTGGGGAAGCACCATCTTGCGTCCAGTCATCAACTCAAATGGTGACGTTTTAGTTGCAGATGAAGGGGTAGATCTAATGGCCATTAGGACCAGAGGTAATCGGATATCCCAACTTGGCACAGAATCTGCCACAAACTTTTTTAAGATGCTCACAATGGTTCAGTTGTATCTCTCCACTGCTCCAGAAGAAGCTGGCCTGTAAGCAATATGTAGCTTCCTTTTGAACCCCAGTAGCTCCCACATCTTTGTCATTACTTCACTGGTGAAGTGGCTACCTCTGTCTGACTCAATCCTTTGAGGTAGACCAAAACGGGAAAAGATGTGGTTAATCATCAGGGCAGCTGCTGTTTCTGCCTTGCAGTTTGGGGCCGGGAGACATTCCACCCACTTGGTAAACAAGCATGCAACGGTCAACATGTACTTGTTTCCTCTAGACGAGTGAATTACAGGGCCCACAAAGTCGATTTGCAAATCTGACCATGGCAGTGTCATCCCTCTCTTTTGGAGAGGTGCACAGTGTGTGAGGGATGATGGCTGAAACTGTGCACACACAAGACACCCCTTCAAGTATTGGTCGAGGTCCTGCCCCATGTGTGGCCAGTATGCAACCTCTCTTAAGATTTCCAGTGTTGTGTGAAACCCCCTATGACCGGCGATGGCCGCATCATGGGTGTGACTTAACATCAGGCTTCGGAATGAGGTAGGAACCATCCACTGATCGTGGCCAGCTTTGGATTTCCTTACCAGCAAACCGTCTTGGATTCGGAACATTTTTGGACATTTCATCAACACTCTTAGGTCCTCTTTCCCAATGTAATCGGTATCCGTCAGGGGAAAGTTCTCAGGGTCCTCAAGGTGTTGGTAAAACTTACCAATAATTGGATCCCCCTTCTGAGCTGTAATCAAATCAGCATCAGGGGTCTCCTTACTCCATTGTGCAGTTGAAAGATCATTGTGAGCATTTGTCTGGGACCTAGTGATAGCAGTGACCTGGATTTCACCCAACAGGGACTCTATTTCTATTAGATACCCTTGGATGGCCCCGGTTTTGGCCAGCTGATCAGCTAAGTCATTTCCAGTTTTGTCTGGTCCCTCTACTTTGGAATGACCCTTGATCTTTTTCCAGTAGATGGTCATCCCATTCGATGTGACCAGATCATCAATATTTTGGATTAGCTTCCCATGTTTCAAGGGTTTGTTATTAGCACATAACATGCCTCTGGTTTGCCAATTAACCAGGTGCTCCACGAACCTGTTCCGTACATAATCCGAATCTGTGATTATGACCAGTTTGTGGAGTTAATGTTGGACAGCAGTGAGGATGGCCTGATGCACAGCCATCAATTCTGCCACCTGACTACTTCGGGGACCAATTTTGTATCCAGCAGAGGGTTCTGGGGACTCATTCACCCATGCGTTCCCTACGCCGGCAACCAGTTCTTTCTCCCCGTTGTTGTCAACATGGTACGAGCCTCCATCCACATAGACAGTGGGCATTCCCTCACACTTGTCTTCTTCAAAGACTTTGTGTGGGGAATTAAGGGATGCTTCCATATTGTCCTTGATTTTTATACTTTCCTCCTCGAGACAGTTTTCTCTGGTACAATCATGCAAGTCAGCCAGACCTTGCGCGAGGGGACTCTTCTTGTTTGGCCATATCTGACCTCTACAGGAAAGCCTTGCATTGACAGAATCCAGGAAGTAATTCGGGAATTACTCACATTTCCGACCCAGATTCTGTCACTCTGGAGATATTGCAGAGGCTGGTGTGGAGTCTCCACTATGATGTGTTCCCCTGGATAAAAAGGTGGTAATTCTTCAATGCCCACACCGTTGCCAGGAGTGCCTTCTCACAATCGTTGAATTTTTCCTCCACAGAGGATAAAGTTTTGCTCGCATAGGAGATTACTTTATTGACCTTGTCATGCTTTTGGTATAATACTGCTGTCAAGCACGTATTAGAGAACCCTGTCTCCATGAAGAACTCCTTGTTTCTGACCATAACTGGCGAATTTCAAGGGTTTTTCGGTTTTACTTGGAACCATAACATCCCTTTGACATAGGTTTTTAGTAGCGCAACTTAACCATAACGTCCCTTTAACAAAGTCTTTTCACTGAATATATATATATATATATATATATATATTATACATATATATATTTTTGAAAGAGTTGAAGAAATATTGTTTTTAAATATAAGCATGCCTGTACTATGTTCTGTTAGATGCAGATTTTGATGAATCGGGAAATAGAAATCTTGGACACCTGTAGAGTACTTTTTTAAAGCAGATGTCTTTCATTAACAGGAGATATGTACTCTGAGAGTTCAAGTGTACTTCTGAAGAGTTGAATTGAGATGACAGGGTTAGGTGTAGAGGATTTGGAAGTGATTGGTGGATGGATTGAAAGCAGCCAATGAGGGAGTGTTGATAACATGAAAGTGGAAAGGGTGGAAGGGCTGCCCCTGTGCTGCGGGACCCGCGTACAGCACATGCCACATCTGGGTGTTTTGAGGATGCCTGCCATGGAAAGGGGACTGTGGGGATTAGCCAATGAAGTGGGTGTAGTGTACAGCAAGAGAGGGTAGTAGGAGTTTTGTTGGTAGGAGTTGTGAGAGCAGTGACAATATCTATGGCTATGTGTTTCAGAAGGCAGACTGTTTAGATTCTGTGGGCTCTTCAATTCAGTCATCGAAGGTGTATGCAGATAATCATGGCATCCTTGGAAATATTAGATTGGCAGAGTGGAAGTTTTCTGGCATGGAGTTTGTGGCTTAAATTTAGCAAGCTTGCTTTCATTCCTTGAGAGGATGGCTCAATTTAAATTTCCAGACGTTGTGCTTGTGCATTATGAAGCGGACAGTTTGGGGTTTGTGACTCCAGTGTCATCGCAAGTAGCCCTGAAGGATTTCTTTGAAAGCCTAATACAACTGTTTCCTGCTGCTCAGATTATTTTTGGGAAATTAATCAGAGGTGCACATGGAGATGTCCAACAAAATTTTCCATGCCTCAAATTAAAAGCAAATTGTCAATACAGGTGTATTTGCTTTTTTATATGCTGCACGAATGTCATCTTTTGAGAATGATAATATAAGTTCACATGGTGTGAAATTTCATTTGTCTAGATGGAGTTCATTTCACAGATGTCGGAAATCCAATTCTAGGAGGCAGTTCTAATAGGCTAAAATAGTTTGGATTAGATTATTTTAAACTAAGAGATTGGTTTTGGCACAGTGAGTACTCACACTATATTTTTGAAATAAGCCGTCAAGGTCTGGTCAGGTTGGACGGGACTTCCGGCGGGTGGTTCTGAAGTCCCGGCTATCTGGGTCAGCTCTGCTCTCTGGGTCTGTCAAGCACTGGTTCTGCTCACAGCACTGCACAGTTCTGGTCTCTCTGGATCTCTGGTCTCTCTGGATCTCTGGTCTCTCTGGATCTCTGGTCTCTGGAGGTTGATGGATTTGAAGACTGGAGTCTCCCGGCAAAGCGTCCCGCAAGAAAGTGGAAAGTGAATTCCCTACCTGGGTTTCAGTGGCCCTTTTTATGTGTTTTGAACACGGATGTGTGCCTGGGCCTAGCTAAGCCTGCCCCTCTCACTTATCATTGGCCAAGCTTTCCTCTCTCCCTTGATTGGGGGGAAGAAATGGAGTGTCAGAGTGATGCTGTAGGTTTTATGGTCAGATGAACCTCCCCTTGTCAAATTGCACACAAATCTATTTCTGACCCAAATACATATTTATCTATGTACCATTTTTCTCATATTATAGGTCCAGTTAACATATTTTCTGTAGCACCAAACCATCCGATCCCTGACTTTGTACGATGTCGTGTCCACTGATGACAGAATTCACCCCTTTTCATACAGATAACAACTTCTAAACCTTTCCAGATTTTACACAAATGTGCACCAGGGATATAGGTTTCAGATGATAAAGTGTCAGATTTTTAACATGCAGACATTTGGAGCAAGACCCTATTTTCCGCTACTATCCCCAGGAACATACCACAGGGTCCTAACACCTCTTAAAATGTGCACCGAAAAATCCCAAGAATAATGGTATTATTTATATAATTTTGACCAGTTCGCACTATGAGTTATCTATCTTTTTAAAATTATGCCCTGGTCAAAACAGGGGTGTGGCTTCCCACGTCACATGGTGGAATAACTCGTTTATCCACTTCCCCCAAGCTCAGCTGGCTCTCACAGGCACTGCCCCTCCCAGTTTCCCCCAAGAGGAAGCCATTTTACGACCCTCCCAATATAACATTTGCCTGAGCCAAAGAAGGCCCATTGTTCAGTTCCCTGCAGTCCCCAGCTGCCACTCCCCTTTCAATCAACAGGGCCATGTGATCTCCTTTTGGTGGGGCCAGCAGGATGCAGCCAGGCCTGGGAAGAGTTGTTGAGCCAGTTCAACTCCTGTCGGGGGTAGCTGTCAGGCAGAATTCAGCTAAATGTCACTTTAGTTCCCAGTTTTCTACATTGAAATCCAACTTACATGCAGCTATTTTTTATATATACATTAAATAATTACTTCCTTCAAATCATTTCAGAATATAGTTTTACATTGTATCCACCTCTTAGCAAGTTTTTCCTTGGCCTGGTTTCGGTTCATTTGTTCAGTTTTACACAAAAGTCTGGTTGTTTTAAAACGCCGGCTTTCTGATAGTGGTGAATACCGGTATTGCATCCATTTTTGAGTTGTCTTGAATTTGACAGGAGATTTTTGCTATTGTTTTGATGGGCATCCTTACATTTGAGTGGTTATGTGGAACCCCCCTACAAGAAGGTTGAATCTTTAGAGTGGTCTTGTGCCCATGATTTCAGCAAATTTTTGACATCAGTAAAATTGATTTTTTGAAAAAGGTCTCCGGTATTAGCTATCTTGCAATGTTTGGAATGGACATTTGGAGCTTGCACTCAAAGAAACAGAGGTGATTTAAAAGCGCTTTTGCTCTGACAGGTGCTGCTATTTTTCCTTTGGCACCACCTTTCACCCCTGGTGCTTTTGGTATGTGCACAACTGCGCGGTTCTCCTGGACTCTGGGATGGAATGATGGACGGCGACAGCTCATCCCCACATCTACCCAATCTATTGATTCAGCATGGGTCAAAACCCTTCACAAACCCCCCCGCCCGACTACGCTTTGATTCTAATCGAGGGGAAGTCGGGTGCAAAGGAGGTTTTGAGCCCTGTGCTGGTATGTCCGCATTATCTTCTTCCAATTCTGTAGATGACACTGTTCAGCATCTTTTCCTCCCTCCAGTCGATAAATCAGTTCTCCTTGCTGGTCCTGATGGGAGGATTGGGCGTTACCCCGGGCCCCTCGGATCTTTGCTCCCTGTCCCCAGGACGCCTCCTTGGCCAGTCCCCAGGTTTTCTTTCTCCTAGGACGACAAAAGAAAGCGGCAATACCTATTCATAGATATTTCTCCCCCACTATTGATATAGTGGGGCGACATATACATTTTATACTTTAATAGACACAGCATTCCAATTTTGAAAAACAAGATATAATTCAGAGACAGTGGCTTACAAGCGTCATAATATTTTAGAGACTATATGTGGGATATTTTAGGGTTCGAACTGAATTAATCTGGAGCAGTCCCCTCTGGTATTGCAGAGGACTCCTCCAGTTGCTGCAGCGTGTGCCTGGGATGGCAACACTTCAGCTGATTTATATGTACCCACTTGTCTTCCCCTTCCGCCAAATTACCTTTGGGGATGTGGATTTTGTAGGCAACAGGGGAGATCTTGTCTATAATTTCAAAGGGTCCCTTCCATGTAGGCAAACATTTTCGCTGTTTGGCCTGGTTCCTTTGGAAATTGTATAGATAGACCCGGTCTCCCACATCATATTCTTTCCTGGTGGTTTTCAAATCATAGTGCGTTTTCATACTCTCAGCTGATCTTTCTAGATTCCGCTGAGCATAGGCAAAAGCATGTTGGAGGTGTTTCCTTAAATTCTCCACATACTCATGAGTTGTGGAGGCATTTATCAACGTTTGCTCTTGGCTTCTGCAGAGCAAATGCTGGGGAAGCACCATCTTGCGTCCAGTCATCAACTCAAATGGTGACGTTTTAGTTGCAAATGAAGGGGTAGATCTAATGGCCATTAGGACCAGAGGTAATCGGATATCCCAACTTGGCCCAGAATCTGCCACAAACTTTTTTAAGATGCTCACAATGGTTCAGTTGTATCTCTCCACTGCTCCAGAAGAAGCTGGCCTGTAAGCAACATGTAGCTTCCTTTTGACCCCCAGTATCTCCCACATCTTTGTCATTACTTCACTGGTGAAGTGGCTACCTCTGTCTGACTCAATCCTTTGAGGTAGACCAAAACGGGAAAAGATGTGGTTAATCATCAGGGCAGCTGCTGTTTCTGCCTTGCAGTTTGGGGCCAGGAGACATTCCACCCACTTGGTAAACAAGCATGCAACGGTCAACATGTACTTGTTTCCTCTAGACGAGTGAATTACAGGGCCTACAAAGTCGATTTGCAAATCAGACCATGGCAGTGTCATCCCTCTCTTTTGGAGAGGTGCACAGTGTGTGAGGGATGATGGCTGAAACTGTGCACACACAAGACACCCCTTCAAGTATTGGTCGAGGTCCTGCCCCATGTGTGGCCAGTATGCAACCTCTCTTAAGATTTCCAGTGTTGTGTGAAACTCCCTATGACCGGCGGTGGCCGCATCATGGGTGTGACTTAACATCAGGCTTCGGAATGAGGTAGGAACCATCCACTGATCGTGGCCAGCTTTGGATTTCCTTACCAGCAAACCGTCTTGGATTCGGAACATTTTTGGACATTTCATCAACACTCTTAGGTCCTCTTTCCCAATGTAATCGGTATCCGTCAGGGGAAAGTTCTCAGGGTCCTCAAGGTGTTGGTAAAACTTACCAATAATTGGATCCCCCTTCTGAGCTGTAATCAAATCAGCATCAGGGGTCTCCTTACTCCATTGTGCAGTTGAAAGATCATTGTGAGCATTTGTCTGGGACCTAGTGATAGCAGTGACCTGGATTTCACCCAACAGGGACTCTATTTCTATTAGATACCCTTGGATGGCCCCGGTTTTGGCCAGCTGATCAGCTAAGTCATTTCCAGTTTTGTCTGGTCCCTCTACTTTGGAATGACCCTTGATCTTTTTCCAGTAGATGGTCATCCCATTCGATGTGACCAGATCATCAATATTTTGGATTAGCTTCCTATGTTTCAAGGGTTTGTTATTAGCACATAACATCCCTCTGGTTTACCAACTAACCAGGTGCTATACGAACCTGTTCCATACATAATCCGAATCTGTGATTATGACCAGTTTGTGGAGTTAATGTTGGACAGCAGTGAGGATGGCCTGATGCACAGCCATCAATTCTGCCACCTGACTACTTCGGGGACCAATTCTGTATCCAGCAGAGGGTTCTGGGGACTCATTCACCCATGCGTTCCCTACGCCGGCCACCAGTTCTTTCTCCCCGTTGTTGTCAACATGGTACGAGCCTCCATCCACATAGACAGTGGGCATTCCCTCACACTAGTCTTCTTCAAAGACTTTGTGTGGGGAATTAAGGGATGCTTCCATATTGTCCTTGAATTTTATACTTTCCTCCTCGAGACAGTTTTCTCTGGTACAATCATGCAAGTCAGCCAGACCTTGCGCGAGGGGACTCTTCTTGTTTGGCCATATCTGACCTCTATAGGAAAGCCTTGCATTGACAGAATCCAGGAAGTAATTTGGGAATTACTCACATTTCCGGCCCAGATTCTGTCACTCTGGAGATATTGCAGAGGCTGGTGTGGAGTCTCCACTATGATGTGTTCCCCTGGATAAAAAGGCGGTAATTCTTCAATGCCCACACCGTTGCCAGGAGTGCCTTCTCACAATCGTTGAATTTTTCCTCCACAGAGGATAAAGTTTTGCTCGCATAGGAGATTACTTTATTGACCTTGTCATGCTTTTGGTATAATACTGCTGTCAAGCACGTATTAGAGAACCCTGTCTCCATGAAGAACTCCTTGTTTCTGACCATAACTGGCGAATTTCAAGTGTTTTTCGGTTTTCCTTGGAACCATAACATCCCTTTGACATAGGTTTTTAGTAGCGCAACTTAACCATAACGTCCCTTTAACAAAGTCTTTTCACTGAATATATATATATATATATATATATATATATATATATATATATTATACATATATATATTTTTGAAAGAGTTGAAGAAATATTATTTTTAAATATAAGCATGCCTGTACTATGTTCTGTTAGATGCAGATCTTGATGAATCTGGAAATAGAAATCTTGGACACCTGTAGAGTACTTTTTTAAAGCAGATGTCTTTCATTAACAGGAGATATGTACTCTGAGAGTTCAAGTGTACTTCTGAAGAGTTGAAGTGAGATGACAGGGTTAGGTGTAGAGGATTTGGAAGTGATTGGTGGATGGATTGAAAGCAGCCAATGAGGGAGTGTTGATAACATGAAAGTGGAAAGGTTGGAAGGGCTGCCCCTGTGCTGCGGGACCCGCGTACAGCACATGCCACATCCGGGTGTTTTTAGGATGCCTGACATGGAAAGGGGACTGTGGGGATTAGCCAATCAAGTGGGTGTAGTGTACAGCAAGAGAGGGTAGTAGGAGTTTTGTTGGTAGGAGTTGTGAGAGCAGTGACAATGTCTATGGCTATGTGTTTCAGAAGGCAGACTGTGTAGATTCTGGGGGCTCTTCAATTCAGTCATCGAAGGTGTATGCAGATAATCATGGCATCTTTGGAAATATTAGATTGGCAGAAGTGGAAGTTTTCTGGCATGGAGTTTGTGGCTTAAATTTAGCAAGCTTGCTTTCATTCCTTGAGAGGATGGCTCAATTTAAATTTCCAGACGTTGTGCTTGTGCATTATGAAGCGGACAGTTTGGGGTTTGTGACTCCAGTGTCATCGCAAGTAGCCCTGAAGGATTTCTTTGAAAGCCTAATACAACTGTTTCCTGCTGCTCAGATTATTTTTGGGAAATTAATCAGAGGTGCACATGGAGATGTCCAACAAAATTTTCCATGCCTCAAATTAAAAGCAAATTGTCAATACATGTGTATTTGCTTTTTTATATGCTGCACGAATGTCATCTTTTGAGAATGATAATATAAGTTCACATGGTGTGAAATTTCTTTTGTCTAGATGGAGTTCATTTCACAGATGTCGGAAATCCAATTCTAGGAGGCAGTTCTAATAGGCTAAAATAGTTTGGATTAGATTATTTAAACTAAGAGATTGGTTTTGGCACAGTGAGTACCCACACTATATTTTTGAAATAAGCCGTCAAGGTCTGGTCAGGTTGGGCGGGACTTCCGGCGGTTGGTTCTGAAGTCCCGGCTATCTGGGTCAGCTCTGCTCTCTGGGTCTGTCAAGCACTGGTTCTGCTCACAGCACTGCACAGTTCTGGTCTCTCTGGATCTCTGGTCTCTCTGGATCTCTGGTCTCTCTGGATCTCTGGTCTCTGGAGTTTGATGGATTTGAAGTCTAGAGTCTCCCGGCAAAGCGTCCCGCAAGAAAGTGGAAAGTGAAATCCCTACCTGGGTTTCAGTGGCCCTTTTTATGTGTTTTGAACATGGATGTGTGCCTGGGCCTAGCTAAGCCTGCCCCTCTCACTTATCATTGGCCAGGCTTTCCTCTCTCCCTTGATTGGGGGGAAGAAATGGAGTGTCAGAGTGATGCTGTAGGTTTTATGGTCAGATGAACCTCCCCTTGTCAAATTGCACACAAATCTATTTCTGACCCAAATACATATTTATCTATGTACCATTTTTCTCATATTATAGGTCCAGTTAACATATTTTCTGTAGCACCAAACCATCCGATCCCTGTCTTTGTACGATGTCGTGTCCACTGATGACAGAATTCACCCCTTTTCATCCAGAAAACAACCTCTAAACCTTTCCAGATTTTACACAAATGTGCACCAGGGATATAGGTTTCAGATGATAAAGTGTCAGATTTTTAACATGCAGACATTTGGAGCAAGACCCTATTTTCCGCTACTATCCCCAGGAACATACCACAGGGTCCTAACACCTCTTAAAATGTGCACCGAAAAATCCCAAGAATAATGGTATTATTTATATAATTTTGACCAGTTCGCACTATGAGTTATCTATCTTTTTAAAATCATGCCCTGGTCAAAACAGGGGTGTGGCTTCCCACATCACATGGTGGAATAACTGGTTTATCCACTTCCCCCAAGCTCAGCTGGCTCTCACAGGCACTGCCCCTCCCAGTTTCCCCCAAGAGGAAGCCATTTTACGACCCTCCCAACATAACATTTGCCTGAGCCAAAGAAGGCCCATTGTTCAGTTCCCTGCAGTCCCCAGCTGCCACTCCCCTTTCAATCAACAGGGCCATGTGATCTCCTTTTGGTGGGGCCAGCAGGATGCAGCCAGGCCTGGGAAGAGTTGTTGAGCCAGTTCAACTCCTGTCGGGGGTAGCTGTCAGGCAGAATTCAGCTAAATGTCACTTTAGTTCCCAGTTTTCTACATTGAAATCCAACTTACATGCAGCTATTTTTTATATATACATTAAATAATTACTTCCTTCAAATCATTTCAGAATATAGTTTTACATTGTATCCACCTCTTAGCAAGTTTTTCCTTGGCCTGGTTTCGGTTCATTTGTTCAGTTTTACACAAAAGTCTGGTTGTTTTAAAACGCCGGCTTTCTGATAGTGGTGAGTACCGGTATTGCATCCATTTTTGAGTTGTCTTGAATTTGACAGGAGATTTTTGCTATTGTTTTGATGGGCATCCTTACATTTGAGTGGTTATGTGGAACCCCCCTACAAGAAGGCTGAATCTTTAGAGTGGTCTTGTGCCCGTGATTTCAGCAAATTTTTGACATCAGTAAAATTGATTTTTTGAAAAAGGTCTCCGGTATTAGCTATCTTGCAATGTTTGGAATGGACATTTGGAGCTTGCACTCAAAGAAACCGAGGTGATTTAAAAGCGCTTTTGCTCTGACAGGTGCTGCTATTTTTCCTTTGGCACCACCTTTCACCCCTGGTGCTTTTGGTATGTGCACAACTGCGCGGTTCTCCTGGACTCTGGGATGGAATGATGGACGGCGACAGCTCATCCCCACATCTACCCAATCTATTGATTCAGCATGGGTCAAAACCCTTCACAAACCCCCCCGCCCGACTACGCTTTGATTCTAATCGAGGGGAAGTCGGGTGCAAAGGAGGTTTTGAGCCCTGTGCTGGTATGTCCGCATTATCTTCTTCCAATTCTGTAGATGACACTGTTCAGCATCTTTTCCTCCCTCCAGTCGATAAATCAGTTCTCCTTGCTGGTCCTGATGGGAGGATTGGGCGTTACCCCGGGCCCCTCGGATCTTTGCTCCCTGTCCCCAGGACGCCTCCTTGGCCAGTCCCCAGGTTTTCTTTCTCCTAGGACGACAAAGGAAAGCGGCAATACCTATTCATAGACATTTCTCCCCCACTATTGATATAGTGGGGCGACATATACATTTTATACTTTAATAGACACAGCATACCAATTTTGAAAAACAAGATATAATTCAGAGACAGTGGCTTACAAGCGTCATAATATTTTAGAGACTATATGTGGGATATTTTAGGGTTCGAACTGAATTAATCTGGAGCAGTCCCCTCTGGTATTGCAGAGGACTCCTCCAGTTGCTGCAGCGTGTGCCTGGGATGGCAACACTTCAGCTGATTTATATGTACCCACTTGTCTTCCCCTTCCGCCAAATTACCTTTGGGGATGTGGATTTTGTAGGCAACAGGGGAGATCTTGTCTATAATTTCTAAGGGTCCCTTCCATGTAGGCAAACATTTTCGCTGTTTGGCCTGGTTCCTTTGGAAATTGTATAGATAGACCCGGTCTCCCACATCATATTCTTTCCTGGTGGTTTTCAAATCATAGTGCGTTTTCATACTCTCAGCTGATCTTTCTAGATTCCGCTGAGCATAGGGAAAAGCATGTTGGAGGTGTTTCCTTAAATTCTCCACATACTCATGAGTTGTGGAGGCATTTATCAACGTTTGCTCTTGGCTTCTGCAGAGCAAATGCTGGGGAAGCACCATCTTGCGTCCAGTCATCAACTCAAATGGTGACGTTTTAGTTGCAAATGAAGGGGTAGATCTAATGGCCATTAGGACCAGAGGTAATCGGATATCCCAACTTGGCCCAGAATCTGCCACAAACTTTTTTAAGATGCTCACAATGGTTCAGTTGTATCTCTCCACTGCTCCAGAAGAAGCTGGCCTGTAAGCAACATGTAGCTTCCTTTTGACCCCCAGTATCTCCCACATCTTTGTCATTACTTCACTGGTGAAGTGGCTACCTCTGTCTGACTCAATCCTTTGAGGTAGACCAAAACGGGAAAAGATGTGGTTAATCATCAGGGCAGCTGCTGTTTCTGCCTTGCAGTTTGGGGCCAGGAGACATTCCACCCACTTGGTAAACAAGCATGCAACGTTCAACATGTACTTGTTTCCTCTAGACGAGTGAATTACAGGGCCTACAAAGTCGATTTGCAAATCAGACCATGGCAGTGTCATCCCTCTCTTTTGGAGAGGTGCACAGTGTGTGAGGGATGATGGCTGAAACTGTGCACACACAAGACACCCCTTCAAGTATTGGTCGAGGTCCTGCCCCATGTGTGGCCAGTATGCAACCTCTCTTAAGATTTCCAGTGTTGTGTGAAACTCCCTGTGACCGGCGGTGGCCGCATCATGGGTGTGACTTAACATCAGGCTTCGGAATGAGGTAGGAACCATCCACTGATCGTGGCCAGCTTTGGATTTCCTTACCAGCAAACCGTCTTGGATTCGGAACATTTTTGGACATTTCATCAACACTCTTAGGTCCTCTTTCCCAATGTAATCGGTATCCGTCAGGGGAAAGTTCTCAGGGTCCTCAAGGTGTTGGTAAAACTTACCAATAATTGGATCCCCCTTCTGAGCTGTAATCAAATCAGCATCAGGGGTCTCCTTACTCCATTGTGCAGTTGAAAGATCATTGTGAGCATTTGTCTGGGACCTAGTGATAGCAGTGACCTGGATTTCACCCAACAGGGACTCTATTTCTATTAGATACCCTTGGATGGCCCCGGTTTTGGCCAGCTGATCAGCTAAGTCATTTCCAGTTTTGTCTGGTCCCTCTACTTTGGAATGACCCTTGATCTTTTTCCAGTAGATGGTCATCCCATTCGATGTGACCAGATCATCAATATTTTGGATTAGCTTCCCATGTTTCAAGGGTTTGTTATTAGCACATAACATCCCTCTGGTTTACCAACTAACCAGGTGCTATACGAACCTGTTCCATACATAATCCGAATCTGTGATTATGACCAGTTTGTGGAGTTAATGTTGGACAGCAGTGAGGATGGCCTGATGCACAGCCATCAATTCTGCCACCTGACTACTTCGGGGACCAATTCTGTATCCAGCAGAGGGTTCTGGGGACTCATTCACCCATGCGTTCCCTACGCCGGCCACCAGTTCTTTCTCCCCATTGTTGTCAACATGGTACGAGCCTCCATCCACATAGACAGTGGGCATTCCCTCACACTAGTCTTCTTCAAAGACTTTGTGTGGGGAATTAAGGGATGCTTCCATATTGTCCTTGAATTTTATACTTTCCTCCTCGAGACAGTTTTCTCTGGTACAATCATGCAAGTCAGCCAGACCTTGCGCGAGGGGACTCTTCTTGTTTGGCCATATCTGACCTCTATAGGAAAGCCTTGCATTGACAGAATCCAGGAAGTAATTTGGGAATTACTCACATTTCCGGCCCAGATTCTGTCACTCTGGAGATATTGCAGAGGCTGGTGTGGAGTCTCCACTATGATGTGTTCCCCTGGATAAAAAGGCGGTAATTCTTCAATGCCCACACCGTTGCCAGGAGTGCCTTCTCACAATCGTTGAATTTTTCCTCCACAGAGGATAAAGTTTTGCTCGCATAGGAGATTACTTTATTGACCTTGTCATGCTTTTGGTATAATACTGCTGTCAAGCACGTATTAGAGAACCCTGTCTCCATGAAGAACTCCTTGTTTCTGACCATAACTGGCGAATTTCAAGTGTTTTTCGGTTTTACTTGGAACCATAACATCCCTTTGACATAGGTTTTTAGTAGCGCAACTTAACCATAACGTCCCTTTAACAAAGTCTTTTCACTGAATATATATATATATATATATATATATGTATATATATATATATATATATATATATTATACATATATATATTTTTGAAAGAGTTGAAGAAATATTATTTTTAAATATAAGCATGCCTGTACTATGTTCTGTTAGATGCAGATCTTAATGAATCTGGAAATAGAAATCTTGGACACCTGTAGAGTACTTTTTTAAAGCAGATGTCTTTCATTAACAGGAGATATGTACTCTGAGAGTTCAAGTGTACTTCTGAAGAGTTGAAGTGAGATGACAGGGTTAGGTGTAGAGGATTTGGAAGTGATTGGTGGATGGATTGAAAGCAGCCAATGAGGGAGTGTTGATAACATGAAAGTGGAAAGGGTGGAAGGGCTGCCCCTGTGCTGCGGGACCCGCGTACAGCACATGCCACATCCGGGTGTTTTGAGGATGCCTTGAATGGAAAGGGGACTGTGGGGATTAGCCAATCAAGTGGGTGTAGTGTACAGCAAGAGAGGGTAGTAGGAGTTTTGTTGGTAGGAGTTGTGAGAGCAGTGACAATGTCTATGGCTATGTGTTTCAGAAGGCAGACTGTGTAGATTCTGGGGGCTCTTCAATTCAGTCATCGAAGGTGTATGCAGATAATCATGGCATCCTTGGAAATATTAGATTGGCAGAAGTGGAAGTTTTCTGGCATGGAGATTGTGGCTTAAATTTAGCAAGCTTGCTTTCATTCCTTGAGAGGATGGCTCAATTTAAATTTCCAGACGTTGTGCTTGTGCATTATGAAGGGGACAGTTTGGGGTTTGTGACTCCAGTGTCATCGCAAGTAGCCCTGAAGGATTTCTTTGAAAGCCTAATACAACTGTTTCCTGCTGCTCAGATTATTTTTGGGAAATTAATCAGAGGTGCACATGGAGATGTCCAACAAAATTTTCCATGCCTCAAATTAAAAGCAAATTGTCAATACATGTGTATTTGCTTTTTTATATGCTGCACGAATGTCATCTTTTGAGAATGATAATATAAGTTCACATGGTGTGAAATTTCTTTTGTCTAGATGGAGTTCATTTCACAGATGTCGGAAATCCAATTCTAGGAGGCAGTTCTAATAGGCTAAAATAGTTTGGATTAGATTATTTAAACTAAGAGATTGGTTTTGGCACAGTGAGTACCCACACTATATTTTTGAAATAAGCCGTCAAGGTCTGGTCAGGTTGGGCGGGACTTCCGGCGGTTGGTTCTGAAGTCCCGGCTATCTGGGTCAGCTCTGCTCTCTGGGTCTGTCAAGCACTGGTTCTGCTCACAGCACTGCACAGTTCTGGTCTCTCTGGATCTCTGGTCTCTCTGGATCTCTGGTCTCTCTGGATCTCTGGTCTCTGGAGTTTGATGGATTTGAAGTCTAGAGTCTCCCGGCAAAGCGTCCCGCAAGAAAGTGGAAAGTGAAATCCCTACCTGGGTTTCAGTGGCCCTTTTTATGTGTTTTGAACATGGATGTGTGCCTGGGCCTAGCTAAGCCTGCCCCTCTCACTTATCATTGGCCAAGCTTTCCTCTCTCCCTTGATTGGGGGGAAGAAATGGAGTGTCAGAGTGATGCTGTAGGTTTTATGGTCAGATGAACCTCCCCTTGTCAAATTGCACACAAATCTATTTCTGACCCAAATACATATTTATCTATGTACCATTTTTCTCATATTATAGGTCCAGTTAACATATTTTCTGTAGCACCAAACCATCCGATCCCTGTCTTTGTACGATGTCGTGTCCACTGATGACAGAATTCACCCCTTTTCATCCAGAAAACAACCTCTAAACCTTTCCAGATTTTACACAAATGTGCACCAGGGATATAGGTTTCAGATGATAAAGTGTCAGATTTTTAACATGCAGACATTTGGAGCAAGACCCTATTTTCCGCTACTATCCCCAGGAACATACCACAGGGTCCTAACACCTCTTAAAATGTGCACCGAAAAATCCCAAGAATAATGGTATTATTTATATAATTTTGACCAGTTCGCACTATGAGTTATCTATCTTTTTAAAATTATGCCCTGGTCAAAACAGGGGTGTGGCTTCCCACATCACATGGTGGAATAACTGGTTTATCCACTTCCCCCAAGCTCAGCTGGCTCTCACAGGCACTGCCCCTCCCAGTTTCCCCCAAGAGGAAGCCATTTTACGACCCTCCCAATATAACATTTGCCTGAGCCAAAGAAGGCCCATTGTTCAGTTCCCTGCAGTCCCCAGCTGCCACTCCCCTTTCAATCAACAGGGCCATGTGATCTCCTTTTGGTGGGGCCAGCAGGATGCAGCCAGGCCTGGGAAGAGTTGTTGAGCCAGTTCAACTCCTGTCGGGGGTAGCTGTCAGGCAGAATTCAGCTAAATGTCACTTTAGTTCCCAGTTTTCTACATTGAAATCCAACTTACATGCAGCTAGTTTTTATATATACATTAAATAATTACTTCCTTCAAATCATTTCAGAATATAGTTTTACATTGTATCCACCTCTTAGCAAGTTTTTCCTTGGCCTGGTTTCGGTTCATTTGTTCAGTTTTACACAAAAGTCTGGTTGTTTTAAAACGCCGGCTTTCTGATAGTGGTGAGTACCGGTATTGCATCCATTTTTGAGTTGTCTTGAATTTGACAGGAGATTTTTGCTATTGTTTTGATGGGCATCCTTACATTTGAGTGGTTATGTGGAACCCCCCTACAAGAAGGTTGAATCTTTAGAGTGGTCTTGTGCCCATGATTTCAGCAAATTTTTGACATCAGTAAAATTGATTTTTTGAACAAAGGTCTCCGGTATTAGCTATCTTGCAATGTTTGGAATGGACATTTGGAGCTTGCACTCAAAGAAACAGAGGCGATTTAAAAGCGCTTTTGCTCTGACAGGTGCTGCTATTTTTCCTTTGGCACCACCTTTCACCCCTGGTGCTTTTGGTATGTGCACAACTGCGCGGTTCTCCTGGACTCTGGGATGGAATGATGGACGGCGACAGCTCATCCCCACATCTACCCAATCTATTGATTCAGCATGGGTCAAAACCCTTCACAAATCCCCCCCTCCCGACTACGCTTTGATTCTAATCGAGGGGAAGTCGGGTGCAAAGGAGGTTTTGAGCCCTGTGCTGGTATGTCCGCATTATCTTCTTCCAATTCTGTAGATGACACAGTTCAGCATCTTTTCCTCCCTCCAGTCGATAAATCAGTTCTCCTTGCTGGTCCTGATGGGAGGATTGGGCGTTACCCCGGGCCCCTCGGATCTTTGCTCCCAGTCCCCAGGACGCCTCCTTGGCCAGTCCCCAGGTTTTATTTCTCCTAGGACGACAAAGGAAAGCGGCAATACCTATTCATAGACATTTCTCCCCCACTATTGATATAGTGGGCGACATATACATTTTATACTTTAATAGACACAGCATTCCAATTTTGAAAAACAAGATATAATTCAGAGACAGTGGCTTACAAGCGTCATAATATTTTAGAGACTATATGTGGGATATTTTAGGGTTCGAACTGAATTAATCTGGAGCAGTCCCCTCTGGTATTGCAGAGGACTCCTCCAGTTGCTGCAGCGTGTGCCTGGGATGGCAACACTTCAGCTGATTTATATGTACCCACTTGTCTTCCCCTTCCGCCAAATTACCTTTGGGGATGTGGATTTTGTAGGCAACAGGGGAGATCTTGTCTATAATTTCAAAGGGTCCCTTCCATGTAGGCAAACATTTTCGCTGTTTGGCCTGGTTCCTTTGGAAATTGTATAGATAGACCCGGTCTCCCACATCATATTCTTTCCTGGTGGTTTTCAAATCATAGTGCGTTTTCATACTCTCAGCTGAACTTTCTAGATTCCGCTGAGCATAGGCAAAAGCATGTTGGAGGTGTTTCCTTAAATTCTCCACATACTCATGAGTTGTGGAGGCATTTATCAACGTTTGCTCTTGGCTTCTGCAGAGCAAATGCTGGGGAAGCACCATCTTGCGTCCAGTCATCAACTCAACTGGTGACGTTTTAGTTGCAGATGAAGGGGTAGATCTAATGGCCATTAGGACCAGAGGTAATCGGATATCCCAACTTGGCCCAGAATCTGCCACAAACATTTTTAAGATGCTCACAATGGTTCAGTTGTATCTCTCCACTGCTCCAGAAGAAGCTGGCCTGTAAGCAATATGTAGCTTCCTTTTGACCCCCAGTATCTCCCACATCTTTGTCATTACTTCACTGGTGAAGTGGCTACCTCTGTCTGACTCAATCCTTTGAGGTAGACCAAAACGGGAAAAGATGTGGTTAATCATCAGGGCAGCTGCTGTTTCTGCCTTGCAGTTTGGGGCCGGGAGACATTCCACCCACTTGGTAAACAAGCATGCAACGGTCAACATGTACTTGTTTCCTCTAGACGAGTGAATTACAGGGCCTACAAAGTCGATTTGCAAATCTGACCATGGCAGTGTCATCCCTCTCTTTTGGAGAGGTGCACAGTGTGTGAGGGATGGTGGCTGAAACTGTGCACACACAAGACACCCCTTCAAGTATTGGTCGAGGTCCTGCCCCATGTGTGGCCAGTATGCAACCTCTCTTAAGATTTCCAGTGTTGTGTGAAACCCCCTATGACCGGCGGTGGCCGCATCATGGGTGTGACTTAACATCAGGCTTCGGAATGAGGTAGGAACCATCCACTGATCGTGGCCAGCTTTGGATTTCCTTACCAGCAAACCGTCTTGGATTCGGAACATTTTTGGACATTTCATCAACACTCTTAGGTCCTCTTTCCCAATGTAATCGGTATCCGTCAGGGGAAAGTTCTCAGGGTCCTCAAGGTGTTAGTAAAACTTACCAATAATTGGATCCCCCTTCTGAGCTGTAATCAAATCAGCATCAGGGGTCTCCTTACTCCATTGTGCAGTTGAAAGATCATTGTGAGCATTTGTCTGGGACCTAGTGATAGCAGTGACCTGGATTTCACCCAACAGGGTCTCTATTTCTATTAGATACCCTTGGATGGCCCCGGTTTTGGCCAGCTGATCAGCTAAGTCATTTCCAGTTTTGTCTGGTCCCTCTACTTTGGAATGACCCTTGATCTTTTTCCAGTAGATGGTCATCCCATTCGATGTGACCAGATCATCAATATTTTGGATTAGCTTCCCATGTTTCAAGGGTTTGTTATTAGCACATAACATGCCTCTGGTTTTCCAATTAACCAGGTGCTCCACGAACCTGTTCCGTACATAATCCGAATCTGTGATTATGACCAGTTTGTGGAGTTAATGTTGGACAGCAGTGAGGATGGCCTGATGCACAGCCATCAATTCTGCCACCTGACTACTTCGGGGACCAATTTTGTATCCAGCAGAGGGTTCTGGGGACTCATTCACCCATGCGTTCACTATGCCGGCCACCAGTTCTTTCTCCCCGTTGTTGTCAACATGATACGAGCCTCCATCCACATAGACAGTGGGCATTCCCTCACACTTGTCTTCTTCAAAGACTTTGTGTGGGGAATTAAGGGATGCTTCCATATTGTCCTTGATTTTTATACTTTCCTCCTCGAGACAGTTTTCTCTGGTACAATCATGCAAGTCAGCCAGACCTTGCGCGAGGGGACTCTTCTTGTTTGGCCATATCTGACCTCTACAGGAAAGCCTTGCATTGACAGAATCCAGGAAGTAAATCGGGAATTACTCACATTTCCGGCCCAGATTCTGTCACTCTGGAGATATTGCAGAGGCTGGTGTGGAGTCTCCACTATGATGTTTTCCCCTGGATAAAAAGGCGGTAATTCTTCAATGCCCACACTGTTGCCAGGAGTGCCTTCTCACAATCGTTGAATTTTTCCTCCACAGAGGATAAAGTTTTGCTCGCATAGGAGATTACTTTATTGACCTTGCCATGCTTTTGGTATAATACTGCTGTCAAGCACGTATTAGAGAACCCTGTCTCCATGAAGAACTCCTTGTTTCTGACCATAACTGGCGAATTTCAAGGGTTTTTCGGTTTTACTTGGAACCATAACATCCCTTTGACATAGGTTTTTAGTAGCGCAACTTAACCATAACGTCCCTTTAACAAAGTCTTTTCACTGAAAATATATATATATATATATATATATATATATATATATATATATATATATATATATATATATTATACATATATATATATTTTTGAAAGAGTTGAAGAAATATTATTTTTAAATATAAGCATGCCTGTACTATGTTCTGTTAGATGCAGATCTTGATGAATCTGGAAATAGAAATCTTGGACACCTGTAGAGTACTTTTTTAAAGCAGATGTCTTTCATTAACAGGAGATATGTACTCTGAGAGTTCAAGTGTACTTCTGAAGAGTTGAAGTGAGATGACAGGGTTAGGTGTAGAGGATTTGGAAGTGATTGGTGGATGGATTGAAAGCAGCCAATGAGGGAGTGTTTATAACATGAAAGTGAAAAGGGTGGAAGGGCTGCCCCTGTGCTGCGGGACCCGCGTACAGCACATGCCACATCCGGGTGTTTTGAGGATGCCTGCCATGGAAAGGGGACTGTGGGGATTAGCCAATCAAGTGGGTGTAGTGTACAGCAAGAGAGGGTAGTAGGAGTTTTGTTGGTAGGAGTTGTGAGAGCAGTGACAATGTCTATGGCTATGTGTTTCAGAAGGCAGACTGTGTAGATTCTGGGGGCTCTTCAATTCAGTCATCGAAGGTGTATGCAGATAATCATGGCATCCTTGGAAATATTAGATTGGCAGAAGTGGAAGTTTTCTGGCATGGAGTTTGTGGCTTAAATTTAGCAAGCTTGCTTTCATTCCTTGAGAGGATGGCTCAATTTAAATTTCCAGACGTTGTGCTTGTGCATTATGAAGCGGACAGTTTGGGGTTTGTGACTCCAGTGTCATCGCAATTAGCCCTGAAGGATTTCTTTGAAAGCCTAATACAACTGTTTCCTGCTGCTCAGATTATTTTTGGGAAATTAATCAGAGGTGCACATGGAGATGTCCAACAAAATTTTCCATGCCTCAAATTAAAAGCAAATTGTCAATACAGGTGTATTTGCTTTCTTATATGCTGCACGAATGTCATCTTTTGAGAATGATAATATAAGTTCACATGGTGTGAAATTTCTTTTGTCTAGATGGAGTTCATTTCACAGATGTCGGAAATCCAATTTTCCTTTACAATCTTAGGAATGCATTGAAGAAGGCCCTGTAAGAAAATTGTAAATGAAGATGTAGAGTGCACAGTACTACAGTACATAAAAGCAAAAAGAAGGAAATAAATGTTTGTTGACAAACCCCAAACAAAATAAAGTTTATTTTCAGAGCCACCAATAAAGATTAAATAACTTAAACTGTGTTTAATTCCCTCATCTCCCTTTGACTGGTCGTGACGTCCGCGGACACCACGGTAGTCTGTGGATGGCACGTGCCACATCCAAGTCTTTTGAAGGTCTTTTGAGGATGCCTGGAATGGAAAGGGGACTGCAGGGGCTGTTTGCAGTTGTGGTGTCAGCGGACATCAGGGGATCAGCCAATCAGGTTTCCTGGGTGTGGTGTACAGGAATAGAGGGCAGCAGGAGTTTTGTTAGTAGGAGTTGTGAGAGGATTGATAATGGCCATGGCAATGTGTTTCAGCAGGTACAGTGTTTGGATTTTAGTGGACTCTTGGGTCCACTGGTTGAAGGTGTATGCTGAGCATTGTGGAATTGCCATCAATCTTGGATTCCCTGAATTGAAAGTGTTCTGGTATAGAGTGCAAAGCATGAAGTGGGTTGACATGCTCCCATTTTGCGCAAATATGGTTCAATTGAAACATCTGGACTTCATTATCATTCATTGTGGTGGGAACAGTTTGGGAACATGACTGGAATGTCATTGCAGTTTGCAATGAAGGAGACATTGGGAAAGTTGAAGGAAAGGTTCCCTAATTCCAAAAATGGCATGCATTGCACGTAGGCAGATGTGGATATGTTCATTAGGTCCAAAAATGGAAAAAGCGAGGTGCAACTTTAAGAAAGCTGTGTGTGCTTTTGTTTGCGATGTTGGCATAGCATTGTTTCATAATGAGAACATTAAATCTGATCGGGCCCACCTTTTTCAGCGAGATGGAGTTCATCTAACTGATGTGGGTAATCAGATTTTTGTGGAAAACTTTCAAATACTTTGAAGCAGTTTTTGTGAAAGAGAGAAGAAATAATGAAATTCAGTTTGTAAAACCAAAAGTTTAAAAAATATAAAAACCAAAACACAAAAAGGTCTTTTTAAGAGCCACCCTTTTTAAATACAAACAATTCAAATGTTTTCAATTGTCCCACGTTTTTCAATGTGTTCAATTGTCCCACGCCCTGAATTTTGTAGATGTGCACAGACTACAGCGCTGTCCGCAGACTATGCATGATTCAGAGGTGCCTATGACTTTTTTTTGTGCTTCTTTTTTTAAACCGTGAAAGGTGGCTCCTAAAGGAATGTTTTTTTGTATTTTGTTAAATTTTGAATTTATTTTGCCATTTCTATTCAGGAGATGCAAGGTATGGGAGGTAGGGGAGATAAGGATGGGAAGGGGCACCAACCACAGGGAAAAAAGCGCAGGTGGAGAGAGGAAGATGTTGGGCAGGCCTTAATCAGGTAGTTGGTAGTGTTTCTCATGTTCCTTGAGTATCCTTTGTGGTGACAGGAGCAGATGAAGATGATGGGGTTGATGAAGTCAACCTGCTCTTAAGTGAGAAAGGTATTGCCTTTCTCAGAGCACTATGGTGGGTCAATTTGGTGTGGCGCCTCATGGAAGTAGTCCCATAGGAGTACAAGCCAGGTTTCCCACAACTGAGTACAATGCACTCAGTGCATTAAACTTTGCTTGCACGATCCTTTGGGACATTGCCAAATGTCGTAAAATATTGCCACACCCAGGACTCCCTCCGAGTACTGGTGACAGGAACTTTCTCCACTTCATCCTCTTCTTCTTCTGGATCCTCCTCTGCTGCATCAATGCAACTGTTCCCCTCTCCAGGCCTTCCAGGTTGTTGAGATGGTGGTGGTGGTGCGGGTGGCCAGGAAGGAGGGATGGCCATAGCAAATGCATTGATGGTCTCCAATAAGTTCTGCAAATAGATCTGCAAAGCTGGTGCTCTCTCCTGGATATCCAGATTGAGAATGAGAAAAGCTAATGGATGGGTCCCTTCTGAGGAACGGTCCGTGGACAAGTTCTACTGCCCTTCTGACTATTGAGTCACAAAAAGGCTTGAAAAGAAAGTTGTAAAAAGTGGCCATATCAACACAGAATGGGTCTGGGAGCTGTACAAGCGCAAAGTTTATGCTTGAAACACCCTAGGCTTGAAATGGACTTCTAAACCGTCCATGGCCTTGGACACCGTTCGCAGACACCACCATCACCCTGCACAGGTGCGGTCACATGAAGACATACCCGGACGTCCACAATCCCAACAGGCCTCCTCAGACATCCTACAGACGGGAATCGCAAAGGCGCATGCGCTGGATGTCCGTTAAAAGTGCATCACATGGAAAAGGATGTGTACGGACATCACGCCTGTCCGGCGGCACCTCCATTTTGAGTGCGGACACTCCCGGGCAGTCATACTGTCCGAAAACTAATTAAAAGTGTGTCACACAAAAACAGACATGTCCGGGCATCAGGCCTGTCTGGAGGCACCTCAGATAGCGTACCATAACTCGCGAATTTCGATGGTTTTCAGTTTTACTTGTAACCATAATGTCCCTTTGACAATGTTTTTTCAGTGGCTATATATATAGGAGGAACAATGCTCTTTTGATCAGAAAAGAACATAACATATATAAGAAATCAGATTTGACAAGAAGCAGTGAGATTCTTAAAATGGTGTGAGTTTGAGGGACATTCTGACCTGGTTGTGGAAGGGAGGCAATGGAACAGACCCAGGGGACAATTCATAAGTGGACATACATAGATTAAGGATATTGGACATTTTTAAGTGCAGATAGGCGGTAATGGCCAGCTGTGCTCAAGATGTCACCATGTTGGCCGGAGTGCTAGAATGGAGGCAGAGGCAGATTAGAGGCAAGGGAAACATTTTTTCCGGAAAAGTATTCAGCTAGGTCATTAGTGAGAGTGGAGTTGATAGTCATAGAGTGAGGAGTGAGTTTAGGGTGCCCCGTAGCCGGTGCGGATGGTTGGAGTTAGAGAGAATGAAGGTTAGGTAGAATTCCCCTTTAGCTCTATCAAGTGTGGACTTGAGAGAGTTCTGGCCAGCGAGGTAGAGGTGCAGGTTCTCATGCAAGTGAGTATGCCTCCATTTGTGCAGCAGCCAACGCATGTCTGTGCGGAGAGAACATATGAATGGGGTGACCCATGGTTGAGGATGCTGAGACTTAGGGGTGAAGGTAAGCAGGTGGAAGTGAGAGGAAAATTAATGATACAGTAGGGATTTGACGTTGGAGAAGGCAGTGTTGGTGGAAGAGGTATTGGGTGTGTGGGAGGAGAGTGAGAACTGTAGGTAGGAGAGAAAGGGGGGAATGGCAGAAGGTTTAAATATCCTTTTAATAATAGGTGAAACAAGTGGTGAGGAAAGATCAGAGGGTGGAAAGGAGATGGTGTATTTATGCATACACTTTGCAGGCAATAAGTCCTGATCAAAACTGTTGACAGCACAAAGACCTTGATGTGCCATGACATCAATGCACTCAATAAATGGGTTTCTTCTGTACTAATAGTTTATAAAATGAAGGGCATTCCTGTAGAAACATATGGGGTGGAAACAAGGGGGCTTGATAATATAACCTAAAGATCCACTTACATTGAAGTATGGAAAAGGGATTTTTCTACTCCCTTAGAATATGTGATATGCATACATTAAACTCAATCTACTGAATAGTATTTATTTTAACTTGGAAAATCAACATGTGTACCTTACCTGAGCTATTTGTTGAGATGTGCTGTTCTCACGGAAAGCCACATGTGTACGTGAAACGCAACTCAGTCAGTGGAATGTTCTCTTATCTGGGAAAAATTAGGCATTATGATTTTCTGATCCTACAGAAAAAAAATGAATGTATGCATCAAACTCAAGCAAGTTGTTAGAATGTTCACTGCCTCAGTAAACAAATCTCTGGTATCTTAGTTAAAGTAGTATGTTTTGCATCCTCAGAGAAAAAAATGGGTATATGTCATTGGATGTTATACTCCCAAATATTCAGCACAGTCAATGGAATGAACTGTTCCCACTGAAAAGTAATGTGCGTGCATTATAATCTAGAAAGTTACTGCAAACTCAATCCAATGTTTCTACCCACAGAAAAACGTCACTATCTGTTTGCTAATTTTTCCTACTTTCCTACTCTCTCAGAAATGATCATTTAAATTTCACATTCACTACTATCCCTTTATTGTACATTTCAGTCTCTGAAAATCACTGGGCTTACTCCCTTCCAAGAATAAGACAAGCATATATCACACTCAAGTCAGTCTCTGATGTTTTTTCTTCCCCAGAGAAATTCATGTGTGTATCTCACTAAAACTAATCACCAGGGTTTTATGCTCCCTCCAAAAAAATTGATGTGTGTCTCTATCACACACAAGCCAGCCCCTCGAGTATTTTTCTTCTTCAGAGGGCGTGTGTGTGGTAGTGGCCAGTCCTCAACTTTTCTTCTCTCAGAAAAAGTCACATTTCGTTTACCTCACTCACTCTAATCACTGGGGTTTCTTCACCCTTAGTAAATGGTTTGTGCGTTTATATCAATTAAGGTAGTCACTGGGGTTGTCTGCCCTCTCATACAAAATTAGTCTTTGAAGATTTTCAGATCGCTCAAATCAGGTCCCTGTACAAAGGTCAAATTAGTCACTAGTACTTCCTCCTGCTTCAAAACACAAATAAAATTAGCACCTATGAAAACGAATAGATGGTATTTGGGTAAAATGGAAACACCAGGCAAGGTGGGGTAAATGTACATACCAGGGGGGCTCCAAAGTTTGCACTTTTGGCCAAAGATTTTCTAGGATAATATTGACTAAATCTGGACTTTCTGCTTTTAAAGGCTAAAGTATCTTGAGTGACATTCGTTTTCACCAATACAAGAGCGAGTCTTCATCTTCACCATGGCTGGCAAATATGCGTTCAAACCACGACTCAATTAGTAAAGGGAGTACTCTTATCTGTTCTACTACTTCCCGTCAAATCTGATTTCATATCTATTTTACATTATTTTTTTATCAAAAGAGCATAATACATGAATAAACATATATGTGTTTGATAATCCTTAGAAATTTTTATTTTGGCCCTGTATATTTATGCTATAATCAGAGTCAACCTAGCTAAATTAAATTCTTAGTGGGGAGAAATGTATTTGTTTCTGCCTGTCAGGTGTTTGTTTTCAATTTCGGTATGCTTGGGAGTAATACTCTCGGGAGGATAGCTCAGTGGGAACATGCTCGCCTGAGAAACAAGACGACGAGGAGTAATACAGGTTCGATCCCCGGTCCGTGCTTTGAAACCTCTGGGTATTAAGCGTGTCATAAATAACCATTTACAATTCACAATTTCATAGTGACTGTGAGAGATAGAAGGCAACTAAACTGACATGAGATTATCAAGTAAAGGTAGAGATGGTACTTTTACCATCTCTACTTTTAATTGGTAAATTGGAATTGGGAATACGTTCCATAGTTACTGAATAATGGTGTTTGTCAGTGAATTGAGCAGATTGAAAAAACTTAAATATACCAAAAAAGTACAAGCAGAGGTATTGTCCAGGATTCGAGTCAGCTTCTCAATCTGGCCATCCTGATCTGGATAAAAACATGAGGAGAGGAGAAATGTAATTATATATTTAACACTGAAAACAACGCCTTGTAATGTCGAGAGTTACACTGTGTAAAAGGTAGACAATCGGAGATGGCAACCGATCTGAAAATACAGAGCTAGCTCTTCGGCAGTTCGTATTATCTTTCTTTTCTCTGCTTCATGTTAAAGCCTAATGATGCTGTGCCAAGGAACGGGAACAGTGGGCAATGGCTATAGATGTCTGGCAGGGAAGTTAACTAATACACACTTTTTTGTCAGCAGTTTTACTTTCACTATGCTGAATGCTAGCCACATTAGTTTACTCTATCCTTTTTTTTACTTTGACAGGCCAAGCTTAATTTAACAGATACGGCGGCCGGGCACCTTCAATAGGAAGCAAACATGGTAAATTCTCCTGAAGAACGTTCAATATTTCATATCACACAAAAGAAACATGTTGAGATTGTGACCTATGAATTAGTACACAGGTGTGATTACTAACACAGTATATAATAATAACTTGACTATTGTGTGCACAGATATTGTGTTCGCCACACACACTTTGCACTTGAAAAATGACAACCAAGTGCCTGTAGAATTCCTATTTTTGCAAATGGTTGCATTTCACCAGTTAATGAACAGGAATGTGTGACAAATCTATTTGTTTGTAATGAATTAATTGATGATTTAATTGTTTGTTTTAAATTGTTGTGGATACATAATAAAATTGCTTTTATATCTTGGGATGGATTACTAGGCCACCTTGAAGAGCGAAACCTGTCATGACCCTCTCTCTATCTCAATGTGAGAATATTGAATCCTCCCCCGGAAATAGATAGAGAGCGCGCTTTAGGATTAGCTTGATCATGCAAACCGGGATTCCTCTAAGATTACTAATACAATATCCCATTGTAACATCAACACTCTATGGGCTTTTACCCAATTCCTGTTCTTCTGTTGTACTTTATGTCTAGAGAGCACCCCTTGGTTTCGTTTGCCAAGTTCTTTTTTCTTTGAAACAATCGCTTGATCATAGGAATGCTTGTGGATAGAACTGCTTTTGAAACCCGATTGTGTAGAAGATTGAAGCAATTTTTTGCTGAAGTGTCTGAAAGTTCTTCCAATGAAGAAAGGAATGATTGTAGGAACCGAGGACAAAATCCAATAATTTCAAATAAAAGTTCATTTTTTTAAACCCGGGTTGTTATTAGATAAACTCTCACTATCCCACTATAACATCCAACAGTGGGATTGTATAATATTAAAAACCTGGCCAGCCGATACCTTCATTAGACAGAGTACCCTAAATCCCCCTTGTCCCGAACCTTTTTTTTCAGTACCAAGTTATCGTCAATCCCTGGTCCATCAGGTGTGGAGTTCAATCTATCTAAGCCTTTCCATTCGATGGAATCAGACTCAGAGGGGTCAGGCAACTTTGAAACTCTAACAGGAGGAGTCGAGACCTGTTTCTTTTCTGATTCCGAAGAAACTGCAGAAGGAACCCTTACCCCACCAGAAGAAATAGCATGTCATGGTCCAGTTAGCCGCCCATCAAATTCAGGCCGAAGCTAGACTTCAAGAGAACTTGACAAAAGCAAGCAAGACCCCTGTGACCTCAAGGGATAATCTAGCCATACCTAGAGGATGAGGATCTAGGAAACCTCTTTCTGAACTTCAAATGATTAGCCAAGCAATGGGATGGTAAGGAAATCTAAAAAAAAAATATCTGAGACTTTTGCTGAAAGGTGAGCTACAGACCGCCTATCAGCTTCTTAATCTTTATCCATAAAAGAAGGGCTGTTGAAAAGAGTAGGCCAAGCCTGTAACTTGTATCAGCAAATTTTAAGGGCAATTAGATTAAATCCCGGAGACAGCCCCCTTGAAATGGGAGAACAAATTAAAAACACAGATGCTCTTTGGATTAACAACAAAACAATGGAAACATTGGTAGAAATTATTACTTTAGAACAATTCACCAATTCTTTATGACCCATTTTGCAAAAGGCACTGACAACTAAATCAACCTACCCTAGCCATGGCCATTGAGAAGGCCCAAAACCATTCGGATGCAGCTAAACACTTCACTCAGTACACCAAGGTGAGGAAGGAAAGATCACAAACCTACTCACAGGCCCCAGCCCCAAAAATTAGATAGGGGAGGAGGATCCTTTAAAACCATGGAATGGATACTGAAAGAAAGCATGGAAGTTGAAAGACCTGACCCTAGAAGTAGAGACGAAAATAAAAGAGAATAACCTAAGGGAGGCAAACCTTTTCATCCTATCTGCTTTTCATATAGAGAAACTTGCTATTTGGCCAGGTACTGTCCAAAAAATGTAAACGAAGAACCCATAGAAATAGGCTGTCAAAAAGGAGAAGAGTGGGAAGAACCCGAAGAAGATCTGGAAACCTTTAGCACATGTTTGTGTCAGTCCTCTGCTGACTTCACATATGAAATGGCCTCGGTAAATGGGAATCAAGTAAAAGCATTAATTTACTCAGTTAGCAAACAAACCACCATAAGGGCTAACTTGGTCACAAGAACAAACCTCGAGAATGCCCCTTAGTTAAAGTTACATGTGTACACAGGGATAACGAAAGATACCCTAAGATACCCATGTACATTAACATCAGGGGCGAATAATGTCTGATATCAACAGCCATCATTCCTGGGCTCCCCGAAGAAGTCATTGTGAAAAGTTATGCGAGAGTACTTGGATATATCTTGGTCTTTTTCTTTCCAAGGTCTTCAAACTGAAGAACCTAGACCAAGACCAACTATATCCACCTTGCATAGGGGAAGGGTATGTGAGAAACCTGAAGGTGTCTCACCCGCTAGTCCCTGGGGAGATCTGTCATCCAGTTGGCCAGGACACAGCCATCACTTTTGGATCCAGTTCCTGCGGGTGGACCAGTGCAGGAGGTTCACCTGGGTGAGGGGTCTTCGGGGAGTGGGAGTGGGACAGCAGATGAAGAGATGTGGTATCCTCTTCCCTGTCAAACCTTTACCCCATCCTACAAGGTAGGATATTTAGGAACTCAACCCACCCCCCCCTTTCTTACACAAACACTATCTAACAGGCAGCTCGCTATGAGAGAAAACGGACTAACACCCGAGCTGTATACCTGAGATGTCCTAATACAATGGTCAGGCAGGGTCAAGCAATTGCTGACCATCACACACACCTGACTTCCATTACACTTCCCCACATGAATAAAAGGCAGAGCATGAGAGCACCCTATGAGCAAGGCAAAACACACAAGGGAGCAGCAGTTCCAAGATGTCATTTTAACACAAGGTGAAAGATGGCAAAACAGAAGGAGATCACAACAAAGGAAGTGCCCTTGACCATGCCGACAAGGAGCTGTTACTTTCACAAACCCTTGTGAATAGAAAATGTAAGAAGAGGAAACCAGACTGAAGATTCCTGCATTGTGTGTCGGAGGTATCCCGTGCCCTTCCACGTTGATAATCAAGGCGGGTGAATCGCTTGACGCTGTGGTTCTGTCCTTGGCTCCTACAGTAAAGCAGTGCCAGTGAGAACAACACAGCAGTGATTTGGAGTGACTGAAACTAGACTGGTCTGTGTTGAAGCCAAGGTTGCAAGCAGCAACATTGTTTGGGGAGCGCCGAAACGAACAGTCTATGAAACGCATGTGATAACCAACGCAAGTAAAAATTTAACAACAGTTGAGTGATTGAACTTTGAAACCAAGATACGATACCATTGAAAAGGTGGTCTGGCAATGTGTGTGCTTTCATCCATATGTCTCTGTAAGGTATCCAACTGAGAACAGACAAAGGAGAAAGAGTGGCAAAGAACTGTGCATCAAAGTGGCCCTGCAATTTGTAGAGGAGCAGCTGCATGACTCTGCAGGAAACCCTGCCCCCCACCTCCCATATGTTGGAGACTTGAGATCGTGCCTTGTTTTTTTTAAACATTTCCTTTTCTTTTTTTTTGGTGCTTACGCACCTTTACAAAAAGGCAGAAAAAATCTACAAAATAAAACACATATTTTTTTTACAACAATATTCAAAATACTTAAAGTACATCGAAGCACATACACAATAAGAATCAATATCAACACACAACATCTTTTCAAACTTCCTTATTCAGAACAAATTAAGCAGAAGAAATAATACATCTAATCTAATAATGGTGTTTCTCTAAATCCTAAGTAAAAATTGCTTTTGTCTGCACCATGTAGATTTTACATCATTGTAGCAGGCGAGCGACAAAAAGAGCTTCATATTTAAAAAAATGTCACAACATTATTTGTTTTTTGTTTATATCGGAATCATTCTGCCAGTGCTGCAGAAAGAGCTATTTCTATGAGCCGTAAAAGTCTAACAGTTGCCAAAATTATGGCATTGCTTGTTCCCCACATGCACCTGGCTCATATGAGATTCCGACCAAAAGCTGTGTTTGCATTTTGGAAGTCTTTCAATGTTTGTAATCTGCTTTGTTTCGAAGTGCGGGCAAAAGAGGAAAAGATGTTTTCGAGTTTCCTCAGCCTCAGCAGTGGAGCAAAAATGACATGACGTGTCGCAGAGCAGCCTTTCATTTGAGAACCGGTGTTTAGTTCACATTTTTGTATAAAGCAAATCAAAACGAAATCTCATATATGATTTGCGGGCAACAGGACAAGGACATAAGTTTAAATATGGAAGATGGGGGCGTTGACTATGGCGAAAGATGGCGTATTCAGAAAAGGAAGAATTAGGTGGAGATTACGGAAGATGTTGCAGCCCCTTTAGCCCAGTCATTCAAGAACAATCTTTTTTTTGCAAGACCCATCTTCCATTGCAAATCCTCTGGTAATAGTTTGATTTGTCCCAATAATGTGAACGTTCGTTTCTGAAAAAGTTCAATGGAGATGGGCTGTGATTTCTTGAGAATGATGGAAAAATCCTTGTATAAAGAATTTGAGGGTGGTAATAACATTTTCATAAAAGTATTTAACATTCTCCAATTAAAACGAGATGACAAAGAGTTAAGCCCTAATTCGTGTCTCACCAGTGCGTTAGGCAGATAATTAGGAGGGCCAAGAGTGGTCTTCCAAATGTTCCCTTGGAGCTTGTTCAAAAACGAGTCCAGGTCAATGAGACAAATATCCAACCCATAGAGAATGACAGCCTCCACTTTCCTAGAGTAGAATTCAATTAAATGGATAAGTGAAAATATGCAATATGCAATATTTGTGGAAAACTAATTTCATGTGTCCAATTAAAGGGAAGACTTTCCCAACAAGAGAATTCTGCCAATGCAAAGCTTAGGTGTTGTTTGACAAGTTATATCCTAAATAAGTTAAATGTTTGACAAAGTGGATTTCTTTTAAATTGATGTTTTTGGTACAGTAGAGAAAAAAGCATTCAAGCTTATTCTGAAGGCCTGCATGTGTGAGATCTAGGAGAAGGACATCGTCACTGTATGCCAACCAAGAGAGGTGCAGATTGCCTATGCGGACAGCAAATGACTTGTTAACATCCCAAATGCGATCGATATCCGCTAAGTAAAGATTAAACAATACCGCTGCGAGGTTACACCCCTGTTTGACACCGATTGCAGTTGGAATTGTTTCAGTCAGGAGGCCTTCTTGTGTGATCCGCACACTTTGAAGTTGGTATTATGATGTAAATTTGTACTCCAGCATTTTTTGCCATAGTATTCCTCTTATCACGCTGTCAAAAGCGTCCAAGATGTCCAGAAAGGCTATGAATATGGGCCCACTGGCAGAGGAATGCGATAGGGAAGTAAGATGGGCCAAAACTCTGGCATTTAATTGCGTACCCATAGATTTGCGGAATCCTATTTGCGCTTTGATTAGAATTTAATTCTCTGGTGTCTACATCATGAAGAATCAGGAGTGCAAAGACTTTGGCAGCTACGTCAATTAGCGCAATAGGGCGAAAATTGAGAGGGTAATTCAATGGGCCTTTTTTGTGTAGATGGTTAATGATAGATGTTAACCATGAAGGCGGAACTGTTTTAGTTTTAAAGATGGATTGATAAACTACTAGGAAAATATTTGCCCAGAACAAGGGATCATCTTTAATCACGCATGGCAATAAACCATCAGACCCTGCACATTTCGATGGTTTAAGCTTGTTAATAGCGAAGACAATGTCAGCGTTTGACCACGGACACAAGTCAGGAATGTGATGAATTATGTTAAAGACCAAGTGGTGCCATCAATGGCAGAGTCCAAAGTGGCATGTTCTAAGCCACATGTGGTGTGTAGAAGCCTCCAGGTGTCTCCGGTGTATGATTACGTATGTTTCGGACCATTTTTTGGTTTGCTTCCAGAGATAATAGGAAGTGTAATCTTTTCCCTTTGTTTTTGTATTTTTGTAAAAGAGATTTGTTAGAGCTGATATATGACTCAAGGTTTAAAAAGAATATATTCTTCTTTAGTCTTTTTACTTCAAGATTTTTCCTAGTTTTTAAACTTGCAAGCGCAACAGAAAAAGGTGTACAAGAAATAGAAACATGTAAAGAAGATTTGGATAATGAAACAAGAGAAGAAAGATGAGAATGAATCATGTTGAGATTTCATCCTAGGATTTTTTTCAGGAGGACAAACGTCTTCATGCGAATGTTTCCAGAGATCGCGGTTAACGAGAAAGGTTAGTCGTCTGCATGTGTAAGCATTCCAATAAATCAAAAGCATTGCACAATCGATTTGGATTAAAGCTAAGTCTGGTGATGATGTACATTTCTTAACAACCAGCATCAAAACTGATCTAATGGGAATGTGGTCACTTAGCTCAGAGGGATGTGTCACAATTGGCGAAAGTAGGCCAGATAGGTTTCTTGACGCCACTATAAGATCAATCGTAGATGAGACAGAGCCTCTCAGCCATGTGTGGAATTTTACTGGAAATTTGGGAAGTACAGCATGTAGATCCTACTCTTTCAAAATACCCTTCCATGTTTTGCCATTTGAAAATTAGTGCTTGTGATACGTGGGTACAGGGGATATAGTATCAGAAAGTGATAATGGATAAAGGGAAGCGTTAACGTCACCCCCTATTAAAATTTTCACGTGTGGACTGCTTATGAGTATCTCAAGGAGTGTAAAATTGAGTGTATGTATTGCAGTTTTAATGGGCAGAGTGATAGGATTACAATAGAGCGAGATAAGCATGAGATTTTTACAAGAAGGAGTGTGAAGGCTTAAGTCAACCAGGAGAAACCAGATAGAAGCAGTAGTGTGATTGATTGTAAAACGCAAGTTATTGTTAAGAAGGATTGCTAAGCCTCCTGAGGGTCGCCCAACATTCTTTTGCATGGCTAGATTATGAAACGAGGTAAAGCCATCCAACTGGATGTCCTTTAAACTAGGTTTTTTAGCCCACAACAATTCCAGGACTGGATGCACAATTCATGCAATTATGAGGCAGGTAAGGGTTGTGCATTAGCAGCCACTGTCTTCATTAGAAGTGCAAACCCTATTAAACCATTAAATGCTGTTATGAGGGAGGCCAATTGCGGTAGAATCTGACAGTTATTATTCCCTTTGGATGTAGATGATTATATTTCAGTGAGGCATCTAGGTGCAATTTGAGGTTGAAATTCCAAAAATTACCATGCATCCTCAAGGGAAGAAAAGGCCTGTAGTTCTAGGCCCAGTAAAGCCAGGTCAGTTCTAAACTCCCAAAGTAATTTTGCTATGATTGATGATTGCACTTTGCAGAGCATGCTATTGTGCATGTTTGACACCAGCATTTGTGCCAATTGCGCAGCATGTGTTCGAAAGAAGATACCCATTGAGACAACCTTACTGAATGTCTCCCCGAAGCAATGACAACTTAAGGGAGGATCTCCCTGAAGCAATATGAAAAAGAGCAAAGAAAAACATTAGTGACGTCACAAGAGACATATATGACGTCCCGAGATACTGGCTGAAGAGGATGTATGGATCCTACAGAAACTAATGATGAAGTAAAGAATCAAGTGAACTTTTAAATACAAAAAAGAAGATTACATGTGCACAAAGTGCTGCAGAGAACAAACCGTTCAATAATTGTTCAGACGCTGAAACGCAAGTAGTCTAAGTCATCATAGAAGCAGCAAGGACTTATGAAGATCAAAGGGAAAACTGTTGCAGCAAGAATAAGCTGAATCGTGGAGCTGCATGGTGAGGTTGTCTGGCCTGGAGTCAAGACCAAAGCAGCAAATGTCATCTATCTATTCTGGAAAGGAGGGAACATGTGAAGGATGAATCATCCCTTGTTAAGGTACAAAGAAAGAACACCAGGAGTGCCAAGTTTAATTCAATTAAGGCATTTAAGGCATTTAAAACCTGAAAAATTGACCAAATCGTGGTCTCCTGTCATGTGAGCCAAGGATGACATAGAGTTTGTACTTGGAATCTCAGAACACGATAGTGAGTGCTCACACTCCCATGTATTCTGAATACAAGGATACTTTTGAAAGGCCAAGCTCAAAGACAATCTTCATGGCAGAAGGCATATGTGATGACAGATGCTGGGTTAATTAGGTGGCGAAGTATTGGCATGCCCCACCTCCTTGCACCTGGGTCTGGGTTTACGTGCTGATAAGTGAACCAAATGTTCCAGACATGGCACAAGCGTGCCAACTAATTGTAGTAGACCATATAATAAAGAAACTAATAGTTTGAAAACCAATGTGAAACTGTGTATCTAATGTTTTTGAAGATTACATGTTTTAGATATAGGCATATAATGTCCACCTGACAGTGGGCAGCCAATCACAATCCTAGTACCTATAGAAAATATACTTAGTTGTTCCCCTTAAGCCAATCCCGACCCTTAGAGGGTTTTTCAGTATTTGCTACGCAGTACGATGTCACCGCTGATGTATTTTTGATATATGAACTATGTTTTGTGAAAAGATTGCTGATAGAACCTGAGCGTAAGTCAATTGATGTTCATTGTAAACTCCCTGTTTTAGATAATTATTAATAAAACAGTATGTTGCCATCTTCCTGAGTTGGTTCGGTTATTTTGGACTCTGAGTTATTCTGTGTGATCCCAGCCATTACATGCACGTTCCTAAAGGGCCCTAAGCTCAAATGGGTCAAGCAGAATTCTGTGCACAATCGAAGCTCTACGATGTTGATACTGCTAAGAAAGTTGATGACAAAGTAGAATTAAGTTGGTCTGAGCCCGAACGAGGGAGATCAATTGAAAGCTTTGGGTTAAAGCAAGTTTGTATTAAAATGAACTAAATTGGTCCGAACCTGGCGAAGGGAGACTGAACATTGTGATAAAACGGATTTGAGCCCAGCTGAGGAAGATCCGTGATGAACCGTGAATCACCCAAGAAATTGGATACATGAAAATCCTACAAGCATTTTTTTTAAGGGTAAATTTGCCCGTCTGAGAGAGATCCGAGGTGAATAGTGAATAACCTTAGTAATTGAGTATGTGTGAAATCCTGAAAGGAAAATAACGTAACGTTTGTTCGTCACATTGGGCCCTCTGCCAGAAGAGACTTTGTAAGCCAAAGAGACTTGGGCACAAAAGGCCCTGGTGCTATGTTTTGAACTGCACCCCCGTACTAGAAACCAGAGAATGTGCTAAGCTCGAGTGCATCGCCTTATTCCATGCTGAAAACGTGGGGAAGGGAGGCCAATGGCCTGAACATCCTGACATATCATTTCTTGAACACATTTCTTTTACATAACATTGCTTCCCACACTATTTGTGTTTAGACGTATGGATTTGTAATAATTGTATCAGTATAGGCCCTTTTAATTGGACAAGACACTACTAGGAATTTATTATTATTATTTAATGGTCAAAGCTTGCTCCCATCTGTAGATTTAGGATTAGATAGGTGTTTTGCAAACCCTTTTTGAAGTTCAATAAACATCCTTGAATTGTGGTCACTTGTGTCTGTCTTACTGTTGATACCATTACAGTAGACTTCAGTAGGCTATTACTTAAGTAAAGATAGGTGTGAGAAAATGAACACTTCAATGAGGATGGTCATGCAGCACACATTGATTCCTGACTCTCATGCCTGTATTGTTGATGTAGCCCCTGTTGGTGGGGCTTTTGTATGCCAAACAAGAAGGAGACACAGAGCTGTGCTTATGCTCCAACTCCAACCCTAAACTAAACTGCCCGTTGCCAGACTCCTCATCTTCCTCCCAACATGACATCCCCTTAAAGGGCACATCTAGCTCGAGAGCCTTCATAAAACCTCCCTCTCACGTATCTCCTTATGTCCATCTCATATCTCTTCAATCAGTCTGCTGGTCCTTTTGATAATTTGTCTCGGCCTGTCGTCCTTCTCACTTTCAACGTCTGGAAACCCTGTACCTTCCTGCTGTATGGTTCCCCCTTCATCCCTCGTTGTCTCTTGTGTCTTCTGCATCTCCATCTGCTCTTGGCCCCAAGCTCGCACTGGTCTGTTACAAACGTGAACCTCTTTCCAATCACAAAGTGGTGAAAGTACTTGCATGCCCAAACCACAGCTAAACTTTCCTTCTCCACCTGCGAGTATGCACTCTCTGTCTGTGATAGAGCGCAACTGTCTTAGGACACGGCAAAACTCACTGGTGCCTTGGGAGAGTATGGCCCCCAGCCCAACGAAGCTGGCATCAACGACAATCTCAGTGGGCCATGTTAGCTTAAAATAGGCTAGTTGTGTTGCACTTGCCAGCTCTGTTTTATCGGTCTCAAATGCACTCTGACATTCCTTTGACCAGTGGAACTGTACATCTTTCGGCAGCAACCTTTGTAATGGTTCAGTGAGTATGGCATATCTTGGAATGAACTAGACATCCCTAGAAATGACCTCACATTCACCACTTGTGCCGGCGCCGGGTGCTCTTGGATGGTGTGAACCTTCTTCAGGTTCGGTTCCATACCTTGTCTGGAAAATATGTGGTTGTAGAAACATAGCCTGTACTTGCTGATGTTGCCCTTTCCATATTTCAAAGTAAGCCCAGCCTTCCTCAGCATGTCACACACTACCATGAGGGCTTGATCATGCTCTTCCTGGGACCTCCTGTATACAAGAATGGCATCAGAGAAGTTAAACGCTGACCCCATGGGGATCATCAACTGCCTGATGGCCGCCTGGAAAGTTTCTGCTGCTGATGAAACTGATATCCAAAATGTAGGCCTTTACAACGAAACAACCCATCATGGGTAGCAAATGTGGTGATTCATCACCCTTGATTCCGGATGCAATTCCAACTGGTGATACCCCTGGTTGATGTCCAGTTTAAAAAACTTTGTCGCACCGTTCAGTAAAACAATAATTTATTCTATTTTGGCCCTGGATGTCTCTCCTTCTCTATCTCTGTGCTGGCCACTGTCATGTCAATACACAGTCTTAGTTTATTTCCTTCCTTTGGCCCTACGACCAAGAGTGAGAACCACCTTGTGGGGCTGGTTACTCTCGCAATAATATCATTGTCCGTCAGCTGTTTCAGTTCTCTGGACACTGCCTCTTGTAGGTGGAACCCTACCCTTCTGGGGTGTTGTGGAACACGCCTGATGTTTTCGTTGATGTGTAGTCACACTACAGTGACTTTCAGCTTTCCTAGACGTTAAAACAACTCAGTGAATGTTTGTTTGATTACCTCTTTCCCCATCAACACCCCAGACATTTGAGCAATGTTCTGGTTTCCCACTGTCTCTGCACTGCATCTGACAATATCGATGTCCCGGAGCTGAATATCTATCAGCCCAATGTCTTTCGCTGTCCGGTAGCTGAGTAAACACTTTCCACTCACTGGACATATCAGCACGTGATGGCGGTGTCAGTCATTTTACCATTGCGTAGCGTCCTCTGAAACTGTCCAAGTGATGGCAGCAGCGGGTTGGCTCTCCCTTGAAAGATGCATACTCTGGACTGTGCTAGCTCTCTCCTGTCCCCTGTTTGTAGAAACTCCTGTTCTCCCATGATGTTGACAGTAACTCGGTGTCTATGAAGAAACAATCCGATGCACTCCCCATTTTGGCCATTACTTTCTGGGCTTCCGTTTCTTCGTGCTCGCCATGCCTAAGATTTACAATCTCGTCACTGTACTTGGGTAAATATTCATCATATTTACTTTAGAATTCTTTCCGAGTACTCATACTGGTCGAGGCTCTGTCCTGCCTGCAGCACCTGGCCTTCGCTTGGGACTTCACCATATTCTTGACTTTGGCCCATCACCCTAATCATCCTCCTCAGTGGCTGCAGCTAAAACGGTGGTGGCCTCAACTGTTGAAGTTTTGATCAGGCCATAAGGTGCCATGCGGTGGGCATCACTTGTGACTGTCTTCCTGGTGGGAATGGTCTCCCTTACCAGCAGATGGTGTTGAAATGGCCCTTCAGGCCACACGTCTTACACTGTTGGCTGACGGCTGGGAACATCCCACAGAGCGGCAATGGCTGGCCACATCGGTAGCATAGTCTCTGTTCGCGAGGCCCAGTCTGAAACTGCATGTAACTGTCTCCCTGTGGGCCTCTGGAAGTGGATGTGTTGACACCAGGCCCTCTTTTCCATGTCCCTCGATGTAGAAAGTGCTGCCACTGTCTCCTCCTTTCGTTTCTCTTCCTCAGTGTCTTCATGACAGTCGCCTGCACCTCAACTCTTTTGTGGACCCTCCGCATCTCTATAACTTCATTGATAGTTAGCAGCTTCTTTGGGTGCTGCTTCCGCAGGGCAGATGACACGCACCCCTCTATGGTGCAAGGTCGGATCGCCTCATCATCCGAGAACTCTCAAAACTTGCAGTGGACTAACTTCTAACAAAGACGGGTGATGAACTCCTACATGGTTTTGTGGGAGGACTGTTGACATTGGTTGAATATGTATCCCTCATAAACCCTTTTGGGCTGTATCACCAGTTTTATGTTCAGTGCAGCTACGAGTTCGTCATAGGCGGTTCTCTCCCCGGCCAAGATCATCTTGATGATGCTCTTTATCTCCTTAATGGAGAGGTTCATGAAGATGTTCTTCAGGACTGGTGATTTCTCTTCCCCTGTGGCTCTGATGAAGTGAACAAAGTTTTCAACCCATACGTCTACCGTGGCCCCTTGTTGCATTGTGGTAGGAGAGCGAACTGGGAGGGTTTTTTGAGAAAAGCCATCTTCCCCTTCTTCGCCATGCCTTGTGGCACAAGGCCCTGTCCTTATGCCTGGTCAAGCATGCTACCGCCGAGCCCTCTGCACACCTTGCAGTTATTCTCTACACTCCCTTGCAGGGTAACGTGGTCTCCGGCTCCGCGGGCAGCCCTTGTCACCGCTTGCAACTTCAGTGCTCACTTGCCGGTGTGATATGTTGCCATCACAGTTCTGTTGCCATGAACCATGGGCCAGTAGTGCCAAAGCAAGGAACCAGAGTCACCTTACTTTAAGTCCTGATGGCTATGCTGGGTCCGGTGATGAGCTGACCCGGCACCTGTCGTGGCTCGGTGACAAATTGTCATTTTTCTTTAAGGAATAAAAGTACATAACTTTTTCTTCTACAGTTCCTTCAATAGATGTCTACGCTGACCTGATGAAATGTGGACTGCTGTGCCGGGGAGTGGGGGGGTTCCCAACTGCACCGCGGCCTCCACAAGTATAAACGTGGCCTCCCGGTCTCTGGTTGCATGCACACTTGCCAGCAGCGCCGACACGCAGGAGGGGCACAACGGATGCCTGAGAGTAGGGCCCCAGCCATTGCACTTACCAGGATGCAGTGCACACTGCAAATGAAGTAGGATGTGGTGTTCGAACTGCAGAATGAATGCAGATAATGCATCAATGGACGCAAAGTGCCGGAGGAGCACCGACAGGACACAGATACAGCAGAGAGTGCTGTTTATGGTAACATTTGAAACAAGAGGGATGGCGTCCTGCCACTTATTTTAAGTCTGTTTATATATATATTTTAGTAAAGGCTATGTTATTCAGCATGCATAATATGGCAAAAGCTATTTCATTAAGCTAGCTGTCATACGTATTCAAAAAGATGAGCAATTGAGCCCTTCAAGGGTGCACTGTAGCTTTTTATTTAGCCAGTGTTAGTAAATGCAGAGAGAATTTTCTGCATTTAGGTTCAACATGAAACCTTTTCGTTTTCTGGTGTACATGTGGATCAAATCACATTCATCTTATTAAACAGATGCAACAAAGAAAGAATGGCAAATGCTTAAGAAAATGTAACAAATAAAACAAACAGATGCACAATCATTGGTGGTTTTCCTAAGTGTGCAATGAATGCAAAGAAACACAAGGCAAACACCTGTATGGAATGTGTGAAGTCAAAACCATGTGTCAGAGAAAAGGCATTATTTCTTTCTGAACCTGGGTTAATTTATTGCTGGCTCCTAGAGAAAAGGGACCTAGTCGTTGGTCGTTGGTTATGGTAACATGCTCATGACCCACTCGTCACCAGTTGTTTGAGGGGCTTTTGTATGCCTCCCAAGAAGGATCCACAGAGCCGTGCTTATGCTTCATACACTTTATTCAACTCCAACCGTAAACTAAACTTCCCGTTGCCATGCTCCTCCTCTTCCTCCCAACAAGACGTCCCCTATAAGAGCACGTCTAGCTCCAGATCCCTCATAACACCCCGACTGGGTGTGATTTTTCCGGCTTGTGACATTTTATTTACTGTTGCCCATATATGTGCCTTTGCTATAACTAAAATCGCTATTGTGACATACGGATTCCTGACTCTTATGCCTATACTGCTGTTGTCGCCCCCATTCACACTGGGGGCAGCTTTGCCAGCCTGTGACACTTAATCTTACTGTTCCCCATTTATATGCTTACTGTGTTGTTCACGCCAATCGTGCTTTAACAAGGACCCAGCAATGGGGCTTGTCCTTTAGCTTCTTGTCCTGCAAATGTATTTCCCACTGTTTGTCTACATTGGAACTGCATTTCCACTCCCTACCCTGTATTTGTCGTGTAACAGTATACCTCACTACCTTTACTGTGTGACTGTCATACTACCATTTAACTTATAACATCACCTGTTTTTTTTCTGTTTTGCAACCATGCAACCCACAACCCAACTGTAACTGTAACTAGCACCTAGATACCTCAGAGCGTTGTGCGCTACTATAAATGAAAAATAAATAAATAATAAATAAATACAAATGAAATGTTGGCTTCACTGACACAGAGCAAAGTAGGGTGGCCCCTTGCATTGCTTCCTTGAAAGCAATTTCTTAAAATGTACCATGCACAGCAACTATTTTTTTTTAAGATAAAAGAACTGCAGAACATCTCCTAAGGTGCTCATGGAGAATGACGTCTGAGTATATTAAGAAGGCACTGCACTATTAGGCCAATCATTGCAATCACAGTCATGGCTTTGGTTTTGCATCATTACAGCGTACCGTGCTGAGATTTGAAGAATGATTAGAGCTGCTCTCTTCGGTAAGGGAGGAAGCAAGATCATTGGCTTTGATGTCACTTTCAGATAGGAACATCATGTGAGCTGGGAGCAAGGTAATTATGATGGACGCCAAGGTCAGTATAATTATAAGCATCTCAGGGATTATTACCTCTGCCGCATTACATTGAAAACTAGCAAGCGAGGCAGCAGCCTCGTTTGTGGGATGCCTCCGTGCAACATTTTTTATATATATTTTTGCAATTTGAATTGCTATTTCTGTTTTAGCATTAATAGCGATTAAAATAATTACGCATACGCTTAAAACCATGACATTTTAATGTTATTTATGTTCAGGCACAGCTAACGACAGAAAACAAAGAAGAAAAGCAAATGAGCAAGAAAACCCAATTATGAGAATTGTATTTGTATTCAGCTACATAGTAAATGCAATACCATATATTTTCGTAGACAGTGAAATACTCAAAGAGATACCAATTTAAATTGAAAGCCTGGGTAATATTTCAGAGGAGATCGCTCTGATGTTTTCCTTCTAGTCAAACATTTTTGGTGTTTTAAACAGCCCTAGGCCCATAGCTTATTTTTGGGGAAAATGTTTGCTCATTAATTAATTTGGCAACAGCAAGACATGTTATGTCAATACCACTTTCAAATGCAATGGGTTCATGGAAGTGCATTTGATTAATGAAGTGATAAAAAGTTGCACTGCAATGGAAAGTTAGTTGTCTGCCAAGGCTGATATCTGTTTGCCATTGAAACAGACCTGCTGAGCTTTGCGGAAACTGAAAGGTGCTAAAAGACATGGTCTGTACAGAAAAGAAAATGTGATCAGAATCAGTATGTTCTTTTCATAATTTGTGGTAAGTCTGCCAAAGTTCACTCCAGCTGTTAGAGGCTACCGGAATATCACTGCCCGCTATCTCCTTTCTTCTGCTATGACGGTGTGTGATGACAGAGCCACCACAGATACACAGGAGCCAGTAAACTGTTTAATGGGATGCCCGCTTCTGCTCCTCCCTTCACGAGCATGACCACGTAGTTATTGGGCCAATGCCATGATGTACATTGGTGGACGCCTTAAAGGCATACACCTCACAACATTACCTCTTTATCATAACCGCAACTAAAATGAACATACATTAACAATGAATGATCTCACATGTGGGAGAAGTTGGTACTTCAAGATATTACAGTGTCCCAGTCCTTTCTATGAATCTAGAACAGTACGTGACCATCCTCAGAAAACTTCTTATTTGTTATTTCTGATACATTTGGGGGAGGCTGAGCCTCCTGGGTGTTCTGTACATTCCTTGGATTGAGGGCTATACCACTTTCCGGAAAGACATATCTAAAGGTTTCCAACTTCTTCTGGAGGAAAACTCACTTCTCTTTGTGGCAGGTCAGACCCTCTGCCTTTATTCTCTCTAAGACTGTTTCGAGTCATTACAGGTGTTCCACTTAAGTTTGGGCAAACACCAGAATTTCATCACTGGTGTTAATTGCACCAGGTAGTCCAGCTAGAGCTCTCCTGACAGCATGCTGAAACACCTCTGCCACCGAGGTGACACCACCGAGGAGACACCAAAGCTTACTTTTGCAGTGATTCAACCCTTTATGGATGGATAAAATAGTAATGTTCCTGGATCAAAGATGGAGCACCAGTTAATAGTACCCTACTCGTAAATCAAGTTTTGGAAAAAATGCAGCACCTTGTATATCAGATACAATATCATCAATATCGGGCGTGACACGTGTTTCCCTCCTAATAGTCTTATTAGGTAGCCTCGTTGGAAAAATTATCCTTACTGAATCAGCTGTTTTGGTTTCTGTGCCACCACTATCAGGGAGTCCCCTGGAGGGAGTTCTTCAACACACTCAATAATGTCAAGTGCTAATAGCTTATAGAGTTCCTCCTCCACTTTCCCTTGCAGGTGAAATGGGACTCTGTAGTGCTTCAGGACAACAGGTTGAATGGTATTGTCAATGTGTAGTCAAACTGGTTCTGCTTTCATGCAACCTATTCCATTGAAAATTGAGTACAACCTTTCAACCAGGAAATGTACATCCTCTATATGCATTCTCTATATATGGGCCAAACATAAAATTCACAATCTGTAGCGCTTCTGCCTAAGCGCAACCAAGCAGAGGAGACCCAGGTATGATGGTCACCACAAATGCTCCTTCGAATGGGAGTGGTTCCACCTCTACAAACGTAAAGCTACACACTGTAGTCTTCATCAGTGGAGAATGCTTACGTAGTCTCATGTATGCACCACTGTACATGGTAACTGGATATGGCGTCTCTTGAATGTGCACAATGTATCTGGACTGGTGTTTGAATATCCTGCCCACACCTAGCACGTTTGAGATGAAGAATATATTCCCACCTTCTTTGTCTACATCTTTGGTGTCAACGTCTTGCACAGGTGGATCTGATGAATGGCTGTTGTTTGTTTTTAACTTGCGATGGCAGTGGAAGTATTTGAGCTCTACAAGCTTTTGCAAAATGATTGCTGCATATATATCTGCCACAAGTATCTCTGTTTGCGGGGCAATCACCCATGTGTGGTAAAGATTAGCTGCAATATGGACAGACATTTGCCTATTCAGACAGTCTATCTGACTTTATAGCACCTCCTTTTTGGAACTGCTAAAAGGACCTCCTGTCAATCACCTAAGCTTCCTCAAGTTTGATCGCTTTCAAAGTGGAATCCATTCTGGATGCTCTCACTTCCGTCAATTCATGGGACCGTCCTAGTTCCAGAATCCTTGCAAGGCTGATGCCAGGATGTCTCAAAATCTGTTTTCGCAGGTTTACCAAGAAACAGACTTGCATGACCTGAGCATGTATTTTGTCTTCCTCGTTCTGGAGTACACACGTGAACACAAGTTGACGCAGCCGTGCCTGGATCGTATCCAATGACTCTTCCTCCTCCTAGTTGGTGTCACATAGCAGAGAACATTCATAGTCAGAGTTGACCATTGGACTGAAATAATTACTCAGGGCTGCTGTGGCTGCAGCATATGAATTACCCAAAGGATTCAGAGTTGTGAAGAATCTGTGTACCACAGGCCCCAATGAGTACAGAAGAGTGGACTTTTCTGTGCTACCGTTGAGTTACCCTGTGGCATCTCAGTACTTTTCCAGGTATTTTATCAATAGGGCCCATCCAGGCCCCTGACTGGAAATCAAATTCAGTTAGAGGGACCAGTGACCCATGTTGCCTGGAAATCATAGCCAGCCTAGCAGCTCTATTTGGATCATCTGACAGTCTCATCAATGTTGAACAACAAATCTCACCTTACACAGGGAGAATTAACGGATTGAGTTTGACCAATCAGGCAAAACGCCTCTGGACCGGATTCTTGACTACTGTCCTTTCAGTGCGTGGTATGGGCTTTGAGTGATGAGGAATCAACATTAATACATGTTTCTCCTGGAACAGGATTATCAGGGTGGAGAGGATGGAGGTGCACTAGAACTCCCAACAGAGTGGCAACCCGTGCATGATGTGCATGGCTGAACTCATTGTAGGCATACACCTCACAACACAATGCAACTGGGCCAATTTAACACAGTAAATTCACCATCACCCCCAAAAAGAAAGGAAATTCGTAACTATATTTCCACTGACTTTCAAGTTGCGTTCATTTGAATGTTAACATCACTGCACCAGTAGAAACCTGAGCCACTAAACTGAAATCGTATTTACATTAAATAAAATAAATCTTAGGAAAATGCAGAAGCACTCAGCGCTTAAATATGTTGTTGCTTGAAGGCTAGAATTTCCTACTTCTTCAAAAAGTTAAAATATGTAATCAGCTCTACTTTAATAGGACCTTGCACTACAATCTCATAACATGCATTTGGAGGCTTATAATAAATTCATAGTATGTGAGTATGACAAGTAAGGATGCTCAACATTGCCAAAATATGTCCAGTGGGAAAGTCAAGCTTTTCCAGGCAGATCCTAATGTCCTGTGGTATTCTCACAGGCTTTCCTATGGAGAAAGTTTGTCCTCAGGTCTATCGGTTGGATTTCCATCCCACAAACCCATCCGGAGGCTTGAGCCTCGATTAAGATGTTCGACCAACCAATTAGCATCCTCAAGCTAGACATAACTGGGTTGAGGGACTAAAAAAGGCCCTGTTCAATACATGTCTACTTTTTGGGTTTGTTTGGCTGTGCAGAGACACCTTGAGACACATTTCCTGTTATTCTGATCTCCAGGAGTATTAGGATGAGTAGTGGCTAAACCACCTCTGCAGCCCCCACACACTACAAACCAACAGTGATGCCAATGATAAAGGTAACACAGATAAGAGATATACCACCTTTGCCTTTTGTGGTAATGTGGGCCGAGGGCAGGATATACTATCAAGAGGGGTGTGAACGTGATCAAGTAACAACCCAAACTGCAATTGTACAACAGTCTAAAATAAAGGGAATGTTCAATGAAGTTTCTATAAAAATGTAAACACTTAAATTAAACACACCGTCTGAAAGAGAAACTAATTAGAATAACACCATGCAAAACCAGCCCCTTTGGAAAGAACACAACATATGCAAACATAGAAAAATGCAGCACTCTGAGTAGTGAAATAGGGGTGAAAGCAAAGTGACATGCTAATTTTTTACAATATATATAGGGGCTCTAACTCCCACTTGAGTAGAAAATACTTAAATACCAGAGTTCTAGAAAGAAAACTATCTGGTTTATTATCACACCTTTTGGAGCTCAATCCCATGCACACTAGCATTGCCCTGATGAATGCTCTGGCACAATGATACAAGGTACAGTGTTGAAACCTGAATATCGGCATATGTATGGATGTACTGCAGTATTTTGTCTTGTGTTCCATAGCACATAGTAATGTAATCTCTCGCACTAAATGATCACACTATGCGCAACTCGTCAAGTGTCTGTGATGCCCTCACTCATCATTATTGTTACCAGTTTGTGATGTGCTGATTTCAGTTCTCAATGTATAGAGAGTTTTCTACTTTGTATATGCATTTGGAAGAAAACTGTGACCCTCATTCCTGTGCTTCATATCTTTTCTACGCATTTTATTTCTATGGGCAGGTGTTAAAGTGGCTATTACTCAAGTGAGAGTGGCAGTCATATGATGTACTTATGCTGTGTTATGTTATGTTATGTTATGTTAAGGACATTTTTAGAGTGCAGAGTCACCCAAGGGTACCATGGAGCTAGAGAGGGAACACGGCACACCAGCAAGCTAGTCGGCAGCAGACATCGAAAACAAGTAGGTTTTTATGGAATTTCTAAAAGCGAAATGATTTGGCAGATATTTTATTGCCAGCAGAAATGTGTTCCATAGTTGAGCCGCAGCTATAGAAAAGGCTTGGGTACCAATTCGAGCACGGCGGAAGGAGGGCACACAGAGCAGGCCTAAAGAGGCAGATCGCAAACTGCGTTTGGGGTAATAATAGGTTAACTTGGAGCAGAGGTATTCTACTCCCTGGTCATGCAATGCCCGGTGTACAATGCAAAGCACCTTAAATCCAATGCGCGAACCACCGGGAGCCAGTGCAGCACCCGCAAAACAGGGGAGATATGGTCCCCAAACGGTGAGCCTGTTGCAACCCGGCCCGCAAGATTTTGCGGACGTTGAAGTCTTTGGACTAGCCCCTTACGGTGAGCCAAATAAAGGGGATTGCATTAGTCCAACCTACTCAACACCATGGCCACAACCACAGGGGGACGAAGAGGGGCCGGTATTAAGGGAAGTACCTTTTTCAATACTTTGAGCTGGAAATGGCCAGTTTGACATACTGCCGATACTTGAGTGTCCATAGAGAGGGATGATGATAGAATCACTACCAGGTTTTTCACCTTAGACGCAGGAACAGGAAGAGGGCCAAAGGAAGAGGGCGAGAAAGAAGATACCCAAATTGAAGGGTCAGGAGGGGAACACACCACCAGTACCTCCGACTTGTCTCCATTCAATTTCAGGAAATTAGCGTTCATCCACTCCCCACCGGCTGCCAGGCACTGATGGAGGCACGACGACACCCCCGTTGGATCCAGGTCGAGACGGATGAGGATCTGGGTTCTGTCGGCATAAGAATAGCACCTGGCGGGACAGCAGGGTGGAGTGGTCTATGGTGTCAAAAGCCACTGACAGATCTAATAAGATCAGGGCACCCACCCCACCTGCGTCCACGAGCCTAGCCATATCATCCTGGACAGCGACCAGAACACTTTCCGTGCTCCTACCAGGCTGAAAGTCAGACTGGGCAGGGTCAAGAAGTTCCGATGACTCAAGAAAGGAAAAAAGAAGAGGTGACAACAAGGATTCCAAAAGTTCCATAAGAAAGGGCAGAGAAATATGATGGAAATTAGAAAGAATAGAGGGGTCCAGCAAAGGCTTTTTCAAGAGAAGGATCACTGTGGCCACCTTAAGTTCTGAGGGAACACATCCAGATTGGCAAGAATGGTTAATAGCCACTGTGAGCCCGATCAAAAGATCAGGAGAGATCTCTTTCATGACTGCCAATGGAACAGCTTCAGAGGGGGCACAGGACTTGATCTTTTGGATAGCAGTCGATACCATCTCCTCGGAAAAAGAGGGAAAGGAAGACCATTCATTCTGGACAGCCGGCCCTCCCAATTCAAGAGACTTATTTTCAGGAGTAGATGTGAAACGTGTTGCCGAGATGTTAGCACGGATAGTTTCAGTCTTCATAGTGAAAAACTGTGACATCGAGTCACAGAGTTGCTGAGTAGGCGTGACCGTGGGGGCAAGTTTAGTGGATGTGGAAAGGGATTTAACGAACGAGAAGATTTGGGCCGACAAAAGGAAGACTCAATTTTCAAGGAAAAGTAAGATTTCTTTGCAGATATAAAAGCTGAAGAATAAGCCACAGAACAGGCCTTGTACTGAGTTCTATGAATAGGATCATAAGCAGTGCACCACTTCCGTTCTGTCGGCCAGAGTTTGAGCCTGGCGGCTTTCAGCCATTCAGAAATCCACGGCTCAGATGGCAATCTACGTGGTTGGATAAGCCGTAATGGGGCTACTTCATCCAGAACATCATGCAGGACATGAGAGCATAATGAGAGAGAAGTGTCAGTGGCCACCTTGCACCTCGCTTTGACTAGCGATACAAAGCTCTGAAGGTTGTCCGTGGGCCACGAGCGCCACCAGACTCTAGAAGAAGGAATCTTTGGCTGTAACTAAAGTGGTTCCAGCATACAGGTCACCAAGTAGTGGTCTGTCCAGAGCACTAGCTCAACAGAGCGAAGAGTAAGTAAGGTTACGTCTGCTGGAACTCAACCACTGCAGCCCCCCCCCTTTCTAATTCAGCAAAAAAGATTAACCTATTTGCCCTGTACATTTATCTCACCTCTTCTTACCCTCTAGCCACAACCTCACCCAAGCCCTCTTGACTTTCGCTCTGTGGGTATTGTGGTTGTTGAGCACTATCACAACAGCACAAGTTAGTAATCAAGGAAACACTATGGGACACTGACTTTCAGACTGGGAACTGGAGAGGCTGAGAGGCTGTTAGGCATGCTCTGCATGGTATTGCACCCACAGGCTTATTTTGTTTGCTCCTCATCCTGTTCCTCATTCCAGTTCTTATATGAGTTGAGCCCACCTTCAAACAAGCACCATGCTGCCAAAGGAAGGTCAAACAATCAACAAATGTGGACACCAGTGTGCACATACCAGTCCCAGCCCAGGGACTGCCTTCTATACCCTATGCACTGATCTCTTTATGTTACCCTCCTTGCTGCCTCAAAAAAAGCAGAGACGCTCAGGGGCTGTCACAAACCTGTCCATGTTGAAGCTTGCAGCTCCTTAGCAGCAGCTCTGGTTTCTTGCTGCTGAAAAATCTATGGAGCATGCCTATATGGGGCAGGACAGAGTGTATGGAGCAATAGGACACTACCTATTTTAGCAGTCCCAGCAAGTCTTCCAGTGGTTTTCCTACGTGGAGACAAGACCTGCATGAGGTCCACACTACATGAGGTCTCTGGACACAAAGTAATGGCAATTGTGTTGGCTGAATATCATGTTTTTCCCTGATGCAGTTACAGGATCTCTGCCTGATATGTATGCACCATACAGAGACTATGGGCCTCATTACGAGTTGGAGGTAATGAAAAAAGGAAGGCGATATGGCATTACCGGTATCATTAATGGGTCCGGCCATTACGAGCTGACAACCTGCCAATTCCGCCACCGCCCATACCGTGCCCCTTCTTACCGGCATGCGTGCCTACACGCGCCCCTTCGCGGCACCAATACCGGGATGCCGCTAACAGGAGGACATCACAAGTTACGCAGGCATGTACTTACCGGCATCCCGAAGGCAGTAATTAGGGCCTGCACGACAACAGCAATACAGGAATCGCGGACCACCTGCAAATAGCAACCTGCAATGCAGGCAACTGCCATAGGTGCACACAATCACCACAGGTGGAGTCAATGGTGCCTGTCCCAGTACAAAAGGAGTAAACCCACACACCACACCCCTTCCTAAACCAAAATGATCCCACTAGCTGTTGCAATCATGGGGCTGGAGGACATGTCTGTACCGCTATAACAACAGCAACAACAACAACAACAACAACTACTACAGCTACAACAACAGGCAGCACAGAGGAGACGCAGGAGGGTGAGACAGGCCCAGCAAGTTCCACCAGTGCAGCCAGTGGTACCACATAGGCAGCCACCAATCCCTCACATCAGACCCAGTCCATTCAATCTAACCCCTGAGCAGATCCACACCCTGTACCGGTTGAACCGGAACACCACCACCATCATAGTGGACATGATACACGACAACATCGTCAGCCTGATAGAAATCCGCACTGCCATCCCCCCGCTACTAAAGGTGGTGTCTGTGCTCCACTTCCTGGTCACAGGCACCTACCAGTACACAGTGGGGCAGCTGCATGGCATATCACAACCACTCTTGTCCCGCATGTTGACCGAAGTGCTTGATGCCCTCCTGAAGCATGCAAGCATCCACATTTCCCTACCACGGACTGGCCAGGAGCTTGCTGACACCACTGTAGGCTTCTATGCACTGGCAGGCATGCCCAATTGCGTCGGTGCCCTCGACTGCACCCATGTAGAATTGGTGGCCCCTCATGCCAATGAGGCGGTGTACCGCAATCGCAAGCAATACCACTCCATCAATGTGCAGATGGTATGTGACTCCAACACGATCATCACAAATTGCTGCGCCCGATATCCTGGATCTACACATGATGCCATGGTGTTGCGTAACTCCACGCTACCCCGCTACATGGAGCGACATGCTGGACCACGTACGACGTGCCTGGCTGCTCGGTAAATTGCCTGACTGGGCCATGGCAGTGCATTGGGGTTGTGAGGTGGGGGGATGCATACTCCACCTGGGTGGGATTGGGGGGGATGCATACTCCACCTGGGTGTGATTGGGGGGGATGCATACTCCACCTGGGTGGGATTGGGTGGTGAGTGGACAATGCACTCAGAGCTAAACACTGTTGTCCTGAACATCCCAACCTGAACATGACACATCAATGCCATACATAAGACCAATGCCGCACATCAATGACAACATGCCAGATGCACAAGCAGGCCACCATGGGTATGTCAAGCAATGCATGACTAATCATGATTACAACTGTGACAATGTCGCTAGTGTGAATAGGTACAGAATAGCATACACTGCAATAATGGGTGGCAAGACATAGTTCCGCATTCACAGAACATCCGCATCAGCATGCAAGTGAACACCCTGCATCATCTGTACAATGCAATCCACACTAGTAGACCATTATGCAGTACCCAATGCATCAAATGAACCTGTGTGCATACATCCAGGGACATGTGCATGTCAACACCATATAGCTGCAGCCATGGCCATTAATCCTAAAGGTGCCAGCTCAGATTGACTCACACATGATTGACTCACACTTTGTGCTCCCATGCAGTTGATGGAGGCTATCCCTTGAAGCCATGACTACTTACCCCTGTGCGGAACCCACATAACAGGCATGAGGAGGACTACAATCGGGTTCATACCCGTACCCGTGTTGTGATTGAGCAGACCTTTGGCCTTTTGAAGGCACGGTTCCACTGCCTAAGCAGGTCTGGTGGAGCACTCCTTTATGGCCCTGAGAATGTGGCAAAGATCACCATGGTCTGTGTCATGTTGCACAACATGTTCATCCGGAGAAACGTACCACTGCCACCTGACATTGACATGCATGCACCGGGTGAGGATGATGAGGATGATGATGGAGGAGAAGCAGCACCTCTGGCAGTACGTGATGCACAAGATGGCCGTGCTGTATGGCAATCACTGATTGAAGATTACTTCTGAACCACAGGGACGTTGATGGTTATGTGCCAGTACTACACTGAGCACTTGGGCACTGTGCGCTGTCATGAATAGAATGAACACACACGAAATGAACAATGTCCAGGCATGAAATGATTTTGAACACAACGGGTGTATTAAGATAAATAACAACATAGTGCTTCCTCCCTTCACCACTCACATGCCCTCCACCCTCCCCACAAAACACCCAAACACCCCATACCCCACCAAACAACCCAAACCCCACAATAAACATCCCCTTAATCGCCTCAACACCACCAACACCACCTCCCCCTCACCCATTGTCTTCCATCACACAATGTGGTTGGACCGGCTATTTTCAGACTTTTTTTTTGTGTCGGGGGAAGCATTTCTCTGTGCCTTGCACTGCGGCTCATCATCTGCACAGGGCTTGAGGGAGTGGAGCTTGCAGGTGTGGACAATGGGGTGGAGGCGGATGGGTTTTGCACTGCCGGTGCAGGTTGTTGGTGCTGCATGTGTTCCAGCATCCTGTTTAGGACCTGTGTGACGGCACCCAAACTGTCACGTATCATTATGGCACTCGAATTGATGGCTGCAATGGTTCCAGCATTTGCCTCCCGGATCTCACGGCGTGTTTCCTCGCCCTCGGCCACATACTGGTGCACCAGCTCGATGATCGAATCCTGGCGGGCCTCTACCCTTGACAGGCGTGCCTCCAAGACAGTGGGGGCTGTGGAGGTGGAGGGTGCTGCGGCTGGTGGGCCATTGCAGGGCTGGATTCTGAGGTGCTTGCCAGATGCGGACTGTGCAGTTGAACAACTGGTTCCTGCATGGAACTGGACGGTGTGCCCTGAGTGGAATGGTGGGGGTAGACGGGGGGCTTGGTGTGTGAGGACATTCGACATGGATTGTGCCGTCAATGTCCTCGTACTCCTCCGCTTGCACATCCACATCGTTGAGGGGGGCTGTGGCTGCTGCCTCACCCACTGAACTGGTGTCAGCGGACTGCGTGCCATCAGCCTCACCTTCAGCTGTTGTTGCCAGTTCAGTATTTGCAGTCTCGTCTGCTGCTGTTGTCTCCTCCTGAGCCTGCCTGGCCTGTACAGGTGCCCTGGGTTGCACTCTCGGCTGCGGTGCTGACCCGGAAGTGGAATGCCCAGTGCCCTGTGGTCTGGCCCTGGATATTGATGCCCTTGGGACAGTGTCCTACCCTTCACCTTCTGCATCAGTGCCTGTGGGGGGAACAAGAGATGCAGGGCATCAGTGATGGTGTTACATGCAAGATGCATAAGTTGGTGCTGTACAGTATTTAATTTCTCATGCATTGCATTCTTATAGGTGTGTCACACAAGGTACTTTCAATGGGGGGGCATATTGGCATAAGCCGTGGCCTCTCCATTCGGCACTGATGCATACCAGGTGGCATACCATTGTATTGTGGTTTGTGTGATGTGTGACATGCGAATGGTCCCTGTGTGTTGAGTGTCTGTTGGTAATGGGATTGGCACGCAGCATGCATTTCATTGTGCCAGGGTTTGGGCCTCCATCTGGACATGGATCTGTATATGTGTGTATGATAGGCCATGCAATGGCTTGGCTCACTTTCACCTCCCTTGTACTACGTCATGGTTTGGCCTATTGGGGTTTGCAGGGTCACTCACCTCCATCTCCCGATATCGCGGCACCCGTCTCTATTTCGCCAAAGCCCTCTATGGACTCCATTTGTATGGTCGTGCTGCAGGGCTCTTCCCAGCACATCAGTTTTACTGGTGAGTGGGCACCCCCGGCTGTGGCCATGGCCTCCCTGCGATTAGAGGCCAGGATGTTATGGACTCTGAGACGTAGGTCATCCCATCGTTTTTTACAGTCTTTGACCGTGCGGGGGGTGGTGCCAACCGCTGACACCTTTCGCACAACCTCCTCCCATGTTCCTTTTTTTCTTAGTTGCACCTCCCTTTTGAGGTTGTTTGCAAAAACCGTATCTGCATGGGCTGCAAGAGTATCAGCCAGCATGTTTAGCTCCTCATCGGAGAAGCGCTTCTTGTGCAGGCGGGGGGTAGTTTTGCGGATAGCCTTAGACATGCTGGATGGTATGGTCCTGCTCTCTCCTCTGTAGCACTGCTGGATTGAGAGGATTGCAATGGATTGTGTTTTTTTATAGATGGCTGCTGGCGCATTTCCCGTTCCGACGCAATGATGTTACTTCCGGGTCCGGTATTACGAGCCCGGTATTAGCATGATGTTATTACCGGGTCGTTATTAAAGGGTTGCTCCTTGGCGGAGGCAGCATCGGCGTGTCCCGTGATGGCGCTATCGGGGGGTTGAAGGGCCTTTAGCGGCATGGCGGTGCAGCCATTACCGGCATAGGGGTTTGCATATGCTCGCGCACTCATAATCAGCCGCTATAAGCAGCGTCAAGGGTGCACGGATGTGCTATTACCTCCATGCCGGTAATGACTCCGTTTTTAGCGGGAATCTCGTAATGAGGCCCTATGTGTCTCTTCTAGAGCAGCCTTTCTCCCTAGTCTCTCTGAAGTTACCCAACTAGGAGCTGTTTAAATACAAATTGCCATTTTCCCCTTTAATGCTTTATGTAATCTCTGTCCTGTCTAATGATATTCCTAGAATATAAGAACCGCTTACGTTAGTATTTACCTCTCACAATAATATTTATTTCATTGTGGCTATTCTGATCTTTTTGGTGTTGCAGAGTAATGCATGTGCTCACCTTGGATTTTGTTTCTTTCCATTCTTGCTCAGCTGACTCTCCCTTCAGAGGGCTGGGTGCTGCCTGTGGTCACCGGCTTTGCCCACAGTTCTACTGTTTCATCAGTCATCACTCCTTAAGTTTGTTCTTTCTCTTTAGCTCATCCAGCTGATCCTGGGAAACGTATCCCCTGGATCAAATAAACACATTACAACAATGTTATAATGGGTACTTTCAACACGTTGCACAGATACAGTGCAATGCTTTGGATTAAGGTAAAATTACATTATTTGCTTGGGTTCTTGCCCTTACTCCGATGGTATGGAGTGATTATTTTATTTTTGCTGGCCTTTGGAAATGTATCTTATCCCTGCTATAGGAAACCATTAGTGGTAACATGAACGAAATGAGCCCTTTATCTGTTCACGGTGCTAGGTTAGGGGTTTGTTTGTGTGTAGAGTTCTACCAGTGCCTTCTATCAAGGACAATGAAGCTGACCCATTTTTTAATTAAGAGTCTCAGTCTAAATGTTCCTCCCAGTCATTGAACAGGATCTCAGGTTATTGCTAGTCTCATATTCTATTCTTAACTCTGCACCAGAGTTCTGGAAATCCAGCATCCTGTCTGTATTTTAGAAGTTTGCAAAATGTCGGCATATCAGCACGATGTTTTATTGTAGTGTTCCCTCTTTTTTCCTCTCCATTTGTTAATTTCCTCCACATCCATTTTATGCAACTCAGAAGGAAGGGATCAGGGGTAGTGGTTACAGGACTATGGGCCTCGTTATGAGTTGGCCAGTAATCTAGCAGTAATTCTGCCCTGGTTGAATTACTGTTCTCGCTGTGCTGTCCGGCGGAATTACCACTGTATTACAAATTGTCGGGAGCGCACACACACCATTGGCAGTAACAGTAATTCTGTCTGGCGCAATTACCACTGTAAATGATTTTCGCACAGTGATTCAGACCAGCATCAGCAGAATAACCATTACTGCCACAACATTCAGCACTAATTGAGCCAGCGGAATTATAGCCCACAGAATTACTGCCGGTGGAAATAGCATCATGACCGGAATGGGAAGCCTATCAGTGGCCATCTTGAAATATGCAATCCACCCTGAATCTCCCATGTGCTGGTGGCATCTGGAGACAAGAGCTGGTAGGGACATGTCCCAGGAAAAGGGGTAAGCGAAGGCGGCAGAGATTAGGCTGCCGAAGCAGACATTTAGTGAGGGTGAATTGCAAGTATGCGTGGATGAGGTTGTCGATCATGCAGATGAACTATATGGAAGCAGACAGTAGAGGACCTCTGGACAAAGGGAGGCTGCCATATAGGTGAGCATATAGGACAAGGTTGTGGCACTGGGCATTGTCCCATGGGACAGTGAAGACTGCTGCAAAAGGTGGAATGAACTGAAGGGCAAGGTCCTCAACCTCATCGCCAAGCACATGCTTGGGTCTTCCACCACAGAAGGCGGCACCGTGGACGCCCTTGTCCTGACTTCATGGGAGGAAAAGGCCAGCTCAACCATCCACATGGAAATGATAGAGGGGATCGGCAATGGCAAAGTCAGAGCTAGCAGCCAAGGAGATGCTGGTGAGTCTTTAAGTTCCCAGTCCTATATGAATGCACTGGCAAAAAGCATGTGTTCCCCAGCATAGATGAGCCCAATGATCAGGGGAATGGGCAACCACATGGCAATCTGGATAAAGGCACATAGACCAAATGCATGTGCATGGGAGGTGGGATACTGTTGTAATGCACAGTATGGGGGAAAAGTGAAGCAATGTAACTAGGAGAAGCGAACATGTATGCTGTTAAAGTCCATGTTGCAAAGTGAACTCCCTGCACCACCACAACAACAAGCTATACAGGCAGGCCAACAGGCAATGTGCCAATGACTGCGCAGTGTACATCCTCAGCAGACACTAGTCACACCCTGCATTTGCTCAACTCATTAGCCTGCAACTGATCCTGCCATCAGACAAAATGTGTGTAGGATGGCCATACTTCATGTCGCATGAGTGTCTCGCTAACCCACTTACTTGTGTGCATGATGACTGACGGCATGTCATTATCCACCCAACAGTTGCACAGTCGACTCAGGCTGAAGAGGAGGGTTCCTCCACTGCCCAGGAGACCTCTACTGCTGGCAGTGCTTCTATCTCCACCCCTACATAGGCCAGCCATGGGAGCAGCGGGAGGAAGAGCAGGAGAGAGGCACCAAGGCCCCATGTCAGCCGTGCAAAGTGTAGAGACAGCCACTGTTCATAAACGTGTTCCCAGTGGCGCCTCCACCAGCACAGCAGATGGCACAGAAGGCACTCCACAGCAGCTGCAGCACCCCCAGCAGCTGAGACCGCCACACCACAACCAGCCCCTGTGGTAATCCCCAAGGAGCAACATGGTTCTACTCTCACAGCTGCATCCACCCATCTGCCCCCTGACCTCCCTCATCACCTGAGGCAGACAGCCATTACCAGCACCAGGCTGTCCCAGCTAGAGTGACTGATGGTACTTATAGAGATGAGGAGGATGATACTGGCTTCAGGATGCCCTGCTTCAGCCCCTCTCCAAAGTCCACAGCTTGTGCCACAGCACTCACTGGCTGCCATCTGGGGGAGGCTGGATGTCATGGAGAAGCAGGATATCACCATAGAGAACCTGGAGGAGAGGCAAGTACATCATCTGCAGGCCATTAGGGACAGTGGGCCTCATCAGGAGTTGGGCGGAGCAGGAAAATGCAGCAGTAATGCTATTACTGCCGCATTTAGCACTCCGCCCAATCCCGAGTATGGCCCTACCTGGACGCATTCACCTCCAGCTCTGAGCTTCAGGGGAAAGCACTAGTGGTATGGGTATTTTTCGCCGCTATTACTGCCAGCGGTATTTACACCTTACCACTGCTTGTGATCTAGCGCAAATTGCACCAGACCGATTAGCGGTAACGCTTATTGCATTGGGCAGTATCCCGGTGCAATTACCGCCGGGATACCGCCCAACTTGCGATGAGGCCCCATGCCTAGGGTTAGTAAAGGAGGATTGCCAGGGCATTGTACCGCCAGTGCCGGCAGCTTTCCAAGATGACTGCTGCCATCACAACTGTGGGCCAGAGATAAGGAAGCACACATAATCGATGCACGCAAGCATGCTCCTTACGATGCAACACATCCGGGGCCAGGAATCATACATTTCCACCTCTGTCAACCCCACAGAGGGGTCATGGCCTGGGACCCCAAGGCGGCACGCATTGTGTAATCTGGCCCATACAGTGCCCAAGCAGGCTGACAAGGGAAAGAGGCCATGAAAGTGACATGATGTGATATGACACTATTTCAATGGGCACCAGGGAGGTTGGAGGGCATGTGTGTTGGGTTCTGGGGAGGTGGGTGACAAGGGATGTTAGGGATTGGGGAGGTGAGTTGCAAGGGATGTTGGGGGCTGGGGATGTAGATGGCAAAGGGTATTGAGATTGGTGATATGGGTAGAAAGGGATGGTTGGGATTGTGGAGGTGGGGGGCATAGGTGTTGGAAACTGGGGAGGTGGGAGGGCATGGGTGCTGGTGATTCGGGAGGTAGGGTGGCAAGGTATGTTGGGGATTGGAGCAGTGGGAGGCCATGGGTGTTGGGAATGGGTGCTCACCACAGTTGATCATTTAAAAAATAGTTTACTAGAAGAAATGTAAGGACAATACATTTTGTGTGATGGTGATATGTTCAACATGTGCATATATGCTAAAATGTGATGCATCTGAAAAGTAATGCGTCGAGAAACAATGTTCTATTAGTTCTTGAAACACCAGACATCCGTCCCTGGCTTCCAAATGCACAATGTGTAGTAGCACTACATCTGAGGACAGTGAATCATTGTCTGCTGGGGGTGGCATGTATAGATCAGGGAGCAGGGGAACATTTCGCCTGCGGCAGATGTTGTGCAGCATGGCACAAGCAACAAATATCTGAGTAACCTTCTCTAGGCTGTACATTAGTGCCCCTCCAGTAGGGTCCTGGTACCGAAAATGTGTCCTCAGAAGGCTAAAGGTCTGCTCAATGTAGAGCCTGGTCCTGGCGTGTGCCTCATTGTGTGCCAACTCCTATGGCCTAGGTGGATTGCGCTTATGGATCATTAGCCATTGGAGTTGGTGGTAAACAGAGTCACATGCAAGAGCATATGACACATATGTCAGTCACAGTGCATTGAGGCTGCATATCATGTTACATGTCTTGTTGAAGGATGCTCTCTTGATGCACTTATGTTGCATTTGTGTTACATGGTTTTTATTCAAATCTATTAATTAATGTCTGATATACTACTGGGGTAAATGTGCAGATGACGCAAAAACAAGTTGTGCCACACATGGCGTGTGATAGGATATCAAATGTGCATGCTGTCTGTTTTGGGCCTGTTCCCTGCTGGGTTATTTGTTGGTCATGTGCATGTATGTGGTCTATGCATTCCTGCCATAATTGATCAACATGTTTTGCTGTGTGCATGCCATAAGTGTCTGGAAGTGTTGCTTTGTCATTGAGCAGTGTTGAACTTTTACCTTAGCTGTGTAGGTATTTTCGCCCTATGCATTGTGGTTCCCGTAGTCATCTGTTTGTGCAGGAGTTACTTATTGGGGCATGTTGCATTGCTGTCATGCTACAGCATATTCCTGCTGATCCTAGTATTGTGGATTGGTGGTTGTCTTGTGTGGCATGAGAGGGCAGGTCCTAAATGTACAGGTCCTTGACAGGGCATGCATTGACCAGTAGTAGTGATTTTCCACCCCCTCCTTCACATGGCATTCAACTTGTGCGGCAAGACGTATTGTGTGATGGCACTTGTACTCACACAGCACCCATGTCCTTTTCCCTCTGTGGCTGTCAAGGTATGCTGGCAGGTTGCTGTTGCGGCAGGACCATGACATCATGGGTGGATCCAGGAAAGCGGACACAGCAATGTGTTCTTGTCAGGTCAGCGGTGCATGGAACCTGCACATTCAAGGAGTGGAACTGCTTCCTGTTGAGTTATGCCTCTTCGGATGCCTGGGAGTAAAACTTCACCACATGGTTGCAGTCAAGCACAGCAATAACATTTAACGTATGGGCTGCTGTGTAAGACTGTGTCTTTGTGGCTTTTATCTGTGCCAGGGTGGTGGGAAGGGAGATGTGCCGGGATGCAGGGCAGTACCTGCCTGAGCATAAATGAAATAGTGGGCTAGGACATGCCATGCAGCATACACACACTGTGCTGAAAGGTGCAGCTTACAAGAAAATGAGGCACCAACATGCATGTCCCAGTTAACGATAGCTGATGGTAGCATGTTGTTTGAAAACGTGTTTGGGTCAGGTGCAGGTCTCATGCAGTCATTCAGAGTGGATTGGGTGCACCTGTAACTTGTTTTCCGTCACCTGTATGCATTTACCTCCACCCTTTAGGTGGAGGTAACTGCACTATGCTTTGGCAGATTTACCACCCATTTTCAGCTGTATTTTGGCAGCACTTCTAATTCTGATACGGCAGAAATACCGTTTTGCATCCTGCTGGTAATTTCGCTGTAAGAATTAGCACTGATGCTAATTCCGCCTGACGTTGGCAGTAATTCCACTGGTATTATTTCCACTGGGGCTAATTTTGCCGGTGTAATTACTGTGAAACCCTAATTAGGTGGTGTGGTAAAAGTGGTGGTAATTCCATTAAAGCCACTTTTACTGTATACCACTGTATATGCTTTATACTTTAAGCTTCATTGGCATTGGCTGTAAAGAAGATACTCTTCCATTTTGCCTGTTTCAATGGATTTCTAGAATTTCCTTTAATGTTCAGGTTGGCTTTAAGCAGAGGTGCTAATGCTTTCATGGAAAAGGGTTGCTATATTTTCTCACACCTCGAGAAAGTTTATTTTTTCTCTTTTAGTTCTTGGATTGCCCAGTCTTTTTTTTGCTATTTGGATAAAATCAGCTTTTGTGAGAGTATGGAAGATTCTGAATGTATGTTTCTAATTCATATTCCCACATAGATGCCTTACTGTGCCAATCTCGTTCCATGTGGCCTTAGAACGTGAGTTTGTTGCCAGCCCCCTGCTATGAGGGAGGGTATCCCTAACAGAGATTCTCTTGTAATAACACAAAGATTGCCAGTTTCTAATTGTGTTTCGCACCCGTGTAAGCCCCGTTAAGTCCTGCTTTGCCGTGGACTCTGCTTCCAGCGCTTCTCCTGTGGATCCTTGGATTTCTTTGCTGTTTTAACTACAAGCCCCAGCAGGCTCTACTGCATTAATGGCTGGGCGGAGCTATATAAGCTCAGGGGCGCGCGCATCGCGCGCGCGCACCTGTGTAAGCCCCGTTAAGTCCCGCTTTGCCGTGGACTCTGCTTCCAGCGCTTCTCCTGTGGATCCTTGGATTTCTTTGCTGTTTTAACTACAAGCCCCAGCAGGTGAAAACAAAGGGAGAACCATTGACTGTATGAAGGAATAATAGCTACGAAACTACGAAACAGATTTGAATATATTTTTTCCTTTGTTTAGGCTCTACTGCATTAAGGGCTGGGCGGAGCTATATAAGCTCAGGGGCGCGCGCACCGCGCGCGCGCACCCGTGTAAGCCCCGTTAAGTCCCGCTTTGCCGTGGACTCTGCTTCCAGCGCTTCTCCTGTGGATCCTTGGATTTCTTCGCTGTTTTAACTACAAGCCCCAGCAGGTGAAAACAAAGGGAGAACCATTGACTGTATGAAGGAATAATAGCTACGAAACTACGAAACAGATTTTAATATATTTTTTCCTTTGTTTAGGCTCTACTGCATTAAGGGCTGGGCGGAGCTATATAAGCTCAGGGGCGCGCGCACCGCGCGCGCACCCGTGTAAGCCCTGTTAAGTCCCGCTTTGCCGCTTCGCCGCGGTGACGCGGTTATCGTGGGAGAGCTAGGTTTTAAGCACTTTGGAATTAAATGTCAACATGGTTTTTTAAAGTTTAATGCACTATAAATATTGTGGAGTCCAAAGAGAGGCACTATAGTGAAGCAAGAAAGTGCCAACTATGTTCACTCTTAGATCTGGCATGCCATGCGTGGAACGAGTGCGTGCCTTATTGGAGTCCACTTCAAGAGACAGCCCAGCGCTTACCCCAAAAACGATGCGTCCTTTTGCTAAAAGTGCGCCTTTGGACAGGCGAATAAAGAAGAAAAGATCACGACTTGATTTTGTCGTAGGTGACTTGAGAGACTATGGGTTTGACGTTGGACGCTCTCCACGTTCTGTGGCTCGAACTGCTGAACTTAATAATTTAAGTATATCAAATGTAGAGGCGCAGCCCTTCTATAACGAACAAGAGGGTTCTCCTGTCCAGCCAACTGTTTTGAGCCCACGGCTGGCTCAGGCCACAAATGGTGGTAATGAGGTGGCAGAACAGCCTTGTAACATTTCTCTGTCGGACTCAATGATGTTGCTGAATGCACGTTCAGGGGTTATTAGCTTAGCACCCCTGTCTAAGCGGAAGCAAGATGTTGATGTTGTTGAAGATAACGCAATTATAGAGCTGGAGTCATCAGACTCTTGTTTTGTGGCCAAAGATGATGAATCCGATCTCTCCAAGTCCCCAGTTTTATTTAAAACTGGAGATAATTCCGAATCGGAAAGCTCCATCTCATTTATTCCGCCGACCCCGAGGAGACCAAATAGAGACAGCTTAGCTGTAAGCCCGGCTCTTGAGACAAAAAAAGTAGCTCCTGTAACATTAGAAGCAACGAATATGGCTTTGATGTCCCTTGCCAAATTATTTGAAGTTTTAGACTCAAAGATTAACTCAATACAAAACAATGTTGAAATTATCTTGAAATCACAGAAGGCTCTTGGTTTATCTTTGGCCCAGAAACAAGAGTATGATGTCGATCAAGTTGAACTCTTTTCTAAACAATTAGGTGAGCTGTTGTCATCATGTAATAGCATTGATGACCAATTGGACAGGAAGCTGAGTTCAATTATAGCCGAGAAAAATATGCAAAAGTCTAAGATTGCGGTGCCTTTTGTTGAGGGTATTATAAGAGAAATAACAGCAGAAGAGGTGGGGAAGGTACCTGTGGTATCACAGCCAAGCCCTTATGTGAGAACAGCAAAAGCGGTTGTTGAGGATGTGAGGGGTGAAGGTTCTGTGAAGATGACTAAATTGGCACCTGTATCTAACCAGTTAGTGTTGAGCGAAGAGGAACCTGTGGTCCCTAGTGCTGATGCCTCAAAAATAAGAGACGAGCAGCAGTTAAAAGGGGCATACACAATATTTGCTAAAAATTCTAAAGGTTTGTGCCACCAATTGAAGGAAAGTGTGAAGAAATCAAAAAATCAGAAGTCTAGGACAATACCTTCGAGTGGGAAAACAAAAAAATGTTTTAAGTCCTTGTCTAAATCAGATAGGTGCTCATTGATAGCTTCTAATGCAATCTCAAAAAAATATCGGAACTTATCACAAGAGCGACAAAGATTGATGAATGAGGATACGGACCCCCACTATGACCCCCACTATGTGGTTCCCCCTCATGTTCCTCTAGACGAGTTGGTGCAAATTGCGGAGGATCTTGAGAGCGAACCTATAAAGATGATGGCTCAGAATTCAGTTTCAACGGCCTCGAAGAATAAGCAAGTGAATGTTGATGGAGTATCTAACTCAATAATTAACACCCAGGATCTTAGAAAGGCAGTGGATGAGTATATGACCGAATTTCATTCTAAGCCATCTTTGACTTATCCACTGACCCGGGTCGTTATCCCAGCAGTGAAAAAGCCTGAATTAGAGGCTGATGGGAATATAAACACTGGGAGGGCCTCTGATAATCAACTAATAATACCCCCCTGAAATGATTTACCAGTAACAGATCCAGCATCTAATGCCCAAGACAGTCTACAAAGTAATATTTTAATTACAATCAAAGACTGTCTAGTTGCTCTGACTTCAGAACAAAAAACTCTTAAATCATCTCTGAAAGCAATGAGCAATAGTCAATCTGATCTGGTAAAATCCTTCGATGGAAGAAACACTCCTAAGAATGTTTCGTTTAAATCTCCAGTTGAAGAGGCCAAACGTTGTCTGCATATAGAAACATCTAGTAATCAGAGTCGCCCTGGATCCAAGGTAATATCTAAGAGCAAAATGCCCCCCCAGTTATTTGCTTTGTTTCTTAGCTGTCGTGGAGGCTCCTTCCCAAAGTACACCATGAATAGACGAAGCATAATGCAATTATTCTCGGATGTTCCGAGTCTAGAGGACATCTCTTCTGGGGATGTAGTACAAGTAGAGTTTCCTGATGACAACGATCCAACGGTGTCCTGCTTGTGGATAGGATCTCGCATCATTTATAACATCATTTGGTCTGCTAGATCTGACCTTTTTGATCTGGGCTTTAATTTGATTCCAATCACAAAAGAGCCCCTGGCTGCTGAGATTGCTTTCAAATCTACTAGTCAGGTGACTAGTGATGATGGCAATTCAGTTAGGGGATGTAGTTGTGGGAAAGCATAACTAAGAACAGATGAATTTGTTGCGCGAACCCAGAAATTCGTAGTCACGAGCTGGAACACCAGAGGACATAAACATCTGCTAAATAATGTGAGTGGTTGCTTGGAAGAGTGCGATTTAGTTCTTATGCAGGAAACCTGGCTAACTGTCCCACTATCCTGGGACAACCATTATGTCCATTTGGTACCAGCTATCAAGGGACAAAAAGGTAGACCTATGTCAGGGTTGACAATTATCTCTAAAATGACCACGACAAGTACAATTTCAGATGGGCCTAACCCAAATCCTTATTTGCAATGTTCAATAATAATGTTCAATAAACTGAAATTCTTAGTTATAAATGTATATTGGAACCCAATTGCAATTCTAACTTCCACTTTTTTTAATGATTTGAATGCACTAATGGAAGATACTATAACCACTACAGAGATTGCGCATGTAATATTAGCTGGGGACATGAATTTACATCTGTTGGCACCAACTAAGAAAAGAAATATGGATCGGGTTTCCCAATGGATGGTGTTTATTAACACCTGGGATTTAATAATGTTAAATGGAGCAGTCGACACTGACAATCCACCATCTTAAACTTGGACTTGTGGAGCCCAAAATGCTACAATTGATTATATGTTTGTTGATAGAAGGTTATTTGAGAAATTATCCGAGTTTAAGGTAAGTCCAACCACAGCAAGTGATCATTGGATGCTGAGGGCTGAGTTTTCAATCCAGGTTAAGATTGAACCTCGACACTGTCAGTATCAACTGAATGGTCTGGTTATAAATCCCCAACGGAACAGGCTACAATGGTCAAGTGATGCACTACACGCTTTTGCGTCCAGTGTAACAAATGACCATCACTGCCTGCTGAGAGGCATGGACTCACCCAATTATCATGATAAAATGCATCTTTTTGCCTCTGTTTCGTCTCCAGGTATTAAAAAGGGTAATAGGTGTCATACTCATGTATTTGATCAGGGCATCAGAGAGAGAAAAGTCCATTACCGAAAACAGAAAAGGCAGATAGCCCTTTTACCGGTACATTATCGAGAGTCTGCGTTACGCAAATTGAAGACTAACTATAGGAATTGGGTCCGGGGCAATAAGGCAGCTATGTTCCAACATGATGGTGAAAAGTGGTTACAGGTGGCTAAAACTAAAAATACATCGCAAATTTGGAAGTTGTTAAATAATGGAGTAGTTGGTACTCAATCAATAGCTCAAATTAACGGTGTGTCGGAGAAGAAGTGGGTGACCCATTTCTCTGACATATACGATCTTCCAAATAAAAAAATCTCACAACCAAACTTCAAATTAATTAATCCATCTTTTGAGATTAATTTCGATCGAGAAGATGTGTTATTCTATATAAACAAAGCAAGCTCATCAAGAGTCCCAGGGCCAGATGGTCTGTCAAATTTTGTATTAAAACAGAATCCGGAATTATGGGCATCTATTTTGTATGATGTCTTTCAAGCCGTGCAAATTAAACAAGCAGTTCCTCCATCATGGTGTAAGGCCATTACGGTACCAGTCTATAAGAAGGGAGATCGAGCGAACCCTGCGAGTTACCGTCCGATTTCTCTTCTTGACGCCCCGGGTAAGATCTTTAGTAGAATTATTTTGAGAGATCTCAACAACTGGGCGTCAGAAGAGAATCGACGAGATCCATTTCAAACTGGATTTGTAGCAGGTCTTGGCACCAGTATTAACATAACGACTCTTAATGCAATTAAAGAGCTGTATGCATCAAGAAATCAACCAATTTATTTAGCTTATGTTGATTTTCGAGTAGCGTTTGACTCCGTAGATCGGAGTCTGCTATTTGAGAAATTATTAAAATTTGGGTGTCCACCTTCGCTTGTATATTTAATATATTTACTCCACTCTAATACCTCAATGAGGGTTAAATTGAACCTAGAAGGGCTACTATCTGAAGAGATTTTAACCCAACGAGGCCTGAAACAAGGATGTATTCTTGCCGCCACACTGTTTAATTTGTTTATACTTGATTTAGGCAACGAATTCAGTAATGTAGTGAACGATGCTCCTAAACTTGGGAACCAGACTATTGCATGGCTTTTGTATGCGGACGATTTAGTTCTCATTTCGCAAACGCCGAGTGGCCTACAAAACATGCTTGATAAATTGGACCAGTATGTCACCAGGAATAATCTTATTTTAAACCTGGAGAAAACACAAGTGATGGAATTCGGGAGATATAAGTCAAAACTAAGGAAACAGTATTGTTGGTTTCTGAATAAACAAAAGCTGAACGCAGTGAATGAATATAAATACCTGGGTGTTCTATTTTCAGTAATTCTCCCACAAACATGCCTCAAAGAGACAGTCTAAAGGGTAAACTGTCCACACTAATATCTCAAGCGAGAATTCTGCAACATAAGTATGGTAAGTTTTCATGTAAGCATATTCTTATCTTCTACCAGCAAAAGGTACTTCCCATTATTACTTATGGGTGTGAGGCTTGGTTTCCTTTGGAGGCTTGTTATTGGAATAAACTCGAGGCAAAATTCTGGAAGAAAGTTTTGAATCTTCCAAACTTTAGTCCAACAGCACTGCTTCGCTTTGAGTTGGGAATTCTATCAGTAAACATACATGCATCGTGGAAGAGATGCTGTTTATTTAGGAAATGTGTGTTGGGCCTGGCGAGTAATGGTATACTTAAGATTCTGGCAGATTATCTACTACGCTCGGTACATTTATTTCCATCCAGTTGGAGAGCGGCTGTCATGTCTGATTTGACGGAAGCAAACATCTCATTAGATATTTTACTAACCAATCCTATTAAAGCCAACACTAAATTATACCAACTTGATTGGCATATAACCCAACAGGATTGTTTAAAATTAAAAGATTTTGATAGAGCTCTGTTTGGGCATAAAAAATTCCGCCAAACCACTGATTATTTACTGAAATGTCCCTCTCATAAACTCAGAAATCAAATACTGAGATTCCGCCTGAATTTATGGCCGACCAAACAAATTTTGGTAAGGAGGGGCATCATTAAGCCAGATGCTTCATTTTGCCGATTCTGTAATGATGGACTAGCTAAAGAAAGTTTAAAACATTTATTAATAGAATGCGTGGCTTTAAAAATGCAGAGGAAAGACATTATTGATAAATTAACAAAGCACCACTGCATAAGACGTTCTAATGATGAACTATGGAACGAGCTATTTGCGACCTCAAAGATCACAGTAAGAATAGCCACTATTCAATTCCTAAATAAGCTTCTATGTCTAATATGTCCAAGTAAGCAACTGGTTTGATAAATGGAAGAATTGGAACAGAACAGGGTATTCTTAATACATTGATAATGCGTTCATATCTGTGTCTACTGTGGTGCTTTTAACTTTTAATTTTTAATTTTTGATCTGTAAGATAAATTATGTTAATTACATGTGAGACCGTATGATTTTTTATTTGTTTATTTGGTATATTCTGACTATTTTTATTGTATATGTTCTTGTATAAAATTAATTTTGTTTGAAAGGTTAATTTAATTAGCCAACCAAATAAAAAAAATAAAAAAAATTGTGTGTAGGCTCAGAATCCTCTTTTATACGAATGACGTGTTCCTTATCCATTTGGAGAGAATTAGTGTTCATATATCAGAAGGCTTTGAATATTAGTTGTGTTCAATGTTGAAGTTCATCCTCTCTTTCAGGGGTAACTCTTTTGTTCAACATTATGGCATTCAGCCCAGAGATGATTGGCTTTTTAGCCAATCAGGATGCTGAATTGTCAATACTTTAATGAGAGAGTGTAATATATTGAGGGTCTCAAATGTTCTAGGTCCTTTGATCTGCTTCATCATACCATGACAATTCCTTACTAATCTTCTTTGCATGCAGTATTCTAATAAAGAGGGGTAATTCAGCTAGGTGGACATGCCTCTAGCTGGAGTTATTTTCCTCTGGTAATTTTTGCATCCTCTTCTGGTGAATAAAGTTACATGCACTACCCCAGACCTGGTTGGAATTATAGGTATTTATGTGGTCACCATTTCATAAATAGGAGTTTTTTTTTCTGTTCTCTCCAGGAATAAGCGTGCTGCTACAGGGATTGCTCCAACTCCTCAGTTTGTTGGAGGTATGAGTGGTTTTCCATTCCTTTAATCTTATTGATCCAGGACCTTAGGACAGACTTGGAAGAGTTCCTATGTTCCCCAATCTGTTCAGAGGTTTGATTCTGCTTTTGTTGGATTATGGGAATGAGTGGATCTGTTGTTCCTGCAAGGACCTGCCCTTGGTCATGTCACTAGATGCCATCAACATGGCGATTAATCTTTAGTTTTTCGGTCTTCTAATAATAGGCCTTGGGAATTCCTAGCTCAACATGGACCTTTGACCTAGCCCAGGATTTTTCGTTATTGGGCACGATAGGATCTTCCTCATTCCAGATGCTTAGAAGAAATCCTGGCTGCATTGCTCCTTCCTACTAACATGGAAGTTAGGGATTGCCTCCGTTTTTTTTTCATGGTAGTGTGCTCAATGACCTCATCTGCTGTGGTTGCCCTAAGTAAGAATCACATGCATTCTATGGTTTCATGTGATTTTGTTTGGTTAGAGGAATTAAAATGCATGCATATTATAATGAAGATGAAAGCAAAGGAAAGCAAAGGATTGGCATACCTTCAATAATGAAGATGAAAGCAAAGGAAAGCAAAGGATTGGCATACCTTCAATAATGAAGATGAAAGCAAAGGAAAGCAAAGGATTGGCATACCTTCAATAAAGTTGAAAGGTATGTTTTATTGAAGCAAGATCAAATGGTAAAACTGTGGCTACTCCATTGGGCGTTCCACTCAACTGACTCAAGAGTTCTTATCCATCATAACAATTTCAACCACATCAAGTATGTGATGTCACTGCATTTCAACCTAGACGTAGCTGAACTATATGCATGATTAATAGCTTTAACTTTGTACAACATGAATAGCTAAACAGATCTTAACAATTAAGAGACAGACCAAGATTTAACATTACAACACCTCTTCTTTCCTCAGCAATTTTATTCCTTTAAAATAATACAAACAGATTAACTACAAATCACTTAAAAGTAGCCACTCTTTCAGTGATCCACACCTCACCACTGCACAATCTCACAGCATTGCCATAATCCCTTTCAACCACTTTCTCAGTGGAAAATCTCAAATCACACTTCCTTTCTTTTCCTGGTAACAATACTTTCACTTCCTCACCTCTTGCAAACTTTGTGCACAAACAACCCCGCCTGAAGTCATACCTCTCTTTTGCTAACTCCCCACACCTGACAATGCAATCTCTTTTCTTCTCAGAATCCAACCTTAGTAATCGTGATTTACAGAGCCATCCAGGTTTTAATAACGTATTCAGCTTCTACCATCTAAAAATTTTAAAGGGAGATACTCCGGTCATCCTGTCCGGGGTAACCCTATATTGGAAAACCATCTGTAACAAAGCATCCTTCAAGTCCCATTATTGGCAACTACAATCCTCACACCATCCATGATGGTTTTATTAAATCTCTCGACACATCCATTACTCTGTGGATAGCACAAAGATTTTTTTTATGCTCTATACCGAAAGAGTTGAACCACTTCTTAAATTCCAATGACATGACCTGAGGAACATTATCACTCACAATCCAGGAAATAAAACCTTCCCGCAAAAATCCAGTCACATTTGCTGTGGTGATAACCTTCAAAACTCCCACCTCTGGCCATTTAGATAACATATCTAGCTGTCCCTAACTCTTGGTAAATTCAAGAGTTAGGGACACTGTGCCTTGGAACACTTGTTTATAGGAACGTTATAAATGCTATATCATATCATCACATATCATAAAGGCCCCAACAAATCAATGGCAATGATCTCCCACGTAACAAGTGACATGGGTGGCACTACTATGGGAGGTATCCTTATTTTCAACACCTTGTCACTCTCCTTACAAACTTTGCAGTCAATAACTTGTCTTCTATATCGGCATCCACTTCTGGTCACCAAAAATCTGATCTTATACCAACTTGGTCCTAGAACTCCCCATGTGACCTTTGTGTCCTAGCTCTACCACGGCATCCCTCATGCCTTCTGGCATTAATAAACATTCTCCTCTGCAAACCAATTCTCCTTGTACACACAGCTCATCCTTAATCCGCTTACGTTTATTTATGTCAGGAATGATGACTTCCCTATTCCCTTCATTATCGTAATGCCACTCCTCCCTGACAAGCCGCTTGATGCTATGATATAGCTCAACCTCTTCACACGCCTTGGACCATTTGTCCTCTGCTAAACACTTATTAACATTTAATATTTCTTTTTCATCATCAACTCTATCTTCACTGCTAGAGTCCACATCCAAGACAGTGTCGCGTAAAAAACACGTCAGCAACTCAATTTTTCCTTCCTTCCACATGTACAACAAAAAAATCAAACCATGAACCTTTGTCTCCCACTTCATGATATGCCTTGAAACTCCGTACAAACCTCCTTTGTTGAAGATGTTAACCATGTTTGTGATCAGTCCTCAACATGAGTGGCCTACCATGAATATAAACTTTCAACTTTGATATGGCCCAAATCACAGCCAATGCTTAATTTTAAATTACAGATATCACTTCACTACATCCTTCAGTGTCCTGGATGTGAATGCTATAGTGCGCTCAGACCCTCTTAGATCTTCATGCATTAAAATGGGGCCAAGCCCCTATTCACTTGCATCTCTATAAACAATGGTTTTAAGATTTCCTTTCAAACCACTGAGCACTGGTGCCCACACAATACAGTACTTGATGCACTTGAACTCCCACTCACGTTCCGGGAACCATCCAAATCTAACCCCATTTCTTGTATGTCTCCTCAGCTCACACGTTTGCCTTGACAACCTGTTAATGAAGTTTGCACAGTACTTGACAAGTCCAAGAAACAAATACACATCCACCTTACTCTTAGGAGCAGTGTAACGCCCACCTGGTATCCACGGGGACGCCACTCAGCCTGTTCTGATCTTTTATGACCTCGAACCCTTCCCTGGAGTCTACTCGACTGGAGACTGGGCCTGAAACACAGGATTGGTAGAGTGTAACTCCCTATTGTCTCTGTGTGCTTGAACCCCTTCTTCCCCGGGGTCCAACCCTTCCCTTTGATCCACAGCTCACCTTGTTTTCTTGGAAAGTATGCTCTCCGTCCTGCTTTTAGCGCAGGGGCGCGTTGATTGATGCGGGCTCGTTGCTGCCTAGTTACTTCACTGGCAAGAGTCCGACAGGTAAGTATAATGAGTCTCTTGAACAGTTCTCTAACTTCGTTCCTTTCCTTCCTTAGATGATGGCCGGCGTCCGGGGATGGCGACGTGCTGCTGAGATGAGTAGCGCTGAAGGTGAGTGAGAGCGCGATGCGCGATTTGACCCTTTTGTATTTGTATTGAACTGAGTTATTTTCCTGTGTCTTTTAGGTGCCGCGACATTTTCAGCGTGGATGCCGGTTATGAAGAAGAAATGCGGTGAGTAAGCACGGTGTGCAGCGCCTCCAGATGTTTCCACGCTAACCTGGAGTGTCTTTTCCCTCTTGCAGATGGATGAGAAGTTCCGGAGACAGAGTTCCCTCAGAGCGGCTGGGATTCAGGTAAGCGTTTGAAGCTCGTACAATATTTAAAAATAAGCGAAGATTTGCTGAATGCTTACTAATGCCTTTTTTCTGTTCTTTTCCCTTTTCCTTAGGAAGCGGCGTGGCGGGATGGGAATGACACCACCGAAGATACCCGCAGAACAGAAGGAGCGATGAATGATGGGCAGGAGCGCCGCAAGGTAAGGCTGTTCCTAACGGTGTTCTTGTTCTTGCAGGAGATGAGCGCAGAAGAATGATGAAGGCCTACTGGAGACTGATCCGAACACGGTGAGTGTCACACTGCAGGTGCAGAAAACACAAAGCATGTTTCTCAGCCTGGGCATGGCTTAAATAGTCTCTGGGTATCCCAGGTGTCTCTGGGCTGAACCACACCCAAAAGACTAGACTGCACATGCAGTTCTGGGAACCGAAATATGTGGGGGCATCCATCTTGTCCCCATCAATGCACTAGAAGTCCAATCCCCAATGTTATCCTATGGGAGTGAGTGAGTCTGAAGTCACAAGCGCCAAGTCTGACTCCAAGTGGGTCTTTGGAGGGATGGAGAGGCCCTTGAGGGCCATGTAGGTGATCATGGCCTGGCTCCAGCCTGACATCTTGGAGGGCTGGGGACATGAGGGGCAGGAATCATAACAGCACTCCCCCCAAGGCCCCTCTCAAGGTGGCTCTTCTGTCTGGTCCTGGTTTGTTTGGATGGTTTTGATGAAATCGTCTAAGCTAGCAAGGTGCATGGATGTACTCACAAGGCTCCCATGTCCTGTCTTGTGGACCATACCCCTTCCAGTCTACTAAGCAGTATAATTTGGATCTGACGTACTTTGAATCCAGCATGTCCTTGACTTCGAATTCTGACTCCCCGGCGACTACTACTGGCTGCGGTGGTGTTGCTACCTGGGTCCCAGGTTGAACAGGTTTAAGGAGAGACACGTGGAACACAGGAAGAATCTCTATGTTTGACGGCAAAGCTAGTCTCACCGCCACAGGATTTATCATGGAGATGACGGTGAATGGACCCAGGTATCTTGGACTTAAAAGTTTGGGTTCCTTTAATGGACACGTGTTTAGATGCCAGCCAAACTTTGTCTCCCACTTGGTAGTTGAGGGCCTTTGCATGGTGTTGATCAGCAAACTTCTTTTGGCGATTCTTAGCTTGAAGTAGGTGTTCATCTGCCTTTTAAAGGTTTGAGAAATGGTTGTGTGCAAGGTTTTGACTGCTGGAATTTCCAGGGTTGTAGGAACGTCCAACTCAGAAGTACGTGGGTGCCTGCCATACATGGTATAAAAGGGTGTCTGTCCAGTGCTGGTGTGTAGGGAATTATTATAAGCATATTCAGCTATCCATAATAGGTCGAACCAGCTTCCTTCAGGTCCACGACCACAAGAATAGTGTTAAACCCTTGACTGGGTGGTAAGTCAGTAATAAAATCGAGGGACGTGTGCCCGGGTGCTGGTGGGATTTCCAGTGGTTGTAATAGCCCAGCCAGTTTCTGCTTGGATGACTTGTTTTGAGCACACACTCCACAAGATAGGATTAATTGGATAATGTCTTTACGCCACGTGGGCCACCAATAATTTTGTTTTACCTTGGCTAGGGTTTTAGCGATTCCGTGGTGGCCCTCGATCAAGGAATCATGATAACCGGACATGACTTGTTCTCATAGTTCTTGGTTTGGTAAGAATAAACGATTCCTGAAGTAGGGCAACTTATATTTTATCATGTAATGTTCTCCTTGTGCACTCCACGCTTGTAATTGCTCCGGACTCATCAGGTTTTGGATTTCTTCATGTAATTCTTTCTGAGTTATGGTTGCTGTGATTCCTAGGAGCTTGTCACTCGGGATGATTGCTATTGGGTCAGGGGTCTGATACCCTTGTTCTTCCACCCCCATACGGGAAAGGGCATCAGCCTTCCCGTTTTTCACCCCTGGTCGAAATGTAATCACATAGTCATATTCAGCAAAACAAAGAGCACAACGTAGTTGTCGTGCGGATTGGGCCTTTGCCATTTTTAGGTACTGGAGGGTCCGGTGGTCAGTTATTATGGTGATTGTGTGTCTGGCGCCCAAGAGGTAGTGCCGCCATGCAATAAAAGGCTGACTTAATGGCCAGGAGTTCTTTGTCTGTGATAGCGTAATTGAGTTCAGGGGGTGTGAATTTACGCGACCAGAAGGCAACAGGGTTTAACTGGCCTGTTTCGGGGTCCTTTTGTGAGAGGACGGCTCCCATAGCCATGCTTGAGGCGTCCGTTTCCACCAGGTATGGGAGATCAGGGCGAGGGTGGCGTAAGATTGGGGCAGATGTGAATCTTGCTTTGAGTTCCTGGAAAGCTTCCTCGGCTTCTGTTGTCCATTGGAACTTTTTGTTGCTTTTCCTTAGCAATGACGTGATAGGATGCACGATTTGCGAAAATCCTGGGATGAACCGGCGGTAGAGGTTTGCAAAACCCAGCATACTTTGAACCCCATTGAATGAATTTGGGGGTGGCCAGTTCAGGATAGCATCTACCTTGTGTACATCCATTCGGATTCCATTCGGGCTGAGAATAAAGGCCAGGAATTCCACCTCAGAGACGTAGAATTAGCACTTTTCGAGCCTGGCGTAGAGCTGGTGTTTACTGAATTTCTCCAATACGGATCGGGCGTGTTTAACGTGGTCCTGCTTTGATGCGGAAAATACTAGAATATTGTCGATGTACACTTGAGCACAGACATTAATCAATTCCCGTAGGACATCGTTCATGAAGTATTGAAATGCTGCAGGAGCATTGCAAAGGCCAAAGGGCATTACTTGATATTTGTACAAGCCGTATTTGGTGCGAAAAGCAGTTTTCCATTCGTCCCCCTGTTTTACACGAACAAGGAGATATGCCCCCTCAGGTCTAGTTTTGTGTAGATTTGGGCATCTTTGACTTGATCAAGCAATTCAGGGATCAGTGGCAGGGGGTAGCATTTTTTAACGGTAATCTGGTTCAGTGTGCGATAGTCGATGCACGTTCTTAAGTCCCCCTTTTTCGTTACGAAGAATAGAGGACTGGCTGCTGGAGACTTCGAGGGACGGATGAACCCGTTGGCCAGGTATTGGTCAAGATAGGCCTTCAGGTGCTGGTTTTCTGGTTCTGTGAGTGCGTAAGTTCGCCCACAAGGGATTTGTGCGCCGGGTATCAGGTCGATTTGGCAATCGTATGGTCTATGCGGTGGCAGGGTATTAGCCTGTTCTTTCTGAAAGACATCTTGAAAGTCCTGTTATTCACTTGGTAGGGTGCCGATTGTCACAGTCACAAGCGTTGAGGTTCTGGTGTCTATTGGCTGTTTCTTTTGGCGATAACATGTGTGGGCGCAAGTCTCGGGAAAGGCCAATTCTTTTGCTCGCCAATCGATTTGAGGATTGTGAGCTACCAACCATGGCATTCCCAAAATCAACCGGAACTGTGGTGCCTTAATGAGGTTGAAAACGATAGATTCTTGGTGTCCATCCTGGCACAGAAGGGTTAAAGCTGCAGTGCATTGGGATACTGGACAAGAAGCTATTTCAGTGCCGTTGACAGTGGTAACAGTGTTGGTGGTTAATCTAGGGCGTAACGGAAGCCCCATCTTTGCCGCAAGATCCTGGTCGATGTAATTCCCAATGGCTCCACTGTCAATGTACGCTCTTACTGCGTGCATCCGAGATGGTTGTTGGTGCTTGATGAAGACCACAGATAGTGCAAAATGGGAGGTCTGTAGTTCACTTTCTTCGCTCGACAAGTGGACCCCTACACTTGCCGTGCTGGGGAGTTTTCTGATTCCTTGATGGTATCTTCCTTCTCCATGGCCCCTACCGTCCTCCTCGGTGGCTTCACAGGGCACTCTTTAGGGAAATGACCTGACCTTCCACAGTAGAGACATAACTGCTGCTGTCTCCTTTTACCCCTTTCCGCTTTAGTCAAGGGGGATCTGACCCCCCAGATTTTCATTGGTTCTCCTGAACCTTCCGTTGTGCGGGCAATATTGTCCTTTGGCTGCACATACATAGGGCGAGGGTCCGGTCTGGTTCGATCTGCTCTTCGGTCCTGCAACCTATGATCCAGTTGAACAGCAAGGTCAATGAATTCTGAGCAGTCTTTCGGGGGGTTCACTACTTGTGGGAGAACATCCTTGAGCTTCCCCCACAACCCCCAATGAAATAACATGGTTCTCTTCTCCACTGGCCATTCTGCTTCAACTACGAGTCTATTGAACGTGGCTATGTATGTGAATAGGTCTTTATTCCCTTGGCGTAGGGACAGAAGTTTGTTGTCTAATGCCTGCCCATGAGTACGACAGGTGAACAGCTTTTCCATCTCCTGCTGAAAGTCCCTGAAGTCATGCAACAAAAGATCGTCTTGGGCCACAAAGGGTACAGACCAGTCTGTGGTGCTACCACTCAGGTAGGATAGCACAAAAGCGACCTGTGATTGGTCATTCGGAAAGGCCTCTGGTCTACAAAGGAAGTCCAGGTGGCACTGGTTCATGAACGTTGCAAACCTCTTGGGATCCCCTGCAAATCGTTTGGGCGGGTCCAAGGGAACTGCCCCAGGAAGGGTTATCTGAACGGGATTGGCTGATGGTGCTGGCTTCAAAGGCACGCTTCCCGGCAATGGTGCATGCCCTGCTTGTGACTGGAGAAGTTGCCGACTTAAATCATCACTGTGTTCTTTGGCTACTATCAGCTCTCTCCTCAGGGTGTTGGTGTCCTGCCTGGCTGCATGTACTTCGGAACGTAGCTGCCCCAACATGTGGGCTAACTGGTCAGTTTCTGACATTTCCATGACGCCCAGGTGGATTTTGATGTGAGGCTTTGTGTTCTGTAACGCTCACCTGGTATCCACAGTGACGTCACTCAGCCTGTTCTAATATCTTACAACCTCGAACACTTCCCTGGAGTCTACTCAACTGGAGACTGGGCCTGAAACACAGGATTGGTAGAGTTTAACTCCCTATTGTCTCTGTGTGCTTGAACCCCTTCTTCCCCGGGGTCCAACCCTTCCCTTTGATCCACAGCTCGCCTTGTTTTCTTGGAAAGTGTGTTCTCCGTCCTGCTTTCAGCGCAGGGGCGCGTTGATTGATGCAGGCTCGTTGCTGCCTAGTTACTTAACTGGCAAGAGTCCGACAGGTAAGTATAATGAGTCTTTTGAACAGTTCTCTAACTTTGTTCCTTTCCCTCCTTAGATGATAAGTGAAGATTTGCTGAATGCTTACTAATGCCTTTTTTCTGTTCTTTTCCCTTTTCCTTAGGAAGCGGCGTGCCGGGATGGGAATGACACCTCCGAAGATGCCCGCAGAACAGAAGGAGCGATGAATGATGGGCAGGATAGCCACAAGGTAAGGCTGTTCCTAACGATGTTCTTATTCTTGCAGGAGCTGAGGGCAGAAGAAAGATGCAGGCTTACTGGAGACCGATCCGAACACGGTGAGTGTCACGCTGCAGGTGCAGAAAACACAAAGCATGTTTCTCAGCCTGGCGTGGCTTAAATAGTCTCTGGGTATCCCAGGTGTCTCTGGGCTGAACCACACCCAAAAGACTAGACTGCACAAGCAAGTTCTGGGAACCGAAATATGTGGGGGCATCCATCTTGTCCCCATCAATGCACTACAAGTCCAATCCCCAATGCTATCCTATGGGAGTGAGTGAGTCTGGTGCCACAAGCGCCAAGTCTGACTCCAAGTGGGTCTTTGGAGGGATGGAGAGGCCTTTGAGGGCCGTGTAGGTGATCGTGGCCTGGCTCCAGCCTGACATCTTGGAGGGCTGGGGACATGAGGGGCAGGAATCATGACAAGCAGGCATCTCCACAATTGCTTTAGCTGTGCTGGCCTTGGTCTTGGTGCCTGCACTTGACACATTCTAACCAAGATACTCAACCTCACTCCTCAGAAAATAACATTTCGCCAGCATCAGACTGAGATCAGACTCACCTATCCTCTCCAAGGCTAGACGCAGTCTGTGATCATGATCCTCCAAATTACAGGCCCAGATCAAAATGTTAACCTGGTAGAATTTGATCCCAGAAAGATCACTATGTATGGTGTGCATGTATGGTGTGCATTACTCTTTAAAAAGACTTGTATACTCTAGCCTGAAAGGCATACGCAGGCACTTAAACACCCTGACATGAGTGATGAACGTAGTTAAGTCGGACGAGCCATGTTGCAAAGGAATCTGATGATATGCTGAATTTAAGTCAAGCAGAGAAAATACCTTGGCACCAGAAAGATCTGAGATTAGTTCATCAATTTTAGGCAACAGAAACATTTCAGCAATGACATTCTTACTTAATTCACTTAAATCATTGCATAACCTCATTGCTTTATTGGCTTTCCTTGCCACAAGAATTGGACTAACCCACTCTGACGACTCTGTCGGCTCACTCATACCTTCACTCACCATCCAATTTAACTCAACTTCTTCTTCTTTTCTAATGATAACAGCACAGTCCTTAGTTCTGCAACTACAGGCACAGCATGCTGCCTAAGCCTGATCTTATACATACATTTCTCCAGACATCCTACCTTATTCTTAAAGATCCGTGAAACCCACAATGATATGTCACCATCCGTGGTGCCACATGTTATTCCCTAGCATCAGTTATTTTACATCCAGGATCTGTAGCTTCCACATATGATGTATACACAGGTTGCTTAGCGTTGGGATCAAGCCTGATCCCTAACACTGCTTTACTGCTCCAGGAGAGTACATCTCCCCAACATTTGCTATAAATACTTTGCTCATTGTATTCTTACCCTAAAATCCTAATTCAACATGCATTTCTCCAAGTATGTGTATGGGATTTTCTCTGTCTGCATTAGCATTGATATTCACCTCTTTCAGAACACAGTGACCAAACTTCAACTCCCAGGTATCCCTGCCAATTACATTGTAATCAGTGTCACTGTCAATCAACATCAGTACTTCAACTCTATCGTGATCAGTGATCTGGGTTTCATCCCCATCACTGAGTTAACTACCTGAATAACTCTTACAACACCACAAGATTCTCACAAAGTGTCTCTTGCATGCTCACGGCCTTGGCAGTCATCCTACAACATTTAGACAACACAACCAGCATTCTACATATACTGCTGTACATTCTTTTGAATTGAGCTCCAGCATCTAAAACATCCCTTTGTTGGGAATCGCCAGAGAGATCACATTGTTTCCCCCATGCTTTCATGAATTCCAAATGTGTTTTTTGTTTAAAAAATTCTTGAACCTCACCTCCCCACCTTTTTTGTTTTCTTGGCATTCACTCCTTGTGCTCGAGACTACACCAATCCCCTCGGCAGATTTCTCTGCTTTGGACTTGTCTCCTTCAAAAATCATTTGCTCTATACATTGGGTTGTGTGCCCACCCTGTTTGACAATTTCAATTTAGTTGGGCTTGAATATTTTCATCATGGCAGTGGCCAAATTGACATTTGATGGCAAGTCCTCTAAGGCCAGTGATGAAATGTTCAATAGTTTCACCACACTTCTGCTCCCTAGTCCCAAAGATATATCCTGCCAGTATCTTGTTCTCCCTCCCTTCATAGTGTTTGTCTAATTTGGAGATACTAATGTCAAAACTGTTCCAAGTTGACGCCTCTGGGCAATGAGAAGGTTCACGGAGGGTTTTGAATACTTCTTGTCCTGCGTGACCAAGACAGTGGTAGAGAAGGCCATCCATCCTCTTAACTGTGTAATTTGTCCCATATACAGCCGGGGCGAACTTAAGGAAATGCTCCTTTCAGTCCTTCCACTTTATCAGAGGTTATCGGGCTGAGGTAAGAGCAAAGCTGGCCCAGGGATGTTTGCCATGACTGCACAGGCTTCAGTACTTTTGAAGGGCTGGAAGTGGGGTGGAAACATTCATTAAGCACAGCCAGTATGAAAGTCACATTGTTACAGCGATCCTTCACTGTGATCAGGAAGAACACCTGCAAATGCAATTCTCCTTATTTTCCTCTTTAGTATGTCGGCAGGTGTTACTAGTAACTTGTAATATATCAACAACAGTATTTTGATGATTGTTCCCTATTTGCCTTTGAGTACAGAGCATCTGACATGCAATTGTATGTCTAGGCTGGACTATTGCAACAGCCTCTTTCTAAATCTTCCTGCCTCTACTCTTTGACTTTTACAACTTATCCAGAACAGGGCTTATCCTTGACCTCAAGTCCAGGGATCATATCTCTCCAGTTCTGAAATCTCTTCACTGTTTCCCTGTGGCTGCAAGGATCAAGTTCAAGGCCCTCTGCATAATCCACAAGGCATTCTGGGGCAGGGACTGCTCTATCCCCAACTTTCGCATCCAAAACATCTTCCTTCTCAAACTCTCCGCTCATCCACCTCCAACTCTCTGATGGTCAGATGCTTCTCTAAGCAGAAAGTTGAGGGCAGATCTATCTCCTCGGCTGGGGTCTCCGCCTGAACAACCTCCCTGCCTCTTTCAAACCTGAGCAGAACACCTCTGGTTACGGAAGCAACTCATTTTTTCTCCCACTTTTACTCTTCTCTCCTCTGCTGATGTACCTGTCTTCTCTGCGCACTGGTCACCTGGTCACCCTCTGAACTCAGGCATGTCCACCCTCTGAGGCTCCTGCATGTCCAGTTTGCATTTGTATTTGTATTTTATTTGTTTGTATAGCGCACCAGGCCCGAGGGCAACCAGGCTCATATCTTAAGGCAGGGACATACATAAATGGTAAAGTACAGTTGCAATCAGACAATCCATTATTGGGAAACAGTATTCATAACAAGGTGGTAGAGTACATGGCTGGACACAGTCAGGTGGTGAAGGACGGTTGTGGGTCGGATGAAGCCGATAGTTGCCCTCACACTGCCTCCAGGCTCCACAGCAGTTAAGGGTCTGTTTCTGCAACCCTACAGTCCCTTCTCCCGGCACTTCTGAGCTGGCTGCACTTGTGAGTCAACTGCACTTCCCACTTCCCCTCCCCCCTGGCACTTCTCCCCTTTCTTCTTCCCCGCACTTGCGTGATCTGAATGACACAAGGCCTAGAAAGATTGTTAGTTTGTCCTCCCTTTGTTTCTGCTTCCTTGTCATGTTGTGCCTAGAAACACTTGTGTTCAGGCGCGTTATAAATGCCATATCATATCATATCATATCAGAGTCAATGAGATGAAGAAGGGTTCATTCCAGTTCATACAAACTACTGAAGCATTGGGAATGGAGAAGGTTGTTTGAGAGTTGCCATGCCAACTGAGATGTAGACAAAATGGTCGCTCGCATGGACACCTAGTAGGGTCCTTTCCTCTCTGCTTATTTTCAAATGCTAACAAGCACCTGTGTTGGTGTGTGCCGCTGACTCCTTCGCACTACCTCACTCGCGCTAACTCCCCACTTGCAATTGGGCCTCCAACTGATTCACATGGACCTCCTTACTTGTCAATGTGCCTCCAGTGTGGATGTCACTGGCCTCCAACTCTGACATGGGTGCTGACCCACCAGTGAGAGCCTTTGTTCAGTGCTTTGCCAGCACGCGTCTCTTTACGCGTCACTGGAGCAGCTCTGTCCCTGCTGGCCCGCACGCTGTATCTTGGTACGACACACCAACATCTGCCGACCTTGCAGAGAAACTTCTCCTGCCTACAGCACAACTACTCCTCGTGGTTTCTCGTTGGCCGTCCCTCTCCACCATAGTCTGGATGGCTCGCCACCAATATTAAGAAGATGAAAGCAAAGGATTGGCGAGACTTCAATAACGTTGAAAGGCACGTTTTATTGATGCAAGATCCAATAGTAAAACTGCGGTCACTCCACTAGGAGTTCCACCTCAACTGACTCTAGTGTTCTTATCCATCAAGTCATAACAATTCCAACCACGTCAAATATGTGATATCACTGCATTCCAACCTAGCCAGAGACATGATGATTAATTGCTTTAACTTTGTACCACATGAATAACCTAACAGAACTTAACAATTAAGAGACAGAACAGATTTAACATTACAACACATCACTTTGGTATATCCTTTGGGAGGACGAAGTGGAAGAGAAGGTATTGCCTCGAGTATTCTCCAGTAATGTTGATTACTCCAATCGTTCTTTCTCCAAGGGTGTATCGGACTCCCTATCACAGAAAGGCCACTTAGTCCGACATCCCTGTGAGTCTGGGCAGCGTGCAGTGACACACAAGGCATGGTGGTCGATGTACTACTTTTCAAAGTTTCAGATAGCCATAAACCTTCTCGTATGCTAGGACCTGTAAATACCACATGCACATGCAGGCAGAAGTGATACCGGCTGATAGCGTTGGTCATTCTGAAAGCACTTGAACTCACTTCTAGGCAGAAGGATAAGGAATACTCTGACAAATTACCGCATCACTAAATGTTGAAAAAGGGAGCCCGTGTCAGAGACCCAAAGTCAAATGCAGAGAAACACCAAAATGGAAAAAAGAGCACAACAAAAACGACTTGACGCATATTTTAGAAAAGTTGTACAAAAAGGGAGGCACACTCAGTCCTCTCACGGGGAGCATATACCTCACATTGACGGAGAGTAAAGGTTTTTGTCTATTGTAGGGGTCTTTTCGTATGTAATTGTTATTTTCAGTTAATTTCAATGTTCTAAAAATGATTTATAAGAGTGCATACAATGCACCGTAAGTAACAAAGGTCTCAACTCTTCTATTGTACTTTCCCTTAGCCTTTTGCAAATTAAATATTAATGCCACGTCTCCCAGGAAGATATTACTGTCACCAAGAGGGATAACGCCATTCAGCTCTAATGTAAGTCTTAAGGTGGAGAAAGTTCAGCACTCTGTGATGTCCTGGTTCGATGATTCATTGCAAAGATGTCTTTGGCAGGGACACATTTTTAGCACCACCATAATGAATATCTCGTTGTCAACAGTGATCAGATTACACACTATAGATGATAACGCTTGGCTTTTATGTATAACCGCATGCATCTGCCTAAAGACAGAGTTCAGCTCACATCTGAAAATAATGTATTGGACGTTCGTCTTTTATGTGTCTAAAAAATGTATATTTTTCAGTTTTATCTTGTCAGGTTCGTTGAAGCCTTGAATAAAATACACTTTATCTTGATTTTTTTTACAGTCATTTATAATTTTTCTTTGGAAAATAAGTCTTCAAACACCAACTGTATTAATGTGCTTACTTGTGCCCGTAGAATGTTAGTGCGTTATTTATGCTAATTCAAGACATATGAGCTGTCTCCATTGGTAATGAAGCTGCACACATTCGCGTGCGCTAATTCAAATGTAGTCATGAATGACTTGTGTGTTTTACCCATAAACGTGCCACTTTCATCTAATGCCATCACTAAATTGCATGAGAAAGGTCGCAATAGACTGCGACGCTGGAAAAATGTCAAACCCTGCACGATTTGTTTGTATCTTTCGAAACTCAATCTGGACGGAAAGCAGGCCCAGTGAGCAAGTTGCATATGTATGTCAGACCGACATTAGAAGTGACAGCAGTGCCCATCTTCCTAGGCCTTTTTGACGTTCATTAAAGTGAATCAGAGAATTATCTAGAACAACGGATCCAAGTAACAGAAACCAGTCAAACTAGTAATTTGAAGGCTGAAAAAACAGGTGCTTTATAAATAGTTAGCCAATATGACCCGAGGAGGGGGGCATTACCAATCCAATTGCCATTAGTATCCTGGCATATTGTACCGGGGTACTAATTGCACTGTTTCTCGACTTGAAAATGTAACTTTCTTTAAAAAATGCCCTCTGGGATCGGGAGAAGGAACTACAGGAAGTCCATTCTCCCTTTCCATGGCGGCCATTGAAAGTTATTTATAAAAAAAAAAAACGAAATGTCCATAGTCCCTTCTCCCTTTCCATTGTGGCCAGTGGTGAAGGAACTCGGAGCTATGGCGGTGACTGTGAGCCTCATCGTTCTGGTAACGCCCGGGCGAGGGCCAATGAGCTTGCTTTTTTCAAGCTCATTGTCCCTCGCTGGGTGCTAATGCCTGGTAATGCTTCACTGCCAATACATTCAGTGTGCAAGAGAGTAGAAGATTCCAAGGCGAGACAAAGTACAATAAAACATGGAATAAAAATTGCATTTAGTTAAAACTATTTTTAAACACCAAACCATCCCCCAACACCATCTATCAGAAGCTTTTCTTCTGCTGGCAAAGCAAATCTTGCACCCCTTCACTTCTCAAATCATTCAAGAAGTCCTACCTTGATGTCCCCTCTCCTTAGACACTGTTGAGTCCATTTACATGACTCACCTGATCTGTGCGTTCACCCCCCACAAACTCTTCCCTGCTCTACACGCCAAGCTCATCACTTAATTACCTCTACCCCTCCTGCTTTCAGGGTCAATCTTGCCTTACAGAAGATCCAACCATTCTTCATCTGCCATTCTGCTCAAACTCATTTCTCCACCATGATCCTCAGTCTCATTAACTACTACTCAAGCTTCCTACAGGGTAGCTCCTTGACAGAATCCTCACCTTAACGACCTCTCACCCTTTACAATCTTACCACTTCTTCCCCCCTGTATCCTCTGCCTTCATGATGGCTTTCTATCTATACACAATCAGTCCCTCAACAAATGTCTTCTAGTCTTAAAATCTATTCAGAAGCTCAACCCCATTCAGCCTTCCCTTCCCCTCATATCTTGTCATCTGCCACCTACCTCAATCTGTCTGTCCCTCAGCCACTCTGTGCATAAGCACCTCCTCCTTCTCTCGACCTGCTCCCTCCACTAGGATATTAGAAGCTCCACCAACATACTCTGATTCAACTCTATTCTCCTGCGCCATCTTCTAAAGCGTGAAGAACCACCCACTTTTCTAACATCACAACACCCAAAAATCCAAACGTTACTAATACTAACGCACACTGTCATTAATACATGTTTCTCTCATGTCTCTTATCTCATACACTCCTATCATTTTCAACTTTAAAACATCCTAACAATTCAACCTTTTTTCATGGGACAAAGTGTTGGAAGAAAAAGAAAAGTTGCAGAAAGTGATGACTGAAATTGGTGAGAGTAGAATTAGTAGAGTGATAAGTCCTTTTGGAAAGAAGAGTTCAGAGGACCAAAGGGGAGAGTGCCGATGGATCATAAATGGGGAGCACATGAAAAAGATGGAAGCATGTTCCTTTGATTATCTAAAAACATGGTGGAACTCAGAGGACAATTGTATGAAATAACATGAGAGAAATGTGAAAAACGCTTACAGCGGGTAAGAGGATATAAGAAAAGAGAAAGGAAAAAAAGACTGAGCACTATGGCAGTGTGAAGCAGATTCAAGCTTCCAAATCCTCCACTTTAAGATAAAAGTTGTAGTTCGGCAGTGCTGGGGAGCATAGTCAGCTCTATGGAACTGAAAACTATCACGAGCTAGGCTTACTCATACAAGTTACAGGTTTATATAGAGGTAAACCCACAGATTAACATAACAGATAAAAAACATTCCCTTGTTCCCCATTGGACAGACCCTTACAAAAACCTAAACATTCAACATTATGCTGCAATTCCAATGGATACACATTTATCTAAATCATGCCCCTAATATGATCTAATTGTGCATTCATCGTAAAAAAAACAATAATTGATTCCCACTAATCAGAAACTTGTTACACTGATAGATCGTCCTTGTTAGCCAAGACGCTTTGATCAGCTCGAGATGTGCATACCACTGGAACACCCTTTTGAGAATACAATGCTCTCTTCATGTGATCAAACACCTTGGCATATCTTGACAGCCCGTTTGACCTTACGTTTTATGAGTGCTGTTACACCTCACACTACTCCCATCTTGAAAGATGATTCCTCCCTGCTACATGTTCCTTCCTTATCTTTCTAGGAATGCAGGTGGCTTTATAACGCCACAGCCATGCGCTGCTCTCGCATTTATGTTTTTAATGTATCATCAGGCGTTTGGCGGTATCCTGGTGGAAAATGCGGCAGGATACTGCCCAACGATATTAGCGTTTCCGCAGCTCGATCTGGCGCATTTAGTGCCCGATCCCGATTTGCAGGGGCAGGGGGCTGGGAAGTCCACATCGGACCCAATGGGGGATACTGGGTGCAATTACTGTGGCACAATTTCCGCCGCAGTAATAGCGCCACACATGGGCTGAAACTCACCAGCTGATGGTCTGCTTTTCTTTCCTTTTGATGGAACGTCTGTATTCAAGATACCCAATCTACTGAGGAAGGTGCCACATAGCATCTATTGCCTTCGGCTGCACTTGCACTGCTCCAAAAGTTTGATTCTATGAATTTTCTTGAGCTTATCATTCCCAGTGCAGAAGGCAAAAATGGGCTGGTTGGTATTCTTCCTGCTGCCTGCATTCGTTCTGCAATTCATGTTGCAAGCGCAGCAGCAAAGCAGTCATACACATTTGCATTGCCTTCTTTTTTTATTTTACTATGAGTCCTTCATTACCCGATACATGCGGATGAAAAGCTGCCAATTTTACCTTGAAATTGGAGTCCATAAAGGAACCCAACATGTACTCACTATTATCTTTCAATCCAACTACCTCCATTCAAGGTTGAAAGTAAGTCTTTCATCAGGTGTACCACATTGGCATCGGCTGCCAAGAAAAGGGCCCTCACCATGTTGGTCAGGCTCAGCTCAACCTGGTAAATCAGACGAATCGGCTGAGTAAGGGCTGCATTGTGACAGCTAACCCACTTGGTGGCCTATTCGAAAGGTTGTAGCACAGATAGCGGTTGCCAATGACAGTCAAAGATGCACCATCTAGAGCTCTGCTGTGAGTGTTGCAGTAATCTGTGATGGCATTGAAGTTTATGTATTTCTTTATTTATTTATATAGCACACCTAACCCAAAGGTATCGGGTGCATTCTTGCAAAAACAGTTAGAGTCAGAAATTAGATACATTATATACAGAGGCGTGAGACATTACTACAATGAGGTACAAAGAGATGCGTAGTATGCATAGCGTTGCGTGGCAGTGCAGTTGTCATAGCAGGCAAGGTGCTTAAATGATATGATATAATATTTTATTTATATCGCGCTCATACACAAGTTATCGCTCCTGTACGAAGAGCCAGGTTTTCAAGTTTTGTCTAAAGGTTCAATAGGACGGTTCTGCTCTTAGTGTCAAGGGCCTGGAGTTCCAGAGTTTCGCAGCTTGTACTGGGAAGCTGTTTCCTCCTGCTTTTGTAGTTCTCACGTAGCCTGTCCAACATATGAAAAGAAGAAACGCATCAGTCTTGTGTAATGAATAAAGCCAGTGGCATTGATCATGGATGGAGAAGCTTTATTGATGGTAATGACCTGTTCCGTCTGCCCAGAGACAGCCCTGATTATCCTGATTCGAAATTCACCTGGACCAATGGTCGGTCAATATCTTACTTAGGTTAAGTAGTGGTAACATGCTTAGAAGCTGTGACCAAATAAATATTCATCACAACAATCTTAGTGATCATTCCGCTCTTTCCTGGACACCCAGACCAGGATGCCTTTGCTCTATCCCATATCTTACTACCACAGTAAATGTAAATAATACTGGCAGTTGTCTAATGTGGTTGGCTAAAACATCCATGAGAGTTAACATCCTTACAGCACACACAACTCAATTAAAACGCTGGCCTCGTGATTAATGGTTCAGCAGGCCACGTGGATGTCCAGAGGTGCAATAATATCAGCACGGCCAATAAAGCCAACCTCTCCAAATTCGACCTTTGTAGAAAGATACTTTGCTGTAAGGAAAGGGTGAACATTAGAAAACAACACACCTTCCCGGGCGAGAAAAAAGACAAACTTACTCTGTTGCTCTGTTAGCCACACGTTAAAAAAACTTGCTGACATAGCATAAACACTCCTTAAGTCAAACTGGTTACTTTTATTTAGAACTTTGAAGAGAGATGATAATAAAAAATGTTGGTCTCGCTCCACATGTATAGCTTTAAATGCTGTCACAGAATCACAATTGATGGCGCATATCACTCATTTATATGTCATACCTGATAAAGTGAACCCCAACGCAAACACATATATCCCTGAATACAGTTTTTTTGGTGAAGGATTTGAGTCAGAGGATACAATCTTGATCATCAAAAAATTAAAAACTTCCTGCACCCCAGGGCCGGATGGAGTAGCTAACATCTGTTTGAAAAGAACCCAGAATTTTGTTGCCGAAAGACTTATTAGAACTTTTTAAAGAAACAGAGGCCACTGGGCGCTCAAGAAAAAGGTCTGTTAAAACCCTTCCAGATGGGTTTTGGAAAGGTGCATTGCACCTTAAATAACGTATGCACAATACAATATCTGATGGCAGAAGCAAGGCGCAGTTTGGGTTCTAACCTTTACTGCTGCTTTGTTGATTACAGTAAAGCCTTCAATCTTGTATCACATGAATTATTATGGTAAAAGCGCGCGCTTTGGGGGATAGACTTGCACCTATTGTATTTGATCAAATTATAATACACTGGCACGACAATTGTAGTTCGTATTACTCAGGAGTGCGCACTCAGCTTGCATGTTGTAACAAATTTTAGGTTTAAAGCAGGGCTGCGTTCTTGCACCTCTGCCATTTAATCTATATATTTCAGACATGTATAGGTCGATGAATGCTGTACGCAGCTCCCTCCCCAGAATCAATCATGAGACAGTGCTGTGGCTTGGATACGCTGATGACAGTGTCCTTTTTGATCAGAGGCCTGCATTCAATAGATGCTCTGACCGCCTTTGCAGTGGAAAATCACATGATGATCAGCAATAAGAAAACTAAGATCATGTGCCTAGGAGGTTCACTGCCAAAAAAGCCCACTTTTGTTTGGAAATTGGGCAATTACCCCTAGAAGTTGTAGATAGTTACATCTACTTAGGCTTTCCCTTACTACTCAATCCTACCATCCATTTCTACAGCAATATTGTAACCACCAAGATATGGAAAAAGTGGCCGATTATTAAACTGTATATCGCTAGTATCGGTGGCAATAATACAGAATACTTGATAACCATTTACAAAATTAGCGTTATGTCTGCCATTCTGTATGGCCTTCAGGCTCTACCTCAAAGGCAAGTTAGGTGGTTTTACAAACTAGAGGAAAAAGTACTTTGCTGTGTCATGAATTTGCAAAGTACCACCCCTGTGGAAGTGTTGTGGATGGAGTTTTGGATCTAGTCCCTCTCTACTTTCTTGCTTTTTCAACGCACTCTTTCATATTTGAAATTGTTTTCTCCTTCGTGTAATGCAGATAAGCTATTGGAAAAACTGGGTAATCAAGAGAAACAAACAAAAATGATAACGCCTTTATTCTTGAACTGAAACAAACAGCGAGTTCATTATTGTCACAACTGGGAATATCTCTCTGTCATTTGCACATGACTCCCCAAATATAAAACAGACATCAAAAAAGAAGTCAAGAGAATGGGACATAATTAACATTGTGGCTGTTCTAGCCACTAAGAAAAGATACAAGGTATTTTCATCCCAATGTTTCTCTTTAAATGCTCCTTGTATCTATCCAACCAAGTTCTGTCACCTGGCTTTGAAAAGATGCATCCTATATTTGAGCTTTAATCTCTTGCCTACCTGGAAATATCATGAGCCTTGGAGACCATTCCCTATAAATTAAGACTCTGTAGGCTTTGACAATTGGAGATAGAGACTGTTCATCATATTTTGACCAAGTGCTCTATACTGAAATCTCTTTATGTCAAGGGATATGGGATCCTTGTTGTGCCCATTGCACAAATTGAATCAGATCAATTCTAGAATGCAATTTATATAGGCAAATCGATTGTCATTACTGCATCTGCTTAGTTTATTTTGAAGTCTATTTAAGAAATCTTAGACCACTAATCATTATTGCGAATTCTTAGGATGATATTGGTAGTTGGAAACTCATATATTGATTTAGATGAATATATTATGTTTGTGATACTTCAGTATTACACTTTTACATAATGCTTCCTTTTTAATAGTTTTATTAATGTTTTTTTGTTGGGATTTTTGTTTATTTTGTTTGCTTTTATGATGTTCTTTTAAACTGTGATTAAAGTTTGTATAGTAACCTAATGCATAATAAATAAAGGAAAGATATGAAAAGAAGAGTTCTAATTGTTAGCCACTGAGGTTCTCAGGTTGTCAGGTTGTCCAGTGGAAAGTCTTGGCATGATTGCAGTTGGTGCAATGCATTTTAGTCATGGTATGCCCGGCTGAGATGAGAAATCAGTTTGTGGACTACAGCGACAATTTTTTTCACAATCTCACAATTGCTGATAAAGCATGTGACAATGAGATGAAGGACATGTACCATTTTGGCTGCCATGCACACTTTCTTAACAATTTGCAAAGCTGCACAGAAATTCGTTCTATTGCCTGCTGCAGCAACCCTGAAAAGCAAATTATAAGGCCTGAGCCTCTGTGCCTCCATCTTCTCCAAGATTGCAACTGCCCTAAGACTCTTGCATGCACAATGTTGCGCTGTGTCAAATAAAAAAATGCTCTGCCTGGCATTACCCGGAGACCCTTGTAAGGGAAGGAAGGCCATCCGGTGTGCTGTAATGGACTTGTAGTTAATGCTCTAACCACTGGTCCACATGTTCAATGTGAAGTGGACATTTTGTCCCAGAGACTGTTATAATTCCCATACCACTGTTGCTATCACCTCATGGCACAACTCTGGTACCACCTGGCAAGAAATGGAAAGGGTAGAAAAGAACTTCCAAGCTGTGATTGCCCTTGCCCTAAAATGCCAGAATCCAGGATTTTCCACAGAAGAGTAGAGAAAGAGCTATGTTGCCAATATTACATACAGAGTAGCATCAAGCATGCACCATCTGTAATGTTACTTAGATATGTTTGGCCATTCTCTAAACTTCCACAAACTGGGCAGATGCAATGTGGGATACTGATACTGATGGATCAAGATCATATAAAAAGTAGCCACCAAACTCGGGATGAGTTTGTTTATTGGTACTGATAAGCATACTAGCCTTAGTAGCACCACAAATGACCTGCAGATTACAGACTTCCCAAAACGGGACACTCACCAGAGGAAGGAAAGAGCCTTTAATCAAAGCAGAAAGAGGAGAGATAATTATTTCTCAGCAAAATCAATAGAAGCCTATTATGACATTCCAGCTGAGCATAAGTTGTTCACAGAACAAAAGTGACATTCACAGCTATATTCCTGCCAGGAATTCAGACTGCAGTAAACACCAAGTGGTTACAGATAACTAGATGGGAGCTGCTGCAAATGATCAATACGACAATAAAAGGATGTAATGCTATAGAGAAGCGGTGAGGGCATTCAGGCTCATAGCCGCACAGAACAGGTATATTCTGGACTTAATTACAGCAATGGAAGGAGGTGTGTGCACCAAGATTGGGCCTTCCTGCTTTACATTCACACCTACCAATGATGAAGAGAATGGGACTTTGACAGAAGCAATAATAATGTTGTCAACCTTGCACACAGAAATGGTAGCAAAAGTAGCCAAGACCAAGTAGGACAACTGGTTTTCGTCTCTGTTTTCATGGATTCCAACTTGGTCGGTGAATGCCTTCCAATTAATTCGAGCAGTACTAGTGTTGGTATTGCTAGGATTTTGTCTCATAAGGATGATTTTGGGACGATGCCAGAAGACAACTAAGAAAGCTATTGGGATGAAGATAAGGATTGATATAGATGCCGGAGTTTGTGAGCAGATCCAGGATGAGGAGAATGCCCATGGGAATATAAAGAAAAGTTCTTTGGCACCGCCAGGGACAAGGTTCTATTACCCTAAGGATCATAAAAAAATATGCAGTACGTTGTATATTCTGTCCACCATCAGGAGAGTGTTGCCACTGGAGTGTGGGTGAACATATAAAGAATGCAGGTCACCAGAGAGGGTAGCAAAAATATGGATTGCAAAGAAACGACAGTATGAAGATGAATAGTAAGTGTCAAGTATCATCCCCAATCCAGTTGCCCCCTCCCATTGTCTATTGAGTTCACACCAAAGTATGTGACGTATGTAGAAAAGTTAAATCAGCAGAGAGCAGCACATGGGCTCTGCCCAGTACCTATCAGTGTAACAGCACCTATTAATATACCGACACCTAGGAAAACCAGGACAGTAATGTATCCATTAAAAATGCCATAACTACATTTAAACAATATGACAGTTGTTTGAATGAAATACCCGAAGAAGCAAAGAAGATAATGAAGGAAAATGAATGGTGAGGTCCTAAGAAATCAGACTGACGCACATATAGAAGATATGATGACCTCAGAATACAGACAGGAGACAAAATGCCAAGAAGATACCATGGATAAGTAACATCATGATCCCAAGGTGAAGAAGTTGATGCCAAAATGAAGAAACTATGCCACATACATGATGAAGATATTTAGATTTTAAATGTGTATAGATATAAGTGACTGCAATAGGCAAAGAAATCATGAAGCTTGATCATGCTAAATAGTCGATAGATTGCGGCAAGCGCCCACATTTACAAGTATATACCTCAAAAAGCACTGTATGTATGAATGTAAGTCCACTACGCACCTGAGCAGAATTGAACAAAGGTTGTAAAAGGCCGCAAATGGAGTGTGTCGCAGCAAGAAAATTGAGAATCAAGACAGAGCAAAACTCAGCTAAGGATGGCCATGCCAAGAAGCCTAGGTCTTATCTGACTGGGATAAGCTAGCATTGGATAGAATTAAGGAGAGAAGAAAACAGAGGATCCTGTTCGGAAAGGTCAAGATGAGACACAGACATCAGAGAACTGGTAGAATTAAATCAAATATACGAAAAGACACAGAGAAAAGCCAATTTCAAAGTGTTCAGTCACGTGACAAAGGCAGGCTGGAAGAGTGAAACTTTCACACCTACACATGGAGCACCGCCATGCCCATAATCCTTAAAAGTTCTCAGAGCACAGAGCAGACTGAAGGCCAAACTACAAAGAAGTAATTGACACATGACTACTGAGGTAATGATTGATTGTAGCATAATTGGTGGGAAGATGGGGTGCAGATGAGCTTCTCTGCACCTGGATGTTCTTTCTGCGTGCTGCTAGACGTAGGTGGAAAAGTACGAGTGGGGTTGATGCCAACCCAATCATAGTAGACCATGTAATCTAAGGTCCTATAGTGAGTAGCGCTAATGGGACATTGTACTTTTAGTGACGTTCATAGTGACCATTTTGAAGGGAGGGCTTAGTTGCCCCACCTGACATCAATTATCCAATCCCTTCTCCCCGTTACCATATACAGATATAGTACCTATGTTAAGTTACCTTCCTATAACCAATCAGGTTGCATGTTAGGTTTTTAGGATTGCCACGTAGGATGACATTAGTATGTGCGTGGGGTGTACGTCAGCAATGATGAGTTTTGCAATAAATATTGTATTTTTTCTAAAAGTAAAGAGAGCGAGAAGATCGAGGGATTGCTGATGTTCATTGTACTCCCGGTTTTATGAACTTGTCATTAAACGGACTCACTTTGCCAAACTATTGAGTTGTCTTATTATTTGATGCATGCATATGAATTTGCATCCCCATCTATCCCGAAGGGTACTGCTACTCATCTTAAAGGGCTGTTTGGAGATCATCCAATTCACTTGGTAGCAGAGTTAGATGGTTAGATTAGATAAAGATACCCATCGATCGTCGCCATAAGTAACTTGGAGTTCTTGGCAATATCACACGTCCTTTGCTATCCGGCTGATAGAACGAGAAGCTCCCCGTAGATAGTGGATAGATTAATAAAATAAACATGCAGATTAGGTGTGACGGGTTCCTTGCTTTCCCCCAAAAAAACCTTCCACTTCTACGAGTAGCGAATCGGACAAGCGGCACGGAGAGGCACTAACAAAGGTGGTCATCCCAAGTGTCCATAGATGAAAGACATGCGAATAGTGAGTAAAAAAGACTGAATGTTTTGGCATAGCATGCATGCTTATAAAACAAGTAAGGAAAGGTAACGGAGGCAGGCGGGATACAATATAACGTCAGAATAAGAGTGTGTATATATATATATATATATATATATATAATATATATATATATATATATATATATATATATATATATATATATATATATATATATATATATATATATATATATATATATGGGGAAAGTTATTGACTCAAGTGTGGCCGAGCAATATAAAGAGTAATCGTAAGTGTGGCCGCGATAAGAGTATATGCCCAGTTCCTAGATTTTAAAGAATGCTAGCAGAAGCCCTTATCTAAAGTCCTGTTACTAGGATGACATAGGATACCAGATTGATTAAAGGCAATCCAAAAGAGATAGCCTTAAATTCCATGTCGGAATAAACATAGGGGTAAGATGCATTTGAGAGAGCAGACGTCATAAGATTTATGTGGCCGGCCAGAGTTTGTCTGTTTGTTTTATGTGTTTGAATAAAATCGTGACGTCATAGATGAAAAAAAGTTTTTAAGTGAAAAAAGGTATGAAAATTGCACGATTGCAGAAGGAAATTGTTGCATGACATGGATTGATGGTTGGTTTTTAGCAAGATTAAAGTAAAAGATATTGTTGAAAAAACAGGATTGGAGCTTGCGATGATTGGTGCTCGCTCATATTGTTGATTTTTGAGACACAATTGTAATAAAGTGTGAAGTGAAAAAATAAGCAAGTGTTATATTAATAAGGGGTAAATGAGTCAAGCATGGAAGACATCACTCCGTTAATACACATGTGCAAACAGTTTCCAAAACACGCACTTAATCTTAAACAGTACAGTGCAGAATGGGTTAAAGGGACCGCGGTCAAAATGTTTATGTCGTGGCCCCAAGGCGGATCGCTATTTAAAATGGTCCTGTAGCACATGACGACATGTTTACATGCCACGTACACTGGTAAAAGGTTAGACCAGCCCTGGCTAGTTTAGAACTTTGGAAGATGTACCAGGAAGAAAGAGAGGAGGAGCCGCCGTTAGATTGGATACTGAATATATGCAAAGAGGGGGGTGAAGAGCCTTCTGCGCCACCCGCCCGATCTGAAATAAAAAACAAAGTTAGTAAAGATGAAGGATTGTACCCACTAAAGGAACTTAAAGCAGCAACAGGATATAGCAACCTGTCATATGAGTCACCTATGCAAGTGACGAAAGCCCAGAGAAGGACAGGGAAAGCAATATTACCTCCAAAATCCAGAGGGACAAGGAAAGACGCAAAAAGGAAAAAGGTGATCAAGTACAGGCAAGTACATCTCTAGGTACAGGAAGAGAGGTAAATAGATGGAAAGGAGATGAGGATAAAACTGATGAGATGGTACTCACACAGAACGAATGGATGGGAGGTCAGATTTTATTGAAACTCAATGGTAAAGTCATTGAGGACATAAGACAATGAGGAGAACAAGACGAAAAAGAGAGAAAGGATAAGGACAAAGGACAATTGAGAGATGAATGGGCGAGATAAAAGGATAGGCAGAAACGAGAGCAGTTATATCATGATGAACAGGCCAGAAACAGGAAAAGGCAGAAGAACAAATAAAACGCGATAATAAGCAGAGAACAGCTGATGATCAGGAAAGAATAGAACAAAGGAGAATAGAAGAAGAAGAGCAAAAGATACGATAGAAGAGAATAAAAAGACGGAAAGATGAGGAAATACAAATAGCTAATGAGAGAAGAGATACTAGGATAAAGGAGGAAGACAGGGTTATAGAGGAAGCGAGGAAGCGTAGAGAATTTGGTGACGACGTAGAACGCAAGCAAAGACAGAGAATGTGTGATCGCGAGTATCTAGAAAGGGAGGTTTGAAAACCAGATCCAATGGTAGAATGGGAAGATATAGAAGAATTATTTCCTGAGTATGATTCAGTACCAAGCACGTCTAGAATAAATCTAGAAGATGACTTTGACACCAGAAGCATCGGAGAGACAATAGATAGAATATATGATGAGATGGACTAGAAAAAGTACTCCAAGACATGGAGAGCTGTCTTTAGATAGACTGACTCTAAATAGAAATGAGGAAGAAGAGAGAAGTTGCACGAGTTGGGCACAGGCAATATCAGAAGAAGAAAGGGAAGCCTGTGAAAGAGAAGAAAGAGCCACAGAGTGAGGTTGCGAGAAATGTCTCTCTATGGGTAAGGGAATAAGATGGTCAGAATCAACCGTGTCTACAACTTAAGTACCAGAGTCAGTAAAACAGTCAGATCGGCTTGAAGGACTGCCACATGGTCAGAGGGGTGTGTCACCCCATCATATGTAAGCAGGTTAAGGACATTGCCAGGCAGACGGCGATGTGGGAATATTATCCCTGCAGTAGACAGACAAATGATGAGAGAAGACAAGGAGTTCAGTGCGTCACAGTTTCCATTATTAGAAAAGGGAGGGGCAAGGCCGCAGTATATACCATGGCCACAAATGGATAGAGAGAATCTAAAAAACGAGCTCCCAATGTTGACATCTGGAGCTTGGAAATGGATACACGAGTAAAGAAAAATGACGGGAGTTAATATGTTGGCTATAGAGGATATCAAGGGTCTTTTGATCGCCATACTTGGTGAGAGAGCTGATGATGTTTGGACATGTGCAGATTACCCTGGTGTGACTACCGTCAATCCTGTGCATGACACAGTGCCGTTTAACAATTGCAGAACCACGGTATGGAAAGCGCTTCGAGTGCTATACATGGACACTTCTGACATGGGAGCTATAATGACCCGTAAAATGAAAGAGGGAGATGATCTGTTACTTTACATTCAGACTTTGCAAGATGCATGGGTGCTGGAAACTCGTGAATCATGGGGGAAATCTATAACAGTGTTTTACCATATATTATGTGAAGGGCTGCCAGAACAGGTGCAGAAGCAGCTCAAGAAGTTAGTAGAAATTGAAGCTAAGCCATGGTCAGAAATACAATTGACCATTGCACATTATTGCAGGCTGCTGCAAGAGAAGAATGGCAAAAAGAATGATGCAAGGAAAGGCGAAGAGGCCAAATTAGTGCAGAAGAAATTGTTGAAATATGCCATTGAAGGGGCAATGTTATCTAGCACAGATGGATCCAATCCGCAGCAGGTCAATAACCAAAGGCAGTTCGATCAAAATAGGAGGCTTCCAGAATATGCAAAGCGGAAATCAGTATATGTAAAATGGGCAAATGATCAGACCGCCGCCAACGTGTTGGACGTGTGGAATGACAGGGCATCTATCGCGTATGTGCAGAAGTCAAGAGATGGTGCAAAATGACCAATTTACGAGAGGGGGGATGATGAATGGACCTGCGTTTTCACAGCAGGGTGGATATGGATGTACAGTATCAAGCTCCAAGAGTGCAGCAAAGCTTACAGCCACATTAGATTGTGACCAATTTCCCACAAGGGCAGTCATAACAGTCACTGATGCAACTTCTACAGACTACAGGCACAACACAGGTATTGAAGTTTAGAGCAGGAATTGCCACTGGTGATGGAGGAAATCCATTCACTAACTGTGGGACGAGATTGTACATGGACTAGGACAGCTCAATGGGAGACCTGATGTGTTCCATCCTGTGAGTGACACCAAACCCTCACGAGGAACCAAGGGTAGATGTCACTACAGGGTATAAAGAGTATGCGTTCCTAGTGGACACGTGTGCAACACGCTCGTGTATACATGAAGGCAAGTTTTCTTTATCCGGTGATGCCATGAATACCCAAGATTTTACAGGAGCCACGTTCCTTTCACAAAAGAACTTCCAGTTTCTATAGGAGAATGCGACATGAAAGTGCCACTATTGTATTCGAAACAAATGCCTGTCAATATATTGGGATGAGATTTGATGACAAATTTAAATATGACAATCTCGTTCACGGAAGAGGGCATAGTATGTTCAACTCCAGGAATGCATTAAACATGTGCGAAATGATCAGAGCATACGCAGGATGAATGGATTTGAGAGCTATTCCATTAGAACCTCAGATATTCGCATATGGAGTGTGCATATTAATGTCATGGCTACCAGGCCTTGCAGACAGAACAATGAGAACCCCAGATGAGTTTCTGGTCAGACCAAGAATACTTCTGCATGTGGAAAAGGGACAAGTGTTTTCCTTAACAATACAATCAGCCACTGTGCAAGGAGAGATGGCTTTGCTTGATGGCTGTGATGATGAAGGCAGACAATGCTGTGCAATAATCACAATTGGGGAAGGTTACAGATTGACTGACGTCACTGATGACAATCTGTTTGAAAAATAACTAGGTGAGGATGAGATGACATTTGAGGTAAACCTCATTAATTGGGTGAAAATGATTAAAAGAGAGGTGCCACAGAGGATGATGCTGGCACAAAAAAGTCAAGAATATTTTGATGACAACATGGCAAAGGTGCCTGTCTCAGTATGAACTACAGGCCCTTATGACATAGGCTTGCTGAAAGGAGAAGTGAATATTAAATTGAAAGCAGGAGCAATTTTAACAAGAGCATGACAATATCCCATGTCTAGGGTGGCAGATGAAGGGATTTTCAAGACAATTTCCGCCATGATGGAGCAGGGCATCTTAGTGACATGATTTAAGGCTGATAAACCAGATATTGTAGGCCGAGTTCCCTCTAGTCCCTAACCTGTCTACAATTCTATGTAAGATACCTGTTGAGGCACGTTTTTTCACAGTGATTGATTTGAAAAATGCATTTTTCTCAATCCCATTGCACAAAGCCTGGCAAGATTTGACATCTTTCATGTTCAAACAAGTTTGTCTGAAAAGCATAAGGCTGCCTTAAGGTTACTGTGAGTCCCCTTCAATTTTCAATAGAGTCCTGCAGATGGACTTGAGCAACATTTCATTAGAGAGTGTTGTCTTGTAATATGTAGATGACATTTTAGTTTGCAGCACAGCAGGCAGGATTCCATTGAGGTATTGACTATACTTGCTGAGAAAGCATATAAAGTTGACAAGGAGAAGTTACAGTATTGTCAACAAGAGGTGTTGTACAAAGGCCAATTGATTTGACTTGAGGGAAAGAAGGTCACTCCTGAAATAGCTGGAGCTATTTTAAAAACAAACAGCTAAGCCACACATGGTAAAGCACATGAAAAGTTTTCTAGGATTATGTAATTACGTCAGGGCATGGGTCTTTGACTACAGCTCTTATACCAGGCCCTTCTTATAAGCCTTAAAGAAAGCACAGGCAAAAAAAGAAAAAATCGTGTGGACTAAGGTCATGGAGGAGGGGTTTGATGAACTAACAAAAGGCCATTTGCACGGCACCAGTTTTAGGGATTCCTAATTATGCAGAAGAATTCTACCTGTTTTCACACACGGATGGCACTGTTAGGACAGCAGTCCTTACACAGAAAACCACGTTGGGGTACAAGCCCCTGGCACACTACAGTGGGATTTTAGACCCAGTGATGAGAGGTCATTTCCTGTGTGAACCAAGTTTGGCTGCCGCCGCGTTTGCCATAGCGAAAGCTACAGCCATTGTAATGGGGTGCCCAATGACGTTATTCGTTGAGCACGCATTATTTGCCATTTTAGAGAAACCGAAAGGTACATTGACATCACAAAGAGACTCTGCTTATGAAGTGGCCATATCAAATCCAGCGATTAAAATATTTCGATGCAGAATAGTGATCCCAGCTATGTTTATAGCAGAGCCAGTTACTGAAGGAGAGCCAATACATGATTGTGCAAACTAGGAACAATTCTATGATTAGATCCCCAGAGTAAAGAAAATGCATTGGCATAGGGAGAAATTGTCTTTGCTGACGGTTCTTCTAGGATCGATCAAAATGGCGGACAAAGATATACAGGTGCCGCTGTGGTGAAGCACACGGCAAATGGGGAATTTCGAGTACTTATTAGTGCACGTTTAGACTCTCATTATTCAGCACAGGCTGCAGAATTATTGGCATTGATACTCGTGCTCGATAATCACGCAGACCAGGAAGTAATGGTGTACAGTGACTCTGTCTATGTGACATCAACAGTGCACGCAGGCTTAGCACGCTGGAAAAGGAGGGGCTACCTACGAGCGGATGGCACGCCAGTACAGCACGCCGCCTTATTGGATAGGCTGATTAAGGCACTACAACTCCCAGTGGGCATAGCAGTTGTGAAATGCGCAGCCCACACGAAAGGGACAGATTCTATTTCACGCGGAAATCAAACAGCAGATGCTGAAGCCAAGCGTGTGGCAACTGAAGATGAAACAATGATGGATGTGGGAATGCTTGAGCTGCATGAGAAAATGATTGTTGTGAGGAGTGAGCCGGAAGGCTACAGTAATATGTCAAATGCTCAGTTAATGGAGCTTGAAGGGGAGGCATCGCAGGAAGAAAATAACCTGTGGAAGTGAAGAGGGTGTTCTTTAAACCCCACTGAGGCTCTGTAGTGACAGGACAGCACTGGTATAGCAGTAATGCCTATAACCCTACTGAAAGTAGCAGTGGTTTGTACAGAACATAGCAGAGCATGTTGCATTTTTTTTCTGATAAATTGCATTGTGAAATGTATGGCTGGGCATACACCTCGTGTGATCAGAGCAGTCTTTGCAAGGCCTAATGGTCCTTTTTAGCGCTTGCACATCGACTATGTCTATATGATTCAAGTATGTAACGTGTACAGGTATCTAATTGTTGTGGTGCGTCCATTCTCTAGATGGATAGAAGCAGGTCCATGTACACACCCAGGGCCTCATTACACGGAATGCGGTAAGGGTTTACCGGTACCGGTAAGGGCACCGCTACTGGTAAAACCTTACCGCCTTACTACGAGGTCCCTTTGCCGGACCCGACCTCAACGCTGGTTTTAGCAGCCGTTAAGGAACAGGCCTGCAAAGGGACCTTGGTGCTGATTAGGGTACCGCAATTTGCGGTACCATAATTAGCTCCTTCCCCATTCCCATTGAGCCCCATGGGGGCAAAAATGGGAATGGGGAAGTGCCTTGGTGAATGGGGAATTACTGCCCCCGCTCACCTTGGAGTAGGGTGGTAATTCCGCCATCCACCAAAGCGGACACGGTAAAATACCGGCGGCAACCATGGCGCTAATAGCGCCATGGTTACCGCATACCGTGTAATGAGGCCCTCAGACTCTACCTGTGCGGCCAAATTCTTGGTGAGGAAAGTGCTTCCTAGATGTGGAGTTTGTGAAGTGATGAGGTCAAATAATGGTCCTCATTTTGTTAACACAGTATTTGAACAGATCAGCATGTTGCCTGGTATAAAGCACAAGTTTTCGTCGGCGTATCATTCGCAAGGAAATGACATATGCGAGAAAATCAACGGCTTGTTAAAGTAAAGGATAGCCAAGTTGAAGTTTACTCTGAAGAAAGGTTGGTTGCATTACCTTCCACTGGCATTGTCTACACTCAGAAACCAGCCTGATGCTCACCACCATTTTACGCCACATGAAATTGTGACAGGCAGAAGACTGTGGACGCTTTTAATGACTCGAACTAGAGCTAGATGTGAAGTTCAGCCAACAGAAGTGCTAGGATTGGAAATGCAAAACTACTAGAACTGCATTACTTCCAGTTTTTCTGTAATTTCAGGACAGCTGCAGCGACGAGGAGGGTGTAGGGCAGTACAGAACACAGAAGGAGATACTACAACAGACTAGGTTCCGGAGTTACGTGTACCTCAACCATACCCTGGGGATACCGTCCTAGCTCGGAATCACACAAGGAAAAGGTGGGACAAGCTAAGTTTCCACAGGCCTTTTATTGTGGAAGACATAACGCCATCTGCAGTCAAGTTACAAGGAAGAAGAGCTTGGATCTTCCCTGGTGATATCAAGCCACATATATGGGAGAGACCCCTCTGCCCACACCCCAACCCGGAGAGACTACAGACAACGGGGAAGAACCACAGCACATGCAGACGAGATCTATGATGAGGAAGAAGGACGCATGACCAGTCAAGTGAAAAAGCAAGGAACCTTTGTGATAAAATTGTGGCCCAGTTATAAGACATTTCCTTTGAGCAAAAAAAAGGAAAAAGGACACAAATATGAACACACTGTGCATCCTAGTTACACGGTAAAAGAAGAGGATTGCATTTATTGAGCCACAAGGATCTTGTTGACTTTGGACTGAGGCACATTGAAGCCTTGATAAGAAAAGTTATGCAGAATTTTGATCGAGGATATATAAATTGGAAGAGAATACAGTATCCTGAGTCATTCAAAACAGAGTCTTTGTTTGGACTTACTTATGGTGTGACACAATAGTGACCTTTATCAGGAACATACTGACCTATTTTGAATTGGTATTGAGGTCCTACAAGTCGTTGTTGGGGAGACTTACAAATGTCCCTTTCATCAGAGATTCATATATTGGCAAATGCAGTGTTTTTTCGTTTAATTCACGATTTTCCAGACCTTGTTCGGAAACATGCTGATGTTGATGTGCTCACATTTATCCATGATCTAGCTAACACTACAAACTTGAGTATGCTTCTACATGGCATAATAATACAGGTTGCACTTTCTGATCATCAAAATCACAGGAGAGTGTAGAGACGTTCATTCGAGCGACAGATCATGGAAATGTTGACAAGAAATACACTTTCTGCTGACAGGGAAGCAACATGTCATCTGGAGTGAAGCAGATTCAAGGTATAGACTGGGAACTAGTCTATATGGAACACATATTATAGACTTCCTGAGGTCATTGTTCAGTGTTGAAACATTACATTACAAAACAGAACTGTTTCCAGAGATAAGAGACAGTCCATTATCCAGATTCAGAGGACAACTCGTCCACAGCTATTGATCCATGAGGCAGAGACAGCAGAACCCAGAAGGAAGTGATAATAATGAAAATGTATTTAAAAACCAGTTTTTGCTTCCTTAGATGATCGAAATGGGCAGCAGTCAGAGCAGCAGCATTGTTCTCCCTCAGGAGGAGAGACATTCATATTGCCCAAGAAACAAATACTGTAAAATGACATATAGATGTATTATCTATGCATGCATTATATTCATAATGATATTGCTGTCATTGACGATTACAACTGCATTTTTTATAGGTGCACAAAGTGTTGTTTCTGTGCACCCACCTGGGGATGTACGCATGATACTTACAAGAATGCCCAGACCCTACATAGTCATTCCTGTTCCAAGAAAGAATGATAGAGTGGCTGAGCTTGAAATGGGTGTGGTAAGCAATGACACACACATGACACTTGTTTTAGCAAATGAGTAGAAATGCCGGAGACAGGGTCGGCAAAGTAAACCAGACAAGGGATTGATGAAAGTTACACCTACGCAGATAATGAGTACAAACACACCTTGTCTAGTATCAATAATTTCAGCATCACATTCCAAGGAATGGAGAGAGTTTGGAAAAAACAACAATGAGATGTTTTACGCCAAGAGAAGTTGAGAGACAAATGGAGAAAGCTGAACTTTTAAAGAGACCAAAGACTTTAGAGAATAAGCAAACTGAGACAACACCTTCAAGCACACCTGATCCTGCGATACATGATATCAGGGCAGTGCCTGGAAGGAAGACACGAACAGACATTTTCAGAGCCAATTGTCATGCCTAGTTGGTAAATTGAAAGGATGAAGCATATTGCACAATCTCCTACTTGAACAGTAAAAATGAAAATGCCCGGATCATTGATGGAGATGCCCGAGAATCCTCTAGTAAGAAGGATCTATACAGAGGTACTGTGTGATATGCTTGTGGAAGCTCATATCAAAAGAATAAGAGCCAGAAGAAACACACAAGAAGAAAATAACAAATTGAATGATTACCTGGATAGCACAGCACATTTGGGAAACAACATATGGTACCAACACATGAAGGAAGTTGGAAGACGACCTTCGGATGAGGAATGCGTTGCGTGTGCACTTCTGCCTTACAACATGGGAAAGTCAAAAATCTTTGTGGCTATTGAGATAGATGTGCAGACAGCACACTGGGCCTCATTACGAGGTTGCCGGTAAGTGAAAAACTATGCCGGTAAAGGATTGCCGTCATCGCTTACTGCTCCGGCGTATTATTCGATGCCGGTAATATTAGCGGCACCCTAAATAACGGTGCCTCTAATAGCGGCATGGGCGTGTACACACGCTCCTTCGGGAAGCAAATACCGGCATGCCGGTAATAGGAGGACATCCCAACCCACGCGGATATGCAAATAACAGCATCGCGAAGCCGGTAATCATGGGCTGCACGATGCCGGCCATAGAGGCATCGCGGACCACCCGCAAACAGCTATCAGGAAACAAGCCAACTGCCACAGGTGCACACAATCCCCACAGGTGGAGTCAATGGAGCCTGGGCCAGTACAAAATGAGCACACCCACACACCACACCCCTTCCAACACCAAAATGCTACCACTAGCTGTTGCAATCATGGCGCTGGAGGACATGCCTATACTGCTAAAACTACAGCAACAACACCAACTACAACAACAACTACAGCAGCAAGAACAGGCAGCACAGAGGAGACGCAGGAGGAGAAGGAGGGTGAGACAGGCCCACCAATTACCACCAGCGCAGCCAGCAGTGCTTCGTAGGTAGCCAAAAATCCCTCGCACCAGACCCAGCCCATTCAACCTAACCCCTGAGCAGATCCACACCCTGTACCGGTTGGACTGGGACACCATCACCACTATAGTAAACATGATACACAACGACATTGCCAGCCTCATAGAAATACGCACTGCCACCCCCCCGCTACTTAAAGTGGTATCTGTGCTCCACTTCCTGGCCACAGGCACTTATCAACACACAGTGGGCCAGCTGTATGGCATTTCACAACCACTATTTTCACACATGCTGACCCAAGTTCTGGATGCCCTACTGACGCACGCTACCACCCACATATCCCTACCACGGACAGCCCAGGAGATAGCTGACACCAAAGTAGGATTCCATGCACTGGCAGGCATGCCAAAATGCGTTGGTGCCCTGGACTGCACCCATGTGGAATTGGTAGTCCACATGCCATAGAGGCAGTGTACCGCAATCGAAAGCAATACCACTCCATCAATGTGCAAATGGTATGTGACTCCAGCAAGATCATCACACATTGCTGCGCCCAATTTCTCAGATCAACACATGATGCCGCTACCCCGTCACATGAAGCGACATGCTGGACCACGTGCCTGGCTGCTTGGTGAGTTGCACAACTGGCCCATGGCAGTGCTTTGGGGTACTGATGTGTAGGGATGCATACGCCACCTGGTTGGGAAAGGTGGGGATGCATACTCCACCTTGTTGGGAAAGGGGGGGTGCATACTCCACCTGGTTGGGAAAAGGGGGGATGCATACTCCACCAGGTTGGGAAAGGGGGGGTGCATACTCCACCAGGTTGGGAAAGGGGGGATGCATACTCCACCTGGTTGGGAAAGGAGGTGGGGGATGCCTACTCCACCTGGTTGGGAAAGGGGGGATGCATACTCCACCAGGTTGGGAAAGGGGGGGTGCATACTCCACCTGGGTGGCAATTGTCGGTGATAGGAGAATTCATGCAGAGCCAAACACTCCAGACCTGAACCTCACAAACGGAACATGACACATCACTGGCACAAATGAAACTAATAATGCATATAGATGACAACAAGTAAGAGGCACAGCCAGGCCACCCTGGCAATGGCAAGCAATGCATGACTGTACAGGGTGCCAACTGTGCCAATGTTGCTAGTGTGACCATGCATAGTGTAGAGTAAACTGCCTGATTGGGAGGCTAAACATTGTCATAATACCACAGTACATCTGTCATAGCAAGCATTATTTTACCCTGCATCATCTATTGAACGCCATCCAGACTACCACACCTCATAACAGTATCAAATGCATCTAGGTGACATTATTGCATACTTACAGGGACATGTGCATGTCCACGCCTAATGGCAGCCACTATGACTGTGCTTCCTGAAGGTGGCAGCTCAGAGTGACACACACCTATTTGTGTTTGCTTGCAGGTGATGGAGGATATCCCTTGAGGCCGTGGCTACTTACCCCTGTGCGGAACCTGCAAAACAGCCATGAAGAGGAGTACAATCGTGTGCACACCCGCACCCGTGTTGTGATTGAGCAGACCTTTGGCCTGTTGAAGGCGCGTTTCCACTGCCTAAGCAGGTCTGGTGGGGCACTCCTATGTAGGCCTGAGAAGGTGGCACAGATCACCATGGCTTGTGTCATGCTGCACAACATGTGCGTCCGGAGAAATGTACCACTGCCACCTTACATTGACATGCATGCCCCGGGTGAGGATGATGAGGATGGAGACGGAGGTGAAGTCGCCCCCTGCCAGTAAGTGATGCACGGGTTGGCCATGCTGTATGCCAAGAACTAATCCACGAATACTTCTGAACCACAGGGAGTATGATAGACATGTGTCAGTGACACACTGGCTCCATGTGGACATGCACACTTGGATTGTATGTAGTTGGCCACTGAACACCATCACACATTAAATGGATATGCACAAAATGAACAATGTCCAGCTATTGATTTTTTGGCACACATCTGGTGTATTTTTTCAAACAGAGAAAAATGTGCACACACACTCCCCCCAATGCCCAGTGAACTCCCTAACCCACCCGACAAACCCCAAAAACCCCAGTGAACTCCCTAACCCACCCTACAAACCCCAAAAACCCCAGTGAACTCCCTAACCCACCCTACAAACCCCAAATGCCCCCAAATGTACTCCAAGAAATAGTTCCCTTCACCCACAACCATGTGTCCCGCTCCCATTGTCTGGGCACTCTACTTCCTGGCCTTTTTGTTGTCCGGTGGTAGCATCTCTGAGTGCCGTGAACTCCTCCGGGTCATCCGCACAGGGCTTGCGGGGACAGAGGATGCAGGTGTTGTAGCAGTGGATGTGTCGGAGGCAGGTTCCACGCCTGCTCCAAGGCGTGGCCGCTGCATATGGAGCAGGATGGAGGTTAGGACTTGGGTGATTGCCCCCAGACAGTCTCTCATTAGGACATCTGACGCATTCATGGCAGCAGTGTTCGCAGCAATGGCCACTGTGGTCTCCCCAATGGCAGTTGTGGTCCCCGCAATGGCAGTAGCAATGGCCCTCCTAGTGTCCTCCCCATCGGCAATATACTGCCGCTTGAGGTCCAGCATTGACTCCCGTCGTGCCTCCACCCTCGACAGGCGTGCCTCAAAGGTGTTGGTGGGAGCTGGAGTGGTAGGAGCTGGGGTGGTGGTAGCTGGAGTGGTGGTAGCTGGAGTGGTGGATGGTGCATGCACGTGGTCTGCATCCTGTGTGCTGTCCTCCTCGAAGGTGCACATGTCCAAATCACTGAGGTCAGAGTCATGGAGGCAGGGATCGTCACTGCTGTAGGCCTCCATAAGGGGTGGGTGGGTGGTCAGGGAATTGGGGTGGGTGTAGTAGACACAGCTGTGACACCCTTGGGGTCCACATTGGCATGCACAACATCCTTGGTGGTTGGTGGTGCAGGAAGGGACACCCCTCCATCTGTTGTGGGTGTGTGCTGCTGGTCCTGATGTGTGTGGGCCACACTGGCAGCAGGTGTTGTCTGCTGGCTTTCCACAGGGTCAGGCACACTGCCTGTGGGTTTGGCCTGTTTATCTGGCTGGGGGGTGGTGGTGGCTGTGGCCCTTGTCCTATGGTGTGATGTAGATGCCCTTACACTCCGCTCCTGACTGGCATCTTCCTCATTGGTGCCTGGGGGTTAGAAGAGATGCAGGTCATCAGTTATGGTGTCACATGGCAGCGACATACAATTGTGCTGTTCTGTATTCATACATTCATGCATCCATGTCTTACAGGTGTGTGGCACTTGGTGTTCTGAGGGGGCATATTGGCAACCAATGCATGGCAGGTGGCATGCCATTGATATGGGGTTTGTGTGTTGGGTTACATGGGCACGGTCCTGGTACGTTGCCCGTGTGTTGGTTATGGGATTGGAACTCAGCATGCATTTCTGTGTGGCACTGTTTGGGCCGCAATCTTGACTTGGATGTGTTGATGTGGGTGTAGGGACATGCCTAGTCTCACTTCCATGTCACTTGTGCTACGTCATGGTTTCCCCTACAGGGATGTGCCGGGTCACTCACCTCTTTCTGGGGATGATGCTGCACCCATCTCCATCTCTCCAAATCCCTCTATTGACTCTGGATCAATAAATGTGCTTGCAGTCTCCTCCCAGGTCATCAGCTTAGCAGGTGAGCGGGGACCCCCGCCTGTCGCCATGGCCGCCCTCCTGTTGCTTTACAGGATGTTTCTCACCCTCAAGTGGAGGTCGCCCCACCTCTTGCGGCAGTCACGCACAGTACGTGGGGTGGTCCCCACGGCCAACACCTGCCGGGCAACCTCCTTCCATATTTCCTTTCTCCTCATCTGGGCTTCGCGCTTCATGTCAGTGCCTTTCATAAGGTCTGCATGTGCAGCCAGAGTGTCCGCAAGCACATTGAGCTATGCGTCAGAGAAACGATGTTTCCGCTGCCAGCGGGTCGTCTTCCGGGTGGCCTTGGACATCCTCAGGCTTTTCCTACACAGTACAAAACGAAAAGACTGGTGGCAATGGATTGTGTTTTTAAAGATGGCCGCCGGCCCAATTCCAGTTCCTGCACGATGATGTTATTTCCAGGTCCGGTTTTGCGAACCCGGTATTAGCATGGTGGTATTACCGGGCCGGGCCGGTATTTAGGGGTTGCTCCAAGGCGGTGCCGGTATCAGCGGGTCCCGTGATGCCGCTATCAGGGGGTTGGAGGGCCTTTTGCGGCATGCCGGTATTGCAATTACTGGCATGGGGGTTTGCACGTGCTCGCGCACTCGCAATCACCCGCTATTAGCGGGTTCATACGAGCACGGACATGCTCTTACCGGCATGCTGGTAGTGAGCCCGTTTTTACCGGCCTACTCGTAATGAGGCCCACTGTCTGTCACACATAGCAATGTGCAAGATTAGAGGTCAGTTCATGGGAAATGATGCTTCTCTCAAATGGGCAACTGAAAAAACAGATCCAGATGAAGATGATTATGTTCAAGACATAAAGACAAGAAACAATGCCAAAACGAAGAATATTGTGATCGGATACGAAAAACCTGGAGTAAAAGGAGCAGAGATCAGAAGAGAAGTGAACAAGCAATTGGAGACTACAGGGAAGACTTCAGAAGAATTTTGCAGATTGATGAACAGAGGTCAAATGCAAATTTGGGGAACAGTGCTTTTATCAGACGGATTGGAGAAAGGAGTAGTGATCTGCAGAGCATGGGTAGTCATCAGTTGTTACCAGGCTACCATTGACATAGTGCAGAATGGATGCAAGCCATTATGGCCAAGCTTGCTAAACTACTGACATGGGTCGAGCACAGCGGAGGGACCTTGCAGATAATACCATTGGAGAGCCATAAATTCTGTTTCAGAAATAATGGCACAAGACAATTGGTCGAGTCTTTGACGTTCCAGGAATGGTGCATGGTACTGCAGTGATCATGGATCACTATCGGGCATGTGGATCCCAGGCATATATGAGATTCAACAAAAAATTGGGGAGGTATATGTACATTGGTGAATGTCCATGTTCCAGCATTGGTAATTCCAAAAAGTGATGTGAAAATTGACAGTTTCCCGAAAGCAGATGCTCGCCTGAGAAAGAAGAGATCTTTGGAGCTTATGAAGAGAATAAAGAGGGAAAATTACTTCTCTGCAAAATCCATAGAAACTTTTGATGCTATCCCATATGAACAAAGATTGTTCAGTCAGACTTCTTCAGTATTTACCTTGATCTTGATACCAAGAATTCAGGTTGGAGCAAATACCAAATGGTTGCAGATAACCAGATGGGAGTTACTGCACACCATCAACACAACCATAAAAGGATTCAATGCAATCAGAGAAGAGTTGAGAGCAATCAGACTGATGACACTCCAGAATAGATATGTCTTAGACATGATAACAGCTATGGATGGAGGTGTTTGTGCAAAACTCGGAGAAGCATGTTGCACATTTATACCTTCACAGGACGACGAGAATGGAACCTTAACAGAGGCCATAGATATGCTGAAAAAATGACAGAATCAGATGATAGATGAAATTGACGAAGTTGATGATGACCGTTGGTTTGGAGCACTATTTTCATGGATTCCGCAATGGATGGAAGATGCATTCAAGTTCCTAAGCGCCCTGTTGGTGATGATATTACTTGAATTCGGTGTGATCAAATTAATAATCTCTCAATGCCAGAAGACTGCAAAGAAAGCCATAGGGTTGAAGATCATAATTGATGTCGAGTCAGGGTGGAAGCCCAAAGACCTGACTGATGAAGAAATAAGAGACTTTGTGAAGGCCAGCATTTATGCACCAGAGGGAACAAAGTTCCTGTGTCCAAGGGATCACAGACAATATGTGGGAAGATGGATCTATTGCAGTCCAAGTGGATAATGCCAACTGATGACATGGAGCAAGGATGAGCATGTGAGAACAGCAGGATGCTTGAAGGGAGTCATAAAGATGGGACCCCAATGAAGCATCTATTCAGACCAAAATGTCTGGATCCAGAGAATGAAATAAAAGTGGGTACAAAGAAAGAAGTGAGAGTGGTCGATGAATCGCCCAGAGGGGGGTAGTGTTGAGCAAGTGTCGAGTAGCTCCCCCACTCCAGTTGACCCCTCCCATTGCCTATTGAGTTCACACCAAAGTATGTGACGTATGAAGAACAGTTAAATCAGCAGAGAGCAGCACTTGTGCTCTGCCCAGTACCTATCAGTGTAGCAGCCCCTATTAATATACCGACACCTAAGAAAACCTGGACAGTAAGTTATCCATTAAAAAAGCCATACCTACATTCTAAACAATATGATGGTTGTTTGAATAAAATACCCGAAGAAGCAAAGAAGATAATGAAGGAAGATGAATGGTGACGTCATAAGAAAACGGACTGACGCACATATAGAAGATATAATGACCTGAGAATACAGACAAGAGATGAAATACCAAGGAGATACCATGGATAAGTGGCAGCTTGATCCCAAGGTGAAGAAGTTGATGTCAAAATGAAGAAACTTATGCCACATACATGATGAAGATATTTAGATAGTTTAAACGTGTACAGATGCAAGTAACTGCAAGAGGCAAAGAAATCGTGAAGCTTGATTATGCTAAATAGTCGATAGATTGTGGCAAGCACCTACGTTTACAAGTATATACCTCAACAAGCACTTTATGTATGAATGTAAGTCCACTACGCATCTGAGCAGAATTGGACCAAGGTTACAACAGGCCTCAAATGGAGTGTGTCGTAGCAAGAAAATCGAGAATCAAGACAGAGCAAAACTCAGTAAGGATGACCATGCCAAGAAGCGAAGGTCTTATCTGGCTGGAGAAGCTAACATTGGATACAATTAAGGAGAGAAGAGAACAGATGATTCAGTTCAGAAAGGTCAAGATGAGCCAAAGACGTCAGAGAACTGGTAGAATTAAATCAAATATACGAAAAGACACAGAGAAATGCCAATTTCATGGTGTCCAGTCACGTGACAAAGGCAGGCTGGAAGAGTGAAACTTTCACACCTATGCATGGAGCCCCGCCATGCCCATACTCCTTACAAATTCTCAGAGCACAGAGCAGACTGAAGGCCAAACTACAAAGAAGTAATTGACACATGACTACTGAGGTGATGATTGATTGTAGCATAATTGGTGGGAAGCTGGGGTGCAGACGAGCTTCTCTGCATCTGGATGTCCTTTCTGCGTGCTGCTAGACTTAGGTGGAAAAGTATGAGTGAGGTTGATGCCAACCCAATCACAGTGGACCATGTAATCTAGGGTCCTATAGTGAGTAGAGCCAATGGGACGTCTTACTTTTAGTGTTGTTCATAGTGACCATTTTGAAGGGAGGACTTAGTTGCCCCACCTGACATCAATTATCCAATCCCCTCTCCCCGTTACCGTATACAGATATATTACCTATGTTAAGTTACCTTCCTATAACCAATCACGTTGCATGTTAGGTTTTTGAGATTGCCACGTAGGATGACGTTAGTAAGTGCGCAGGGTGTATGTCAGCAATGATGTGTTTTTGCTATAAATATTGTGTTTTTTCTAAAAGTATAGAGAACGAGATGATGAAGCGATTGCTGATGTTCGTTGTACTCCCCGTTTTATGAACTTGTCATTAAACAGACTCGCTTTGCCAAACTATGGAGTTCTGATATGATATGATATGATATGATATGATATGATATGATATGATATGATATTGCATTTATATGATATGATATAGCACTTATAACACGCCTATACACAAGTGTTTCAAGGCACGTTGTCTTAATTATTTGATGCATGAGTATGAATCTGCATCCCCATCTATCTCGAGGGTACTGCTGCTCATCTTAAAGGGCTGTTTGGAGATCATCTAGTTCAAAGAGAAGATGGAGATTGAAGAGGAGAATGTCATTGAGGACTCGACCAGAGGGGGGAATGTAGAGGAGCAGTTGGATGCATTTACCCTAACTCCCACCCTCTCACCGCCGCCATATTGGAATAGTAGGACAAGGGCTCTGAATGGGAACCCATGTGTTGTTCCTATACTGCATAGAGTGTACGAGAGATAATATTCACTCAGGCAACCGTATCAACTAAAAGTGTGGAAGGATGCCATATGGAAGGATGTCAGCACACACAATTGGACAGCATGGATCGCAGAGTGAAACCTGATGAGGTAAGAATGATGTCATAAAGCAGATGTACAAAACCATGCTGAAACAATATGAAAATACTTAAGTGTGACGATGTAACTGAAGCAACAAGAGAAACATGTGCAAAATGATAAAGTAATCATGAATGCAAAAGAAGACAAAGTAATTTGCTGACCAATAAGTGTAACTATGCAGTAACACAAGGTAGAAAACACATATAGAAGCTTGCTATAGAGGAATATATAACGTGACTAGGATCGCCACAGTTGGAAAATGGATGCCGGCTCGTGTCAAGATTCAATTTAGCTACCTTAGAAACAGACCAGGGTTGCAGAGTCAGGAGATGCAGGAAGAACAGCTTTGTGTGCAAAACAAAGAGGAGTCTATATTGTCCTAGGATCTAGGAGGCAATTTTTAAAGGAATAGCTGCAAAGCACAAAGGGAGGTAGACAGATAATCCATAAGGAGACATATTTCTCTTAAATTAAAGAAGAAGAAAACATCTGCAAGAGCCAAGTATTTGGACAAGTAAAAGTGCATAAGGTCTATGCAAGATTGAGTGAGCAAGTCTCTAGAGGACAAGAGGAGCATTGACACTCAGTCTAAGTAAATCAAATAGTAGTAAATAAGAGGTTGAAATGGACAAATGTGTGGTCTCGTCACATGTGATTCAGAATTCAAAAACAAGGGCTATACATTAAGTCTCGAATGAAGATAGTGATTTGCTTACCCTCCCTTAAATGTCCCAGAATAGAGAGCAGGATACAAGGTTAACTACAGATGGGAAATGTTGGCTCATGGCCAGACTGATGAGAGACGATGGACTAATTGGGAAAGTGGGGATTAATGTGACGTGATTCAAGCACATAGGTTTTGTTTCGCTTACGTGCTGCTAGCCGAGCCGAAATTCCATGGAGGGGTGAGAATGCCAAACAATCAGAGGGTCTATGGGGAAACCTGCTATACAATGTTTCAGAGACCAATCTGTTTCCATTTTGTCTGTTATTATCAGTATTATACGTATTTAGTGGTAGTTTGACACATTCTCTATAGATAAGGGGTTGTCAATGGTGTACTACCTCCTATGTATTCTATAGTTGGTTATGTTCCCCTAACCAATGCATCCCACTAATACGTTTTATAGTTTGGCGAATGGGATGATGTCATAGATGATGCATATTGGGGTATAAGACCTCTGTGCAATGATGTTTATGTTTGTGTGTCTGCAAACATCAGTCCAGTGTCTGTCAGTTGACCCTGCTTTATTAAATTGAGAATAAAGTAGTATTTTGCCATATTCTTTGAGTCTGTCCAGTTATTGGGTCTGAGATCTTTATTGGTAATTCCACCTGACACAAGAGACGCTACAAGGTGCTAGAGCACAATATTCTTAATATGTATAAAAATGGTGTATTCAATAATTGTTTCTTTGTTTTCAAAAAACATCAGATCAAAATGTATAGCAAACCATGTTTTCATATAAAATGGAGGCAGTATTGGTATGTGGGTTCAAAATCGCCTATGCATTTCAGATAAAGTCTGTCTTCAGGGCTGAACCCTTAAATTACAATTATATTATTACTCACCAGCTTCTCCTTGGCTGCTGGCTCCGACATTGGCACACCCAGCACCTTCGAACACCTTTGTATGGAGGATGCTGCTTCAGCATGGGCCACTACCTCATTGTAAAGACCGGAGGGGGGTGTCTGCACTCTTGCTCTCTATATGGCATAGGAGAGGCACAGAGGACCCCAGCCAAGATTCCATATAGGGTAGCACTGGTCAAGCAATCAAGACCTAGCTTCTCAGGAGGTGATGCGGGCCGGTTCTAAAGTACTGTGTAGTCCCCAAGCCCCCAGAAAGGAATGTATTAGTTAAAACACAGTCTTTATATAATTAATGTTCAAGGTTATGTACAATATCACGATAACTCACTTTGTACTCGGTTATCTACAGTGGCAAACATACAGTTCTATGTGCTACCACTCTTACTATTAGATCTCATTAAAGTGCATCAACTGCATGGTTAAATGTCACACAAATCAGTTTGTAAAGGAAACCAACAATAGATATAAGAGGAAAGCAGTTGCTTAGAACAATAGGCAGAATACTGGCCCTAATACATAGACACAGCTCTGCGTGGATATCCCCCCACCTGGGCAACCTGTAAAGTAAAGATATATCACAAGCCAAGTCCATATATTGTTCACAAGAGTTTTTCCAATAATTCAGCAACCCCAATGTACCTTGTGTTGTAGAGTTCCTCGTCGGGAAATCGACAGCCCTTCTTGAGTGCACTCCCTTTAAGGCAGGAGCCACGGGTCATTGGACGTCCGGCGATGAACAGGGTGAAGTACGGCAATGAAGTCGCAGCTTGGTTCCTAGCAGTGCTCATTGGTGACTGAGCGTAGATGTCCTGCAGGGATAAGGCGTGCAGGGCACCTCGATGTCGATAGTTCATGAGCGCAAAGTGTTTGAAGAACTGTGGCCCAGCAAGGGCGTCGAGTCGTCGGCGTCTCGGTGATCTTTGGGTAGCGGGAAACCCACCGGCGGATGCCCCTCAGCGTGTCGACGGCCTGGCCGTCTCTGGCGGGATAAGGCGGGCGGCAGTGTGGACAAGCGCATCCATGATTCAAAAGTTCTTAGGCAACAGGAGCATGGTGGCTCCAGTCGGCGATGGTGGTCGTCGACAGTGGTGGACAACAGTGTCTGGGCGCTTCTCCTTGTGATTCCGCCGCAGTTCACATCTGCGTTCGGTAGCCTGTCGTAGGTCTGTCTACCAGGGAGCTTTGGCAAAGATCAGCTGGTGCACGATGGTCCCTCGTAGCTCAGGAAGAGGGCCCCTTACCAGGTCCTCTCTGGGTCAGTCCGTGAGACGCAGAAGCTTTCAGATTGATGAAGAAGGGCAACAGCAATTCTTCTCTTCCAGCAGGGCTTCAAGGTTAAGCTTCAGTTTCAACTCCAGTTTCTGTTCAACATCTGAACACGAATTCTAGCAGCGAGAGGCCTCCAGATATACTAGTTGATCTCCCATTCATTCTGCTGGGCAACCAATGGGTCAGAAGGGCATTCATGCAGGCAGGCAACCAATCAGGTGCATAGTGCATTCAGGCCATTCACTTCTCTCTAGCCACTCACAACAAGTTATGTGTATTGGGACAAGTACCCAGCCATTCAATACTCCAAACTGCATTCATACCAGTTTCGGGCAGGGCTGTCTCAGTCATTGTGTCAAACACCAGAAACTAGACATCCACAACAAGAAGTGCATATTCGTCACACACTACATCCGCCCAGGTCCCACCCACAGGGTGTATCCACAACATACAGTCACTGGGAAGGCTCCAGCCAGTCTGGGCTGGACTTCACAACAACGCCATATGTGGAACTTTCACCCAATAGCCAGTCAGGGGGAAGGGACAGAGTCAGGGCTTCCCCGGACTTTGGCAAAACAAGGTAACAGCCAATAGAAAGCAAGAGGCCACCGGGGCCATCTTGTTTCCTATCAGGAATCAAGTGATTCCAATGGCAGGGCCTGGGTATCCCAAAATGGAGGATACTCAGAGCACTGTCAAATTCAGCATGGAGCTGCCACCAGCCCATACCCTGCTTTGTGGGCCATACACAGGTGCCCAAAAACATGCACTAGGGGCAAGGGTTGTACCCCCACCCATGGGTGCCATAAGGGTATTCCATGGGTCTGTTCACCAAACAAAAAGAGAGAGCTGCACCGCCAGGAGTCCCACATGAACACCTGCGTGGAAAACACGACAGAACACACAATAAAAAACAGTTAAGGATGAGGATACGGAGGCCCTGTCCCTCCGATGCATTTCCAGCATCACACTCGTCTGTGAGGACCTTCAGCTCTGCCTTGCCAAATCTTTGTTTTTGAAGCCTCACATCTGGCGCCTACCCTTTGTCCTGTGCCATGTTCTGTCTTCCTTCTGGGTTCAGATGGCAACTGGGAATTGGGGAATTCAGAGAGGATTGATTTTTAAAGATGTCTCCCGCCATGCTTCCTGTTCCGGCGATGATGCGACTTCCGTCTGTGGTAGATCTGCCAGTGGTAATTCCACTGGCTGTAATTCCACCAGCAGAATTAGCATCGTATCTGGCAGCGGTAACGCTATTTCCACCAAAACTGTGTGGAGTTACGTCCAAAACTCATTTACGCTGCTAATTCTGCCAGACGGCATTATTGTTACCACCAATGGTCTTTACACGCTCCCAGCAACTTGTAATAAAGAGGTACTTCTGCTGGACACTGCAGCAGTAACAGTACCGCCGGATTACTGCCTAACTTGTTGAGTTTGATCAATTATGTTCGTACATATGCAGTAAACTATGCAACATGTGTGTCAGCACTTCATGCATTAGTGAAAATAAATTTCCATCAATCAGATAAATAGGAGTATTCACACACACATTCTGCAACACATGTTCAATGAGTTCTCTCAGAGAAGTCCACTTCAAGGCAGAAACACACATAAGGATTTTGAGGTTACATTGGTTCCTGGACAGAATGGATTTACATTTATGGATTGTAGTTTTACAAATACCAAACCAATTTCATATTTGTCACATTTCTACTCGATGCAATATTGGAATAGAAATTCACTCCGGAATAGAAGATTATCACACTATACAGCTTATAATACAAACAGAGCCTGCACTAGCATCCAATAAAGCTATTCATCGAAATACTCCACTACTTCAGCAAAGCAGCAACATGCAGCTTGAACCCGAAAGTGCTGCATGCCAGATGGGTTCAGAGGGATTCTGCTCGTGCTTCTTCTGGTGTGCAGCACCACTTCAAAACAGGTATGTGATCTTAATCTTAAATGGACCCTACAATTTGAATCAAATGTAGCAGTGTCCTACATACCACTGTGGATATGTGTATAGGTATACAGACATTATGGTTCATACAGTTCAGCCATTGAAACACGCTTGAAATATATGTGAATCTGGGAAAGGCGAATTCAACCATGAGAACGTTTTTGGTGAGCAGGCTATACAAACAAAACATTTAGATGAGAAATCAGCACACGCAGCAGAAGCACTAGGCTTTCTCATCGGAACAGGACAAGTTGTTCCAATTATCTCAAATTCTGACTTTTATGCAGTAAAAGGATACACTTTGCTCCTGCAATGATGTCTACTGAATGCATTTAAAGATTCCAAAGGTAAATCATTCGCATGTTAAATAGTTTGGCCAAAGGTTTAGACCATACATTGAGGTGGTACATGTTCATGTGTCAGGTATAAAAACCAGGGCCCACATAACATAGCGTTGCACAGTTCTGGCAATGCAATGGCAGGCCAGTCCACTAAAATGCAGAATACAAGATATGGAGTGGCAGCTTTAACATGCTCCACTATATACATTTAGGAGGATATAAAAGCCTGACTTCAAGCAAGCTGTGCTAACCAACAATGACTCCCTAAAACATGCAGTTTAAATATCACTACAGTGTTAGGAACAATTCCCCAACATATGTCATACCCTACCCACAGGCTACTTACAATAAAGCCGGCCAGATTAAAATTCATATCTGCTGTGTATTCAGGTTTGGCTACTGCCCACTTTGTGATTATAGGAGCTGCTCAGCTATTGACAAGCAGATATTGGTGATCATAATTATGAACAGATGCACAAATCTTTAACAAAATTGCTCCACGTGTCTGCAGATACTAGTTGATCAACAAGATTTATCTACAGATGGCAACTTCTTTTCTTGGAGAATCTTGTAAATCCCTTGGCAGCAGTTATCAAGTACAGATGCTTGCATATGTCGTGGACTCATGGGCAAGATTATCCTGGCTCATTCCTCACAGGAGCTGTGACAGCATCAAAAACACCCCATCCTAACAATAGGCCAGCCGCTTCAGGCAAAGATTAAAGAGAAGCCTTATATTGATCAGAATGTACTATGACATTCTCAAACCCATGTAGGCCATAGTCAAATGAGATTGTTGAGAAAGCAAATGATGGAAACAGGATAGATCGCTTCCCCTTAGTAATGAGAAATATAGGTAATGTGATGTCTGATTTACACAATCCCTACAGTTTTCTTGACAGGAAAGATCAAATTCTCATCACAATACTAAGAGACTATTTGAAGGTAGAAGAATACATTTTGGCTTAAGACAGTGGGGGTCATTACAAGTTAGGAGGTAACAATGCCGCTATTAGCAGCATGGCTACCCCCTTAGCGGCTACCAGATCTGGGTTCCTTGAATGATGAATTACCGGGCCATTCCGACCTTGGAGGGCCCAGTAATTCCTCATTCAAGGAACCCATCCCCATTCCCGTTCGAGCCCCCATAGGGCTCAATGGGAATGGGGAGGGTGCTCGCGGGACCCGCTAAGGGCAACTGGTAAAACCAGGCATCCTTAGCGTGTTCCCGCAAGCAGACTCATAATCCTGCAGTAAAGGGTTGACGGTTCTGGCACCTTTACCGGCGCCATCAACCCCTTACTGCCAGACCCGTAATGACCCCCAGTATGTTGGTATTTGTTGTATTCTCTCTTTCTCTGCTCAGCAGGTCTACACTGCACGGGTGATGTCTTCAGCATTCAACATCAAATTCTCAGACACTTGCCACATCATCTGCATAGTGAAACTGGGCCTGTAGGTTTTTTTTGGAATGTTAGGTATTTGCCCTGTGCAGTCTGTAACAACTGAACCTCTGGAGTCCTTCTTGTGCATTTACTTATATAACCGGAGCATCTATAAACTTGGAAACCACTATATGGAATGTAGTTTAATCTAATGTAAGTGGTCTGACACGTTTGTGTCCATTCTATGCTTGGGTCTGTAGGGGGCGGGGGGGGCATTAGTGGAATAGTGGGAGAGACAGATGTGGCATAAATCAGTGGTATTGATGGGTGAAGGTTAGAAGTACCTGGTTCTTGGTTGTCAATATGCTTTCTAAAGGTTTGGTAGAGATAATTTAGGGTATGCTGTCCATCGGGAAGAGTCCAAGATCTCACTGACAACAGTCTTTTGGGGTTGATTAGCTGCTGATGTAGGAGAGTGTGATAGAGCTAAAGAGGAGAGCTTAGTCATGGCTCGATTAGTGTTGTGCAAACGGCTAGGCATGTGATGTAAATCTGTGGGGAATGTGTGTGTGTGTAGTGTAAGGTAGTAGAAGATCTTACACGGCAGTCAGCAAGTCAAGGGAAGGGAGATGTATGACCTACAAGGCAAACCAAATCAGAACCCTGCTATTCTACCACAGGCCTCTTGCAGACTGGTCCCATTTCCATTGCTAAACATTTCGACTTTTAATATCTCTCTCCCCCTCTCGTTCTCTCTCTCTCTTTAACACACACATAATGGGCCTCATTATAAGATTGGTTGAATGGGTTAATGGGTTCTGCAAATGGGTGCGGACCCGTTAACTCCATTCCGCACAATTACACGCCCCCTCGCGGGACCCAGTAAGAAACACCTGGTCAAACCAGGCGTCGTTACCGAGTCCCACGAGGGGAAGAGGGAGAAAGCAATGGGCCGCTCGTAATCGGCCATTGTTTGCACCCTCTCCCATTCCCATTGAGCCCTATGGGGCTCAGATGGGAATGGGGAAGGTCCGGGCCCGGGTTCCCAGAGGGAGGAATTACTGGGCCCTCCGTACTCGGAATGGCCCAGTAATTCCCCATTCTGGGAACCCGGTAAAGGAGCCTGGTTTGGCGGCAGCCATGGAGCTAATAGCTCCATGGCTACCGTCAAACTCGTAATGAGGCCCACTCTCTTTTTCTCTTTCTTTCTCTTTCTCTTATGCTCTCTCTAATAGATCCATATGCAACAAAGCAAGGATTTGAGAATTGCCAGATGAGGGAAAGGTGACAATCTGGAAAGTGCATTCATTGGGTCTCATTACAACTCAGGCGTTAAGGGTTAATGCCGTCGTTAGCCCTTAACGCCTAATTCCAATTTTAACAGCTGCTTTCAGCAGGCGTTAAAATCCATGGCGCTAAACCGCCTTGGTGCTAATTACGGTGCCGTAATTAGCGCCTTCCCCACTCCCATTATGCCCTATGGGGCAAAAATGGGAATGGGGAAGGGTAAATGAGAAATGGGGATTTACCGCCCCACTCACCTTGGAATGGGGCGGTAAATCCGCCATCCACCATGGTGTAAACATAGTTACACCATGGTGGTAAAGTTGGTGTACTTACCGCCTGGGTCGTAATGACCCCAATTATCATAAACAAAGGGAACGTTTGGTTAAGAGAAAGGGCTCCTTGTAATTTGAGGACAGCAGGAAACCTTAACACTTTCCTTAATATGCTGGTTAGCAGGCTAGGAGATGCTTTCAACCTCAATACAACATGCTCAAGTGCTGTGTTCTGTGTCTCCTTTCTCCCAGAGGTCTACCCTGTGGTCTCCCACAAGCCTCAACCTCCTCTCACACAGTGCATCCAGCCACATGCCAAAATGAAATCCCTGCCACCGCACTGACCTCCACTCACTAGGTCTTGAGACAGCACCAGAACGTCACTTCCAGAATGATGCTGCAACCCTGTAGTTGTTTATTCATGATGAAATAAGGAGCAAAGCAGATAAAGGCTTGAATGTTTAGCCCTTGAAATACCCCATGAAGTTGAGTGTGCCACACCATGAAGGGTGTTTGGGTGTGGGAAAGATGGAAGTATATTACTCATGGGATATTCCTCGCTGTTCCTATTGCAGCCCGAATATCTCTTTGAGAGGGCCTCCAGATTTTCTTTGATTTAGAGCAGTGTTTATTACCTGTCGACCTACGTTGGGGACAAGAGCTGTAGGAAGAGAAGGGGAACGAGTTTTAGTATGTTTCCCCATCCTGATCGTCTCGGGAGGATAGCTCAGGGGCAACGTGCTCGCCTTGGAACTAGTACGACACGGAGCACCACAGGTTCGATCCCCGGGTCCGCGCTTAGAAACCTCTGGGTATTAAGCGCGTGATAAATAACCTATAATATCATATCATATCCTGACAGATAGTAAAACCGGTGTAGACTGAATTTCCCTGCTGATCACTGTTGTCATGGAGATGGAAACATATTATTCACACAATTAATGTAGGTGCATCTGTGCGTGCACCATGGCGAGAGATGAGAAGGTACCTGTAGATGCTGAATTTTTTTACCGGCTTCTGAAATCTTTATCCTCTCTCCAATGCTTCTCTTAGGCTCCCCGGCAATGCCCAGCAGCGGCACCTACTGGATTGTTTGGGTAACACCTACTCACCAAGGACCTGGTGGGCAGACTGTCAAAGTAGAACCAAACAGTATGGAGCATGCACCACCTTTCTATTTCTTTATTTCTTAAAAAAAACTACTTTTTATCATTTAATGAAGTATATTTGCTGCATATTAGAAACTACACAGCACATTAGAGTAATACCCCGTGAGAGGGAACTGGGAGCACCTCCCACAGTGCTGGTTGCACCTGGGTATAAACAACTACAGAAAATACAATTAGCAATACATGCAATAGTCGGAGAACATCTTCCTTGCTAAAAGTAGTTAATTAGAACTTCAATTTGTTTAAAGAAATATCATGAGGCAGATAGTGTTGGCCAATGCACTTCGGACTTTGGAATTCCTTCATCAGTGTAGACATCTGAAAATAACATACATGCGTACAAATGAGGATAATTACACAAACATGTCAGCAAACAAATAGAGAGTGGTGGCTGGAAGAGGACACCAAAAGGGTTAAACATGTGAAGGAAAGAGTGGGAAAGTCTTCCAATTGTAGAAGGAGGAGTTGGAGGACTGACGTCAACGCACATGTGCTGGTGGTGTTTTTGATGTCAAGGGCACGCAGATCCAATGGTGGGGTGGTGGTAAGGAAGGAGCGATAACAAGACAATGCATAGGGTTGGATAGGGACATAGAGATTGAGGAGGGTGCCACGCGTAGTGGAGTGGTGTACGATTAAAGCAGCTGGATGGGGAGGATATTCTTTGTAAAATAAGCAACAATAATCAATCATTCCCCTCTTGCTAAATTAACTGGGCATCATTAGGGTTGTTAGGCACAGAGGTTAGAATCGAGGGCACCTTGGACTGCACTGTCTTTCAGATCAACTTGCTGACGAACAACCTACAGCGCATGTGCCACAGGACAGAACACACAATCAGGCCAAATGCTCCGGTATGTAGTCATGGCTGAACTTTTGACCAGAGAGTGGGAGCAGGAGTTAGACAAGGCAACAATGGCTAGATGGCTGCATCTGGTGCCACGGGCTGTGTATCTGCCCCATCCTCATTCTGCCATGGTCTGCCTCTTGTCAGGGCTTGAGCTGCATCTCCAGATGTTAGTTAGTTTAGTTTAGTTTATTAGTTTATTTATTTGTATTGTGCACCTGGCCCGGAGGCATCTCACGGCATATGCTTCCTCAGCAGCACTGGAGGAGGTTACAGTAGCAGCAAGGGTGGTGGGTGGATCCACCTGCTGACCCCCATCATATTCTCTCTGCTGCTGCCACTCAATTGCTGCTTCCCCTAGGTTCAGCTCCTTCTGCTGACCCTCCTCCTCAAAAATGTGATGCTCTGCAAGGGATTCACTTGTTCCGTGTGATTTCTAGTGCAAAGGATTTTTACAGCAGGTCTCTCAAAGGGGGAGTCAAAGGGTAATAAACTACACAAAACAAACCCCAATACGCAAAACAATCGTGCAGATTCATGCACTGTGTAAGGAATTCAGTACTTGGGGCCTCGTTACGAGTTTGGAGTTTTTAGCAGTGCGGAGAACAACTCCAAACAGAAGCACTGACCATTTGTGAGTGTCTTTCAGACCACATTCTGAAGTCTCATTCTCCCATTTGCTGGAGGTAGTCTTATTGTTTTACTAATCAACAGGAGGAGAACTGATAAAGGGGGTTATAATGTTACCACCTGTTTTTTCAGTTACCGTGAAATATGTACTGTGGCCCTCTGACTTCAGCAGGAAGTATCTGAATCGATATGTTATCATCTAGCTGCAGCTGATCTCCCTTGGCCCCGACATGCAGTTAAGTGAGCGTACGGTAACAGGAAGGGTTGGCAAAATAGGGTCATGCAGACCCTTTATTTAGTCCCCATTTGGGTGTCCTATTGGAGTGCACTGGGAAAATGTGGTATTTCCCATGTGCTAAGACTGCATGGTTAATAAAGCATCAGCTCTCAACCATTTGTCTCGCAAAGGCGGGTGAAATCACCCGATTTTGTTTCTGGCGGGTGAGACGCCCATTGGAATGAATTGGTGTGCAGGAGGCTTGGCGGGTGAGTCAGCCCTTTGCAAGGCGGGTGACACCCGCCAAAAGCTGGTGAGTTGAGAGCTATGTGGTAACGCTTTTGTGTAGATGAACAAACGCAAGGGTTTCAAAATGTTTCGGAATCGAAACTCATTCTTTCGCTTAGTGGTAAAACGTAGGGTCTTCCGAAGTATCAGAGGTTTTAGCATTACTGTCAAACTCTTTTAAACGTGGGCATCCACATCCTAGAAGTTAGTACAAAGTAAAGAGACGTCATTGCGGGGCATAATCGGGTGCAGGGGGAGTAATTAATCTAGCAGAATGGACCTTATGTTTTTCCTTATATTAAACGGTCCTCCCTTTTTTGATACCTTTGCCACGCCCATATGTTACTGGCGATAGCTTTTATAACTTTTCTTTAAATCAGAGCATACTCTGTTGAGAGTTTCACGTTGCATTGGTTTGGGTAATGTTTGTAAATAACAATTAAACTGAGCATGATATCGAAGAACTGGGGAGCTTAGGACTTTTTGATAAGCTTGAGGTTGGTTTAAGGATACTGCACACCCATGTTTTGGACTACACCGGATGTGTGTAAGGGGGCGGAGACATATATGCCCCTCTCCCGCAGCGGCCAAAATCGAAAGGCGTTAAAACCAGCAGCGTGACACGGAAGCTGAAATAGAAGACGGTCTCCTGTGACAATACAATTAGTTATTTTGTTAGAAGGGAGATGGGAATAGCATGCCCAAAGGCCTCCATAGGTAGGGTGACCAGATTTTCAAAAAAAAAAACCCCGGTCGGGCTATGGAAATAGAAGTAGGACTAAAGAAAATATACATTCGACTTTAGTCCTACTTCTGTTTCGTTGGCCCGTTGCGGGGGTCATGGAGGGGGTGTGCTAACAGGCACACTCCTCGCATTGGAGGAGAGCGCTGGGGAGGGGAAAGGGGAGGAAATGGGGGCCCCGAAAAGTTGCGCCGGGACCCGATTTCGGTATTTCGAAATCGGGGCCCGGCAAAAAAAAAACGGCAAAAAAGGTCTGTAATCAAAACCCCGGACGGGGTTTATAAACTAAAAAAACTCCCGGGACCCCGGGACGTCAGGTGATTTCCCCGGACTGTCCCGGGAAAACCCGGACGTCTGGTCACCCTATCCATAGGCCTCTCCAAAATAGGGGGTTGTGCATCTTGAGCTAGTAAGGGGAGCAGAGCTGAGCTCGGTGGGTTGTGTTGTCAGGGTTAAGATGGGATGCTGCTCGTTTTCTTCCAGGAAACCGCATCTAATACACGTTTGTTTGCTCATGTATTGTGAATTGAAACTGCTGTCTTTTCATCATGTTCACACTCTACTGTGGCTCTTACAGTTTTTGGGCCTCATTACACGGTAGGCGGTAAGGGTTTACCGGTACTGGTAATTTACCGGTACCGGTAAACCCTTACGGACTTACTACGAGGTCCCTTTGCGGGTTGGAGAATTTAACGCCTGTTTTTTGCAGGCGTTAAAAACCAACCTGCAAAGGAACCAGGGAGCTAATTACGGTACCGCAATTTGCGGTGCCGTAATTAGCACCTTCCCCATTCCCATTATGCCCTATGGGGCAAAAATGCGAATGGGGAATGGCAATGGGGGAAGGGGGAATTACCGCCCCACCAACCTTGGAATAGGGCGGTAATTCCCCTTTCCACCAAGGCGGTGCCGGCATTTTACCGGCATGGACCAAGGTGCTAATAGCACCTTGGTCCACCGCCGTCTGTGTAATTGGGCCTCATTACACGGTAGGCGGTAGGGACATACCGTTACCGGTAAGGGATTACCGGTATCGGTAAATCCCCTCCCCAATCACGAACCGGACATACCGCCATTAGCGGCACCGCAAAGTACGGTGGCACTATTAGCGGCAAGTCCGTGAGCGCGCGGCCCCTCAGACCGGAAATAGCGGCATAGCGCTAATATCACGGCATCACGAGCCATGCGTACGTGGCAATACCGGCATATAGTAGACCCAAAGAACCCTTACCGGCAAGGCGCTAATACCGGCATCGCGAACCACACGTTAAAAGAGCACAGCAGAGTTCCCACCTGCCACAGGTGGCCAAATCAGCACAGGTGGAGGCAATGGAGACTGGCAGCACAAATGAGCACACCACACCCCTCCCCACACCCATTCCCACACCAAGATGGATGCAATACTAGCAGCATTACATGGGCTAGAGGACATGATTGCTGTGCAGCAGCTACAACAACAGGCAGCACAGAGGAGACGCAGGAGGAGGAGGAGGGCAAGACAGGCGCAGCAAGCACCACCAGTGCACCTAGTGATACCACAGAGGCAGCCACCAATACCCAGGATCAGAGCCAGTCCAGTCAACCTAACCCCTGAGCAGATACACACCCTGTACCGTCTGGACTGGGATACCATCACCACCATAGTAGACATGATATACAACGACATTGTGAGTCTCATTGACATCCGTACTGCCATCCCCCCTCTACTGAAGGTAATAACAGTGCTCCACTTCTTGGCCACAGGCACCTACCAGCATACGGTAGGTCAGATGCATGGCATATCACAACCAGTATTCTCACGCACACTGAACCAGGTGCTCGATGCCCTCCTGCAGCACACAAGTCAACACATATACATGCCACGGACTGCCCAGGAGATCTCCAACACCAAAGTTGGCTTCCATTCACTGGCAGGCATCCCAAGTTGCATCGGGGCCATCGACTGTACCCATGTAGAACTGCTGGTCCCACATGCCAATGAGGTAGTGTACCGTAACAGAAAGCAATACCACTCCATCAACGTCCAAATGGTATGTGACTCCAATAAGATCATCACACATTGCTGTGCCCGATATCCCGGTTCAACCCATGATGCAATGGTCCTGCGGAACTCGACAATACCACGATACATGGAGCGACATGCTGGACAACGTTCGTGGCTACTTGGTGAGTAGCAGGCCGACCACATGTCAGTGTGATGTGGATTGTGAGTGGGGGGGGGGGGTGATGCATACTCCAACTGTGCGTGAATGGGGGGGGGAGATGCATACTACAACTGGCCGTGAATGGGGGGGGGAGATGCATACTCCAACTGGGCGTGAACTTGTGTCATGAGAAGAATGGACATACATATTTGCATCACTGTACAGTGAGGCAGCCCACAATGGACCAGAGACAAGACCACATGCCGGAAGTGAGTGCCATGGCAAACATATCAATCCATTACGCCAAACAGGCCATTCCAAACAACATGCACACCGCACAACACACCATTCCCCCATTACACAAATCGGCAACATGCATATCAAAATCACAACTGAAATGTACGCTGAACAACATCAGAAATGGTCCGTGCACATGAGTGCATACAAATGGATCCCTTGTAGCCATTGTGGTGAGGCACACCCGTACCCCACCACAGAATTGCCATCAAACAGCATGGGGACATCAACTAAGGAATGGCAGTGTACTAGCAGTGTGGCACTAACGTTGCCAGGGCCAGGAAACACAAATCACTTAAACTCTGGCGGGACATGGCAATCCCTGCTGTATGCATGCATGGTGCATGTCCACTTGCAAGGACCACCTCACCTTCCCACATTGCAGTTACCCTGATTGCCATGCGTGCTTGGATCAGTGGATGTCGTTGAATATGCAATGTTTGTTTGTGTGATATGTGCACGCTCCACATTATGTAGACACTTACACATACCCATTGTTGCACCCATGCAGGTGATGCAGGTTATCCCCTGAAGAGGTGGCTCCTTACCCCTGTGCGGAACCCACAGAACAGGCACGAAGAGGACTACAATCATGCACACACCCGTACCCGCGTGGTGATCGAGCAGACATTCGGCCTATTGAAGGAACGCTTCCGGTGCCTCAGCAGGTCGGGCGGGGCACTCCTGTACGGGCATGAGAAGGTGGCCAAGATCACCATGGCATGTGTCATGCTTCACAATATGTGTATCAGACGGAATGTGCCAATGCCCCCTGACATAGAACTGCGACCACCGTCTGAGGATGATGACGGGGATGAGGATGGAGGAGAGGGGGCTGCAGGTCATGCAGGTTGCGATGCCCATGAGGGACGTGCTGTGCGGCAGCACCTGATAGACCATTGTTTCTGATGCACATGGATTAGGAGGGTGCAATTGGTGTTCAGCTCAGGGCACGGGGTGTATGGAGGACATAATCACAGTGCACCCTTCAACAATAAAGCACACATACACAATTATCAATGTCCAGTCATGTGATTATCCATGCCATTACGTGTGTATTGAGCATTATGACATTCAAACTTGCATGTACCCTCCACCCCAACAACCCTCCCCCCCTCCCCCCACAACTCCCACAAACACCCTCACCCCCCTCCCCCCACAACTCCGCCGAACACCCTCACCCCCCTCCCCCCACAACTCCACCGAACACCCTCACCCCCCTCCCCCCACAACTCCACCGAACATGGTGTGCACATCAGTGCTGCATTAGTTCCCAAGTGTCAACAGGGACAGGCTGGCCCTACTTCCCTCCTCCACTACCACCATTGGGGGGTTGTGAGTCTGACCGCCGCAAGGACCGGCTGGACCTGCGCAGGATGGTTGTCTGGTCGGAGCTAGTAGACGAGGGCGTGGCTGGTTGATCTGCTCCCTGTGAGTGACGCATGCTCTCCATCGCTTCAGCAATGCGCGTTAGGACCTGCCTCACAGCGGCCATCTCGTCACATAGGCACGTCGTGTTGCTGTCCATGGCAGCTTTCATGTCCCTTGACAACACCCGGATCTCCTCCCTGGTCGAGGCAGCCTCGCTCACTTGCCGGGCAACCAGGGCATTGAGCTCCTCCTGGCGCTGGCGTATCAGGCTCATGGTGTCGTCTGCGGCCCTGCCCCTGTTACTCCTCGGCGCAGCTTGCTGCATGTGGCCGACATCAGGTGAGCTCGCCACGGGACTGAATGACCCATCCATTGCATCTCCGGCATGCACCTCATGGATGCTGCCATTGGATGTGTTGCATGGGCTGTGGAGTGGGGACAGCTGGGGGCTGGGTGTACGCTGCCCTTCCGGTGTCGGACATGGGTCGTCCACATCACTCATAGGTGCCGTGGCTGCTGCTTCCCCAACGGAGCTATTGGCTGCGGACGGCGTGCCTTCTGGCACTGGCTCCTGAGTGGTGGTGGTGGGTGGTGGGGGTGCTGCCACAGTGTCGGATGGCATTTCGACCCTTGGTGTGGTCGTTGCGTGGGTGGCTTTTGAACGCTGGCCCACTCCAGATATCCCAGTGCCCCTCGATGTACTGGGCCTGGTGCCTGCATCCTTTCCCTTGGCCTGCTTTTTGGGTGGTGGGGCCTGCGTTGCAGAGTCCAGCTCCTCACTGTCAGATTGTGACCCTGTGGGGGAGCAAGACAGGGATAACATCAGTGATGGGTCAACGTGCATCATGCATATGTTGTTGTTGCTGCAGTTCTTTGGATTTGGACATCTACTTTGGGCCTGCAGGTTGTTGGCCAGATGGGTGGGTCATCCGGACATGTGTCAGGGTGACGCGTGTGTGAGGTGCTGCATGCATGTGGTTGTGTGGGGATGTGCAGGGCATATATGCAGGGTTGTGTACATGTGTGTGTGATGACCCCATCCATTAGCTGATTCCCAATTCACATTTGGGGGAGGGACTCATGCTTGGCATTGCTGTGTCTTGCGTGGTCACTCACCTCCGTCTGACGTTGTTGCCACACCACACTCCATTCGGCCCACTCCCTCGATGGATTCTATGCCAATGGTGCTGGCACATGTCTCCTCCCACTCCTGCATCTTCATCGGGGATCCACCTCCGCCTCCTGTGCCCATGGCCAGATTCCTGTTGGCCGATAAAATGCTGCGTACACGGAGGCGCAGATCATCCCACCGCTTGCGCACGTCCTTTACGGTGCGGGGGGTGGAGCCCACCGCACTGACTTTCTGCGCCACCTCAGCCCAGATTTCCTTTTTTCTCAGGAGTGCCGGGCGCCGCATGTCGCTAGCGAACACTACGTCTGCATTTGCAGCCAGGGTGTCTGCCAGCATTTTCAATTCCTCGTTTGAGAAGCGTTCTTTGCGCTGGCGCGCATCGGCTTTCTTTAGGGCCTTGGGCATTGTTTGTTCTTCTGGGATGTGGTTTTGCCAGTCGTGGTGTTGCTGCAGGTCCTGAGTGCAGGGGATGGCAATGGATTGTGTTTTTAAGGATGGCCGCCGGGCTCTTTCCCGTTCCGGTGCGATGACGCTATTTCCGGTTCCGGTGTTTTACGGTGACCGCTAATAGCAGTGACCGCTAACAGCGGTGACCGCTAATAGCGTGCAGCATGAGGGCGGAGGTGCTATCAGCACTTTGGTCAGAGCCGGTAAGGTGCTTTTCCGCCATGGCGGTAGGGTCATTTACCGGCATGGCCCTATGCGCGTGTCCGCTAACTCGTAATGGGACGCTATTAGCGGTCTCATGCGATGGCGGACACGCTAATAGCGCCATGACGGTAAATCACATTTTTTAGCGCCTACCGTGTAATGAGGCCCATTGTCTTTCTTAAGCCTAGCAAGGTGCATGTTTGCATCGTCACATTCCTAATATGTTTTTGTGAGCAATTCTAAGTTTTACCATAATACTGCTTACCTCCATACATTTTCTTTAAGGCGTCATTCGCCAAGTACAGAATGCATTATAAAAACGCATGCAGTGTCAAAATATCATTTTCTTGTAAATGCACTCTGTAATCCTTGAATTGACTAATAGGCTGTCAGCTCGATAAATATAGTAGCGCACTGGACATGAATACATGATATACACGAACAGACGTGGGACAGGGGAATAAGCATAGAAAGGGAAAAGATGGGTATGGGAACAGCACATACGCGCAAAAGAAGAGCCGCAGTCCAATCTCACATATCAATAATACAAATCCATACAGATGCAAATATGTGAAGAGTTCAAAGACTGTCTATTTCGATCCAGTAGCAGGTGTTCTTCTTGTGAGGTGTTCCTGCTTTTCTTGTTCAATAATGCTGTCTGGCCCTTTAGAAAACAATGTGCATGTGAACGTATCATATTAAAGAAGAATACGCTTCAAAGCATTACTTAGAGATTGATTTATGATTAACCGTGTCTTCTCTAACACCTCTGACCGGAAGGTCATAACTCCATTGCAAAACCACAGCGCCTGTCAAGGTGCCTTTGAAGGATTTCCTGAACCAACATTTATCATCTTGTTGAAAACCACACCTGTGCATTCTTACTGGGAGCCAGTGGGTGTGATAAATCACCCCTGCGTTCGATGAGCTGTAAAATCTATATCTAGAGGGCATTTGAAGTAACTGGTCAACATATTAACCCATTTTTATGTATCTGAATATTCCGTTTCTCGGACTAGAATTTTGGGTGTGGTGCCATTCTGGACATTTTAGGATGCCTATTGAGGATGTGTGTATTAGAAGCAGAAGAGATGCTATTTTCCGCTCCTTTGAATAATGTATGAGGCTGATACAGAGCAACAGAATGGCCACCATTACGGGTGTGGTGGTTGTTCTGATAGATCCTGCAGATTTACCGCAGGGTTATGAGCCGGGTAACGACAGAGTTAGTCCCCATTTTGGAAGTCCATAGAACTCCATGGGGATTTCCTCATAGTCACCACAATTCTGCTTCCACTAACATTCTGCTGTGATGAATCGGGATTTTTAGACGTTAAGTGGAAGATTTACTTGCAGCTATTTTCTGGCAGCGAATCCATTACAAACATTTTTAGTACTTGGATACTTTAATGGAAGTTTTTCTAAACTTTCTACTAAACTTTCTATTAGCTTGTATCTCTGCTTCAAAGTTGTAGGCCTAATTGTGGTATTTTCCTTTATTAGAAGACTGTGGGAGAAGATCTGTGTGAACCTTCAAGATTTCCCAAAGATTCTCCATTAGACTCAGTCCTTAAAGGCGAGATTCAAGTGAAGGCCCAATTCCCTGTCTATTTCTTTACAACTTTACAATACAAACCTAGATGGGCCATACAAGATTGATGTGTTTGCTTTTTACTCATAGAGACGTCCTGCTTAAAGAAATAATGTATACGTGGGGTAATATGTGCTCTGACTGGTGTGCATGCAGATCCAGGAATGCAAATAGTCCTTTATCACTTTATCAGTTGTTCGAGATTTCCAAGAAGACATCTATTTTTTCCCACTGCACCTCAGGAAACCAATACAACTTGATTCACGCCTAGGATTAGTTTTCTATTTATTTATTGCACAACAGATTTTAATCCTTTTGCAACACAAAGTTACAGTTTGCATTTTTTCACATGTACAAAAATACGTTCTAAAAAGTTAAATGCAGCAATACTTAGTTCAGTCTTTTCAGAGTTTAGAATAAAGTGCCAAAGATAATCGGCCGAGTGAGACCGACCTATCATTTCAAATTTAAAAAATATTACTTTTCTCTTAATTTCAGTGGAACATAGGCACATTACACCGATGGAAATATTAATGTTAGCTCAGACCTGCAAGATTTGTATAGCTCAGACCTGCAAGTGGAATGATGTTATGGTTCTGTATCCTTATCCATATGTGCAGGGGCTGTACGCCTCATATGTCCTCAAAACCCGTGGTTTTTCACCACCACCCATCACAACGCCATTGCAGCACACGAGGCATTTGTCATTCTAAGATGGCCGCCCGTGTTGCTTGATCTACATTACCTTTCCTCACTGCCTCAGCTGTGGCCAGCTGCTTCCTGATTGGCCTCCACTGGGCACATACGAGCCAACCCGACGCCGGAAGGTGGAAGCCGGCCCATTCTGGAAAGGCCCTGAGGGCACGGCCAGCAACTGTCCTGAGACTGTCCCGAGCTGACCAGAGCCCAGGGCCAGACCCCCTGCCCATGTACAATGAGACTGTGAGTAACCTACTACTGCCTTTCTGTCTTTGCATCAACAATATAATCAGGCACACGGAACCTTTAGACCTACTCAACACAGTCCACCCAAACTCTATGCACACGAGCCATGCCCACAAATACTGTGACAACCTGTGATTTCTTGCTGTTTGCGCACAATCTGCCCATTCACACTACTCTCTTAGCCTGCACTGTATAACTTGGACTTAGACGTACCATTCATTTTGCTTATTGCCTACTGCTGTATCCGCATTGAACAACAGCCTGCAATATATATCTTGATTCCAGGTGCCCCTGACTGCGCACACTGTACTCTGCCGCGTATATACTGCCTTTCAGCCCTGATTGCTAAAATTCTAATCTAGGCACTCTATTGCTTATGCACATTGTACTCTGAAGTTTATTTACTGCCTTTCTGCCCTGATTGCTAAACTTCGAATCTAGGCGCTCTATTGCTTATGCACACTGTATTCTGCAATACACTTCGCATTTATGTACTCCACTGACTGTGTGTACCACATATTGCTGCATACTCACTTCCTCTAGCCTTAACTGCTTACCTGAATCTAGATGCACACTCTAGGTGAACCCTCTGATATTGAACCTACTCTATGTGAACTACTGCCTCTGATTCTGCATATTCTTGCATGCATATTGAATGTTAGCCTACATTGAAACTCCCTTCGGGTATCAACACCAGCATGCCCCCATTAGTCACCAACCAGACTCTTGACAGGACAATCCTTGCTCTGTTCATCGCGTTCCACATCATGGCACCTACGACTCCTACCTACAGGACACTGACAGTCACGACATCTACCACCCCACCTAACCCCTCTACCGTAAACTACTTCACATGCAAGCCATGTCCAACTACGGATAGAAATCTACGTCTCAGAGCGAGACTAGACAAATTATATGACCCTCTCAGGAGGTCATTGAACATACCCCCTAACTCCAGAACACCTAACATGCCCTTTATCCCTTACTGAGGCTCCAAACGTGCTAAAATAAGTTCAACCAAGTATAGCAATCCCAAAACCCCACATGACCCCCTGCCTACCATACCAACATCCTTGAGTCCCCAGATAAAAGGTGCATTAATAAACGCCAGATCGCTGGTAGCACATGCTACAGAAGTTGCTGATCTGATCTTGAAAGAGGATCTGGACTTTCTAGCCATCACAGAAACATGGCTACACCCTGCTGCAGTCCCAATGATCATGCTAGCAGTCCCCGAGGGGTATTCCATCCTGAGACATGACAGACCTAATTCTAGAGGAGGAGGTATCGCCTTTATCTACAAATGTGGTCTCTCCATGAGACCTGCCACTCAGATTGACCCCCAGTCTTGCGAATCACTATCAGTCAAAGTTCCTCTAAATAATGCCCAAACATTAAACATCCATTTGATATACCGCCCGCCAGGCCCTCCTGGATCCTTTGTGGATGACATTAACTCCATCCTAACTAATAACCTCAAAAGTTCATCACAAGTACTCCTTCTTGGAGACCTGCATATGGGCTTTAATGACCATTCAAACCAGCTGGCCATAACCACAGCTAACACCCTATCAGAACTGGAGTTTACTCAAAGAAGCAACACTGCCACCCATGAGAAAGGTAGAATTCTTGATTGGGTGGCAGACCACAACTGCCAGGCCAACATCCTATCTATCTCGCCTTTAGCCTGGACAGACCATCACTTTGTGTCCTTCTTGCTCTCCACCAATAAACCCCCACCAACCTCAGCCATCAGAGCTCCACCTACACTTACCAGAAATAAAAAGAGCAGTACCGTGGATAGACTCATCCCGGTGCTACTCCCCACTCTCAACTCTCTCCAGGACAATACTGACCTCGAGAGACTTGGATCAGATTGCACCTGCGAAACTAAGACCTAGTAAACAGACAACTCATCTAAATAACTGGTATACACCTCTCCTAAAAAATGTGAGACAATAGAAAAGAAACTACGAGGCTACTTGGCTTAAATATCCTTCTGAAGCCAATAAACTTAAACTGACTAAAATTTCCTCCCTATACAAAAAATAAATTTGCCTAGCAAAACGAACATCCTTTGACACACGCATATCTAATGCCAAATCCAATATAAAGGAACTGCTCACCATCCTCAAAGAAATAGAGACTCCAATAGCACCACCCGAGACCTGCACGAAAGATAAAAAATGGTGCGAGGACATCCAATGTGCCTTTGCTAATAAAATTGCCACTCTACAAAATAAAATCTCATGCAAAAGAATTGCCTTAAATGATCCCCTCGCCCCAGTACCATGGACAAGGCTAGCAGAGACAAATCTCCATCCTTGAAGTGGAAAGAATTATTCTGTCCCTAAAACCATCTAATTGTCAGGGAGACATATGCCCGGCACAGCTTATCAAGGATGCCGCCCGTGATCTATCCCCATTCATCACCAAACTCATCAATGCATCCTTCACGACGGGTACTATTCCCACTAACCTTAAACAATCATGGGTACTCCCACTCCTAAAAAAAAACACCCTTGACCCATCCACACCCACAAATTATAGACCTATCACTACTGTGCCCTTCCTTCTAAAAATCTTGGATAAGGTAGCATACACTCAAATTCAAAAACATTTGGAACAACAACATCTGCTAGGAGCTAGGCAATCAGGTTTCCGTCCCCAGCAGGGCACAGAAACTGCCCTCATCGATTTGAAGACCCAAATCGATGAACTAAAAGATAATGGGAAATCAGCATTACTTCTCCTCTTAGATCTCTCAGCTGCCTTCGATTTAGTCGACCACACCATCCTCTGCAACCACCTAAATACTGCAGCACACTTCTCTGAGGAAGCCATTACCTGGATTAGTTCCTTCCTGAATGGCAGGACAATGAGGGTCTTCTCGCCGCTAGCTGCTGCATACCCCATACGCATCACCTGCGGTGTGCCCCAGGGCTCTTGTGTTTCTCCTACACTCTACAACATCTTCACTAAGCCCCTCTTCGATGATCTGGACCATCTCGGTGTCACCTACACTAATTATGCAGATGATACCCAGATCCTCCTCCCGCTTTCTGGGGATTATGAAAAGGATTTGGCCTTGGTGAACAGAGTGTATATCATCATCCAGGCATGGATGGCCACACACGGTCTATGCCTGAATGATGATAAAACTGAACTCATCATCCTGGGCACACAGTCTAACTTAAAAAAATTAGGTCCCAATTATTCATAATTTATAATTGATGGCAACACCATAAAAGTAGAGCATGAGGTAAAAACACTTGGTTTCTTTCTCGACTCTCACCTTTCATTCACCAAACAGGTCAACTCTCTAGCATCTGCCACAGCCCACACGTGCAAACTGATTCGCACTGGCAAACCCTTCCTCTCTGAAAGCAGTTGCATTACCCTAGCCAGAGCCCTCATCCTTTCACGCCTGGACTATTGTAATGCCCTCTACTTAGGAGCCTCCAAAGCCATTATCAAAAGAATCCAAATCTTACAAAATAATGCCCTTCGAGCAGCCTTAGGCATCTCCAGAAGAAACCATATATCCGAGACTAGCCCACAGAACAACTGGCTACCAACCCACGACAAAGTCATCCTAAAATCTCTATTGCTGACACATAAATCACTCAACAATGCCACACCCATCTACCTGGCTGAGAGATTTCATAAGCAAACCTCCACTAGACCAGTAAGACTTATCAATAAAGATTGTCTTGTCATACCTAGCTTCAAACAATCCACAATTGGAGGTAATAGCTTCCCGGTGAAAGCGTTCAAATTATCGAACACTTTGCCTCCCAGCCTTAGAACAGACCAAACTTACCACAAGTTTAGAGCCAACACCATCATTTGGTTAAAATCCAACAACCAGCACTCCTAACCTTTCGCTCACTGCCACAACAACAATAACGTGCAACTATTGATCCCCTGGATTCCATTTCTGTGTATATTTCCCTCTGTCGATATGTTCGCCCATTGCACATCATGTTTTGTACATAGCCCTTCTCTGTATATAATCTATCACTTGTTTGTTTCCTGTATAACCGTGTGTAACCAAGCTTTGCATATACGTGTAATTGCTGCACCCTGTTACCCCCGGGTATGATGCGCATTATAAATAATAAACCAAGCCAAACCAAACCAAAACTAGAGCCTGGTGTCAGGATGAATGTTGCCGTGGCTGGATATTGCTTATATGTCGTGACTAGCGGTTGTAAGGTGGAGCCAGACCAGTGCTTCAAACTAGTTCTGCATGCTTGTCTAAGTAACTGGACTGCAGTGAGTTAGCCTCTGAGTTGAGTAATGCATTGAGTGTCCGGAGCAAAGAAGACCTGGGGCTTCATTACGGGTTTGGAGGCAGACATGGAGCTATTAGCTCCATGTCTGCCTCCAAACCGGGCTCCTTTTCCGGGTTCCTGCAATGGGGACTTTCCAGGTCATTCCGACATAGGAGGACCCGGTTAGTCCTCCTTGCAGGAACCATTCCCCATTCCCATTTGAGCCACTATAAAGCTCAATGGGAATGGGGATGGAGGTAACAACGGGCACATTATGAGTGTCCTGTTGTTACCTCCTTCTTCCCCTCGCGGGACTTGGAAAGAATGCCTGGTTTTACCAGACGTCCAATCCGGGTCCCGCGATGGTAACCTTGTAATCGGCCCTGACGGAATGAAGGGGGGCGATCCCGTACCGGCCCCCTTCATTCCGTGAGCACCTGCCTCGTAATGAGGCCCCTGGATTCCAATATTGGGCTCTTCACATCCACCATGTGGGGTTGGCCGATACCAGTCCAACAAAGTTTAGCCTAAGGGCCAGTGGGAGTGATTGACTTAATTTACTGAGATGTAGTTGTAACTGTGGGTTGTGAATGGGAAGGGTTATGTGTCCCATACAGATGGTCTAACAGTAGAGTAATATAATTTTTATTTGCCTTTCGGCGGATAGTGACATTGAGCAAGAAACGGGTTATAGCTGGACAAAGAATTGACTCCTGTTGTATCTAGATACTTTTCTCCCTTGTAGGCAATACAAAAAAAACGAATACCACCTTACAAACCAGATGAAAAATGAAGCCTATCTCTAGCACAAACAAAGTATGACTCGTGTGATTTCAGAGGAGAAGCAACAGAGCACAAGGAAAGGTGAGGTGGGAAATGTGCCCACACAGCCAAATGTGGTCGATGGCAAATTGGAACATATACATCAATGGGATGTCAGAGGACCCTCTGAGCTGGAGTAGGCGCCTGGGCAAAGTATTGAGTTTGCAAAATGTTACCGTCAGAGTGTGGCATTGAAAGGAGAAGATGTGCCATCAAAGAAGACACCGGGAGGGTGTTTGGGAAAGGCGCACTGCAGTACAACTTAGTAACCAAGACTAGATGGTGGAACACATTTTGGGAGCTAAAAGAAGGCATCAGCCATCTTCATAACAAGAAAGAAGCTTTCCTGACAAGGGAATAAAAAGCAGAAGTAGTACGGCTGCAAAAGAACATTTGAGAATGATAAACGTGTACAAGATTAATACATGTACGAAAGGGAATGTCATGAGAGGTCACTCTTCTGTTTAATTGAATATGACAGCAGAGCTTGGTTCCAGAGAAGTGCATTCTGAGATGGTGTCAGAGGACTATTTTCTGGCAATATTTGGTCAGATAGAGCATGGACTTAATTGTCTTGGATTGGGCCTATTTCATGTGCCCATGCCAGCCATGCCAGCAATCCCACTGTGGTTTACAGCATATTGTTCCTACTACCTTCACTCGCTACTGTGCTGTAGTCTAAATAATGTGTTGCTATGGATGAAATCATGCACTACTGTATATGTTCCAGTTTTACACCTCTATTCATCTGTCCATACCTGCAAAATGGACTCCACCTTCTTTTCCTTCACAGATTTTGGTTTCGCACAGTGAACCATGGTCACCAAAATGCAAATGGAAAATCTAGCAGTAAGCACATTTCACCATACTTGTCTCGTGTCCAAATGTAAAGATGTTAGTCATATTACCACAATGTTTTAGAATTTTGGGGTCAGGTCATGGGCTGTGCTAATAATGAACTCAAGTACACTCCCTCGGACTTCAATCCTGGCGTGTGTCACCTTTTACATGAATCGTGCTGTGTCACATTTTCTGTGAAAGTCTGGCTGTTCCAACTTCCTGCATGACCATAAACCTTTACTAATGGAATGGGCAGTCACTCTCTGAATCAACCCTCCTCATTAGGATTCAGAAAACCCACAGAGTAGATATTAACTGTCCTTTTTATGCTCTTGCCTAAATTATGTAGCTATCACTCTGTAATCTGCCCCTCTTTATTAGTGTAATGTTCAACCCATTGATGAAATGGAATGTCTGCCCATCAGATGCAAGCTTGTGCTGAAGTACTGTCCTTGCACATGCCCTAATTCTTCTTCTAGGAGTTGAATCACCACTCTTCAAGGATGCGTACAGTCATTTCGCCATCAACAAAGGAGAATGAAGACAATGCTGACAGCCTTGCGATGTATACATGATGGGATGTACACACATTTAAGTGCGATGGCTTTAATACAGGGGACAGTACTGGTGTATGTGGCCTAGTTACTGTTGGAACGTCTTCGTGGTTCACAAAAAAAGTGGGGTTAGATGCTGAGCACGTGAAGTTATAATGCAGGCTTTAGAAAGAGAAACCTAGACATCTCCATAAAAAATGGGGTTGTTGACTGAGGTGTGTGTCTGAATGTATTTCGTTTATAACCTGTGGTGGAGAGTACTGTACATGGGAGTACCTGGATTTATCTGGCAGGGGGGGACACTATGTGGACCTACCTTGTTCTCTCCAGGTAGTATGAAAGAACATGTGAGGATGTATAGGTCTTACTGAGTCTACTCTCTGTGGGTTATATATAGACAGTGTAAAAAAAAAGGATGCGAGGGGCATTCAAACATCTATGAGGAGAATATATGGGTGGGTGGTTGGGCGGGTGGCTGTATGAGAGGGGGGGACTAGGTTCCACTGATTAACACTACGAGAATGTTTTGTGTGCAGCCTGTGAGGGAGACTGTGGATAAGAATTTATGGATGTGCTCAGAGATAAGGTAGATGCCATAGCGGGCATTTCAATGTCTGCAAAAGAGTGAGTTTGGAAGCAACTGGGTCCTGTAGGTTTACTCTGTTGATTTAGTTTAAGGATTGTAGGGAAGATTGCAGGAGTTGGGAGTACATGGATGTATATAGCCAGAATGCAGGTGTCGATGTGCGAACCTCACTGTTTCTCAGGAGAATGCATATGCAGGTGAAGAGTGCCTGTAAGGTACAGGTATCAACTTTCGGTAGGGCTTATGGCATTTTAGGTGTCACAAAGCCTAGTAGGAACAACTCACAGGCCAGACCTTTACATAAAGGCAAAAACAGAGTTTATCCAGGGTATGTATTTACAAGTGTAAGGGTGCAGTTGGTGGATACTGACACACAAGTGTCATGATTGTTGGAATAAACTTTTATTATACCAAAGAATCTACCTCTCCCTAACTCAAAGAGGGGTTAATCTACCTCAACTAAAATATTTCAATCAGGCTGTCCATGTAAATCAGGTGTCCATCGTCCTGTGTCAAAACCTATTACCATCCTTTACTCTTGCAACTAAGTGAAGTATTGAATCTTCTTAGTACAGACGAGTAACTCCATTCTTCTGTACAACAGGCCCCAGTTCCAGTTCTCAAGTGGGATCTTTACCAGCGGGAATTACTTCCTTTCCCAAGTCTCAATCCCTTTCCAAGGCACAAAACAAAGTTCCAGTTTCTCCAGATATCTTCTAGACTCAATTACCAAGAGAATGACTCCCTTTTCCAGGTGTCTGACTTTTAGTGTTTCTTTTCCATATGCAGCAGGGGGAATGACTATCTTTACTTGGCCTCATGCTTTCATAATGCCAGCTGATTGACTCACTTCCCCTGTCCTTGCTCAGGCTTCTTGTTACAATTCACAACAGCAGGAGGAATGTCTCTTTCTGAGGCAGTTTACAATGCCAGGCGGAATGCCCCCCTGCCCCTGGCCTTTTTCAGACAGTTTGCAATGCCTGTAGGAATATCTCCCTTCCCCTGGCCTTTCTGAGGCAGTTCACAATGGCTGTGGGAATGTCTCCCTTCCCCTGGCCCATCTCAGACAGTTCACAATGGTTGGGGGAATGGCCCCCTTACCCTGTCTTTCTCAGTCAGATCAAAATTCCATTGGTAATGACTCCCTTCCCCTGGCTTGGACCAACTTGGTACACTAACCTGATAAGCATGAATCGGGTAATCTCGGTTGGGTGGGTTTGACCCTTACTCTTCAGTCTTCTTGCTAATACCGTGACAAGCAAGATGTCCTCTACCTTCCCCTTGACTTCCAACAATTCAGGTTGGGTCTCCCTGTCAACCCTTTCTGGCTTTCTCTGCTTCCTGGGCTTCCCTACCAGTCCCAGCAGGAGTTTGCTAGATCTCTTTGGCTGCTCTGTATCTGCCACAGCCCTCTTGGGTCTCCAACATATTCTCGAAAACCCACGGACCTCCTGAGCATCTGCCAACAGCTGTGGGGTCCCTGTAGCTTTCATGGACTCCTGCTGTTCTGCGGCACCTCTGCCACAGACTGAGTTCCTTCCGGTTGTGCAGAGTTTCACCTCCGAACCTCCCATGCTTCAGGAACACCTGGAGCTCCCGTATGGCAGCTTGCTGTGCTGTCCCTCTTACTTGGACCGGCTTCAGACCTCTTTGCTCCCTTCTCTGCATTCCGATCGGCTTCCTCTATCCACGCCGTACTTCTTTCACACTCCCGGTTCCTCCAGGGAGGGCTATACGCTTTGGTAAATCCTTCTTCTGTTTTATCCTGAGCTTAGTAAAAGAACTAGAACGTGTATGTACGTTCTTTTGAGGACTCCTCATTGCTCTGCATGTTCTCCTTATCCCAGTACCTACTAGGGAAATATTCCTAAAGCCATTCCTACTCTTCTTCATCCCAGTTAACCCTGAGTTATTAATGCTACAAAAGCAAATGGAAGTGTGGGCTACAGGGGGTTGAGTGAGGGAATAGGAGGATGTGCAGGAGGTGGTTGAAGGTGATGGAGGGTTGGCATACCGCATTTCCCTTGAATGGTCATCCTTATCCCTAGACGGGGAGTCTCTCCCCATGAGATACTCTTGCTGACTACCACCCCCAGGGGGACAATCGGATAGCAGCCTCACCTCCCTGCCTCATAAGAAGGTTCTCCCACTGGGGGAGGAGTGATGACATATACAGATTCATCAAACAAGGATGGGACAAAGTAATACACCAACACAACTGGTGGGATTACATTCCCATGATAACATTACATCATATGACCTTTCCAATTATCCTGGGTAGCCACTGTGCACTGTATCGCCACACTTCTTCCTTTGCACATTCTGAGCACCTGGTTGTCAGGACGCCTAACATGTGCTTCTAACTAATTCATTTGACGCTGCCCACAGGGTCAGGGAGCTCAGCACCAAGAAGTGCACCAGCACATCAGGCACATCAGTACACATCCTGGGGCCTAGGCTTAACTTCTCCAGTGATAGGTCTAGATATTGGCCTGGATTCATGCAGGTTCTCCCATCAAGTTAGTGGGCCCTTATTACGTTGGGAATACTTGGTATAGCGCTCTTGCAACCCCTTCTATCTGGGTCCTGGCTATGTCACCTAAGTTCCCCTCTGTGTCTACCGCCTCAATGGTTCACAAGGTTCTCATTACTAAAGGATGGTCAGAATTTCCTGCTACATATGTCTCTGACATTCTGTTTGCCAACTTTCCTCCTTTTTGATCTAATACATGCCCTCCTCCTCTTCCTCCTCCACACTCCATCAAGCTTTAATAATGAAGTGCCCTTCTGATATTCCACCTGCTCTTTTTTACTCCTCCTCTTCCTCTTCCTTCTCTACTCCTTCTCATCCTTTCATTGGTCTTCGGCTAGTCTATTCCAACATCTTTAACCACCTTCACTCTTTCTCATACTTCTCCCAAACTCCTCTCTTACTTATCCAAGCTTCTTTCTAATTTATTAAGCCTTCCTCCTCAAGCCTCCTCCTACCTGTCTTACACCATCACTCACAGTCTTTGTGCTTCAGCCGATTCTGTCTGACACCCACATCTGGCTCAGAACACAGGCTATCTTTGTAGCATAGTGGTTCCACAGCTAAACCCCCACCCTACACAACTACACTTACATTTATTGCATGTGCTCTGGTATTGGTACAAGATTAAAGGCCTGATTCATGGAAAAGTGTACAGAGATCCTGCAAAGCCTGTGTGCCAAAAATGACTCTGCATGAGCCTGTGCACAGAGGTTTTCCTGCGCACTCTGCATATTCATGGAATTGTTCATGCAAAGTAACCGTAAATGCAAGTCGCGGCTGGAATGTCCTGACATGCTCCCTCACAAAGCAAAAACAGCCAGCAAAAGCTACCTTTGCATGCTCCTCGTGCGCAAAAACATGAACCCTTAAAACAGTGCGTGGGGTCCCCGGAACCAGGTCTGCACAGTGTCCTGTAACTGTTACTGGAGTCCTGTCAACTTGCTACAAAATTCCGTAACTCGGGTGAAACTCAGAAAAATCGGTGTGCAAACACTGTGTACATGCACCCCTAAGTTAGATTGGAAACCTGGCTCATACACCAACCCCTAAATCCAACATGCAATTCCACCTCTGCACAGTGAATCCTGTGCCCAAGTGTCTGTATGCCTGCCTTTGGGTAGCTGACTGAATGAGGGCTTTGTGTGGCCATTTACCCGACGAGAGGTTGCATGGTTGGAACCATGAATACGTCTTGTTCTGTGCATTTGTGGGTGTGGCATGGAATGCCTGCGGGCCGTCCCTCGTAACACCGACATTTCCCCTTATTTTCCCTCAATTTCCGATTTCTGCCCCCTACCCTGCTATCTGCACAGGCCATGCCTATGCTCTGCATGGTGTCTCGCGCAAAGCACTCGGCCTCTCACAGAGATGTGCTGAGCATGCGCGAAGTCCCTGCAAAGTATGAAAAATTTACCACACAGTAGATTCCATGAATCGAAAAATTAAATTTTGCACGTGGTTTGGCAAGCAAACTCCCTATTTTCAGTGCCCTAATGATTTTTACTTTACTGTGATTCAATTACCCTCCCTTCTGCACCATGAGGAAATGTGGACGGAGCCAATATTAGGGCTGTCTGCCATTTTGAATAATACAGGGCAGAGGGTGTTCATAATGCAATCTCCTTACAGCTGCATACTTACCGCAGGTGAGTGCTCTCCCACTCCATGCCACTCAAGGAGTCTTGGATTACCCCTCTTCTTAAAAAAAACATCTGGACCCCAATGCACTTAAATATTATAGACGCATCACCAATGTGCCTTTCTTATTAAAAATCATTGTCTGTGTAGCATATATACAACTTCAAAAATTAATTGAAAGTAACAGTATCCTGAACCAGCGACAATCAGGTTTTAGGCAGATGCATGGTATGTAAACGGCACTGACAAACCTTAAATCTAACATTTCCAACATTATTGACAAAGGTAAACCTGCTCTTCTTTTGCTGTAGGACCTCGTGGCAGCTTTTGCCATGGTTGATCATGCCAACCACCAAGTTAAGTGAACATGCTCAGTGCACTTACAAGGCTACCCAGTGGATTCTGTCCTTCCTATGCCCCAGGAGCACCACAGTGGCAGTACAGAATGACAGCTCCGCACCCACATCTATTAAGTTTGTCGTTCCTCAAGGGTCCTGCATTTCCCCTCTGTTGTTCAATGTCTATATAATGTCACTGCTTACACTACTGGATGGCCTGGGTGTACAGCTGGCAAATTACACAGATGATACACAGATCATCTTCAAACTCACTGGTTGCCATGGCACAGATTCTGATACGATTAATGGTATATACAACGCCATTCAAGATTGGATGATAATGAACGCCCTCGCTCTTAACCCTGAAAAAACAGAACTCCTGATACTAGCATCAGGACAAAGACTAGTGTCTCCGGGGGAAATAAATACTTTTTAATTGCTGGAAATCAAATTCAGGTATTCAGCAAAGTAAAAACGTTAGGAGTGACACTGGATGCAGAATTGTCAATGAAATCTCACGTCGCCACTGTCCGGGCCTCCTGTGGGTATATTTCAAAGTTACTTAAGCACATTTGCCCATTTATTTCAGAAAAAAGCACGTCCCTCCTTACCACTGCCTTAATCAACTCACATCTTGACTATTGCAACAACCTGCTTCTAGACACATCCAAGACGAATCTTCATTCGCTGCAGGTTGGCCAAAATGGAGCTGTCAGAGCCGTTTATGGGCTATCCCGCTGGGAACACGTCACTGAAGCCAGACGCAGTCTACACTGGGTCCCTGTTAAACAATGCGTTATGCACAAGTTACTGTCTATGACCTACAAATGTGTTCAAAATTAAGCCGCCCAATACTATCTTAATCGCCTCACTATCATTCCAGCGAGTCGCAATTTGAGATCCTATGACCCTCTAAAACGTATTCAACCAAGGTACAACTTGAAAACCTTTGGCGGCTCCTCCTTTGATGTACAGGCACTTCTGCACTGGAATAAACTTCGGTCCGAAATTAGGCACTCCAAGTCTTGTCTTGAATTTAAGAAAAGACTCAAGACCCATCTGTTCAATCTTGACCTAGACTAAATACTTCCCATACATTGCTTTTATCTCTGATGGTTCACCCATAGCTTCTCTTGGTTTTTTGTTGTAAGTCCTGTCTCTGTTTTCCGTGTGCTTTGAGGCCTGCAGGCGAGTAGCGCTATACAAGAATTACAAATGAATACATCTGCAGGCCTGCATGGCTTCTGAACTAGCCTCAGTCTGATCTGTCTGATGCTCATACTTTATTCTGAACTCGCTAGTGATTCTGTGACTTGCCAAGAAGGTGAATCTTGCATTTGAATTGCTATTATCAATACAGCCCATAAAGACACAGTGGGAGTCACAGCAGCATTCCAGGGTATAAATAGCCTACACTGACACTAGACATGCTGGGAATGCAGCCATGCACCTATAATATTTCAAGCAACGACTCATGTTTGGGCTGTGGACTTCGTCCTAAACAGCTTGATCCAATTATTTCTGCTTGAGACAGCAAGCTGCCCCAGGCATATTTCTGTCTCACTAGTGGGGTGAAGCTTGGATCTCTAAGCATAGCACCCTTAGAAACTACATCTGGGCACGTTAGTTCCACTTAGGGAAACTGGAAAGCACTGAAGAACGATGTGTGTGTGTGTGTGTGTGTAAACACAAACTTGGAATTAATTATGAACACTTTCAATTGCAGTGGTCAGCCTTCCAAACTGTTATGTTCAGCCTGCTGTGCCCTTGCAGAATGGGACACCCATATGCAAATTAGGCTTGCTACCACTCTCTAAGTGGCAAACCAGCAAAACTGATAGGTCACACCTCCTCCACATGAGACCATAAGCAACCCAAGACCAAACATTTTAGCCACATTAGGCTTCATCATTGACCATAGCCCCATCTTTAAAAGGGCAGTTCAACCCAAACATCTAGGCTACACCACGTTTGCATGAGACCACAAGTACAACCAGACATGATTTACACACATTAGGCTCCATCAGTGAGCTGTAGCCTGGAATTATTAGCAGAGCAACCTCAGGACCCATGTCTCGGCATGTACTTCAGTACACTTTGCAACACTACAGAAGAATGGATGAAAAAAGTTTGAATTAATGATAACCACTTGCATTTGCTTTATGTAGCCTCCCAACACAATAGTTGATTGGCATGCTTCACCATTATAGAAGTGGATAAATATGGAAAAGTGACTGTATACACTCCTCAGGGAGCAGCCATTCCATTTAGATTATTTGGTCTTGCTCTTAGGAGTAGTGGGACTCTCACATGTGTGTCAATATTTCCGCCTCACTGGGTGTCATACAATAAAAATGTTGATCAACCTATGCAATACAATAGCAACAACGGTAAATTGGACAATAACCATAATAGTAGTGTGAGGGAGATTAAAACAAAATGTATGCGATTGAAAAGAGGGAAGCACTTGCAACCCCCCACTCTCACCTACGCCCCATACCTGTGTTACCGGAACTGACATAAATACATTTGTGACAAACAAAGATTGTGTTGCAAATGCATTTTTGAGAAACAGTGCCACACAGTTTGCAACTTTACTGTGCATCTGCATGCGTGCCCAGAAATGTTTTGAGAATTGGCCTATGCTGTTAAAATGCAAGGAAGGCAATTTAAGGAACGAGTGCACATTTGTATGTAATGCAAGTTTACTGTACAATCATCTGGGGAGCAGCTAGATGACTCTATTGAGCCAAACTAAACCTCAACAAACCACATAAGTTGACACATATCCATTTATTCAACAGTTAAAACACTCCCATATAATTTATTACAATCCACCCCCAAAAATGATTGGACAAACCTACTACAAAGAAATCCCCTCTTTTTCCATTTCTTCCCTTCTCATTGGCCACTTGTTATCTTAACTACCATCCCCAGATGATATTCATAACACATCCCTTCTTGGGAGTCATCTCTGGTAGGTCATGACATCATCAAAACAGTTAAACATTTGTGAGAAAACATAATTCATTACTACTAACAACTGGCCTAAGCCCTTTAACCTTAAACATAATTGCACATGGTTCACATAGCTACTTCAACCTACTTTACTCAGAGGCTGAGTAAACAGGTTCTCTTTGAACTGATGATAGCTCTCTCATCCACCTCGGCTTACTGGCATCAGTAATACATTCTAATCTTAATGACTACCAGTTCTACACGCACGGCACATCTGGGAATACAATTGAAACTCCAGGTTATCAATTACTTTGGCCTCAAGTGCCACTTCCCCCCAGGTTCCATTGCTCGTCAAAACAAACAGCCAAAACCCTTCTACATGCTCCCATGTACTTAAGATTACATTTGCTTTCTGAGATACTATCACGCCATCAAAACCATGACCGGTTTCTTTAGCTGAGCTGACCATGTACTAAAGTTTTAGTTACTAATTTACCCATCATCTGGCCTCTGAAACGCTGCAAAACCATTTTCTAAAAGTCAAACCCTGACTGCCGTGTTTTAATCCATTTCGTAAAAAAAAAGGTCTGCTAGCATGTAGATTTTTTAAATTCCCTGTGTATGTATGTTTAACTGTCATATTTTCTTCACAGTGGGTTCTCTAGTACCAGTCCTCTTTCTTGCATGAGCATTATGAAAACTCCTTGTTGATCGTGTTTTATATTTCATTTGGTGATTTTGGCATTTGTCTTTCTATGCATGTGCAAAGCTAATATGTATCTATTTAACCAAAAAGTAACACTAAGTAACATATCCCATTCACATTTAACTACCCTGGATACATATGAAATTGCAACATTACGGCCAGTTCGCCGCACCCCAAATCATGAATATGGCATGTGCAACATGAACCCCTCTTTATCGTTGGGACCTTGCCTGACCACCCATACATTGCTCCCTTTAGTTAATACTTTAACTAACAAATCATATTCCTGTTCTTGGGGAACAACCCTATAATCATCTTTAATACAGGTCCCAATATGGGCATACTCCTGAGCTGAACAAACCCAACTCGCCTGTCCCCCATTTCCACAATCTACCCACTGCTCCACACAGTCATCACAACTTGGTGGAGGACACAAAACAGCTTCAGTCTGAGTACCCACATGTGAGATGAAATGTAGTAATTCTAGCTTTGGACAGGGACACAGTCATTATAGCAGCTGCTTTTGGTTCCTGGACAGAACAACATTGTAGAAGCATTTGGCAGGAATAGTAAACAATAGGAAAAAAGACATAAATAGGTGATTCTTTACAGCGAGGCTCATCCAAGACAGCACCCTAGAGAAAAGTGTATCTAACCGCAAATCATTTGTAATTCCTGCCTCATTTTCCATGATCACTCTGAACTTGTGCAAGGCAGATATAGTTTGCATCAAGGTCCCATTCTCTGAATCATTGAGAGGCACAAATGTGTAGCAAGTACTCCCAATTGTTTTACAAACAGCCCCCTCCATAGCTGTCAGGAGTTCAACGATTTAACAGTTCTGTAAAGTCATGAGCCTCAGGGCCCGTAGCTCTTCCTTGATGGCACTGAACTCTGACTCAGATGAATTGATAAACAGTAAACATTCATATCTGGTCACCCGTAGCCAGTTTGGATTTGCCACGGTTTGGATGCCAGGTACCAGGAGAGAAGAGCAGAATCTATCCATATGTCTTAACAGTCATTACTGCTCAGTAATGTCCATTAAGGCTTTTGATGATGCCACAGAAATGTAGTGCAAATGCTTAGTCCGTTGCAATAGTTCCTGCTTCTCATCATCGAATGAAGTAATTGATTTGTCCATAAATGATGATGAAGGGGACGCGATGGGCACCGAGGACAATGGGGGCACAGACGTGACTTTGGGCATTGGGCGGGCTAGGACCAAGTGTTCCTCCGGGATTATGAGGATTGGCAGATGGAGTGTAGTGAAACTGCACACAACTCACCAGGCTGGAGGCAACTGCATGTAAGCATATACTCCACATGTCCAAAAATGTCTAGAAGGGCAGCTGTACCTCCTACCAAATCAGTAATGTGAAGCGTGTGGTGGCAGTTACCAATTGTGCCAACAGACACTGTGCATTTGCCCTTAAAACACAGAGAAAAATGGGTACGTGTCTGTATCTTAACAGGTTTTTCTGGCTCCTTGAGCCATGTCAGATGCTGAAAATAACCTTCCCACACATTTCCACATTCTTGGTTCATACGTTCCACCCTTTCTTCTGAGAATCCCCACATTCCTCCAGCTTGGCAACTCTTCAGCCCCTTTTAAAATCAATTGTGCTCTTTGTATATACCAGACATTCTTCTGCTCTTTATGATATGCAGCTGAACATTCTTCATCGATAGGCAAAACGGATGCTGTAACCTGCCATCGGACCCTGCACAATGCCAGGTGCACTAGACACAGTATGTCTGCTACCTCTACTTCATTTGGGATAAACACCCTAGGGACACCAAAGCATGGGGGATGAGAGAGAAAATATAGCAACATCCTACTGATCTCTCTCTCACAACTATCCTCATATGGCTGTACCATACATGTTCAACTGGGAAACCATGTTCATTTGATGTGGGATCTTTTTCATCATCCCCATTATCCAAAAAATCAACATCAATACTTCTTCTGAATCTTGACAATACATCCTCAGATTCTATGAAATCAAATAAATATCAACCTTCTACATTTACACTTGTTGTGATCTTCGAACACAAAGAACATACGAACACTCAATCTAACATTCATCATGACTTCAAATAATTTCTGTTTTCATTCCCCTTTTCCACTGGAATGAACTATGGATCCTTAGGGAATACTTAACTTTGATCCTGCTCCTGTGCCGGTGGAGGGGTATTGGTATCCCTTTGTGTATCGGTGACGTTGATTCAGCTCTTGTTGCCCTCCACCTTCACAGCAGTCAAAGTTGCATAAATAACTCAGTGCAGGTCATGGAAATGCTGCTCATTCCAAGAGCGTACGAACATCCAGATGAAAACCTGGTCTCCCAGGAGCAGCTGTTGCTTGTGCTGATTATCGGTTTCCTTGCCCCTTTCTCATATAGTCTGTTTGTACGAAGACACAACCTTTGAAGATTTTGGCTAAAGCCCTACAGTACTTCCTAAACTCCTCACTTAGGACCTCTGCATCTTGTGTGCATCTGATGCACTGTCTGCAGGTGAGAGTAGTGTATGTAGCCTATGCCCTGTCATGATTTCATGGGGCTGTGATGATATTCCCGCTAGTTTCCCAAATAAAACAGTGCTAGGGGCACACAATAGTAATACAATGTTTTCAAATCATTGCATATCTTCGCCAACTGGGCCTTAAGGACCCTGAATAATCTTTTCACCATCCTGGCCTACGGGTGTAATACCGAGCACACTTGTACTTGATTCCTAAAAGCTAAGTAATTTCTTGTGAACAAGGCATTCAAAAGTGGATTCCATTGTCGGATTTCAAGACCTCACAAATTCCCCACTGTGGAAATATCTCGCTCACCAGAAATCTTGCTATGAATTTAGCATCAAGATGCATGGAGGGTCCAACCTCAAGCAACTGGGAGAATGGACAAACAATAAGAATGAGTTACCAATAGTTTTACAACCTCATGATCATGTCCACAAAGTCTATATGGAACTCCCAGAATGGGCCAATTGACCGAGGGAAGATTCCCCTTACTGACTACAGGGTTTTCTGGGATTTAAGAAAAAAAAAAAGCTTACCTGAGTCCCCGGCGGGGGACGAAGGCAGCCTCTCAGACGTGGGGAGACTCGGAGCGGGGCTGGCCCCGCTTCGAGCCTCCTCATTGGCTGAAGGCTGCCACGCCCCCCGCAAGGACAAAGGCGGCTCCAATCCCAGCCAAGAATCGAAGTGTTGCATCCTACTTGACTCTCGCCGGGATACTAATAAGTGATAAGTGATAAGTACACTGCTTCCTTCACTGCCTTGTCCAAGGCATCTTCATTAACACCCATCCTTTCTTCTTCTCCCCCCTCATAAGTTGCACAATCATGAATAATATAATCAAGGTGCACTGGCTCAGATACAAATGTCACAGTTGACTAGGTGACTCTGCATGGGATGTATCTAATCATTTCATAAAATAACCTCATAATCTCGTTGGGTCGTCAAAGTCTACTTGGACCTTTGCAAGATTACGAAGACTACATGCTCCACATACAATGTCACCGGGCAATCCATGGTAATGGTTGCAAACTATACTGTTGCTAAAGCTTGATGACAAGGAAACTGTCCCTGCATCACTGGGTCTAGGAGTCCGCTGTAGTATGCTGCAGGTTTGTGGCCTAGCAATGTTTGCTGGGTCAGGACTGCTGTCATCACCTGCCCAATCAAATGTGAAAACAAATAAAATGTCAGCAAGACCAGAGCATTGCTGATCGCAGCCTTCAGTTCCCAAAAGCAAGGTACCATTTCTTCATACCATTTTTATTGGACCCTTATCCTTCTGCGGTTCCTTAAGTCCCTGCAGTAAGGGCCTCACGTAACCAGAGTAGTCAAAGATCCAAGATCTACAATAGTTACAGTGCACCAAAAACTCCTACATCTATCTCACCATAGCTAGTTGAGGTACATTCTGAATTGCGGTGGCTCTCTCTGAAATTAGCGTCCTTCCTGTAGACAATATCACTTGCCCCAAATATACTACCTCTGTCTGGCAGTACTGCAATTTTTCTTTGTCCACTTTGTACCCCTTCTCCGCAAGCAGGGTGAAGAGTGTTATTGAGTCTCCCCGACATTGCTCCTCTGAAGCACTACAGACTAACAAATCGTCCAAGTACTGAATTACAATACTGGACATATGTAAATTCCCCAGATCCATTTGAACCACTCTGTTAAAGACACTAATAGATCCACAGTACCCCTGAGGCAACCTTGTCTGCTCGAATCTCTGACCACAATGTGTAACCACCATGAGGTACTGAGACTCGTGGTGTAAGGGGACAGAGAAAAATGTATGTTTTAAATCAATCACTGTGAAGTGGGTTCACCCAGTATGGATTTTACAGAGAATGGTGGCAGGATTCGGTACCACTGGAAATTGCACCTCAACAATATTATTGAGGGGGCGCAAATCTAGGCCCATTCTCCAAATGGACCCCTTTGCTTTCTTCAGAGGTTAGATTGCAGTGTTACATGGGGACAAAGAAAGTTGTATTATTCCTTGCTTTAACAATGCCATAATGGTGTTGTAAATCCTTCCTCTGCTTCTCTAGACATGGGGTACTGCTTAGCCCATGGTAATATTTCAATTGTATTCACACTGCTCCAGCGCTCTTTAGCAGCCCCAGATCATGTGGATTGCTAGTCCATTATTTATTTATGTATGTATTTATTGTTTTCTTGTTAGGAGATTATACAATAAGAAAATACTGTTTCACAGCACAGGGCAGTGAGGAAGCGAGGTTGGGAATGCAAATATTTGAGAGCAGAAGGGGAAGTGACAAATCTACTATGCCTTGTGAGTATTCAGAACGTGCAAGTGCAGAAAGGAAGAGTGAAGAGGGGGTAAGTGCTGGGGAGTCGGAGATCATGAGTGAGCCATAGACGAAGTGCTAGGAATGTTGAGTGTGACTGGGCCATGGGAGGTGTAAGTGAGAGCCTCCAGAGCGGAGGATGTGAAATGCAAGTGCTGTAGAAAGATAGGAGCTGGGAAGAATTGCTGTGGGAGGTCAAAGCCCCAATGATACATAAGGGCCCAAGGACACCGATTCAGCAACTGTGGGGTTAGCAGAGGAGAGAAGAAAGGGGAGGAGGAAAAGAAGAAAGTCTTAAGGAGCTTCTGCAATTTGAGAAGATCATGCTCAAGGCGCAGAGGGAGGGTGTGGCTATTCTAAAGGGGGGAGCCCACAGAGGAAAGTGAGCGACACCTTGCCCTCTGTTTAGCAAAATGCTTTACACACAAAGAGTTGGTGCCAGAGGAATAACGTGGTCTAGAGGGAGAGTATTTAGTGAGATAAAGTTGAAGATAGTGTGGAACCCTGGCCCAGATAGCCTTGTGAATGATGCAGAGGGATTTGAATTTAATCCGTGCAGCAAACGGGAGACAGTGAAGACTTTTTAGTGCAGGAGAGATGCAGTCCCTGGGCTTAAGGCCCAGGATAAGTCTCACTGCCATATTCTCGATAAACTGGAGGGGTCACAGAGTAGAAGAAGAAAGATTCAGGAGGAGGCTGTTATAGTAGTCAAGTCTAGAGTGAATAAGGGCTTGAGTAATATTGAGCCTCTGAGGGAAAGTGAGAAAAGGTAAAATTCCTCTGAGAAGGAAGAGCCGATAGTTGGACTTCTTGGCAATGTCCTGAGTGTGAGGGAGGAAGGAGAGAGAAGAGTCGAAGATGACTCCCAAGGTTTCTGGCTTCAGTTGAAGGTGCATGGGGAGAGCCCAAGGAGGAAGGCCATAGTATTGGGAAGAAGGAGGGAGCAGAGGTCCCAATGGGAAGGATCTCAGTTTTACAGGCATTGAGGCAGAGCTCATTGGAGGCACACCAGGACTGGATGGAAGATAGGCAGTCATGGATGGTGGAGGGTGCAAGAGGGTCAGCAAGGAGTCTGAATAGGAGATGTGTGTCATCTGTGTAACATTGGAAGTTGTAAAAGAAAGAGGAGTTGAGGCAAGCAAGGAAGGAAGGTAGATGTTAAAGAGCCAGAGGGAGAGTATAGAGCCCTGGGGGACACTAATTGTCCAGCACCTTTTCCAAAACCTGCCTACAATGTAGCAAATGTACTTTTAATGATGAGCATGGTCTTTGGTACTTCCCTTTGCTCTATCGCTATCGGGCAAGGCCCCCCAATCTCAAATACCATCTCTCCTGTGTCTTCGGTGTCTTTGAACAATTGCTCATGGGACACGTCCCTCAGCGATAAGGTTGGATCGATGCACAACACTGTGCACCACTCCATGCCTTCCTCATCTGTGCCTGAGAAAACCAACACGTTCTTCTTGATCCCTTCTGCCTCTTCAAGAATCATAGCAATGGTGCCTGATATTACCTCCTTTGGTACAACAGGCCAGAACAAAATCTCAATTGGTACCCGCCATGTCTGTTTTCTGATCTCAGGAACCCAACCCAACAAAACCATTACCACATAGAGAAAAAAGGATGAAGGTACAGGTACCCCCTTATCGTGATGTCACTACAGTATACATGCAAAACTGCTGCTTCTCTTACTGGGTACAAACCTGGAGCCGAGCATACGTTACCTTGCTCCATAAAAGAAATCAACATCCGTAACTCACTCGACCCAAAAGATTTGCCGGGGTATCTTTACAATACAGCAAGGGAACAGATACATTTTATGTACCTACCTTTATACAGATATATTCACTATAAGGAACCGACAGGATAGCCCCAGAAAATTCCTGTGTGTTCATAATTTTGCCTTACAAGGGGAACTCACCTTCCTTAATGCAAGATTTTGTAGCCCCTGTGTCAACCATAAATGAGAATGTTCAGTCACTTACCTGCACACCTATCTGGGGTTCCTTTTCTGTATCAGTGGTGACAGACAGGATTGGGCACACCAGAGACCCCTGTGGGTTATCTTACTCCTGGTACATGGGAGCAAAGAAGGTCCCATAGGTCTGTGTGGTCCCATTCACTGGGTTCTGTTCAACCAGTGCCTGCTGTGATTGCACAGAGCCTGGATCATATGTCAGGGTTGAGGATTGCATCTGCTAAACTCCCACATTAAAATACTGTGGCCTGTCTCGGCATTATCATGACACGTGTCCCAACCTCCAGCACGACCAACACTGAATCCCATAGAACCCTCCATAATTATTTCAAATTGGCCCTTAAACCTGGGACCCATTCCAGAAACCCACCAAGTGACCCACTTCCTCACAGACATCCTCCCCTACGCCTCGGAAACTCTCTCATTTGCCTTGGACCGAAGGCATACCCGTCCATCCAACCCAGTGTCATACCCAATTCACTCTGTCCCTGTTGTTCTCCTTACCCCTGCTGTCCCTACATGGAGTTGGTAAATACTGCTCCTTGCAAACAAAGCTTCACCGATTTATGCTGCACGAACGTAGTCTCTGCCTTCTGTGCCTGTTGTATACTCTCCTTTTCTTTCTCTTGCCTCCTTTTACAAACATTCACAATGTGTGCTTGAATTTCCAGCCAACTCTTGGCCTCCATCTCTACCACTTTATCTAAATCATGTTGGACTTCCTTTGAAAGTCCCTTCTTTGGCATGTGGGAACAAAGATGTGACTTGCTGCCCTCCACATCTCCTGAATTAACTAGATTTGTGCAGCTGGGTCATCATCCAATTTCATCATTTTGGCTAAAATTGAATTTATATCAGGCATATCAGGATACATATTCTGCAAGGCCCCCCCATACCTGCACCCTGCAATTATTAATAGCTGACCATCATGGGCATTTGTATCCAACTGAACTCCTGGTTACACCAATCTCCTCCAAAGCTCGTCTGACCGCCCCCCATTAAAGCTGTGAACAAGCTCTTCATGTCCCCTTTGGGCAACCCGCAGTGTGTTTCTCTAATGCATAAATCCACTTCCCCGCCTCTGCAGTGAGTGAAGAGAATGTCTTCATCAAATTATTCAGGTCCAAGTGTGACCACAGATCATAATAAGCCTTTCCCAGACTCTTCTGGTGCAACAGAAACTAAGTTACAGCTGCTTTCACTGGCACTTCCCCCATCTCTCCTCTACTACTTGCTACAGCCATGCAAGTACCCTGGTACGTCCTAAGACCCCATGGTGTATTCTCTGTCACTGCTACTAGAGCGGGAGGCAGGGCTGCTACTCCCTGCTCTGCCTAGTCGACATCCGATTCCTATTCCCCTTCATTTCCTGCTACTGCTAATCTTTCCACTGACACTTCTACAGGCACAGAAGCATACTTAGCACTAACGTAGGGTGCCGGCTCCCATCATCCCATGGCAATATTTCTTTCCTACATGTCCACATTATCCTCCCTGATCGCAAATTTATCCAACCTTATAAACACTTATCCATGCCTCTACCTTCCTTCCTCTACATTCTTCGCCTGCTTCTTCACTTCATCCCACTCTTCATTTCTTTGCTGCCATAACAGCATTACATCTTTCTTTGCTAACCTCAGCGCTTCTTTAATTTTTTCTTGCTCATGTGTCTCTAACACCCTTCGCAGCCTAGTCTCTATCCTTGCAGGAAAAGGCTTAGCTTTCTCCTTCTCCCTTGCTCTCAATCCTTCATCCGCTTTTCAAGCTACCGGGCTCACTCTCTCCCATTCTTCCACCATTAATCTATATGCTAACCTAGCAGTCGGGGGAGTTATTCCCTTTCTGCTCTCCATTCTCAGTGTTTCTTCAGCCCTAACCATTGAATGAGTTACCCTTCCACTTTCCTCGCTATCCTACTTCATAGGCATTACAGCTGATGGAGGCATCACCTATATCCATCTCGCAACCGCTGGAGTGGCCGCTGGGGAAAATGGAGGTTCGAACTCAGGGTCTGTGTACCCCTCTGTGGGCGATAAAGGATAACAACCACATGGGAGCAGTGAGGAAGGAATTCCCTCAGCATTCCTTTCTGGCCCCATTTCTGAGACTTTAACACTATGGGCCTTCCCGCCTTTTTCATACATCCTCCAGTGCTCTCAGATGTTCAACTGCTTCTCTAATTTGGAACCCTTGTGACTCATAGTTAGAAAAGTATGCAGGTTCTCCAATATCCCTGAGATAGGCCACGAATTCAGCATTTTCCCTTAGGTTCCCGTAGCCATTCCTGATGATATTTTAGAATGTTCACCTTATAGCCAGGAAGTACTTAAAACAAATGATTCAGCAGAGTTTCCATACTCAACCCAATTTACCCAAAACAATTTCACAAAACAAAAACACTGAAGCGAACCTGCGGCACAAACATGTTTTCCCAAAGAAGCCCCTTCTTTACCCTTCCCAGTTTCTTAGTCACAGCCCACAATCACTCACCATACTCACTTTCACTGCAAGCATTTCACTCAGCTACTTGCTTTAATTCTACCTCTCACTCTTACACAAAAGACAGCATCTTATCAAAAACACTCACCGACCAATATTTCTGAGATATCTCCTTCACTGAAGCATAGAAGGAGTACAGTGCTTTTCACTACAACACTGCTGCTCTCTCTCTCTTCATCACTAGTACGGTCTTCTCATCTACAATACTGTCTTTTTCTGACTCAAGGACGTTTCCCCTTCACTACTTCGACAAACCAAGAAAAGAGAGGCTCCACCTGCAGAGTCAATACAGTATGAAAGATGCCAAGGGCATACTTCAGGAAGGTATCTACGGTTGGATTTAACATAAAATGCCACCCCCCCTCAATGTGAGGGCACAAGCCCACCGGACAAGTAAACTGAAGGTTATCAGGACAAACCTCACAATGGCCGTAGTGGGTGGGATACCACCTCCAGCTCTAAAATAACAAACTAGCTACAAATATTTACATAGGACTTACAACATAAAACAGTTCACACATTCCTCCAAAACATTCACCCTTTCAACCTCTGTAACCTCGACTTACTTCACCCACGCACTCCAAATGTACCCTTATCAAACCCCTTAAATCAAAGAAACAACGCTATTTTACCCCTATTTCTCTCCTTGCTTTACCCCCCCAAAAGTGCACTCACGTCAAATTGTCCTGCACAGCTGGTCCACGGTACCATGCCTCTGGTCTCTGGTCTTCGTCTCTGGATACAGCTCTCCCACGGGAGACGGAGATAACAGTGTTCTGACGCTCTGCAGACACAGGACTTAACTGCTGTGACGTCTAGGTATTCAACTCCCGCTCTGTTTTTTCACGCATTAATTACCCCGCAACAGAGAAGACTACAGCTCACAGTTTCACTTACCAGGAATCGAAGCATTCTGTTATGTGACTCAAAGGCACACCCCTCCCACGGTGACCCTCCGCACATTCTGCTACAGACCCGTTGGCTACCGAAGGAATACTGGCAGCGGTCTGGCAGGATCCAACCTACTAGTGCATTACTAATGAATACAGGACACTACCTCTTTGTAGCAGTACCCAGCGGCATTTTCCCTACAGAGATCCCCAACTCGGAGGCCCACTCGAAGGCGTTCCAACAACAAGCTGAAACGCCACAGGACTAAGCACTCATTGTGCTTATTTTGCCCTTTCCAACTAGACAGGGGGCTTCTCCTGGCGTGGACCGATGGTTTTGGTCCTCTGTTTATAGAATTCACAAGCCACCCTGGCTTGATCTTTGTGGTCCTCAGAGCATAGCCAGGCAGAGTGTGCCTTGCTTCACCTGAGACCAGACGAGTCAGTCCTCTTTCTTAATTTCTATCTCACCAAAGTCCATAATAAGAAGTTGCACTCAGGGATCAACTATCTTGGTCCTACCTAGATTTAACATAGTCTAGAATGCTAAAATAAATCTCTAGGCATTTGGAGGTAAACCAGGTCACTAAACAACCTGAGCGAACATTTAGGGACCTAACTTGCGGTACCTTTACCTCTCTAATCATGATGTGCAAATGTTGAATAATTTTTGCCATTTTGTTACTGTCTTCTCCTGTACATGTTTGCTCAATGAAATCTGTATCACACAAATGATACTAACCCACTAAACATGTGATTGTTAGAGAACTATTACACAGGTTCTGCTTTCTCTTTCTTTGCGATTTTGATTTGATTTTTGATTTGTGATTTCTTCTTTTCGGATAAACATTCTGCTATTGTATATGAGTTAACAATACAGAAATAGAATAAAATTGAACTAAATAATTTTTTATACACCAATAGGGGATTTGTGCCTTATTTGCCTGATTAGGGGATACAATTGTGTACTCATAAAGATGCTAGGTTTACTACTTTGAAGCCTTCATTTGTAAATAACTTGAACATAATCATTTAGAAACCAAAATATAGTGTTCATAAATATATCTGTGGTTGGCGATCTTCTTCTGTTCCCTATCTGGGAAAAGACAAGCCTTTAACCAATAAGGTGCCCGCAAACCTTTCTTTTTCATGTGTACGGAAGACCACTCCCCACAGAGTGGTGCCGCAGCCGAGTTGTGCAGACGTCTCGGAAAGCCTGGGGTCCCTTCATGGTCACCAATTATGTATGGGTGGGACCCCTAAAAAATAATGGGCCTCATTATGGGTTGGCCGGTGCAGAATTAGCGTGCCGTATTAATGTTTAGAAGTTGGCTGGTGAGGTGCCTGACTTACCTTCAGCTAAGAGGAGGTAGGCCAGGTACCTTACTGGCAAAAATCACTGACATTACCGGCACAGGTATTACCGGTGCTGGTATAACCAGCAAAATCCTCCATGAAATGGGGATTTACAACCGGCATTTATAATCTGGCGGTAATGACGCCGGACCGAGAGCTGATATCGGTATTTCACTTTGCGGGTATCCAGGTGAATTTACCACCTGGTTACCGGCAAACTTGTAATAAGACCCAATGTGTTTTCAAATAAATCAATGGATTGTTTACAAGTTACAAACAATTGCACAAGAATGAGTTATGCAAGTAGGCTAAACAAAAAGATAACAATGGTATTGAGGTGTGGACAGAAAAACACAGAGGGGCTCCTTTTCTACAGCTTGTACGACTAACGAGACGAGATGGACGGGAGAGAGCGCTTCTAACAGCTCTCGAGAGAGAGATACTGCGCAAGTAGGGCTGTGGATTTGCGCTCAAGCGACTTCGGGATCCAGCCCCACCACCGCTCCTAACCGCCACATGTTGCTAAGAGATTTCCAATGAGCCCCCTGTTTCTCAAGGTCCACCCACAGAAGTGGCAGGCTTTACACTGCTCTCCTTACCTCGCAGGTTCACCAAAAGGACCTGACCGTTGTGTCTATGGATAATTGCCACCCTACGAGACAACCTTTCCCAAGCAGATTTTTTCTTCTGAACCTATCGGTTTACAAACAGGAGGTCGTTAAAATGACATATTCCGTCTGGTATTACAGAACGACAGCTCATGAAGCAAAACTGATGGGTCAACTTCGATGCCCACTAGGCGTGTTGGTCCCTAATTTGGCTGGAGTGTACAGAACTATGCAGTATGATGACTGAGTTATCTAGCATGGGGCAGCTGCGTCACTCTGGCTAAGAAAATATGGTATTAGTGGATGTACAGTCAAGCCTCCATTGGCATTGCTTCAGTATACGCAAATCCATTACTTTTTCACAAAGGTTTTTATATACCTAATGAACAGTGTGTGTAGCAGAGACAGATAGCCCCTGATGAATTTCCTTGTACTTACAAAACTAATGTATAGGAAAGAAGCATGTTGGGTTGTTTTGAAATGTTTTTGAAATGTTTTTATGAATTATAACCAGTGGAATGTTTAGAGTATGTATGGTATGTTTGATGTGAGTGTTAAGAAAACAAAACTTTGTTTGCATAGCACGAGACACTTTACTGTGATAAGTGAAATATTTAGAATTGCACTTTTTCCTCAGTTAACAGTCTATTGGTGCACTGTTCATTCTGCAATAATTGAATTGTACGAAGCAAGAGAAATGCAATGCTCTTTTTTAACATTATGAATATATTAAGAAAAAAATATAATTGTTTGCTAAACACTGAGTTAAGACGTATCTCCCCCCAAAGCAGAAGGGCCACCCACAAACTTTTCGTTTGTGAGTTAAGGTTTAAGAACCTGTTAGAGGGTCCGTTTGTGGGTTAGTTCCCTCAGGTCTCCTTAGGTTGTTTGGTTGGGCTCATTTTCTAAGCCTCTGTGCAGAAAGATTTTAAAGGTTTAAAAAGGTGTAAAAGGCTTATGCAAGTCTTTACATATATATTGTTGCTCTGGGGCATTTAAAAAACATTTGCCGGCTGAGTGGGAGATGCGAGGTATGAGTGTCCTTCTCCTCATTTCCACTCCGCCTACAAAGCAACAGGTTTTACAACTTAATGAGATTATTTTGCAGGCATATATTGATTTCTTTTGAATGTGTCTGCTTTTAGAAACTGCTAAAAGCAGGATTCCATTGATCCAGTGATTCTAGTGGTCTCAGCTGTAGTCTAATGAAATATAAATACAGAGGCTCTCCTCAGTTACTACTTGACAATATTAGTATCCTGTGTAGAAAAGATCACTCTCATAGTAGATATTCAGCTAAAGCTTGCCTCTAATATTTATTGTTTTTAAAAAGTGGATGTTCTGAACACTGATGTTTCATTCATCCAAAGCAGGATTGCTCATCTAAACATGGAAACGTGGAAGGAAAGCTAACATTGTACGTTCGGATGATGTAGGGTGCAAGGCCTCCTCTGATTTATCGAAAGTGGGACATGGTTATTATAATCTCCTCTATACTGATGTACTCATCTGGACATTCTTTCATGGTTTGCAGCATTCTGTGTGTTTGCAGTCAGCACCATTTTAGATTCTGAACATATACCTTCACTGGCCATGATGTCATGACACTTTTGATCTCGTAAGGGGGTACATGTTCAATATTATTGTATGCTGCCAATCAGATCAATGACAGCGAATGATGTGAAGCACAGTTACTTGTTCTTGGTAATTCTGAGAATACTTATGGGGTATGAACTTGGAACACTGATGTATTAAAATTATGAAATAGTTGGACTAACATTTATATGTGAATATCTCAATTAAAAACTGGATTAACTTCCTGTACATCTAAAATGATGTATGGTATACTATTGTTACTGTAATCAGTATAGTGGCCGACCTTTGAGTATAACCTGGATAGCGAATTGGTGAAAGGTACTCTAGTAATTGCATTACAAGCTTACACAAACTTTTGGCACTTATATAAAAACAATTCTCTATTATAAAGGGCCATTGTTACCATTAACATAAATCTAGTCAGTCTCATTACGGATGGTGTGCCCAAGAATTATGACAAGTCTGTTATTCAACACATAGATTTGTTAATTAATATACGTATCATGGTGGCTACATTAGGAACTGAAAAACATACATTCATGATTTTCATCTCATAGAGTAATCTTTTCATTAAATATAAATTTCTTAATAGCTCCCTTAAGAGACACTAGGTTGGTTCATCAAAGTTGGTTGGAGCATGATCTTGTATTACACCCAGAGACCCATAAAATATCATGGATAAAGCCTCTGGGTTACATTTGTCAATCATATGACATTCTTCCTATGTAACAGGACATGAATTATTTTACACCCTTTTTCAGTTAAAATATTAAATAATTATTCATTCTATGTTCAATATTCAAACCATTCTGAGATGTTTGTAGTCAGAAAATTATTCAGGCTTCTGTCCGCCTTCCTTTTTCTTCATGATTGGCACCTCTCAAGTTATTTTTAATGTAATGTGATCTTTGCTGTCTATTTGCTGTTCAATCCAAAATCAACAAAGCAGTAGAAATGTAATTTAAAAACAGGATTCTTATGAATCATGGAACATAAGCTTAACAAGCTCAAGGATTCACTTATATTGAACAATCCAAAAGGTTTTAACAATTATACAATTCGTATTTATCGCCTTTGTGTTTGGATTCAAGTTATGGGATATTCCGATATTTGAAAATAATTGGTCCACTGAATATGAAGACCCCCTTCTAATTCTCCTCTGTTTCCCCTCTCCTCGCTTTCTTATTTCCCTACATTCCTCAATTGACTCTACTAAGAAACAATTGTGACCACAACAACTATAATTGGAAACTGTTGCATTGTATTTAAACTATTAGCACAAATATATATTAGCCTTGGTAAAACAGAGGCACATGCATAAGTGTTGGCTTTTTCATGTTTAATTGTATAATTTTACATGATTGATTTGTGAATGCATAAGTTAATGCATTATATGTTCATTTTTCACAATGTGGGACAAAATATTGGGATTGAATTATTGACACAAAGTAAATCTACTACAGTAGTACCTACATTGGACTTATTAATCTGTGCATTTGCACATCCTGGTGTCTTTCCAATTGTAACCCTTCATAGAGCAGCTGTTTTAGTCGGCTGCGATGCACCTCCCAAAAGACAGCCAGAGCCCATATCACTGAAGATCCTAAGTGATAGCACCTGAAGGACCACTTATCCAGCAGGTCCTGACCTTCCTGGGTAAGAAAGCTAGAGAAACATAAATTACTAGGCCGAGACTCTCATTCTAGTTTATGGCCTAAAAAGAGGCACTTTTCCAAATTCTGATTTTTAATGCCTGCTTCAGTAATTTGTAACCAAAACCAAAACCAAATTACAAAGCAGAACTGGCACATAATCAAGAAGCAAACTGATTTGACAATTTTTCCACATTCTCATTTTTTAACTGTTTCAAAATTTTGGGAGCTGAAATAAACAATGTTTAACCATGTATGCAACATTTATTTTTCTTTTCCATGGTCACACAATTAAGATACACCATGAGGTATTGGTGAAAGGTACGCTGGTAATTGCATTACAAGCTTACACAAACATTTGACACTTATATAAAAACAATTCTCTATTATAAAGGGTCATTTTTACCATTAACATAAATATGGATATCATCAGCATATGAGTGATAACATAAACCAAACTCAAATGTTCAATAATTGGTGGAAAGATATGGACCAACAGTACGGTTGGTCAGAAAGAAAACAAACCATTGCAGAGCTTCATCTGATACTTGTGCCACCGATGAGAGTCTGGAAATAAAAATCTCAAAATCAACCATATCTGAGGCCACTGACAGGTCCAGCATGACCAGCATCATGATAGCCCCTTTGTTGGTGGCCCCCAACAGATCATCCTATACTGCCATAAGAGCCATCTCTGTAGCATGGCCGGGTCTGAAAGCTGACTGATATGAGTCCAATAGATTGTGTTCCTCCAAAAAGCTCAGCAATTGGGCAGTTACAGTCTTTTCCAAAATGTTGGCAGGCCATAAAAGGCCAGCAACTGGATGCCAATTAGGCAGGATTTCTTGGACCAATGTTGTTCTTTTTAGCAAAGATGTGATATAAGATTTTTTTTAAATCTGGTAGTACACAACACTGAGCAAGTGAGGCATTAACCAGGATCAGTACAGCCTCACCAAGTGCAGATGCATGCCGCTTAACTAGGTAGGCTGGAATAGGATCATATCGAAAGTTGGTGGGCTTTAGCTTGGCCAGCAAGTTGACAATATCCCCAACATTTGTCGGTGAGAATATGACTTAAGGACAAGTGGTTTCCATATCAGATTGAGTATTTTTGTCAGCTGGACTAGATTGAGAGTTTATGGATTGAGTATGTTTTTAATTTTATCCAGAAAAATATATTGAACTCATTGAACATTTGAGTTGAAGCTGGCGGCTAACATTGGTACATTCTGGGTTGGTAAAGTTTCTAATAGCTGAAAAGAGTGCTTCAGGTCTGTTATCAGCAAGGTTAATTTGTTTTTGCAAGGAGGAGGATTTTGCAAGTATGATCTCTTGTCTTTATTCCTCCAAGGCCAATTTGGCCACATGGCGATCTGCTATATCCCTGGTCTTGAGCCATATTTTTTTCTTTTTTCCAGTAGCCTTTCTTAAGTTTTATACATTTCTAACTATACCATTGGTTATTTTTCTGTAGAGATTTTTGTTACACCTTTTAAATTCGTAATATTGTTGCAGTTGGTTTGGAAATGTAAAATAATATTAGTGTATAATTCTGTACATTTAGAGGTGGGTTGCACATGATCTAGCTCTCCCAAGAACTCTTTACTTGAGATAAGATCTTTCAACAAAGCAATTGCAAATTGGTAATTGCAGTTTTACTGCAAGATTCATGATTGTTAAAAATTGAGAAACTCACCACAAAATGATCTGACCAGCTCACTGGGGTGATTTCATGCTCACATCATTTTAACCCCCTGAAAAAAACAGGATTCAGGCAATGGCCACCAATTTGGGTCAGTAAAGAAGATGCAAGTTATGGGTCTGCAACATGTCATGAAGAAATCTGCAATCCACTTCTTCTGAGACATTATGTAGAGTAGCTGGACCAGGAGGTCTGGAACAGAATAGCAGCTGATAGGCTTAATTCGGTAACGGGTGATAAGTACAAGCCATTACCTGAGATATTACATCCCAGTCAAGAGAGTAGACGTATGTAACTTTAAGGGAGGATCTAGTCAAAATAGCCACACACCCTCCTTTCTGATTCTCTCTATTATGCCATTTATCTTGGAAAGTCAGGTACTAAAGATGAAAAGAGGTAGTACTGCTATTTGTGAACCATGACTCTAAAAAGCATATCAAGCTCCATGGAAGATATAAGCTCATGTATAGCAACTGCATTCTTAATGGCAGATTGTGCATTCATTAATGCTATTTTCAGTGGGGGTAATACAGTGGGATGTTGAGCGAGAGGTTTATTGGCTGCAATATTAACTGCCTGATTTTATTTAAGCATAAAAGTATGTAAATAATCACTAGTGTACGTTATTAACATTGATGTACCGTAGTGCAAAGATAATTTTCCCACAAGATTGCACATGGTATCAGCAAGATACAGACAAAGGGATACTCACCTACTCGCCTGATCAAGACTATTATAAGGAGACGAGCCATCCACCGCATCTGCCACGGACCGTCAAAGACCAAGTCTGTGTCACATCGGCACTGTTGCACTTGGTGGCCAATAAAAGATAGAGGCATGGACTACAACTCTCTTGGGAGTTCTAGTTCAGCCTTTCTGAACAGTCTGAATAAACAGAGCATTCTCTGGGGCACTATGCGCTCTGAAATGGCAAACATAAATGTTTCTTGCTAATCTCTTGCTTTACGCACTTCCCATAACATAACTAGCAATGTTTCTGTGCAAATGTTTCAATTTTCTAAATATCAAATCTTGATATGATTTCAGTTTTTGAAATAGTTTGCGATCCGTCTGTATGTTAAAATAATGCCAACAAGGCTGTAAAGTGTCTAAACAACAAAACGAACAGCGTAGATCAAGAAATGCAATAAAATACATTCAAGGAAATGATGGCCAAGACTTCCTTTTTAGGCTGACACAGACCGGCTGGTCTCTGTCATGCCGGCGCTTTTGCGCCTGGTGGCCAATAAAAGAGAGAGGCATGGACTACAACTCTCTTGGGAGCTGTAGTTCAGTCTTTCTGAACAGTCTAAATAAACAGAGTGTTCTGTGTGGCACAATGCGCTCGAAAATGGCAGAGATGTTTCTTGCTGATCTCTTACTTAATGCACTTCCCATAAAATAACTAGCAATGTTTCTGTGCAAATTTTACAATTTTCTATAAATGAAATCTCGATACAGTTTCAGTTTTTTAAATAGTCTGCAATCCATCTCTATGTTAAAATAATGCTAACAGGGCTGTAAAGTGTTTAAACAACAAGACAAGCAGCATAGAGCAAGTGTGCAGTGCAATACAATACAATATACAGGTGCAAGTTGGCCACAGTGCTGCCCCCCTCGTTGTGATTTAATGATTGAAGTAATAATTGAGTGGTTGTTGATAGAAGGTGCATGGGGAAGGAGCCCGTTAGATACACTATGCCTGGTGGGTCATCGGATGAAAAAAGTGAGTTAAATGTAAATGTTGAAAGAATATAATGATGTAGATTTAGTGAAGTCATGAGAGTAGGAGTAGGAAAAGAAGGTGAATGGGTTAGAGTTTGTTGTTTTTTGGGTTTTGATTGTAGATTTCTTTGGGATATTGGGGAAGGGTCCAAAGTCATCCAGCAGTTGATCATGAACTTAGGGGGAATCCATGAATGGTAGACTCAATGGTTTTTACTGTGAATTAAGATTTCAAGTTGGATCTCAATTCCAGTGCTAATGGGTTTATCATATTGCAGTATTATTTTATTCCAGAATGCCACATATTCACAGTACAGGGTGAGAAGATGGTCTTGATCAAATTATAATAAAGATGGTAGCTCTGAGAGTATGGCATATTTGTGTTTTGGGTGTGACACCTTGTTTATACCGGTGGCCTCCAGAAGAGTCTTTTTTATGCTGAGGCATATTTCTATTCCAATTAAATAGAGCCAAGACAAAAATATAGGTATTCGGGAAGGGAAAAGCTGGTTTCACATGGCACCTTGGGGAAGAAACGATCGAGGTAGTAAAATCGTATTGCTACCTCGGCATGTTATTTGCAAAGAACAGACAATGGACAGAGCACATTGCAGCTATTGCAGTGAAGATGACAGCCTTTTTAGATCCTATCATATGTTCAGCTGACATATGCTCGATAAGTGTCTGGAAGTGTATAAAGCCATGGTCCGCACCGTGATGACCTATGGGATTGAGATCTGGGGATTTGTCAACTGTAGTATCGTGGGGAAAATCCAGCACAGAATAATGAAAAAAGGAGTGAGGCTTCCACAAGGTACACCAAACGGCGCACTGCGGATGGAACTGGGTAACCAATCATTGGAGATAGAGGCAAAAATAAAGTTTTCCAGTCTGTGTGGGCCAACCAACAATCCCAGGGTGGCACGTCTACTGCCCTCACTTGCTTCATTTGGAGCCCTAACATACCTCACATATGGGGCGGGATCTCATAATAATGACAAGGTTGAATCTATTATCGTTGACGGAGAGAAGGAGGTGAGAGCATAAAGATATGTCTAGGTAATGCCATTGTATTCAGGACAGAGATGAGGCCCTCGGTCACATTTGACTTTTATGCCGACAGTACTTAGACTTGCGAAAACGTTTTTTTATATATCAGATGTTACTGTGTTGAGATTCCTATGGAGTATAAAGATGAGGAATTTTTGTATGACTTATATAATTATGTTTCTAGAGCACTTATTAGAAGGGCATCCATTTTAAATACTGTATGCGTTAAGGGAAATTCTAACATGATGACGTATGTTTGTATGTATTTAAATGTAAATGTTTTGCTGCAGATTATAAATCTGAATAAAAAAAATTGATTGATGTGCTGGGTTGGTAGCTGCAGCTATGGAACATTCTTGAAAAAATTACATGTTGGTGGCATTGAGTGTAGTGTTTGTAAACTGTTATTGTAACATTTGAAATACTTTGTATTCATTAATAATACCTATGAGTGTACATACTTTAAAAAGGTGAATAAATATACAAACAAAGTTTGTTTAAAACAGGTTTATTTGGGGGGGATGTGGTTGTAGGTTTCCTTTTTCTTTGAATTGAAACACATGATACATCTTCTTCTTTAGTCCAATTATCTAGATATTTACTGTCCATGATTTGTCTTAAATTTTGAATGTCCTTTTTCATTGATTGTACTTCTTTTTGAATATTAATTAGTAGTTGGATTAATTCTATTAATTAATCCATTATTCATTTTGTGGGTATTTGCTGTGGTGCTTCCTGTTTTATTCTTCTTGATACTTGAATGGCTTCTTTATCTGTTTGAAAATATTTGAGATATTTGTGAACAATTGAAGATATAATACACTTCAAAAATATTTGTGTTGGTTGTTTAGACATTTGAAAGTAGGTAGATAAAGTATATCTGTTTTGTGACTGATATTTGTTCCTTAAAAAAATTTTGTTAGCCTCATTTTACATACATATAAAGAGTGGATTTACAAAATCCTGAATGTGGTGCATTGTCTTCTAGTTAATTTTCTTCATCGTCTTCTTTTTTAATTTCTTCTTCTGTATTATAATTGTCCTCCAGCCATTGCATGTAGTTTTCGATTTTAGTGTGGTAGAAGGAAATACTGTTTGTCAGTTCAGATATTAGAATTAGAATGGAGGAGGAGTGCATGAGGAGAGAAGGTGGAATTTTTGTATTTACTTTGTGATTGGTTGTTCATTGTCTGTGTGGTGGGTGGCTGCCAATAGGATGTCAAGTACCTCAGATGCTGTTGAATTGTTGAACCTATTAGAGAATGTATTTTTTGAGTGATGTTTATATATGCCAATAACTGAGATGATATTTTATCATTGTAGGAGTTTTTCTACATATTACATTTTTATTGCTCTAGACTTAGGTGTAGTTTTAGAAGATTGTGCTATTGTTGGGGTATTTTTATTGTTTGATTGGATATTTCAAACATACAGCAAATTTCAGAAGGAGAGGATTTTGATTGTTCAGAAGACTGTGGAGAATTTGAGAATTTTCAGAATGGGGTTGATAGTGATGTTGAGGACATGTGATGTGTTGTCAATGCATTGGCGTACAATGTTTTTTTGGTTCTATAATATTATTTTAGATGGCGTGTTTGAAATGAGAGGTCTATGCTGCAATTGTGAAGAAATATTTTTGACAGGTAGCACAGTTTTGTTTTCCTCTTTGGGAAAAGAAAATTAATTAATCATCTAAAGAAAGAGCACAGAGAAATGTTCCAAGATTACACTTACATTTTTCTACAAGCTCAAAAGCAAACTAGATCGGCATTCAAACCTTCAAATGATATAAGAGAACACCTAGGCAGATATAATAACACACACAAATACAATTCTGTACTGTATCATCCACATAAAAAGATGATTATTGCACAGACAATGTATAGTTTATAAACACGGCTTTAAATAAGACCGCGTCTACACGTAAATCCAATGAAGTGACGAAAAGCATTGACGAGCCTACGCACATGCTTTCCAAAAGACACGCTTATAGGAAAGCCTTTTATGGCCATTTGCTGTTAGCCGCGGCTATATTTAAAAACTACGAACAGAAATATGTATTTCCTCTCCCCCAAACTCCAAACAAGTGTCCCTAACATGCCTACCAGACCCTTCCACTCCCCATGGTCCTCCTCCACTCCCCTGGTCTCTCCCAAACCCCTAAAACACTCAATGCATCTATAATGCTACTCCACCCAAAATGTTGGATAGCCATGGCTACTACAGGTCCACAAACATACAACATGCCATTTGCCACAATACAGCTGCAGCTGCAAAGGGTACCACATCAACCCGTGGGTTGCAGCGCTGCGTACTGTGTGGCTGCTGGATAGCCACAGATAATTACAAAAGTAATATCAACCAATTACAATCTCGAAACCTCACACATCATACATACCCTGCTCATAACAACTATTAGAAATTCAAACTAGGAATCATTTTCCTGGAAACAGAGAAAGACTGCAGATATCATGGCTGGGTTGAAGACTACGTAGCTGATCAGAGACAGTTGACTGTTTAGGTGGCTGCCTTTTTGTGAGAAAATAAATATTGACATGGACCTAGGTTTGAGAGATTTTAGAATTAAATGGTTTGGATTGCGGGGAATGCACTGGTTCCAAGTTTTTCCAAAATTGTTAAGTCTGAGAAGTACAGGGCAGCCAGACAACATACTAATTAATTGTGGAGGCAATGATTTGGGGAATGTATGAGGTGTGTCCCTTACTTTAATGATCAAACAAGATATTGGGAAAACTAATTGAACATTTTCCTCAGACCATTTTTATCTTTTCTAATTTGACTGAGAGGCAACAATGGAGATGGACCACCAGATTTAATACTAACATTGAGAAATCACAGAGAAATGTTAATAAAGTAGTTTCAGCATTCATTAGAGAGCTCACCCAACTATGGATTTCAAACAACATACAGTTCTACATGACCAATTTCTATAGACATGGTGGAGTACACGTATCCGATGAAGAAAATGCAGTGTTCCTTCATAACATCGAAACAGTACTCCAAATGTTCTAAAATACTACACTCAATGTACCCCAACACAGTCCTTCTAAGGACTAGTTATCATATATAAATAGACAAATGCAATAAAATAATAATCAAAAATATGTTTTCATTATACCTGTGGCTACAGTTGATTGACTTTTATTATAACCATGATAATAAATTCTTAGTAAAAGGGGCGGCTCATTTTAGGTTTTATAATACAATAGAACTTAAAAGATCCATACAGTACAACACTGCTCATGTAGTTATGTAAGGTAACTGAAGATAAAGTAAGCAGAGAATAATACACGACAGTAAACTAGGTACAGAAATATTTAATAGGCACAAGATATAATAGCAGAAGTGACAATACACAGACTAAAATACAGTCTATGGGGGATCTAAAACTAGAGTAGGGTAGCTCCTTGTTGAATTATTATTTTTTACTATTTTCTTCTGTGTGTCTGTACACTCTGACATGTATGAAAGTCTGAAAACCCATAGCCAAAATTGATCAGACTCCCAAATGGCTACCATGTCCCATGGCCAGTGGTTTTTCACCCCTAACATCACTATACCTACACAATAACTTTCAAAAAGAAATAAAACACTGATACCCCAAAATATATAGCCACGACAACAGAACTATTTGTAACTGTTGGTACCCATAGTCCTTCAGAGCCTCGGATATCATCGCGAATATCGGCAAACCCACCAAAGAAAATGCTTTTCTGCCCCGCATGTAAAAGCAAGGAAATATCGAGGCTGAGTACCACAAAAGGAAATACACCAAACACGGGCTATAAAGATTCACAGATCTTTAATCTACTGTACAGTTACAAAGAAAAAACAGAAATACAGATAGCTATCTGGCTCTCAATACATCACAATGAGCACCAGCCCGTCAGAGTAAGGAGAGAGAGTGCTGGACATCTAAACAGTCACATTATTTATACATATCTTGCAATATTGTCCAGCCCCTCTACAGGTTAATAATCTGCAATCTAGAGTTTGTGCCGAGTTCACATACAGCTCATACAATAATATGCACATGGATTACATGTCCAAAGAGTTACAATGGCAAAGTGTATTCCTGGATTTAACAGTGAGCCTTAGCACATATCCCTTCACAATGCAGTTCTTCCAGTGTCCACGCTCAACATTTACTTTACATTGTCCTCGATGTGTGTTCGCGGATGAGGCTTGTTAGTGCAGACAATCCTTAGACCACAAGTCATGCTTGGGACAAGGTCTCATTACCTACTCTAAACATTCGGCCCTCGGACAGATTAACCATTAACTAGGCACAAAGGTCGGGAATGCGGTTACAAGTTAGAAACACAGTCCACCATTTTAGAACACAGAATCACATATGAACAGAAATCAAAATGGCGGATGATCCTAAAATGGCAGCAAAGTCGATCTAAAATTGGAACTTTGCAACGCGGTTTTCTTCGAAGAGCGACTGGGCTTAGGCCAATATATATCAGAAGGAGACGCAATATGATTTCCCTTTTAACAAACCCTCCTTTTGGCCTAAGCCAAGCACTAAACTACTAAGTCACTTTACGAGTAACTCCACGTCTCAATGTCCATACAACCTAAATCACAGTCATCGGAGATATCGATCACCTTAAGGTCTGTGACGGAAATTTCCTTCAACACAAATTCATTGGTCATTCCCTCTGGTGCGCATACCTTTTGTCCTAATGTTCCCATAGTCTGTGCACAACCTCCTCCTAACATTGAACATATGACAGGAAGACATTGTATACAGCAACAGGAGAACAACAGAATACCCAGAATAATCAGTAAGACTGAAAGTAGCTTCCATCCCCAAGATCGTATGAAGTCCTAGAAACAAGAGCTAAGATCCCAATTTCCCTCGGGAACGTGCATTTCTGAACTAAGGACGTGCAGATTTTGTATAGCCTTAAAGATGGTTGGGGAGGAATCCGGTACGAAAACGCAACAACGTGACCCCACTAATTTGCATACTCCACCACGCTCAGCCAGGATGTCTAATGTCATCCGGTTCTGTAGTGCCACTAACCTTATCGCTTTCTGTTCTAGAGTCATGTTATAGAGTATGTCAGTGGTCCGGTTGATAGATCTCTCCAGTACTCTGGCTAGTCTTCTAATATCCTCAGAGTTTAGTATTTACCCCCAAAAAGGTACAAAAGATTTTGCTACGTCACCCAGAACTTGTGATGAAGTATCGCCATTCTCATCCCATCTTGGACGAGCCTTAGAGATTTCTATAGTACTTGCTATGAATACCCCTGGCAACAGAATCCCTAAATAACAGGTTCCCTGCCAATTCCTAGGTAGCCATGGGAAGGCGTCATTACCGCAAACCAAGTAGACAGGTTTGCCTACATACAAAGGTCTGTCATCACTGGTCAAGTTCGCAATGTTGGTCAACCCTTGAAATCACCCATTGACTGAGTACCATTCCTCTGTATGCAGAAAGAAACTGAATCAGGACTATAGTTAACAGTGTAGGAGGGTGGCGTGGCATCCCTATTGCCTATAGGAGCCATCTTGAAAGAGATCAGAGATTGAAAAGGTCGAGACAGTCTATCAGAAGGCCTAATGGAAGCAACATTAAGCTTGCTCCTATTTGCGAAAAGTGATCATCCCAGGGTTGTTAGAACTCGTTTTTCAAATTCATTCAAATTTGTTTCATCAAAGTTCCCAGAGATGCTAGCATTCCATCGGCCAAAGAATAGTGCCCATAAAGAAGCATAAGATGCAGTAGTCAGAGGCAAAGGATGAACATACCAGCCCAACCCCTTGTCTCCATGTTGCGGCAAATGAGAGCTGACCCAGCAATTAGACCTGTTTAAAATGGCATGTGTCTCATTCATGATAAGCAATAGTGTGTTATTGTAGTAACTCTGTCTGTGCTGAAAGTCTCTAGGAGATAGAGTGTGCAGATGCACAAAAGTGTAAATACAGTAGGTACATTTTCTGTAGGCAATAGAGTTTCAAAAGGACGTACTTCTTCCATGTACCAAAATCCTAAAGCAATTACTATTGTGAAACCAGTTAACATGATTACAAGAAAACAATACGTTTTAAAAGACCATGTATTCGATTCTCCATTGTCTATACTGGCCACACTATCACTTGTTTGTTCCCTACGGGTGGAGGCGGTAGCAGGCATTGCTTCTTCAAAAGGAAAAGCTCCGGAGTTAATTTGCTGCCGATCTCCTGATCGCGCGTTTTCTTAGTCCTTCCTATCCCTAGCCAACAGCTTTCCTATGTATGCAAAAGACAGGGCCAAAAGACAAGCCCTATGGTTATTTTCTGGGTGGCACAGCCGAACCGTGCAGTAAGTCTAGCTCCGTGGAGGCAGATTGTACCTTGTAGCTCCTGGTATGGTGTGATCTGCGAACAACGTGTCGTTGCTTCCTGATGGAAGTGGCAAATTCGCAGCAGAACCTAACAATGGTGAAAAAGCATCTGTAGGAGAGTGTGGAGATGAAACAGCTGTTTCCCCAGGCCCCACGGGCTCTGGGAGTGTCTCGGAAGCACTCTCAATACTGCTCAATGCTGATTGATTGTTGGGAGCAGCACGGGTAAGGTTTTCTGTATCTTCTGTATCGTATGGCAAAGGGAAGGAAATCCTCTTGACATGCAACGCATGAATCCAGTGCCTTTTTCCTTCCACCCTGATCGCAGTCTGTGTGGCCAGGAGAACTTGGTGCGGGCCTCTCCAGCAGGGTGCAAGACAAGATGCACGTTCAAACACTTTCACAAGCACCTATTGCTCAGGTCGGATGCTGTGACCTGGCTCCTCATACTTTACTGGAAGGGCTTCTTGCACCTGTTGGTAAATCAAATAGTTAACCCGTCACAGTAATCAGAAATAAGTACATGTTCAATATCCCTCAGGGCCCGGGGCTTTGGGACATTCCAAATGTTAGCTGGTCTACCCATAACCACCTCATAGAGGGAGAGCCCAGTCTTAGTCTGTGGGGTGTTGCGCATAGACAATAACACTATCGGTAAGGCGTCCGGCCATTTCAATTTGGTGCCGGCACATGATTTAGCGAGCTTGTTTTTCAAAATTCCATTATGTATCTCTACCAATCCAGCACTTTGAGCATGTCTAGCCAAATTGAACCGTTCATCGATCTGTAATCCCGCGCAACCCCTACTTCCATCTGGGACTCAGGTGAGTGCTGACTCCGTTCCCCCACTCCATTTTTAGTTTAAAATGTGTTAAAAAAATGTCTGTAGTCCCTGCTTCCCGATCCCCTGTGCCCCTTCCTGGTGTCCCGGCCACCGCCTCCCATTTGCTATATCTTCCTCCACTGCCTGGACCTAGTGACCCGTGAGCAGCCCCTGTCCCCCACTTCCATCTGGGACTCAGGTGAGTGCTGGCTCCGTTCCCCCACTCCATTTTTAGTTTTCAGTGTGTAAAAAAAAATGTCCATAGTCCCTGCTTCCAGATTCCCTGTGCCCCCTTCCTGTTGTCCCTCTCCTCCCGTCACCCGACCCACTCACCACCTCCAATTGGCTATTTCTTCCACCACTGCCTGGGGCTAGCGACCCGTGAGCAGCCACTGACCCCCAGCAGCCAGCGACCAGCCGTCAACCAGTAGCAACCAAAAAAAAGTAAGTGTGGCATGGGTGGGGAGTAGAGCAATTACTCTACTCCAGAAAACCCTACCACTCACCATTACCATACCCCAGAACTGTGAATGTTAGCAATGACACACCTAGTTAGAATTATCCCACACTTTGATAGAATTTGAACGCTAGTATGCGACACATTATTTTGTGAACTTTACCTTGGCCCGCATCTAGTTAGAAATGTGATTGTTAGCATGTGCCACACTAAAACGGAATTATAAATATCACTCTTAGAGCGAACTCTGAATAATAGCATGTCCCACACTTAGTTAGAATTGTAAATGGTAGCATGTCGCATAAAGTTCAATTTAGAAGGTATGCGCAACACCATTGAGTGTGCCTAATATCATCACTGTGGTATAGCTGAATTTAGAAAGTATGCGTAATATTATCACTGTGGTATAGCTAATTATAATTTAGAAAGTATGCCTAATAACGTCACTGTGGTATAGTCGAACTCAAAAAATGTGCCTAATAGCGTCACTGTGCCAAAGTTTGAACTTAGAAAGTGTGCCTAATAGCATCATGTGGTACAGTTTAGTTCTGAAAGTGTGCCTATTAGCGTCACTGTTATATTATTGAATTTAGAAAGTGTGCCTAATTAGCATTACTGTGCTAAAGTTTGAATCTAGAAAGTGTGCCTAATATCGTCACTGTGTTAATGTTGAATTTAGAGGGTACTTGATGAGTCCCTGGAGCGGATGAGTGCCTGGAGCGGATAAGTGCCTTGAGCGGATGAGTGCCTGGAGCGGATGAAGGTTGTGTAAGTGGATAATAGAATGGAGCCGGATGTAGAGTGTTGAACAGATTAAGGGTGTTGAGCGGATGTAGGACGTGATGGAGATAAGCAGATGTAGGGTGTTGAGCGGATGTAGAGTATGGTGTAGAGCCCGGAGCGGGTTTAGAGTCCGGAGCGGGTGTAGAGTTGTGGAGCAAATAGGTGATGTATGTGCGGGATGGAATGGTTTGGAATGCATGGAATGTTTGAAAAAGCATGGAAGTGATCGGTTTTGAGTGCTTGAAATGGTCGGGATACATGGAACAGTCAGAGTACATGAAACAGATGGAGTACATGGAACTATTGGAGTGGGCCCTATCTCAAACACCTAAGCTAAACCACCATATCACATCTCCACGCTTACTCTCTTCTTTACACCACCACTCAACTAGAACACAGCGATACTATGACACCATTCGGTATAGCTGTTCTCATACCATCATCTGTCTCATACTCCCCATCACCCTAATTAAACACTGCTGGTTACACACCCTCCAGCCTAGGCGTTTCTCCTCAGGCCTAACGCAGCCAGAATCAGTCTGGATAAAAACCTGCCAGAACGAACACATACTCCTGATTTCTCAACCACCACACCTACCGCTAAGAAGCAGCTATCACACGAATGTCACACCAGCTGAACACATATCAGGTGCTCGCACGCACCTTTGACTCTCTCTATTCTCTCTACTGACTTGAACTTCGGTTCCCGAGGGGGTTCAACCTACCAGCGCCTTGAGACCATACCAATGGTACATAAGGCGCGATATAAATGCAAAGTAACATAACATAACATTTCTGCAGAATTACAGCAGCGATAAAATGTGGACCATTGTCCGACCAGATGGCCCTTGGCAAACCAAACCTAGGAAAATATTCCTTAAGCATGGTTTTCGCCGTTGTCATTGCTGTAGCATCTTTCACAGGAAAGGCTTCAAACCCATTTACTAAAGGCACAAATAACAACCAAGACGTACTTAAGATTATTACAACACTCCATTTCAATAAAGTCAAAGTGGTTGACTTCGAAGGGGACAGAGGTGGACCAAAACTACCCCTTGGTGTCGATGTGCCCTTTCCCATATCATGCTGTAGACAGATAATGCAACTTTGAACAAAACGCTCAGTTGTTTTCGAGATTTTATCATTCACCCAGACATTTTTTAACATTTTGCACACTTTCCTTGCACAGATGTGGGTGGGCCCATGAGCCATTGCAACCATCATTGTAATGTACACATCTGGCAACATCCATTTTCCCTCTAACTTATCCACCCAACACCCGTCTTCATCCAACCTCGCCAAACCCTAAGCCCATTGTTTAGTTTCTTCTAACGTGGCATCGGCTTGGATGTTCTTTACAGATTCAATACCTTCATCTATGGTACAAACATTTATGGCTTCCCTTGCAGTGTACATTTCTGAATAGAGATCAGTGACAGTTTGTTTGGCTATCTGGTCAGCGAAAGCGTTCCCTTTTCCTACATCATTTATGATTTTCTGATGCACTGCGCATTTCATGATTGCCAACTGATTGGGGAGTGCAAGCGCTGAAAGTAACCGCACTATCAAGGAGCCATATTGGATCTTTGTTCCATGTGAGGTCAAAAAACCTTGTTCTGTCCAGAGTCTATCGAAGTTGTGAACTATCCCAAAAGCATACTGACTATCAGTATATATGTGTACTCTAAGCCCTTTGCAAAGTTCACAAGCTCGAGTCAATGCAATAATCTCTGCGGCCTGCGCAGAGTTATGCGTGATTCTTTTGGTTTCCACAATCGTGCTTAGTGTAGTGATGGCATAAGCAGCCGTGGATGTACCATCCGTAAGTTTGAAACAGGAGCCATCACAAAACAGCTCCCCTTGTGGGTTGTTGAAAGGCGTATCTTTCAGGTCAATCCTGCTTTTAGTCTCTTGCTCTGTAGTGTAGAGGCAGTCATGTGACACTTCGTCACTGCAAGCAGTATCTTGCGGGAAAGGTAATAGTTCAGCCGGATTCAATACACAACACCTCTGAAATTTAATATGCGGTGCAAACAAGATCAATTCGTATCTCGTTAATCGTGCAGAGGTGAGGTGTTGCGTTTGTGTTCTGTTTAATAGAACATCTACAGAGTGAGGTACCAACAAGGTTAAAGCATGCCCTTGCTCTGTTTTACAGATGAAGCAGTAGCAGCGACAGCTCTCAAACATCTTGGCAAAGCGCATGCAACAGGATCGAGGGCGGAAGAAAAGTAGCCGCACGGCCTATTCTTCCCTCCATGTTCCTGCGTTAATATAGCCAAAGCACATCCATCATGTTCATGCACACACAACTCGAAGGCCTTTTCATAATTTGGTGTGCCCAAAACTGGTGCTGAACACAGTGCAGTCTTGAGCAGATCAAACCCTTTCTGCTGTTCCAAGTTCCATGGCAATGGCAAAGAAATGCCCTTCTTTGTCAAAGCCAACATTGGTTTAATCACTAGTGAGAAGTTCGGGATCCACTGCCTACAGTAAGAAGCCATTCCTATCAAGGCTCTGACTTCCTACTGTATATTTGGGACAAACATGCTAGAAATGATTTTAATCCATTCAGGCGTCAACCTTCTTCCCTCCTTTGACAGGATATAGCCTAAATAGGTGACCTCCTGTGAACAAAATTGAAACTTTTTGAGTGAAGCTTTATGTCCATGTTTTGCTAGGTGAATAAGCAACAACATGGTGCCCTCCTTACAGGCACTTTCTGAGTCAGCAGCTAAAAGAAGATCATCTACATATTGTAGCAATGTACAAGTGGTAGGCAACTCGAGTGTATCAAGCTGCTCTTTCAAAGCCTTGCTATAGATTCTTGGACTTTCCGTGTACCCCTGTGGCGCAAGGGTGCATGTAAACGAGTGTCCCCCTAAGGTGAACGTGAACAGGTATCTGCTATCCTTGTGTATAGGAATGCTAAAGAAAGAATTCTTAAGATCTATAACACTAAAGTGAGTAGCAGAAGCTGGGATCATGGTTAATATTGTCGTTACATTAGGCACAATAGGAAATTGTGGAGCAACAATCTTATTGATAGCGCGTGAGTCGATGATGAAACGAAAAGGAATTGCATTATCGCATTTTTTACACACGCGCAAAATCAGACTATTGCACAAGCTACCTGCAATTTCTTCAATTACCCCGCAGTGTACAAAATCAGAGACTATACACTTCAAAGCTTGCTCACCATCAACCGAAATCTTATACTGAGGAATACGTGGCAACTTTACGCCATGTTTCAAAATGATTTTAACGGGCCCAATTTGTAGAACACCGACATCATTGTCATCAATCGCCCATAAACACTCCGGAACATCCCAAAATTCCGGCGGCAAAGGTCTAGTCAAAAAACTGAGAGACAGAAAGTTGCTGTGGTGAAATCGTCAAACGCACTCCATCCGAAGAACAATGAATTACCGCATTTAATTCTTTCAACAGATTCAAACCCCCCAAATTCTCTCCACAGTTTGTTGTCAATAGAAATGGACAGTGATCCGTGAATGGACCTATTGTAATCGGTACTGGCGAAGAAACCGGACTAACCACTGGTGTACCAGAAAACCCTACAGAAACATTGGTTTGCCCTGACAGTGGAATGTTTGGAACCTGTGAATGATCAATGGAACACTTCTGTGCTCCTGTATCTATCAAGAATAGATGTTTCCTATTTCCCACTATCATTTAAACGTAGGGACCTTTCTGATTAACAGGAATAGGCGTTGGTTCCACACTCTGCTTCGGGCAATCCTAGCAAAACAATATGTCATCAAAAGGAAGGTCTTCAGAGAGATAGGCAGTAGAAGGATGATCAAAAATGTTTCTATTATCCACAGTCGGAAATAGATTGTCTTGTGAAAAAGATTGTGAATTCTGTGAAAACTGGCTCCTACCAGGACCCCCTGCCCCAAGGCGGCCTCTGGATCGTCTACCCATGGTACCAAATGTGTTATTCGACCTCTGCTGGACGATCAGGCACTGTGCTCGCCAATGACCCTCTTGTCTGCAATTAGCACATAGGTTTGCATGTACAGGACCCAACGGCACATTACCCTGTGGAGCATACTGTCCCCTAAACTGTGTACCACCCCCTCTAGGACCTCTAATGATCTGTTGCAATAGAACTTTAGCTTTGAGGTCTCCCTTTCTCTTTTCGATCAGCTTTTTTTCATTATTGACTCGGTTTTCATAGTACTGAGCCATATGCAATACTTCAGACTGAGGCTTAGCCTGCCAAGCGCTCTCAGAAGTCATAATTTGCGACTGGATGTCAGGCAACAATCCACGCACAAATTTGTCTACAAATAGTTGTTTTCCAGACTCTGTACTCAAATCTTGTCCACTGAAATCTGAAAATACTTGTTCAAACCGATTAAAGAATTTGATAGCACCCTCAGACTTCCCTTGGACACAAGCAGTAAGTTTGTCCCAAACAATCCTTCTCTCAGGAATTATGGCTTTTAGTTTCATCACTATTCTATCAGGCAAAGTCAGTATTACCTGTGGCGTTCTCTCGCCAGCTGGCCTATCTCTATCTTGTCTAACCATATTATCCCATGTGTCCCCTAACCCTGCCGCATCGTCTACGGTCCTAATCTGTTTCCACAAATCAATGGGTAGGAGCATGGGGAATAACAAATCTATATCGCTTAGAGTAAATACTGACGACTGCAAGATAGATTCTATCTCTTTGTAGAACCCTGTCTGATTCTTTCTAATATCTGGGATGGATTAAATGATGGTGTTCACTTCCTGTCTTGAGAACGGGACGTGAACAAACTGTGACACATAATGTGCAGGAATGTCGTAAGCAGCAGTACCTGCTGCAGCATTAGCTGGAACCTCAACTTTTGGGACAAATGTCGGAGGAACATCTCTCATAGGCAAGTGAGAGATAGGAAACTCCGAACGCTTACTGAGCAACAGAGCTAAATCGAGTGCTGAAGCTGCTGAAGGAGTGTCAGACGAAAAAGCTCTCTTGTAGATATGCAATAATTCTGCGGGACAATAAATCTTTCTTTTTATACATTCACCTGTAGGTATTCTACCGTAACCTGTATTACTTTCCTCTGCATTTCTGGCGCATATTTTATTTATTTGCATTTTTAAAGTGCTCATACAGCGTAGATGTTTTGTCTTAGTTGCATATTTATAACGCGCTTAAATACCCAGAGGTTTCTAAGCGCGGACCCGGGGATCGAACCTGTGTTGCTTCATGTCGTCTTGCTTCCAAGGCAAGCACGTTGCCACTGAGCTATCCTCCCGGGAAAGGAGGTATACTGGCTATACGTGTCATATACTTCTATGGGAGATATCGACATGTCTGAAATCCATCTAATTGCATCTTTTGTGCAAATTCGTGTTTCCTCACTCATTGACTTACAAAAAGGAAGGAACCGTTTCTGTACAAAAATAGCGCTCAAACTATCACCATCAGTTTCTTCGTTCCGTAACCTTTCTAACTCCCTTCTATACCCAAAAACCCTCTCGATGTGCTTATATACTTTCTCTGCAGTATCTCTTGAATATGCTAAACCATTCAAATCCCTCAACCCTGTTGGAGATCTACATCATTCAGTCTGTTCCACATTACACATAAATGAATTCCCAATCCTTCAATATAAACATTTTTCTCAGGAAGTCTTTCTAGATTAGAGAGTGTGGCAAAAACATCAGATTGTTCACCCTTCTCCATACACTCTCTAGCCCATGCAGTCAAATCGCGCTTTCTCTCTTTAGACACAGTATTGCGAGTTACAATCTTTGATTCCGCTCCCTTATCAACTACAAGTGGAACAGAATCACTCGGAAGAGGAAGAGTAGCCAAATCTTGTACAATCGGTAACAAAGGTACTATCACTGGTGCAGAAGACAAATCTACCAAACCCGTAACAGTAGGCAAAGGCGGTGGTGCAGGTGGAGGAGCAATGATAGGAGGAGGAACAATAACCGGAGGAAGAGGAACAATAGGAGGAACGATGGGAGGAGCAGGAATTACTACGGGAGGAGGAACGACAGCAGGAAGAGGTAAAGCGATAGGAATAGGTACATATGGAGGTGGCGCAGTGGCACCAGGCCTTTGTTCATTTAGAAGTTTGTCAATTCATTCATCAGACACATGAAAATCTTTAGACAGATATATTTTCTGAATACCAAGTTGAAAACCCCTATCCATATTTCTAACTGACTCTGATTGTTTATTTTGATCTCGGCGTTGGACATATGACGGCGCGCATGTTTCTCTTTACTTTTAAGTTGCTGTATAGCTTCTTTCTTCCAATTTTGTAATACATCAAATGGTGCAGGTCTCGCTTTTTTCTTCAACAATATAGACTCTAAATATTCTTTACGAGGAATCTCAAAGCTACCATTGGTTGGCCACTGAAGTTCAGAAGCATGTCTAGTTTGTCTGTGCCAAAAATCCTTAAACACTATACTACCAATGCTGTGCTTACAGTACATAGTACACAGCGGCGACCCCTCCTGTGGCGCTGGATGGCCAAATTCCAAAGATTGTCTGTCCTTGCCGAATAATGCCCTGAAGCAGGCAGACAATTTCTCAGGCATATCAGATTCCTCGATATATAGACCCCCGTCAAGATGCCGTCTCGGAGCGTGGGCTCACCGTCCAGGGATCGGATTGTGCAGTATTGTTGAGGTATCGCGTCTCATCCAAGAAAGGGGCCCCCTTTTTCACCGTCCGATCCCAGTCCGATAGCCGCGTCAACCCTTCAACGAGATGGCATCAATCTTGAGGGTCCCCATTCGGGCGCCATCTGTAAAAGCAAGGAAATATCGAGGCTGAGTACCTCAAAAGGAAATACACCAAACATGGGCTATAAAGATTCATATATCATATATCTTTAATCTACTGTGCAGTTACAAAGAAAACAGAAATACAGATAGCTATCTGGCTCTCAATACATCACAATGAGTACCAGCCCGTCAGAGGGAGGAGAGAGAGTGCTGGACATCTAAACAGTTGCATTATTTATACATATCTTGCAATATTGTCCAGCCCCTCTACAGGTTAATAATCTGCAGTCTAGAGTTTGTGCCGAGTTCACATACAGCTCATACAATAATATGCACATGGATTACATGTCCAACAAGTTACAATGGCAAAGTGTATTCCAGGATTTAACAGTGAGCCTTAGCACATATCCCTTCACAATGCAGTTCTGCCAGTGACCACGCTCAACATTTACTTTACATTGTCCTCGATGTGTGTTCGCGGATGGGGTTTGTTAGTGCAGACAATCCTTAGACCACAAGTCATGCTTGGGACAAGGTCTCATTACCTAGTCTAAACATTCGGCCCTCGGACAGTCTAACCATTAACTAGGCACAAAGGTCGGGAAGGCTTGGTTACAAGTTGGAAACACAGTCCACCATTCTAGAACACATATGAACAGAAATCAAAATGGCGGATGATCCTAAAATGGCAGCGAAGTCGATCTAAAAGTAACAACTCATGATTGTTTGGCATACTTTCTCAACTTTAGACATTTGGCTCGCTCGCTAGCAGCACGTAAGCAAAATGAAACCCAGGTGCGGGGAACAACGTCAGACCACTACCCACAATGATCAATTAGCTTGCCATTTCTCATCAGTTATGCCATGAGCAAAGGATTCTCCTTTTTAGTTGACCTTGCTGACTGTTTTCTTCTCTGGGACATTTAAGGGAGTCAGGGATCACCACTATCTTCATCTGAGGCTCAATGAATAGAGCTTATTTTCGAGTTTTGCATCACTTGTCTGTGGACCATGACTTTGTCTATTACGACCTGTTATTTGCTGCTAGTTGATTTAATTATGATGGGTGCTATTGCTCCTCTTAGCCTCTGGAGACTTGGTTGCTCCAACTTACGTGTGCTTTCTGCACACTTGATTGTCCAATAATTGGCACTTGCAGATGTTTTCACTTCTGCTTAATCTACGAGACATGTGCACCTTGTTCATAGCTTAACTGGTTAACTCCCTTTGTGCTTTCCAATGATAACGTGCTGTATCATCCTCATTCTCAGCAAACAAATTTTCTTTGTTCCTTGCATGAAGCTATTTTCTGCAGCGTTTCTGATCTACGGCTCTGCTTTGTCTCTGAGGTAGTTTTGACACGATACGACATCCATCTTTTCATCATGGCCACTATCCTCACACTATAGTTTCTTCTGCAGCAAGCTTCTATTTATCTCATCTACCTTGCGATTCTGGGAATATTCGTTCCCTTCTCGTCTGGTAACATATCTTCTTTGCATGTATGGTTTCTTCGTCTCTGCATACATGTTTCTCTTGTTATTTTAGTTACATTATCATTCTTTGAGTATTTGCATATCATTTCAGAACGTCTTAGTATCTTCTCTTCATGACGTCACTTTACTCTGGTCTGACTTCCTTTACAGCTCCTTTATGTCTAATTGGTGTATGCCGACATTCTTCCACCACATCAGTACGCGGGTACATTTGATACATTTGCCTGAGTGCATAATGTCTCTCATATCTTCGGTGCAGTGTTGGGATGATACCTGGTGCCATGCATAGAGTCTTCCTGCTTTGCTTCCAGTGTGACGGAGGTGAGAGGGTGGGCACGAGATGACATCAACTGCTCCTATACATATTTGTTTATGTATTGTTCTACACAGTTTCATAACCCAACAGATTCTTCTAGGGTTTATGCTCCTTACATAGTCTTGTGACCCAAAACAAAGTCTAGCATTACATGAACACAGAACAATTACTAACAATAAAAATCAGACTTTCAAGCGGCTAGACTGACAATTTAGACTTAGTCAGTTGACCATATCTCTACCCTTCGTTATCTACAAACATTCATGTTACACGCCATGTATTCTTGATGAGGCCATAATCAGCCCTCAGGCTTGGCAGTCCCACAGTGAACATTCTGGTGTTTGACCTGCAGTATAAATTCATTGTATGCCAAGGCCAAAAATACCAACACATCGAGGATTGTTCAAGCACATTCTATGCCCCTGAAACATAAAAACATGACATTGGGCCTCATTATGACTCTTGTGGTAGTCCCATTGGACTCAATGGGGAGGACAGATACACCGGCACTGTCTACAAAAGTGCTGGTGAATCCGTCAAGGTCTGTGAGCGGGTGCCGTTCCGCCCACCAGGTCAGACCTGGCGGGCTGAAAGGCACCCTCTCGTAAAACCTGTAGTTTGCCGATCCGGAAGCAATGGTACCAGAAAGCTTACCCATACCGTTGCTTCCGGACTATTGTGTACACATTTTCTAGTCTTAAATCTGCCTTGCCTTGATCCTATACACACTAGGATATACCCATCTTTCACCACCATCAGCAAAAACACAAGCATCAGCGAACCCCTTTACATCACCGCCAGTCACACCCGCAAGCTCACTGTTGAACGCTTAGCCCACTCCATCATAGCTTCCCTCATTCCTCCGCCTGACAACTCCACACCAGAAGCCATTCTTGCATCTTACAACTCGGCACTGCTCAAAACATTAGACAAACACACTCTGCTCAAAACCACCTCCAGCAAAAAACATAATACTCAAAATTGGTTCTCCGATGATCTAGCCTCCCTCCGGACAAAGAAGCAATCCCTTGAACACCTCTGGATGAAAAAACCCTCAGATACAAACAAAGTTGCCTTCCAGTGCACCGCAAAATCAGCTATCATTCAAAATAAAGCTAACATCTTCAATACTAGGATCTCCAATACTAGCTCCAATGCCAAAGAACTCTTCAGAATCTTTAGAGAGCTTAAATACCCAGAATCCCCCCTGACAACCACCCTAAAGACAAAGCTTGGTGCACACTCATACAATCCGCCCTTGACACCAAAACACAGACATTAAGGGACAAAGCTATTGACAAAAAACACTCCTACCACCACCACCACACTTCCCGCTGGTCAGCACCCCACCACTGCAACCCCATCCCCACAATTCCACCTCTCCACTGTCTCCCCATCAGAAGTCTGTTCTACCATCCAGTACCTGAAAACCTCAACTTGAGCCCCTGGCCCCTATTATAGCCACCTTTATTAATGCAATGTTCAAGACCAACTCGATTCCTTCCGCCATCAAAGAAGCTTGGGTCACCCCCTCCTGAAAAAACCCACTCTAGACCCCACCACCCCACTAATTATCGCTCCATCAACACAGTCCCCTACCTCCTCAAAATCCTCGACCGCACAGCATACCCGCAATTGCAACTACACCTCAAAAATCACAGCTTACTAGGCCCCCACCAATCTGATTTTACATCTAGACACAGTACTGAAACTGCCCTCCTTGGCCTCAAGATCCTGCTTGACCACATCAGGGACAACAGTCAGCTTGCTATTTTTCTTCTGTTAGACCTCTCCGCAGCCTTCGACCTAGTCGATCACAAGATCCTCTGTAAATGCCTCACCACCACTTTCCACCTCGCCCGAGAATCCATCCTCTGGATCTAATCCTTTCTTTCCGGTCGAACAACCAGGGTTTTTGCAGGCCTCGAGTCAGATGACCCCATACCTCTGGCATACGGTGTCCCACAGGAATCTTGCCTCTCCCCAACCCTCTACAACATGTATGTTACGCTCACCTGGTATCCACAGGGACGCCACCCAGCCGGGTTACTCGCTGGTAAGCTTCTCAGCTTTGCCCTGATGTTGTCTGCGGGGAAGGTTCTGCCTGAAAATACAGGAGGGCTGTGTTCAAGACTGACCGACTGGGGTAAGTATCCTCCCTCCACCCCCTGTATGATTTTAGTCCCTCTGGCGCCCTCTCCTCACCTTGTAGTAGAATTAGGCGTGCTCTCCGTCCTGCCTTCTTTGCAGGGGCGCGTTGTCTTTCATGGGCAGGTGTGGTCCAGTTACTTCATTGACGCCGGCCCTTTTTATATTGTTCAGGTAGGTCTTATTGCTGTTCTTTAGTTTTGTTGCTATCCTGCATGCCTTTCTTTGTTTAAAATGTCTCTTTTTTCTCCCTTAGGTATGCGGAGCTTCAGCGCGGCAAACTGGCTTGGTTGAGCCCCGCTGGTAAATGATGGCGCATTAGGAGCACTATGATGTTTGCCTTTGCTAACCTGTCTTTTCCTTCCTTGTAGGTCGCAGTGTTCTTCAGCACGAGTGGAATGTCCGGAGTGGTGTCAGCCGAGAGGCGACCATCCAGGTAAGCCTTTTGAGCAGTTCGAAATTTGTAAATGTCTCTACTGCTTTCTTTAATGTTGCCTCTATCTTCCTCTTTCAGGTCGTTCTGTCCGGGAGGCGTGCAGATTCGAGGAAGCTGTTCTCAGTAGCTGCGAGTGTTTAAAGATGAAGACTGCAGGTAAGATGCTGCTGCTAATGATGTTCCTTTTGTCTCCTTGCAGGTTCTGCTTCTCCGAGGTTCGAGTGAATAGCTGGACACGGTGAGCGTCACGTTGCAAGCTGCAAAGTAACGCGAAGCGTGTTGTCTTGCTCGGGTGTGGTTTAAATAGCCCCAATAAAATAGTCCAGGTAAAGTAGTCCCTAGGCTACCACACCCAAAACACTAGACTGCATAGCTTGGTTCTTGGGAACCAAGCTATGTGGATGCCTCCATGTTGGCTGACAATACAATAAAGTAGTTCCCAAGCACATTGTTTTTCATGGTGTATGAGCCTGGCGCCATAGACGCCAGGACTGACCCCATGAGGGCTTTTGAAGAGGATGCCAGGCTCTAGAGGCCCGAGTCCTGACTCCACCTGGCCAATGGGTTTGCCAGAGGGGGTTTGGGCGGGGGTCATGACAATGTACACCAAACCACTCTTTGACCATCTTGACAGCCTCAACATACCTTACACCAACTTTGCAGACGACACTCAGGTATTCTTCAAACTCTCCGGCAACCACGACATTGACTCAACAACCAAGTCTTCAGCATCATACAAGCCTGGATGGCCACTCACCATCTATGCCTGAATGATAGAAAAACAGAAGTCCTTATTGTTGAATCCCCACATCGCCTCAAGGTTCTCAGTCCTGCCTTCGCCTCCTTCTGCATAAATGGCAACACCATCCCTGTGACCAAACATGTAAAAAGGCTAGTCGTTTACCTGGACACAGAACTGAACTTGCAAACACATCAATACTCTCGCCTCATCCACAACGTATTCTACCATACTCCTCAACCTTTCCAGGAAAGTCCTCACTTCCGACAACTGCCTTAGCATAACAAGACCCATCATAGGGACTAAACTAGACTATTGCAATGCCATTATAGCTGGGACCTAAATCAAAAATCTTCTCATGCTTCGACCACATCTCCCACATCAGACAGGAGGCTCATTTGCTTCCCATCAAAGCCTGCACCGAGTTCAAACTCCTAGCCATCGCTCATCGCTGCCTAATTAACACTGCCCCCTCTTATCTCACAAACAGTATCACTAAAAGACACAACCTGCGCAATCTACGTTTCTCCACCACTTCTGCCCTGAGCATTCCCAGATTTACCAGACAAAGAGCTGGGGGCTCCTGTTTCACCACCATCGCTCCCACACTCTGGAACGCCCTGCCTCAGCACATATAAGATGAACCTCTCTGCACTATCTTCTGTAAGAAAGCAAAAACCTTTTTATTCAACAAATACCTGTAATGTACTGCCTTACCTACCATGTAACTGACCTTTTGACCTTTGATACAATGTAATCGCTATATTGCCATCATAACTGTAACTGCATGCGCTGCTAACCTGTACTTTAGTGCAGTGATAACTCCAGGTCTGAGTGCTACTAACAAATACAATAAATAAATAAATACAATGTTATAAATCCACGGCCCACCTCACAGGACATGCACACCTGCTATTATGAATCATTCTTCTCCTTCTGCATCTCTCCCTCTTTCAGTCTGTGGCACATATTCCCTCTTTGCAATCCTCTTTTCCCTACTCCTTTTGCTTCTGCATACTAAGGTCGGGGAAACTCCATGTGTGGGCGCAATATCCCAACCTACTGACTATCCTAGGCAGTCTGAGACCACCACATGGTGACTTGGCACACCATATAAACCTAATCATAGGGCTACGGGGAATGGCATTGCGCACCCTCAGGGAAGTATATGTACAGGAGTTAAAATTCTCTCGAACCATTTTAATGGGAAATGAGGACCCTTGTTATCTATGTGCAGTCATAAAGTATTTTCCCTTAAAAACACTAACACACTAGCGATTACTACGCATGACCCCCCTCGTGAAGGTACCTGCACAGCTGATTTGCTTCTTCAGATCCAAAGAGCTATATGGTGTTGGAGTGACACCTCTCTTAATGGCCTTGTTTTACTCACAGATGATTTTAACGCCCATTGCTCGTGGGTCGGAGACGAATGGCAGATCCTAGAGGGTCAGACTCCTGGGGCACTTACTGCCACACCCAGGGAGATATACCAACATAAATTGCACCGCAAAGGACGAGGATGGTCTGAAATGCTGCTATATTTTGACATTCTGCCGTTAATTCCTAGTGACAGCACTTCTCTACTTACGATCAAGACTTGGCAGGATGGGAATTGTACCTCTTGACTGCAGTGCATATTTGCATTTTATGAACGGCGAGTTTTCGTAAAAGAATAGAATCTCAAAATCCTGGACCTGAGTGAATATGCTTCACTAAAAGTGGCATTTTGTCAACTAAAACAAATCGCCACTGGCGGAAGATGAAGAGAAGCAACATGCCATAAGCAGGTAAACCGCATACTATGGTCGCAATCCAATGTCGAGAAAATCAAAAGCATGTTCGTTGAGAGCACTGTCCCCCCCCTTGTGCTGCTTCAGCAAAGTGGATGGGAAACAAGCCTGGCCTTAAACATATTGTAAATTCTCACTCTCGCGCATTGCGCGTTAATGAGTTTGTCAATAACAACAGTGCTCCACATGGTAGAAACATTCATGTGGAGAAGAAACGTTTTCGCAAGCACTGCTGCTTAATTACAAAAGATAAGTCACTGACCTTTGTGGGAAAGCATTTCCACATTAGAGATTTCCGCTGTCCATATCAAAACGGGCTTCAGGATTTTAAAAGAAATCTTTACTCAGCAAATTGGAAAGCGATTTTCATAACATTAAAATCTCACGACTCAAAAAAGTCTTGATAAATTTGGGATCAAAAGCCTAAAGTGATTTGTTGTATCACGGAGAACACATGGAGTGAGTTCATCAGTGAGCGCTTTTGGGCTGTTCCTTTGTCTGAATTGGGCCACGTTGAAGCCAGACCCGTTCTTGTAAATGCCAAATTGCTTTCGATATTGAGGAAATACTTGTTCAAATTCGAAAACTTAAGTCATCAAGGGCACCAGGGCCTGATGGCCTGGCAAACAATTTCATATAAAGAGAAACCTGAATGAGGGGCCGAGCTTCTATATGCATTTGTTTTTGTTTGATATGCATAGGAAATCATGTAAATCTTCCCATGCATATTCTGCACAACTTAATGTAACAAACCAAGTGGGTGGTCCAAGGGTTCTGATCATACAACATACATCTCTGTGACGTCGGAACCAGTATTCTATACCACGCATGTTTGCTAACAGATTTGTAATGCTTGATTGTAAAACCTCATATTTTTCTTGCACTTTTTGTATTAATTGCGTAGCTGACATATTTTGAAAGTGGGTTCCCGATTTCAATATGTGTGCAACTCTGTAACATAGAGTTGCTAGTTCACTTTCAAAGAGTAGGTGGAATATGTATATTCCACCTTTTGTCTAAATATGGGATCTTCAGAATACATTTGTAATCAGCGGTATTCTGATGCTGTTATCTGAGTGGGTCTATCATCGTACCTTCCTCCTTAGCCAGTAGGAAATAGTAGAGGAAAAGCATGTGCTTCTATACTTTTTTCCCATATGCTCATTGGTGATCCTTTGGTTTGTCGCATTTGGTACGTTTCTAGTGCATCATCTATGCTGTCTTTAGAGAGCAATGGATGAATTGTATAATGGTCTAAAATATTGGATACTGCAGCAGGATCCAGATGTTCAAATTGACCAGTTTCTGGTGACTCTTGAATGATTTCAGTTGTTTCCCTTAAGTTTTCTTCAATATTTATTTCTTTGTAGTATGTATTATTGTCTTTTAGATATTGCAAGGCTTGTCTAACTTTATGTAAGTCCACGAGTTGTTGCCAAATTTATTTGTCTTTTGTTGGTACACCATTTACTAAGACCATTAAAGATTGCTCTATTGGACGTTGCACTCCTATAGTGTGCACATTTTCTGTCAGATCTAATGGTAAATTAACTACTTTTCCACGAATGCCTTTCACCAATTCAGAGGGAGGTAATATTGCTGTTTTTGGTTGAAAGCGTATTATTGCTTGAAATGGGTGTACTGTTTGAGTTATGATGCTCTCATATAAATTGAGTTCTTGCACGGGTTTTGGTAGTGGGGTAATTCCAAGTTATTTGTGATAGCACGTGAAGGAATTTGGTTGTTGTCCAGTTTTGTAGTGCAGTAACTGCAAAGTATTAAGGGGTCACTTATTTCATATTTTTTTTCTGCTAAAAGGTAGAGAGCTAATTCAAACCATTTGGAGTCTTCATTGTCTTCTATTTTGTTATGTCTATAGTTTTTGTGTTACTTTTGTAAAAAGTTCTGCGGCAACACACACACACCTGGTTTGGTACTTCAGCGGATATACTTTTAAATTTTTGTATTTCTTTTTGTATGTGTGTAGTAGAAGGTTGCCATGTGCAGAATTGTTGTTAGTCTGTTCGAAAGCTATTGTATTTTGTAAGTGGCTTTCACTTCCAAAATATTTTCTCTGCATACAGTCGATTTCTTCTTGTAGGTCTTTGGGTGTACCATGAAGAAGAGTGTTATTTAAATTGGCTAGTTCTAAAGCAAGACTTTTAGCATTGTACAGTTTATAGACTAGTGTTCTTACAGTTGAATGATGTGTTGATATTATTTTGATATCATGGAAGGTGCTTTTCAAATAGGTCCTGAAATGCAGGCTAATGAAGGTCCTTGTTGGCTAATGAAGGTCCTTGTTGTCCTGTGTATTTGCGCACTGGACAGGTATCCATATTTTGCAGCACTTTCATTTTGATTTTGTCTTTACCTTTCACATACTGATTGAGGAACTGGCGTAAAGATTTGAAAGATTTGTTGGGATGGAGAGGTAATTCTGAGTTTTCTGGGGATACTTTTGTAAGCATTTGTAAGCAGTGTTTCTTGTTCCATGATGGTATTGATTTTTTCATATCCTCGTCCACTGCTATGGATGGCAATTGTGTTTGTTTGATTTTGTTTGTATGCTTATTCATTAAAATATGGTTCTGTGGTTGTTGTGTGACTCCATTCACCTCCACACATATATTTAAGAATTTATTTTTGTTGTCATTCCGTTTATTGAGAAGTTTCTTTTGTAGTTTAGTACTTAGTTTTGTTAGTGGTTTCATCCTATTTAACACTAAAATAAATAACTTCCTTTTGAGAAGGATTGCACTGTATACGAGAGCTTGTAGGATTAATTTTCTACAGTAGGTTTTAAGGGTTGAGGATGATTTAGCTCCTCTTCTGATTAGATTCTGAAGGACTCTGTGACGGAACATTTTTGCTAAAATACTTTTTTTGGTATGGTTACTTGCCACTACATCAAGATTTATAGGAGCAGTGTTAGCAGTAGTGGTAGCTAAATTCTTGTTAATCACTTTCTGTTTCCTTTTACATTTTGATAGAGGAGGCAACGTTTCTGTTCTTGAAGCTTTGTTTGTTTCGCTAAATGACTGCATTAGCTGTTTTTTTTAACGTTTTGTACAGACTCCGGTAGAGATGGATGCTTATTTTGGACACTTTTATTTTCATTTGCTCTATTTCTGCGTTGCTTTCTACGGACTTGCTTTTTGGTAGGCATTCTTGGGGGTCTGTTGAAAAAAAAGGTATGGGTTTGTCTGTTTTGCAATGTATGTGTGCTGTGTGCATGCATGTATGAGTTTGATGGGAAAGATGTATGTGGTGGTGTGTGAATGTGCATTGGGCAGTTACAATGAGTTGGGAAGGCTATTCTTCTGTTTGTATGTGACTACACTAAGGTTCAGATGAGAGTAGAAAGTGAGCTAGTGGTGAGGAGAAGCATTAATAGTAAACGTAATGGTATAAAATTAAAACAGTTCTTTGTTTTGTATTACTAACATTGTAAGGGTTGAGTATGTTATTTGTGTTCCAAAAAACGGGCATTTGTGTGCCATTCTGCCTGCTAATCTCTGTTTAATAAATGGGGATTTGTGGGCAGAATGGTTCAGAAATCGATGTTTTTTTTTGGTGCGCAAATTACATGAATGAACCACACAGTGTCTTTGAGGAACAGTAAGAATATAAAGGTAGTATTGTACTTACTTTTTTTTTGTGGAATGAGCATATTTCTTTGGATATGTTGTTTATAGTTTAGATGCTTCTGATTTTCAGGAGAGTGGTCATCCCTGCAATTGTAAAAGGAAGAAGTTAGTAATTTTGTGTGTTTATAGCACTGATGTTAATGTACACGTTGATTTTTATGTTTTTGTTGTAGTATTCTTGTTTGATATCTGAACATAGTGTATGCATGCATTTCATTTTACTATGTGCAGCCTCTATATGTTATTTACAGTATGTTAGATCAACATGCTTCGCAAATGAGTAGAATTTTAAGTTCATGAAATTCACTTGTTTTTTTACAGCTGTGTTGTACATAGCAGAGAGGTTTGGAAGTGATAGTTCATTATAGTAGATGAGAAAAATGTGAATAATTGTATATTATAACTAGACATGCAAACAATTGGGAGCATCTGAGAGGGAGATTTCACCACAACAATCGGGAACATTTATTTGTCTCATACGAATGCATTGGGATTAGCATTAATTTAGACGGGAGACAGTAAAAAATGGTGACATTTTTCAATGAAAAATCGAGTCTCGCGCGTAAAATCGGGAGGGTTGGCATGTATGTATAGGTTATGCGGGAGACAGTAAAAAATAGTGCGATTTTTCAATGAAAAATCTGGAGTCTCGCGCTTAAACCGGGAGCGTTGGCATGTATGTATTGGCTTTGCAGATTTAGTGGCATTACTTTGTTTATATGGAATCATAAGAGTTGTACATGTACTCTGAATAAAATATGCATACCTGTACTTTGTAATCATGCATGTGGATATGCATGGAGCTGTAAGTAGTTTTTGTAGTAGGTGCTTTCCAATGATATGAGACTTGTATTCAGAGTGATCAACAGTACATTTGAAGTGCGGAACTCTGATGATGGAGTTAGATGTAGAGGTCTTGGATGTGATTGGTGGATGGTTTTGTGACTGCTCAGCTGTATCCAATGAGGGAATGGAACTGGGAGTGATGTGGAAAGGGTAGAAGGGCTGGCTAAGAGTTACGTGCCGCGTGCACACCGCGGCAGTCCACGGGTAGGGTGTGCCACATACAGGGTTTTCCAGCAAATCCAGCATGGAAAGGGGACTGTAGGGATCAGCCAATCAGATGTTGACATTGTTGATTTGTGTAGAAAGAGAGTGTGTGTAGTGAAGAGGGCCGAGGTGGAAAAAGTCAGGGTGTTGGTGCTCGGAGATATGTTTGTCCATGGTTTACAGCAGTATTCTCAATGCAGGCATGTGGCAAACAATTTTGATGTTAGAGGAGTGGAGGTGGTGTGGATCGCTGTTACTGACTGCAATGCAGAGGCAATTCTCCAAGTTTGTGAAGATATGCGTAAGATGAACAGTCCCCATGTGGTGTTTTTGCACTATGGTGCTTTCCATTTGGGCTATGTGAGTTCCCCTACATTGTTGGCAGATTTGGAACAGTTGGTTCAAGCAGTAATCAACATCCACCCAAATGCAAAAGTAATTTTTTCTGGATTACTACCTAGAGCAATATGGGACAACAGTGCTGTTTTTTGTCCTCAGCAAAACATTGCTAGGAGTGCAATCAATCGAGGCATGCGTGCTTTCATGCTAAGAGCTGGTATGTTTTTCTGTAACAACGAGAATATTGTTTCGAGTAATGCTGCTTATTTTGAAGCAGATGGTGTTTCTTTATCTTTTTTGGGAAATTCCATGTTCTTTTGGAATGTAAGGGTTGCTTTGGAACAGGTTATGTGAAGATTTTAGTTGTAAAATAAGAAGAAAACCCCCCCAAAAAAATACAAAATAACAGGTGCTGACAGGCATCTGCAAAAAAAAACAAAATAACTGGCTCTTTTCAGAGTCCACCTTAAAGGGGAAATGGGGAACACTATTTAAATGTACATTCACCATGCTCAGATCTTCTACATGTCCGCAGACATGGCGGTAGTCTGCGGACAGTGCATATTACATACAGGCATTCTGGGGTGGAGAGGCATGCAAATGAGAATGAGCAGAGCTAGGGATCGGTCAGTAAAGTTTAGTGGGTGTGTTGTGTAAGGAGAGGTTAAGTGAGGATGTCTTTTTCCTGAGAGAAGAACAGATAGCTATGGCTGTGTGGTTTTGAAAACAGATTATCTGGATTTTGGGAGACTCATGGGTACATTGGTGGAGGTGCATGCAGAACATTGTGGTGTATCTGCAGATCTTGGATTCCCTCATGTGGAAGTGTGCTGGCATTGAGTGCGTGGAATGAAGTGGCTGGATTTGGTACCGCTTTGTGCTACTTTACAGACAGAGCGTCATCCTGACATAATTATAATTCATTGTGAAGGGAACAGTTTAGGACATGTGTCTGGAATTTCTTTGCAATTTGCAATGAAAGAAGGACTTGAGAAGGTCATGAACATGTTTCCAAATTCCCAAGTAATTTTTTCTTGTACTGCGCAAAGACAAATGTGGCTGCGTTCTTCTTCATTTGGTCCACAAATGGAGAAACCTAGGCGCAATGTCAATAAGGCTGTTTGTGCCTTTCTAAAAGATGTTGGCATGTCCTCTTTTCACAATGAAAATATTATGTTTCGTAGCACATTCATTTTTCTCAGAGATGGAGTCCATTTTACACATGCTGGCAATCAGATTTTTCTTAGAAATGTAAAATGCACTGTGACCTTTTTTAGAATTATAGGGCCTCATTACACGGTAGGCGGTGGACCAAGGTGCTATTAGCACCTTGGTCCATGCCGGTAAATTACCGGCACCGCCTTGGCGGAAAGGGGAATTACCGCCCTACTCCAAGGTTGGTGGGGCGGTAATTCCCCCTTCCACCATTTCCCTTCCCCATTCCCATTTTTGCCCCATAGGGCATAATGGGAATGGGGAAGGTGCTAATTACGGTACTGCAAATTTGCGGTGCCGTAATTAGCACCAAGGTCCCTTTGCGGGTTGGGTTTTAACGCCTGCAAAAAGCAGGAGCAGGCGTTAAATTCCCCAACCCACAAAGGGACCTTGTAGTACGGCGGTAAGGGTTAATGGTCACCGTTCCCATTAATGGTGACCGTTAACCCTTACCGCTGTCCGTGTAATGAGGCCCATAGTCATCTATTTTGCATTAGATGGTGACGAATCCAAGTTTTTCAAACAATCAAAACACCACCAAAAGGCTCTTTTCAGAGCCACCACTTACTCACAGAGAAAAGTGCATTGGTTTTGCTAGGGCAGCTCCCCAAAATTGTATCTGTCCTAAGACTATCCGTGGACTTTTAAAAAAAGCGCAAGGACCTGCACTGTTTATTTGATAGTTCTATTTTTAAACTGAGAAAGGCGGCTCTGAAAAAAGCCTTTTTTTGGGGGGGATTTTTGTTGTTTTATATTTTTTTGGCTTTATTACACATGACACACTAGGAGAGGAGGGGAAAGGAGGGTAAGGAAGGAACACCAACCACGGGGATAAGAAAGTACAGGTGGATAGAAGGACATGTAGGGTGGGCCCTATTTAGGTAGGTAGCAGGTCTTCTGGTGGTCCGTGACCGTAGTCTCGAAAGCACTTCGAAGACTCCCCCCCCTGCAGAGTACTGCCTCACAGTACATTCACAATATTGTGACACTCGAAAGGTAAGGGTCAACAGCATCGTGAATGGCCTGTGAAGCAGCTGGAGCGATGCACTCTCCCACAGGAGTGTCTCTTGTGGTGAGAGGAGCGGAAACGGAGGATGATGTGGAGGAACTCAACCTACTACGTTCATCACAAGGTACAACCTTGCGAATGTCCGCACCGTGGAACGAAGTTAGGTGTCGCTTCATGGATGTCGTACAAAGCTGTATGCACCTTGTCCGCACATGCTTTTGGTACATTACCATAAACGGTAAACAACCACCAGACCCAAGACTCCCGGCGAGTGCTGGTAGTAGGGTGTTCCTCCACCTCATTCTCTTCATCCTCTTCATCCTCATTCTCTACATCCTCATGCGTGTTCCATTCTGCAGGCCCTTGGTGAGGTGGTGGTGGTGGAGGGTTTGGGGTGGTGCTGAGGCTGATGTAGCAACAGCAGCCATGGATGCCATTAGGGTTGATGAGGTAATCTGAGCTAGAGCACTAAAGGCAGCAAAAGTCAATCTGCAATAGCCAGAAGTACAATGAAGATCAGCTCTGGGGCGTGCCTTTTTATAGGGGAGTAGGGGTGTGCCTCGAGAACATAATGAACACTCAAAAGTTTCAAAAAGTTACCAAAAATATGTGGAAAGCCAGGGCCATTGTCTGGGACATGTGAAATTGTGATTTTTTATTGTAAAATAAATTGGATTGTCTGAATAAGTTATTTTAAAATATTGGGCATCAGGACAGAGTCCGCAAATTAGGACACATGCTCAGTGTGGGTGCGATCACATGATGACGTCGGGAACATGTCCGCAAAGGGAATGGGTGTCCGCTGGACAGCAAAGGCACAGGAGCGGTCGTGCGCCTGCGCGCCAGTGTTCTACAGACAGTGTTCGGGTCCTGAAACTAATTAAAAGTGCGACACAAGTGAGACGGACAGTTACGGACAGGCGCAATGTTCGCAGGATTTATGGGTATGGTGCACATGTGCGTAGATGTTCTGCAGACTGTACGGCCAGGTATAGTGTCCTTGGGACACCTCCATTTTGTTTGACTACGGACATTCCGGACACCGCACCTGTTCTACGGACAGTTCAATCTTGGATGCGAACTGTACGGACAGGTACAGTGTCCTTAGGACACCTCTATTTTGTTCATTTTAGGACAACCCGGACACCTGGTGTGTTCTAAGGACAGTTTCATCTTGGTTGCGAATGGTGCGGAGAGGTATAGTGTCCTTAGGACACTTCCACTTTGTTGATTTACGGACATCCCGGACAGCTGGTGTGTTCTAACAACAGTTCCATCTTGGTTGCGAATGGTCCGGAGAGGTGTAGTGTCCTTAGGACATCCACATGTTGTTAATTATGGACAGGCCGGACAGGCGCGCTGTCCGCGGACATTTTAACTGCTTTTAAAAAATAAATAATATACAAAGAATTTAATTACAAGAAACATAACAATTTTTTTATTTATATACATATACACAAATTATGAAAGAGAGGGGGTAGCAGAAACTGATACAAAAATAGGGGAATTAGGGGTTTAGAGAGGATGGATGGTCATCAAAATGTTTATTTTGTTGTTCACGGTTTGGGGATAGTTCACTGGGACATGGAGAGGGGGCACAGGTACAGGTGGGACAATGGTACTTAATATTTTCTTTGATGTGGTCCTCCACTAACTGTTTCAAACTATTGCAATTTTCCATAAGAATGTCTACTTTCTGTTTAATGCGTTCGAGAGTCTTTTCCATTGTGTCTTTTGGAGTCACATTTTCGATCTTTGTATGGTCTGCAAAAAATAAACTCATATATGTTAAGTACACATTAGATAATGATTATTAATTTCCTTGTATAGACAAGTGTCTACCATTATTATCGCTGTCTTCAGACATTTCCTCATGTGGAAAATTTTCTTCCAGCCACTCCAAAGTACTGCACATTTCTGTGTGAAAAACAAAAATATATTACTTATACTGTACCTCACACAAAAAGCAGAGCAATATATACAAAAAATGAAGTTTACTTACTAGTTTCTGGTAAGTTGTATTCGTTGTGTTGTGTAGGTCTACTGTGGCTTCTAGCTCTGCAGTTTCTGTGGGGTATTATGTTGGAGGTATATCTTTTCTTTTTTGTTATGGTATAATACATTTTATTACATATCGTATTTCAATGGCTGGTTGATGTGTTAAATATGTAGGTTCCACTGCTTATTTATTAATATGTATTATGTGTATATGTGCTGATTTTTCAACTTGCGTAGTGTTTATATAGTATGATAGAACAATTTCAGATACCCCTTGCATGTTTGGGTAGTGTTGATGTCGTCTGTGACTGTCCGCGGACATCAAAATCATTAGCGGGGTGTTCGGTATGTTCTAAGTTAATTGTATATAAAGTAAGGGAACCCTAGAACACATCTATCAAATTTACACTATGAAAATCTATATTCAGTAAAAAAAACTTTGTTAAAGATGTTATGGTTAATTTGCACTACTAAAAACCTATGAAATTCAGAAAAAAAACTTTGTTAAAGGGACGTTATGGTTCCAAGTAAAACGGAAAAACCCCTGAAATTTGGCAGTTATGGTAAGCTAAGCAACCATAACTCGCGCCACCACCGTGCATTGCTAAGACTAACGCCCAGGACATCAAAGATGACATCACAAATGTCAATGACCAACATGTTGTTGTTGGTGGGTTTTCTTTACACTTCTTTTGTAATTTTATTGTTCACAATTTTCACCTTAATTTCCAGGAAGATTACTTCCATTTTATCATGATTTTCTGTAAACTTGAGGCTTGTGCTTCGTGTATTGATGATTTGAAAGAAATCTTTCCATTCTACTTCCGAACATTCCCACAATATCAACAGGTCATCTATATATCGGTGCCAGAAAATCACTTTGTTGGTATATATTTCCATTGTTTAATCTGCATATAATTTCTCTTCCCAGGCACCCATATATAGATTTGCGAATGTTGGGGCCACAGCCGTGCCCATCGCTGTTCCGCAAATTTGAGTGTAGTATTGACCGTCAAACATAAATAAATGATATGTTAAACAAAATGGCAGCATTTCTAGCAGCATTAGGGAGTGTTCTCTGAAGCTCAATGATCTCATTGATAGATATCTTTTAATTGCTTCCATCCCCTCTTCATGGACAATAGACGTGTAAAGGGAAACCACCTCTAGCGTGATCAATAGATCATTCAATTTACATGGTACATGATCTATTTGCACCAAAAAGTCTGTCGTATCCTATGTATATGAAGATAGAGTGTCTACAAATGGAAACAAAAAATTGTCTAAATACTTCGAGGTGTTTTCTAGGAGGGAATCAATGGACGCCACTTTCAGCCTGCCTTGTTGTGAATTAATGTAGCTTGGGTATGAAATGGATGATGGATGTTATCGGGAAATCCATGGTTAAATATTTTTTGTCTTGCCAGGTGATCAGATCTGCCCCATACCACCTGTTTAATTTTTTATCATATTCCACCTTATAATCTAAATATGGATCTTTTGGCAACTTTTGGTAATTGACTGTATTCTTAAGTTGTCGCAATGCTTCTTTCTTATAATCTTCCAAGTTCAAAACTACCACATTACCTTCTTTGCCGACATTTTTTATTACAATTGTTTCATCTTTTTATACATTTCTGATGGCTTCTCGTTCTTCTTTGGTCACATTATGGCTCATCCTATGTGGATTGGACAGTGGGATGAACTTTCATTTTTTCTTTAGATTACTTGGTGCTGTCATGGCTGTTGTAAAATGTATTGGTACTTGTGCATTACATTGATCTTAATCTGGTTTATTGTTGGATCCCTCATCATCGTCCATGTACAAAGCTTCAAGTGCATTCAAAGTTGGTATATCTTGAATTGTCAATTTGGATGATACCTCATTCCTGCCCACTCTTGATCGTGAAGTGTCTGTATTGAAAAAATATTTCGCTAATCTTAGTTTTCTGATAAAACAATGTCAATCTATTCTGGATTGTGTATAATTGTAACTGGAGGTCAGAGAAAAAGACAATCCTTTTTCAAGTACTTTCTTCTCTGTATTAGTTAATACTTTACTTGATAGATTTACAACTTGAAGTGTTTGATCCATATATATTACTTCCTGTTCTTCTCACGGCTTGTCGATTTGCCTCTCTGTTTAGTTTTTCCTTTGTCCTCTCCTCCCTCGTCTGTTCTTCCTCTTATTTGTATGGTGGGGTTCTGTTTGTTCCTGTTTTGACTTCTTCCTTGTGATGTTTATCCTACTTGAAGCAGCAACCTCATCTCTTCTAAAAAATGTAACCTTGGAGGTGCTTCTTCATTGTTGCTGGCTGTAGATCTATCTGTGGAGGAGCCTGCACTATTTTCCATTTCTGAGTCTACTTCTGGGATTTCAGATGTCTGTATCTGCTTTTGCGTGTGAAAACCTTTTCTCACTGTATCATTTTTAAATGTGGTAAGCATTTTGAAAGAGCATTGATACGTGGCTTCTCTCCATTCCTACTATATTTCTGGATCTGGATCTTCATATGTGGAAATAGTCAAAATCCTCAAGCCTCTAGGAATTCTTTGATTATCTATATAATTTTGAAGAGACTTTATCTCCCACCACTTATTTGTTTCCTTTTTATGTAGTTTCTCTAATACATACATAGTTTGCTGGATAGACTTTGTTTGCCCTTGTTGTGTTTGTTTCATTACTTTTGGACCAATGGCCTCACTGAACAAGGCAGAAGCTTCCGCAACCCGGCTACTTTGTCCACCATACTTGTGTTTATATAATCGTATTTGGACACTGGTCACAGGTATGGCGTGGTTTCAAACATTCCTATTACATATTATAAATTATCGATGGGTTACTGGACTGCATTACGTTCTGTATTTGATCTCCCATCAATGTTATGCTGCGTTACTGCCCCCATAGCCACCCGGTGCAGAAATCAATTCAAAAATATGTATGACTTACCGTATTTTTCCCTTTCGGGACATCCGACTCGGAAGTTGGAAAAAGGTAACTCGGTCTGCTCCGTTGCTGCTTATCGGCTGACGATTCGTCGCAGTACACTTTCACTTCTCTGAAAACACGAATGGACAGCTGTGTTGCCATAGATCCTTTGATGACTGCAAAATATTCCCAAGTTGATGGCAGCGCACTCAGCCTTTGTGTTGACCTAATGTTGGTCCACATGGGTGCCTGCCGTATACATGTTGGGACACGTTAATATGAAGAACAAACAGAACTGTAAGTTAACAGTTCACAGCGGCACTCCTCCATCTCGGATTCGGATTCCATGAACCACGCCAAAACATCCTGCATATCCACCGTGATGAAAAAGTCCTTTATTTGATTATAGGTGGACAATAGAGAGTGCACACATGAGCACACAATGACGTGTTTCACCCAAACAGGTGTCATGATGCCTACCTCCAAAGAGCCAGGTCCGACCCAGCAACCCCAGAGGCAGGCATCATTCCCCCCAGGGAAGTGCCAGCGGGCCCAAGCTGGGGCCCTTTGGACACAGTCCTGGCGCCTTAGGCGCCAGGCTCATATTGGACCCCTGTCCTGGCGCCTTAGGCGCCAGGCTCATAAAGCTAGACATTTGTTCAAGTGTTTTAATGTGCACTTACCTGACGCAGACCATGCTGCTACATCCAGGCCCTCTTGAGGCCTGAATGGAACTACTTTACCTGTGGGACTACTTTCCACCTGGGTGTGGTCGGGGAAGGATACATACCTGATCGGTGGAAGGATACATACCTGGAACTTCTTCCAAAGCTATTTAAACCACGCCCGATCAGCAACTCACGCTTCGCGTTGTTCTGCTCCTCGCAGCTGGACGCTCACCGTGTCAGCTCCTGCATCTGGACTTCAGCCACGCCTGTCAGCATCCTGAGTCACCTGCAAAGGGAGATAAGAGAGAATTGGAGAGAAGGAAGACCTTACCTGCTAAAGCTGCATCACGGAGACATCACACCGACGATCCTGAAAGGGAAGACATCATTTTTAAAAGCATTTCACTTCGACCGTTGCAGCGCTGCATTTCACTCACCTTTCCTGGGCACCTCCATCTTCAGCAGCGATCATCCGGATCCGCAGCCACTTCCCAGAGCCTAGAGAGAAAAAGACAAGAACACAAGGTGAGAGAAGGAAGGGAATAGGAAAAGCTCAGTTTCCTTCTAAGACTTACCTGTTGGGTCATTCCCATTTCATTTCGGGTCCTGCCGCTTCCTGGCATTCCGGACCCCGGCCCCTATGGGGAAAAAAGACAAAGACATTGAATGAGCGAATGCAAAGACATTACCCGAACGCTCATCCAGAACTTACCTGTCATTTATTGGAACTGCACGTTTCACTCCAGGTCGGCGCCATATCTCCGGCATTCTGAACCCCGGCCCGTAAGGGGAAAAAGACAGAAGCGTTAGCGCTTGCTGCAATAAGACAATGAACATTATTATTAAGCTTGAACTTTTGAACTTGCTACAGAACTCTTACAGCGCCTTACCTGAATAGTCAAGCTTATTTGAACTCCCATCAAACCTCAATCCAGTGAAGTAACTGGGTTTCAACGCGCCCCTGCATCAGAAGCAGGATGGAGAACTCATCCTTCCAGACCCTAAGGTGAGACTTCACGGGGAATCGAGGAAGGGTATCGTGGAGGGTTAGAAGGGAGTGGGAGGCTTGAGCGTTATTCCGTCAGTAGGTAATACTCCCTTTTCACGCACAGGGGACTATTCCTGCGAGCCAGAGAAGCCAGAGTAGAGGGGCCCTACCTGTCCATCCTCAGAGTCGAGTCCTGCGCTTCACCATTGAAGAAGCATCAGCACTCGAAGCCAGACCTGCGCCTCCGTGGGAATCAGGTGAGCGTGACAACAGGCTTCCTCCGATTGATTTAAACACAATGAATGCAATTGATTTTAAACAGTTTCCTGTTGGTGTGTTGCCTCTTTTCCATCTTGGGCCACTAGACATGCCTTTCTATACCGGTTACTTGTCTACTTTGGGCAGCCATGTTGGATTTCATATATATATATATATTTTACAGGGCCTCTGGTGGCAGCCCTGTAGTTATGGTTAAGTTGCTCAACCCATAGGAAGAGCACTTTTTGGGCAGCTTGTAACTTTGCTCCCCCTGGACGAATCCTACCAAGCTTTGAAAAAAGAAAAATTTTATGGCCCTATCTGATTTTTTTGGCAAGTTTTGTGAGGTTTCATCAATGGGGGGCAAAGTTATATGGGAGTCCCATAAACATTTGTTTCCATATACGCAAAAGAAACAAAAATGCTCTCATGCCAAACCGCATGATGGATTTTCACCACATTTCCGGCAGCAGAGGCGTCTTGGTCCCGAAAGCGTGCTTTTGTAAATTTGGTGTAAATCCATCAGGTAGTTTTCTTTAAAACGGGCTAAAAGTAGGTTAAACAAAAATTGTGATATCTGGGTTCAGTCCGCAGACTCACTTCCCTATTTGGTCTGCGGGCAGGCTACCGATTGGTCGAGGGACCGTTGTGATGTCTGCGAACATCAGACGCGCCCGCCGCTGATTAGATGGTAAAAAGTGCAAGGTGTGTCACATTGTCTGAATCGCCTGCCATGTTGTATCCGCGGATAGACGCTTCTGTCTGTGGGGAAGAGGGCTAGGAAACACATTTTGGGTAATTTGGTGTTGGATAGAGGGGATGGGAAGGGTGGGGGAATAAAAAAATATGTTATTGGGGTTATTTGTTTAGGTGGAAGAAGATCTACGGGACGTGGCAGTCCACGGACACTGCGGTAGTCTGCGGACAGGGTCTTGGACGGGCAGCTTGTTGGTGACTACAAGCAGGCTTTGTTAGGGTAGGGGAGTGGAATGTAGATGATATGCAGATGTTTTGCATAGGTGACACATAGGCCATGCACCTGTGAATCTAGGCACTGGCAAAACCACAGCTGCATAATACAGCCATGCAGCCAAGAATCTGGCAACAACCATTGTAATAATAATGCAGGGAAATTTCTTCTCTGTGAAAGGGACAGTGAGCTGAAGACTTGGTAGAGTCTCTCCCAGGGGTTATTCACCCAAGAACAGGTCATTGGGCTGTGTTCGTGCTGGTAGAGAGATTCAGAGAACCCCCCCTGTTTTGTATAAATTAACTTTGGGTTTCACCCAAAGTAAACAGGGCGATCCAGACATGGACCTCTTGCTCACTGTTCTTAGAGAGGCACAGCTTCTCCTCACTGATAATGCCCAACAAGGTTGAAACATGTGTATGGGGTTGCTGTGGTACTCTTGTTCAGAGGAGAATTGCCTAGTATTTCGGTGCTGGACTGCCCCCTGGGCAGGACAAAGACTGATATGCAGGGAAATTTCTTCTCTGTGAAAGGGACAATGAGCTAAAGACTTGGTAGAGTCTCTCCCAGGTGTTATTCACCTAAGAACAGGTCATTGAGCTGTGTTCGTGCTGGTAGAGAGATTCCCAGACCCCCCCTTGTTTTGCATAAATTAACTTTGGGTTTCACCCTAAGTTAACAGGGCGATCCAGACGTGGACCCCTTGCTCACTGTTCTTAGAGAGGCACAGCTTCAACTCACTGATGATGCCCAACAAGGTTGAAACATGTGTATAGGGTTGCTGTGGTACTCTTGTTCAGAGGAGAATTGCCTAGTATTTGGGTTCTGGACTGCGCCCTGGGCAGGACAAAGACTGATATGCAGGGACATTTCTTCTATGTGAAATGGACAGTGAGCTAAAGACTTGGTAGCGTCTCTCCCAGGTGTTATTCACCCAAGAACAGGTCATTGTGCTGAATTCGTGCTGGTAGAGAGATTCCCCGACCCCCCCTTTGTTTTGCATGAATTAACTTTGGGTTTCACCCTAAGTTAACAGGGCGATCCAGAGGGTGACCCCTTGCTCACTGTTCTTAGAGAGGCACATCTTCACCTCACTGATGATGCCCAACAAGGTTGAAGCACGTGTATGGGGTTGCTGTGGTACTCTTTTTCAAAGGAGAATTGGCTAGTATTTTGGTGCTGGACTGCCCCCTGGGCAGGACAAAGACTGATATGCCGGGAAATTTCTTCTCTGTGAAAGGGACAGTGAGCTAAAGACTTGGTAGAGTCTCTCCCAGGGGTTATTCACCCAAGAACAGGTCATTGGGCTGTGTTTGTGCTGGTAGAGAGATTCCCAGACCCCCCTTGTTTTGCATAAATTAACTTTGGGTTTCACCCTAAGTTAACAGGGCGATCCAGACGTGGACCCCTTGCTCACTGTTCTTAGAGAGGCACAGCTTCACCTCACTGATTATGCCCAACAAGGTTGAAACACGTGTATGGGGTTGCTGTGGTACTCTTGTTCAGAGGAGAATTGCCTAGTATTTCGGTGCTGGACTGCCCCCTGGGCAGGACAAAGACTGATATGCAGGGAAATGTCTTCTCTGTGAAGGGGACAGTGAGCTAAAGACTTGGTACAGTCTCTCCCAGGGGTTATTCACCCAAGAACAAGTCATTGGGCTGTGTTCATGCGGGTAGAGAGATTCCCAGACCCTGCCTTGTTTTGCATAAATTAACTTTGGGTTTCACCCTAAGTTAACAGGGCGATCCAGACGTGGACCCCTTGCTCACTGCTCTTAGAGAGGAGCTTCACCTCACTGATGATGCCCAACAAAGTTGAAACACGTGTATGGGGTTGCTGTGGTACTCTTGCTCAGAGGAGAATTGCCTAGTATTTCAGAGCTGGACTGCCCCCTGGGCAGGACAAAGACTGATATGTAGGGAAATTTCTTCTCTGTGAAAGGGACAGTGAGCTAAAGACTTTGTAGAGTCTCTCCCAGGGGTTATTCACCCAAGAACAGGTCATTGGGCTGTGTTCGTGCTGGTAGAGAGATTCTCAGACCCCCCCTTGTTTTGCATAAATTAACTTTGGGTTTCACCCAAAGTTAACAGGGCGATCCAGACGTGGACCCCTTGCTCACTGTTCTTAGAGAGGCACAGATTCACCTCACTGATGATGCCCAACAAGGTTGAAAAACGTGTATGGGGTTGCTGTGGTACTCTTGTTCAGAGGAGAATTGCCTAGTATTTCGGTGCTGGACTCCCTGGGCAGGACAAAGACTGAATTTCTTCTCTGTGAAAGGGACAGTGAGCTAAAGACTTGGCAGAGTCTCTCCCAGGGGTTAATCACCCAAGAACAGGTCATTGGGCTGTGTTTGTGCTGGTAGAGAGATTCCCAGACCCCCCCTTGTTTTGCATTGTTATAATAAGTCTTCGGCGGGCAGTTGGAGAAACATGTTTGGGGTTATTTGATGACTATAAGAGGGCTTGGCAGAGTAAGGGAGTGGAATCTAGGTGATGTGGGGATATTGGCATATGTGAAAAATAGGGTTGGCAGTCTACTTTAATGTCTGCAGATGTAATTTCAATTGGGAAGTTACGGGTAAGTTGTAGTCTCGTGGGTGTGGCCACTGGCCAGATTCTTGGGTGCATGGCTCTATTATGCTGTGGTGGTTGTGTGCATGACCATAGGCCGTAGGCCATGCACCCAAGAATCTAGGGACACACTGAGTGTTATTGCAATATGTTGCAGAAATTGTTTCCATTTTGTTTCATTTATTTATTACAAATTCCACACAGTACTGTTGTAAATGTATACATGCATTTATTCATTTTACTTGAAATGGTGCTGAAATTAAGTTTTAAACGCATTGCATTTTGCCATTTTTCATTTCATGTACATGCCATGTTTTAGTAACATAAATGCAGTTTTCGTTTTGAGTTATAGTTGTGGGAGTTTTAGTACAACTTTGTTAGTGGGAGAAGTGGTTCTAAAAGTGACAGAATGAAAGAAGAAAATAACACTTTGTACATTACAATGGGTGATATGGGCAAGTATGCATGTCTTGGTAATATATTGAACTTTTACACAGGATCTGGCAGTTAAAAATGCTGTCGAAATGTTTGAAATGTGGTTTTCTTTTCTTTCACAAAATACATAAACAGTGCTGCTGAAATTGGAAACATGTGTTTTGAAACTGTTATGAAAATGCTCATTAAAAGAAAAATTTTCAAGCACACAGCATTGTAAGTAACTGCCACTTGATGTCAGGAGGTGGAACAAATGAGAGTATGATTATTGAGTAGGTTATGCAGGGTAAGTGGCAGGAACCCTGTTTATGTGCATTTGTAAAAGAGTTGAAAATATACTTTTCAAAATGTATGCATACTTGTACTTTGTGTTGATGGATACAAATGTGGTTGAATCTGCAAATAGAAGTCTTGGAGATGTTTATAGTAGTGTTTGATGCAGGTGGTTGTGAATAACAGAAGACCTGTACTATGAGTGTTCAACAGTACATCTGAAGTGTTGAACTGAGATGACAGAGTTAGATGTAGAGTTTTTGGATGTGATTGGTGGATTGGTGTGTGACTGCTTGACAGTAACCAATGAGGAAGTACTGCAACAATTGAAGTGAAAAGGGAAGAAGGGCTGCCCTGAGTTACAGGGTCCGCGGACACCGCAGTAGTCCACGGACAGGGCGTGCAGCATCTGGGTCTTTTCAGGATGCCTGGCAAGGAAAGGGGACTCTGGGGATTAGCCAATCAGTTCTTCTGGTTGTGCTTTATAGGAAGAGAGGGTAGTTGTTTTTTTCATTGCTGTGTGTAGTGAAGATGGCTGTGGTTGCAGAGATGAAAAGCCTTACTGTGTGGATGGTGGGAGATTGTTTTATGGTTCATTTGCAGAGGTACACAGAAATATGTGGCATTTCTCCTTGGATTGCACGGAGTGGAAGTTTGTTTATGTGGTGTCCCTGAGTGAAACTTGAAGAGTTTATTTGCACTTTTCAAAAATATGGCTGTGTTCCAAACTCCAGATGTCATTGTGGTGCATTGTGGAGGAGAGAGTTTGGGGTACATTACTGCAACAAGTTTGCAGAGTGCTGTGAAAGAATTGCTGACGGCACTAATGGAGCTCTTTCCACATTAACTGATATTTTCACATAAACCACCTAGGGCACTATGGACCTGCCCCAATGTCTTCTGTGCTCAACAAAATGCCAGAAGGTGCCTTGTCAACAAAGGGGTATCTACATTTTTTAACAGTGTTGGGATGTCATTGATCCCAAATGAGAATGTTCTGGAGGATGGTGGATGTGCTTTGTTTAGTGATGGCATCACTTTTACAGATTGTGGCAATGCAATCTTTCTTGCCAATATTCAGAATGCTCTTAGAAAGTTCTTGTGAAATCATGTACAGTGCATCTCAGTAGGTATAGCAATAAAAATCTGAAAAGCCCCAAAAAAACTAAATGCAAAACAAAAAGGTTATTTTCAAAGGCACCACTAAAGAGCAAATAACTAACATTGCGTTTAATTTCTCTTTCAACCCTCTTGATTTGGTCGATCTGTCCGCGGACCACATCCAGGTCTTTTGAGGATGCCAGGCATGGAAATGGGACTCTGCTGCTGAGGGCATTGGCCAATAAGGTTTCCTGGGTGTGGTATGCAAGGAGAGAGTTTGGCAGAAGGTGTGTTTGCTGGGAGGAGTTCAGATGGCTATGGCTATGGCTATCTCTTTCAGGAGGCAAGGTGGGTGGATGTTGGGGGACTTGTGGATCCATTGGATGAAGGTGTAGGCAAAGCAGTGTGAAGTGGAGGAAAATCTTGGATTTCATGATGTTCATGTGGAATGGTATGGAGTGTGCGGCATTAAGTGGGTGGACTTGCTTCCATTTAGTGTCAATTTGGCCACACTCATCATGCTGACATTATTATTGTTCATTGTGGAGGGAACAGTTTGGGTAATGGAAATGTATTGCGGTTTGCAATGAAGGAGACATTTGGCAAAATGAAGGAAATGTTCCCGAACTGTCAGCTATTTCTTTCTTGCATTTCCCAGAAACAGATGTGGATGCTCTCCAGTTCATTTGGTCTGCAAATGGAGAAAGCGAGGCGCAATGTCAACAAGTCTGTGTGTGCATTTTTGGAAGATGTTGGAATGATGTCTTTCCATAATGAAAATATTAAATTTGGCATTGCCAATATTTTCCACAGAGATGGAGTTCATCTTACTGATGCTGGTAATCAGCTCTTTTTGCGAAATATTCTAAATGCTTTGAAGCACATTTTGTAAATATAGAAAGCATTTTGCATTTTGCAGTAGGTGAACATAAAATGTATGCAACCGTGGCGAAAACAGAAGGCCTACTGTTTAGAAGTTGAAAGAAGAAATTTAGTTCAGTAGAATGTTGCTTAGTTTTCTTTAAAACTTGAATAAAACTTTTAAAAACAAAAAATACGAAAAATGTCTCTTTTCAGAGCCACCACTTTCCCACGCAAAAGACATGTTTTTGATGAAACCACCACCAACATTTTTAGATATCTGTAGACAACCGCGCTGTCTGCGGACTTTGCAGGCTGCGTAGGGGCCTGTAACTTTATTCGTTACTTCTATTTTTGAACTGTGAAAGGTGACTCTGAAAAGAACCATTTCTCAATTGTTTTTGTTTTATATTTTTTTGGCTTTTTTTCACAGCAGATACAAGGGAGGGGCGGGGAGGGGCGGGGAGGGGAGGGAGGAGGGGGAAGGGGCACCAACCACAGGGATGAAGGGGCAGTTGGAGAGAGGAAGATGTTGGGTGAGCCTTAATTAGATAGGGGACAGTTTTCTCATGCTCCCTGACAGCAGTCTCGAAAGCACTTCGAAACTGCCCCCCCTGCAGAGCGGTGTGTCACAGTACATACAGAGCACTGTCACCCTTGAAAGGTATCGGTCGACTGTGTCATGTATGGCCTGCAAGACTTTCTAAGGGATTCTCTGCCCCACAGGAGTGTCTCTTGTGATGGCAGAAGTGGATGATGAGGGTGTGATAGTGGATGTGAACCTACTTCCCCTTTCAAATGGTACGACCTTTCACACTGCTCCCTTGTGATTCAACCTGATGTGGCGCTGCAAGGAGGTAGCTATAAAGACCCGGTTTTCCACGACTGAGTACAACCTTGGACTCACTGCATCTAACCTTGTCCGCACAAGCCTTAGGTACCCCCCCAATGGTGGTAAAATGCTTCCACACATTGGGAGACAGTGGGAGGGATTTCCATTACCTCGTCCTCATCCTCCTCTTCATCCACCTCTGTATCACCATACCTATTCCCCTCTCCAGGCCCTCCAGATGTTGGTGGTAGTGGGGCAGCTGCAGCAGTAATGGAAGCCATTCTCAAAAGTACAACGCAATATCCCAATCAGCAGCAGGTGCTCATTCCTGGACAGCCAGAAACACAATGAGGAGCAGTAGTGGGTGGGTCCCTTTAGAGGGGCTGTCTGAAGACGGCAAGACCGTCTGCCGACACTTCGATCCACATTTTGGGCTCAAAAAGTTATAAAAAGTTGTCAGAACAACTAAAACTTGGTCTAGGAACTCTGCAAGTGTGAAATCTCAGCTTAAAACACCCTGGATTGGACATAAATGCAGGTTTTTTTAAGTGTCCAGGGGTACATACAGTGTCCGCGGATACTCCCAACCCGCAGCGCGGTTGTGGTCACATGGTGACATTCCTGGATGAACGCGTATAGGACGGCTGTCCTGCAGACACCTATTGCACGGAAGATGTCCGTAGGACAGTGGTGAGGTCCCCAAACTAATTTAAAGTGTGACACATGCGAGCGGACTGGTCCGGACAGGCGCAGTGTCCGGGGGCACAATGGGATCAGTTGTGCGTGTGTGCCAGTGTCCGTAGGACAGGGGTGGAGTCCCCAAACTAATAAAAGTGCAACACGTATGAGCGGACAGGACCAGACAGGCGCGGTGTTCAGGGGCACAGTGAGATTAGGCACGCATGCGTCCAGGTGTCTCCAGGACAGGGGCGGAGTCCCTGAACTAATTAAAAGTGCAACACAACAGTGCAGACATGTCCGGACAGGTGCAATGTCCGGGGGCATCTCCATTTTAGTTACGGACAGCCTGGACAGCCACACAGTACACAGACTCCAAGTGGGGCTTTTAAAAAAAAACATACCAACAGTAGACCCACATATTTATTAAAAGAAAAACATACAAGGAATTAGAAAAGAGATTGGGAATCCGAATGGAAAACAAACATGGGGGAATTGGGGTTTTCAACGCACTGTTCATGAGGGGAGGAAGGGATTGAGGCTTCAACGTAGCATCTTTGATTTAGGGATTTGATGGGGATGATTGGTTGGGACAGGGTGAATGGGTACAGGTACAAGTGGGGCAGTGGTATCGGATATTTTCTTAAACATGATTTTTAACAAATGTCATCAACTATATCAGGTATCATATCAACTGTTCAAAATGATTGTTTAATTCATCCATTTTTGCAGATATGTTTAGTAGTTCATTTTCTGCATTTGGAATTGGGGGATGTCTGTGGCCATCTTCTTGGTCATTTAATGGTAATTCGGGCCACTTCACTTTCTTCATTTGCACTATGTACTGTTAAAAAGAAAACCATGTTTTAGTACCATGTCAAACATTTTGCATCACGTTTTTTTCTGGTTTATAAATGTATTCTGTACCATTAGACTTGTTTTCTTCACTCATTTCATCATGGGGGAAATGTTGCTCCAACCACTCCAGGGTGCTTGCTATTTCTTACAAGTAATTTACACATAATACATTTTAATGTTACAGTAGGAAATATAGTGTACTCACTATTTTTGTAAGGGTTTCTTCTGGGTAACTCTGAGTCGCTTGTGAGTGTGTATGCAAGGTTCCACTGAGGTAATCCTGTTAGATGTACAGTTCACCTTTGTGCTTGGTGCATTCCATTATGTTGTGTAACCTATGAAAATGTACTTCTGTTTTCTTAAGTACAGAATTTGTATACATATTTATTTTTGGGATGTGCTACATATATCTCTTTTTGTTTAAAGTACATGTATTTGCCCGTTGTAAAATACAACAATGTAAGGTAACCCCTGATGCTCCACGTGCAGGTATGTTGACATTCAGTACAGCACTCTGAACTTCAGCCACAAGCAGAATCTATTTTTGAATTTCAACCTAGAGCTTCGGCCATGCCGCATGCCCCAAAAAGTAACTCAGAGTAGGCATTCAGCCTTGCCGAGGTCCAGTCCCATTGTCCATGCACCAAATTTATATCACTATTTTTTTGTGCATACATTTGGTCACTATGGAAAAATACAATACAACATATATTTGCAAAACCATGCTTTTAGGTCCTTGCTGAAGCTCCACGCACATGTCTGTTGTCAGTAAGTACAGGACTTCAGGCTGTAGCAGCAAGGAGAATATGTCTTCCCATTTAAACATAGGGTTCAGCCATGCTGCATGCCCCAATAATCAAATCAGAGCACACGATTATCAAGTAATTGCAGAGAGGTAGATTAAGTAGATCACTGTGCTTCATCTAATACTTTAAATAGATTACCATGCTGCAGGTGGTGAAGCCTTGTTCACCTTGGCACTGGGTTATTCAATAAGTAACTATTGTCATGTTGAAGTAGTCTTCAAAACCACTCTTGATGTTATATTTATTGTTATAAGTCAGCCGAAACGTAATTCTACTCTCTAGAGTCTTTCTCAAGGCATGTGAATTGTGGGACAGTTATTCCTGTTACGGTTGTGGAAATTAGTCCAACATCAATAGCAATATCTTGTCCCACTATGGTCGCAAGTAAGGGTGGGCACCTGGTTCGGTGTGCCTGGCAATTATCTGCTGATTAGCATTGTCTCAGAGTGTATGCAGCGATAGTCAAAGCGATCTGTTGATGCAATCTTGTGCAGCACATAGGGCTGTAGCCACGGGCAGAATTCTAGCCACAGACAGAATTTATTTTCCCATTCAAACCTATCCTGATTTTGAAACACTTCAACAAATAGCCAGTCCCTGGTGGCCATGCCCACTTTAATCCCATTGTCAGTCCTTCGTCAGTCATGGCCAGTAGCCAGATTTTTACTGAGCCATGTTCTTTGGCCATGACTTGGAGAATCTGGCCACTGCCCATCGCCACAGGCCATGACTCGGACAATCTGCCCACTGCCCATGGCCACCGGCTATACCTCAGTCACCAAAGGGATATCACTATTTTTTGTACCTACATTATGACACTTTTGTACGTACATAAAATAGTCGTATAATTTAGCTCCCAGTTGACAAAATCCATTCAGACTTATAGAAAAATTCAAGGTGGGGTCTAAAAATGTTCAATCAACCCCCTCTGATTTTGCCCCCACTTCACAAAATCCCACCAAGCTTTGCAAAAGAAATTCAAATTTGAGTGTTAAATCATTTTGTACATGTTTGTGCAGATTCATGAAGTGGCACCAAATTTATAAGCATTTCAATTATTTTGGGAGCCCCCTCTCATTATGTTCCCTCTTTGCACCAAACTTTGTAGAACCATTCAAGGTCAGATCTAGAATGATATCACAAAATTTCATGCAGTTTCATTCAGTGGCGCCAAAGCTACAAGACATCCAAAAACTGCATTTCACCAACCCTTTAATGCAAAAATATGCATGGATTCCCCCGAACATCTGAGATGTTCGCGAACATTACAGACCTGTCCTCAATTATCAGCAGACTTCAGAGGTGGAAAACCACCAATTTGTTCGGCTTTTATGGCCCTATCCCATCCCATCCTCATCATCCCTTGCCTCCCCAGATATTGTTTCATTAGTTTTAGTGAAATATTGTGCTTTTTAATATGTGTTTACTACGATGTTCGCGAATACCGGCCACTATCCGTGAATCCAACATGGTGGGCATTCCCAAAAATATGACGCACCTCACGCTTTTCACCATCAATCAGCGGTTACGTCCGATGTCCACAGATTTCACAACAGTCACTGGACCAATCAGAGGCATGTCTGCCGACCGAACAAGGAAGTGAGTCTGCGGAAGGAACCCAGATATCACGATTTGTTATAACCTTTTTTTAGCCATTTAAAAAATAAATACTGGACGGATTTACACCAAATTTACAAAAAACATGCTTTCAGGACCAAGTCACTGCTCCTGCCGTGAAGAGGTTTGGGCTGTAGGCATGAGCAAAAGTTGTTTCCATTGCGTCCATGAGGAAACCACATATTTTGGGACCCCCCTGTAAGTTTCGTCCTGGATGAAACCCCATTTTTTCCAAAGTTTAGTGAGGATTCGTCCGGGGGGGTGCGTTATAACAGCTCAAAAAGTGCTCTTCCTATGGGTTGAGCAACTTAACCTTAACTACATGACTACATGGCCACTACCGCAGGGCCTGTAATGTCCCTGGCAGTAGACCAAGCATACACTCTTCTGAGATGGATTATGAAGTAGGACACCTTTTACTTTGCATTGTGTATACAATGATGGTAGATGGGGCATCAGGCGGCCACAAAACAAGTTCCCCATCTGCATCAATCATGGAGAATTTCCATGCATCATAACTCAGACACCAACCAAAGGATTTGCCAGATTTCATTCTATTCCAATGGACACCTTGCCATGCATGTATTCACCACGTGCATATTTATAACAAATGATTTAACAGTTCAAAGTGACTTAACTAGCAGAATATATACATTAATTGATTGCAACAAAAGAAGTGCATACTGCACGCAGAGCTGGCCACTAGGGAAATGCACGTGATTCTCAAGTGTGCAAACATACTTTCCAGTTCTCTGATTCGCTCTCGGTTAAAACACCTATTCTGGCAACATTCATGTATCAAAAAGAACCTGTCATTTATGACTACACCACTTGGAGAGAAGACCTCAGCTACATGCTCCTATTTCGGTATTTGGGACCCGTGGCTCCCTAATTAAGGGTACTTGGCAATTACAGTCCCTAAGACTATACTGCCAGCAGAGAGCCCACTTTCACATTTCTTACAAAGTTTGAGATGTTTGCTCCTGGAGTGGGGAAAGAGGAAGGTTTGAAAGATTGGTGATACAAGTTGTAGGCGTATGTGGTTCTTAAAGACCATTTTCCATTCAAAGCACAAAGGCACTTCCTTGCTTCATGCGTTCACAGCTGCAGTTAAAGCTCACACAAAGTAGCAGTGTGTATGCCAGGCTGACCCCTTTTCCAAAGATGCTGACTTTTAGATCAGCAGGTCTGACACCCAATGGCCTAATAATTTCAATAAAGTCTGAGGGCTCTCCCCACCCCATGACATGGACGCCTCCAGGCTGTAGGCCTCCAAGTATTGAGGTGGAGGTAACCCTATGACTTCAAAAAAGAAATAGTTTCTTTTTGAAGTCACTCTGCTGTCAGAAAGACATTATTTCTATTATGGTTCAGTCCTTTAATGGAAATAATTTCTTTATAAAGTCAGAGTGACTTTAAAAAGAAACCATTTATTTTTTAAGTAATAGGGCTCCGCTCCATCCCACGACAGGGAGGCCTCCAGATCCGCTGCAGATGACAGGAACCAGTGTTCCTGGCTGCTGCAGGGGGCTGAGGACTCGTTCCCTGGACCAACAGATTAAATGTAAGAAAATGTATTTTCTTTAAATGTGTGTTTGTGCATGGAAGTGTGTGTGTGTATATGTATATATAATGAAATGTGCATGAATGAGTGAGTGCATGATGTATGCATGGCTGCCTGGGTGTGCCTGTGTGAGTGTATGGTGAAAGGGTACCCACTTAAATGTATGGGTGGCTGCCTGGGTGTGCCTGTATGGTTAAAGGGTGCACACTTAAATGAATGGATGGCTGCCTGGGTGTGCCTGTATGGTGAAAGGGCACAGACATAAATGTTGGGAGGCTGGGGCGGGGGCAAACTTATTTGTGTGGGGTCAACTAACTTCTTTACGCATTCTAATGAGACTATGCTAGTGCAGCTTCAATGTTACAAGCAGTTAACTCTCTCCTTCAAGTCCGAAACCACCCACTTATGGACTGCTTTGAGAATGAGCAGTCTCCTGTTCCCTCTCTACTATTCCAATCACTCCTCTGGCATGCAAGTACTAAACCCACATCACAATTTCAACTCCCTAAAATGTATTATGCGTTTGAACGCAGGTACTAACAGTGAAAGGCCTTACATTAGTAATTGCTGGGCCTTGGTTGATGGCGAAACCCAGTGTTGGGGGTCGCCTGCCATGGCCATCCGGCAGGCGCCCCCGGGTGCTGGTTCCTCGCAGCACACCACAGGCCCAGTGCCTGTGGGGGTTTGGGGCCTGCCATGGACATCGGGCAGGCCCCGTGGCACTATGGGACACCAGCGCCATCGGGGTGGGGGGCACAGCCTGCCAGGCTCCTGACCATGCGGACCTCTGCCACCGTCCTGGCATGAGGGTCCCATGGCAACAGGGCCTTCAGGCCTGTGCCGCCCCGTGTAGGCGTCCGGCCTACATCAGTAAATGAGACACGGACTCAGACCAACCTCTTACGGAGTCTGCAGCCGTTCTGCCTCACGTGCCTGCAGGGGCTCCTTTTATTAGCTTGGGCCATGACACAGTCATGGCCCATCTTAAAGGGGCAATACACGTGGGAGGGACACATCCCCTTAAAGGGGCAATACACACACAGGAGGGTCACCCATCACACTCCACCTTTTTCATAAAAATAAACAAACATTGCTGAGGCATACATGCATCCCCCCTGTTACAGAACGACAAACTACTAACCAATTCTACACACACTCAGCGGGTGACAGTCGATCTCAGTGAGCTGCCGGAGAAATGCAAGTAGTTCTACCAGTCTACAAAACCCTTTATTAACCTGGGGTTCGGAACAGCAACTGCCGGACCAAGGCCATGATTGGCGGCTGGCACCACATGCACACCCTGCAACGGCGGGACCCCAGCTTCACATTATAGTTCTTTACTGCGACCGATTGAAACATGTAGTTACTATGCCGGTTCACAGCATCAAAGCACACAAGATTACTGAGTCCTCTTTAAGCAATTGCAGGACCACAGACCAGGTCGCCTTTCATCAGCGTCGGTTCAGGAGTCACTTCCAGAGTCCAGGTCCATCGATGGCATAATTCACGGCCGGTAAAACCGCACCTGGCAGGTGGTGCCAGGGGCCACATCGGCATAGGTCCTTTATGTTGTGGGCAACTCATGCAGGAGTCACTTCCCCCAGATCCAAGTCCCTTGATGGTACAGAGCACAGCCGGCAAAGCCGCACCTGGCGGATCCCAGGGGCCACATCGGCATAGTTCCCTGTTGTTCAGAGCAGGGCAGTGAAACGCAGGTCGCAGGGCGTCCATGCTGCTCCTGACGCCGTTAATGGGAGACGTTGTGGGACGGTGCTGTAGGTCGGGACAAGGGGTAACAGGATATCACTTACCCCCTTGCCCGCGGTGCTCCCTCAGTCAGGAGTGTCTCCTTCCTCCCGGAGTGCCAGAGGGCGACAAGCACTCCTGATGAGCTGCAACCCATGCCCTCCCTGTTGCACTGCTTCTTGGTGTTGGTTCGGTCAGACATTAGTTGTTGGCCGAACTCGGGGGGGGGGGCAGGAGGCACCGCCCCCAAACCCACGTTGGCATGGTCTTACGATGGTATGGCAGGGAGGGCGACACCAGTGGCCGGCAGTCCTGGAACCTTGGCGGCTAGATATCGAGGCCACCTGTGGGATAGGCAGGGTGGCTGTGAATTCCAAACAGCATGAGGGTGGAAGTCCCACATTGGCCACAGTTGGTGTTGGGTCCGTGCCATACTCCGGTAGCATAGGGCTGCCTTTTGTGCACCGAGTCCTCCTTGTGCCCTGCCGAAGCGGCAGCGTCCCTGCTTTAGGCTTCACCAGAGTCATCTGAAGTGGAAGGAGCCGCTGCCCTCCTTACACCGATTGATGACCCTCTAAAACCGGGTGGAGACAGCAGTCCACTTTTAAGACGGTCATTTTCGCAGCAGAAGCATGTGCAGCTGGGTGACAGTGTCTCAGGCAAGATACCACTGAGGGGCACCACTAAGCCATTTTGCTCTCACCTGCTCTGAGCATCGAGGGCAGGCATACTGTTGACACTCCGATCGCCGAACAAATGGGAACACCCACCACCACGCACATCTCTCCATGCCTTTGCCACAGCATCGAGTTCTCCCCAGTCACCGTCTTCCGGCCGCAGCTGTAGGGGCAGCACCAGCATGGTAGATGCCAACACTCAAAGTCACTTGGGTTGGGGGCGCACCTGTCACTCACTCTGGACTGGATCAGTCTATCATCTGCTGATCGGCAGCCTTTTATCTTCTCTGCTCCTCAGGTTGGTCCGGGCTGCAAACGAAACCCCGAGACGTTTTCCATTCCCAGCAGCGGGTGCTGCAGGGTTTGTGCCGGCTCCATCTTCGCAGCCCCGGCAATGCCGCCAGGGTTTGCAGGCCGGCTGCCTCCCTGGCCTCCCAGGCCTCCACCGCCGGGCCCAGGATTGTGCTGGGGGCGGCTGCAGGTGTTCACTTTGCTCCTACCAGAGCACGGCAGTCTCACTTCGAATCGGGTCACCTTCTCCATGACACCGCTGCAGGGCTCGGGATCAGGCTGGGCCTCATTTCACTGCCTGTCTGCTCGCTTGGTTGCGGCATCAGCCGTTACGTCTCTTTGCGGTTCACGGGGAGGGGCAAGCACAGCTTCTCCATGTTTCGCTTGTGGAACGCCACCAGGGGCACAATGAGGGTTCCTGTTAGAACAACTTTCGCTAGTGGAGCACCTCCCTCCTTTTCAGCAGATAGCCCCAGATTGCGGTATGGGAGGGGCAGCAGTGTTTCCCTCTGCCCTGGTGGAGGTGCTTGGGCAGCAGGCGCACACCCGAGGTGTAGTCCGGGTGTTCTTTTTCCATTCAGTGGGGGTTGCCGCGTTAGGCAGGTTGCCGCCTGCCTCCACAACATGGAGAGGCATGCTGGTGCAGGCCGTCTCATGCCCCTTCACACGGCGAGTCCACCACCTCCCGTCTTCTTGTTCGCCATGACCGACATGCCGGCCTCCTCCATGCATGCAGCGGGTGCTGCGGGGAGCCGGTCGTTGTACCCCACACGCCCGGCGGGTGCCCCAGGGACAGCCCACACTGCGGGGCCTCCAGGCGGATCCCCACCCCAGCTGCACGAGAACCCTCTATTTTGAGGACCGCTGCCAGGGGAACAGGATTGCCAGTAGGGCGCTGGCATGGCCCGCACCCCCTACCCCATCCGGGGACCAGGGTAGCACAACTCCTGGGTGTGCGGCGGATGTCGCGGGGGTGGAGAGTGCCACTCTCACTCCTTCACTTCTTCGTGGCGGATGCCACAGGGGCTGCAGGCTGGCTCCTCCCCTGGCCGCACGAGCACCCTCGCTGCTGAGGGCCGTGGCCAGGGAGGACCCACACCTCTGAGCCCTGCTGTCTTCCAGCATGCATCCTTTCCTTTTTTTTTTTTTTTTTTGTTTTCCGCCGCAGCAGGCCCGGATTCTGGATGGGCTGCCGCTGGCAAAAGTTCCCTTTTGCAATTTTTTTTCCCGATGTTGTGAGGCCTCGGGTGGGGAGGGGCTGCTCACCCTCCTCCCCACACGGCGGATGCCGCCTTCAATGGTGGGCGGGCAACTTCCCTCCCTCAGACGGCAGGGGAACACCAGCTCCTCAACGTGGCGGCCGACGCCGCGGGGCAATCTCGCTCCACGCGGGGTGGGGGCGCAGACCCACACCCCCCAGCATACATCTGACACCGGAGGAGGGGCAGCTCCACACCACACTACGGGGCACGCAGGGCCCTTACTCCTCGTCGCCATTGTTGGGAGTCGCCTGCCATGGCCATCCAGCAGGCGCCCCCGGGTGCTGGTTCCTCGCAGCACACCACAAGCCCAGTGCCTGTGGGGGTTTGGGGCCTGCCATGGACATCGGGCAGGCCCCGTGGCACTATGGGACACCAGCGCCATCGGGGTGGGGGGCACAGCCTGCCAGGGCTCCTGACCATGCGGACCTCTGCCACCGTCCTGGCACGAGGGTCCCATGGCAACAGGGCCTGCAGGCCTGTGCCGCCCCGTGTAGGCCTGCGGCCTACATCAGTAAATGAGACACAGACTCAGACCAACCTCTTACGGAGTCTGTAGCCGTTCTGCCTCACGTGCCTGCAGGGGCTCCTTTAATTAGCTTGGGCCATGACACAGTCATGGCCCATCTTAAAGGGGCAATACACGTGGGAGGGACACATCCCCTTAAAGGGGCAATACACACGCAGGAGGGTCACCCATCACAACCAGACGCCGTTTAACATCTGTGTCCTGTTTTGTCCGGCAACAGCTCTGTAGGTCACAGGGGCTGCAGGCTGCCTCCTCCCCTGGCCGCACGAGCACCCTCGTTGCTGAGGGCCGTGGCCGGGGAGGACCCACTGTACCGGACACCTCTGAGCCCTGCTGTCTTCCAGCAGGCATCCTTTCCTTTTTTTTTTTTTTGCTTTCCGCCGCAGCAGGCCCGGATTCTGGATGGGCTGCCGCTGGCAAAAGTTCCCTTTTGCAATTTTTTCACTTTTTTTTTTTTCACTTTTTTTTACGAAAATTGCTGCTCCTCCCCCTCCGCGGTGGATGTCGCTTCACATCTTCTTTGCGGGGGGGGGGCCCGCACCTCCTCCCCATCGCCGTTTAACATCTGTGTCCTGTTTTGTCCGGCAACAGCTCTGTAGGTCAGCCTGGCCGAGTCAACATAGCCCAAAATATTTTAGGGGACAGAGGGCTGCAGCCTAGTTCGCTCAATGCTGTTTCAGAACTGCTTGTATTCAATGCCTTGATTCCTTTTTGGTAATCTGCATTACTCCCAGCCCTATACTTCCTCGTACCAGTACTTGTGTATGAGGCACTTTGCCTCATACACAAATACTGGGATGAGGTAGCGGTACATGGAGTTAGCGCCTGGTTTAAATTGATGTAATCTGCATTACTCCTAGTTACACTCTTCCTCGTCTCCGTACTTACCTATGGGGTACAGTGCTACCAACATCAGCCTCAAACAAAGCCTTGTGCTTGCTCCACTTCTTTATAATACTTACGTGGAAAATTTTGATAAATACATATGTTAATATCAAAGCTTTCCACCATAGCTCGCCGGTGTCACCAATCTCGTGGATCTGCTATGCAGATTTTACAGGGGTGTAGAGTCAAAGGCTTCCCTGGCCAAAGGCGTGACAGGGGGTCAACAGGGCCTTGCAAGAGAGCTATGTAACTATATATTTTTCTTCTGCTATGCAGATGACACCATATTAATTGATCAAACACCTGTAGGTCTGCAGCAATCAATCAGTGCTGACTCATACATTTATCTGGGACTACCCTTTAAAGCTCACCCTACTTTACTATCCTATAAGGAAAACTTCACTGCTAAGATACTCAGGAAATGCCAATTGTCAAAAAACTAGTGCCTAGTGTTATGTATGGATTGGAACCCCTATACGCGAGACGCGTATCATGGCCAAACGACCTTGAAGGCAAGCTTCTGCGCTCCTTATTGGGTCTCCCTAGATCAGTGTCTGTAGAGTCCTAACGCTTAGAACCTGGCCTTCCATCTTTAGCATGCTGTACAAGACTGTTTGCTGGCTCTGTTTGAGTTGTGAAGCATATTTCCTATAAACGCCGCCGTCTTGCTTATTAAAACGTACTAATCCTCGTTTCTGGACGAATATACCTCTGGAAGGAAAGTAGTGCCGCCTATGTAATGCATGTCTTGCGTCTGCTAGGCATATTTTAACAAACTGCCATCACCTTGCAAAGCAATATACAAGAGGATATGGCAGCTTCTGCCACAACTTGTTGGCCCAGATCAATTCTGGGCCACTTTATATTCCTCTGACTCACTTTTCAGAACGGGTGCGGCATATTACGAATGGAAAGTTACATTACCTAAATTAGTGTCCATATAGATTTTGTGTGTCACTTTCACAAGTGATATGATTGTGTATTGCATATTATTTGTATTATTAATTTTTATCGTTCTTCACATAAAACACAAATGAAGCTCTTCTTGTTTACACTTGTAATCATATGTTTGTATAATTTGTTTAAATACCTGCTTTTATAATGTTATATTTTCATATGCAGTGCAAAATGCTTGATATAGCTACATGCACTTAATATTTTTTATAACATACCATAACATATCTTCGAAGATTGACTTAGAGTTATTTAATCATGCAAATTCCACTTCATTGTTCTTGTCCTTTTGGTGGGTCGCTAGATAATTTACATAACTAACCAGTTCCTGAGTATTTGTTTTCAGTGCTACACAATATGGCACTAACGGACATAATGCAATGTGTTTTTATCATTGTATCTTTGGTTTTAGAACATTTCAATGCCATGGTTGTATGTATATATATATATATATATATATATATATATATATATATATATATATATATATATATATATATATATATTAACAATTTGCAGATGTCTTATTTCTATTTAGATGAGACATTTTTTTTTCTTGGGGTTCACATTTCCTTGTCGCTATTGAGGAATATTTATTTAAGACTACCTGTTAATTCCATACATGTAAACATTGGCATTTGATGTACAATACGTATGCAACAAGGAAATAGAATTGTAAACCAAGTTACCACCTGCTAACTCATTTACCAACCGTTGGCACACTTTGCTAAATGAGGCCTAAAGGGTGCAATATAATTGTCTTTGTATCAGATGAGAATTTAAATTCCCTTCGGAATCCTATTGACTCTTTTAACCTTGCCTCCCGAAGCTTTAGAAAATGCAGAAGCTGATACTGCAGGTTTTATATTTATAATGATTAATTAATTCTGCACTGAGCAATGTTCTTGACTGCAAGAACAAAATCCACTTTGGAAAACATAAACGACAGCTTGACTAAAATAATTAACACCGCCCTGGTAGGATTGGGATGTGCTCTTTTGCACTGGCGTGCATCAGAGAATTCATTTAATAATAATTCTGATTAACGAGAAGATGCTCAATCAGAATAAATAAAGCTTGAACGTGTGAATGTTGTGGGAGGGTACATGTAGAAAAAAGTGCATATCCGCACAAAGAGCACTGGTATTTCACGCTACTCTCTTTATTACAGTAAATATTTGTTAATGGATCAATCAAAGCTCTTAATTATTGTTTGACTTGATTTTTTATGCAAAACATAAGCATTCTTAGATGATAACCTTTGAGGTAATGTGGCCTTTCTGTCCTTCTGCTTGAAGTCAGTAAATCTGTCTTAGAGTACAGAAAATGTAAATGTTCCGTTTTTAGATGCCACTTAATACTATAGTTTGCTTTGTTCCTAAGTCTTCCCAATCTGTGTAGGTAAATAGACTGTAAAAAGGGGATGTCCCAGGCTCATACAATGTGATCAAGGAAGGGCACTGCATTATAACGTGGACTATTTGGGCTTATTGTTGACACATTGACCAAGAACTGCAACACATTTCTCCCAAATTCAGTATTTTGGGGGAAAGTGGGTGAGTAAGTAAGTGAGTGGGTGAGGCGTTGAGAGGTTATTGAGGCAGAGCAGGAACTAGTCAATTTAGCATCATTCAAAATTCAGGGGAGAACAATGTTACCAGGCCTTTGGGCAAACCATGTGTGTGGGATGTTAAATAGAAAGCATACTAAAATATATTTCATTAAAGTAAAATGTATTTGTGGAAAGCAAAACATAAAAACAAATAGAGAAACTGAAAAATGCAGGGAACCTTTGCAAGCAACATTCCGTAGTAAGTAGATGTATCTAGGGAGTTTGTGTCCATTTGTTCATGTATTTATGTATGATAATGTTATATTTCTTTCTCCATAAGCTATAGCAAACATCTATATATATATTCAGTAAAAAAAACTTTGTTAAAGGGACGTTATGGTTAAGTTGCGCTATGACATTTGTGATGTCATCTTTGATGTCCTGGGTGCTAGTGTTAGCAGTGCACGGTGGCGCGAGTTATGGTTGCTTATCTTACCATAACTGCCGAATTTCAGGGGAGTTTCGGTTTTACTTTGAACCATAACGTCCCTTTAACAAAGTTTTTTCACTGAATTTTATAGGTTTTTAGTAGCGCAACTTAACCATAACGTCCCTTTAACAAAGTTTTTTTACTGAATTTCATAGGTTTTTAGTAGCGAAACTTAACCATAACGTCCCTTTAACAAAGTTTTTTTACTGAATTTCATAGGTTTTTAGTAGCACAACTTAACCATAATATTCCTGACTTTAAATACATGTAACATAGAACATACTGAACCCCTAGCTAGTGATTTCGATGTCCGCGGACTACCACCATGTCCACGGACATATCGAAAATCTGAGCGTGGTGAATGTAAATTTAAATAGTGTGCCCCATTTCCCCTTTGAGGTTGGCTCTGAAAAGAGCCGTTTTTTTTGTTTTTTTTGCAGATGCTTGACAGACACCTGTTATTTTGTATTTTTTTTCTTCTTTTTTTCTTACTTTACTCCTAAAATCTTCACATAACCTTCTCCAAAGCAACCCTTACATTCCAAAACAGCATGGCATTTCCCATAAAAGATAAGGAAATGCCATCTTCTTTAAAATAAACAGCATTACTGTAATCAATATTCTCATTATTACAGAAGAACATACCAGCTCTAAGCATGAAGGCACACATGCCTCGGTTGATTACACACCTAGCATAGTTTTGCTGAGGACAAAAAACGGAACTATTGTCCCATATTGCCCTAGGTAGTAATCCAGAAAAAATTACTTTGGCATTTGGAAGGATGTTCATTACTGCTTGAACCAAGTGTTCCAAATCTGCCAACAAAGTAGGGGCACTGACATAGCCCAAACGGAAAGCACCATAGTGCAAAACTACCACATGGGGACTGTTGATCATGCCCATATCTTCACAAACTTGTCCAATTCCCTGTACATTGCAATCAGGCACACTGCTCCACACGACCTCCACTCCTTTAACATCAAAATTCTTTGCAACATGCCTGCATTGAGCATACTGTTGTAAACCATGCACAAACATATCTCCGAGCACCAACACCCTGACTTTCTCCACTTCTGCCATCTTCACTACACACAGTCTCTTTCAACACAAATCCACAACTTCAACATCTGATTGGCTGATCCCTACAGTCTTCTTTCCATGCTGGATTTGCTGGAAAACCCCGGATGTAGCACGCCCTGTCCACGGACAGCCGCGGTGTCCGCGGACCGCGTAACTCTTGGACAGCCCTTCTACCATTTCTACTTCACTCTCTGTGCCATTCCCTCATTGCATACAGCTAAGCAGTCACACAATACGGAGAACGTCCCCAGAAAACCCCCATTTTGTTTATTTTCGAACATTTCAGGACACCGCAAGTGTTCTTATAACACATGCAACTTGCCAGAGAACAATACAGACAACGTCCTCAGAACACCCCCATTTTCTTTATGTACGAACATTTCAGGACACCGCGAGTGTTCTTCTGGCTCACTCTTTTTTCTTTTGCTGACATATCTAGGCCACATGGTTTTCTTTCGTAACAGACAGAAACTAAAAATTGTATTTTATTTGTAGATGTATCGTACAAGTAGGTTCTTATAATAATTCCCTTAGAGTCCAGTCACATCATATGAAACATATACATAGGGGAAGACACAAGCTTTAAAGACAGCATTATTTTCAAGCAAATAAATGATGATTTCTCTGTTTCAAAGCTGCTATTTACCCTATGTATATGTATATTGGTATGCGTTCTTGTCTCTTTCTGTTTTCTCTATAGTAATGCAATTATGTAATACATGGGTTTTATTAGCTACTTATTACATATTTCACAGTACACAAAAATCTATTAAGAAAACAATTATCATTTAATTATTCAACATATTAACATTACGAATATTATACCTTCATCTTGTACGCTGCACACAATGCTATGTTTCTGCATTAGTAGCTTAGTATACTAGATAGAACCCCATAATAGAATGCTATTTATATCAATGCATCGTTCAAAGCACTAATTAGGGTATGATATTTATTGCAATGATCCTTGACACTTTTTTCGCAACATTATAATAAGAATCCCTTGTACACATATTTCATGAAAAGTACATACACATGTGATGTCATCAGTGATGTCATCAATGACATTTGTGATGTCATCTTTGATGTCCTGGGTGTTAGTCTTAACAGTGCACGGTGGTGGCGCGAGTTCTGGTTTCTTAGCTTACCATAACTGGCGAATTTCAGGGGGTTTTCAGTTTTACTTGGAACCATAACGTCCCTTTAACAAAGTTTTTTTATTAGCACGCAAACAATATACAAAGATGGAGTGTAAAAAGCAATTTCTCAGAGATGGCTGTGCACAGAATGTTGCAAACTAAGAATTTATGGTCGTTTACAGTGAAGGTCAGCTGCTTCCATTTTTGGCTCGTGTGCCGGAGAGGCCCACAACTTGCACTATAAGGTTCTATTGTTTTTTGACCTTGACAGACAGGGATCGTGCTAAAAGACTTCTTTTGAAGGACTGTTGCAAAAACGTAAGACACGATAAGGATGAAATTTCTGAAACGAAACCACTTTTATATATTATATCACTATGAGAAAGATCGTTGGCACAGACGGAGTCGTATTTTGGGACTGCACTACGCTTAGACAAAGGAAAATACCAATTTAATGTAAGTAACCCTTTAGATTATTTTATACTGGAATATAATAACAATAGCGTGGCGTTAAAGCCCGGTTAAGTTGTACTTGTTCGTTCAATGTGGCATAGTGTTTTCTACCGCACACTATCACCGCCGAATTGGTCCCCTGTCGCTTAGAGGGCTCTGAAAAGGCAGAGGACAGAGGGTTGGTTAATGGGAATAAGTTAACATACTCTGTTGCACTATCCTCGATAGCAAATAGTTTCACGCCCTAATAAATAAAATGAATATTTTTAATGAAGATCGGCTGGTGAGACTAATTTATGTTTTTTAAAACAGGTATGTCCTTCCGTACTGTCAATGCCACGATTTTCAGACCCCGGCCAACGGATTTTTTAACTGCCACGTGCAGTTACGTCTAAACAACTTCATGACCCTCACCATTTTATGGGACAATCGCCAAGGACCAATATGCCCTTAGGCGGTACTAGCGGCTAGAAGCAACATACCAACTATTATGGTGGTCTTTTGCCTCGTTGTTGGAACAGCCTTCCGATTATCAGTGCAACCATAGTGCTTCTTTTATCATAAACCAACACCCTGTGTACCGCAAAGGAACAGCGTGTGACTCAAGATGAACTTTTGCAGATCGACAGCAAAGACAAATGCAAATCGCTGAATATTCTCTAAACATTTGATGTCAAATAAAAGTACTTTACGAAATGTACAATCTTGCTGTTTGCTTTTAAATCACAGTTTCATATTCCGAATTGTGGTGCGCTGTGTTGTAAGATGATCTGTGTTGTTTTCCGGGTTCTGTGTAAAGTCGCGTAGGACTGGAGACGACTGGGCCTTACGCGGTGCTAGCGACTAGAAGCAACATACCAACCATTATGGTGGTCTAATGCCTCGTTGTTGGAACAGCCTTCCGATTATCAGTGCGACCATAGTGCTTCTTTTATAATAAACCAACACCCTGTGTACCGCAAAGGAACAGCGTGTGACTCAAGATGAACTTTTGCGGATCGACAGCAAAGACAAATGCAAATCGCTGAATATTCTCTAAACATTTGATGTCAAATAAAAGTACTTTACGAAATGTACAATCTTGCTGTTTGCTTTTAAATCACAGTTTCATATTCCGAATTGTTGCGCGCTGTGTTGTGAGATGATCTGTGTTGTTTTCCGGGTTCTGTGTAAAGTCGCGTAGGACTGGAGACGACTGGGCGCGTTTGTCTACGCACCGTGTACCGTCACAGAGAGAGACTGGGAATATGAATGCTTTGATAATGTCAGGCTTAGGGGCGGGAGATATGATTTAGTGTCACAAAAGCAGGTCAGCCAGGTCGGTGGGGCAAGTGATAGGATTATCACATAATGTCGGCACACAGCAGTCTGATTTATCGTTTGTTATGTGGACAAAAAGTCGGGAAAGGGCCTTAGGAAATTGTAATGTCAACGGACATAAGGAGGGTTCTTAGAACACTTTCAACCTGACAACGAACAATACGAACAGCATTCTCAGAACACCCCCATTTTGTTTAATTGCAAACATTACCTCCACGTCCACTCTTCCTCGTCCCAGTACTTACTTCATGAGGCCCCTGGCTCCGACACAGGATCTTCTTCTATTTCTTTAAATTCCTATAACTCCTCCCCCACATCCACATCACTCAGTTTCATATTACCAAGCCGGAGCATGGGACCTTCCCCGCAGGGAGGGTGAGGAGGGTCGCCAGTACTGTGACGAGGAAGAGTAGGACTAGGAGTAATGATGATTACTGGTAAGTAATCAGAGCATTTCAGGACACCGCGAGTGTTCTTAGAACACATTCAACTTGCCAGAGTACAATACGGACAGCGTCCTCAGGACACCCCATTTTGTTTATGTACGAACATATAAGGACACCGCGAGTGTTCTTAGCTCAATTTTAGCTTGCTTGCGAACAAAACGGACACATACTCCGTCCTCAGAACACCCCACCATTTAGTTTATATAGAACATTTCAGAACAGCCGTGTTGTCGCAGACAAATCGAACACAACAAAAGTGCCTAGCATATAAAAAAAATAGAACATTGAACCTATCTCATACTCCCCCACGCTCCCCAAACACTCTTACACACCAACACACTCCACTAAATACAATTTTTAATCCAAGTTTCACCGCGCTATCCGCGGTCGTCCGCGAATGCAAGATGGCGGGCGCCACAGAAAATCTGACGCACTTCACGCAGCACGCTGTCCAATCAGCAAACACATCGCATGTCCATGGACATCACGCAAGCCGCTCGGCCAATCAGGGCACTGTCCACGGAGTGAACCGGGAAGTCAGTCCGCGGAGCGAACAGAGATATCATTAATTTTTCTGTCTTACATTTTGGTCATTTTAAAAAAACTACTGGATAGATTTACACCAAATTTGCAAAAGCACGCTTTCGGGATCAAGCCCCCGCTCCTGCCGCAAATTTGGTGTAAATCCGTCCAGCGGTTTGGGCTGTAGGCGTGCGCAAGGTTTTTTCCCATTATGTCTATGGGAAAAAACAAAAGTTTTGGGACCCCCCTATAACTTTGCCCCCCCTGGACCAAACCTCTCCAAGCTTTGGAAATAAATTCAGAGTGGGCCATATACTTTTTTTTGCAAAGTTTGGTGAAGATTCGTCCAGGGGGAGTGAAGATATAAGCCACCCAAAAAATGCTCTTCCTATGGAAATGCCAACTTAACCATAACTACATGGACGCTACGACGTCCATGTAATATAAAATGCTTAGGTATGTTTCCTTACTCAACTGAGGCAATTTATCAGTGTTAGGTTGCCCTCTGCTGTTCAAATGGCAAAGTGTACCTCTGTGTGCCCTTTAAATTCAATAACAGGTATCATTTTAACAAACAGAATGAGCACAGTTCTACGTGGTTACCTTAACCTTCCACTATGGTGAACATTTCAAATGACTTCTTTCCACCCCACTTGTCTTCACACAGGACACAGTGGTTCCAGTGTCAATGAACAGTTAATTACTGCCTCAACGTTTCAGTCTCTAAAGAGCAAAAAGCTGCAGGACGAATGCCTCCACAAGAGCTAAAACTGAAAGTAGGTGCTGTAACTAGGCTACTACATAATCTTATGCCATCACAGGGACTTTGCAATGGAACAAGGTTGACAATTACGCATCTACAAAGTCACATCATAGAGGCCTGTGTAATTGATGGAACTTAGATACTGTACTTATACCATGTATATCCCTCATTTCATCTGATACAAAAATGCCATTCAAATTCAAAAGAAGAAAGTTAAATATATGTTTAACCTTTTCAATGATCATTAATAAGTCACAAGGACCTATGCCCCTTCCCTGGAATCGATCACTGGATACCATTAATACGTCACAGGGACATACGCCCCCTTCCTGGAAGCGATCAGTGTTAATTCTCATATTTAAGGAGGGGACAGAAGTGACCCTATGAATTACCAACCGATATTGGCCTTTAAGATATGCTAGTGGTATAAGAAAAACTGACAAGGAACACCGCACTTAAGAGAGATCCCGATCGTCTCCGAGGGCATGAACCATGGTGGCCCTATTGCATAAAAAATATAGTGAAAAGTTTATTTGCGCTCCACTAAGGTTACAGCTGTCAGGCAACAATGCTGGCCGTATTGAAATTACACATTACCACCAGTGGTATGATATTACTGCTGGGGGTTAATTCTGCTGTGGCTAAATACCATAAGGTCAGTGGAATTCAATTACGTTTCCATCAGTCACACAAATACCATTGGGAGTAATTGTCACCATGGTTAATTGCCTTCAGTGGTAAGAAATGCAGCTTGTTAAAAACTCAAATTTTCAGAATTCTTTTTAGAAATGCAGCTTGTTAAAAACTCAAATTTTCAGAATTCTTTTTCCAGCAAACTCTACAAAGAAGCACATTCTTTAAGCTTTGAATGCTTTTCTAAGGTTAACAGTGTTAATTACAGAGCTGGAATTTCCTTAGTGGAGATTCCTGACTTCCTTAAAATAATTTGTTGAAGTGCTGTAAATGAGCACATAGGGCATCATTCCGATTATGGAGGTAGACATGCCGGTTTTAGCGGCATGGCTACCCTCATACCGGGTACCGGGTTCCTTGAATGGGGAAATACCGGGCCATTGTGACCTTGGAGGGCCGGTATTTCCCCATTCAAGGAACCGGACCCGGTACATCCCTATTCCCATTTGAGCCCCCATAGGGCTCAATGGGAATGGGGAGGATGCTAACAACGGGCCCGTTAATGACGGGCCCGTTGTTAGCATCCTGGTCTGCTCGCGGGACCCGCTAAGGACGCCTGGCTCTACCGGTGCCGTTAACCACCCCCCCGCCGCCTGGGTTGTAATGAAGCCCATAGTCTTCTGTGGGGTATGATGGAATAGCCCGCTGGCAAATAGTAAAGAGTTTCATAGTCTGGGATTTAAATGGTTTCAATTGGGGGCTCTGAAATCAATGTTCCTGTAAGATTTGTGTGGGTGTGGTTAAACCTAAACTCTCTCACCATAGGGCTGTTCTCCCTCCATGGTTAACTAGCATGAGCATTCTATCAGACTTTGAATAAGTACATTAGGAGAGTTTCATGTCTGTCTGGTATGGCATTACAAGTTAAACTCAACTTCTTGGATGCTTGGGACATGACAAATAAGAAGATTTACAAGTGCAACTATAGATGTAGTGAAACTGTAATACCTATGTGAATCAAGAAGTGCTGAGAGCATATATGAACCCATGCGTCAAAGGGTTGGGACCAGGTAGTCAGCCAAATTAGTGGCATTAACCGGCCTTCTACCAGTTCTCTGGTTAAACATAAACATGTAGCAAAAAATTGAGGCAAGGGAGTAAATGGGAAAATAACTGCATTCTTTCTCCCTGATATGGGAACAACAGCAAAGGCAACAGCAGTATTAAATGAGACGAATTAAGCTGAACGAATTGTTCTGGAAGTTAATAACATAGCTGCTTCAACTGAAGCCACGTTTGTAGCGATAGATAATTACTTGCTCCTGGACATCTGCTATTCCCTCAAAAGCTTTTAGGAAATTATGTATTAAAAAGTTCAGAGGTTCAACCCACAGGCCCAAAAGAAAGGCCCTTGGCAGGATTAGAAGAAATCAGGGGTGAATCGCAAACTTTCTCTCAAAGACTGTCGGCTAAACATAAGTGTAAGTATTTTCGAGGGAGTTACCAATACAGTGGCTCATAAGCAGCCACAGTATGTGGAGGATGAGGACTTAGATGCTCTAATTGTAGAGGTTGAAACTAATACAAGTCCACAGGAAATATAAATAGAAGACTCCCGGAAGAAATGGCTAAGTCGGATAACAACTCGGCTTGCATTTGGGATGTATCCTGTGAATCCTCTAGTGCCTATTTGTCTAGAAATATAAAAGGCTTATGATAAGGAAGCAAGAACCTCAAGCCATACAAAAGCGGAACGATTCTGACAAATATTTGAAAAATGCCACAAAAAGGGTACAATTAACAGGGAGAACCTAAACAAAAGCAAAGAGGAGAGCTAATACGAAAAAGAGGCAAAGGAAGGTGGTTGCAGGAGTGCTCATTAGCTGGCTCGTAAAAGACAAAAACAAAACTTTAAGACAAGCACGAGCCGACACCAAAGTACAAATAGAGAATGATGAAAAGGGCAGCGAAAGGCATTGACCCCAAAAATAAAAATAGACAACAATGAGGCCGCCCCTAAAAATCTGACCACTAAAAGTGTTATAAATCCTACCTTGGTTACAATAAAGTGATTTACAAAAGTATAAACAAAAGATCGTCTGAATCATTCAGGTTTTCTAAAAACCGTATGCTCTATTCTACCATTACAAGTGCTGGAACCTCTTGACACCCCAAAACCCAATTTGAATATAATCCATTGTAAAACGGAAGAAACTGCCACCTTTATCCATTCATATAAAACTGGATTCTTGGATTTGGGCTATGAGCTGGATGCTGAAGAAGGGGTGAAACTAACAGAAGAACAACAAAAAACATGAACGCTAATGGAATGCTTTAGTACTTTTAACGGTCAGTCTGGGAAGTCAAGCCCTAGCGAAATGGGGCAAGGGATCTTAGAGGAATAATGTATTGGCTCCTGGAAGTGGTTACGGTAAAAGGCCCCATTGAAGCTTGTATATTTTCCTCAGTGACCTGGAATACACGTGGATTTGTACACCTCCTACCTGAATCAGGGTCCCTGAATCTGTTGCAATCAAATGACATATTTGTGCTACAAGAATGTGGGATGACAAAGAACCTTTACATGGATGAATATTAAATACATACAAAAGTTGGCCAACAAAGGATACAATCGGTGACCCTATGGAAGCTTGATTGTTGGGGTGAAGAATTATATGAACGTTAGCTTGATAGGAACATTAGAAGATAATCCAAATGTCCTTGCAGTCATAATAAACAGATTAAGAGGTAAGTGCTTAAGTGTTAAGAAGAGAGAAATGCGCTAGGCCATCTGTGGTATTAAGATTGATAGATTCTTGACCTTTGAAAAATAAAAATAATCAATTCAATTAAAAACAAATATAAGCGATGGGTTGAATGGTGGCACCATTCTAGTAAGAATGCAAAGTAGCAGAAACTAGTCGCTGTCATAAATACAGGGAATTACAAAAACATATGGAAGGTGCTAGGTGGATGTAAACTAACTAAAGAACACCTGGTTGTAAACTCCATTAGCAGTGGATTTACCACATAAGGCAGAACTTTACATGTGAGAAAGAGACTATCCTCAAAAAAAGTACAGCAAAAGATGCCCTAGATATAAATATGGATAGAGAGACAATACTGAGAAAGATTGTGGAACTAAAAAGTACTCGCTCACCCGGGCATAATGGTCTAGCTAATATAATGTTAAAAAAAATGACCCAGAGTATGGGCAACGATTCTCCAGACCCTATTCCAAAAGGTATGTATGGAAGTAAAAATACCAGAGTAATGCAGAAAATAATTGCTTGTACCTGTATATAAGAAAGGTCAACGATCAGACCATGCTAATTTTAGATTACGATCTATGCTGGACATCTCAGAAAAATCTTTGCCTCATTCCTATTAGATGAATTACAACAGTGGATGAAATCTGCAAAAGTTCTGGGCGCGTTTGAAAGTGGTTTAAGGCAAGGCTCGGGGGTGGCAAATAATCTGAGGTTGGTTGACAGAATAATACAGCAAGCAAATTTAAAGGAAAACCCAGGCCTTATGCTATTTATGTCAACTTTGGAGCGGTGTTCGATACTGTCGACAGAGTACAACTATGGTCAAAGCTAGAAATACTAGGACGTCCTGAAAATGTGTTAAGCGTGATTTGGATGCTACGTGGGGTAACTAGCATCCAAGTCAAACTGGACAGAAGGGGAGCTATAACACAATTGATCAGCACCAACAGGGGAGTCAAACAGGGATGTATATTGGCTCCCCTGTTGTTTAATTTATAGTTAGCTGATCTACCAGAGGCTTTAGGTAATGCCTCAAAATGCCTCCATCAGTAAATGGAAGCGAAGTATTTTGTCTGTCAATTGCAGACGATTTGATTATCTTTGACTGCATTTTCTCTGGAATAAAAAAGTCTATGACAGAATTGTTCAAGTACGCTGATTAGAAGGGGTTGTTAATTAACCTGGAGAAAACTAAGATGATGCATGGCAATTATAGAAAAGTAAACAGACTCAGACTCAACATTACATGCAACAGCATTGAAAACGTGAGTAGTTATAAATACCTAGAAGTTGAAATAACATTGACGGGAGATTATAGAGAACTAATAATGACCAAATGTAGAAATGCTACAATACTTACCTCTTTGATAGCCAAGTTTTCAGAAGAAATATCGGGATTCAGCCTTGCAGAATTATTACTTCTGTACAAACAGTGTGTCTGCCCTGTAATGCTGTATGGTCTAGAGGCATAGGCCATGAAAGATGTCACCTGGTTGAAGATACTTGAAAGCACATTTTGGAGGAAGATATTAGGATTGCAATCCTCAGTGTCAATTGATCTACTGAGACTGGAGTTGGGGGTAATCACAGTTCCTGCCATGGCTATCAAAAGAAGAGGCTTACTTTATATCAAATCTAGAATGAAACCAGTCTGCCCACTGTTAGACCCTTTGGGATTACCAACAAATTAAGTTGGTAAACTCGTAGATTTAGCAATGACATCATTTGATGTAATACAATGTAAGATGAACTGGCAAAATGGATATCACGAGTTGCACAAATCCTTTTTTTTAAATTAGAAGGTTAGGATTGGCCACATAACTACTTTCACAATGTGAACTTGATATCTTATAAAGAAATAGAGGGGGTTGTCTATCAATTTAAATCCCTCGAGAGATATTTAATGCTGTCACCTGCAAGGTCTACAATGAGATTTATGTTGCTGATGTCCTTAAATAGATTGCCGGTTTTGACAGTTGTTGGGCCAGAATTGGGTATACCGGATGATATCAGGTACTGTCGCATGTGTAGGTTGACTAGCATGAAAGAAACTATAAGACATGTAATGACATAATGTAAATCACTAGGCACAATGTATATGTGCACCTTAGGCAGATTTGTGTCCCAATATGATGGCTGACTAGAGCCTGCTTTTTGGCAGTACTGTTTAAACTCACAAACATAAGTCTGCACATTGCGCTTTACATGGCATGGAAAACACTGGGAAATTCACTCGCTGAAATTTCAAACAAATAATAATAATTGACTAAGTTTATTCTCAGAATTATTAAATATTATGGGAATTAATTTTTACACTTGATGCAAATAAGGATTCTTCTAGTATTTTGTGATTTTAGATAATTTTTGACACAGTTTTTAGACTAAATGTATGTAATGTTTGTGAAGTTGTTTGTCGTATGAAATATCAGGTGATAATGTTTATTATAATTTCATGATAACACAACAAGATAATGCTGCAAAGTAAGAAACAAAGCACTCAGCAACTTGCCTAGTGTGCTGAATTGGTGGAGTGCTTTTCAGTAATTAGGTATTTTTATTGTATCAAATCCCAACCCTAATTACAACCATATTCATGCATGGTGAAATATATAGAAAAACAAGATGACCACATGTACCACAACATTTCCAGTGTATCATGTATGCTGTTTTAATGCTGTAAAAAGTTGCAAACAAAGATTACCATGTGTTGAATAACAGAATTTATAAAACACAACAATTATACATCGAATCGTAAACATGGAGAGGGGACATGAAACAATTATTTACATCATTCATCAAACATATGGTTACACATAACCAAGGTTAAAGAATAAAGGAAACGGATGCTGATAAGTGCAAGTGTGAACAAACGAAAAACCCAGTGCTCAGAATAAGGGGAAAGAGCAAGAGAGGAAAAGCTCCTCTGATTTTAAAAAAAGGGGAAAGGAAAGGATAAATGAAACAGTTTCATAGTGACAGTTTCATGTATTCTAATTTGAGCAACAATCTAAACAAATCAAATTGAGGTTGGAAATCCCTCAAATATCTAGTATTAGTATACAATTTATTTCCAAATGAGTCTAAAGGTTTTTTTAGAATTTTTTTTTCGGAGATCTTCTCATAAGACTCATATAAGGGAAACCCCCACTGGGTTTGCCAACGCATATAGGGGAAACAGAAAACATATATGGATGCTCCAGATTTAGACAGAAACAGTTTTCAATATGTCGTGTCTGCTGCCAAGTTATTTAATACGTTCCAAAAAAGGGGAACACATGTCCAAGTGTTCAAAGGCCGAGAATCTGGAAGCCAATCCCCCTTATCTTTTTTTAGCGTTTCGGTGGTTGTGTGTTACCACCTTTTTCGGGGCAAATTCATGATACCCTATAGGGAAAAAGAGAGAGAACACAAAAAGGAAAAGCTAAGTTTCCAACTGAAAATAATGGGCAATAGTGGTCAAAATGCATGCTTGAGTGTACATCTGCCATTCCACCCCAAGCTTGCTTTAAAATTTAGAAAAGCCATGAAAGGTTCTGCCTAGAACAAGTATGTGTGACCAAACAAACGAAGGGGAACCCCTAGGGAGGAAGAAATTAAGATTTAACCATTCCTCACCTAGAGGGGTTCAATTTCTCCAGTCCCCATGGATGTTGGACTGGAAAAAGAAGAAACTGGCGTGCTGTTCAGAGCCGACTCGATAAACCCACACCGGGGCTGCCAAGAGACACACGGTAAGCCTGAGCCCAGTCAGGCATAGATGCGCGGGTGCTGCGGTGCGACATGCATGCTCACAAACTATAGGGAAATGAATAACAGAAAACCTATTTTAAAATTATAATAATAATAATGAACAATAAAAAAATAAATGAATAAATAAATAAATAAATGAGTAAATCTACACGCTCGATAGAGCAACCATTATTGCATATTAGGGCTGTGCTGTTGCCAATGGGGTAGGGATACATAGTATAGAAATAGTATATGAAGAAAAGAGGACTGCTGCGCGAAGAGCGGTGAGTGCAATCCCTCAGTCAGGAGGATGCAGTAATGAATACTGAGAAACAAAATGTAGTAGAGGAAGGGAGCATGTTGGTATCAGTGCATATCAACCTGCAGATAAGTAGTGGCTACCTCTCAGGGCAGCATGGTGTGTGGTGAAGGCTAAAGCCGTAGAAGGGAGCAATGCGCATGTTGCTTACCTTTTAATTATTTCATTAATTAGCAGTCGGCCAAAATACGGCTCGCTCGGGGCTGCACAGGATGCTGAGTCATCCACACGCAGCTATCGGGAACGGCCTGTGGCTGCAAGCTTGACTTGGCTTGGCCGAGGCTGGTTGCTAAGTACAACAGGGAAACTGACTTATCATGGGTCACGTGACCCGGAAGTGTCTGCAGCGCGACACGAGAAAATGAACCAATCACAATAGTAGGTGGAACCCAGATAGCAGTAGGTAGTGCATCTCCAACTGCGCTTGATTGGTCCACCATTCGGGGGGGTGTATTAGTACATCCCTCCAAATGAGAAGTAGCTCTGGGGAAAGAGAAAGTGTTGGAAAATTGTTGGAAAATGAAAGCATTAGTCACGCTCTTCGTGTGTGCAAGCGTGTTAGATCCTTTGTAGGGTGTGCACCCACTAGTCCGTGTCTAGCGGGAATAGTGTGGGGCACGAGGGCGAGTGTGTGATAGCACTGGGGTCAGACAACAAAATGCTCCCCATGCTTGCACTGGGGTCCGACAACAAAGTGGCCCCCATCCCTGCACAGCGGTGGCTGTGACAAATCGTGTCACCCAAGAAAACTAGTGCAAGATTGCACATGAATAAATAAAGGACCCGAAGATGCATGAGGTAAATGGTTGAAGAAGAACTGCTAAGGCTGACACAGAGCCCCTGGGTCCAAATGGGTACGGGCCATATGTGTTCAAAAAATTGAAAAATGCGACCAAGCTGTAAATTTGGCGCCCGCTTGTAGGGCAACGTGCCATATGGTTTGATGGCTAATGATCATACTGTACCCCTTTGTTACGTCAAAGGCTTCTGAGGGTGTGCACCCCAATGGCAATGCCTGAAATAGAAGATACCAACAGGAAAATAGTGAAAGCTGGTAGTTACAAAAAAGGAATTGTGTTATTGTAACTAGAGTGGTGAAAATTGTTCGTTTAAGCCATTATCACAACTATCCAGCCTGTGAATCTATCTGTTTTCAAGATTCAAAAGACGTTGTGGTGTAGCAGAGCCCATCGGTAGTTTCTCGAGGACCCACCATAATAGGTCCTCTGGTGTATGTTTAAAGTTCAGATAGTGCTGGACCAGGGGTGAGGTTTCCTTCCTGCACTGTTTCCTGGATCTGTGCTCGGAAATCCGAGTGTTGACACTCCGCATGGTCTGCCAACGTACCGTAACCTACAGGGGCATTCAATACAGTATACAACTTGGGTAGATTTACAGTTTGAAAAATGTCTGAAAGTCCAAATTTTGCTTCCGAAGGTGAAGCTTGACATTTTCTTTGTATACTTGCAAGCTACACATGAACCGCAGGGATGGTGCCCTATTAGGGGCCTCAAATTCCAAGGCCCCCCCCAGGGAGTTTTTCATTGAAGCAAGAGTGAACCAGAAAATCTCTGACGTTACGTGATCTTTTGAAAGCAAAACAGGGTTCTCTTTCTTCCGGTAAGTTGAGTTTTGCTAAAGGCCAGTATTTACGAGTGATCTTTTTGATGTCGAATGTGTGAGGGCCATGAGTGAGTACGCACGTCAGTCTTATGTCTTGGTCTGTATCTTGCTGATTGGGTTGTGGTGTTCAAATAGACTCACGGCACGTAAACCTTGCTCGTTTTTTCGATGTAGTTATTAATTTCTTTGGGTAGCCCCTGAACTTTAGGCGTTCACTGAGAACAGCTGCATTTTTGTAGAAATTCTCCAGTTGTGTACAGTTTCTGCGCAGACACAGAAACTGGCCATAGGGCAAATTTTCTTTCAGATGTTGGGGATGGGTTCTAGAGAAGTGTAGCAGTGTGTTACGATCTGTTGGTTTTATGTACAAATTACAGCTTAGTTTCCCACCCTGATTGCTGATTCTCAAATCAAGGAAGTGGATGGCTTGCCTATCCCATTCCATGGTGAATTGGATATCTGAATCACGCATATTCAACCATGCGAATAAAAGTTCAAGTTGTTCCTGGTCGCCATCCCAAATAAATATAATGTCGTCAATAAATCAACGTCACCTGATGATATTATGTTGCCAGGGATTGGTCTAGTTGGAAATATGTTTTTTCTCGTAGGCTGCCATGTATAGAATAGCCAAGCTGGGTGCAAAAGTCGCACCCATAGCAATGCCTTTTGTTTGGAAGTAAAATTGATCACTGAAGGTGAAAAAGCTTTTGCATGGGGCTACCATCAGAAGTTCAATAATGAAAGCTGGAGGGACTTGTGACTTCAAACGGTTACAGCGTATTCAAATGGTCCATAACAACAGAAGCAAAGTAATTAAAACAAAGCGACAACATTTCCGAAAGTCTCTAAGAAGTAAAACTGTAAAATTTGATCCTCGTAATGATGATCATGAACCTTTAGACCAATTACTTCAAGCCATTGTTACTCAACCTTGTGATCCTCTGGCTTTACGTCCTCCTTTAATTGAAACTGCTCCTGCTGATGACTTGATTTCTAATCCTCCGACAGCATTGAATATATCATCTATTTCTAAACCTATTTTACAAAATAAATCTGTAGCAATAACTTCGAAAATAGCTTCTGTAGATAACAAGTCCCAAACTGATACTATATTAGCAGATGTACGGGCGGAGATTAAGAAATCCATGGAAGAATACCTGAAACTTAAATCTTCATCAAGTCAACCGATGATTTTACCGGCAATTAACTCTTCTCTTACACAACTAACTACATGTTTTGAACCTTCCACTGTGCAACTATTAGATTCTAAACGAACTCCCTCACCTTCCATGTCACAGACTGACATTATACTGGCGGATGTACGAGCTGAAATTAGACACTCAATGGAAGAGTTTCTAAGCTACAAATCCTCAACAAACCAACACACTCAATCCTCTAGTTTAAGACCTCCAGCCCCTTACCCACAATCGTTCCCAACACATAGGGATCAGAATAACTGTCACCTACTTGACACCACGGAAAAAAATCGTAAGAATAAATGCTTAAATGATGCATGCCCTTTATCTAAATCTAGACATGCTCTATCGATCAATAAACATCATCGCTTTATTCTTAAATGTCGAGAAGCTCCATTTCCTTCTTATGATCTTTCAAGATCCAGTGTACTTGCAATATTGAATGATATAGACTCATTAAGTGGCATCTCCTCACAGGACATCTCACAGATTGAATTCCTGAATGATCAAGATTGGTCAGTGGTTCGCATCTGGGTATCATCTGCACTTATTGGTACCTCTCTATGGCAAGCCAAGATGAAACTCTTTGCAATGGGCTTCTTATTAGCTCTTGATCCTAATGATCTCGAGAATTCGTATAACACAGCCCCGTCTTTTAACACTCCGACGACACAAAAATTAAGGTTGTACTCTTCCTCTAAACCTTTTGTGTACTCACAGGATCACTCTAACTCTAATTTAAGACACGAATCCATTCCCCAAGTTTGGCATCAGCGAAAATAACCACCACTGCAAATGTTTAACATTGAACATCAAATTTGCAGCTGGAACACCCGTGGTTATTCCCATCTGATGTCCACTATGGATGCTACCTTATTGAGTCACACGATAATTGCTTTTCAAGAAACATGGCTCTTGGAAAGACCTGTATGGAGTGGTTATGATGTAATTTTGAATCCAGCTAAAGCAGGAATTACGGGTCGCCCGTCCTCAGGTCTAATGGTTGCCTTGAAATGTGGTTTGGGCTTCCAAATTAGTCCTTGGCTTGCTCCAAATCACTTTTTACAACTGGTAGGAATTACCTTTCAAGGGGGTGCTGTTGCTCTGATAAATCTCTATCGAAATCCGGTTGCAATACCAGATTCCATTTTTTTTTCTGAATTAGAGAACCTACTTGATATCATCACACAGGACAGACAAATTAGCCATTTGTTTGTACTTGGTGATTTCAACATAAATTGTCTACCAAATTCAAAAAGCAAATCCTCACAAGCCTATTTGAAATGGAACCAGCTAATAAAATACCGTGGCCTTATCATGTTAAATGGCGCTTGTGAGGGTGACATTCCATCTCACCCCACGTGGCATAGAGGTGCTTCAACTTCAACTATAGATTTTGTATTAGTCAACAAGCTCACTCTCTCGGAAATCTCTAATTTTGAAATAATTAAACGTGATACTAGTGACCATGATCTTCTATCTGTTAGATGGAATTTTCTTTCCGCCGCTCCCATTCACAGAGAATTCATTTACACTCCTTCTGTTGTGGTTAATAATGCTCGCACAAGGTTGCGCTGGACGCCGAAAAAATTGGACAAATTTAAACAGCTTATTACTGCTGAACGAACCATAAATAAGCCTCAAGACTCGTACACCACTCATCTGGCATTGTTTCGCTCTAAAATTGGCCTCAATTCCCATTTTCACCATACTCACAAACATACTTTTGATCATGAGATACAAAATCAAAAGAATTGGGTGAATCTCCAAAAGCGTCGTGCTGTGCACTTACCAACTGCTATTAGACTTGCTACCATAAAAACTATTAAATGCAAATATAAAAATTGGTTGAGGTGTTATAGATTCACTCAATTGCAACATGATGGTGAGGCAATGCTATCTGCCATTACTGCCAAAAATCTTTCTGCTATATGGTCTTTACTAAATTTGGCAAATCATGAGTCACAGGCCCCTGTACAGATAAATGGCGTTTTGGAATGCGTTTGGATTGAACACTTTAAGAATTTGTACGCCCTGCCGGAAGTATTCCAAGCTTCCACCACTCCACCTCCAATAACTTATGAACAAATGGAAATCCTGGAGGAGGATATTCTATTTTACATCCAGAAGTCTAGTTCCTCTAGAGCTCCCGGCCCGGATGGCCTATCCAATTATACTTTTAAGCAGCATCCGCTTGAATGGACTACCATATTACATCGTATATTTCACCAAATACTCAAAACCGGTGTCATTCCTGACTCTTGGTGTCAGTCAATTATTGTCCCAATCTTCAAGAAGGGTGATCGGTCTAATCCCTCGAACTATAGGCCGATTGCACTTCTTGATGCTCCTGGGAAGTTGTTCGCACGATTTGTTCTGCGAGATTTCAATTTATGGACGCACCAGAGTTCCAGGCGTGATCCTTGTCAAACTGGATTTATACAGGGCTTGGGAACTTCTATTAATCTCTTCTCCCTAACATCTATTTTAAATGATCACTCCTCGAAGCAACAGGCGCTCTACTTGGCCTTTGTTGATCTAAGAGCTGCCTTTGACTCAGTGTCGCGTGAAATTCTTTTACAGAAGTTGAGCCTCGCTGGCTGTCCTGCGTACTTAATCTCCTTAATTCATGCTTTACACACAGGGACAACTATTCAAATCAGACTGACTTGCGAAGGTACCTTAACTCCTCCAATTAAAACGTATAGGGGCCTGAAACAGGGATGTGTGCTAGCCTCGTCAATATTTAATTTTTTCATTTCAGACATTGGTTCAAGTTTTGCATACACAGTGGGAGATCCCCCAAAATTAGCACTGAAACCAACTCCAGCCTTGCTTTATGCGGATGATCTTGTCCTTCTCTCTAAAACTCCTTCGGGCCTTCAACACTTACTCGATGAATTAGCTCTCTACACTCAAAAAAATTTGCTATCCGTTAATTTGTCTAAAACTAAAATCATAATTTTCTCTGCTAAACAGCAGAAGCAGAGTAAATCTTTTCATTGGTATCTAAATAAGTCTGAAATTGAAGTGGTTAATCAATACACCTATTTAGGTGTCACCATTTCTAATGTTGGAAGTCAATCACATTGGCATACCATCACTGGGAAATTGACCCAGATGCTTGCACAAATAAAGATCATCCAGGCAAAGCTGGGGAAGTTTTCAATCATCCCAGCAGTAATTTTTTATTGTCAAAAAGTCACTCCGATACTCCTTTATGGTTCGGAAACACGAGAATTAATGCCTGAATCATTCTGGAGCAGACTGGAGAGTCTGTATTGGAGACGATGCCTAGGACTTCCAAATTGTATCTCTATTTGTTGGATCAGACATGAACTGGGTTTGATTTCTTTATACACTCGTCACCTCTGGTCCATTGTTAGCTTGTTTCGCAAATGTATAATTACCACGAATACCTTGATGCTAATAGGCACCCTGTCCACTCATATGTTTACTAGCAAAGAATTACATATGTCAAAATGGCGCCAAATTGCAATCAATGCACTAGCAGAAGCAGATGTGTCGTTGAAAACATTAATTGAAAATCCCAACAAGGCAAAAACCATGATGTTTGATGCTGATTGGATTAGAACTCGAGAGCATTGTGCAAACTTGTGTGACTTTAAAAATTACTTTCTGTTTCATAAAAAACATGGTTCAGTGGAACCATATTTACTTAAGTCTCCATCAGTCATACACCGAATTGAATTTTCTAGGTTGAGATTCAATCTTTGTCCAACACGCGAAATATTAGAGAGACGAAGATTGTTGGCTGATAATAGCTGTAGACATTGTGAAGATCTTGGTCAAAAGGAAACACTTAAACATCTGCTCACTGAATGCGCCTCCTTGTATATGAAACGAACTCAATTTTTCAAATCTACTCTTAAAGAATATGTTAATTTATCTTCAGATTTATTATGGCAAATGATACTCGAAGGTAAAAACATATCACTCAGAATTAATGTTATTCGTTTTTTACATGATGTGAACCTTTTAGAACATTTTAAAGTGAGAGATCCCAGTTAATTAAAAATGCATTTTTTATTTAATTTTTTTTTATTTTCTTTATATTTCTTAACTCAGTAAATGGACATGATCAGATGAGTCCAGTTTAAATCAGTATTCATTTATGTATAGAAACGCTTCTATTATGTTTGTTATTTTATGTATCTGAATGTGTTTCCTTGTTGTTCTTTCTTGTTGTCTTTTTTTTTGTTTTGTTTTTTTTTTTTTTTTTTTACATAACATGTTGTTTTTAAAAGTTGATTAAATTCAGCTAAATAAAATTAAAAAAAAAAAGAATGTAAAGTATGTTACATCTGTCTCTATGGCATGTACTGAGAAGAAGAAAATTGTGTAGGGCAACTCCCCAGTGATTAGGTGACAAAATACAACCCAAAAGGGAAAAAGGCTAGGTGCACCCTTTCTCGAGAAAGACAAGCCTTTCATTTTGTATACAGAAAGAAAAAGTGACAGGGCATTATAAATCCACTGTCATGGAGCTCTCGTCCTCTGTATGAGATTTAGGTTATAAATACATTAAATCGTCACTTGTGACACACTCAGTATACAGTATTAATTCCCCACCCTCATTGGCTACCGCCTATATACATGCTAATTATCACATATAGCCCATTCTTCACTTGGTTCCACTGTCTTCTCTTCCATCGTCACCACACGTGTTTAACGTCCTTGTCCATCTTGGAATGCTGCAAAGCAATTGGTTAAATTCAACTGGCACCATCCTATCTTTAATCCAACCACGTGATATAGACCTGGTTATCATCATGTACTCAGCAGACAACTTCGAGGTCAGTGCCCCCATCATGCCCTCCCCATTCTATGGGCATCATTCTTAGCTCTCCCTCGCACAAACATAGATCATGTTGTTCCCAGTGTTCCCCTTTATCAGTTCTCCTCCCCGAGAGTTTACCTAATGCACATCTGGTAGTTAAAATAGAAAAACTGTCATTCTGGGGGATGCTAGTGTCTTAAATCTCGGTTTGTGTTTTGGCAAACTGAGACCTCTGACTCACTCCCAGAAGTATGACTTCCATGCTGAGTCACAGCCTTTTGCCTTCAATCTGGCCTAATTTGTTCAAAGGCCTAACTGATGTGGATGTTTGTGCGTGTTCCTTTCCGTGCATGGGAATCGGAATTTGATGGTTAAGCGAGGGATGAGGCCTTGTTGTTGTGTGTCTTCAAACACGGCCTGCAAGGATTCATGCCCTACTCTTAAACAGAACACTATTTTATGTTATAATTGTTATGTATATATGTATGTACTGTAGCCTACATAATTCTATTGTGAAGCTACTGGTTAGGTCCCCCCTATGTGATTTCCCACTCCCGCCAAATATTCCCATCCACAAAGCACCCCCTCCCCTTACAACATCCTGTACTTATTCTCCATGTTTCAGTATATTTTTCGCAATCTAAATCATCTCGGAGGGGCTGCGATGTGGACATGCATCCCAACATTCCCCCCTTTAGTTAATCCTTCATTGACTAACTTCTCCCTTTCTCTCTGTCTATCCGTACCATCCTTAGGAACCAATGCCCTATACAGATGACACATGACACAAACTAACCCCATCCTGTGCATCTTTCTCTGGGGTACACGTAAGATATATACAATCCCTGTCACCTGCAAAATGTACCCAATGCTCAGTGTTTTTTTCAGGATCTGGTGGAGGTGATATTAATGTTCCTGGGGGGAATAGGTTGGTCAATTCTGACCATATGTGGCTTATTTGGATCCTTAGATTGAGCCTGGACATCTTTTGTGCCAGGGAGAGCCATACCTGCCCCAATTGCAACCATCATTCTTGCGCTACTTGGAATGTTCTTGGCACAACACCGAAGTATCATGTGGCACGTGCAAAACAACACCAACAGTAGTACCATGATCGAAACCAGTAACTTCACCAGTGCCGCAAGCCAGAACTGTGCCCATGAGAACAACGTGTCGAACCAATCCTCGGTCTGCACACCTGCTTCATTTTCCATGACAGTCTTTAGCTTGTGCAAGACCCCTATGATGTGCGTCAGTGACCCGTTCTGTGCATTTCTTGGGGGTTTGCATGTATGACATGACAACCCAATCTTTTTGTACATGCCCCCTTCCATCACTGTCAGGAGATCCAGGACATAACGGTTTTGACACGTCATCAACCGAATTGCCCTCTCTTCACTTTTGATAGCTATGAGACCTTGGTCAGTGTCAATCATCAACTGGATCACCTCCCATCGAACAATCTGCAACCATTTGGCGTTGGCAGCAGCCTGGGTTCCTGGGGTTAAAAGTTTTAGTGTACAAACAGTATTTTTCTGGAATTGCTTTGAGCAATTCAGACAATTATTCAGACAGATAATTCGATCTCTTCCTTTACAACTTCACCAACCACCTCTTCTTCTTCCTTTGAAGGGGTTAAATAGAGGGTGAAATAGATTGTAACACCTCATGTTTAGATTGCTATTTTCAAGTGAACTTCTGGCACCACCAGGATAGCTGAATGCAGGGTTGTTGGTGTGCTTGCGCCTCGCCAAAGTGGTAGAAGATGCAGGTATGTTTGTTGGCCACATACCCAGTACATTTCCATTAATGCTGTTCCTTTTGCAAGATCTGCAATGAACATTGAGCCTCATTTCAAGTCTGGCAGTAAGCCTGCCGGTGATAACGGTGGCTTGCCGCCAGATTCATAAAAATTTACCGGTGCCTGACTACCGGTAACACTGGAGTATTACAACCCCTGTGGCTGGAAAGTCAAGGACCGGTCATTTTGTAAGTACCCATTCCTATGGAGTCCCATTGGAATGGAAAACACAGAAGCACGGGCACCGGTTGCAACGGTGCTGGTGCTTCCATGAAACTCTGCGAGCGGGTGCCGTTCCACCCGTCTGGTCTGATCCTGGCGGGCGAGACAGCACCCTCCCGCAGACTCGTAGTGTGCCGGTCTGGTAACAATGGTGCCAGTAGGCTTACTGACAACGATGTTACTGGACCGGCACACTTGTAATGAGGCCCATTGTCTTGTTACATGTGGTGTTAGTGCCTACTGGAACCATTCCATGCCCTTGAAAACAAAACTGATATTAATCCCCTGGTTGCACTTTTAATGGAGTCTTGCATGCTTCAATCCATTTTAGTTTAGATATATATTCAGTCCTTATTGCAAAACAGTTTGGCCCTCATTACGACCCTTGCGGAAATCGGAAAACGATGGCGGAAATGCAATACCGCCATCGAATAGCGCTCGGTGCGACTATGACCCGTCACCGCAAAGTACGAAGCCATTAGCGACACCGTAGTGAACGCCAACGCTAACTGCACCAAGCACGCGCGCGCGCGCCATGCGAAACCGCAAACACCACCATGGCGCAACGGTACGCCAATTCCGACCCTAGCGGACATGTACCTAACGCCATCAGGCATGGCTTAATGTACCATTCCGCCATGGTGAGAAGTACGGCATCGCGAATCAACCGTAAACGGCCCCAGTGAGTGCCTGTACACCGCTCCCTGCCCACAAAGTACAACTCCCCGTAGGTGCAATGAAGCCACAATGCAACCATTGAAATGTACAAGTCACCCATGCATGGCAACGAACAAAAGAAACACAAGAGGGGCCAATGGGAGCTGCAGGGCACAGATGGCACGAATACAGAAGCCATCCCAATGGACATGACCACAGTCCCCCACCAAGAAACGCACGCAAACACAGGCACCTGTGACCAGCCATATTCCGAGAATCACATCATTCCACCAGTCCACCTGGCTGACCGGCATCTGTTACACAAAACCCAATCCCCCGCCCCTGAGCATGACAACATTCAAACTGTCATATTGGCAGCCCCCATCCCTGACCTCACGGGCTTAGTAGGCAAACGCGCCCAGTACAGTACCACGCAACTAAACTCCGAAGCTGGAACCCAATGCAGATCTCCTCACAATACATCGCCCCCCAAATAGGCATATGCCACATCACTTGCAAAGAAAAACGCTACACGGGCCAAATCAGAATAGAAATTTAATGCACATCAAAGTCACCAAGCCCATACAGCCATCAGGCCATGAACTCCTAAACACCAATCACCATTGTGGGCTGCATCCGCAAGAAATGACCAGCCACTACTTGTGTGTCGTCCTGTTCCCTCATGGTACACAGAGCCACATTCACGTACGAAAAGGCAACATGGAAGCGCACAGAACCGCAGGGCCGTCCCAATGGGGAGGCACTAGTCCAGCTGAAAGGCCGAAATGTTGCTCCGAGCCACCAGTACTGCGTAAGGGCATGTGGGCCATTGGCGATCGTCCCATAAGATCGTAATGCTGCTCCACTGATTAACACGAAGCAGCAGGTGTCGGGAGTAAAACCCATCTGCAGGAGTGGCATACAGATGGCAGTGGCAAAAGGGGAGGAGATACCTGTCAACCAAAAGAAAAGAAAAAGAACAGAATGGCCATCAGAACTACATTCCAACAACTCACTTCAATGATCACACGAAATCCACAGCCATATGCATGCTAGCCCACTCCAAAGGATCATCACCACCCCAAAACCACTTGTGACTCCTAACCATCTATATCGAGGTGCAAACACCATCACAAACAAGTGTACCTGTGCATGCGTCTGTCAAAACAGAATCCATCAGATGGGAATGTTAATGTGCATGGACACAAGTGTCTGAGGGCGTGTCGAGACAGGGAGGGCTCAACAAGGCCAGATAGACGATGGTCCCACCATGGCAGCCCTGCATCACATAGTGTAGGGGAGGCGGATAGATCCCAAGAAGCCCTGTACATGGCAAACTCTGTATCAAATCACCTGCCCATGCATCCATTCATCATTCCCTCATCCCGGAATCAAAACGCCTGAATAATTACTCACATAACATTAGAAACATCCATTGAGTCTGTGCGTTATGCAGCCTGCAAAATCCACAGTGCCCCAGCCCGTAATTCCAGTGTTGTGAAGTAACATGTATGTGGGAACGGCCGGCCTCATCGCCCACGTAGCAATTGCGCATCCCAAACTATTCATATCAATCATTGCTTCCTCGCCATGGGCCCTGTCTCAAGGACATTGAACAACAGAACGTTATATTCGCAGTCAGACCTGTGGGCATCTCCTCGCCGCTAGCTGGAAACCGAAAGCGCCGCCCTTGGAATTCCACATTTGCAACATCACGCCGAAAAGGCATCTGTGGCCGTTTGAAATCACTAATTATTCCATCGAGTGCGGCTGTGTGTGAAAATGGCAACTGCCTTCACCCACAAATGGGACGCCCCGCCCGTCATTGCAACTCGGTACAGTGATGCATGAGGGCCCACCGTTACTCGAGTACTACGTTCCACTGACCCTTCACAAGTCTGTTCGCGACTGCACAGATAGTATGTGCAACAATGGGACCACAGCAGAATGAACATGTCAACCAATGTTACACGGCCATCGGGTACAAATACATGATTGCAATAGCAAGATGCCATTCCCAGATTTGCAGCGTTGTGCGCGGGACGTGCTCGGCCAAAGGGGAGAGCAGCTTGCACAGGTGGAATGAATCACCACAGGTGGAGGCCATACAGCCTGAAAACACATAAATTGCACAGCCAGTCTCCTCCCACAACCACACCGAAATGCTACCGGCAGGACTCGCGATGTTGGCCCTGGGGGACCTGATAGCACTGCAACTACTCCAACTCCAAGAAGAAGACGAACACCAACTGCTACCGGCCGCACGAAGGAGATGCAGGAGGAGGAGGAGGCCAAGGCAGGGCCAGCAAGGGCCGCCAGCACAGCCACTACCACCACGCAGGCAGCCCGCAATCCCACGCCTCCGAGCACATCCGTTCAACCTCACTGATGAGCAGATCCACACCCTCTACCGTCTGGACCGGGACACCATAGCCGCCATTGTGGACATGACACAGGCTGACCTTGTCAGCATGATAGATAGCCCAACCGCCATCCCACCCCTACTGAAGGTGGTGTCTGTACTCCACTTCCTGGCCACAGGCACCTACCAGCACACAGTCGGACAGTTGCATGGCATTTCTCAGCCACTGTTCTCACGGACACTATTGCAAGTGCTCGATGCCCTCCTGCAGCACGCAGACGACTACATCTCTCTACCACGCTCGGAGCAGGAAATTACCAACACAAAAGTGGGATTCCATGCACTTGCCGGCATACCGGGTTGCATTGGTGCCATCGACTGCACCCATGTGGAATTGGTCGTCCCACATGCCATGGAGGCCCAGTACCGCAACAGAAAACAATTCCATTCCCTGAATGTACAAATGGTGTGTGACTCCAACAGGATCATTACACATTGTTGTGCCCGATTCCCTGGATCAACCCATGATTCTATGGTCTTGAGGAACTCTACAATACCACGCTACATGGAGCGACACGCAGGGAACAGATCCTGGCTACTCGGTGAGTCTCATTACATGCATGATTATGTGGGGAATGTGATTTGGCAATGACCTGGCAGGAAGGGGGGGGGTGTGCGTACGTAGCAATGGCATTCCACATCATACGTTTCTCGTCCACATACAGGTGATGCTGGATATCCACTGAAGAGATGGCTCCTCACACCAGTCCGGAACCCACGGGACCAGCATGAGGAGGACTACAACCATGCCCACTCACGTACCCGTGTAGTCATTGAACAGGCATTCGGCCTACTGAAGACTCGTTTCCGCTGCCTCAGCAGGTCTGGCGGGGCACTCCTGTACCGCCATGAGAAGGTTGCAAAGATGGTCATGGCATGTGTCATGCTCCACAACATGTGCGTACGTAGAAATGTGCCCATGCCCCCTGACGCAGAACTGCAAGCACATGATGATGGTCATGATGAGGGTGGGGATGTGGCAGCACCTCATGGAGTCTGCGAGGCACCGGAGGCCCGTGACATTCGTCAGCATCTCATTGATGTATGCTTCTAGCACTCACGCCTGGTGGCTGATACATGGACACGGGACTCGTGGCACTGTGCGTGTCTGGGACATGCACAATATGGACTGTACGCCTATGATGGCCTAGTACACAGAAATCAATGTCCACACATCTCATTGGTTGATCGTGCACTTTTTATGGCATATGTGATGTCATGTTGAACACCCTATCGACCCGCCACCCAAGTGAGCCCAACACACCCCCTCCACCCTCCTACCTCCCCCACGAACCCCAGTGTCCAAAGATGCTCATTGTCAGTGGGCTGTCGCTATTGCAAGCCCCCTCTGCGGGTATCAGGGGCACCCCTGCCTGTGGAGCGCAGGTTCCTTCCAGATCTACGTTGGGGGCTGCCCTGGACGGAACTTGCAACGGATGATGTGTCTGCCTGCTCACGTCCATGCATGTCCCTAAGGGTTTGCGAGAGCTCAGTGAGCACACGGCGCACTGCGGCAAGTTCGGCACATACGTCTTTGGACGTCGCATGCAGTTCCCCCCTCAGGCTCTCGGTGCTTCTCTCCATTTGGACTCTCAGGCTCTCGGTGCTACTCTCCATTTGTGCCCTCAGCGTCTCTGTGCCTCTCTCCATTTCTGCCCTAAGTGTCTCAGTTGATGTTTCTATGTCTGCCTTAGTGCCCCCACATTCATCGGCATGGTCCTTGAGGAGCGTGGCCATTTGCTGCTGTTGCACGATTAACTGGTCGAGGGACTGTTGCCTCTGCTGGGCCATGCCCATTTGCGGGGGTGTCACAGAGGGGCTGTTGTCCTCATGTTGCCTTGCCACAGGGCTTGGGGGGGATGGCCAGTCGTTGTCTTGTGGGTGCCCCTGCGTGGTATCCTCATGTTGTACGGGATGGGACAGACAGGGGGATTGGGACAGGTCATGGATGGATCTGACTTCGACATCCCCGTTTTCTGTGTCGGAGCATGCTGCCATCAATGGGGTGTCACCTATGGTGCTGCTGCCACCAGAGGCAGTGCCTTCTGTGGCATCCATTGGGGGGACCTGTGGTGGTGGTGTTGTGGGCATGCTGGCTGCTGGGGTGCCTGTTGATGTTCCCTCCTCTGTGCTGCCACCTGATTTGTGCTGCTGCCGTGTCTTGATGCGTGCAGCTGAGGTGGAGGGTCTCTGGCCGTTGGTCTTGGCCCTCTTTGCAGGTGTGCTGGTAGGGGTGTCCTGTAGCTCGTCGTTTGGATCGGACCCTGTGGTGGAGTAAAGGAGGGCGAGGGTTAATGATGGGTCTGTGGGAATTGGAATGGCATTGTATCACATGCTCTGGGGTGGTACCTGAGGGTGATTTGGGTCGGGTCCTTGGAGGTGCTTTGATTTGTGTGTGGAGTGAGGGTGCAGTTGTTTGGCAGCCTGCAGTTAGGGTGTGCCTGCTGCACGTGTAGTGCGTGTATTAGGGGTTTTTAATTATTTATGTATTTATTGTGGGTTTTAACGTGCGCTATCAGGCCGATGTGTGTGGCCGTTCTCCTGGACATGTGTTTCTGTTGCACTATGTGGACGCATGGTACTTCACATGGATGGACTGTGTGGATTTGGCATTGTTTTATCTGGTACACCTACCTGAATCTTCGGATGTCTGCACTCCTTTCTCCATCCCTCCGACTCCCTCTATGCTCTCCATTCCGATGGTGGAGGCACAGATTTCTTCCCAGGGGGTCAACTTGATGGGTGATTCAGGACCTCCCCCGGTGGCTGTGGCAATGTTGCGGTTGGCAGAGAGTATGCTGCGGACGCGTATCCGCAGGTCGTCCCATCGCTTGCGGCATTGCTGTGGGGTGCGGGGTGCGGTCCCCACCGCACTTACCCGCTGTGCCACCAGAGCCCATATGGTCTTCTTGTTTGCAAGTGCCGTTCTGGTCATTTGCGTGGAGAAGACGACGGCAGCATTCTCCTGGAGGGTCTCTGTTAGCACGGTGAGTTCCTCGCGGGAGAAGTGGACCTGCCGCTTGCGGTCGCACGCTTTCTTCGCTACTTTTCCCATTTGTCTTGGTTTCGCTAGGGTGGGTGACGGGTTGGGGTGTGTTTCAGGGTAGTGATTTTAGTGGTTGTGTGGTTTTAGTGGTTTTATAGGTGTACGCCGGGATGTTTCCCGTTCCGGGCCCATGTTTTTACTTCCGTTTCCGTATATTTCCGGTCACCGTACTTTCCGGTAGGCGCACACTGCGGTGACCGCTAAGAGGGGTGGCGGTATTGCACCTAGGGCGCCGTACGGCGGCGGTGTGGGCCGTTTTGGGGTCATTTCCGCCATCGCGGACTTTGCACTTCCGCCGTGGCGTGGTGCTCGTGCCCGATGGGTCGGAATGGGCCGCACTTTGCTCCTTCGTGCAATGGCGGAAACGCTATTTACGCTGTGGCGCTCCGGTCAGTCGCTTTCCGCAAGGGTCGTAATGAGGGCCTTTGTGTTAATGTTCCATATGGCTTCTTCCCAAAACCCTGCAAACCCCCTTGCCGCACAGCTCACCACCGCCTCTGCCATTGGCTTGATACAAACAACATGCCTTCCCTTTAACATGGGCCGTGGCTTGCCTTGTGGGGCACTGTCGTCCTTTGCACAATTCTCTCTATTTTTGTCCATTAGTACAACTTGTGCTTTGTGCCCCTGCAATAGACTATGGACCCGACACAACCAAACACTGGGCCTCCAAAGGCAATATTTCTTGAGGTATTAACATTTTTGGTGCTACCGACATGTGGTGGGTTAGGGAGCAGACATAACTCCTGTTATACCTCTGTTTCCCCACTGACTTCATTTAACTATACCACATGTTATTAGATTCGGGGTGCACATTACTACAGCTTTATATTGATCATACTCCTTTTTTCACTCGCATTTTTAAATTCCATATCAAAGTATACTGTATTTTCATTTGCTTAAAGTTCACCAATGTGGCTAGGTATTCATCACTTGGTGTTGTGGCTTCAGAAATTATGGGCCTCATTCCAAGATTGGAGGTAGCCATGGCGCTATTTGCGCCATGACTGCCTCCAATAATGATACCGGCACCAGTCTCGTTCAATGGGGACTTACCGGTGTAGTCCGACCTTTGCGGGACCGGTAAGCCCCCATTGAAAAAAACATTCCCCATTCCCATTTGAGCCCCCATAGGGCTCAATGGGAATGGGGAAGTAGCTAATAACGGTACCGCAATTTGCGGTACCATTATTGGCTCTGATTTCCCTTAACGGGTCCTGTCCATAATGCCTGGTCAGACCAGGCGTTAAAGGAGAGACCCGCTAAGGGAACTCGTAGTAGGGGGGTAAGGGATTACCGGCACCGGTCTCCTTACCGGTGCCCGGTATCCCTTACCGTACCTACTCGTAATGACGCTCCAATGTCAAAAAGTTTGTACACCCCTTTGAAGAAGTACATTCCCACCCCACATTTATATGGCCTATACATATAATCCCACTAGCCATATATAAGAACAACCCAAAAGCTAACCCACACATAAGCAGAAGTAAAATCGTACTGCAACTATGTTTGAAACACATACATTTAACATTGTTCATTAACATGGTCTTTTGAAAATACATAATAAAACACGTTTGCAGATAAAAAATCAGTTAAAAGTCAAAACATTCCTCTTAAAAAGGAAAAGAATTACTGCACTTGCTGTCAAGATAAAAAAACAAAATCGCCAGATGATAGCATCAATTAAAAACACTCTGTCAAAATACTTAAAGTTGGAGGCAAAGTTTGCAGTGCTTTTCTAAAATCAGACAAATTCCCCTCAATATCGTAGTTCTTTCACTTTAACAGCAAGGGGAGTAGCATACACCACCATGTAAGGACCATTGTACTGAGGTTCAATCCACCTACAAACAACATTTTTCACAAATACTTTATCATTTGGAATCAATTGCAATGGTGGCGACCTTGCATATTCTGGTGTAGCGCTGTTGTCAACTTCCTCTGACCGCAGTGGAGCAATCTGTTGAAAAAGATATTTAATACATTTTGTTAACTGAGTTAAATATGAATGGAATTCATCCCCCAGGATTGACGCAGCCTGTGAGCATCTAAAGCACTACACACAGGAGTTACTGGCATGTGCATGCATCACCCCGTCACAATCTCATCAGCGGAGAGGTGATGGTCCTTACAGGGCTGGGCCCTCAAACTGAACAAAGCCAGTGGGGGTAGGGGGGAGCAATGCACCTAGTTCCTTTTCAGTGTAACACATAGTTTGGACAACCTTTGAGCAAACTGTTCATCCTCTCTACACCCACGTTGGATTTAGGGTGATAAATGGAACACAGCTTCTGCTTTATTCCCAAAAGAGCTGCAATCTCCTTGAACAACTCATTAAACAAGTGGGTGCTGTTCTCACTCTTGAGAGTATCGCAACCTCCCCACTGGGGAACACTTCTCTCAACAAGAACTTGTCCGCTGATTTGGCATCAGGATGTGCACAAAGACCAGCCTCAATCTAACAGGGAAAGGGAAAAACTACCACAATTAAGTAACACAAAGAATTACACATTTCGCCCATGTCTGCAAAATCTATATGTAAATCACGGACTTGGACAATTGAACGCGGTGCATGCCTCTCAATGTTCTCAATGTTTGTCTAGTACTGCACAGTTAGACGTATACATGGACAGCAATTTCTGAATGTTAGGCACATACCATTCCTCTTGAATGTCTGCAGCAATATGCTTTTTGGATACATGTGTGGGGTAATGAAGTTGGTCAAACGCCATTAAAGCCGAAGCTTTGCTCACCAAGAACTTCGGGCATCACAACCTTCCCTGTACTTGTCTGTCCCCACACCAGATCAGTTGCAGATTGTGCATACCCTCTTTTCTGTCACACCAACTTCTCACTTTGTGGCACCAGTTTCTGCAACAGCGCTGGATGCTCAAGAATATCTAGTACTGGCAAATAAGCGGCATGTTTTGCCATTATGTCTGCTGCTTCATTTCCAAAGGAAACTAAGCCCACACCACTTGTGTGGGCGGTGCATTTCACTATTGCAACAAGTTGTTAAGGATTTTAAAGATGCAGCCCACTCCAGACCAGGACTCTTTCTACTGGCCAGGGATGCAGCACACAATTAAAACGTTTTTAAGTTTATTATATTCAGATTCCATTTTTGAGAAGTCAGTCGACCCATCTCACACCCCCTTAATGTACACCCCGTGTCACAATGGACCATGAACCAGGCCGTTGTATAATAATGAAATATTTATTTATTTTTAATTTTGAATACACATTCAATTTAGGGCAGCGATCACCAGTGTTGTGATAATTACACAGTAAAATGATAGAATACACTTAGTTTAACCTAACATAAGATACACCATGCACAATTGAATGAAAGTAAGATTACTTTTTGGGTAGTATTTTCAAATAGCACCACAGTTAGGCATTCCCCGTGCAACACTCCCTCAAACCCCTGTTAACCAAGTTGTGTGTGGGAGGAGAGTAGTAGCAAGGAGTCAGGTATACTAGGCAAAAATCAGAATAAAAATCCGACCTACCACGCCTGAATGGGAGGCCAAAATCGGATTAAGCTCCCTTGAAAAATGAGCAAAATCGCACTCGGAATTACTAAATAGTTATTTTACATGTGCAGTTGAATGAATAAGACAAAAATATGTGTGGCTGTACTAACGAGGCAAGAAAACGTACAAGCTACAAGGCAATGTACCAACAACAGGCATACAGTTTAGAAAATCGACTTTGGAAGGAAGAAACAGTGCAGCAACAATCACACGTGGCAACATTGCAATCGCTTCGTTTCATGGGTTTAAAAGAAGCAAACAACTTCAGAAATGATCTAAACAGACATAATCGGAAATCGGTTTTAATGCTAAGGTACAAAGGCACGTAACAGGTATGATACTAAAGTGAAAGGGTGACTCTGGATGGGGACGGTATGGGATTATTTGTGGAAGGGAAAACTTAGATTTTATAATAAATGGAGTTACACGGGCAAACTCGGTTTTAAGAGGAAAATGACAGATTCCACTGACACTCTTTTTTTAGTGGCTAGATTATGACAGAAGGACATTGCCCGGGAAAAGGTTAATTTGCAATAATAACCCATTCACGCCGTGTGCCTCTTTATATGGGAATGAATTCATTTATTCCTAATAGTACTAAGGACTTATACAATGGAGCAATAGTTTAGTGTATGACATGTAATCAAAAATCCATGCTCTACATAATTACACAATCCAAGAAATGTCTGTATATCCTTGGGGGACGCGGACAAGCGCCGTAACGGATGGCAGCATAAATCTGAGCTCCCTTCTCAGCTAATGATATTATATCTTTCTGCATTAACTTCATTTAGTGGAATAATGGTAATATTTCACCAACCTTCGTTAAAGTGTTACTGGCGTTGCTCGGGGTGTTGAGAAAGCGAAACTCTGGGGTTTACAGGCATTCAGAAGAAGATGCGAAGTTCCTGAGACGTGGCTTGCACATCACCGGGACCACGCTGAAGGAGAAGCCGCAACGCCCTGTCAGCTGTTTGCTCGGCGCGACAAGGAGGCTCCGCTGAACTACAGAAGCACATTTCCTTCAAGACAAAGTCATATTTCCACACGCTAATGCAATGCGAGTGGAAACGCATCATTTTAGTCATACGGTGAGCTGCCAACAGATATAAAATATTCTATCAACTTTTTGAGTACCTTACATAGGATTTTGGGAACCAAGATTCTTTTTTGGAACATGAAACCTTCTCTCCAGCATATCAATGTAATCCAAATAAAGACATGTTCCAATTTCTTGTTATCTGAATATGTTATGAAGATAAGAAGGTGTAAAGGATATATTTTTCAAGTGGCATTTATCCTTTAATAAAGATGACAGCTCTTATGCATATATGGCTTATAAATACCCCAAGTGAGAACATGGTCTAACTTTGATATTAAGTACAGGAGTGGGAAACCCCCGTTGTAATACTAGTTTCCTGAGCTCTATTAAAATGACACAAGAATTACAGTACCAGATATGCGTACAGAAAAAAATACTATTCTACTGACTACAATTACTGTACAAAATGCAACACATATCCAGTGCTGGTTAGGTTTAAATCTTTAAAATGGACAATGCAGATGTCATGGATAATGGGTTACATATGTCTCATAAGAGCAATGCAGGGAAGTGCTCCGCAATAGACATCAAAGCATAATTTTTAAATTTTACTTCTGTTATCAGAGGGGTAGCACATTAACCAAAGTTGAGTCTTGTTTTCTATCAAGTGCCATGCTTTCTGTCTTAATACGGCGTCAAAGAAGGGCCAATCCAAAGAAATGGTTTAATCACCCACTAATAATGCCTCCAAAAGACAGAAAAGTGACTCTCGCATGCCTAAGGAAGATAATAAAATCCCTGTAGCCCTTTATGGAGGCCACGACCAAATTGCAAATGCTGGATGACAAGTGGTCCACATTTGAATCCAGAATAAGCGAAGTGGAAGAAGGGTGAGTGGTGCTGAGGATGTGGCAGGAAGGGTACAGTCTTTGGAAATCAGTTGTATCTCTGCAGAAGCAGACTGAAAACCTAGAAAATAGGAATAGGAGGAACAACATACTTATTGTTGGGCTTCCAGAAAACATTAAAGATTGCACGCCCTCGGCTTTTACTGCGCGAAATAGAAATTAAGTACACCCAGGAATATAAATATCTTGGGGTCGAAATGGATGTCAAGCCGGGCTATAACTCCTGTATTCAAATGAGACAACATCGGGCAGCTCAAGTAACGTCGCTGATTAGCCAATTTGCAAGACAGAACTGTGGATTTACATTGCACGGAATCCGTCAATTATGTACCCAGGTGTTAACCCCTATGGTTGTTTATGGGCTGGAAGCCCTGCTGCAAATGGACTTAAGCTGGCTGCAAATCATAGAGGGGAAGTTTTGGAGAAGAATCCTAGGGCTCCCCCAATCTATCCCAATGGCATTGTTAAGATTGGAAGTGGGGGTTTCCTCTTTAGGTTCCATTGTCCTGAAAAGGAGAGCCAAACTTTATCTTAGGATTTCTAATCAACCAGAGAGTCGGTTATTGAAAGAATTTGCCATTGAAGCTACAAAGGAAACTACCAAATGCCATCTTAAAAAGGAGACTGAAGCCTTCCTGAGGGTATTAAACTGGACTAAGAGTGGAGAGAAGTTTGATGATCCCCAAAAAAATGCACTGTCCAAAAAAATTGCCCTCTGGGACTGGTTGGAAAACTACGCCCATCTGGATAAGCTTCCAAAATACAAATTCATCCACTACATGCTCTATTCCTTTAAGCAAATGCAGCCGTATCTAACCCTCTGTCCATCAAGCAGACTCAGGCGATTTTTAAAGTAAATATAATGGTTTATCTTCCACAGAGAGGTATTTCCGACTATGTAAGGATAACAGATGCAAAGAAACCGTTAATCATGTACTAACTAAATGTGTAAATATGATGGATACTTACAAAGTAAGTTATAGCAATTCTGTCCACGATACGGCATCCATTGGGGAATCTGCATTTTGGCTTCGCCTTATGAATACGCAAAGTCGGCAGCTGCAGATTGCTACCTTTAGAGTCTGGTTGGTAATTGAAAGAACTCTGAACATATATATATGAACCTGTCTGATACTATGATACTGACTCTATTAGAGGTTTGGTGATCTTTATATTTTCGTAGGAGCAACTTTATATTTTTGTAGGAGCAATTTTATTAACGATTAATGTTTAGAATAATAAGGATAACATGCCGGAGTTGTGCTTAACTGTTTTTTTTTTTTCTATCAATAAGCAATATATGTATTATGAGATTGTTTTTAGGCTAGTTTTTAGTTTTTGTATTAGCTTAGTTATGTTTAAATTCTATCTTTAGTTTTTTTTTTGTTTATGTGTAAAGTTTAAAATAAACTGTAACACATTATTAATAAAATAAATAAATTAAAATGGCAACCCCGCCCAGTTTTTATATCACATGCTTACCACACTTTTGGATCTTGCCACGATATCCAGAGAGCTCATCAGATAGGTCCCAGAAATCCATCACGTAATGTTCCCAGAACTATGATTTTTGCTTCACTAGAGTATATGCATGTCATGCTCATATTGGAAAAAGCTAAACAGACCAGAACTCTTATATGGGAAGGTACTAGAATCTTCATAACTCAGGATGTCTCCAATATCACGGCAGCAAGAAGACAATAATTATTGGCTTTCAGACCAGCGTTGCACCAGCTTAATGCCAGATATGGCATTGTTCACCCAGTGTCTCTAAAAGTTACTCTCAATGGCCATATGTACATGTTTCAAGATCCAAGAGACTTGCACAGTTGTATTCAAAGCCATAGATGGATACTACTAAACCGCATACATGAAATACGCACTGAATTTTTCACTTCTACAACATGATAGTCTTGCCGGAATGGGGCAGAGAGTGGCCCATCCAGATCTGATTCTCTACCCCCACCTAGTATAGACTGCATATGAACATGGTTTGGAGTGGCTGTATCCAGTTAGCCACTACTCATTTATATACAAGTTGGTTGTCGAATAAACTGAAAAACTCCATGTTCTTTTGTTTGTCTTTCTCCTACCCTTATGTCTCATTCCCTTATGTGCTCTATTGTGTCAGAGTTCTCACTATAAATGTAAGCTTGCATATACCACTAGCATTGTAATTAATGGCACTGAGTATTGCAACATGGAATGTTAAAGGATTACATAATCCAGTTAAACAGCAAAAAATACTTTCACACCTTAATAGAGTGAAATCAGCCATTGCATGCATACAAGAATCCCACCTCACACAGGAGGAAGCGGCCAAACTGAAGCGATTATGGATGGGTCAAGTTTTCTCGAGTGCAGCTGATGGGAAAAAGAATGGGGTTATTACTTTGATTAGCAAACATCTTAAATATAAGGTACTTTCCTCAAAGACTGATAATGTTGGAAGATGGGTTGTGGTCAAATTTTTAACTGATTGCATAGATCACTCTATTTTGAATGTATATGGCCCCACTAAGGCTGACCCAGGTTTCTGGTCTCATTTAGGAAATCATATATCCAAATCTTCTCCTAACAACTTAATTGTATGTGGCGACTTTAATGAAATTATGGATCCTATCCTTGATAAAAAGTCAAATGTACAACCTAAGACTACCAGATCCCACCTCCAATTTGTCAACTTTGTATCCAAACTTAGTCTCATTGAAACTTGGTGTATTACCCACCCCTCAGATTTAGCCTACACCTTCTTCTCTTCTCCTCTTAACTCCTTCTCAAGAATTGATTAAATTTTTATATATAAATCCCTGACCAACAGCTTAGTAGATGCTAAAATAGAACCTATTGTTTTGTCATACCATGCCTCTGTTCATATTAAATTGTCTAATGCTCAAAACACAAAGTATTATAGCAGACGGAGATCCAATTCAGCCCTCTTGAAGGATGAAGAATTTGTAAAGTTTACTCACCAACAGCACTCGTTTTTCTTTGCAGAGAATTCTCCTACCAATACATCGGTTCAAAATAACTGGGATTTCTATAAAGAGCATTAAGTGGACACATTATATCTTATATGGCTGTTAAGAAGAAAAAATTCAAAAAGTCTGTTGTTGTTAGTTTTTTGTTGCTGTTGTAGATCGCTGTAATACTTGTCCTTGAGATGAGGATATGTGTTCTCCTCGACGTAGTTCGTGAGATCCTTTCTGAATTTCTGTACCTTACGTTCTACAGTGAGTTGGTTGAATTTTACTACCTCCTCCTCCAGTTTTTCCAGTTTTTTCTTTGCATCGTTAATGGTTTTGTCCTCCACAAACTTCTTCTCCAAAGTGGTCAGTTCTTCTCCCTGCTTCTTACATTCTTCCTGCGCAGTGTCTATTATAAGAATGATCCAATCGTGGCTACATTTATTACCGACGCCGCTAAAATTTGTCTTGAACTTGGGTTATCGGTGAACACCCGGGGAATGTTTTTCACTTGTAACCCTTCTGGAATAATCCCGCATTGAAATATTCAAGCATGAAAGTTCCATGCATCTCTGTGCGTATAAGTTTCTTCCAAATTCTGGAGGATAGTGTCTAGTTCATCTTTATTTGCGCCTTGCACGATGGGTCCGCCTTCTGATCCTAAGGCAGACGTAGTGCCCATCAGTTTTTGAAAATAATCGTCCATATGGGACACAATGTTTACCTTATCCATATTTATTGGTCGTAGGAGAAAGACAAAGTTCTAATGTCTACTCCTGTAGTTTTGATAGCCCTACAACCATGGGTTGTGCTAAATCAAGTAGACAAAATAGGGTACCTGGCAGAGTCCTGATTTACCCAGGTGGGTACATGTATAAGTACGAAAAAGATAATCAGGATGAAAGATCCTATAAGAAATTAAGTGGTTCTGGATGCAGAGAAGGCATTGACTTGAGGTCCCAGCAGGTATTAAATATTTAGGTATTCAAATCTCATCCTCGATTAAGAATATTGTTAATCAGAATACAGCTAACATTACTACCAGAGTGAAGGAACTAACAAATGCATGGTCTCCTCTCTATCTTTCTTGGTGGGGGGGGATTGAAAGCTGTCAAAATGATGATTTCACCTATTACATTGTATTTTCTTTATATGCTTCCTATTCCTTTTCCTAATAAAAACCTGTGAAATTCAGTAAAAAAACGTTGTTAAAGGGACGTTATTGTTAAGTTGCACTACTAAAAACCTGTGAAATTCACAAAAGAAACATTATAAACGGGACGTTATGGTTCGAAGTAAAACTGAAAAACCCCTGAAATTCACCAGTTATGGTAGGCTAAGCAACCGTAACTCGCCCCACCACTGTGCACTGTTAACACTAACACCCAGGACATCAAATATGACATCACAAATGTCATTGATGACATCACTGATAGTCAGTACTTTATGGGCACTTAACATCTATATTTTTATTTTTAACAGACCAGGTAAAAATTGAAGAAAGTCCACCAAAAGACACAGTGCAAGACACCCTGAAACTCATAGAAGACGAAGTGGACATGCTAAAAGAGAATTTTAGTGGGTTAAGGCAATTTGTACAGGACCACGTGAAAGGAAAAATCAGATATCACTGTCCCACCTGTACCTGTCCCCGTTCTCCATTTCGCAGTGAACTATCCCCAAACCCTCAAGAACAACAGAAACGTTTTGACGAAACTTCCATCCCTTCATCCCCTCACAACCAGCCTGTGGAAACTCCTAATTCTCCTATATTTGTTTCAGTGTCTGCTTCCCCCTCTCTCTCTTAATTGCTGTATGTGTGTTTAATAAAAAAAATGTTATGTTAGTTTTAGTGGAATTGCTTGGGTCTAATTTTTTTTTTTAAAAGAGTTAAAATGTCTGCGGACAGCGCGCCTGTTCGGCCTGTCCGTAATTAAGAAAATATGGATGTTTTAAGGACAATACACCTACCCGTGCCATTCGCAACCAAGATGGAACTGTTCTTAGAACACACCAGCTGTCCAAGATGTCCGTAAATAAACAAAATGGGAGTGTCCTATGGACACGATACATGTCCGTACCGTCCTCAGCCAAGATGGAACTGTCCGTAGAACAGGCGTGGTGTCCGGCATGTCCGTAGGCAAACAAAATGGAGGTGTCCTAAGGGCACTGTACCTGGCCGTACAGTCAGCAGAACATCTATGCACATGCACACCACACCCGTAAGTCTTGCGAACTCACTTATGTCGCACTTTTAATTAGTTTCAGGACCCGAACACTGTCCGTAAAACACCCGCGCACATGTGCACGACTGTTCCTGTGCATTTGGTGTCCTGCGGGCACCCATTTCCTTTGCGGATGTGTTCACAACATCATCATGTGACCGCACCCACGCTGAGCGTGTGTCCTAATTTGCACACTTTGTCCGCTTCCGCAACATTTCAAAAGACCTTATGCAGACATGCCAAATTATTTTACAATACAAAATCACCATTTCACATGTCCTGTACAATGGCCATAGCTTTCAACATATTGTTTGGAACTTTTTCAATGCTTTTGAGTGATCGATATGCTCACGAGGCGCACCCCTCCACCCCTATAAAAGGCCACACCCCCAACCTCATCTTCATTGTACTTCTGGCGATTGTGGATTGAGTTTTGCTGCTTTTACTGCTGTAGCGGAGATTATCTCACCAACCCTAATGGCATCCATGGCTGCTGTTGCTACATCAGCCTCAGCACCATCCCCAAACCCTCCACCTCCACCACCACCCCCAAGGGTCTGCAGAGGGAAATACGCGTGAGGATGTAGAGAGCGAGGAAAAAGAGGATGCAGAGAATGAGGTGGAGGAACTCCCTACTACCAGCACTCACCGGGAGTCGTGGGTGTGGCAGTTGTTTACCGTTTTTGGTAACGTACCAAAAGCACTTGCAAACCTGGTCACCTATAAACAGTGCAAGTTGGTGCTGAGTCGTGGGAGACCTGGTGCGTACAGCATTGGTACGACAACCATGAATCGACACCGAACTTCGTTGCAAGGTGTGGACATTCGCAAGGTGGTACCATGTAAAGAACATAGTAGGTTGAGTTCCTCCGCAGCATCCTCCCTGTCCAATCCTCTCACCACAAGAGACACTCCTGTGGGAGAGCGCATCCCTCCAGCTGCCTCACAGGCTATTTGCGATGCTGTTGACCCTTACCTTTCGAGTGTCACAATATTGTGTATGTACTGTGATGCAGTACTCTACAGGGGGAAGAGTCTTCGAAGTGCTTTCGAGACTACGGTCACGGAGCACCAGAAGAACTGCTACCTACCTAAATAAGGCCCACCCTACATCTTTCTCTCTCCACCTGCCCTTTCTTATCCCCGTGGTTGGTGTCCCTTCCTTACCTTCCTTCCCCTTCCTCTCCTAGTGTGTTGTGTGTAAAACAATCAAAAAAATATTAAACAACAAAAATATTAAAGAAATGCTCTTTTCAGAGCCGCCTTTCTCAGTTTAAAAATGGAACTATCAAGTAAATGGTGTAGGCCCCGCGCATTTTTCAAAAAGTCTGCGGACAGTCATAGGACGCACAAAATTTTAGGGTGCAACTGTAGCAAAACCAATGCACTTTTCTCTGGGAGTAAGAGGTGGCTCTGAAAAGAGCCTTTTGGTGGTGTTTTGTGTGTTTGAAAAACTTGGATTCATCAAAATGCAATGCAAAATAGGTGACTATGAATCCAAAAAAGCTCCCCATTCATTTTGTACATTTCGAAGAAAAATCTGATTGCCAGCATATGTAAGATGGGCCCCATCTCTGCGAAACATGAATGTGCTACGAAACAAAATATTTTCAGTGTGGAAAGAGGACATGCCAACATCTCTTAGAAAGGCACAAACAGCCTTATTGACATTGTGCCTTGCTCTCTCCATTTGTGGACCAAATAAAGCAGAATGCAGCCACATTTGTCTTTGTGCAATACGAGAAAAAATTACTTGGCAATTTGGAAACATGTCCATGACCTTCTCAAGTCCTTCCTTCATTGCAAATTGCAAAAAAATTCCAGAGACATGCCCTAAACTGTTTCCTCCACAATGAATGATAATTATATCAGGATGACGCTCTGTCTGTAAAGTAGCCACTTCATTCCACGCACTCCATGCCAGTGCACTTCCACATGAGGGAATCCAAGATCTGCAGATATACCGCAACATTCTGCATGCACCTTCAACCAATGTATCCATGAGTCTCCCAAAATCCAGATAATCTGTTTTCGAGCACACACAGCCATAGCTGTCTGTTCTTCTCTCAGGAAAAAGACGTTCTCACTAAATCTCTCCATTCAGAACACACTTTACTGACTAATCCCTAGCTTCTCTCATTCTCATTTGCATGCCTCTCCACCCCAGAATCCCCGTATGTAGTACACGCTGCCTGCAGACTACCCCCATGTCCGTGGACATGTAGAGGATCTGAGCGTGACGACTGTACAACTAAATAGTATTCCCCTTCTCCCCTTTAAGGTGAGCTCTGAAAAGAGCAGTTTTTTGGGGTTTTTTGCAGATGCCTGTCAGACACCTGTTATTTTGTATTTTTTTTTGCTTATTATTTTACTCCTACATTCATCACATAGCCTTCTCCAAAGAAAATCTTACATTCCAAAAGAACATGGCATTTCCCAAAAAATATAAAGAAACACCATCTGCTTCAAAATAAGCCGCATTACTGGAAACAATGTTCTCGTGGCTGCATAAAAATATACCAGCTCTTAACATGAAAGCACGCATGCCGCGATTGATGGCACACCTACCAATATTTTGATCAGGGCAAAAAACAGAACTGTTGTCCCATTTTGCTCTAGGGAGTAAGCCAGAAAAAATTACTTTTGCAGTTGGAAAGATGTTAATGACTGCTTGAACCAACTGTTCCAAATCTCCCAACAAAGTAGGTGAACTCATGTAGCCCAAATGGAAAGGACCATAGTGTAAAACTATCACATGGGGACTGGTCATCCTATGCATATCTCTGCAAACTTGGAGAATTGCCGCTACATTGCAATCAGTCGCAGCGCTCCACACCACCTCCACTCCTCTGACATCGGAATTGTTTGCCACATTCTGAATAGTGCTGTAAACCATGGACAAATATATCTCCGAGCACCAACACCCTGACTGTCTCCACCTCTGCCATCTTCACTACACACACTCTCTTTCTACACAAATCAACAATGTCAACATCTGATTGGCTGATGCCTTCAGTTCCCTTTCCATGCTGGATTTGCTGTAAAACCCTGTATGTTGCACGCCCTACCCGCGGACAAGCACGGTATCTGTGCGGCACATAACTCTTAGCCAGTCCTTCTACCCTTTCCACATCACTCGCGAATCCATTCCCTCATTGGACACAGCTAAGCAGTCACACAACCATCCACCAATCACATCCAAGACCTCTACATCTAATTCCGTCATCAGAGTTCCGCACTTCAAATGTACTGTTGATCACTCTGAATTTTTCAACTCTGTATTCAAATTTTCCCCATCTACTATAATTACCTATCAATACCAAACCTCTCTGCTATGTACAACACAGCTGAAAAAAAACAAGGGAATTTCATGAACTGAAACATGAACTACTAATTTCAACGAACATACTGCAAATAACATATAAAGGCTGCACATAGTGAAATAAAATGCACACATACACTGTGTTGAGATATCAAACGAGAATACTCCCATGAAATTTGAAACACATTAACATCACTGCTTTAAACACACAAAATTACTAACTTCTTCCTTTTACAATTGCAGTGAAGACCACTCTCCTGAAAATGAACAGCATCAACACTGCAAACAACATATCTGAAGAAACCTGGTCATTTCACAATAAAAAGTAAGTACAGTACTACCTTTATATTCTTACTGTTCCTCAAAGACACTGTGTGGGTTATTTATGTAATTTGCGGACCAAAAAACACATTGATTTCTGAACCATTCTGCCTACAAATCCCCATTTATTAAACAAAGATGAATAGGCAGAATGGCACTCAAATCCCTGTGTTTTTGGAACACAAATAACATACACAAGCCTTAGAATGTTAGTACTACAAAACAAAGAGCTGTTTTAATTTTATACCATTACGTTTACTATTAATGCTTCTCCTCACCACTAGCTCACTTTCGACTCTCATCTGAAGCGCAGTGTAGTAATATACAAACAGAAAAATAGCCTTCCCAACTCATTGTAACTGCCCAAAGCACATTCACACACCACCACAAACATCTTCCCCATCAAACTCATACACGCATGCACACAGCACACATACATTGTAAAACAGACCAACCCATACCTTATTTTTTTTCAACAGACCCCAAAGAATGCCTACCAAAAAGCAAGTCCATAGAAAGGAACGCAGAAATAGAGCAAATGAAAAGAAAAGTGTCCAAAATAAGCATCCATCTCTACCAGAGTTTGTACAAAATGTTGAAACAAAACAGCTAATACAGTCATTTAGCGAAACAAAGGAAGCTTCAACTACAGAATCTTTGCCTCCTCTATCAAAATGTGGCATGAAACAGAAAATGCTTTACAAGAATTTGGCTACCACTACTGCTAACAATGCTCCTATAAATCCTGTTATACTAGCAAGAAACCATAGTAAAAAAAGTATTTTAGCAAAAATGTTCCGCCACAGAGTCCTTCAGAATCTAATCAGAAGAGGAGCTAAATCATCCTCAACCCTTAAAACCTACTGTAGAAAATTAATCCTAAAAGCTCTCGTAGACAGTGCAATCCTTCACAAAAGGAAGTTTTTTATTTTAGTGTTAAATGGGATGAAACCACTAACAAAACTAAGTACTAAACTACAAAAGAAACTTCTCAATAAACGGAATGTCAACAAAAATAAATTCTTAAATATTTGGGGAGGTGAATGGAGTCACTCAACGACCACAGAACCATATTTTAATGAAGAAGCATACAAACAAAATCAAACAAACACAATTGCCATCCATAGCAGTGGACGAGGATATGAAAAATTCAATAATACCATCATGGAACAAGAAACACTGCTTAAAAAAGTATCCCCAGAAAACTCAGAATTACCTCTCCATTCGACTGAACCAGACCGTCCAGTATACAAATGGCTGTGCACGTCAATGTGTAACATTCCTAACAAATCTTTCAAATCTTTACGCCAGTTCCTCAATCAGTATGTGAAAGCTAAAGACAAAATGAAAATGAAAGTGCTGCAAAATATGGATACCTGTCCAGTGCTCAAATACACAGGACAACAAGGACATTCATTAGCCTGCATTTCAGGACCTATTTGCAAATGCACCTTCCATGATATCAAAATGATAACAACACATCATTCAAATGTAAGAAATCTAGTGTATAAACTGTACTATGCTAGAAGTCCAGCTTTAGAAATAGCCAATTTAAATAACACTCTTCTGCATGGTACGCCCAAATACCTACAAGAATAAATCGACCGTATCCAGAGAAAATATTTTGGAAGTGAAAGCCACTTACAAAATGCAATAGTTTTAGAACAGACTAGCAAAAATTCTGCACATGGCAACCTTCTATTACTCACATACTGTAACGCTCACCTGGTTCCCATGGGGGTGTCGATCGGAACTGGACTGCTAAGGTCTCCACCAGCGTTATTCGTAGTGCAGAGATGGCTGACTGGACCGGCCTTCCTACCTTCGTCTGCTTGATTTGCAAAAGTAGTTTTCTTATTGTTTGTAATGATGAGCTCTCCATCCTGCACCGAGCGCAGGTGGGCGTAGAATCCCAGTTGCTTCACTGGTTTGAAGATTTTGGGTGAGTTCCAGACGTGTTGGACTCCGTGGTAAATATCAAAGAGCCGTAAGTATAAAGTCTATAAAGTTCAATTGTCTGTTATTCACTCGTTTTTTCCCTTTTGTATTGCAGCTTGATCCGAGAAGAGTTCACCTGAAGTGCTGCAGGTTGCGCGTGGGTAAGAGTCTGTATTACCCAGCGTTGTCCGTTAAAAGCGAAATAAATGTCTGTAACAAGTGTTCTTTCCTCCCACAGGTGCGGCGTTAAAGAGGTGGAACGCCGATGAAAGATGCCTAGGGGAGCGGTAACTCTGGTGAGTACAATATGGTTGCTTTGATTGTCTTTGTTAGCCCCCGGCTCACCTTGTTCTGTCTGTCCCTTCCAGGTTCCACGGATGCAGCGGTGAAATGATGGCTGCAGCGCTGAACCGTGGAGATGCTGACTGGTAAGTATGCCACGGCGCTTCTGCTAGCGATGCGATGCTTTTATTTCCGATGTGTTTTTTCCTGTTCTGAAGTGCAGCAAATTCAGGAACAGATGAAGATTAAAAGGTAAGTTCTTGTTCTTATCTCTCTTTCTTCTAGGATGGTGTCCAGGTTTGAGGCGGGCGTGGCAGAGGACTGGATGCTGCAGGCACGGTGAGCGTCACGCTGCTGAAGTGCAGAATAACGCGAAGCATGGGCTGCTGTCGGGCGTGGTTTAAATAGCCTGCAAAGTAGTCCCAGGTAAGAAGTCCCCAGAACCACACCCGAGTAAAAAATAGTCCCTGTAATAAAATAGTCCCATCTAGGCCTCACGTGGGCTTTGATTCATTTGCAGCATGGTCTGCAGAAGGTAAGTAATGCCTATGAGCCTGGAGCCTATGGCGCCAAGACTGATGTCTAATATGAGCCTGGTGCCGGGGCTGCTGGGGTCTCACTGAATGTCTGGATGCCTGCTCCCGAGGCTGCTGGGCTGGGTCCGGATGCCCAGGGGTAGGCATCATGACACATACATAAAAGAAATACTAAAATTTAAAAGTACATCCGCTGAAGTACCAAACCATGTGTGTGTGTGTGTTGCCGCAGAACCTTTTACAAAAGTAACACAAAAACTATAGACATAACATACAAAATAGAAGACAATGAAGATTCCAAATGGTTTGAATTAGCTCTCTACCTTTTAGCAGAAAACAAACACGAAATAAGTGAACCCCTAATATGTTGCAGTTACTGCACTACAAAACTTGACAACAACCAAACTCCTTTACGTGCTATCACAAATAATTTGGAATTATTCCCACTACCAAAACCCCTGCAACAACCCAATTTGTATGAGAGTATCATAACAGTACACCCATTTCAAGCAATAATACGCCATCAACCAAAAACAGCAAAATTACCTCCCTCTGAATTGGTGAAAGGCATTTGTGGCAAAGTAGTTTATTTGCCATTAGATCTGACAGAAAATGTGCACACTCTGGGAGTGCAACGTCCAATAGAGCATTCTTTAATAGTCTTAGTAAATGTTGTACCAACAAAAGTGGACTTACATAAAGTTAGACGAGCCTTGCAATATCTGAAAGACAATAAAGAATATTACAAATAAATAAATATTGAAGAAAGCTTAAGGGAAACAACTGAAATAATTCAAGAGTCATCAGAAAGTGGTCAATTTGAACTTCTGCATCCTGCTGCAGGATCCACTCTTTTGGACCATTATATAATTCATCCATTGCACTCTAATGAGAGCATAGATGATGCACTAGAAACTTACCAAATGCGACAAACCAAAGGGTCACCAATGAGCATATGGGAAAAAAGTATAGATGCATGTGCTTTTCCACTGCTATTTCCTACTGGTAAAGGAGGAAGATGCGATGATAGACACAGCATCAGATAACAGCAGATAACAGCATCAGAATACCGCTCATTACAAATGTATTCTGAAGATCCTAGATTTAGACAAAATGTGGAATACATATTCCGCCTACTCTTTGAAAGTGAACTAGCAACCCTATGTTACGGAGTTGCACACATACTGAAATCTGGAACCCACTTTCAAAATATTTCAGCTACGCAATTAATACAAAAAGTGCAACAAAAAGATGAGGTTTTACAGTCAAGCATAACAAATCTGTTTACAAACATGCGTGGTACGAAAGAATACTGGTTCCGATGGCATGGAGATGTACGTTGTATGATCAGAAACCTTGGACCACCCACTTGGTTTGTTACATTAAGTTGTGCAGAATATGCATGGGAAGATTTACATGATTTCTTACGCATATCAAACAACAACAAAACCAACATAGATATACTAACACCTGGAGAACTTTGCTCTCTAGATCCTGTTAATGTTTCAAGATATTTCCACCATCGTTTCATTGCTATGCTACACTTTATTTGTAATAAAACTGTTCCTCCCCTCGGAGAAGTGCAACACTTCTTTTGGAGAAAAGAATACCAAGCCAGAGGAGCACCACATATCCACATGCTTTTATGGATTTAAGGTGCACCTAAATTTGGTCAGGACAGTGATGCCACTGTTTTGCAGTTCATCCAAAAATATGTCACTTCTGAAATCCCTTCACAAAGGACACATAGTGAGCCTCATGGACAGATTGTACAATTTCAAAGACACAAATGTGGCAACTATTGTCGCAAATACAAAAGCAAAGGGAAATACTACAGCAAATGCTGCTTTGGTTACCCTAGACCAGTTACAGAAACAGGTGAAGTGAACTTCATGTCTTCAGTTCGACATAGTGTTAAAGGTAAATCACCTAAGAACACATATTACATAAAAAGAACAGAAGAATCAAAATATATCAATAATTACAATGCAATCAATGCCCTCTTATGGAATGCAAACATAGATGTGCAGTACATTGCAGACAATTCCACTACAGTTGCACGATATGTTACAGCCTACTTAACAAAAGCAGAAAAAACAGAGCTTCAAGACCTCTGAAAAGACCTATCATCAGACAAAACACTATCTCAGATATTGTACAGCCTAGGCATTAAAATGCTCTCTCATAGAAGCTGCAGATCGTTTAACCGGTACTGCTTTTTATGGAAAATCTGAAAATATAGTATGGCTAAGTCTTGGTCCTGCTAAATCTAGAAAAAGAGTTCTCAAATCATATGAGCACATAGAAAAAATTGCCAAAAATGACAAGACATAGAAACTATTTCCAGAAATGATCCCAACAGCCAAGACATTTTAAAAAACAATTTACTAGACACATACTACCCGAACAGGAGTACCACTTTGGAAACCATGAGCCTCATTGCGAGTCCGCCTTGCTGGAATGCGATGATTCCGTGTCCAGGGTGACTTCGTTTCCGCGACCGCAAGGTTGCGGAAAGAAGGGCCGATTATGGCAGGTGGGTCGCGTGCAACACACCGAGGTGGAAATGGAGTCACCGCCGTCATGTAAACACCTACGCGCGCTGATTTAGCGCCACAGAAAACGGCGCTAGAACCGTGTCCGCCCCCGCCGACACGGAAACACCGGAAGCAGAAATACCATGACCGCAGGGAAAAAAACGGAATCAGAGAGGCGGCCATTATATAAAGCACAATCCACTGCCATCCTCAGACACCACGGGTCAGATCACCTCCCTGAGACTGACAAACCATCCAACACCATCATGGCATCCAGGATACCAGCACGCAGACAGAGAAAGCAGCGCTTCAGTGAGGCTGAGCTCACAGTACTGGTGGAGCACATTGTTGAGCATGCTGAAATGCTCTTTATTTCAGATCAGAGGCGCGCTACTCAGCAACGCCGCAAGGAGGTGTGGGCAGAGGCAGCACGCAAGTGCACAGCGGTTGGCATGACCACACGCTCAGTGAAGGAGTGCCACAAGAGGTGGGATGACCTCAGGCTCTGGGTGCGCATCCTCATCACAGCACACCGCCAACACAGCACTGGTACTGGTGGAGGCCCTGCATCCCCTCTGAAGCTGCAATCGTGGGAGGAGCGCTGCAGCTGTGTCATGCACCTCAAAGGCATCCACGGCATAGGAGAGGCAGAGGCAGGAGTGAGCCCACCTGCAGACGCTGGTAAGTGCACAGAGTACAAAGCCATATGTGTGATTGGGAGGGACCCAATGGACCCACTTCCAATGCTGCCCCCCCAAACAGGGCAGTAGTGACCCAATGGACCCACTTCAAATGCTGCCCCTCAAGACAGGGCAGGATTGACCCAATGGACCCACCCCCAATGCTGCCCCCCCAAACAGGGCAGGAGTGACCCAATGGACCCACTCCCAACGCTGACCCCCCCCAAACAGGGCAGAAGTGACCCAATGGACCCACTCCCAATGCTGCTCCCCAAACAGGGCAGGAGTGACCCAATGGACCCACTCCCAATGCTGCACACCCAAACAAGGCAGGATGGACATTATGGACCCACTCCCAATGCTGCCCCCACCCCAAACAGAGCAGGAGTGACCCAATGGACCCACTGACTGGCCAAACGACGGGTATCACATCCCCAAAGCACAATCCCTCGAAATTCACACAGTGCGTGCCTGACTGGAAGCAGAGACACACACCTGTGTGTATCAATAGTCAAAAGTGTTGAATTGCAAGTGGACATGGATTGTGATGGTTGATGCATGTGATGGACACATTACGTAACACCACACAACTAACCGCATGCCCTCTGTGTCCCCACAGTCGTGAAAAGTGACAGCGATGACGGACAAGAGGCTACGCAGTGGCCACCTGCAGGCACACAACGCAGCACTCATGTCCAGAAGGACGATGCGAGCTGCTCTGGCACACAGGCACCGGCTGCAGCAGGCACACCGGCAACATCAGGCACACCAGCAACATCAGGCACACCGGCTGCAGCAGGCACACCAGCAGACAACACCATCCCCATGCAGCCACCCACCCTGGCCCCGGATGATGATTCGCAACCCATCTGCACAGCTGAGGAGGCTGCATCAAGTGATGGCAGTGCCCCGGCCATGCAGGCCGAAGCAGTACAACAGGGTGAGGGGGACAACATGGATGGCCTGTCACCCATCCATGGCCTACAGTTCAGCCCCCCAGAACTGCACAGCCCCATGCGCTCCCCAACTCCATCCATGGGCGAGCTCTGTACACGATTGCAGCATATCGAGCAACAACAGGGCATCCTGACGCTTCTGGTGGAAAGACAGCAGGATGATGTCAGGCTGCAGCGTGAGGAAGCCATGCAACAGCAGGAGGAAGCCAGGCTGCAGCGGGAGGAGGCCAGGCTGCAGCAGGAGGAGGCCAGGCTGCAGCGGGAGACCAATGCCACTTTGGTGCGTCGGCTCACCAGGTCGATTGGGCGATTTTTGGCCACAATTCTCACCCCGGCACGCCATGTCAGTGAAGGGAACAGTGTCCAGTCAAGCATTGCCGAGTCAATGTTGGTATCCCAGCAGGCATTTCAAGGACGCTTTCCCATAGTTACACCGACAGTCACCTCAGCCAGCACCACCCCATCCAGCTCTGCCACTGGCAGCCCACGGAGGCATTCAAGTCGGTTGACTGGATCCACCAGCAAGGACACACCTGCGCACAAGCACCCCCGCAAATAGTGGCATGTGGGGATGCCAGTCAACATGACATTTGGGGACACCATGGGTGTTGGAGGGCCGGGAACGTTTGGGTGGTTGGGGTGGTGGAGTTTGCCCATTAGGTGGTTAGTTGTTAGGGGCCTGGTTGGGGGTGAGAACGTTTGGGTGGTGGGTGGGCATGGGTGTACAGCTTCCCTACCCAATGCACTTTCTTCCCTGTTTAATTGATAATACAAAACCTTTGAAAACTACCATAATGAGAAGACATCTGTCATTTCATCAGCAGACAAAAATCATGTATTCACTTGCATCGTCACATCCATGCTTTGCTGTCAATGTGCCCAAAAGTAAATTTGAATGAGTGCATCCCGTGCTTGCTGGCCATCTTGCCCACCCCTGGGAGGTTGTGCTGCCACCCCATCCCCATCCCCATGGCCACCCCCATCTCCATCTTCATCTTCTGCGTCTGGGGGCAGCGGAATGTTCCTGCGCAAGCACAGATTGTGCAGCATGGCACACATAAGCACAATTTTACCGGTCTTCACTTTGTTGTGTTTGGTTGTAGAGCAGTGATCCTCCAGATCTGCTCAAGCAGCGGAACCTGGCCTTCAGTAGGCCAAATGTCCTCTCAATCATGCCACATGTGTGGACGTGTGCCCTGTTGTATGCCTCCTCATGCCTGTTCCTTGGCCTCCGTACAGGTGTCATCAGCCATGGCATGAGTGCATATCCAGCATCACCTACATGGGATGTAAATGTGTGGGACATGTCAGTGTTTGTGGTTCATCTCACGATCTGATGCAATGCAATATTGTGTCATCATACATTCATCCATATGGGCCTAGCCGTGGTCGGAAGGGCGGGTGATTGCCATCCATGGGTAATTGTTGTAGATGGTGGCATTTGGACATTGCACTATTACTTGCTGTGCATATGAAGTGGACCTTATATACGATAGTGGTTGGTAAGTAAGGCACTGTGCAATGACAAGCACACATGGGGGAGTCATTCCATGGCCTGTGATGATTTGGCTGTGGCAGGTTGTCTCATGTGCAGCCGTCATGTGCTTTGGGGGCGAAGTGGTCCTAAGTGTGGGTGGCTGGATTGAGTGGATCAACTTGTATGGCCTGTTGGTAGCTTTGGTTGTATGTCTCCTTAGGCAGGGTGTATACTGTGGCAACCGGTCATGTGTAGATATGTGATGTGTGGGTTATGCTGACCGTCCATTACATGGGCCAGGGGGTGATGCATGTGCAGTTGTAGCAGCCCACTTACACGGGTCATTGGCCTGGGCACTCAACACACTTCAACAGGGCCTATACATTGGCAGTTGTACTAACCCAATTACCATGTGCTTTGTCCAGCGTAGCGTTCCATGTAGCGTGGCAATGTGGAATTCCGCAGGACCATTGAGTCATGTGTTGACCCCGGAAAACGTACGCAGCAATGTGTAATCAGCAGTCCGGCATCACATACCATCTGTACATTCAGTGAGTGGTACTGTTTCCTATTGCGGTACACCATCTCCATTGCACGTGGTACTGTCAGCTCTATGTGGGTGCACTCTAATGCACCTATTCAATTTGGCATGGCTGCAATGGCATGGAATGCCAACTTGGTTACAATGACCTCTGCAAGTATACAGGGTAGGGCGATGTGTTCCAACACATGGCGCAGCAGAGCGTCCAGTACCTGTTCCAATATTTTTTTAAAACAGGGTTGTGAGAGCCCGTGCAGCTCACCAACTGTGCGCTGATGAGTTCTGGTGCCTAGGAAATGCAGTACTGACACCACCTTCAGGAGGGGGGGGTTGCGGTCGAGATGGCAATGTGGCTGCTGATGTCGTCCTCAATCATGGCGGTGTTGTACATGATTGTTGGATGGTCCAGCCGGTATAATGTGTGGATCTGTCCTAGGGTCAGGTTCCAGGGTGAGGCCCTGATGCAGGGTATTGCAGGCTGCCTGCGGGGTCGTGCCGGCTGTGCCATTGGGTTTGGCATGGGTGCAGGGTTTGCTAACTGAGGCCTGCGCCTCCTCCGCCTCATCCTCCTCATTGCTGTCACCAGGTGCACTGCTGCCTGTAGGTTCAATAGTCCCAGTCCCAATGCTGCTGCTGCCTGCATTGTTATGTTTGGAGTCGGTGTGGGTGTGGCCCTTTTGTAGCCTCCCAGTGACCTGCTGGGTCGGGCTGTCCTCATTTGGGCCACCTGTAGCCTGATTGACCTCACCTGGTACTGTTTAACCTCATGTTCGCAGTGGCGTCGATACCGCCTCCGTGGCCACGGTTTTTCCGCCATTTTTGTGGCAGTGTTTCCATGTCTGTGGTACTCGTGATGGCCATGGTGTTTCGTGTTGCCGGTAACTGGGTGGTTTCACCGCCGTCGCATTCTACGGATCCCTTAACTCCGTGGCGGCGGTTTGTGGTGGTGGTTTTTCCAGGTCTGTGGGTCGTGATTGCACGGTCACGGAAACGACTGCGGTATGGTTTTACCGGTGGCGTTAAGTCCAGGTCGGCGGACTCATAATGAGGCCCCATGTGTCTATACCACATAGCCCAAAACTTTGCATACAAAAATAATATAAACCCCGATGAAAGAAGAGGTAGATATAGAGAGACAGATTGTGAAGGCAGCTTAGTGAAACTTACCAAACAAAGCTTAATTAATCATGTCAAATTGTCATTAAAACTCCTCAACAGAAAGACCTATATTACATGTCCCTGCTACAACTTTGTAAACCATGGAGAAAAGAGGAAGAGATACTAGATAACTATGACTGCTATGAAGACGCTTTCAAAGCAAATTAAAGCGATATCACCGATGTGAACTTTACGCAGTACAAAACAATGTTGCACAATGAACTGCAACACAAAGAAGAACTCCAGGCCCAACTAGATAAGGACACTTCCGACAGTAGTCAACCTTCTGTAACAGGAAGTCAAGAACCACTAGGACAGCCACTAATAGCAAATGAGACAGAATTAGCTATGACAGAAGTGGAAAACACCATGTGTCACTATGAACAAGATATAGAAGACTTAACTGTACTACAATCAAAACTTAACAAAGATCAGCGCACCATTTTTGAAGAAGTAACAAAAGAAATTGCACATGGTGTACAACACGAAAATAAAGAATGTACCTGCCAAAATTACAAACCTATACTGCTCTACGTCAGTGGTGAAGCTGGTTCAGGAAAAACATTCTTAAATAAAATCATCAGCAAGTTCCTTCAACAATTGACAAACAACAAACTGTCAGCTGTTGTAACTGCCCCCACAGGTTTAGGTATAGGCAGTGTCACTTTACACGGATTACTACTCCTTCCAGTAGAACACCAAAACAAATTAGACTATTACAAACTTTCTGCAGAAGCTGCAATGGAGCTAGGCAGAGTATTCAAACAAATGAAAATGCTACTAATAGATGAAGTGAGCATGGTCTCCAACCTAATGTTTCCTTTGATTCACCGCAGATTGCAAGAAGTACTTAAAAAAACTACGAAGTACTCTTTGCAGGAAAACACATTATCGTTTTCGGAGAACTTCTACAATTGACACCAGTGAAAGGTGAACCTATTTTTAAAACCTTAGGACACAAACTCTGCCGTAAAACTGTTGGCAACTTAGGAAATGTCAGAGAATTAACAGAAAACATGCGTCAATCTGCAGACCTCACTTACGCCAACATTTTAAAAAGTATTTGAATTGGTGTACTATCTCAAGAAGCACAAGCAATATTGAAAAACCGGCATATCCATGCACTTTATGGCGATAACACATGTGCTACTGATGTTATGGAACAATTAGCGCACAAAAATGTCAATTGTATGGCCTTAATGCCAACTCTTGCAAGCTGTTTCAAATTCAATGAAACAATGTTAAAAAAAGAAATGCAACCAATAATTGAAATTTGATCCACAGACAAACTCGACGTACATGGTATGACACTACCCATGTGTCAGTGTCATGATTCCTGCCCCTCATGTCCCCAGACTCATTATACTTACCTGTCGGACTCTTGCCAGTGAAGTAACTAGGCAGCAACGAGCCTGCATAAATCAACGCGCCCCAGCACTGAAAGCAGGACGGAGAGCACACTTTCCAAGAAAACAAGGTGAGCTCTGGATCAAAGGGAGGGGTTGGACTCCGGGGAAGAAGGGGTTCAAGCACACAGAGACAATAAGGAGTTAAACTCTGCCAATCCTGTGTTTCAGGCCCAGTCTCCAGTCGAGTAGACTCCAGGGAAGGGTTTGAGGTCGTAAGAGTTCAGAAGAGGCTGAGTGACGTCCCCATGGATACCAGGTGAGCGTTACAGAACACAAAGCCTCTCCTCAAAATCCACCTGGGCGTCATGGAAACGTCAGAAACCGACCAGTTAGCCCACATGTTGGGGCAGCTACGTTCCAAAGTACATGCAGCCAGGCAGGACACCAACACCCTGAGGAGAGAGCTGATAGTAGTCAAAGAACGCACTGATGATTTAAGCCGGCAACTTCTCCAGTCACAAGCAGGGCATGCACCATTGCTGGGAAGTGTGCCCTCGATGCCAGCACCATCAGCCAATCCCGTTCAGATAACCCTTCCTGGGGCAGTTTCCTTGGCCCCGCCCGAACGATTTACGGGGGATTCCAAGAGGTTTGCAATGTTCATGAACCAGTGCCGCCTGCACTTCCTTTGTAGACCAGGGGCCTTTCCGAATGACCAATCACGGGTCACTTTTGTGCTATCCTACCTGAGTGGTAGCGCCGCGGACTGGTCTGTACTCTTTGTGGCCCAAGACGATCCTTTGCTGCATGACTTCAGGGGCTTTCAGCAGGAGATGGAAAAGCTGTTCGCCCGTCGTACTCATGGGCAGGCATTAGACAACAAACTTCTGTCCCTACGCCAAGGTAATCAAGACCTATTAACATACATAGCCACGTTCAATAGACTCGTAGTTGAAGCAGAATGACCAGTGGAGAAGAGAACCACGTTATTTCATCAGGGGTTGCGGGGGGAGCTCAAGGATGTTCTTGCACAAGTAGTGAACCCCCCGAAAGACAGCTCAGAATTCATTGACCTTGTTGTTCAACTGGATCATAGGTTGCAGGACCAAAGAGCAGATCGAACCAGACCGGACCCTCGCCCTATGTATGTGCGTTCAAAGGACAATATTACCCGCACAACGGAAGTTTCAGGAGAACCAATGCAAATCGGGGGGGTCAGATCCCCCTTGACTAAAGCGGAAAGTGATGAAAGGAGACAGCAGCAATTATGTCTGTATTGTGGAAGGTCAGGTCATTTCCTTAAAGAGTTCCGTGTGAAGCAACCGAGGAGGACGGTAGGGGCCATGGACAAGGAAGATACCATCAAGGATTCGGAAAAAAACCCAGTCCGGCAAGTGTAGGGGTCCACATGTCGAGCAAAGAAAGTGAACTACAGACCTCCCATTTTGCACTCTGTGGTCTTGATCAATCACCAACAACCATCTCGGATGCACGCAGTAAGAGCATGCATTGACAGTGGAGCCGTTGGGAATTACATCGACCAGGATCTTGCGGCAAAGATGGGGCTTCCGTTACACCGTAAATCAACCACCGACACTGTTACCACTGTCGACGGCATGGAAATAACTTCTGGTCCAGTATCCCAATGCACTGCAGCTTTAACCCTTCTGTGACAGGATGGATACCAAGAATCTATCGTTTTCGACCTCATTAAGGTACCACAGTTCCGGTTGATTTTGGGAATGCCATTGTTGGTAGCTCACAATCCTCGAATCGATTGGTGAGCAAAAGAATTTGCCTTTCCCGAGACTTGCGCCCACACATGTTATCGCCAAGAGAAACAACCAATAGACACCAGAACCTCCATGCTTGCAATCGGCACCCTACCAAGTGAATACCAGGACTTTCAAGATGTCTTTCAGAAAGAACAGGCTAATACCCTGCCACCACATAGACCATATGATTGCCAAATCGACCTGATACCAGGCGCACAAATCCCTTGTGGGCAAAATTACGCACTCACGGAACCAGAAAACCAGCACCTGAAGGCCTATCTTGACCAATACCTGGCCAACGGGTTCATCCGTCCCGCTAAGTCTCCAGCAGCCAGTCTTCTATTCTTCGTACTGAAAAAGGAGGGGGACTTGAGAATGTGCACCGACTATCGCGCACTGAACCAGATTACCGTAAAAAAACACTACCCCCTGCCACTGATCCCTGAATTGCTTGATCAAGGCAAAGATGCCCAAATCTACACAAAACTAGACCTGAAGGGGGCATATCACCTTGTAAAACAGGGGGACGAATGGAAAACCGCTTGTACGAATATCAAGTAATGCCCTTTGGCCTTTGCAACATGCCTACAGCATTTCAATACTTCATGAACGATGTCCTACGGGAATTGATTGATGTCTGTGCTCTAGTGTACATGGACGATATTCTAGTATATTTCACATCAAAGCAGGACCACGTTAAACACGTCCAATCCGTATTGGAGACACTCCGTCAACACCAGCTCTATGCCAAGCTCGAAAAGTGCTCATTCCATGTCTCTGAGGTGGAATTCCTGGGCTTTATTCTCAGCCCGAATGGAATCCGAATGGATTTACACAAGGTAGATGCTATCCTGAAATGGCCATCCCCAAATTCATTCAAGGAGGTTCAAAGTATGCTGGGTTTTGCAAACTTCTACCGCCAGTTCATCCCAGGATTTTCACAAATCATGCATCGCATCACGTCATTGCTAAGGAAAAGCAACAAAATGTTCCAGTGGACAACAGAAGCCGAGGAAGCTTTCCAGGAACTCAAAGCAAGATTCGCATCTGCCCCAATCTTACGCCACCCTCGCCCTGATCTCCCATACCTGGTAGAAATGGACACCTCAAGCAGGGCTATGGGAGCCGTCCTCTCACAAAAGGACCCCGAAACAGGCCAGTTACACCCTGTTGCCTTCTGGTCGTGTAAATTTACACCCCCTGAACTCAATTACGCTATCACAGACAAAGAACTCCTGGCCTTTAAGGCATGGCGGCACTACCTCTTGGGCGCCAGACACACAATCATTGTAATAACTGACCACCGGACCCTCCAGTACCTAAAAACAGCAAAGGCCCAATCCTCACGACAACTACGTTGGGCTCTTTTTTTTGCTGAATATGACTACGTGATTACATTTCAACCAGGGGTGAAAAACGGGAAGGCCGATGCCCTTTCCCGTATGGGGGTGGAAGAGCAAGGGTATCAGACCCCTGACCCAATAGCAATCATCCCGAGTGACAAGCTCCTAGGAATCACAGCAACCATATCTCAGAAAGAATTACATGGAAAAATCAAAAACCTGATGAGTCTGGAGCAATTACAAGCGTGGATTGCACAAGGAGAACATTACATGATAAAAGATCAGTTGCCCTACTTCAGGAATCGTTTATTCTTACCAAACCAGGAACTACGAGAACGAGTCATGTCCGGTTATCATGATTCTTTGATCGAGGGCCACCCCGGAATCGCAAAAACCCTAGCCAAGGTAAAATGAAATTATTGGTGGCCCACGTGGAGTAAAGACATTATCCAATTCATCCTATCTTGTGGAGTGTGTGCTCAAAACAAGTCATCCAAGCAGAATCCGGCTGGGCTATTACAACCATTGGAAATCCCACCAGAACCCTGGCACACGTTGTCCCTCGATGTTATTACTGACTTAACACCCAGTCAAGGGTGTAACACTATTCTTGTGGACCTATTTTCAAAAATGACACATGTCCTTCCTCTTACGGGGCTCCCAAATTCTTCCACTCTGGTGAAGGTATTTCTTGAAGGCATCGAATGACTCTGTGGGTTTCCTTCAGTTTTGGTCTCAGACCGAGGTACTCAATTCGTATCTAACTTCTGGAGAAAATGCTGCTCTATGGCCCAGATCGACATCCGGCTATCCACCAGTCACCATCCCCAAACGGATGGTCACACTGAGAGGACAAATCAGACGCTCGAGCAGTATCTGTGTTGCATGTCCAAGCTGAAAGAAGCTGGTTCGACCTATTATGGATAGCTGAATATGCGTATAATAATTCCCTACACACCAGCACTGGGCAGACACCCTTTTATACCATGTATGGCTGGCACCCACGTACTTCTGAGTTGGACGTTCCTACAACCCTGGAAATGCCAGCAGTCAAAACCTTGCACACAACCATTTCTCAAACCTTTAAAAGGGCAGCTGAACACCTACTTCAAGCTAAGAATCACCAAAAGAAGTTTGCTGATCAACACCGAGCAAAGGCCCCCAACTACCAAGTGGGAGACAAAGTCTGGCTGGCGTCTAAACACATGTCCATTAAAGGAACCCAAACTTTCCGTCCAAGATACCTGGGTCCATTCACCGTCACCACCGTGATAAATCCTGTGGTGGTCAGACCAGCTTTGCCGTCAAACATGCAGATTCATCCTGTGTTCCACGTGTCTCTCCTTAAACCTGTTCAACCTGGGACCCGGGTAGCAACGCCACCGCAGCCAGTAGTAGTCACCGGGGAGCCAGAATTCAAAGTACGTCAGATCCAAATTATACTACCTAGTAGACTGGAAGGGGTATGGTCCACAAGACATGACATGGGAGCCTTGTGAGTACATCCATTCACCTTGCTTGATTAGACGATTTCATCAAAACCATCCAAAAAAAACAGGCACAGACAGAAGAGCCACCTTGAGAGGGGCCTTGGGGGGAGTGCTGTCATGATTCCTGCCCCTCATGTCCCCAGCCCTCCAAGATGTCAGGCTGGTGCCAGGCCACAATCACCTACATGGCCCTCAAGGGCCTCTCCATCCCTCCAAAGACCCACTTGGAGTCAGACTTGGCGGTTGTGGCACCAGACTCACTCACTCCCATAGGATAACATTGGGGATTGGACTTGTAGTGCATTGATGGGGACAAGATGGATGCCCCCACATATTTTGGTTCCCAGAACTGCATGTGCAGTCTAGTCTTTTGGGTGTGGTTCAGCCCAGAGACACCGGGGATACCCAGAGACTATTTAAGCCACGCCCAGGCTGAGAAACATGCTTTGTGTTTTCTGCACCTGAAGCGTGACACTCACTGTATTCGGAGCGGTCTCCAGTAGGCCTGCATCTATCTTCTGCGCTCAGCTCCTGCAAGAACAAGAACACCATTAGGAACAGCCTTACCTTGCGGTGCTTCTGCCCATCATTCATCGCTCTATCTGTTCTGCGGGCATCTTCAGTGGTGTCATTCCCATCTCGGCATGCCGCTTCCTAAAGAAAAGGGAAAAGAACAGAAAAAAGAAGGCATTAGTAAGCATTCAGCAAATCTTCGCTTATTTTTTAAAGACTGTACTAGCTTCAAACACTTACCTGAATCCCAGCCGCTCTGGGGGAACTCTGTCTCCGGAACTTCTCATCCATCTGCAAGAGGGAAAAGACACTCCAGGTTACCGTGGAAACACTTAGAGGCGCTGCATACCGTGCTTACTCACCGCATTTCTTCTTCATAACCGGCATCCACGCTGAAAATGTTGCGGCACCTAAAAGACACAGAAAAAGAACTCAGTTCAATACAAATACGAAAGGGTCACATCGCGCATTGCGCTCTCACTCACCTTCAGCGCTACTCATCTCAGCAGCACGTCGCCATCCCCGGACGCCGGCCATCATCTAAGGAAGGAAAGGAACGAAGTTAGAGAACTGTTCAAAAGACTCATTATACTTACCTGTCGGACTCTTGCCAGTGAAGTAACTAGGCAGCAACGAGCCCGAATCAATCAACGCGCCCCTGCACTGAAAGCAGGATGGAGAGCACACTTTCCAAGAAAACAAGGTGAGCTGTGGATCAAAGGGAGGGGTTGGACCACGGGGAAGAAGGGCTTCAAGCACACAGAGACAATAGGGAGTTCAACTCTGCCAATCCTGTGTTGCAGGCCCAGTCGCCAGTCGAGTAGACTCCAGGGAAGGGTTTGAGGTCGTAAGAGGTCAGAACAGGCTGAGTGACGTCCCTGTGGATACCAGGTGAGCGTTACAGTCAGCAAGCCACAACAAGACTAAATACCTTAGAAAATTCAATCTCCAACACAGCTGGGTTGGAAAAAAATATGAAAATTATCCTTAAATTGTAGAGTAATGGTGCACTGGGTACAGTTGTTGGCTTTCAAAAATACCCATGTGACAACAACATTCAGTTTATCAATATTCTCTTTGACAAACTTTCAGAAGTAAAAAGGATAGGGCGCTTAAAAACTCGATTCCTTCTCTTCAAAGACATGTATGTACGTAGAGAACAATTTTCTCTAACTCTTGCATATGCACTCAACCTTCATAAATCCCAAGGTCTTACCCCAGACAAAGCATTGATAGATATTGGAAACACAGTCTTTAAAGAAGGCATGAGCTACGTAGCACTATCACGCTTACGTACACTTGACAGTCTAAATCTAATCAACTTTGATGCAAGTAAAGTGAACACTGATATTCCTTGCATTTTAGAATACAATAGAATGTGTTCACTGTACACCCCCCCATCTGAAATCATATCCTGTTCCAGAAAAAGGAAAACGTTGTAAAAGAAAACTAATTCAAACAGAAATGCAACAGGATTTGATTGCAAATCCTTCAAAGAAAACAAAAGAAGCTAATACTTCATCAATTACCACAAGCAAAGAAGAACCTATTATTGAAAGTAAATCAGGTACTTCTTCAAAGAAGGAACAGAAACTCAGAAAAAATCACTCGGACACAGAACTATCTGGTCCATTCAAATTTTCAAATGAAACTGGTGTAAATTGCTACGCAAATGTAGCAATTAATATTCTATTTCAATTGCCACCAATTGTTAACAACATTTACTTACACAGTAAAGACCAATTGTGTTTGCAAATGTTTAGTCCTTCATAGAAACGCAACAAACAATCCTGACAACATGTATAGTGTTCACGGAATAAGACAAGAATTGGACTACTGTGTTGGAATTGTGAGATTCACTATAAACTCACAAGAAGATCCACAAGAATTTCTAATGTACTTGCTACATGTACTCGAAAACAAAAACATACCTATAAATGAAATCTTCCAGATTTCATACATGTGGAAACATACATGCACTATCTGTAACAATGTGAAACAGGAACAAATCCCTAATGAGCGACTTGTGTATGTATCCATACCTTATTGTGAATCCATTCCATTTCAGCAACTTCTACAAAATGCAAACCATGGCAGATTATGTACTATCTGCAATTCAGATAATCGCTCCACCTTACTAATACAAACACATAGTAACTACATAATACTAATGCTTCTACGTTACAATGCAGATGGTACCAAAAACAACTGCAAGCTGACTGGATTCACACATGGTCAAGTGTCACTTGGTAAGAAAACCTTCACAGCAATAAGTATAATCTACCACGCAGGAGCCACAACCAATGCCGGTCACTACACTGCATGTATTAAAAAGAAATGTGGATGGTTCGAAAGTAATGATAGTAGCATTACTCTAAAGCAGAGATTACCAGAAAATCTTACAAACGCGTATTTAATCTTCTTAAAGCCAAAATTTAATAACTAATGTGTACTTCAACATTAACAAAAATTCAATTAAAAGACTATAAACAGTTAGAATACGCCAACAGGTATCTAACTGCCTAAGATTGTATAACAACCACACAGATAAATGAATACCACTGATTTGTAACAAAAAATACACAGTTAGAATACGCCAACAGGTATCTAACTGTTTAAAAAATCTGCAACAAGCCAACATACAGAACATTAATCAGAAACAACAAGTGAACACTCAAAGGAAACAAAGAAATAGTTTGTAGCATAGCAAAGAAAGGTTTTTTTAATGCGACAAGGATTTTTTCCCCCAGACCCAATGATTTGAAAAACAAACACAGAAACTGAGCAAAATGCACAGTACACTGGTTTGTAAACTAAACATGAGGGTAAAAAAAGCTAAAATGTCTATTATACAATGTAATAAGTCTTTATAAAATACAAACACTAACACGCTCTTTTCTTTTATCACAGACACTGAAAAATAATATTTCCTCCAAGTACTAAAGTCATGTAAGAAATATATTGAATCTCAACAAATTAAACAGTAAGTATAATTTCACACATTTCATACATAATCAAATCTATACGTCTGATCTATGGCAGTAATATGGTGCAGTGGCTGCAGGCAGGGCCTAGAGTCTTGGATGTATAACCTACGGCCTACACCCTGTGGCCATGCAACCAAGACTGTAGGTCCTACCCACAACCAATGCACCATATCAAAACCAAGGTGGCTTATAACTGCAGTGCTTATAACTTTGTTCTTGGATGGTGGTTGTGGCCAAGACCTAGAGTCTTGGGTGTATGGCCTACCGCCTGCCGCCATGCACCCAAAACTCTACGTCCTGCCCACAACCACTGCACTATATAAAACCCATGGTGCCTTATAACTGCAGTGCTTATAACTTTGTCCTTGGGTGCAGGGCCTTTGGCCATGCACCCAAGACTCTAGGTCCTGCCCACAACCACCACAGCATATCACACCCATTGTGGCTTATAACTTCACTACATATAAATTTGGTCTAGAATATAGGCACTCCCCACAACCACCTGATCGATGTTCGATACTACGGATGTATCTATTGCTGTGATATGCTGCGGTGTTTGTGGCCAGGGCCTAGAGTATTGGATGTATGGCCATAGATATTCGAATCTATGGGTGTGCAGTATATAAAACCCATGGTGGCTTATAAGTCCTGTGCTTATAACTTTGTTCTTGGGTGCATGGCCTTGCACCCAAGACTCTAGGTGCTGGCCACAACCACCACATCATATCACACCCATTGTGGCTTGTAACTTCACCACGTATAAATTTGGTCTTGGGTGCAAGGCCTTCGGACATGCACTCAAGACTCTAGGCCCTCCCCACAACCACATGATCAATGTTCGATACTACGGGTGTATCTATAGCTGTGATATGCTGCGGTGGTTGTGGCCACCTAAGTGAGAGCAGATCTAACAAATCTGCCAAAGTCAATAGGCCTGAGCCAGAGTCAGTACAGGACCAAGAGTTTAGGAGCAAAAATGTTCTTGTAGCTGCAGTCAAGTCTTTAGTAGAAAACGTTCGAAGAGGTAGATGCAAGGCGAACGATAATGTTAAGAGAGAGGGCGGCCGACCCCCCAAGTAGTTAAAGGATTTCAAACAATGTACCTGGCGGAACAATGTACCTTAAACATGGAGAAGTGGCTCCTGCTGTGGAGGTTGATCCTGGAAGTTCCTGCAGGTCAAGCGGTCCAACAGAGGAAGAGAAGCTATCGTTGTGGAGGAAGGTGCGAGTCGCTGCACTACCCAGGGATGAAACCATCCGCGGTGCTGCCAAACGAAGTTTAAAAGGTACGCTCCTTTTAATCATGGTCCTGGTCGATAGCTGCCTGGCTATCCGGTCTCCAAATGCGGGGCACTGTCGATTCGACCAAGGCAGGTCCGAGGATGCGATGGGCGAACTGTTTGACCCCACCAGCTCAAGGGAAGGAGGCACTTCTCTGAAGATCTCCTCTCGTCGTGTGGAAGAAAAGTGTTGAGACGATCCGGCACGGCCTCACCGGTGGTGTAGATGCTGCAGATGTCTCTGGCTTCTCTCCCCTTCGGTTCCGTAGTTCCAATAGCAACGTCTTGCTCTTCCAGTCCTCAGGACCCTGCTTTTATGCAGAAAGAGAACCATTCATACAGCCTAGATGTTACTCCCTTAGTGGAGTGGTCTTCTTGGTGGGAGACCCTCCAGCCTATCAGGTTAGAGTCTGACCTGAGTTGCTGTGGAAACTCTATCCAGGGGTTCTACTCCCCCTCCCAAACAACAGACCGACCCCAGACTCAGTGGCACCGAAAGGAGGGCTTCTCGGCAGAAACCCGCCAAAAGGACAAACAAAGGATCCCCGACCTGGGTTGGGAAAATGGAGTAAGACTTGAGAAAGAAGTTTTATCAAAGTTCTGGCAAATAAAACCTACCAGAGTAAAGTTAATAATAAAATAGACCGGCGGTATGTTAGAGGCTGTCAGAAAAGTGGTAACCTCGAACAATGGGAAAATCCCATAGAGAAATATTTGCGGTCGAATATAAAAGGTAGTAACCACTGCCACCAGCCAGAAACTTTGTAGAGGGGGACTTTAAGGTACCCTCTCAAAAATGAACATAGGGGAAAAACTATTAACCCATTTCAGTACTTCCATATTAAGATGGGGTGTACTGGTTAAGTTCATAAAAATCGACTAGTAAAGTCAATGGGGACTATACATGCCCTGGCAGACAGTAGTCGGTCCCACGGTATGGAGTCTATGTTTGGGGGTCGCTACGACACCCCTGTGTCACTGCACGGAGGGTGCTGTGTAACACATGTGCATAAAGATGGTTCCAATGGGTGAGAGAAAAGATCCCATAGGCATTAAACACAAAAATAGCCTAGAATACACATAGCAAAAATGCCTAAGAGTGGGAAAAAGAGTCTCACTCTTAGCAGGTAAAAATAAATAAACCCTTCAAATCCAGCAAAGCTGCTGGGGGACTCTATAAGTAAGGGAAATTAGCCATGAAATGAGAATTCTCCCTAACACTCACCCCATCCCCAGACCAAGGGACAGGAGGATCTAATCCACTCCTGGATGAGTCTCATACCTCTAGTCGGTTAAAAACATCCTAGAGAGACCATCAGCATTTTGGTGGTGACATCCTGACCTGTGCTCAATAGTAAAATCAAACCCTTGGAGGCAGATTGGCCATTTTAGCAGTTGTGGGTGTTCCCCTTTCATTTGCATCAACCATCTCAAGGGTTGGTGGTCTGTTTGAATGGTGAAAGTAGATCCATACAATTATGGTCTAAACTTCTTCAAAGCCCACACAATGGAAAATCATTCTCTGGCAATCGTTGCCCACCTTGTTTCAGGTTCCTTCAGTTTCCTACTGATGAAGCAAATGGGGTGTTCCCTACCTTTCTCATCCAGTTGACTGAGTACTGCACCTATACCTATATTGGAAGCATCTGTCTGTACAATGAAGGGTTGGTGGTAGTCAGGAGCTCTGAGAACTGGAGCTTGACAAAGGGCTTTCTTTAGGCTTTCAAAGGCCTGATTGCACTCCTCATTCCATTTGACCTTTTTAGGAAACTTAGGAGAAGAGATTACATTCAGTGGAGAAGCTATGGTTCCATAGATCTCAATGAAATTCCTGTAATACCCAGTGAGGCCTAGGAAGGCTCTCACCTGGGTTTGAGTAGAAGGGGTTGTCCAATTTTGCACAGCTTCAATCTTGCTGAACAAAGGCCTTATTTCACCACCTCCTACCTCATGCCCAAGGTAGACCACTTTACTCTGACCAATTTGACATTTGCTTGCCTTTATGGTCAGATGGGCCTGTTGCAGAGCCTGGAAACATATCCTAGGTGGTCAACATGTTCTTTCCAAGTAGGGCTGAGCACTGCAATGTCATCCAAGTATGCCATGCAGAAGTCCTCCATCCCATTCAGAACCTGATTAACCATCCTTTGCAATGTAGCAAGTGCATTCTTTAATCCAAAAGGCATAACCTTAAACTGGTATACGCCAACTGAGGTGGAGAATGCAGTATTTGCCAATAGCCTGACGTGAGATTAAATGTGCTGAGGAACTTGGCTGAACCAATTTTATCCACCAGCTCATCTGCCTTGGCAAAGGATGGGCATCAGTCTTAGTGACTGCATTTAGAGCTCTATAGTCCACACAGAATCTCACCTCTTTAGATCCTGCCTTTGGTACTAACACAACTGGGCTAGGCCATGGACTAGTAGAGGGCTCTATTACCCCGGGATCAAGTCCACCAGATAGTTTACTCTCCAAGTTTTCACACAATCTTGAAGGGTATCATACATTTGTCCTGCAAGGCCCTCTGCCTTGTTGGTACCATAACAAGAACTAGCTGGTCTTGAGCAAACTCAACCATGTTGGCCTTCTGGTCATGCCAATGTTTGAACAGAGCCTGACATGCTTTCAAGTTATCACTTGCTTCAGCCATCAAGTGTGACATTCTCCTCTGGAGTCCTAGCACATAGTCAGTGTCTCTGACTGGTGTGGGGGAAGGAGCACTCTCCAACCCCTCCTTGATCAGGGCCAATGGACCTCTAACCGGATGGCCATAGAGAAGTTCAAAGGGACTGTAACCCACTCCCTCCTGAGGGACTTCTCTATATACAAAGAGAAGGCATGGCAGTAGAAGATCCCACTTTTTCTTAAGGGGTCTTCTAAAACTCCTATCATGCTCTTCATGGTTCTATTAAACCTTTCTACCAATCCATTTGTCTGAGGGTGATATGCGGTTGAGAACTTGTAGGTAACTGCACAGGTTTTCCACATGGCCTTCATGTAGTGGGACATAAAATTTGACCCCCTGTCGGATATTACCTCCTTAGGAAACCCAACCCTGGTAAAAATACCAAGGAGGGCCTTAGCTACAGCTGGAGCTGTAACAGTCTTCATAGGAATTGCTTCAGGAAATCTAGTAGCATGGTCTACTACAACAAGTATAAACCTGTTGCCTGAAGAAGTTGGAGGATCGAGGGGACCAACAATGTCGATTCCTACCCTCCCAAATGGTACTCCCGCCACGTTCCTGGATCCACTTTTACCAGAAGATTGGCAAGTGTGGCAACTCTTGCAATACTTACCTACCTCAGCCCCCATTGTAGGCCAATAAAAGTAGAGAGAGAGCCTTTCCTTGGTCTTCTTGAAGCTCAAGTGACCAACCAAAGGTATCTTGTGGGCTAGTTGCAAGAATTGGAGTCTGTTTGCTTGGGCACTACAAGTCTTTTGTAGTCCCCAGGAGTTGACTCTTCCCAGTGTAACCTATACTTCCAGGCTCTTGCCCTTCAACCTGAGAAGCTGCCTGGTGATGAAGACCTTCCAGAGTTGGACATTTTTCTTTGTCCCTTACTGAAGTCTGCCCTCTGGGGTCCACCTTCTGCCAGTAACGACTGCAGCCTAGGATGGTCCACAGGGTCAAGATCTCCAATGAGTCCCTGGCCTCCTACTAGATCTGAGTCCTCAGGCTCTAGTTCAACCACACAGGGTTGTACCTCACTCTCAGCCTCAGGTGGAGGAGGAATCACAGGTGTGATTTTTGCTAACCTAGGAGATCTCCTGGTTGGCAGCACTGGAGTGCTTTCTGCTGGTTTCATTTTGGAAGTCTTGGGTTTCCCCTTTGCTTCTGGTTGCTTAGAGATAGCAGTAAGTAACTCCAGTGGCGTAGGAGTGATTTCCATCATCTCCTCAGGAGAGCCTCTTAAGGTCCTCTCCCTTGCAGGTCTGGTAAGTTCCTGTAATCTCTTACTAGGTGGTCTGGGGGTACTTGACCCTACACCCAGGTCTTTCAGATCATTGCCCAACAGCACCCTTCCTGATACTTCAGGTTGTACACTCACAGGTATCCTGACGGTCATTTCATTGCCCTGGATGAGAGCTGGTAATTGGGGAAGCATCTGCACAGGCCCTCCAGCTAACTTGGTGAGGCGTTTGGGTGCCTTAGCAACATCCTCCACCTTGAAAAAAGATTCATCCACCACATTTATGCTGGCCCCAGTGTCTCTAATGGCAGGAGTCTCCTGACCATTGACTAGGACACTGTCTTTATAATACTCTTTAGTATTTAGGCCTCCCTGCCCACCCACACCCCCTCCCCTTCCTCTCCTCCTCTTGCCTTATTTCTTCCCCCCTGGGCAGCCCCCCCCCCTGCCTGGCAGCCCCCCTCGGCTAAGGGCCCCCCAGGCAAAGGGCAGCTCCCACGGCCGCGACTCCCCTTGTGTCTGTAGTTGTCCGCAGGGGATGCCTGGCACCGGTCCGCCGTACCATCTATTAGCTCCACCTGCCCCCCAGGCCCACCCCACCTTCACCCGTGTCACTTAATTACGCAGGGTGCCTACACTTCACTGTTGTTCTGCAATTGTGGTAAACCAGGGCTTTTTCTCCTGGTAAGTGGAGAGTAGATTACCACTGCCACATTATGATATTTACAGCTCCTGTATTTGTGAGCCTAAATTATTGAGAAAAGCAATTGAGCATTTCGTGCCTCTAAAGATCCATTCAGAGTGTTTTTTTATGACATCATACAAATTTAGTATACATATCTCATTGTTTTTTAGCACTCCCCAAATTCGGTTGGAAATCTATTTACTGGATCCCGGTGGTTCCACATTTTTGAAAACTCTAAGTACTTCTTCCAGAAATACACAAAAGAGTCATTATTTTTTTTTTAAAATATGCTATTAGTGCTATGAAATTTGATGCACATTGTTCTAAAAAATATTCCTATCTTTTCTGCTTTAAGGGAAACTATTTGCCCGGAAGTACTTCAATTAAGAAACTATGAAATTATGAAAAAGGAACCGTGTCTTATGATAATATAGAATCCCCAGCTCCTGAAGAAGGGATATTTCCCGAAACGCGTTGAGCAAGCCAGACAGTAGTTAGGCCTCTACTGTATTCTAAATGTATACACTTTTTGATTAAAAGACATGACACTATATGATGACCAACAATAGATAATATTGCTGAATATAGACTGGCATGCATTAAAACATTTTTGGTTGTCTGAAATTAACAATCAAGCTATTTGTTGATTATTAACCGAGCACATTAACTAAGCATCTAAGTGTCTATGACTTTTTGAATAAACCACTTTATAAAGATGAATTAACCAGCTATGTATGTATTTATTTAGTTGAACTCTTATCTTCCCATTGCGTTGTAAGCAATTTATGTGAAAAATCGAACACTGAAACAGATCCCAGAGAACATGATCTAGACTTTTTAAATTACTGATTGTCACTGGCAATAACCTGAGTGTGCAGGGGACGCGAGTGTTCCACAGCCCGTGGACACTTTTCTTCTTCTTGTTATGTACCACTACCTAGTGTCAAGGCAGTGTTTTTCTCCTCTGCACCTCACCAAATCCCGACTAACATCATAAATCTCTTTGTTACACTTGGGTGTGCATACTGTGTTCATTTTCCTTTGAACCTGGGTATCACTGGTCAGGCCCTGGCATGGCTGACCTCTTTCCTCTCCAATCGACCCTCCCAGGTCCAACTGGGGTCCTTCCTCTCCGACATCTCTTTCTCTACCTGTGGTGTCCCCCAGGGATCTACCCTCTCTCCCGACTGTTCAACCAGTATCTGGCACTCCTTGCCCACCACATCTCCGCTCTCTGCCCCAACTTTCAGTGCTATGTGGATGATACCCAGCTCATTTTCAGGCTACCCTCAGCCCCCTCTTCTCCTTCCCTCATCTCTGACTGTCTTTCTGCTATCCAGGAATGGTGTGCCGCCAATGACCTCTGCCTTAATGCCAGTAAGACTGAGATCCTACCCATCAGCACACCCATTCCCTCCTTCCCTGCAGCTCTCTGGCTGGCCTCTCTTGGCCCTCCTCCTGCTCCTACCTGCAAGGCTAAAAACCTCGGGGTCATCTTCAACTCCACACTCTCCTTCTCTCCTCACATTTCTGATGTTTCTAAGAAGTCACACTACCAGCTGCACCTCCTCAGAGGTATCCTTCCTTTCCTCTCCTTCCCCCAGAAGCTCACTGTCTCCAGAGCCCTGGTTCTCTCTAAGCTGGACTACTGTAACAGCCTCTATCTAAATATGCCTGCCTCTACTCTCCACCCTCTGCAACTCATCCAGAACAGGACTGCGAGACTTGTCCTTGGCCTCAAGCCCAGGGACCGTATTTCTCCAGGACTGAAATCACTACACTGGCTCCCAGTGGCTGCGAGGGTTAAGTTCAAAACCCTCTGCATTGCCCACAAGGCCTTCTGGGGCCTGGGGCCAAAATACCTTCAACTCAATTCCCAAATATCTTCCTTCTCGAGCTCTTCGCTCATCCGTCTCTAACTCCCTCAGGGTCAGCCGTTTCTCCAAACAATGAGTTGGGGGGAGATCTCTCTCCGCAGCAGGGGCCTCCCTGTGGAACAGCCCTGAAACTTGGGGAGAACCATTTCTGGTTCCAGAAGCACCTCAAAACCTTCCTCTTTGCTTCTGCTTTCTCTCCCCCTCTCCCCTGCTAATCACTGAAACTGCACTGAATCTGCAACTGGGCCACTCACCAAACTCGGTCCGTGGCCCAGACTCTCTCCCCTGCACTGCCTCCCTGGCAACCCCTGCACTACGTTACTGTCTCTGTATCCCTAAAACCCCCCCTTCCCAGCACTTGTCTGCACTTATCTTGCACTTGCCACTAGCTGGCCCTTATTATTTATGTTGTATTTACTAACCCTGTACTGTACTTCCCCTCTCCCTTTCCCCCTTGCACTTTTCCCTTCCCCTCTACCCATGCACTTACGCGATCTGAATGACACTTGGCCTAGTAGGATCGGTGTCTGTCTCCCCTTGTTCCCCCCTCCCTGCCTCGTCGTGCCTTGAAACACTTTTGTATAGGTGCGTTACAAATGCCATATCATATCATATCATATTAGGAGGGATAGAATTATACACATCTAAATTCTGCTGTTCCCACAACCAAAGAGATACTAAAGATACACTAGCTGAGACTCCAATGGGTATCATCAGCTAGTAGTTGAAAGTTTCCCCTGGCCATCTGAACTTCCTCCTCTGGAGCGAAGGCTAGGAGACAGTGTGGATCCCTGAAGGTTTACTCTTACATCTGGGATCCCCTTTCACATGGTCAGTTGAGCCACAAACATAACATTTTCCAAATGTCTTTATGAATGGTGGCTTGCTCTGACCTCCTTCTGGTCTGGGACCAGAAAGTACACTAGCCTGATTAGGTTTCCCTGGTTGCTTACCCTTAGGATTTTGTTTGTGGCCCTCTTTGGAATTGGAATTATTTGAATTCTCTTTGTTGTCTTTCTTTGGCTTCTTTCCCTCATCCTTTTTCTGAGTTACCCCTGAATCCTTGTGAGTGGCCCTGTTGGCAACCCAAAAGTCAGCAGCCTTAGCCAGTTTCTTGGGATCTAACTCCTTAGAATCAGCCAAGTACTGTCTGAGCTCAGGAGAGCAGGCATCATAGATAGACTCCATCATATCAAAATGTCTCATTCCTTCATAAGTGTTACCTCTATAACCCTTAATCCATCCCTCTAAGTTCTTCAAACAATCATTCACCCAAGTAGCCCAAGGGGTACTATCATGCTTTTTGAGGGTCCTAAACCTCTTAAGGTACTGGGAAGGAGTCTTCCCAAATCTAGCTATTAAAGCTAGCTTTACACATTCATAATCCTTTCTACCCTCCTCCCCCAACTCCATTACCACATCAGATGCAACAGGGGAGAGCCTAGAGAATAACCAGGGGATCAACTGATCACCTGTGATATCCTGGAGCCCATGATTATATTGAAACATAGCAAGCCAATTTTATACATCCAATTTAGGTTCATACATACCCACAATCTCTATAGGCATCCAGGGTCTTTTTGGACTGGAAGATCTAGAGGATTCGGGGAGAGAAGCATTTTCCAAAGACAATTTCTTCATCTCAAGCTCATGGTTGAGCTCCATTTCTTTGAGCCTTATTTCTTGGTGTCTCTGTTCAGCTTGGGCACTAATTATTTTGAATTCAAGTTCAAGTCTCATTGTTTCGAGGGAGATGCATTCAGGACTTAATGTGGGGCCAGTTGAAGGTCCAGTAGCTACGGGCTGAGGCCTTTGAGCAGGCAGAGGACCAGAGGGGGTGACATAGTTATCCTCATCTTCCTCATCTGTCTCAACAATAACATCTTCAACATTATCCTCAATACTGTTTGCTACATTTTCTGGAGTGGTGGACACTACAGCAACACTATCCAGACTTTGTTTCTCTAACAGTCTATCAATCATTTCTTGTTTCTTGCCTTTGACAGGAAGATCTTTCTGTCTACACAGATACCTTAAATAATCAGCAGTATTAGTAAGGAGGGTCTCCTGGCTATAACTTTCCATAATTTTGACTTTTGTTAAAATACCTTTTGTGATTGTTAACCTTGTGGTTGGTTGCACCAAGGCACTAGTAACACACTAAAATGTCAATCCAATACTTATCCTCACCGCTGCACACCAGTGTTAGGCAGAATCCAGGGCAGTTCCATTAGGGAGCACTACCCCAGATTAAGACTACAGGTGAGAGCAATAAATCCCCTTTGGTATCAGTCTGTACCACAAAGATTTAGTTGGTAGCTGTGGCTGAGCAGTCAGACATATCTCAAGAGGGAGATGAGCAGTATTCAGGGTTGACACAATAGGTAATACAGTACTATGGAGCAAGGAAACTCTGACCAAAGTTTTGTATTAAAAAGAGAATATATATTTATTGTATACACTTCTAAGTCAACACATAGATCACAGTTAATAAAGGAAGTTAGGTTTAGTCAAAAGACATATACAACTCCCTATTCAATTGGAGACAAGTTGCGGTAGAGTGAAAACTGAGCAAAACGGCACAGTGAAAACCAACTACAAATGGCACTCTAACAATTCAACGAAAGGGAGGGAAAGTACAAGTTAAGTTGAAATATCTTCAGACACCCCCTAGCAACACTTCCCTGAAGTTTGGTGGACCTGTAATGCACAGTAACACTTTAACCAAAAGACAAGTGAATGAAAACTGAGCAAAATGGCACTCCACAGGTTAAAACAGTGGGAAGGAAGAGGGGTTTAGAAGATTTCAGTGCATCAACATATTTCTCATTGAAAACTAATCTAGTGAGAACAGATCTAACAAATCAGCCAAAGTCAATAGGCCTGAGCCAGAGTCAGTGGTACAGGACCAAGAGTTTAGGAGCAAACATTTTCTTGTAGCTGCAGTGAAGTCTTTAGTAGAAAATGTTTGAAGAGGTAGATGCAAGGCGAAAGACAATGTTAAGAGAGAAGGCGGTCGACCCCACAAGTAGTTAAAGGATTTCAAACACCTTTAGGGCTACCACAGAGAAAGGGCGGCCTGGCGGAACAATGTACCTTAAACGTGTAGAAGTGGCTCCTCTGGTGGAGGTTGTTCCTGGTAGTTCCTGCAGGTCGAGGGGTCCAACAGAGAAAGAGAGGCTCTCATCCTGGAGGAAGGTTCGAGTCGCTGCACTACCCAGGAATTAAACCAGCCGCGGTGCTGCCAAACGAAGTTTAAAAGGTATGCTCCTTATAATCGCTGTCCGGGTCGATAGCTGCCAGGCTATCGGGTCTCCAAGTGCGGGGCACTGTCGATTCGACCAAGGCAGGTCCGAGGATGCAATGGCCGAACTGGTTGACCCCACCATCTCAAGGGAAGGAGGCACTTCTCTGAAGATCTCCTCTCGTCGTGTGGAAGAAAAGTGTTGAGACGATCCGGCAGGGCTTCCCCGGTGGTGTAGATGCTGCAGATGTCTCTTGCTTCTCTCCCCTTCGGTTCCGTAGTTACAGTGGCAACGTCTTGCTCTTCCAGTCCGCAGGACCCTGCTTTTATGCAGAAAGAGACCCATTCATACAGCCTAGCTGTCACTCACGCAGTGGAGTGGTCTTCTTGGTGGGAGACCCTCCAGCCTATCAGGTTAGAGTGTGACCTGAGTTGCTGTGGCAACTCTGTCCAGGGGTTCTACTCCCCCTCCCAAACAACCGACCCACCCCAGACTCAGTGGCACCCAAAGGAGGGCTTCTCGGCAGAAGCCCGCCAAAAGGACGAACAAAGGATCCCCGACCTGGGTTAGGAAAATGGCGTAAGACTCGAGAAAGAAGTTTTATCAAAGTTCTGGCCGATAAAACCTACCGGAGTAAAGTTAATAATAAAATAGACCGCCGGTATGTTAGAGGCTGTCAGAAAAAGTGGTAGGCTCGAACAATGGGAAAATCCCATAGAGAAATATTTGCGGTCAAATATAAAAGGTAGTAACCACTGCCACTAGCCAGAAATTTTGTAGAGGGGGGCTTTAAGGTACCCTCTCGAAAATGAACATTGGGGAAAAACTATTAGCCCCTTCTAGTACTTCCATATTAAGATGGGGTGTACTGGTTAAGTTCATAAAAATTGACTAGAAAAGTCAATGGGGACTTTACATGCCGTGGGAGACAGTAGTCGGACCCAGCGTATGGAGTCTATGTTTGGGGGTCGCTACGAGTGACCCATATACTTATTTTGCAAAGTTTGGTGAGGATTCGTACAGGGGGAGCGAAGTTATAAGCTGCCCAAAAAGTGCTCTTCCTATGGAAACATCAATTTAACAATAACTACACAGCCACTATCATGGCTGTGTAATATATATATATATATATATATATTCAGTGAAAAAAACTTTGTTAAAGGGACGTTATGGTTAAGTTGCGCTACTAAAAACCTATGAAATTCAGTGAAAAAACTTTGTTAAAGGGACGTTATGGTTCCAAGTAAAACCGAAAAACCCTTGAAATTCACCAGTTATGGTAAGCTAAGCAACCATAACTCGCGCCACTACCGTGCACTGCTAAGACTAACACCCAGGACATCAAAGATGACATCACAAATGTGAAGAAATGTCACAAGATAGTGAAACTAATGGTAAACACTTTATAATATAAACCATTTAAATATTATTATTTTGTATACATTTAACACATATATATTTTTTTTGTACAGAGCATAACAAAAGAGAAACTACCTCTGAGAAGCTGTTATGGAAAACACGCTTGACAACATAAAAGAAAAAATGTATTTACTGTTGACCAGTTTTAATAATTTGAAAACTTTTGTTGAAGATCATTTTAAAACAAAAACGTCATACCATTGCCCCACATGTACTTGTCCCTCCTCACCATATCCCAGTCAATCATCCCCAAACCCTCTCCATAATCCAAAACGTTTTGATGAGATTTCCATCCCTTCTTCACCTAATACCAATCATGTTGAAACCCCAAATTCTCCTGTTTTTGTTTCTGTTTCTGCCTCACCTTCTCTGTCATAAATTATTAATATACGTTAAATAAAGTTTAATTTTTATATTGTATTGTGAATAGTTTCCGTTTTTTTTTTTTAAAAACAATAAAAGTGTCCGCAGACAGTGCGAGTGTTCGGAAATGTTCGTACATAAATGAAAATGGAGGTGTCCTGAACAACACCACACCTGTTCGTACTGTTCGCTAGCAAGTTGAAACTGTTCTAAGAATACACGTGGTGTCCTGAAATGTTCGTAAAGAAACAAAAATTAAAGTGTTCTAAAGAACACTATATCTGTCCGTAATGTTCGCTACCAACTTAAAACTGTCCTAAGAACACAATTGGTGTCCTGAAATGTTCGTAAATAAACGAACATGATGTGTCCTGAAGAACACTATACCTGTGCTTAGTGTTCGCTACCCAATTGAAACTGTTCTAAGAACCCTATTGGTGTCCTGAAATGTTCGTACGTAAACGAAAATGGAGATGTCCTGAAGAACACTATACCTGTGCGTAGTGTTCACTACCCAATTGAAAATCTTCTAAGAACACAATTGGTGTCCTGTAATGTTCCTACATAAACTAAATTACACGTCTGCTGAAGAACACTATATCTGTCCTTACTGTTCGCTACGAAGTTTAAACTGTTCTAAGAACACACGCCGTGTCCTGAAATGTTCGTTTCACGTGTGACGCACTTTTAATTACTTCAGAACCCGAACAGTGTCCGTAGGACATCAATGCGCATGCGCTAACCAATCTCCGTGCACTTGGTGTCCTGCGGACAGGAGCTTCCTTCGTGGACTAGTTCACAAACAGATCATATGACCGCGCCCACGCTCATCGTGTGTCCTGAAATGCGGACACTGTTCGTGTCCCTGAACAATTTAAAAGTACATTTTCAGTTAATCCATAATATTTTTCAATAAAATCTCACCATGCCACAAGTCCCACATAGTAATCTTGAGTTCCTATATACCTTTTGAAACTTTCCTATCCTTTTTTTGTGTTCGATCTGTCCGTGCACAGTGTGCATGTCCGCGGACCGCGCACAAGCACCCCTATAAAAGACCACGCCCAAGAAGTTCAAAGGGACTGTAACCCACTCCCTCCTGAGGGACTTCTCTATATACAAAGAGAAGGCATGGCAGTAGAAGATCCCACTTTTTCTTAAGGGGTCTTCTAAAACTCCTATCATGCTCTTCATGGTTCTATTAAACCTTTCTACCAATCCATTTGTCTGAGGGTGATATGCGGTTGAGAACTTGTAGGTAACTGCACAGGTTTTCCACATGGCCTTCATGTAGTGGGACATAAAATTTGACCCCCTGTCGGATATTACCTCCTTAGGAAACCCAACCCTGGTAAAAATACCAAGGAGGGCCTTAGCTACAGCTGGAGCTCTAACAGTCTTCATAGGAATTGCTTCAGGAAATCTAGTAGCATGGTCTACTACAACAAGTATAAACCTGTTGCCTGAAGAAGTTGGAGGATCGAGGGGACCAACAATGTCGATTCCTACCCTCCCAAATGGTACTCCCGCCACGTTCCTGGATCCACTTTTACCAGAAGATTGGCAAGTGTGGCAACTCTTGCAATACTTACCTACCTCAGCCCCCATTGTAGGCCAATAAAAGTAGAGAGAGAGCCTTTCCTTGGTCTTCTTGAAGCTCAAGTGACCAACCAAAGGTATCTTGTGGGCTAGTTGCAAGAATTGGAGTCTGTTTGCTTGGGCACTACAAGTCTTTTGTAGTCCCCAGGAGTTGACTCTTCCCAGTGTAACCTATACTTCCAGGCTCTTGCCCTTCAACCTGAGAAGCTGCCTGGTGATGAAGACCTTCCAGAGTTGGACATTTTTCTTTGTCCCTTACTGAAGTCTGCCCTCTGGGGTCCACCTTCTGCCAGTAACGACTGCAGCCTAGGATGGTCCACAGGGTCAAGATCTCCAATGAGTCCCTGGCCTCCTACTAGATCTGAGTCCTCAGGCTCTAGTTCAACCACACAGGGTTGTACCTCACTCTCAGCCTCAGGTGGAGGAGGAATCACAGGTGTGATTTTTGCTAACCTAGGAGATCTCCTGGTTGGCAGCACTGGAGTGCTTTCTGCTGGTTTCATTTTGGAAGTCTTGGGTTTCCCCTTTGCTTCTGGTTGCTTAGAGATAGCAGTAAGTAACTCCAGTGGCGTAGGAGTGATTTCCATCATCTCCTCAGGAGAGCCTCTTAAGGTCCTCTCCCTTGCAGGTCTGGTAAGTTCCTGTAATCTCTTACTAGGTGGTCTGGGGGTACTTGACCCTACACCCAGGTCTTTCAGATCATTGCCCAACAGCACCCTTCCTGATACTTCAGGTTGTACACTCACAGGTATCCTGACGGTCATTTCATTGCCCTGGATGAGAGCTGGTAATTGGGGAAGCATCTGCACAGGCCCTCCAGCTAACTTGGTGAGGCGTTTGGGTGCCTTAGCAACATCCTCCACCTTGAAAAAAGATTCATCCACCACATTTATGCTGGCCCCAGTGTCTCTAATGGCAGGAGTCTCCTGACCATTGACTAGGACACTGTCTTTATAATACTCTTTAGTATTTAGGCCTCCCTGCCCACCCACACCCCCTCCCCTTCCTCTCCTCCTCTTGCCTTATTTCTTCCCCCCTGGGCAGCCCCCCCCCTGCCTGGCAGCCCCCCTCGGCTAAGGGCCCCCTAGGCAAAGGGCAGCTCCCACGGCCGCGACTCCCCTTGTGTCTGTAGTTGTCCGCAGGGGATGCCTGGCACCGGTCCGCCGTACCATCTATTAGCTCCACCTGCCCCCCAGGCCCACCCCACCTTCACCCGTGTCACTTAATTACGCAGGGTGCCTACACTTCACTGTTGTTCTGCAATTGTGGTAAACCAGGGCTTTTTCTCCTGGTAAGTGGAGAGTAGATTACCACTGCCACATTATGATATTTACAGCTCCTGTATTTGTGAGCCTAAATTATTGAGAAAAGCAATTGGCTTCTTTCCCTCATCCTTTTTCTGAGTTACCCCTGAATCCTTGTGAGTGGCCCTGTTGGCAACCCAAAAGTCAGCAGCCTTAGCCAGTTTCTTGGGATCTAACTCCTTAGAATCAGCCAAGTACTGTCTGAGCTCAGGAGAGCAGGCATCATAGATAGACTCCATCATAACAAAATGTCTCATTCCTTCATAAGTGTTACCTCTATAACCCTTAATCCATCCCTCTAAGTTCTTCAAACAATCATTCACCCAAGTAGCCCAAGGGGTACTATCATGCTTTTTGAGGGTCCTAAACCTCTTAAGGTACTGGGAAGGAGTCTTCCCAAATCTAGCTATTAAAGCTAGCTTTACACATTCATAATCCTTTCTACCCTCCTCCCCCAACTCCATTACCACATCAGATGCAACAGGGGAGAGCCTAGAGAATAACCAGGGGATCAACTGATCACCTGTGATATCCTGGAGCCCATGATTATATTGAAACATAGCAAGCCAATTTTATACATCCAATTTAGGTTCATACATACCCACAATCTCTATAGGCATCCAGGGTCTTTTTGGACTGGAAGATCTAGAGGATTCGGGGAGAGAAGCATTTTCCAAAGACAATTTCTTCATCTCAAGCTCATGGTTGAGCTCCATTTCTTTGAGCCTTATTTCTTGGTGTCTCTGTTCAGCTTGGGCACTAATTATTTTGAATTCAAGTTCAAGTCTCATTGTTTCGAGGGAGATGCATTCAGGACTTAATGTGGGGCCAGTTGAAGGTCCAGTAGCTACGGGCTGAGGCCTTTGAGCAGGCAGAGGACCAGAGGGGGTGACATAGTTATCCTCATCTTCCTCATCTGTCTCAACAATAACATCTTCAACATTATCCTCAATACTGTTTGCTACATTTTCTGGAGTGGTGGACACTACAGCAACACTATCCAGAATTTGTTTCTCTAACAGTCTATCAATCATTTCTTGTTTCTTGCCTTTGACAGGAAGATCTTTCTGTCAACACAGATACCTTAAATAATCAGCAGTATTAGTAAGGAGGGTCTCCTGGCTATAACTTTCCATAATTTTGACTTTTGTTAAAATACCTTTTGTGATTGTTAACCTTGTGGTTGGTTGCACCAAGGCACTAGTAACACACTAAAATGTCAATCCAATACTTATCCTCACCGCTGCACACCAGTGTTAGGCAGAATCCAGGGCAGTTCCCTTAGGGAGCACTACCCCAGATTAAGACTACAGGTGAGAGCAATAAATCCCCTTTGGTATCAGTCTGTACCACAAAGATTTAGTTGGTAGCTGTGGCTGAGCAGTCAGACATATCTCAAGAGGGAGATGAGCAGTATTCAGGGTTGACACAATAGGTAATACAGTACTATGGAGCAAGGAAACTCTGACCAAAGTTTTGTATTAAAAAGAGAATATATATTTATTGTATACACTTCTAAGTCAACACATAGATCACAGTTAATAAAGGAAGTTAGGTTTAGTCAAAAGACATATACAACTCCCTATTCAATTGGAGACAAGTTGCGGTAGAGTGAAAACTGAGCAAAACGACACAGTGAAAACCAACTACAAATGGCACTCTAACAATTCAACGAAAGGGAGGGAAAGTACAAGTTAAGTTGAAATATCTTCAGACACCCCCTAGCAACACTTCCCTGAAGTTTGGTGGACCTGTAATGCACAGTAACACTTTAACCAAAAGACAAGTGAATGAAAACTGAGCAAAATGGCACTCCACAGGTTAAAACAGTGGGAAGGAAGAGGGGTTTAGAAGATTTCAGTGCATCAACATATTTCTCATTGAAAACTAATCTAGTGAGAACAGATCTAACAAATCAGCCAAAGTCAATAGGCCTGAGCCAGAGTTAGTGGTACAGGACCAAGAGTTTAGGAGCAAACATTTTCTTGTAGCTGCAGTGAAGTTTTTAGTCGAAAATGTTTCAAGAGGTAGATGCAAGGCGAAAGACAATGTTAAGAGAGAAGGCGGTAAACCCCACAAGTAGTTAAAGGATTTCAAACACCTTTAGGGCTACCACAGAGAAAGGGCGGCCTGGCGGAACAATGTACCTTAAATGTGTAGAAGTGGCTCCTCTGGTGGAGGTTGTTCCTGGTAGTTCCTGCAGGTCGAGGGGTCCAACAGAGAAAGAGAGGCTCTCATCCTGGAGGAAGGTTCGAGTCGCTGCACTACCCAGGAATTAAACCAGCCGCGGTGCTGCCAAACGAAGTTTAAAAGGTATGCTCCTTATAATCGCTGTCCGGGTCGATAGCTGCCAGGCTATCGGGTCTCCAAGTGCGGGGCACTGTCGATTCGACCAAGGCAGGTCCGAGGATGCAATGGGCGAACTGGTTGACCCCACCATCTCAAGGGAAGGAGGCACTTCTCTGAAGATCTCCTCTCGTCGTGTGGAAGAAAAGTGTTGAGACGATCCGGCAGGGCTTCCCCGGTGGTGTAGATGCTGCAGATGTCTCTTGCTTCTCTCCCCTTCGGTTCCGTAGTTACAGTGGCAACGTCTTGCTCTTCCAGTCCGCAGGACCCTGCTTTTATGCAGAAAGAGACCCATTCATACAGCCTAGCTGTCACTCACGCAGTGGAGTGGTCTTCTTGGTGGGAGACCCTCCAGCCTATCAGGTTAGAGTGTGACCTGAGTTGCTGTGGCAACTCTGTCCAGGGGTTCTACTCCCCCTCCCAAACAACCGACCCACCCCAGACTCAGTGGCACCGAAAGGAGGGCTTCTCGGCAGAAGCCCGCCAAAAGGACGAACAAAGGATCCCCGACCTGGGTTAGGAAAATGGCGTAAGACTCGAGAAAGAAGTTTTATCAAAGTTCTGGCCGATAAAACCTAGTAAAGTTAATAATAAAATAGACCGCCGGTATGTTAGAGGCTGTCAGAAAAAGTGGTAGGCTCGAACAATGGGAAAATCCCATAGAGAAATATTTGCGGTCAAATATAAAAGGTAGTAACCACTGCCACTAGCCAGAAATTTTGTAGAGGGGGGCTTTAAGGTACCCTCTCGAAAATGAACATTGGGGAAAAACTATTAGCCCCTTCTAGTACTTCCATATTAAGATGGGGTGTACTGGTTAAGTTCATAAAAATTGACTAGAAAAGTCAATGGGGACTTTACATGCCGTGGGAGACAGTAGTCGGACCCAGCGTATGGAGTCTATGTTTGGGGGTCGCTACGAGTGACCCATATACTTATTTTGCAAAGTTTGGTGAGGATTCGTACAGGGGGAGCGAAGTTATAAGCTGCCCAAAAAGTGCTCTTCCTATGGAAACATCAATTTAACAATAACTACACAGCCACTATCATGGCTGTGTAATATATATATATATATATATTCAGTGAAAAAAACTTTGTTAAAGGGACGTTATGGTTAAGTTGCGCTACTAAAAACCTATGAAATTCAGTGAAAAAACTTTGTTAAAGGGACGTTATGGTTCCAAGTAAAACCGAAAAACCCTTGAAATTCACCAGTTATGGTAAGCTAAGCAACCATAACTCGCGCCACTACCGTGCACTGCTAAGACTAACACCCAGGACATCAAAGATGACATCACAAATGTGAAGAAATGTCACAAGATAGTGAAACTAATGGTAAACACTTTATAATATAAACCATTTAAATATTATTATTTTGTATACATTTAACACATATATATTTTTTTTGTACAGAGCATAACAAAAGAGAAACTACCTCTGAGAAGCTGTTATGGAAAACACGCTTGACAACATAAAAGAAAAAATGTATTTACTGTTGACCAGTTTTAATAATTTGAAAACTTTTGTTGAAGATCATTTTAAAACAAAAACGTCATACCATTGCCCCACATGTACTTGTCCCTCCTCACCATATCCCAGTCAATCATCCCCAAACCCTCTCCATAATCCAAAACGTTTTGATGAGATTTCCATCCCTTCTTCACCTAATACCAATCATGTTGAAACGCCAAATTCTCCTGTTTTTGTTTCTGTTTCTGCCTCACCTTCTCTGTCATAAATTATTAATATACGTTAAATAAAGTTTAATTTTTATATTGTATTGTGAATAGTTTCCGTTTTTTTTTTTTAAAAACAATAAAAGTGTCCGCGGACAGTGCGAGTGTTCGGAAATGTTCGTACATAAATGAAAATGGAGGTGTCCTGAACAACACCACACCTGTTCGTACTGTTCGCTAGCAAGTTGAAACTGTTCTAAGAATACACGTGGTGTCCTGAAATGTTCGTAAAGAAACAAAAATTAAAGTGTTCTAAAGAACACTATATCTGTCCGTAATGTTCGCTACCAACTTAAAACTGTCCTAAGAACACAATTGGTGTCCTGAAATGTTCGTAAATAAACGAACATGATGTGTCCTGAAGAACACTATACCTGTGCTTAGTGTTCGCTACCCAATTGAAACTGTTCTAAGAACCCTATTGGTGTCCTGAAATGTTCGTACGTAAACAAAAATGGAGATGTCCTGAAGAACACTATACCTGTGCGTAGTGTTCACTACCCAATTGAAAATCTTCTAAGAACACAATTGGTGTCCTGTAATGTTCCTACATAAACTAAATTACACGTCTGCTGAAGAACACTATATCTGTCCTTACTGTTCGCTACCAAGTTTAAACTGTTCTAAGAACACACGCCGTGTCCTGAAATGTTCGTTTCACGTGTGACGCACTTTTAATTACTTCAGAACCCGAACAGTGTCCGTAGGACATCAATGCGCATGCGCTAACCAATCTCCGTGCACTTGGTGTCCTGCGGACAGGAGCTTCCTTCGTGGACTAGTTCACAAACAGATCATATGACCGCGCCCACGCTCATCGTGTGTCCTGAAATGCGGACACTGTTCGTGTCCCTGAACAATTTAAAAGTACATTTTCAGTTAATCCATAATATTTTTCAATAAAATCTCACCATGCCACAAGTCCCACATAGTAATCTTGAGTTCCTATATACCTTTTGAAACTTTCCTATCCTTTTTTTGTGTTCGATCTGTCCGTGCACAGTGCGCATGTCCGCGGACCGCGCACAAGCACCCCTATAAAAGACCACGCCCAAGAGCTTATTCCCATTGTGTTTCTGGCTATTCTTCAGAACACAGTGATTTTGGCTGCCACCTGCAGACTACACCATCATCGAGATGGCATCCTTGGCTGCTGAACTGCCACTTGGTGCTGCACCTGCTTCAGCACCACCACCACCCCCTCCACCACCTCCCCAAAGGCCTGAAGAGGGAACAGGACTGAGGATGCGGAGGAGGAAGAAGAGGATGATGAGAATGAGGTAGAGGAAATCCCTACTACCCGCACTAGGCGTGAGTCTTGGGTGTGGCGGTTATTTACCATTCATGGGAATGTCCTAAGGCTCGGGCGAACCATGTTACCTGCAATGAGTGCAAAATGATACTCAGTCGCGGGAAGCACGGTAACTACAGCTTTGGGACCACTACTATGAAGCGACACCTGAGGTCATTTCACTCTGGGGCTATTCGCAGGGTTGTACCTTGCGAAGAACGTAGCAGGTTGATTTCCTCTACTTCATCCTCTGTTTCTGATCCTGTCACCACAAGGACCACCTCTGTGGGACAGCGTCTTTCTCAACCTGCCTCACAGGCCATAGAGAATGCTGATAACCCTTACCTTTCGAGGGTCACAGTTGTATGTATGTGCTGTGACACAGTACTTTGCAGGGGGAGCGACTTCGGAGTGCTTTTGAGACTATAGTCTCAGAGCACGAGAAGACCTGCCCACTACCCAAATAAAACCCACTCCACATCTTCCTCTCTCAGCTCGCCCTTTCTTATCCCTGTGGTTGGTGTCCCCCCCTTTACCCTCCTTTACCCTCCTCTCTTAGAGTGTGTCGTGTCTGAAAAACCAAAAGAAATACAAAATTACAAAAATAAAAAAAAATAAGGCTCTTTTCAGAGCCGCCTTTCCCAGTTAAAAAATAGAACTGAAAATAAATGAAGCAGGGCTCTTTGTATTTTTTAGAAGTCCGCGGACAGTTCGCGAACATTAAAAAAATTGGGTTGCAACTCCATCACAAACATTGTTATTTTCTCTGGAAAGAAGTGGTGGCTCTGAAAAGAGCCTTTGGGTGGTGTTTGTAAGTCAAAAATTGTAAATGCTTAACATCTACTTCAAAATCATTGTTGTAATTGCAAAAAGGTTGCAATGCATTTTGTACATTTCTCAGAAAAATCTGATTGCCAGCATAAGTAAGATGGACTCCATCTCTGCGAAAAATGTATGTACTACAAAACATAATATTTTCATTGTGAAAAGAAGACATGCCAAAATCTCTTAGAAAGCCACAAACAGCCTTATTAACATTGCGCCTTGCTTTTTCCATTTGTGGACCAAATGAAGAAGAACAAAGCCACATTTGTCTCTGCGCAATCCGTGAAAATATCACTTGAGAATTAGGAAACATGTCCATAACCTTCCTCAGTCCTTCTTTCATAGCAAATTGCAAACAAATTCCAGTCACATGTCCTAAACTGTTCCCTCCACAATGAATTACAATTATGTCTGGATGTTGCTCTGTCTCCAAAGTAGCACAGAGAGGTAGCTAGTGCAACCACTTCATTCCACGTACTCCATGCCAGTGTACTTCCACATGTGGGAATCCAAGATCTACAGCTACTCCACAGCTTTCTGCATGCACCTTCAACCAATGTGTCCACGAATCTCCTAAAGTCCAAACAATCTGTTTTCTGAAACGCACAGCCATAGCTATCTTTTGTTCTCTCAGCAAAAAGAGTATCTGGGAAAATCTCTCCTGGCACAACACACCCACCAAACTTTCCTGACCAATCCCTTTCAGTACTTATTCTCATTTGCATGACTTCTGAACCCAACAATCCCCAGATGTAACTTCCGATGTCCGCGAACTACCGCCATGTCCGCGGACATATCGTAACATGAACAGCCCCTCTACCATTTCCATTACACTCTCTCTGCCATTCCCTCATTGGATGTACCTCAAAAATCACATGACCATGCACCAATCACATTCAAGACCACTACATCTAACTGCATTATCATAGATCAGCACTGCAAATGTACTCTGAATCTCTCTGAGTACAAGTGTCATATCATTGGCAAGCAGCATCTACCAGAAATACTGTAGAAGTCTACTTGCAGCTCCATGCATATCCTTATACATGAACACAAACTTCAGGTATGCATATTTTCTGTATAGTAGATGACATAGCTCTCAACCATTTTTACAGGCGGGTGAAATCACCCGATTTTGTTTTTGGCGGGTGAGACGCCCATTGGAATGAATGGGCGTGCAGGAGGCTTGGCGGGTGAGTCTGCCCTTTACAAGGCATGTGACACCCGCCAAAAGCGTGTGAGTTGAGAGCTATGGTAGATGAACACATTTTCAAACAGACTTTTACCTTGTAAAATCTGTAAAATAAATTTACTGTACTTTTTTCAATTTCCTAAAATCAACTATCACTTATAAACCTTTATACTTTTTACTTTCTTTATACACACACACTCAAATCATGTTAAACTAACATTTTTTAAATGAAATATATAGACTACATATATTCAAACATAATTGCATGCAAACACAATCTATGTTTAAACCTTTATAAAAATACTTATACAATTTCATATTTTTTGTTTTTATTTATTTATTTACTTAATTACTTTAAATTAGACATGACATTGAGGCGCTATTACCTAGAACAGTTTACTTACAGAAATAGTGGTATTCACTAATATATTATAAATTTCACAAGACATAGTAAAGATATTTTTTTTTTTGCTACAGTTAGTCATTCAATACAATTTGTTCATTAAGAACATATCATATGTACTGAACTGATGCAATGTATCTTATGTAAATAAATTAGTTTAATGGTTTTACAGAAGGCACTGAGGATTTCAATTAAAAAAATCAATATCTAAATTACAAACAGTGCTATATACAAACAAAGTTACTAATTTGAAGCTTTTACAATTACAGTGAAGACCAGTTTCCTGAAATGAAGCAGCCGAATTCGAAGAAGAAAGAAAAACTAAGAAGTTACCTGTTAATTTAAAAAAAAAGGAAGTAAAATATCACCATAATATCTATATTATTAATCAAATATACTATAACATTAATACGAGCTATTTTGGTTTCTTAAAATAGAGATTTTGTACCATTTTGTCCAAAAAGTTCCATGTCTTAAACAGCGATTTACAGCCAGAATGGCCCACAAATTTCTATTTTTGGACACACAAATTAGCCAACTGAACCACTACAATTTTCATATTATAGAACAAACAACTGTTTTAATTGTATACATTAGATTTACTATTTGTACTTTTCCACACCACTAGCTTACTTTTTTTTTGTCATCTGAACCCCAGTTTAGTAACACCTAAATTCAAGAATACCTATCCCTACTAGTTTTAGTTCCCAATGCACAATCACACACCATTAAATACATCTTTATCATCTTACTCAAACACTCATGCACACAGCACACATACATTCCAGAACACCCAACCCATATCTTCTTTATTTTTTTCAACAGACCCTAAAGAATGCCTACCAAAAGACAACTCCGTAGAAAACAACGCAAAATTAGAGCAAATGAAAATAAAGGTGTCCAACATAAGCATCCATCTCTAGCAGAATTTGTAAAAAAAAGTTGAAACAAAACAGCTAATACAATCATTTAGTGAAACACAAGAAGTTTCAAGTACAACAACTTCGCTTCCTCTATCAAAATGTAAAATAAACCAAAAAACAATTAACAGAAAATCAGCTATCAGTACAGATAAAACTACTTCTTCAAATTATAATATAGTGCAAAGGAACCATACCAAGAAAAGTATTTTAGCCAAAATATACCGTCACAAAGTCCTTCAAAATCTTATAAAAACAGGAGAGAAATCAGGTTCAAAGCTTAAAACCTATCGTAGGAAATTAATCTTAGAAGCATTGATGGACAGTGGAATTCTTCTCAAAAGAAATGTATTTATTTTACTGTTAAACAAAATGAAACCACTAACAAACTAATAACTAAATTACAAAAAAGACTTCTCAATAAGCGAAATGTCAACAGAAAGAACTTCTTAAGTATCTGCGGAGGTGAATGGAATCACACTATGAGCACAGAACCATATTTTAATGAAGAAGCGTACAAACAAAAGCAAACGAATACAATTGCCATAAATAGCAGTGGTCGAGGTTATGAAAAAGTGAATAATACCATAATGGAACAAGAAGTACTCCTTACAAAAATATGCCCTGAAAACTTAGAATTACCCCTCCATTCAACTGAATCAGAACGTCTAGTGTACAATTGGCCATGCACGTCAATGTGTAAAATTTCCAAACAATGTTTCAAATCTTAACACCAACTGCAAAATATAGATACCTTTCCAGTGCGCAAGTACACAGGACTACAAGGACATTCATTGGCCTGCATTACAGGACCTACTTGTAAAACCACATTCTATGATATCAAAAGGATATCAACACATCATTCAACTATAAGAAATCTAGTCTATAAACTGTACTATGCTAAAGGTCCTGCTTTAGCACTAGCAAATTTAAATAACATCCTTCTACATGGTACAGCAAAATACCTACTTGAAGAAATTCACTATATCCAGAAAAAAATATTTTGGAAGTGAAAGCCATTTACAGAATGAAATAGTTTTAAACCAATTAAGCAACAATTCTACAGATGGCAACCTTTTGCTAAACACATACAAAAAAGAAATACTAAATTTTAAAAGTACATCAGCTGAAGTACCAAACCATGTATGTGTATGTTGCCGTAGAATTTTTTATAAAAGTAACACAAAAACTGTGGACCTATCATACAAAATAGAAGACAATGAAGATTCTAAATGGTTTGAATTAGCTCTCTACCTTCTAGCAGAAAACAAATATGAAATAACTGAGCCCTTAATACTTTGCAGTTATTGCACTACAAAACTTGACAACAACCAAACTCCTTCACGTTCTATCACAAATAATTTGGAATTATACCCAGTACCAAAACCTCTACAACAACTTAATTTATATGAGAGCATCATAATTCAAACAGTACACCCATTTCAAGCAATAATACGCCTTCAACCAAAAACAGCAAAATTACCTCCCTATGAATTGGTAAAAGGCATTCGTGGAAAAGTAGTTTATTTACCATTAAATCTAAAAGAAAATGTGCATACTCTAGGAGTGCAACGTCCAATGCAGCAATCTTTAATTATATTAGTAAATGGAGTACCTACAAAAGACAAAACAATATGGCAACAGCTGGTAGATGTATATAAAGTGAGACAAGCCTTCCAATATCTTAAAAAGAATAATGAATATTACAAAGAAATTAATATTGAAGAAAACTTGAAAGATACAACTGAAATAATTCAAGAAACAAAAGAAGCTGGTCAATTTGAGCTACTAGATCCTGCTACAATATCAAATACTTTAGACCATTATACAATTCATCCTTTGCACTGCAATGACACCGTACAAGATGTACTGGAAACTTACCAAATGCGTCAAACAAAAGGATCGCCAATCAGTATATGGGAAAAAAGTATAGAAGCACGTGCTTTTCCTCTACTCTTTCCTACTGGCAAAGGAGGAATGTATGATGATAGACCTACTCAAATATTAGCTTCAGAATACCGCTCATTACGGATGTATACTGAAGATCCCAGATTTAGACAAAATGTAAAATACATATTCCACCTACTCTTTGAAAGTGAACTAGCAACTTTATGTTACGGAGTTGCACACATATTAAAATCAGGATCACACTTTCAAAATATGACAGCTACACAATTATTAGAGAAAATGCAACAAAAGGATGAGGTTTTACAATCAAATATTACAAATCTATTAGCAAATATGCGTGGCACTAAAGAGTACTGGTTTCGACGTCATGGAGATGTACGTTGTATGATCAGAAACCTTGGCCCACCCACTTGGTTTGTTACATTAAGTTGTGCAGAATATGCATGGGAAGATTTACATGATTTCCTACGCATATCAAATAAAAACAAAACAAACATAGATATTCTAACACCTGGAGAACTTTGTTCTTTGGATCCTGTTAATGTTTCAAGATATTTTCACCATCGCTTCATTGCTATGCTACATTTTATTTGTAATAAAACTGTTCCTCCCCTTGGAGAAGTGCAACACTTCTTTTGGAGAAAAGAATACCAACCCAGAGGAGCACCACATATCCACATGCTTTTATGGATTAAAGATGCTCCTAAATTTGGTCAAGACAGTGATGCCACTGTTTTACAGTTTATTTAAAAATATGTCACTTGTGAAATTCCATCAGAAGCCACAAATAGTGATCTTCGTGCACAAATTTTACAATTTCAAAGACACAAATGTGGAAAATATTGTCATCGCAAATGCAAAAACAAAGGCAAATACTACACCAAATGCTGATTTGGTTTCCCTAGACCAGTTACAAATACAGGTCAAGTAAACAACCTCATGTCTTCAGTTAGACATAGTGTTAAAGGTAAGTCACCTAAAAATACATATTACATAAAAAGAAAAGAAGAAGAAAAATATATCAATGATTATAATGCAATCATTGTCCACTTATGGAATGCAAACATAGATGTGCAGTACATTGCAGACAATTCTACTGCAGTTGCACGATATGTCACAGCATACTTAACTAAAGCAGAAAAGACAGAGCTCCAAGACCTCTGGAATGACCTGTCATCAGATAAAACAGTATCTCAAAAATTATACAGCTTGGGCATAAAAATGCTCACCCATAGAGAATGTGGATCTTATGAAGCAGCTGATCGTTTAACTGGTACTTCATTATATGGTAAATCTGAAAATATAGTATGGCTAAGTCTTGGTACAGCTAAATCTAGAAAAAGAGTTCTAAAATCATATGAAGATATAGAAACAATAGCCAAACATGATCCCAACAGCCAAGACATTTAAAAAAACAATTTATTGGACACATACTACCCAAACAGAAGTAATACTTTGGAAAACATGTGTCTATACCAAATAGCCCAAAACTACACATACAAAAATAATATGAAACCTGATGAAAAAAAAGGTAAATATAGAGTGACAGACTGTGAAGGCAGCTTAGTTAAACTCACTAAACCAAATTTAATTAATCATATCAAATTGTCATTGAAGACTCCTCAACATAAAGAAGTATATTACATGTCCCTGCTACAACTCTTCAAACCATGGAGAAAAGAAGAACAATTACTAGATAACTATGACTCATATGAGGATGCTTTCAAAGCAAATGAAAGCACTATAACTGATGTAAACTTTACACAGTACAAAACAATGTTGCACAATGAACAGCAACATGAAGAAGAACTCCAAGCCCAACTAGATAAGGATACTCCTGACAGTAGTCAACCTTCTGTAACAGGAAGCCAAGAACCACTGGGAGAACCACTAATAACAAATGAGGCAGAATTAACTATGATAGAAGTAGAAAACACCATGGGCCTCATCACGACCCTGGCGGTAAGTTACCGCCAGGGCCGTGACTTTACCGCCATGGCGCTAACTACGTTTACGCCATGGCGGTAAGGGGATTTACCGCCCCATTCCGACCTTGGCGGGGCGGTAAATCCCCAATCCCCATTTACCCTTCCCCATTCCCATTTATGCCCCATAGGGCATAATGGGAGTGGGGAAGGCGTTAATTACGCCACCGTAAATTACGGTGGCGTAATTAACACCAAGTTCCCTTACCGCCATGGTTTTTTACACCCGCTAAAAGCAGGTGTAAAAACCGCCATGGCGGAAAGGGAACTCGTAATTGGCGGAAAGGGGTTGGCGCAGCTAACGCTGCCGCAAACCCCTTTACGCCAGGGTCGTAATGAGGCCCCATGTGTCTGTTAGGAAAGATTTCGTAATTGTAGATAATTTTCCTTCCATGTGGCAACCCCTAAACTTTTTGCTGTTGTTTTTCACCTTGTTCTTTACTTTGCCAGAGAAGTACAGCCTTCTGCCGCACTCCTCTGGGCTTTTGCTCCTTTCTTACGGGGAAACTGACATGCCCTTAAGACAGTCAGTACCGGGGAACGCTGTTTCCCGTAGTTTCTTTTATCATGTTGCGGCTTTCGTGCAACATGACACAAGAGGGCACTGTAAGCTAAGTTACAGCTCTCTTGGGTCTCTAGCCTTCTACGGGCCCTAGATACTCATTTAGGATTGTAACTGATCGGTGCAAGTGATTCACGGACGGGAATGGTGGCAGCAATCGTTTCTTGTGTTTTGAGCTCCTTTTGGCGTTCTAAGCGCGTTTTCCGCGCTTAACCCAAAATGGTGGCCTGGCTCCCAAAATGGCCAGACCACGAGGCTTCTTTGTCCTGTCCGCTGACCGTCTTGCTCCCTTCACCTTCCCCAGGTCGAGCCGACCCGGGGCCTTCCTTATTTGGGCATGGACTTTCCCGCGAAACACGGATGCTTTCACGGGCTTCTACATGTCTTGTGTGTGCCTCCAGGATGTGGGCTGGGATGTCTGGTCCCAATACACATCCTGGGTGCCAGAGAGTCTAGGGTGGTGTGAATGCCTGGGACCACCGTGGTCCGTGATTGGTCCACGAATGGTGTGAGTGTTGTTGAGCGGATCTCCCATTGGGTCCCCTCCGTTTTGGCGCGAAGGGAACCGTGGATAAGAGGGGGCTGGAAACACCACTACCATGTCGATCTCCTGAGTTCTCACGAACGAAGGAATACAGGAGCCAAGTATCCTGCAACCAAGAGGCTGAACCGAGGAATCGCTGGTGACCCGCTGAAGGACTTCTCCTCTGCACTGCTGTCGTCTTGTGAAACCCTTTTCACCTTTGATCGAACCAGAAGGCCTGTACTGGTGCTTCGACCCTTGGAATAGCGGGAACAGCTATTCTCGGCATCTTCACCATCTAATGCCAGTAAGCCTTCGGAAGCGTCTCTGGGCCATCCAGCTGGCTGACCAGCTTACACGGGAGTCTTGCTCTGTAACCGCCGCCAGGTTGTGTAGTATTTCAAGTCCTTGTCACTCTCACACGCTTCGTACACTTGGCGTTCCGATGTCTGAAGTGAGTAGTGTACATTTGGCTCAGATACAAACGGCGGCTCCGTTGCCCTGCTGTGGTAACAAACTGTGCGGGTTTCTTCGATTGGGACGTCTTTTTACTCAACACGACGACGAGGCGTTCCCTGCTCTTCTGAACCTGCCAGCTGCTGAAACTGACGCGGAGAAGCCTGGGTCTGCTTGCATCGGGGACCGGTGAGTAGCATAGCTAGGATCTGGTCGCCCTCCTGCAGGAGCCCATTGCTTTTCCCCGCTGTGTCAAAGCAGCGCCCTTTTCCGTACTCGCGCTCTGCTTCTGCCCACTGTGGGGGCTGCGCTTGAGTCGCGGAACTTGTTCTTCTTCTTTTGTGCACTAAACTGAACTGCCTGATTTCCCTCGAAGAGCTTCTCCTTTTGCCCGTTGGCACCAGTGCGTGCAGGTACTTTTGAGCACAAGGCTCCACTCTTCGCAGGGCTCGGACTTCCATCTAGTTAGGTGCCTCTGAAGGCGGACTGGGTCTAAGCATTATTTCACACTGCCTGTTTTCCTTCCCTTTTAGGTGGACTACCCATTCTGTGCATATAACACTTGAGACTTGTTGTATTTGTATATATATTGTATTGGTATGGTATGTGTTGGTTTAATATTGTTATATTGTGATTTTCTCGCTACGGTCATTGTTTTAAAGGCCTTGGAATAAATGTGTATATATTTTTAATATAACAACTGTTTGGAGTAGTTTGTAAGTGTTCTTGCTTTGTGTGCTCATTGCGGGCTTTCAGTCACCCTCACCCCTCTTGAGACCTAGTCTTGACCGCCGCGATCGCTACCTTGATTGGTCTGGCTCGTCCAGAGGTTACCCTGTTCCAAGTAATTAGGTTGGCCTTCTGAACTTCTGCGCCACCAGGATAGAGTTCAGAAATCCGTCTTAACAAATTGTTGTACAGCGGTGGGATACGACTGAAGGTATCCAGTGTTGCGCACAAACTAAGGCATTTCAGGTTATTCCAACCAGGACACGTAGTGAATTGTTGTAGAATAACTTTAAGAAGGCCATAGTCCTATCTAACAGTATGGAAACAAATACCTTGTTAACTTTAAATGCTTCCAAATCAGAAACATTGAAAAAGATGTGTGCGGAGAGAGGTGTTTCCTCTCAAGGCACGAAATTGGAAATGATCCAAAGAATCGTGGCGTGGCAAGAAGCGCAGCTTGACGCTATAACTTCTGAGGACAGTGCGGAAGGAGGTGGGGCTGCTCTCACTGGTAGAACCGACGGTTCTGCCGCTGCACTGATCCATCGCGACCACGAGGACAGGGAGGATGAGATGTCTAATGTTTCCTCTGCCAGTGCTGATGGGGAGGCTATGCTTGAATTCAAGAAGCAAGAGCTGCGGTTTAGGCAGCAGGAGCTTGAATTCAGTATAGCCAAACTAAAAATTGAACAGGCAGAAAAACAAAAAGACAGGGATCACCAGTTGGAACTGGCCAAGCTTCAGGTTGCAAATGGGTCCAAGGGTCCTGGACATGGGTCTGGGGCCTCCTCTCATCCACGGTTTCCGAAAGATCTGCTCAGTGTGTATGAGGAAAGGAATGACATTATGGACTGGCTGAATGCGTTTGAGTATGCATGCGAAGTTCAACAAGTTGACAATGCTGATAAGATTGCCTGGTTACTCAGCCGACTGCCCCATTCTGGCTGTAGTGCCATTATGGAAATGTCGAAGGCTGAGCGAGCTGATTTCGCAATGTTAAAGCAAACTCTCATTTTAAAGTTTGGGAAGACTCCGGCCCAATATTTGAAACGTTTCAGAGAGTATAAGAAAAAGGAAGGTGGTACTTGGGTATCTTATGTCACTGAATCCTTGAAAAACTTAACTGGCTGGGTCGAAGGTTATAAGGTTTCTACCTTCGAAGGCATGATAAATCTTGTCATGCTGGAACACATTTTTGCATCTTCTTCCCCGGAGCTTAAGCAGCATTTGGCCGATTCAAAGGAGATAGATCCTAAGAAGCTGGCCATTGCAGCAGACTTATGGGTGTCACATCGAGTGTCCCATAAGGACAAAACTCATCCAGGTAAGCAGGAGGAAGGGAAAAAGTCCAAAGATATGGAGGGTGGAGAATCTGATAAATCTTCTTCTCATAAGGGCCACAAAAAAAAAAATAAGGGTAAGACACAAGAGAACTCACAGGGTAGTGGAGGTCAGCCTTCGAAACAGAACTCTGTTTACAATAAGCCTCCCTATGTAAACAGACCCAATGGATCTTGTTTTGCTTGTGGAGCAACTGACCACTTGAAGGGTGATCCCCGGTGTAAGGTTAGACCTTTGGGGGTCCACTCCGCTAATCTGGCCTTCTCCTCCTACGAGGAAGAAGAGATTACAGGAGCATCCTTCTCCTCAGACTCATTTCCCAGCGGGATAGAGGCTGAGGTAGTTTTAGTTTCCCTGGGTTCCTCGGAGCCTAAAGTCGCAGAGGCTTATGCTAGGATTCCAGATAATACCAAGCACTACTTTAAAGACAGTGTGCTGATCAATGGAGTAGATACTCCAGCTCTTAGGGATAGTGGGTGCAGTCGCATTGTAGTGGATTCTACCTTGGTAGACTCAGAGGAAGTTGCCAGAGCTACTCTGATGCCCACTAAGTTGGCTGACGGCCCACTCCGTATGTTCCCAGTAATACCTGTAAATCTTACTTTAAATGGTACAGCAGTCAGGATTCCAGTGAGCATTCAGAGAAACGTCCCGGGAAAGGTCTTGTTAGGTAATGATCTCAGAGCTCTAGGGCTAGTAGGAGACACTGCCGAAAGACCCTACACACGGTCTCAAGCACTAGCAGCATTGGCTAAGACCAATACGCCGCCCCAGCCGAAGGGGAAACCCAAGGCGAAAGGAGTCGACAAGTCAAGACGAGGGAAAGAGAATATTCCCCCGAGCTCGCCTACCACTGCGGTGGAGGAAGTTGGTCAACCGCCCGGGCCTGACGAGGAGGTGGCGATGCCTGAAGTATTTGACCCCAACGATCATCCTGAACTAAAAGACTTGTTAGTTGAAGGAGGTCCTGATAGGGACGAATTCAGTAAAGGCCAACGTGAGTGTCCATCTCTGGAAGGCCTTAGGAGACAGGCCTGCTCCCAGCTTGAGGGTTCACCTCCTGGGACGCATAGGATTTATTGGGAAGGTGGACCCCTGTATAGTGAGCCCACAGAGTCTACAGAAGGAGACCATAGGAGGTTGGTGGTTCCCCTTGCTGTTACGCCCTTCCTCCTGCAGTTGGCGCATGAGGTTCCCCTTGCTGGTCACCTTGGTATGAAGAGGACCAAGCAAAGGTTATCCATACACTTATACTGGCCCAAGATGGGGGTGCAAGTAGAAAGTCACTGCAGGAGTTGTGCCTCCTGTCAGTTGTCTGGTAAGGTTGGCGCGACAATCCAAGCTCCGTTGGTACCGCTCCCAGTTGTGGGGGTACCATTTGAAAGGGTAGGGATCGACATCGTTGGTCCCCTTGACCCGGAAACATCCTCGGGCAATAGGTTTATCCTGGTGCTGGTCGACCATGCAACCAGATATCCTGAGGCCATCCCATTGAAGACTGTAACTGCCAAGTCCGTTGCAAAAGCTTTACTTGGCATATTTACTAGGGTTGGCTTCCCTAAAGATGTTGTGTCGGATCGTGGCAGCAACTTTATGTCGAAGTATATGCAGGCTATGTGGAAAGAATGTGGGGTCACCTACAAGTTCTCTTCCGCATACCACCCCCAGACCAATGGTCTGGTGGAACGTTTCAACAGAACGTTAAAGAGCATGATTGGGGCTCTGGAGGAACCTTAGAGAAGAAAATGGGATCTTCTTTTACCATGCTTACTGTTTGCCTACCGAGAGGTACCACAGGAGGGTGTTGGCTTCAGCCCCTTCGAACTTCTGTTCGGTCATCCTGTACGGGGACCCTTAGCCATCGTCAAAGAGGGATGGGAGATGCCCACTCCCCCTGTTACTACCAACGTAGTTGATTATGTGCTAGGGCTCAGAAAACGGATGGTACTTCTGATGGGCTTGGCTAGTGATAAATTGAAGGCAGGACAAGTGCTGGTGAAACATTGGTACGACCAGAAAGCTTCCCTCATCAACTTTACACCTGGTCAGCAAGTCCTGATCATGAATCCCATAAGGCCTCAAGCTTTACAGGACAAATGGTCAGGCCCTTACACAGTGGTGGAGCCCCTTGGTGAGGTTAACTATTTAGTGGACCTTGGAAGGCCTGGACAGCTCCAAAAGTGTTTCACGTGAATAGGCTGAAGGCTTTCGTCCCAAGAGTCGAAATCGCAGCACTGCTACTGGCTTCAGACGTTGACGTTGACGTTGAGGAAGAGGAGTCGGAACCTCTCCCCGACCTGTTCCAAAGCGGTCCTTCAGATAGCTCCTTTGAGGGTGTCCGAGTGGCCCCTCACCTGACTTCTGATCAGCAGGCTGAGGTGAAAGGTTTGCTTAGGCAGTTTTCCCCCCTTTTTCACAATCGCCTGGTTTGACACCTTGGTGCAAACATAACATTGACACAGGAGACAGTGTACCTACCAAAAGTAGGGGATACAGGATGTCAGACAAAGTACGGTCTTATATTAAGACCGAGGTCAACAAGATGTTAGACCTTGGGGTGATTGAACCCTCTAGTAGTCCTTGGTCCAGCCCTGTGGTTTTGGTTCCAAAGGCAGGCACTTCTGAATTGAGGTTCTGCGTGGATTACAGGGCTCTGAATGCTGTCGCCAAGACAGATGCACACCCCTTGCCTCGAACAGATGAGCTGGTGGATACTTTGGGTGCCTCCAAGTACCTCAGCACGTTTGACCTCACTGCTGGCTATTGGCAAATAGCTTTAGCAGAACATGCCAAGGAGAAGACAGCATTTTCTACTCCAGACGGCCTTTACCAATTCCGGGTAATGCCGTTCGGGTTGAAGAATGCACCTGCCACTTTCCAGAGGCTTGTGAATCATGTTTTGAATGGGTTGGACAGATTCTGTCTTGCATATCTGGACGATATAGCAGTTTTCAGTGCCACCTGGGAAGACCATGTGAAACACCTCGGGATTGTGCTCCAGGCTCTTCAGAAAGCACACCCGACCATAAAGGCTAGTAAATGCCAGATTGGACAAGGCTCAGTGGTTTACCTTGGACATGAAGTAGGTGGAGGGAGGATACAGCCTCTTCCCAGTAAAGTACAAGCAGTACAAGACTGGCCTACCCCCACTACGCAAACCCAAGTGAGAGCCTTCTTAGGACTCACGGGGTATTACCGCAATTTTGTGGCAGACTATGGCACCATAGCTGCCCCTCTGACTGCCCTCACAACTCCGAAGAAACCCAAGAAGGTAACTTGGACCGACGAGTGTGAGAAGGCCTTCAATGGCTTAAAAGACTCCTTGTGCCAGGCCCCTGTCCTCAGGGCCCCTGATTATCAAAGACCTTTTATCGTGCAGACGGATGCCTCTGACACTGGGATAGGAGCTGTACTATCACAAGTAGATGAGAAGGGTAAGGAACACCCTATTGGTTTTATTAGCCGCCAGCTTAAGGACAGAGAGCTCAGATGGTCCACAGTAGAGAAAGAATGTTTCTCTGTTGTGTGGGCCCTAAGGAAGCTGAGGCCCTACCTCTATGGGACCCACTTCACTGTGCAAACTGACCATAAGCCCTTAAAGTGGCTAATGAACATGAAGGGGGAGAATCCAAAGTTGCTTAGGTGGTCCATAAGTCTACAAGGCTTCGACTTCACTATTGAGCATAGGCCAGGTGTCCAACATAGCAATGCTGATGGGTTGTCCAGAATGTTTAACCGACCTGAACAAGAGACTCATCCAGGGGTGGATTAGTTCCCCCTGTCCATAGTCTGGGAGGGGCGAGTGTTAGGAAAGATTTCGTAATTGTAGGTAATTTTCCTTCCATGTGGCAACCCCTAAACTTTTTGCTGTTGTTTTTCACCTTGTTCTTGACTTTGCCAGAGAAGTGCAGCCTTCTGCCGCACTCCTCTGGGCTTTCGCTCCTTTCTTACGGGGAAACTGACATGCCCTTAAGACAGTCAGTACCGGGGAACGCTGTTTCCCGTATTTTCTTTTATCATGTTGCGGCTTTCGTGCAACATGGCACAAGAGGGCACTGTAAGCTAAGTTACAGCTCTCTTGGGTCTCTAGCCTTCTACGGGCCCTAGATACTCGTTTAGGATTGTAACTGATCGGTGCCAGTGATTCACGGACAGGAATGGTGGCAGCGATTGTTTCTTGTGTTTTGAGCTCCTTTTGGCGTTCTAAGCGCGTTTTCCGCGCTTAACCCAAAATGGTGGCCTGGCTCCCAAAATGGCCAGACCACGAGGTTCCTTTGTCCTGTCCGCTGACCGTCTTGCTCCCTTCACCTTCCCCAGGTCGAGCCGACCCGGGGCCTTCCTTATTTGGGCATGTACTTTCCAGTGAAACACGGATGCTTTCGCGGGCTTCTACATGTCTTGTGTGCGCCTCCAGGATGTGGGCTCGGATGTCTGGTCCCAATACACATACTGGGTGCCAGAGAGTCTAGGGTGGTGTGAATGCCTGGGACCACTGTGGTCCGTGATTGGTCCACGAATGGTGTGAGTGTTGATGAGCGGATCTCCCATTGGGTCCCCTCCGTTTTGGCGCAAAGGGAACCGTGGATAAGAGGGGGCTGGAAACACCACTACCATGTCGATCTCCTGAGTTCTCACAAACGAAGGAATACAGGAGCCAAGTATCCTGCAACCAAGAGGCTGAACCGAGGAATCGCTGGTGACCCGCTGAAGGACTTCTTCTCTGCACTGCTGTCGTCTTGTGAAACCCTTTTCACCTTTAATCGAACCAGAAGGCCTGTACTGGTACTTCGACCCTTGGAATAGTGGGAACAGCTATTCTCGGCATCTTCACCATCTCCTGCCAGTAAGCCTTCGGAAGCGTCTCTGGGCCATCCAGCTGATTGACCAGCTTACACGGGAGTCTTGCTCTGTAACCGCCGCCAGGTTGTGTAGTATTTCGAGTCCTTGTCACTCTCACACGCTTCGTACACTTGGCGTTCCCAGGTCTGAAGTGAGTAGTGTACATTTGGCTCAGATACACACGGCGGCTCCGTTGCCCTGCTGTGGTAACAAACTGTGCGGGTTTCTTCGATCGGGACGTCTTTTTACGCAACACGACGACGAGGGCGTTCCCTGCTCTTCTGAACCTGCCAGCTGCTGAAACTGACGCGGAGAAGCCTGGGTCTGCTTGCATCGGGGACCGGTGAGTAGCATAGCTAGGATCTGGTCGCCCTCCTGCAGGAGCCCATTGCTTTTCCCCGCTGTGTCAAAGCAGCGCCCTTTTCCGTACTCGCGCTCTGCTTCTGCCCACTGTGGGGGCTGCGCTTGAGTCGCGGAACTTGTTCTTCTTCTTTTGTGCACTAAACTGAACTGCCTGATTTCCCTCGAAGACCTTCTCCTTTTGCCCGTTGGCACCAGTGCGTGCAGGTACTTTTGAGCACAAGGCTCCACTCTTCGCAGGGCTCGGACTTCCATCTAGTTAGGTGCCTCTGAAGGCGGACTGGGTCTAAGCATTATTTCGCACTGCCTGTTTTCCTTCCCTTTTAGGTGGACTACTCATTTCGTGCATATAACGCTTGAGACTTGTTGTATTTGTATATATATTGTATTGGTATGGTATGTGTTGGTTTACTATTGTTATATTGGGATTTTCTCGCTACGGTCATTGTTTTAAAGGCCTTGGAATAAATGTGAATATATTTTTAATATAACAACTGTTTGGAGTAGTTTGTAAGTGTTCTTGCTTTTTTTGTGCTCATTGCGGGATTTCAGTCACCCTCACCCCTCTTGAGACGTAGTCTTGACCGCCGCGATTGCTACCTTGATTGGTTTGGCTCGTCCAGAGGTTACCCTGTTCCAAGTAATTAGGTTGGCCTTCTGAACTTCTGCGCCACCAGGACAGAGTTCAGAAATCCGTCTAAACAGTGTCAGTATGAAGATAAGGAAGACTTAACTATACTACAATCAAAACTAAACAATGAGCAAAGTAGCATTTTTCAAGAAGTAACAAAACAAATTGCACATGGTGTAAAACATGAAAATAAAGAATGTTCCCGCCATAATTATAAACCTATACTACTGTACGTCAGTGGTGAAGCTGGTTCTGGCAAAACATTCCTACTCAAAATTATTAGTAAATTCCTTCAACAATTGACAAACAACAAACTGTCAGCTGTTGTCACTGCCCCCACAGGTTTAGCTGCCTACAACTTAGGTGGTGTTACATTACACCGATTACTACTATTACCAGTAGAACACCAGAACAAATTAGACTATTACAAACTTTCTGCAGAAGCTGCAATGGAATTACTCAGAGTATTGAAACAAATGAAAATGCTACTAATAGATGAAGTGAGCATGGTCTCCAACCTGATGTTAGCTTTGATTCACCTCAGATTACAAGAAGTACTCAAAACGGACTATGAAGAGCTCTTTGCAGGAAAACACATTATTGTTTTTGGAGATCTGCTTCAATTAACACCAGTAAAAGGTGAACCTATTTTTAAAACATTAGGGCACAAACTCTGCCGTAAAACTGTTGGCAGCATTGGAAATGTCAACCTTTGGCAACATTTCCAATACAGAGAATTAACAGAAAACATGCGCCAATCTGCAGATCTAACGTATGCCAACATTTTAAAAAGTTTGAGAGTTGGTATACTTTCTAAAGAAGCAGAAGCAACATTGAAAACCCGGCACATTAATGCACTTTATGGCGATAATGCATGTGTTACAGATGTTATGGAACAATTAGCCCACAAAAAATGTCAATTGTATGGCCTTAATGCCAACTCTTGCAAGCTGTCTCAAATTCAATGAAATAATGTTAAGTAAAGAAATGCAACCAATAATGGAAATTAGCGCCACAGACAAACTAGATGTACATGGTATGACACTACACATGTGTGACCAAGACACAACAAGACTAAATAATTTAGAAAAATCAATCTCAAACACAGCAGGCTTAGAAAAGATGTTAAAATTATCCTTAAATTGCAGAGTAATGCTTAAACGTAACCTTGACGTGGACCAAGAACTAGTTAATGGAGCACTGGGTACAGTTGTTGGCTTTCAAACATACCCACGTGACAACAAAATTCAGTTTGTCAATATACTCTTTGACAAACTTTCAGAAGTAAAACAGATAGGACGCTCAACAGCTAGATTCCTTCTCTTCAAAGATATGTATGTACGCAGAGAACAATTTTCTCTAACTCTTGCATACGCAGTCACGATTCATAAATCACCAGGTCTTATCCTAGACAAAGCAATGATAGATATTGGTAACACAGTCTTTAAAGAAGGCATGAGATACGTAGCACTATCACGCTTACGTACACTTGATGGTCTATTTCTAATCAACTTTGATGCAAGTAAAGTAAACGCTGATATTCCTTGCATTTTAGAATATAATAGACTTCGCTCACTATACACTCCCCATCTAAACACATATTCTGTTCCACAAAAACGAAAACGTTGTAAAAGAAAACTAAATCAAACAGAAATTCAACAGGACGTCACTGCAAATCCTCCAAAGAGAGTAAAAGAAACTAATACTTCATCAAGTACCACAAACAAAAAAGAATCAATTAGAGAAAGTAAACCAGGTACTTCTTTAAAGAAGGAAGACAAACTCCAAAAAAAGCATTTAGATACAGAACTACCTGGACCATTTAAATTCTCAAATATAGTTGGTGTAAGTTGCTATGCAAATGTAGCAATGAATATTCTATTTCAATTACCACCAATTGTTGACAACATTTACCTACACAGTACAGACCCATTGTGTTTGCAAATGTTAGTACTTCACAGAAATGCAGCAAACAATCCTGACAACACATATAGTGTTTTTGGAATAAGACGACAATTGGACTACTGTGCTGGAATGGTGAAATTCACTATAAACTCACAGGAAGATCCACAAGAATTTCTAATGTACGTACTACAAGTACTGGAAAACAAAAACATACCTATAAATGAAATCTTTCAGATTTCATACATGTGGAAACATACATGCACTCTCTGCAACAATGTGACACAAGAAGAAATCCCCAATGAACGCTTCATATATATATCAATACCAAATTGTGAATCCATTCCATTTCAGCAACTTGTACAAAATGTAAACCATGGTAGATTATGCTCTGCCTGCAATTCAGATAATCGCTCCACGTTAGTAATACAAACACATAGTAAATAAGTTATACTAATGCTTCTACGTTACAATGCAGATGGTACCAAAAACAACTGCAAGCTGACTGGATTCACACATGGTCAAATATCACTTGGTAAGAAAACCTTCACAACAATAGGTATAATCTACCACGCAGGAGCCACAACCAATTCAGGGCACTACACTGCATATATAAAAAAGAAATGTGGATGGTTTGAATGTAATGATAGTACCATTACTCTAAAGCAGAGATTACCAGCAAATCTTACAAACGCTTATTTGATGTTCTTAAAACCAAAATTTGATAAAAAAAACTGTATTTAAACTTTTAAGTAAATTTGTGTTAAAAAATATAAACTGTTAGAATACTCCAAAAGCTATCTAACTGCTCAAAGATTCTACAACTAATCAGATAAATGAATACCACTAAATTAGACCAAAAAATACAGATAGAATACGCCAATTGGTATCTAACTGTCCCAACATTATAAATTTGTGTTAAAATAATATAAACTGTTAGAATACTCCAAAAGCTATCTAACAGCTCAAAGATTCTACAACAACTAATCAGATAAATGAATAGCACTAAATTAGGCCATAAAATACACAGCTAGAATACGCCAATTGGTATCTAACTGTCCCAAAATTTAACAATATCCAAATAGATAAATCAAAACCACTAAAATATATTAAAAAATAGACAGTTAGAATACGCCAATTGGTATCTAACTGCTCCAAAATTTTATAACATCAAAACAAATGAAGAATCTGTTACTGCTCCAAAAAAAAATACAACAAAGCAAAGTATAAAGCATTAGCCAGAAACAACAAGTGAACACTGAAAACAAACAAACAAATAAACTGTAGCATAACAGAAAAAGGGTTTTTTTTTTTAATCCAACATGGATTTTTTTTTCTCCCACAGACCCAATGATTTTAGCAACAAATACAGAAACTGAGCAAATTGCACAGTACTCTGATTTGTACTCTACTAAATATAAGGGTCGAAAAAAAATAAAAGTATATTGCTTATACAATGTAATAAGTCATTACAAAATACTAATACTAACATGCTATTTTCTTTTATCACAGAAATGAAGAAGAAAAACATGGACTCCCATTACTAGACCAAACAGTAAGTATACAATAATAAGGACAACCATAGCAGCATATCACATCCATAGCATCTAATACCTTTGTTCCTCATACATTTGTTTTTCACCCATGGTTATAAGCAATTATGAATGTGATATGCTGCGGTGGTTGTTGCCAGGGCATACAGTCTTGGGTGCATGGCAAAATGGCAATGCACCCAAGACTCTATGCCCTGGCAACAACCACCGCAGCATATCACATCCATAGAGTCAAACATTTCAACTATGATCTATGGGAAACTTTTAATGTCTGCGAACAATCTGAGTGTTCTTAGAACACTTTGAACTTGCCAGCGAACAATACGGACACCGTTTTCAGGACACCCCCTACGAACATTTCAGAACAACACGATAGTTCTTAGAACACTTTCAACTTAACAACGAACAATACGGACAGCGTCCTCAGGACACCCCCTACGAACACTCCCCAGACACCGGGAGTGTTCTTAGAAGCGTCTTCAGAACACCACCATCTTGTTTATTTGCGAACATTTCAGGACACCGCAAGTGTTCTTAGGACACATTCAACTTGACAAAGAACAATACGGACAGCGTCCTCAGGACACCCCCTACGAACACTCCCCGGACACCGCGAGTGTTCTTAGAAGCGTCTTCAGAACACCCCCATTTTGTTTATTTGCGAACATTTCAGGACACCGCGGGTGTTCTTAGGACAAATTCAACTTGACAGAGAATAATACGGACAGCGTCCTCAGGACACCCCCTACGAACACTCCCCGGACACCGCAAGTGTTCTTAGAAGCATCTTCCGAACACCACCATCTTGTTTATTTGCGAACATTTCAGGACACCGCGAGTGTTCTTAGGACACATTCAGCTTGACAGAGAACAATACGGACAGCGTCCTCAGGACACCCCCTACGAACACTCCCAAGACACCGCGAGTGTTCTTAGAAGCGTCTTCAGAACACCCCCATTTTGTTTATTTGCGAACATTTCAGGACACCGCGCGTGTTCTTAGAACACATTCAACTTGACAGAAAACAATACGGACAGCGTCCTCAGGACACCCCTTACAAACACTCCCCGGACACCGCGAGTGTTCTTAGAACAGTTTCACTTTGCTTGCGAACAAAACGGACACATATTGACTCCTTAGAACACCCCCTAGTCAGTTTATTTAGAACATTTCAGAACACCTGTGATGGCCGCAAACAAATCGAACACAAAAAGAACGTGTAACACATAAAAAACACAACTTTCATCCTATCTCATACACTCCCACCCTCCCCAAACACTCCTACACACCAACACACTCTACAAAATACACATTTTGAACAAAGTTTCACTGCACTGTCCGGGGACGTCCGCGAATCCAAGATGGCGAGTGCTACCGAAAAATCTGACGCGCTTCACGCTCCATGCCGTCCAATCAGCGAACACTTTGCATGTCCGCGAAATTCACGCAAGACGACTGGCCAATCAGGACACTTTCCGCGGAGAGAACAGGGAAGTGTGTCCGCAAACCGAACACAGATATCACTAATTTTTTTTTACCTACTTTTTGGTCATTTTAAAAAAAACTACTGGACGGATTTTCACCAAATTTGCAAAAGCACGCTTTCGGGACCAAGCCGCTGCTCCTGGTCCAAATTTGGTGGAAATCCGTCCAGCGGTTCGGGCTGTAGGCGCGAGCAAAACATTTTTCCCATTCACTCTATGGAGAGTGAGTATAATGTATACAAATATGAGCATATAGAGGGAAGGTAGAGTAATAAAAATAAAACTATGAGAAAGTGCTGATAACCATAATGATTATCTTCATGCACAGAAAGGATTGCTCTCTTTCAAGCCTGTATCTTCCGCTATGTATATGTTTCATATGATGCGACTGGACCCTAAGTCTACAAATATAGTACCTTTTCAATTTTTACTTCCTGACTGTTACTGAAGAAAACTATGTGGCTTCGATATGTCAGTAAAGGATAAAAAGGGAGAGCCAGCCATGTGATGTCATCAGTGATGTCATCAATGACATTTGTGATGTCATCTTTGATGTCCTGGGTGTTAGTGTTAGCAGTGCACGGTGGCGCGAGTTATGGTTGCTTATCTTACCATAACTGCCGAATTTCAGGGGTTTTTCGGTTTTACTTTGAGCCATAACGTCCCTTTAACAAAGTTTTTTCACTGAATTTCATAGGTTTTTAGTAGCGCAACTTAACCATAACGTCCCTTTAACAAAGTTTTTTCACTGAATTTCATAGGTTTTTAGTAGCACAACTTAACCATAATATCCCTGACTTCCTATACATGTAACATAGAACATACTAACCCCCTTGTAGTGATTTTCATGTCCGCGGACTACCGCCATGTCCGCGGACACATCGAAAATCTGAGCGTGGTGAATGTAAATTTAAATAGTGTGCCCCATTTCCCCTTTGAAGTTGACTCTGAAAAGAGCCATGTTTTTTTTTTTTTTTTTTTTACAGATGCTTGAGAGACACCTGTTATTTTGTATTTTTGTTCTTGTTTTTTTCTTACTTTACTCCTAAAATCTTCACATAACTTTCTCCAAAGCAACCCTTACATTCCAAAATAGAAAGGCATTTCCCGTAAAAGATAAAGAAATGCCATCTTCTTTAAAATTAACAGCATTACTGGCATCAATATTCTCATCGTTACAGAAGAACATACCAGCTCTAAGCATGAAGGCACACATGCCTCGGTTGATGACACACCTAGCAATATTTTGCTGAGGACAAAAAACTGAACTATTGTCCCATATTGCCCTAGGTTGTAACCCAGAAAAAATTACTTTTGCATTTGGAAGGATCTTCATTACTGCTTGAACCAAGCATTCCAAATCAGCCAACAAAGTAGGGACACTGACGTTGCCCAAATGGAAAGCACCATAGTGCAAAACTACCACATGCGGACTGTTCATCGTGGCCATATCCTCACAAACTTGTACAATTCCCTGTACATTGCTATCAGGCACACTGCTCCACACCACCTCCACTCCTTTCACATCAAAGTTCTTTGCAACATGCCTGCATTCAGCGTACTGCTGTAAACCATGCACAAACATATCTCCGAGCAGCAACATCCTGACTTTCTCCACTTCTGCCATCTTCATCACACACAGTCTCTTTCAACACAAATCCACAACCTCGACATCTGATTGGTTCGATGTTGGATTTCCTGGAAAAACCCAGATGTAGCACGCCCTGTCCACGAACAGCCGCGGTGTCCGCGGACGGCGTCCACTTTACTCTCTGTGCCGTTCCCTCATTGCATACAGCTAAGCAATCACACAATACGAATAACGTCCTCAGAACAACCCCATTTTGTGATTTTTCGAACATTTCAGGACAATTATTATTTCAGTATTCAACACATTAACATTACACATATTATACTTTCATCTTGTACTCTGCACACAATGCTATGTTTCTCCATTAGTAGCTCAGTATACTAGATAGAATCCCATAATACAATGATATTTATATCAATGCATCGTTCAAAGCACTAATAACGGTATGATATTTATTGCAATATCCTTGACACTTTTTTCGCAACATTATAATAAAAATCCCTAGTACACAAATTCCATGAAAAGTACATACACACGTGATGTCATCAGTGATTTCATCAATGACATTTGTGATGTCATCTTTGATGTCCTGGGTGTTAGTCTTAGCAGTGCACGGTGGTGGCGCCAGTTATTTTTCAAAGCTTACCATAACTTGCGATTTTCAGGGGTCTTTCGGCTGTACTTAGAACCATAACGTCCTTTAAACAAACTTTTTTTAATATCACGCAAACAATATACAAACATGGCGTGCAAAAACCAACTTCTACAGATGGCTTTATACAGAATGTTGCAAAGTAAGAATTTATGCTCGTTCACAGTGAAGGTCAGCTGCTTCCACAACTTCTACAGATGGCTTTACACAGAATGTTGCAAAGTAAGACTTTATGCTCGTTCACAGTGAAGGTCAGCTGCTTCCATTATTTTCTCAGGCCCCGGAGAGGCTCACGAAGCGGACTATAAGGTTGTATTGTGTTTTGACCTTGACAGACAGAGATTGTGATGAAAGACTTCTCTTGAAGGAGTGTTGCTAAAACGTAAGAGAAGATAAAGATGAAATTTCTGAAACGAAACCACTTTTATATATTATATCACTATGCGAAAGATCGTTGGCACACGCGGAGTCGTATTTTGGGACTGCACCACTCGTAGACAATGGAAATTGCAATTGTACTGTAAGTAACCCTTTAGATTACTTTATACCAAATATAATTACAATAGCGTAGCATTAAAGACCGCTCAAATTGAACTTGTTCGTTGAAAGTGGCATAATGTTTTCTACCGCGCACTATCACCGCCGAATTGATCCCCTATCGTTTAGAGGGCTCTGAAAAAGGCAGACGACACAGGGTGGGTTAATAGAAATAATTTAACCGGTCTATAGGCGGTCAAGCGCTCTACTCGCTGTGCCACTTCACTGTAGCCTGTCAAGTAACACAGCGAGTACAGCGCTCGCTTTGACATCCGTGCACAGCTTGCTAACGCAAGTTTGAATCCCGGCAAGGGCAAACTGAGCCTTTCATCCTTCCGTGGTCGGTAAATGAGCACCACACACCGTGGTTAATAATAAGCACTGCTTAGATACCTCACGGTTCTTAGCGCTATATGAATGGGAAAATATTATTATTTTATTATTAACATACTCTGTTGCACTATCTTCGATAGCAAATATTTTCACGCCCTAATAAATAAAATGATGATTTTTAATGAAGATCGGCTGGTGAGACTAATTTATGTTTTTTAAAACAGGTATGTGGCTTCATTTTGCCTATGTCACGATTTACAGACTCCAGCGGATGGGGTCTTCAACTGCCAGGTGCAGGTCCAAATATGCAACTTCGTGACCCTCACCATTTTATGGGACAATCGCCAAGGACCAATATGCCCTTACGCAGTACTAGCGGCTACAAACAACATACCAACCAATAGGGTGGTCTAATGGCTCGTTGTTGGAGCAACCTTCCGATTATCAGAGCGACCATTTACTGCTTTTATCATAAACCAACAGCCTATCTACCGCAAAGGAACAACGCGTGGCTCCAAATAAACTTTTGCTGATCGACAACAGAGACAATAGCAAATCGCTGAATTTTCACTAAACATTTCATGTGAAATAAATGTACTTTACCAAATGTACAATCCTGCTGTTTACTTTTAAACCACAATTTCATATTCCGAATTGTGGCGCACTGAGTTGTAAGCTGATCTAACACTCTCTGTACCGCAAAGGAACATTGTATGTCTCAACATGAACTTTTGCGGATCGACAACAAAGACAAATGCAAATTGCTGAATATTCTCTAAACATTTGATGTCAAATAAATGTACTTTACAACATTTACAATCTTGCTGTTTGCTTTTAAATCACAGTTTCATATTCCGAATTGTGGCGCGCTGTGTTGTGACATAATGTGTGTTGTCTTCCGGGTTCGGTGTAAAGTCGCGTAGTACTGGAGACGACTGGGCGCGTTTGATTACGCACCCTGTAACGTCACGGAGAGAGGCGAGGAATATGAATGCTTTGATAATATCAGGCTTAGGGGCGGGAGATATGATTTAGTGTCGCAAAAGCAAGTCAGCCAGGTCAATAGCGCCAGTCATAGGATTATCACATAATGTCAGCGCACACCAGCCGGATTTATCGTTTCTTTAGTGGACAAAAAGTTGGTTGACGCCCCTTGGAAATTGTCCTATTAGCGGACAAAAGGAGTGCTCTTAAAACACTTTCACCCTGACAACGAACAATACAAACAACGTTCTCAGAACACCCCCATTTTGTGTAATTGCAACCATTTCGGGACACTGCGAGTGTTCTTAGAACACATTCAACTAGACAGATTACAATACGGACAGCGTCCTGAGGACACCCCCAGTTTGTGTATTTACGAACAATTAAGTACACCGCGAGTGTTCATAGCTCATTTTTACCTTCCTTGCGAACAAAAATGGCACATACTCCGTCCTCTAAACACCCCACCATTTAGTTTATTTACAAAATGTCAGAACAGCAGTATTCTCCGCGGACAAATCGAACGCAACAAAAACGTCTAGCACATAAAAAAACAAAACATTGAACCTATCTCATACTCCCCCACCCGCCCCAAACACTCTTACACACCAACACACGGCACTAAATACAATTTTTTATCCACGTTTCACTGCGCTGTACGAGGTCGGCGGCGAATGCAAGATGGCGGGCGCAACAGAAAATCTGACGCGCATCACGCACCTCACCGCCCAATCAGTGAACAAGTCGATGTCCGCAGACATGACGCAAGCCCATGGGCCAATCCGGGTGCTGTCCGCGGAGTGAACAGGGAAGTCCGTCCGCGAAGTGAACACAGATATCACAAATTTTTGTGCCTTACATTTTGGTCATTTTTTAAAAAACTACTGACTGGATTTACACCAAATTTGCAAAAAAACGCTTTCTGGACCAAGCCGCCGCTCCTGCTGCAAATTTGGTGTAAATCCGTCCAGCGGTTCAGGCTGTATTTCGTATATTTTGGCTTCAAGAACATTAAGTACGCATTTGGTAGGTTAGCTGGCAACCTCTGCTTTAGAGTAATGGTGCTATCATTACATTCAAACCATCCACAATTCTTTTTAATGTATGCAGTGTAGTGACCTGCATTGGTTGTAGCTCCTGCATGGAAGATTATTCCAACTGTTGTAAAGGTTATCTTTTCAAGTGACACTTGACCGTGTGTAAATCCAGTTAGTTTGCAGTTGTTTTTGGTGCCACCTGCATTATAACGTAGAAGCATAAGAATTGTGTAGGCACTATGTGATTATATCAGTAAGGTAGAGCGATTGTCTGAATTGTAAATATTACATAATCTGCCATGGTTTGCATTTTGTACAAGTTGCTGAAAAGGAATGTTCTCACAATTTGGTATGGAAATATAAACAAATCGCTCATTTGGGATTTCTTCCTGTATCACTTTGTTACAGAGAGTGCATGTATGTTTCCACATGTACGAAATTTGGAAGATTTCATTTACATGTATGCTTTTGTTTTCCAATACTAATAATATGTATATTAGAAATTCGTGTGTATCTTCTTATGAGGTCATAGTGAATCTCACCATTCCAGCACAGTCGTCCAATTGTTGCCTTACTCCATAAACACTGTATGTGTTGTCAGGATTGCTTGTTGCATTTCTATGCAGTACTAACATTTGTGAACACAATTGGTCTGTGCTGTGCAGGTAAATATTGTTAACAATTGGTGGCAATTGAAATAGAATATTCATTGCTACATTTGCATAGCAACTTACCCCACTTTCATTTGTAAATTTGAATGGGCCAGCAAGTTCTGTACCTGAGTTCATTTTTCAGTTTTTCTGTTGCTTCTTTGCCGACGTGCCTGGTTCACATTCCCTAATATGTTCTTCTATGTTTGCAGCAATTGATGAAACTTTAGCTTCTTTTTTTTTGTTGCACAATTTCCTTTTGCATTCTGTTGCATTTCTGTTTCATTTACTTTTCTTTTACCACGTTTCACTTTATCTGGAACAGGGCATGTTTCAGATGAGGGGTGTACAGTGAACACAATCTATTGTATTATAGAATGCAAGGAATATCAGCTTTGACTTTACTTGAATCAAAGTTTATTAACAAAAGGCGTCAAGGGTACGTAAGCGTGATAATGCTACGTAGCTCATGCCTTCCTTAAATACTGTCTTTCCTATATCTATCAATGCTTTATCTAGGGTAAGACCTTGGGATTTATGAATGGTAACTGCATATGCAAGAGTTAGAGAAAATTGCTCTCTACGTACATACATGCCTATGAAGAGAAGAAATTGAGCCATTGAGCGCCCTATCCTTTTTACTTCTGAAACTTTATCAAAGCGAATATTTACAAACTGAATGCTGTTATCACGTGGGTATGATTGAAAGCCAACAACTGTGCCCAGTGCTCCATTAACAAGCCTGTGCTCTACGTCAAGATTATGTTTAATCATTACCCTACAATTTAATGATAATTTCAATACTTTTTCCAACCCAGCTGTGAGGAGATTGAATGTTCTAAACTATTTAGTCTTGTTGTGCCCTGCTCACACATGGGTACTGTCAAACCATGTACGTCTAATTTGACTGTGGCGCTAATTTCTATTATTGCTTGCATTTCTTTCTTTAGCATTGTTTCATTGAATTTGAAACAGCTTGCAAGAGTTGGCATTAAGGCCATACAATTGACATTTTTGTGCGCTATTTGTTCCATTACATCAGTTGCGCATGCATTATCGCCGTAAAGTACATGTTTATGACGCTTTTTCAATACAGCTTGTGCTTCTTGCGATAATACACTAACTCTAACACTTTTCAAGATGTTGGCATAAGTGAGATCTGCAGATTGCCGCATGTTCTCAGTTAATTCTCTGTATTGGAAATGTTGCCAAAGGTTAACATTAACTATGCTACCAACAGTTTTCCGCAGAGTTTGTGGCCTAAGGTTTTAACAATTGGTTCACCTTTTACTGGTGGCAATTGTAGAAGATCTCCGAAAATGATAAAGTGTTTCACAGCAAAGAGTTCTGTAACGCTCACCTGACTCCCACGGAGGCGCCGGCCTGGTTTGCGCTGCGGTGGCCTCTTCCAGGGTGGTGCGCAGGACTCGGAAGATGGACTGGACCAGGCCCCCCAACTCTTGCTTGCCTGGCTCGCTGAAGTACCCTTCTGTAGGCGAAAATAGGGGATTAAGGGTGTGCGGGGTAAGTAATCGGTCTCCCTCTTTCCCCTCTCACTCTCCTTGACACCCCTCTGTGATTCAGCGCAACAGCTCACCTTAGGGTCTGGAAGGGCGAGCTCTCCATCCTGCCTCTGATGCAGGGGCGCGTAGATATCCAGTTGCTTCACTGGATTTTCGGATTGGTGAGAAGCAAACTTGCTTGGCTTCCAGGTAAGTTTTTTGATGAATGGTTCCCCTTGTGTCCATGCGTTAATGTTCTAACGCTAATGTCTTTTTCCCCATAGGGGCCGGGGTACGGAATGCCGGGGAACAGGCACCGACCCGAGATGAAAGGTGAAATCCTTGTGGAAATCAGGTAAGTCTTTAATGAGCGTTTTGATAATGTCTTTTCATTTGCCCATTAACGCTGATGTCTTTTTCCCCTTAGGGGCCGGGGTCTGGAACTGCCTGGATGCGGCGCGGACCCGAAATGAAAAGGGAATGACCCAACAGATAAGTCTTAACATGGAGTCTTAGCTTCCCTTCTCCCTTCTTTCTCTCACCTTTGTTCTTGTCTTTTTCTCCCTAGGTGCTGGGGAGCGACTGTGGATCCGGATGGTCGCTGCTGATGGAGGCGCCCTGTAAAGGTGAGTAAATGCAGCGCTGCAGCAGTCAATGCGATGAGTTTTTAAAATAAATGTCTTCCTTTTCAGGATCGTTGGCGAAATGTCTCCAGGTTGCAGATTTAACAGGTAAGGTCTTTTCCTTCTTCTGTTCTCTTGTTCTATTCCTCTGCAGGTGATCAGGATGCTGGCAGGCGTGGAAGAAGTCAAGATGCAGGAGCAGACACGGTGAGCGTCCAGCTGCTAGATGCAGAACAACGCGAAGCACGTGTGGCTGATCGGGTGTGGTTTAAATAGCCTTGGAAGAAGTTCCTGGAATGTGTCCTTCCTCCAATCAGGTATGTATCCTTCCCCGACCACACCCGGTGGTAAAAGAGTCCCACAGGAAAAGTAGTTCTGGCCTCAAGATGGCCCGGCTGTTGCAGCATGGTCTGCATCAGGTAAGTTTACACCAAGCACCTTTAAACACAAAGTCATCTTTTATGAGCCTGGCGCCTTCGGCGCCAGGACTGTTGTCCAATATGAGCCTGGCGCCAAAGGCGCCAGGACTGAGTCCACAGGGCCCCTACTTGGGGCTGCTGAGACTCCTCCCGAGGGCATGATGCCTGCTTCCGGGGGTGCTGGGCCGGTCCTGGTGCTCCGGGGGCAGGTATCATGACAGCACTCCCCCCCAAGGCCCCTCCCAAGGTTGTTCTTTCTGGAGGCTTAGGTTTATTTGGGAAATTCCGATGAAACCTCTTCACCAGCCGAGGTGCATGAACGTGGTTGCTGGGTTCCCAAGACCTTTCCTGAGGCCCATACCCTTTCCAGTCTATTAGATAGAAAAGTTTTGACTTAGAGATTTTGGAGTCCAAAATGTTCTTTATCTCGAATTCAGGCTCCCCATCTACCTGAATTGGTTCTGGTGGCTTTATTAATCTGGTTCCTGGTTGCACTGGTTTCAAAAGTGACACATGAAAAACAGGATGAATCCGCATGTTAGCTGGTAACTCGAGCTTGACTGCCACTGGATTAATGATAGCTTTGACCGAATAAGGGCCTAGGTATCTTGGATTAAAAGTTCGAGGTCCCTTTAGCGATAAATGTTTTGTGGCCAACCATACCTGATCTCCAATTTGGTATGAAGGCGCCTCTTTTCGATGCAGATCTGCATTTTTCTTGTATTTCTCTTTTGCGTGTTGCAAATGAGCAGTTGCATTCTTGAAGGCTTGAGTTATAGTAGAATGCAAGTAGTCTACTGCAGGCATTTCAAGACTCGAAGGAGAGTCCAGGTCTGAAGTACGAGGGTGGTGTCCATATAGTGTGTAAAAGGGGCTTTGCCCAGTTCCAGAGTGCACCGAGTTATTGTACGCATATTCAGCCACCCATAACAAATCCTTCCAGTTACCCTCTGATTGGTGCAACATACACCGTAGGTATTGTTCAAGGGTCTGGTTCGTTCTCTCCGTTTGACCATCGGTCTGTGGGTGGTGGCTGGTTGAGAGTCTCACGTCGATTTGTGCTAGTTGACAACACTTTTTCCAAAAATGGGAAATAAACTGGCTTCCCCGGTCGGAGACTAATATGGACGGGAATCCATGCAAACGGATAACATTTTCGAGGAATTCTTTGGCAAGGACCGCAGCTGAAGGTAACCCTCTCAACGGGATAAAATGAGCCATTTTTGAAAATAGGTCCACCACAACCAGAATGGTATTGTATCCGTTACAAGGGGGCAGGTCCGTGATAAAATCTAGTGATAAAGTGTGCCAAGGCGCTGGTGGAATGTCTAAAGGCTGAAGAAGGCCGGCGGGTTTTGTCTTTTGGCCTTTGTTTTGGGCACAAACTCCACAGGACATCACAAAAGACTTAATATCCTTGCGCCAGGAAGGCCACCAAAATTGTCGTTTAATTTTTTCCTCCGTCTTGGCAATGCCAGGGTGTCCTTCCATCAGGGCATCATGGTGACGGGAAATAACGAGGTCTTGCAATTCTTTTTCTGGTAGAAATAAACGTCCTTGGAAGTAAGGTAGGCCATTGTTGACCGAAAAGTAAGACCCCTTTTGGATCCAATCCTGTACTGCGGTAGCGTCCATGAGTTCTTTTACACGTGCTTGAATGTCCTCGAAGGTTTGTAGTGAGGTTAATCCCAAAATTCTTTGCTCGGGAATGATTGGTACAGGTTCTGAAGTAGTGTCCAATTCTCCCATTCCAATTCGAGATAGAGCATCCGCTTTGCCATTCTTACTGCCGGGACGGTAAGTGATTACGAAATCAAACTCAGCAAAGAACAACACCCATCGGAGCTGACGTGACGATTGTGCTTTGGCAGTCTTCAAGTATTGTAAGTTCCGGTGATCAGTGATCACAGTGATGGTGTGCCTGGCGCCAAGAAGATAATGCCGCCAAGCCTTAAAGGCGGACTTAATGGCCAATAATTCCTTATCGGTAATTGCATAATTTACCTCAGGCGGTGAGAACTTTCTGGACCAGAATGCTACAGGATGTAGTTGGTTGGTTTCAGTGTCTCTCTGAGACAGTACAGCTCCCATGGCTAAACTGGATGCATCAGTTTCCACTATGTATGGGAGATCGGGACGCGGGTGCTTCAAAATAGGTGCAGAGGTGAATTTTGCTTTTAATTCCTGGAAGGCCTGTTCCGCTTCCTTGGTCCTTTCAAAACGTTTATTTTTCCGTAAGAGTGTTGTGATGGGTTGTACCACACGCGAAAATTCCGGGATAAATCTGCGATAAAAATTGGCAAAACCAAGCATGCTTTGGACCCCTTTCACCGAACTAGGAGATGGCCATTTAAGGATGGCCTCCACCTTTCTTGAGTCCATTTGGACCCCTTTTGGCATCAGGATGAATCCGAGAAACTCAACCTCGGTGGTATGGAAAACACACTTTTCCAGCTTAGCAAACAGTTTATGCTGGCGTAATTTCTCAAGGACGGCCCGGACATGCTTTTTGTGATCAGATTCCGAAGAGGAGTACACCAGAATGTCATCGATATATACGACAACACAAACATCAATGAGTTCCCGGAGGACATCGTTCATGAAGAACTGGAAAGCTGCAGGCGCGTTGCACAACCCGAAAGGCATCACCTGGTATTCGAATAGTCCGTATTTTGTGCGGAAGGCGGTTTTCCATTCGTCGCCTTCCTTTACTCGTACCAGATGGTAAGCCCCCCGGAGATCTAACTTGGAGTATATGCAGGCGTCCTTCACTTGGTCAAGGAGTTCAGGGATCAGAGGCAAAGGGTAACGGTTTTTGACCGTTATCTGGTTTAATGCGCGGTAGTCGATGCAAGTTCTAAGGTCGCCTTCTTTTTTCGGCACGAAGAACAAAGACGAGGATGCCGGGGACTTTGACGGGCGAATAAAACCATTGGCTAGGTATTGATCCAAATATTGTCTCAAATGCAGGTTCTCAGGTTCGGTAAGGGCATAAATCCTGCTACAAGGGGGCTGTGCACCTGGCACCAGATCGATTTGGCAATCGTACGATCGGTGAGGAGGTAAAGTATTTGCCTGTTCCTTTTGGAAGACGTCCTGAAAGTCCTGGTATTCCGGAGGTAATTGCATGGAGGCAGAGGTTATAGATGCTAAATGAATCTTCGGGTTTTCTGGGTAACAGGTTTGTGCACACTCCGGGAAAGTTATTCTCTTAGCTCGCCAATCAATTCGAGGATTATGTGTCTCTAACCAAGGGATTCCAAGAATAACCTGAAACTGTGGAGCCTTGATTACATCAAACACAACTGCCTCCCGATGGCCGTCAGGACCAATAAGAGTCACCTCAGTAGTGGAGTGAGTTACCGGTCCAGAGGCAATTTCAGTTCCATCGACTGTGGTGATGACATCTTTGCTGGTTTTAGGACGGAGTGGGAGGTTTATCCTAGAGACCAATTCTCGATCCACATAGTTTCCAATAGCCCCACTATCGATGTATGCCTTAATTGCATGCATGCGCTTAGGCTGTTCAGGATCTACGAGGACCATTGGCACGATGAAATGCGAGGTCTGAGAGTTAGTTTTCAAGCTCGGCAAGCGGACCCCTACGCTTGTCGGGCAGAGGCGTTTCCCGAAACAGAGTCTTCGAGGTTTTTATCAGCGGCTCCCACCGCCTTTCTGGGCGGTTTTGCCGGGCAGTCTCGTAGGAAGTGTTCTGAGTTCCCACAATAAAGACATAATTTTAACTGTCGCCTCCTTTCACATTCCTTTTGAGTTAAAGGTCCTTTAACCCCTCCAATTTGCATAGGCTCAGAGACATCAACACCCTTGGGGTTAGCGTGGGTCTTGACCAACACCCGGTTTTCTAACCTGGACCGATCTGCTTTCCTGTTTTGAAGTCTGTGATCCAATTGGACCACTAAGTCTATATACTCTGTGCACTCTTGAGGCGGATTTACAACTTGGGCCAAGACATCTTTAAGTTCTCCACATAGACCTCGATAAAATAACGTGACTCTTTTATCCTCAGGCCATCCCGATTCCACAATCAGTCTATTAAAGGTTGCAATATAGGATAGGAGGTCCTGATTGCCCTGTCGCAAGGAGAGAAGTTCGTCATCCAGGGCCTGCTGCCCCTGTAAGTGTCGAGCAAATAACCTTTCCATGCTTGCTTGAAATCCCTGAAAATCACGGAGAATTGGGTAATCTCGAGTAACCAGTGGAACTGACCAGTCGGCAGCGCAGCCGCTGAGATATGACAAAACAAAGGCTACCTTGGTCTGATCATTAGGGAAGGCCCCAGGTTTGCACAGGAAGTGCAAACGACACTGATTCATGAATACGGCGAATCGTTTAGGGTCCCCAGCAAAGCGTTCGGGTGGGGCCAGCGGCATGTTTCCAGGTAGATTTATCTGCACAGGATTACTGGAAACCACAGGAGCGGGGTTCCCTCCGGAACCGGGTAGAGGAGTCTGTCCAGCTTGACTCTGCAAAAGCTGTCTGGCCAGGTCATCAGTTCTTTCTTTTGATACTATTAGTTCCCTTCTGAGGGCATTAGTCTCCTGCCGAGAGGCATGTACTTCGGCCCGTAATTCCCCCAGTAAGTGGGCCAACTGATCAGTCTCAGACATGTCCATAGCGCCTGGGTGGGATTTTGTAGGAAGGCTTTGCGTTCTGTAACGCTCACCTGACTCCCACGGAGGCGCCGGCCTGGTTTGCGCTGCGATGGCCTCTTCCAGGGTGGTGCGCAGGACTCGGAAGATGGACTGGACCAGGCCCCCCAACTCTTGCTTGCCTGGCTCGCTGAAGTACCCTTCTGTAGGCGAAAATAGGGGATTAAGGGTGTGCGGGGTAAGTAATCGGTCTCCCTCTTTCCCCTCTCACTCTCCTTGACACCCCTCTGTGATTCAGCGCAACAGCTCACCTTAGGGTCTGGAAGGGCGAGCTCTCCATCCTGCCTCTGATGCAGGGGCGCGTAGATATCCAGTTGCTTCACTGGATTTTCGGATTGGTGAGAAGCAAACTTGCTTGGCTTCCAGGTAAGTTTTTTGATTAATGGTTCCCCTTGTGTCCATGCGTTAATGTTCTAACGCTAATGTCTTTTTCCCCATAGGGGCCGGGGTACGGAATGCCGGGGAACAGGCACCGACCCGAGATGAAAGGTGAAATCCTTGTGGAAATCAGGTAAGTCTTTAATGAGCGTTTTGATAATGTCTTTTCATTTGCCCATTAACGCTGATGTCTTTTTCCCCTTAGGGGCCGGGGTCTGGAACTGCCTGGATGCGGCGCGGACCCGAAATGAAAAGGGAATGACCCAACAGATAAGTCTTAACATGGAGTCTTAGCTTCCCTTCTCCCTTCTTTCTCTCACCTTTGTTCTTGTCTTTTTCTCCCTAGGTGCTGGGGAGCGACTGTGGATCCGGATGGTCGCTGCTGATGGAGGCGCCCTGTAAAGGTGAGTAAATGCAGCGCTGCAGCAGTCAATGCGATGAGTTTTTAAAATAAATGTCTTCCTTTTCAGGATCGTTGGCGAAATGTCTCCAGGTTGCAGATTTAACAGGTAAGGTCTTTTCCTTCTTCTGTTCTCTTGTTCTATTCCTCTGCAGGTGATCAGGATGCTGGCAGGCGTGGAAGAAGTCAAGATGCAGGAGCAGACACGGTGAGCGTCCAGCTGCTAGATGCAGAACAACGCGAAGCACGTGTGGCTGATCGGGTGTGGTTCAAATAGCCTTGGAAGAAGTTCCTGGAATGTGTCCTTCCTCCAATCAGGTATGTATCCTTCCCCGACCACACCCGGTGGTAAAAGAGTCCCACAGGAAAAGTAGTTCTGGCCTCAAGATGGCCCGGCTGTTGCAGCATGGTCTGCATCAGGTAAGTTTACACCAAGCACCTTTAAACACAAAGTCATCTTTTATGAGCCTGGCGCCTTCGGCGCCAGGACTGTTGTCCAATATGAGCCTGGCACCAAAGGCGCCAGGACTGAGTCCACAGGGCCCCTACTTGGGGCTGCTGAGACTCCTCCCGAGGGCATGATGCCTGCTTCCGGGGGTGCTGGGCCGGTCCTGGTGCTCCGGGGGCAGGTATCATGACAAGTTCTTCCTTATTACTTTTAAGTACTTCTTACAATTTGAGATGAATCAAAGCCAACATTAGATTGGAGACCATGCTCACTCATCTATTAGTAGCATTTTCATTTGCTTCAATACTCTCCGTAATTCCATTGCAGCTTCTGCAGAAAGTTTGTAGTAGTCTAATTTATTTTGATGCTCTACTGGAAGCAGTAGTAATCGGTGTAAAGTCACACCGCTATGTTGTAGGCAGCTAAACCTGTGGGGGCTGTTACAAGCGCTGACAGTTTGTTGCTTGGCTATTGCTGCGGAACTTGCTAATAATTTTGATTAAGAATGTTTTCCCTGATCCAGCTTCCCCACTGACGTACAGCAGTATAGGTTTGTAATTTTGGCAGGTACATTCTTTATTTTCGTGCTGTACGCCATGTACAATTTGTTTTGTTACCTCTGCAAAAATGGTGCGCTGATCGTTGTTAAGTTTTCCTTGCTGCACAGTTAAGTCCTCTGTAATTTCTTGATACTGATACATGGTGTTTTCTACTTCTGCCATAGCAACTTCAGCCTCATTTGCTATCAGTGGTTGTCCTAATGGCTCTTGACTTCCTGTTAAAGAAGGTTGACTACTGTCGGAAGAGTCTTTATCTAGTTGGGCCTGAATTTCTTCCTGTTGCAGCTCATTGTGTAACATTGTTTTGTACTGCGTAAAGTTAACATCGGTGATAGTGCTTTCATTTGCTTTGAAAGCATTTTCATAGCACTCATAATTATCTAGTATATCTAGTATATCTTCCTCTTTTCTCCATGATTTTAAAAGTTGTAAAAGAGACATGTAATATAGTTCTTTCTGTTGAGGAGTTTTTAATGACAACTTTGCATCATTAATTAAGCTTTGTTTGTTAAATTTCACTAAGCTCCCTTCACAATCGGTCACTCTACTTTTACTTTCATCGGGTTTTACATTACTTTTGTATGCAAAGTTTTGAGCTATGTGGTACAGACACATGCTTTACAGAGTGGTACTCATGTTTGGGTAGTATGTGTCCAGTAAATTGTTTTTCAGAATGTCTTGGCTGTTGGGATCATTTCTGGAAATAGTTGTCATCATATGATTTTAGCACTCTTTTTCTAGATTTTGCAGGACCAAGACTAAGCCATACTATGTTGTCTGATTTTCCGTACAAAGCAGTCCCGGTTAAACGATCTGCTGCTTCATAGGCTCCCAAGCAATCATGACCATCTTCCCAACCTCCAGAGTTATTTTTTTCTGCTTTACTCCCCAGACTACAATGGACCAACACTTCTGTTTTCTGTCCAGATCAAAGCATCGGGAGGTTCATCATCCATTGTGGCATGCGTGCATTCATGCTGCGAGTTGGTATGTTTTTTTGTAGCCACAACAACATTGCTCCCAGCAATGCGCATTACTTTGAAGGAGATGGCATTGCACTATCCTCTTTGGGAAATGCGATGTTCTTTTGGAACATAAGGATCGCTTTAGAGAAGGTTTTGTAATGTTTGCAAGAGTAAAGCAAGGACAAAAACTACAAGAAAATGCATAAAATACCACATGCATGTACGATATGTGGCCAAAAAAAAATTAAAAAACGCTCTTCTCAGAGCCTACCTTTAAGGGGGAAAAGTGGATTAGTAATGTAATGTACCATTGTCACGCTCTGCTCCTCTACATGTCCGCGAACATGCCGATAGTTAACTGCCAGCACATATCACCACCGGGGACTGAAGGGTGGAGCCGCATGTAAATGAGAATGAGCGGAGCTAGGGATTGGTCCAAAAAGTTCAGTAGGTGTATTTTTACCAATGTACTATAGTAAGACCGTCTTCTTCCTCACAGAACACCACACAGCCATGGCTTTCCATGCTCCAAAACAGATTGTCTGAATTGTGGGCGACTCATGGGTCCATTGGTTGAAGGTGCATGCTGAAAGCTGCAGTTTATCTACAAATCTCAGGTTTCAACATGCGGAAGTGCACTGGCATGGCGTGCGCGGCATGAGATGGTTGGACTTGGTACCTCTTTGTGTTACTTTGCAAACAGAGCGTCCTCCAGATATACTCATTATTCATTGTGGTGGAAACAGTTTAGGCCATGTATCTGGAATTTCTTTACAAGTTGCCATGAAGGAAGGACTCGCGAGGCTCATGGACATGTTTCCAAATTGTCAAATACTTTTTTCCTGTAATGCCTAAAGACAAATATGGTTGCGTTCTTCTGCATTTGGTCCACAAATGGAGAAAGCAAGACGCAATGTGAATAAGGCTGTGTGTGCCTTTTTAAGAGATGTTGGCATGTCCTCTTTCCACAATGAAAACATTTTGTTTTGTAGCAATTTCATTTTCCGCAGAGGTGGAGTCCACCTCACATATGCAGGCAATCAGATGTTTCTTCACAATATCCAAAATGCATTGCGCCCTCTTTTGCAATCACACTAACCTATCTGACAATCCATTTCACCCAATCCACTCCTTTTTAACCCACACAACACACCACCAAAACGCTCTTTTCAGAGCCGCCACTTACTCCCAACGTACACTTTATTGCGTTTGCTCCATTTGCACCCTCCCTTTTTGTCCTCTACTACTGTCCGCAAACTTTTGCTAAACTCCACAGGGCTCTACGGCCTTCACTTCATAGTTCTATTGTTACACTGAGAAAAGCGGCTCTGAAAAGAGCCTTTTCTGTCATTTTTGTTGTTTTTACGTTCATTGACTAACAGCACTAGGGTAAGGAAGGGACACCAGCCACGGGGATAAGAAAGGGCAACTGAACAGATAAATATTAAGGGTGATGTTTATTTAGGTAATGAGCAAATCTTCTGGTGCTCGCTGACTGCAGCCTCAAAAGCACTTCAAAGACTCCCCCCCTGCAGAGTACTGCGTCACAATACGTGCACACTACTGTCACCATTCGAAAGGTAAGGGTCCACAGCATTGTGAATGGCTTGTGATGCAGCTGGAGGGAGGTGCTCCCCCACAGGAGTGTCTCTTGTGGTGGGAGGATCGGATTCCGAGGACGCTGTGGAGGAACTCAACCGACTACGCTCTTCACATGGCACCACTTTGCGAATGTCCGCAGTGTGGAACGAAGTGAGGTGGCGCTTCATGATTGTCGTACCAAAACTGTACGCTCCTTATCTCCCGAGACTCAACACCACATCGCACTGGTTACACTTCACCAGGTTTGCACGTGCTTTTGGTACATTCCCATAAACGGAAAACAACTGCCACCCCCACCACTCCCGGCGAGTGCTTCTAGTGCAGAGTTCCTCCACTTCATTCTCTTCCTCCTCTTCTTCCTCAATCTCTACATCCTCACCCAAATATCTCCCTGCAAGCCCTTGGTGAGGTGGTGATGATGGTGGCGGGTTTGTGGGAGGTGCAGAGGCTAATAACCCAACAGCAGCCATGGAAGCCATAGTAATTCCTTTCCTTTTCATCACTACAGCAATAAAGGCAAGGCACCTCTATCTGCTATAGCTAGAAGGACAATGAAGATGCCCTTGCGGGGTGTGGCCTTTTGAAGGCTTGCAGGGGTTGCCTCGTGACCGTCTTCATCCTTACTAAGTGATACACTCAATTTTATACAGCAACACCTGAGGTGGCCTATTGTTTGGGATGTGTGAAAGTACATTTTTCCACTCCACAATACTTTGCTTTGTGTCCACAAGTTAATTTTTAGTGTTGCGGAAGCACACAAACCGCGGAAACTAGTCCCCACGCTCAGCGTAGGTGCGGTCACAAGATGACGTCCTCAACACATCCGCCCCCTTCATGAAAGTCCCCTGGCCAGCAAATGCAAATATTCACACATGCGCATGCGCACAAGTATCCTACGGACAGTGTTCGGGTTCTCAAAGTGCTTCAAAGTGCAACACAAGTGAGACGGACAGTTAGGAACTGGCGCAATGTTGGCAATCCTTTCGTTTGTACTGCGCATGTGCTCGCCTGCTATGGTCACTGTACTGACAGTTCCAGTGTCCTTAGGACAACTCAATTTTGTTTGCCTACGCCCTTCCCGCCCACCATGCCTGTTCTACGGATGGCACAATTTTGACTGTGCCCAATACGAACCGCTATACTTTCCTCCACACACTCCCTTTCTACTCATTTACACCCTTTCCGGCCATCTTGTGTGTTCTGCCACCATGTATTATCTCGTTCCCAAGCGGTACGCCGAGTTAGTATATCTTTTGGACATCCCTTTCTGTTTATGTACGCACATTGTGCAAAGATGGTGCTGTCACACATCACATCCATCTTACTTGCCATTAGACAACACCCACAATCCATTGCTTGCGGATAGGTCGAACAGGTGCGCTGTTCGTGAACATTTTACGTCTTTTAAAAAAAAAAATCTAAAAATATCCTCTATCTCTACAACTACTGTACAAAACCATTTACTATATACACAAAAACCCACATCAATCTAAATAAACAGCAGGGTAAGCAGACACTGAAACAAATATGGGGGAATTTGGATTTAACACGGGCTGGTTATGAGGGGAAGATTTGTGAGGGGAAGAAGGGATGGATACTTTGTCGAAACATCTATTTTACGGTTGCAGGTTTGGGGATGGGTCATTAGGGAATGGCGAAGCTGGGCAGGTGCAGGTGGGGTAATGGTACCAAACTTTTCCTCTCACAACGTCCTCCACAAACTCCTGCAAACTTTGAAAATTGACGTTCAAAACATCCATTTTCGACTCTATCCGTTTTATTCTGTCTTGTTCTATGTCTTCTGTTGCCCTTTCCTCTTTTATTTCCTGGTCTGTTAAAAAAAAAATTACCACAAATTAAATGCCTATAAAATACAGGTCACTATTCTCCATATGCAGACCAATGTGTACCATTGTTGTCACTGTCTTCAGACATTTCCTCCTTCGGAAAATACTCCTCCAGCCACTCCAAAGTACTAGCCATTTCTGAGTCAAAACAACAGAAAAAAATTATTATTTCTGCCCCACATACCAAAAACAACCACACCCACTTTAAGAAAAAATGCCCTGCATTCACTCTTTTGCTGTAATCTCCCTTCTTCCAAATGCGTCCGTCCACTATCGTTCCAGTGTGCCGAGTTTCTGTGAAGTGATTACAGTGATGGCATCCTTTCTTTTCTTTTTGGTAGCATCCACTTCATTCTACATGGTTCTTAAATGTATCATTTCCATTTCCTACCTTCAGGTTTCTATATTAACTTATAATTACTTACAATATCTTTATGCCCTTCTTCACCGTTTACACTTTTTGTGTAAGACAATAGTACATTTTCAGATACCCCCCGTTTCTTCGTGTAATGTTGATCCTGTCCGCCCCCGTCCGCAAACAGGCGCTCAGTCCGTCCCTTCCCAAAGTCATAGGGAGGGGTTTCTGAATGTTCTATGTTAAATGTATGGCAAATACATACAGAATACTACATATCTCTCGAAATCACAAGATTACAGTGCATAGTCTGCTCACCAACTTCATTGCCACAATTTCATGCTTAAATTCCACCTTCCAAAAACCTGTACATTTCTCTACAAAACACACTTTCCTAAGGGGACGTTAGGGTTCAGCTCCCCTCCCAAACACCAGTGCAATTCACTACAAAAAAACTTTGTTGAGGGGACGTTACGGTTAAGTTGCCCTAACAGAAACCAGTGAAATTCACTACAAAAAAACTTTGTTGAGGGGACGTTATGGTTAAGTTGCCCTAACAAAAACCTGTACATTCACTAAAAAAAATGTCCTCCTCCCCTTTATGCTTCAAATTAAAACCGAAAAACCCCTGAAATTCGACAGTTATGGTAAATTAAGCCCCAACCCTGCCACCACCTCTGTGCACTGCTAACACTAACACCCAGACCATGAAAGATGTCTTCTCAAATGTCAATGATGACATCAATGACAACAACACTTGTTTAGCCCCTTTCTTTACCTGCCCTGCCATACATATATATGTACATTCAGTAAAAAAAAATCACTAAAGAAATGTTACACTTCACAGTGCAACCAAACACCACTGCACATTCCCCCATTATAGTAAGCTAAGCAACCATAACTCGCACCATCTACGTGCATTGCTAAGACTAACAGCCAGGACATCAAAGATGACATCCCAAATGACATTAATTACATCATTCATGACATCACATGTGATAATAATATTTCTAAAAAGTCCCTACCTACAAGGGATTCTTTCTACTATGTTGGTCGCAAGATGTCTGGGGTGATTGTGTAATGTTACACATGTAATAACTAGCTCCCAAATCTAGACTTAACGCATACTTGTGCTACAACAAGCAATACATATGACGACCCAAGGCATGTAAATGAGCAGCACATACAGGGAAACTGAAGTAAGTTAGAAAGAACTAGTAGCATCCAACAGTTTCTATTCCTGTACACAAATTAATTGTGTGTTTCAGGCCTACTATTGCCTCATGCATGTGGATCATGAGCTGACACCAGACCCTAAGGAAAGTACTTTAAGAACACACGACAAGGGTAAAGTTTTGCTACACAGTACCTTTGCAATTTTCATATTGTGCTGGTCACTGAATAAAACCACCTATCCTACTATTTTCAATGCACCAAAATAAGTGAGACAAACATGTGATGTGTGTCATATATAATACAATTGACCTTCACAATTCAGTCAATTGTGAAAAGCTCAATTGTAATTCGAACAGTTGTAAAACGAACAACTTGTATACAACCCTGCATATGGACTAATATCTCTAAAGTAATTGTTCAGGACTTTCATAACCCCACTTACACTCTTTAAAAGTTGAATATTTCAGAGTGATAATTGTTGGAGTTGTCTAAACTCTCAAGGATCCCTTAAACATATGATTTTTGAATGTCTCTAAGTTACAACTTATTGGAAAAGAATTGAAGAAATCCTTAGAAATATCTTCCAAATAGAGTTTTTATCTCTTTTGATTTCTTATTTCAGGGTAGTGAAATAATTCAACCTGCTATAGATAAACTTAAAGGTTATCGGTTAGATTTATTGATTGCCACAGCCATCCAGACCATTACTTCAAATTTGAAAAATCTTATTGATGTACACTTCGAATTGTGGTGGAATTCAGTTTGTAATCTTCACAGGATGGAAAAATGTAATTTAATTTCTCCACCATTGCTGCACAAACATCTATTAAAAAGGCAATCTTTCATAAATTATTTGAATAATGCAATACCCAGGCAACATTAGAGATTATAGGTGAGTATTATTAGAATGTATTCCAATACTTAAGAGTCCACCCTTGCCCCCCATATCTACATGTTAGTCCTGTGGGTCTTGTCATATATGTATCTTACATTTTTATTAGCTTATTAGAAATTGCATTATTTGCATGAGTATAGAACAGTGTTTACATTATGTAAGGTTCCATTGTTGCCTAAATGAGATGTTAATGTACCTTGCCCACTTTAGCCATGTGTGGCACTTGTAATATTCTATTTGCTATTGTAATTGTTATATGAACCTTATATACTTACTTTACTTAATAAAATACTTAAAACAAAAATAAATCCTTGACCATCACTGGCTGGGAGGTGGGAGCCACTGCAGGCTCTGGAGTTACTCTTTTATCATTCACTGAAATCAACGCTCCCAAATACAACACCTCTTGCTGACAGTATTGCAGTTTTGTTCTGTCCACCTTATACCATTTGTCAGGCAACAATTGCAATAAAACTATGGAGTCCTCCCTGCACCGGTGTTCCGTAGTGCTGTACACCAACAGATCATCCACATATTGAATTATAGTACTCGGAACAACAATGTCACCCAAATCCTCATGTAACACTCTATTAAAACCTGCTCGGGGACTCACAGTACCCTTGAGGAAGCCTGGTGTGTTCAAATCGGCTCCTGGCAAACGTAAATGCTGTTAAATACTGTGAATCAGGATGCAAAATTACTGAGAAAAGGCGATTCTTCAAATCCACAACAGTAAAATGGGTAGCATCAACAGATATATTGCACAATATTGTAGCTGGATTTGGAACTACTGAAAATTCCACCTGTACAATATCATTGAGGGGGCGTAAATCCAGTATCATCCTCCAACTAGCACCCTTTGATTTCTTCACCAGATAAATAGCTGCGTTACAGGATTAATTAGATGCTCTGATACAAAAGATCCATTATAGTGCCATAAATCCCCTCTGCTGCTGCCTTTTATAAGGGATATTGCTTCACGGGAGGCGAGGATTCAATGTAATACGTATCGGCGCCAACACTGCATAAAAGTCACACATCATGTGGATTACTCGTCCACAATTTATCAGGTACCTGAGCCAAATCTGATGAGGTGAAAGAGGGAACAGTCCCTATCACTAACATATCCTGTACTGTATCATGATCTCACAAGGGAAACACACTTCCAATATTATTTCCCCCTCATTTTCTCTGTTCTCAAACAAATCCTCATCCAAGACATTTTTCATTGGTATCAAGGGATAATACACAAAATCATGCACCTCTCCCCTTTCTTTGAATCAACTGCTGTCAGCACAATCTTGTCTTCTGACACAAGAACCCCTTCTGTATCAAGTTCAACGATGGCACCTGCAACTATATCCTGAGGCTGGGCAGGTCTAAACAATAACTGGGAGGGTACTCGCCAATATTTGTTTGCCACCTGTGGCACTGCACTTAAAAATATTGTAATACCGTAAAGGAGCAAATCAGGGCCACAAATATTTCCCTTGCTTCAGATTCAATGCCTAATTCATGTAAAGCCAACATTAGCCTCACTACACACATGCCAGGTGTTGAACAAACCACACCTCTTTCCGTGAATGAGATGGTCATGTTGAGCTTATACAAGATGTCCCTTCCCATCTGATTGATCGGAGTTGCGGTACAATGCAACAAGCGGGCCCACACCTATCTACCCCTTATTTTAATGTGTAATCCTCCCTCACTAATACATGATTTAGTCATGCCTGTATCTACCATGAAAATTAATGGCGTATTTCCTATCTCCACGCCTACCAAGGATTCTTCATCAAGAGCATATCCAAGATGTCCCTTCCCAGAAGGTTGATTGGAGTTGCAGTAAAATACAACAAGGGGACCCACCCTTCTCTGCCCCCTATCTTAATGTGGAAGCCTCCCTCACTGATACATGATTTAGTCACGCGTGTGTCTACCTTGAAGGCTTATGTCCTATCTCTATGCCTCCCAAGGGTTCTTCTTTCTGGGTTGGCGGTGATCAATAGGACTAGACATGCTAAGGCTATCTTTGGGCTGTCCTAGACACATGTTCATCCCAGGGAAAATGAATGAATTCCCTCCGACCACAGTGGCCCCCTGTTACTTTGTCAATGTACCACCCATGACAGTATTATTGCTCAGAATGTGTGAGCCCTGTTGTTTTCTTTGGCATACAGCATATGGCGGCACATTACTGGAACCAAGGGCTGGTAAGTGTGGAAAGCTGGTGGAGGAGCAGGCGGGGCTGCAGGGATTGGCATACCATAAGGGGCTTCCGCGGGTAACTGTCCATGAGACAGGACCTCCCTGAGGGTAGGGATACATCTGTTGTTGGGGGTAAGCATAAGTTTGTATATTCCTACATTGTCTAAAAACATAGACGTCCAACATTGACCTGCTCCTCCACCTCCCTGTGGTCCCAATACTGCAAAACCTCCTCGCCCTCCCCGAAAACCCAGAAAACCTGAAAATCCCCCTCTTGCCTGCTGAAATCCCCCTGGAAACCCTCCTTGATATTGAGGCTGATACCCACCTTCCCATTCATTTTCTCCTCCTCACGCAAGTGCTGCACGCACATCAGCCTGAATCGCCCTAAAGTCAGCTGACTCTTCTGTCTGCACCATAGCTACAGCCCCTTCTAATGTGTTCTTTGCTAACTTTTTTTTACCAGTTTTGCTTCCTCTGCTTAAGCTCGCTGCGCAGTTTCCTTCTCCTTTTTTTCAACCGTTTACAGTTGTGAATAATAATAGACTGAATTTCCGCCCAGCCCTTCGCCTCAATCCCCAATATCCTGTCACGCGCCATCTGTACCTCTTTTGGTAGGCCTCTTTCGACCACAAAATAGAAAAATAGTATCACTTGATCCCATGAATCTCCCGTTTCTGCCCGCCGCATATCTTGTATTTGCAATATATTTCGGGCAGGATCCTCATCATTACGCATCGTCCTTTGCATAATCAACTGCAGGGCAGGTGTATCTGGGTATGCACGCTGTAGAGTCACCCATACTTGGGGCCTAACGTCGTTGAAATGTGCTCTGTTAAAGCTATCAGCACCCAACTTCACACCCAGATACCCTGTTTTAGCCCATATGTCTCAGTATCGACACAAACAAACTTTTCAAATCCTCTACAGCCAAGGTGGTGCCAGCTGTGTGCTTTTCAAATGCATATATGCACTTGCCCGTTCCAGCCGTAAGGGACGAGAGTGCTTGTATACAATTATTTTTGTCCATATGTGCCCATGGTATGTACTGCGCTATCCCCGGTCCCTTATGCAACCACGGCAACTGTGCTCCCACCATCTTCCCAACTTTCTTCTTTCCCATCACTGATCTCTTAGCCACTGCTATCCACCCGAAGCTATTCTGTAACCTAGGTCCCCACAAACGTTATAGGTGGGGGGTTTTCCTCTGTTGAATGGTACAGTACAGGCACTCTCTCCCTCTGGACATGGCTCTCTGGAATCACCATCAGGGCAGAGTGCAGCAATGCCAGAGCACAATCGCCCCTCCATGATTGCGGGAGGTGCAAGTATGTCTGGTTGCCACGCACCCAACAATTGTCCGTCAAGCCAGCAGTTCCTTTTCGCATGTCTGGGATGGCAAGTATTCTATTGCAATGTTTGTTTGATCCCAGGGGCACCTTCCCTTCCCCACGAAAGCAAAGTTCGAATGCATTTTTGCGCTGTATTTTGATCTGTTTTTCAAGAGCTGTGACCCAAGTGATCTTCATGATGTGTTTCGACCATGTTCCCGCACATGTGTCTTCCATCCATTTCAGTCTCTCATCTGTCTGTTCAGGTAGTGCTTCAACCTTGCACATTACTGTTGAGTCATGCCATTTACTTTCTGCAAATATTGTCCCTTTTATTGCAAAGTACTACTCCTTGATGCATGTGGCACCATCTGTTTCTTCTTACATAACTTTTCGTCAGGAGAGAGTAATTGTAGTTTTACTGTGTGTGCCTCGATGTTACTTTGAAGTCTACACAATGCAAGATGAAGGAGACATTGGGCTTCCACTATGGAAGTTTCCTGTGGTACTAAAATCTTAGGTGTTCCTGATGCGTGGGGGATCAGTGAACACACATAACAGCTTTCATTGGTGGCCTGCGTGCTGGTGGTGCTCATATCTGTGTACCATTTGTTGGACTGTTCTGGGTGACAGGGTCTTCAATCGTATCTAATCCCAGTCCATGGTAAACATCATATTTGTGTTGTATTTCCCTTTTCCTCCTCCCTTTTCTCCCTAGGCCATTATGGACTTGCATAGCGTTTTGGAAATAGATGGGAAAAATACCTGTATTCAACATTTTCTTTTGATCATGATTATACTAGCATTAATGTGCATTTGGAGGAGTAGTCAACGAAGTAGCCGGGGACATATTTATTTTATTTCTTATATTTGTTACACGCGCAGGCCCTTGGGTGTCACGGCGAGGTTATAAGACAGCTTAGTGATTAATAACAACATCATTACATAGGTTACATTACATCATTAGTGGACAGTTGGTGCAGAGATACAATTTACAAGTATTTACAATAATATACAGAGGTACAGAATCCTGTCTTTAGATACTAATATTGGTTGAATAACCAGGTTTTTAGCAATGTCTTAAAAGTGGTGAAGGAGGTTTCTTTTTTGATATTGGTGGGTAAGATGTTCCAGTGTTTGGGGGCTAGAGTTGTGAAGCTGCTACCCCCCGCTCTAGTGGTTTTGAAGCGAGGGGGGGCCAGGAGGAGTTTGTCGCTAGATCTTAGTGATCTCTTGTCAACTTTGGGGTGTAACGTATTGTTGAGATAGATAGGTCCTTTTTTGGTCAGGCATTTGTATGTGATGCATAATGTTTTGAAGATAATTCTGGCTTTGATAGGGAGCCAGTGGGCGCCTAGTCAATGTTGTAACTACTTCTGTGCTCAGTTACGTTATTTTATGAAATTGCAACTTCACGTTCATCTTGTCCTTCTGAATCTAGAACTACACTGTCATGTGCTTTCCTGACATCTGATAGATGGAGCCAATATTTCATGCCCTCCACTTTACCCGCTGAAGCTGTGCAATATATTACTTCATAAGGGCCATGAAATCTTGGAGAATTCCATCTTCTTACAAAGATGTGAACATAAACTAATTCCCCTGGAATTAATTGCTTTGCTAGGCTGTCACCTGCAGCTGTTGTGTCACTTTAATTGTCTTTTGTGAAGGGCGGTGCAATTTGGTTGGCAATACTTCTTACTGTCTTACTGCTTGTGTGAGTTGGGTGAGATATTCGTTAAACTCCTCACCTAATGTGGTTGCAGTTTTGTGGGCATCTGATTGGTGACAGGGGAGTTTGCATTCTTCTCCCTGTCACTATCTCATGGGGGGACAAGTGGTGATCTTTGGTAGGCTGTATGAGCAATGGGAGCAACTTTCGCACCTGATGTAGAAAACCTCTTTATGGACTCTTTTGAAGACAAATCAATCTACAACATCAATAATCCGTTCAAAGACCAGATAGGTTTCTGGGTTTGTTACATTGATGATGTACTTATGACGTGGAAGGGCAACGAAGCAGACTTGCAAGAATTCTACATCTGGCTCAACAGCAAAGACCTGTGTATTAAATTCACCATACAATCAGACAAAATCTTCATTCCCTTCTTAGACCTTACGATATACAAGACAGCTACTAACACTCTAGCTACCACTCTTTATCGTAAACCTTCCGCAAAAAACACCCTTTTGGAATTCAAGAGTTTTCACCCTGCAGCACTTAAAGATAATCTACCTCTGGGCCAATTCTTACGCCTTAGGCGTAACTGCACAACCCGGGAAGACTACAACATAACCAGTGAAGACCTCTCACTGCGCCTCAAAGAAAGAGGATACCCTAGTCATAGCATTCGCCAAGCAAGGAAAAAAGCGAAAAACAGGAGCAGAGAGTCTTGTCTCACACCGACACCACGGGACAAATGTACGGAAAAAATAACCTGTGTCACCACTTTTACTCCTTTAAGCAACCAAATTAAGAAAAGCATTTTACGTCATTGGAGCCTTTTGCACACGGAAACCTTCAAACCTCTCAAACCTCGTTTCGCTTTCAAAAGAAGCAGAAATCTAAAGGACAGACTGGTCAACACCTATACCGAATCCACTAAACCCATTGAAAGACAAAATACCTTATGGAACCTACCACCGGTGAAAGGCCACTTCAAATGCAAATCTTGCTCTGTATGCTGCCTAACAAAAGACATGAAATCCGTCAAACTAAATGGCAAACCCTGGATTTACAACACTTTCACCAACTGTAAAAGTAAATGGATGGTCTATGCCATACAATGCCCCTGTAAGCTACTCTACATTGGCAAAAGCAAACACCAGATACAACAACGCATTTGCGAGCATCGCTCATGTATCAAGAATGGCATCCAAGACAAACCGATGGTAGCACATTTCCAAGAAAAGAAACACACACATAATGACATTTTCTGTTTCATCTTGCAAACAGCCAAGAACCTATTCAGAGGAGGTGACAGAGATCTGGCCCTACGAAAATTGGAGCAACAATGGATATATCGCCTAAATTCAGTTAAACAAGGCCTTAACGTCGCCATCGAATGGAGCCTTTTCTTAAAATGATTACCCCCCACTACCGCCCTTTAATTTAATCTCTTCTCTTCCATATACAACATGATTGGCATCTAGTTGACTATTTTTTCCTCTTTCAGTAATCCAAATACCATAAGCTAACATTTTTCAAACCATGTCATGTCTTGTGCCAATTAGACATTCTAAAACTACCCTCTGCATATTATGCCCGAAAATAATGAATGAATTTCTGCTGTTTGTACCAGGACTTTAACGTCGTTTGCTATTTTGCAATATGTATATGCCTTTTTTGGTTTTCTGTTGCTTTAAACATGCCATCACCTGTACCAACATTATGCCATATAAATACTTAGTGGCTATGTGTCAATAATATATTCTAAAACTACCCTCTGAATATTATACCTGAAAATAATGAATGCATTTCCGCTGTACTTATCCGGACATAAATGTCGTTTTGCTATTTCGCAATATGTGTATGCTTTTTTGGTTTTCTGTTGCTTTAAACATGCTATCACCTGTGCCCACATTATGCAATACCTAGTGGCTATGTGACTAATGTATACTAGCAACATTTCCTGTTGCCTTCCTTTCTTTTCCCTTTCCTAATGATTCAATTATGTACATTTGGCACAGACGTCTATTTAGAAACCTCCCCAGCCCCCCACCCCCTACTCCCAGACAATGGTCCCAATATACAAGCATTTTTGGAGCTGCCACAGCACTCATCGCGCATGCTCCATAAAATAGTATTCCCAAACCGCACATGCGTGGTGGTAGCTTTCCCACGGCCCAATGCACGCATGCGCTGCGACAATACTTTTTGTCATCCCACTCGGAGAGAACCACAGCTCTTTTTCGCGCACCAACCAGCACTGCTGTATTCTTCACTCCACCAGGTAAGCCTTGCATTCTTAATTCGGTAATGCCAGATCCTTTGGCTTTTTAGAACCCTGTAGAAAATCTCGAGCGGTTCACCCGTATTATGCTCGCCGCACGAGTCATTTTGCCGGTTATTTAACTACCATGCCTCACTGATAGCCGTGTGTATTAATCAGGCCTTCCACTCTGCGCTAGTCACCATAACTAATACATTGGGGCTACACACCCCAAATACTCCACTCAACGACTGTAATTCACAACGTTCTGAGCACTCCCATTTAGCCATCTCAGACAGAAACTCTGGCCGAGCACAAATAGGCACTTCATCTCTCCTTCACATCTACTAATATCAACGCAGGCACTATCTACAGTAACTTGTCGGTTTAGTTCCTATACCCTACTGAATTGGTTCTCTTCTTTTCAGTGCCTTCAACTCATCGGGTACTGCCTACAACAAACTTTGTTTTCCAGCCTTACACCTGGAAAAGGTACCCCTTTTTTCTAAAACTATCACCATGCTGTAATTTATTTTACATATATGATAACTTACTGTTATCCATTCTATCCCTGTAGACCCAGGCTACAGTGCCTCGCCTAGCAAACAGCACAGCTCTTTTTGAAAAAAATATTTCCAGTCTAAACGCTGATATTTAAAGGTAGGCGTTGAACCCGCAGTGTTTGTGGTCCCCCCTCTTTTCAAACACTATTTTAAATTGTGCTATCTTCTTTTAGAAAACTTCTCCCTTAAACCACGTCCTGATGAAAGTCTGGACCCTTCATTTGACAACACCACTACGCTCAAGTGAAGGCTTACTCCACCCCGGACTGGAAACATATTCTTGTGTCGGCAACCAATACTACTATCTGTTTAAAAGTAGTAATGTAAACCCTTTTCACACAATATGTTACTAACCTCCACTTTGAACTGTGATGTTTAAAACAGTTCTAATTTTGTGTTGAGGTTGGGCTCAAGTAAACCTTTGAATAGTTTTGTTTCTATATACTCACTGTTTTTATAGTGCGCAATAATGTTTTGAATAAAATTACTTGTTTTGAAAATTTCTTCCCCCTGACCCTCCTGTGCCAGCATCTATAGACTGGCAACCTGCTTCTCTCAAGCCTACCTTTTACATACGGTTAGAACAGGGGTAGCCTATGACTCTTCTCTTATTACTATATATGCCTTTCTGAGTCAGGTCCCCCTTCAACAAAAAAGAAGGCTCCAGGCCCCCCCCGTTTCTACCTACCGTAGTTGGAATAGGGCCAAAGGCAAGCAATAGACCCAGTTGTTTTTGAGGTGAGCGTGTGGCACATTTTAGACAATCTGCTTTTAAGGAGGCCATTGATTTTTTCTACAATGCTGTTCGCTTGTGGGTGGTAAATGAAACACATTTTATGCTTTATTACCAATAGTGAAGTCACTTCTTTGAACAGGTCATTGAGAAAATGTGTTCTGTTGTCAGAACGAATGACATCACATATTCCCCAATGAGGGAACACCTCTCTTACAAAAAATGTTGCTGCGCATTTCGCATCTGGGTATGCACACGATCCACTTCCACCCATCGTGAAAAAGTACAGACCACCACTATCAAGTACCTTGCACCTTTCCCCCATGTCCACGTGATCACTGTGCAGCTCACGGAAAGGTCCAATGAGGCGGGGTAGTGTTCCTCTCAACGTTCGGAGTGTCATTCCAGAATTGTATGTTTGGCACATGATGTATTCAATGGTCATCTTAATGAGGTGTTCGTGGAGGTTTGGAACAAACCAGTCTTCCTGGATGTCTGCGGCTATGTGCTGCTTTGTTGTGTTGTGTGTGATAGGGGGAATGCAATTGTTGGAATGCTATATGTAGCAGCTCTATGGGCATTACTACTTTCCCTGTTGTATTCTGTCTCCATAGGAGATCTGTTTAGGATTGTGCACAACCTCTTTTTAACCATAGGTCTTGTTCTGTGGGTGGAGCTCTCTTTTGTAATTCTATTTTTGTGTTATAGGCAAGGCATTATACTCCTCCTCCTTCTCTTCCTCTTTTCTACATCTCTGAACATATTCTACAGGCAGCATTTTTGTAAAATATGCTGCTTTTTTGGCTGCAGCATCCACTGCTGCATTTCCCAGGGATATTTCCTCACTGTGTTTGTGTGGGCTTGGCATTTTACCTGTGCCACCACAGATGATTCTGCAAGTGCCTCAATAAGTTAGTTTAACAATACTGCATGTTGTACAGGTGACCCATCCGCCCTCCTCAGCCCCCTTCTTCTCCAGCGGGACAGTCCAGCATGCACCGTTGGTGACATAAGATGAATCTGAATATATTGTCACTGCAGAGCCTCAATTATAGATACTGGTTCTGCAGCCTGTGCTGAATAATGCATGGTTAACCTCTTTAGGACCAGAATCTCATACTTTCCTTCTTCCATTCTCAGCACAGCTGCACACACATGTTTCTCTCCTGTGTCTAGAGAAATAGATGCAGATCCATCTACAAAGTACACTTCCCCCTCATCTAGCACATTCTCACTTGCTTTGGGAATGTCGTCTCCTTCACCCTCATAAGTAGCACAATCATGGTTTTGTATGTCCTCCACTATACATTCCTCTGTGAGGAATGTGGCTGGGTTTACTGTCTTGCAACGCACTGAATGTTTGCACTTGAAATTATTATTTCGTAGCTGTCGCTCCCTGTTTGGTGAGTGTAGATTTCGATCGTTCGAGGATGGTGAACAAGGAGTGCTCAACAAACAATGTGACAAAGCATCCCATACTATTGTGGAGCTTTTTTCTATTGCAAAAACGGCAGCTGCAAGGGCTTGTTCACACACAAACTAACCCTGCATCACCGAATCCAATGTACCGCTGTAATAAGCCAAAAGTTTTCTGTGTCAGTACTGCTGTCATTAATGTTCCATTACAGTGTGAGAAAAGGATTAATTCCCGCTCATAATCAGATGTTGCAAGGACGGGTGCTGTGCAAATCATTTCCTTTAATGTGTTGAAGGCAGTGTGCATTTCAGAGGTCCACGTTATTGCTCTGTTTTGGGCCTTTTTTAGCCACTGCAATAAAGGTTTGGTGTATGCAGCATAATCTAAAATCCATGCTCGACAATAGTTGCAAATGCCAAGAAATTTCTGCATGTCTTTCACTGTGTGGGGTTTGGCCTCTGCACGAACTGTGGCAGCACTGTCTGGTATTATTCCTTTACCATCTTCTGCTATCAGCTGTCCCAGATACAATACTTCTGTAAGACAGTACTGGAGTTTATTTGTGTCCACTTTATACCCCTCTCTGGCCAAATAAGTGAGCAATTTAACAGAATCTTTTTGACACATTTCTTCTCCTTCACTGCATATCATTAAATCATCGATGTACTGGATGATCGTGCTTTGGACAGCAATATTGCTGAGTTCTTTGTGCAATATTCTGTTGAAAATGCTAGGGCTTTCGCAGTACCCTTGGGGCAATCTGCAGTGCTCATACATTTCTCCCTCTGTGGCGAATCCTGTCAAATATTGTGAGTTTGGGTCAAGGGGTACTGAGAAGACGGCATTTTTCAAATCAACCACAGTGAAGTGTTTTTTTCTAATGCTACACAAAATGGATGCTGGATTTGGGACAAGAGGGAACTCTTTTTGGACAATATCGTTAAGAGGGTGAAGGTCCTGCACCATCCTCCATGACCCCCCTTTTGCTTTTTTTAATTGGATAAATTGCAGTATTGCTTGGGGAAGTGGAGGGCACAATGATGCCTTATTGCAGAAGTGCATGTATCATCTCTTTTATCCCTTCCTCTGCCTCCCTGGATAGTGGTTATTGTCTCACTGAGACAACACTGCTCTGTTTTTTTATTTTATTTTTATGGGTGTGACTTCTTTTATAGTCCAACATCATGTGGATTGGTTGTCCAGATGTGTGGGTGTACTTGCTGCAAATCTGTATTACAAAATGACGATGGTGCACCAACAATGGCAATGAGGGAGGTTGTTATTTGTCCATTCTGCACCATTATGTCACAAAACATATTTCCATTATTATTTCTCCATTAGTGTCATTGTCGGCGAACAATTCCTCATCTGTCAACTCTCGCAATGCTATGTTTGGATCTACACACAATACTGTCTGCCATTCACACCCGTGCGTGTCCAGGCCAATCGCCACAATGCGCTTTGCTGATACCTGTACTCCCTGCAGATTGAGTGAGAGCACTGTACCACGTAGAATTTCAGGGGTAACCACGGGACAGAAAACAAAATCAGAAGGCACTCTCCAGTCCTTGCGTGTTATTTCTGGCACTACTTTCGCCAACACCTAAATGCCATAAACAAACATATCCCCATTTAGGGGAATTCCTTGCACTACTGTTTCGTTTGCCAATGTCTGTATTAATAGCATGGCCCTGAGAATACACATGACTGGTGTGGAGCACACTATACCCCTGTCTCTAAATGTTATTGTCATATTCAATTTGCTGAGGAGGTCTCTTCCCAATGAATTCACAGGTGAATTTTCGTGATAAAGTAGGGCCGCCCGTACTGTTTTCCCCCCCACTCTGACGTCCAAATGTGTAGTGTAAGGAAACGTGACCACAGCCCAAGACAACCCCTGCGTCTCGAGATTTTTGCATGACAGCGGAAAATTGCCTTCACATAGTCACAATTTCTCCGCTCCTGAGTCCATCATAAAGATGAACTGTTTGTTTCCTATCTCTGCCCCCACCAGTGGTTCCTGGTCTGGGCATAAGGTAGTCGATAGAACTGGACACCCAAGGGCTCTCTGTGGGCTGTCCTAATCCGGGTCGGTTCTGTTCCGGGCGAAGAAAAAACATTGTCGCAGAGCACGCATGTCCCCCAGAATGGTGCTGACGCGCCATTCGCAGTTGTGACAAAGGGGTTTGCATGTGTATGTGTCATCTGATTTTGACGAGTGAGACGTGTCTGCATATTTTGTGGCTGTTTTCTCTGTATTGTTGGCCGTTGCAGAAGTGTGCTGCACTGCTGCTCATCTTGCCCATAACTTCCCATAGGCAATCCATAGGGGCTGCCTGGATGTGGGTGTCCATATTGTGGGCCATTGCTATATCTCTGATCATTTTGATAGTTAGCCGTAGGGCGGACATGACATTCCCTTGCAAAGTGGCCTCATCTTCCACATGACCCGCATGCCCCTTGTCATCCTCCACTAAGTCCTTGCCTCCCATATCCTCCTCCATGTGGCCCTTGGTACCCACCTCTTCCTCTTGTGGGTCCTCCCTACTACTGGGGTCCTGCGTACTGCTCCTCTCCACCCCACTGCTCCTGCCCATTGTTTGTCCATGTAGCTGCCATTCTAGCCTGTAATGCTCCTGTTCCATCCCCCTCTTCTCCCTGCCGTCCTGCATACGGTCCTGCGGTTAATACTGCAACCTTCACTAACTTACTCTGTACCAGTTTCGCCTCATCTGTTAATCTTCTTTGGGCTATTTCTTTTTCCCTTTCTTTGATCCTTTTACAGTGGTGTACTATAATGCTCTGTTTTTCTGGCCAACCCTTGGCTTCTGTCCCAGCAATTTTATGAAGGGCCTTCTGTACCTCCTTTGGGAGGCCTTTGTTGATAATGAAATAAAACAGGGAGGTGGATTGGTACCACGCTGTACCCGTCTCCGGCCGCCACATATCCTGCATCTGAAGAATGAACTGCGAAGCCTCTTCCTCGTCCCCCATAGTGCACTGCATTACAGAATGTAAATCTTGGGTGTATGGGAAGGTCCTCCTCAGTGCACCCCATACTTGTGCTCTTACATTAGTAAAAGATACCGATGGTTGCCCATTGTTACTGCCGGGAACCCCGCCTTCACCCTCACTCCCTCTGCCTGATCACCCACAGCTGATACTAGGAGGCTTTTGATATCCCCTATGGCCAGGGGCACTCCTGCTGTATTTTTCTCAAATGCGTATATCCATTCCCCCCCCTGAAAGTGGAGGGAGTGCTTTTAATAAATTAGTGTGATCCATCAATGACCAGGGGACCTAATGAGGGGACATAATGAGGGTGTCCTGCTCCCTTGTGGATGAGAGGCATTTGCAATTTTGATCAGACTTTACCGTCATTTGCCCTAGTCTGTTGCAGAGTCTTCCTTCCCACCCCTCTTCTCCTACTTCTGTCACCTGTGGAGTTGCCCACTTTATCTGTTGCACTCCTCCGGTTGCGCCCTCCTATAACTCATCAAAGTCGCTCAACATTCCTCTTTCCCATCTGATGCTACTGTGTTGTATCCCACACTCACTGTTTCTCCTTTGCACTTCACCCGTACTGTTTTAATTGGTGTGCTGTCTTCTCGGACAGGAAATCCCCGGATTTCCATTTATCTTCTTGTAACATAGTGGAACTTTGTAATGAGGGCAGCAACTGTGGCTGTGCTCCCCCTGTGTTGGCAAGGCTGTTTTGCATAATGTCCGCAATTGTGCTAACTCAGCTTGCGTATTTGTCATTAATATTTCTAAATCAGGGGCACTCGTGGGATTAGCTGGAACATATGAAGGAGGTGGTGCAGCTACTGGAGTGGTCGGTGCGCTTGGTTGTGGTAAGTAGAGTGGATCAAAATACCCTTCTGCGTGTCTCGTAAGTAGTGGGTACAATTTCTTTGGTTCTGCCCTTCCTTTGTCTTTTTCCCCTGCCCCGCCATTTGGCACTGCTGAAGCTTCTAACTCCTTTTCTTTGCTCTTTGTAGGGGGCGTGTTTTCAAATATCCTCCACAAATCCAACACTTCTCATCTATTTTGGAGCTGCTTGCCTTTGTATTTAGCCATCAAGTATGTCTCCACATGATCTAATATTACCTTATCTAAAGAACCCTCTTCTGGCCAGACCCGGGGTGACCCTTCCCATTTAATCTTTAATGTCTGTCAACCACTGCCCATGATATTTCTTTATTTTGTCACTATAGAGAGGGAGGTGCTTACAAATATGCGAGAGTGGTGTGTCCCCACCCATGATGCTGCTATATACCTTTCACCTCCCTCAGCGTGTGTAAACGTGTGCTGACACTGCTCGTTCTTAACCTTTGATGTATTACTTACACTGTATATTCCATCCTTAAATCAATTACTTATACATTGCAATGATAGGCATATAAAACATAAAAAACATTTGACCAGTTAATGTTTGGACACAACAGACTGACAAATATATCAACAACAATGAACAGAGAACATAAAACCTTAAGACAGTCCCTGAAACCCCAAGCCCTTTTTTCCGTTAAACATCTACTTTTACCCCAGTCACACTCAACATTCACACCACCTGCGCCCCTTCTGGGCCTTCCTTCACAATATTATAGATACTAAAAGAAAAGTTACTACTATTATCCCGAGCCTACTATCTATACGAGGCTCCTACTTTTATCCTTTTCCTCAATTATATTCATGCACTGGTCGGGACAGTGCTATGTGGTGTCGCTTTCCACCCCCTTTTGGAGCTAGGTTCCTGTATCTCCGCTTATCTTCTTATTTCATCACCTTATTTATAAAAAGAAAAACCTAATGGCCATGAAAAAACAAAGAAGTCCTTTATACCCAACAATCACTCCATTCACCTACATTCAACCCAACCCTTAACGCTGTTCCCCCTTTAACAAATCTGCTCCATTCCTTTAAAAATAATTCCCACCTTTAATTCTTCTTGCAATCAATACTCACGTGTCTTTGGTATTCCGAGAGCCTCCGTTTGCAGTCTATCCAGAAGGAGGGCCTCCCCATGGCGGGTCATGCCCAGCTCCGGAGAGCAGTTGGGTATTCGCAAAGCCGGGAGACACAGAATCTCCTCAGGAGCGTCTGCTTTTTGTACAATTCTGGTCAGCCGTAGGTGACGTTTGGCCCTCCTGGGGAAGCCCCGGATCTCGCCGCAGTACGGGGACATCAGGGAACATTCACGTTGGACTGGTCAACACTTGAAAGTGACCTGTTCCCAATACGATACCAAACAAGTCAAATAAAGGACACACCCCACTAGGGAATGAGACCAGGAGATGGATTGCAAGTTGAACAATGTTTTATATAAGTTGTGCATGCAGAGAACTCTGCTGTCCCGAGAGCGCTCTGCCATACATTATAAGAACAGTACATTATAAGTTCTGGAAAAGTCACCATTGACGTTTCCCTATAGGTACATGATGATCGAACAGGATTGGTGCAATACATAGATCCATTATGGATGCTTATAGGCTGGTCTCTCGGGATGGGCTGGTGGTTTGGATGTTCGGTGGGCAGCACGTGGGTCAGCTGGGCTCATCTCCGTGTGGTGAAGGTCAGACGTATGATATGCAACATTTCTAACTAAGCTATTTTACCATAACAGGAATTGAGGGTATGAGACAAATGACTACCATAAAGGTTGACATTTACTGGGGTGCTGCAAAGTTCATCATGACACATATTATGACCATCCTACCCTCTACCCCCAAGGGTCCATAACCACAGTACCCTGAACCAGGTGCCCACTGTGTGGGTTTTGATCTGCCTGATACCTCATGATATATTGACATGTGTTGTTTCTACAGTGGATATATGGTGCGAAGAGATTAGGGCTGCGGTGGGTGCTTAGTTACGTCACTACAAAGGGGTTAGAGGTTTATCTGCATGAAAGCTGTGAGGAATGCAGGCAGGGGCTCTGTAAGCTATAACTCCTAAGGGAGGGGGGCCAAGGGAGCCCAAGCAGGTGTGTGGAGACGGATGAGCTACACAGGCCATGGTTTGCTCCAGTCATTCGTGGGGCAGTGAGCTCATAGGAAGAAGAAAGCATACTGACCACTTGCAACAATACATGGCTGAGAAATGGGTTTGTGATGAGCTGCCAAGGGAGGCGGAGGGGGTGGCTGTGCTCGCAGTGCACGGCGCTGGACAGAGGAAGAGATGGTTTTAGAGATCATTGTGTGGAATAGCAAAATATGATATTCAGCGTGGCACAAAATGGAGTCTGTATGTCCGGCCAAAATGGCTCTGTTTACCATTTTGTTTATTAATATGTTGTCCAAAACATGTACACAGGTAAACAAATGTAGGGACGTCTCCCACCATTGGGGGGACACAAGATCCATTTCATGCAGGAATGTCGAGGGGGGTGTCAAAAAGGACCTTCCCTCCCCAAACATTGTGAAGAAATCGCAGGTGGCTACTTTTCCCCTTCCAAATCATCTACCGTGTCCGATTCCTCTTCTCCTCCATGTGCCACACCATAATCCATACACCCCTCTCGCCTCCACCTGTCTTCTCTTTCTTTCTCTATATGCATGTCCTTGATAGCCGTGCTATCTATCCAAAAAAAGATATCTCCCGCCCTCCATTCATCCATTCCAACAGACGTCCACTGTCCATCCCTCCTTTCTATTTTTAATCTCACCTTCACCTTCCTCAGTGCATCTACCAACTCTTTTTGTGGTTTCTTATCATCTCCCTCCGACCAATTACCCCTCACAGCGACTGTCGCTGTGGACTTGGGGAGATTCTGATAATGAGCCGAAATGGGTGGCGGGGGAGCCGTGGCAGGCAAAGGGACATACATAGGATTTGTGTATCCTGATGTGGCAGGCATGGGTTAACACCCTAATGGAGGGCACCAGTATGTTTCACTGGGGCCAGAGGGACGCTCGGAACAGTAGCCATAGTAGTAATTGTACTACACGGAGTAACCGCTTCACATATTACCTTGAGAGAATCTGTTGGCTCATCGTCCAAATCTTCTACCAATTTCCATAGCTCTAATACTTCTCTATTATTTGTCCCCTGCTCTGGCCAGGGCTTAAACCCCCCTCTTGTTTCTGTACACCATTCCTTATGATACTTGAGTATTTTTTCTCAGTACAAAGGAAGAGCTTTACACATGTAATCCAACAGGGTTGTCGACTCCATTGTAGCCACCCCTCCCCATCGGCATTCTAAGATATTATCAACACCCCAGTCCCTCCCCAACAACCTGTACCCCTTCCTAATGTCCCCTCCTTATGGCCCCCACTTACCTCCCTTTCACCAATATACACAAATACACACTTCTCTCACATACTTCCTACATCACACCGTAATTGGCCTTACATCGGCCACCACCAACCCTCACAAAAAAAATCACCAACAATAAATTCTACTCTTTGTTCCAAGACCCCCTTTATGTTGGTTGAGGAGATCCCAGGCCAACAAGGTCCTCTACCACAACTACTTTATCGTTCCCATGTCCCCCTTTATACTGGGTGGAGCGATCCAAGACTCACTCAATATACAGAGCCTCTATCCAAATTATTTTTTCGTCCATTACACAGCGCAGTCTTCTTCCCTATTACCTCGGGGAAGGGGATTCGAAAAGTTGTGCAGCCTCCAAGGCAACCTATGGTGAGTTTTTAATTGAGCAGTTCTTGTTGTAATTGTGATGAACAGGAAGGGCTGCGGTATTCTGTGTTGATCACTGAGGCTGCCCAGTGTTGTGAAGTACTTGAATGTAAGGAAACACCTAAGGTATATCTGCGCCCTTCAGATTGAAAGTAAATAATTAGGACTTCTTTGTGGTATGAAAATTGTTTTATAAGGTTGAAATTCAAAAGGAAAAAGAAGTCAATTACATGTTGCTCCACATGTGTGGTATGAGGATTGTTTTTATAAAGTTGAAATACGAAAGCAAAAAGTCAGTTACATATTAATCCACATGTAATATATAATCAAAGTTATCCTCAGTTCTTGAAAACTGTGCAAAATAACCTTGGCACATGTTTCTCCAGATAAGATTGTCTGGTTCCTCAGGAGGGTTGATATTATTAATAAACATCTGTAAATAAATGCATCATAAAAACAATGAGTGGCTCATTGTAATTGTGATAAACATAAAAAGACAGAAATAAATGGTGGAAGAGTCATTGCTTTCATTGTTTGCATACTAAGACTCAAAGACTGAAAACTTGGTACTCACGTTTTTTTAGTTAGAAGCTGTATATTTTGAGTAATCTATGGTGGATGCAGAAAATCATCTGTTGCTTGTAAATCCTTTCCAAATTGAAAAATAGTAAGGCGTGTGGGGAATGATAATCCCTCAATCCTTTCAATAGTTTTCTCCTTAAGGATCTATTTAAAGAGAGAAAGAGGCCATTCAACTGAATGGTGTCATGCCTTTAGGTCTATACTAACATTCTGGGTGCTACCTTGAAGAGATAACATTTGTGTAATCAATAGTTATTATTTTAGTGTGCAATATTGGGCTTTCTCCCTCTGTAATATAATTGTAGGCAGGTAGATTGTACCTGAATGATTTGTTAACCGTGGCTGTGTTGGTTATTACCGCCAAAATGGCCGCATTATATACTAACCTGAATTTGGTGTACTTAATTAACCAGGGAGAGGGTCAATCAAAATAAATTATAATTGAAAAAGTGCATAATTGATGGTTACATTAAAGACATCTTAGTTAGTGAAAACTGTACAGTTTGGATGTCTTAATACAGTCGTACTGAGAATGAAGTATTTTGAGTTCAACAATGAGATCACAAAAGTAATGTTCACATAAAGTGAAATGGTATTAAAGAAAGTAAGACATTTCATTGTCCGAATTTAGACCGCTGTGGCAGCAGTCTGCCAAACAGATCCATTTGGCTTCACACTGTCGCAATTTCTGTTCTCCGTTTCCTCCTTTTGCCAACTTGGCAATTTTTTCAATGCCAAAAAATGAAGTATGTCTTAAGTCATCGTGTGCGTGTTCCTGGAAGAATTGATTGGCTAGGGGGTATCTCAGGTCTTTGTTTCTTAAGGTTCTTAAGTGTTCTGTTATAAGTGTTCTTAAATGACGTATTGTACTGCCTATATAAAGTTTTTGGCAGGTACATGTAATGCCATGCACTACAAACCTGGAGTTAAAACTGATGAAACCATTGAGGTGATAGTCTTGTCCATTCGGTAGATGTATGGTCTTTTTGAGGTTTTCTGAATAATCACAAACTGACCATGATCCGCATTTGTAATGACCTCTTAGTATTGGCATGTTCCAAAATTTTGGTAGGCCTTTGTGTGCTTTTGAGGGTTGAAAGCGAGAGGGGCATAGCACATTTTCAGGTTTCGTGCTCTACGATACGTTATACAGGGGTGGTACTCCAAGGTTTGAGGTCATCATCTGGTGTTAAAATAGGCCAATGTTTATGGAGAATTTTTCGTAGTGTTGATGCCTCTGAATTGTAAGTTGTGATGAATCTTATATCTTGAGATATCGATGCTCCTGTTACGGGTTTATTTTGTAGTAATTCATTCCTTGGTCTGCATAATGTTTTCTGATATCCTCGGTTGAGACTTGTTTTGTTGTATCCTCGATCAATAAACTTTTGTTTTGCTTTACTGACATGTTTGTCAAATTATTTAGTTGTTGTACAGTTTCTCTTTATTCTGAGTTATAATGTGTTGAGGATGGTTACTGGTCGCGTAGAGCATGCTATTGCCTGCTGTGGGTTTGACATGAAGTGTGGACTATATAATATTGTTTTCCACGTATAGTTCAAGGTCAAGAAATTGGATCCTCTCTGTGCTTTGTTGCATAGTAAGCTATACGTTATAAGTGTTGTTATTGAGATAATGGTAGTAATCTTGAAGTTGTTGTGATGATCCTTTCCAAATCAACAAAATGTCCTCAATGTAGCGACCCCGGAAAATAATATTGCTGTTGTGTGTAAAGGCTGGGTGTTGCCATGCATGTTGCAGCTTGTAATGCCTCATGTAGAGATTGGCATAAGCGGGGGAAAATTTGGCCCCCATCGCAGTTCCTTGTTTTGGTCTATAGACCTTGGTGTTGAATAAAAAGATGTTAGTGTGAAGTACGAAGTTGAGCATTTCTAATAACATGGCATTCTTTAGATAATACGAAATGGAACGTGTCTTCAAAAAGTAGTGTGTGGTTTCGATACCCTTGTTGTGCATTATAGTAGTATACAAGGATGATATGTCCAAGGTAACCAGTTTGAGGTTTTCTTCCCAATTTACTGTTACAAGCTGTTGGATAATATGTTTTGTATCCTGTATATAGGAGGATAGACTAGCTGACAAGGGTTGTAGGCGTTTATCGATGCATTCCGAGATGGGCTCTCTGGGAGAGCCTATTCCATTGATGATTGGTCTTGTGGATGGTAAGTGTGTAAAGGGCTTGCGTATTTTACGGATGAAATATGACATTGCAACTATTGGGTGATGTGTTGTCATGAGGTCTCTTTCATCTTCTGTTAATAGACCGTGTTCGTACCAATGGTTGTTCATTTGGTTCCATTCAGCTATTAGTGCGGGTATAGGATTGTCCTCTATTTGATCATAGCATACTTGATCTTGAAGGTGTACATTTGCCATAGTGATATAGTCTGTTGTGGATAACAGAACTATTTTGCCTCCTTTGTCTGCTGGCTTCAGGACTATATCCTTATTATTCCTCAGTTCTTGTATAGCTTTAATTTCCAAAGGGGAAAATTGTTTTTAATTTTCTTGTTGTGGTGTCCATTCAAATACTGTTGTCTTAGGTCATTGGTGACTAGTTTTTGAAAGATGTCTTTTGTAGTTGTCATCGGTAGATTGGGCTTAAATGTTGATTTGGATTTCAACTTGGTTTCTAATGCCAGTCCTAGATCAAGGTCAAGCTCTAAAGCTAAAGATTCCATTGTTTGCTCCTCAGATGAGTCCTCTAAGCCTAACAATGTAATAGTCTGTTCAGCTAGTTTTGTGGTCATCGTAGAAGGAGTAGGTGCTGTTTCCTTTGTTTTCATAATTTTTGTTGAAAAAAAGTTTTTTCAGTTTTAATCTTCTACAGAATTTGAAAAGGTCTACATTGGTCTGAAAGTAATCCATTGTGTTTGACGGGTTGAGGAAAAGGCCTTTGTTGAGTGCCTTTATTAGGTGTGGGGAAAGTTCCTGTCCTGTCAAGTTCATGACTATATTTTCCATATTTGGCTGTTTTTTTGACCTGGTTATAAGGGGCCTCATTACGAGTCCGGTGGTAACCGAGCCGTAAAAACCAGCAGGTTACCGCCGGACTCGTATTACCATTACGCCTCCGTGATTCCCGGAATCACCGGGGCATTACAACCCAATAATTCTGGAGGCGGAATTCGGTAAATCCCCATTCCCATGGAGTCCTATAGGACTCCATGTGAATGGGGAAGTGGAAACACCGGCACCATGCTGTAATGGTACCAGTGTTTCCACGTCTGCCTGCAGGGGGTTGGTGTTAAACCCACCAGGTCTGACCTGGTGGGAGTGACACCTCCCGCCTGCAGAACTCGAGATCAGCCGGTCAGGAAAGAATGGTGGTGGCGGATTTACCACCACTGTTCTTTCCAGACTGGCTGACTTGTAATGAGGTCCCTTGTTGTTTGTATCGCTTGGAGCTTCCCCTAACCCTGGAGCCTCTCTTGCTGGGTTTCCAGATGTTGATGTATTGTCTTTTGTTTTTGGGAGTAGTGATTTGAACACTGAATAAGTTTGCGCCAATCTGTACCATTGATATTCATCTATAAAAGGAAAGGAGTTTTCAACTGTTGGTATAGCTGCTGTAAGTTGACTGGGTGCTGTTATGCTAGAAATGTCTGTGTCACTTTCACTAGCTGATTCTATATCAGATGATTGTGGGGATGGGGCAAGGTTGTAGTCACTTTCGTTGGTGGTTTATTGGTAGCTTTAGAATTTCTTAATATTGTGGAAGGTTTTTGAAATGTGTAGACTCTATTATGTTTATGATCCATCTTGTCTCTGAAATATTTGCATTGTTTTTTAGTTTTTAGTTCATTTGTGTAGATATTGAGATAACTGTCCAAGATCTGATAATTTTTGAAAATCGCCTCTTGTATATTGAGATTAGTTATCAATTGATTAGTAGTTTCCATTTCTTTAAGTATGATGTCATGTGCTTTCTTTGCTTGTTCTATAAGTCTACATATCATATCTTTTGAGGTATTTATTAGTAATTGTTCCCAGTCTTGTAGTGCTTTCACTTCTTGTTCCTCAAGTGACGGAAATATCAAATACGTAGCCCTCTTGGTATCCTATTTAATTCAAGATATTATTCAAGTGTGCCAATCTCCCACCATCTTGAAATTATTTTTTGGATTACGCTTCCAATCTTTCAAAGAGTTTTTTAAGTGAAGTTGTGTTTGGACTGGCAGCTCTGTTTCTGGGTGGAGTAATTAAGGCGCCGAGAACAATTGTTGTGCCTCTTCCATGTGTGTTTGAAAGTTTTGGGACATAGTTGGTTTGCGTAATATAAGATTAAATCTGAGAAACTCTGCTTGGGTTGCTGTCAGAGAAATTGATGAGAAAAGTTGTGCAGCCTTCAAGGCAACCTATGGAAAGTTTTTAATTGAGCAATTCTTGTAATTGTGATGAACAGAAAGGGCTGTGGTATTCAGTGTTGATGGAGTACCTCAGGGAAGGGTCCTGTTACTCCACAATCCATGATATAAAACACATGAAAAATATTTTTAAAAAAGGCATGATAACCTGTTCTGTGGTGTTTTCCCACTTTGAGAGTCTGCAGCCATCACTTTTAGCTCACTGTACATTTCACAAAGGAGGAATAACCATTTGCATATCAGTCTAGGTCCCACCCAGATGGGCAGAACAGCACCGAAATGCCAGGCAAACCTCCTTTGAACAAGAGTACCAACAGCAACCCCAGGCACATGTTTCAGCCTTGTTGGGCCTCATCAGTGAGGTGAACCTGTGCCTCTCTGATCACAGTGAGCAAGGGGTCCAGGTCTGGGTTTCCCCAGGTAACTTAGGGTGACCAACCCCAAGTTCCTTGCAAAATACAAAAAAAGGTACAATCATTAAAGTACAATATGCTCAGTTAAGCAATATCGCTCCTTCACCTTTTGTGGTAGCATGGGCAGAGAGAAGGCTATGGTCTCAAGTGGGGTGTGAAAGTGATTCAGTATTTACCCAAACAGTGAAGTATATCAATCGAACAAAAAAGTAATGTCCAATACAAGGTTCAACAAAAATAAATACTTTCATTTACACACCATATAAATCACCACACAAAACCCACCCCTGAGGAAAGAAAACAGAATAAGCAAAGATAGCTGGATCCAGCACTCTGGGTAATATATCAGGGGTGAAAGGCAAGTAAAAACCTGAGTGTTCATTAAAGGGATTTGTTTGGGTGGAAAAGGGATCAAAGTGACCTAACTAGTCTCTAAAGTCCAATAATGAACCAAGGGGGCAGTAAGCAGTCAATAATATCTTGCTGTGGTTCTTGGTGGCTCGACAACATCAAACCAGGCTTTCACTTGTGCAATCAGTTCAAGCCATGTTCTGGTGCGGTGAGTCATGATGATCCAAGCGATGAGCTTGCATTTTGTCAGGGCGAATGCAGTGAACCAGAGTAGTTTGAAGGCAGCGTTCAACTGATGCAGGTTGAGGGCTCACCAGGATCGGTTCGAGATCAAGCCAGTTTGAGGCGTGTGGTAACCTCTGGTTATAGTCGGTGACTGACACTCTGCCAACGTTCGGCGATGGTTCAAAACTGTGATCCTGATGCTTCAGTGTGTGGTATGACGAAGAGACAGTTCAAGATTGAGCCGGGCTAAATCATTTGGTAACTGCTGGTTTGAGTCAGCGCGTGACACTGTAGCACTGTAGTCGGGGTTCGGCGATGAGCAGTTGACTGGAGCCTACCAAGTGATTGGATCTGCGAGGTATAATGCATTGTTGAAATGGCTAGAGATGTAGGGACGCTGGTTCAAAGAGTTTGGTTGAGTACCACAGGCAGGGCTGGCAGGTACTGTGACATTGGGGAGGCTAGCATACAACTGCAGGGGTCCATTAGCTCAATTAGGTCCTGGGTACTATTGTGGCTGGCATAGAAGCAGGTCTTGTCCCAGCAGAAGCTCACTCCTACTGGTCCATCAGGATGCTTGCCTCTGCCTTGAACACTCAGTCTTCACTTCTCTGGTGGAGTACTTTGGAAAAATAAGCTCTCCCAACAGAGGCCCAATGATTTCTTGAAGTGTTTGTCCAAAAGGGAATCAGAGAAAGAGTGGGAGAAACCTTTTAAAGACAAAATCTCCCAGGTGATTGGAATAAAGCTAACCCGCTTTAGATGTCCAATCCCATTCCTTGGAACCAGTGGTCTTTGCTTTCTGGCATCACACCCAAAGTGATTTGTGATACAGAAGTGTAGGGGACAGGAAGGAAGAAAGAGGGGCAGAGAAAATAAATGGTGGAATCTTCCTCCAGCTGTCAAGAGTCCCCTCTATCTACACTAAACCACCCCTTCCCTTCTAAATAGGATCAAAAGACCTTTTGTTATACAGCACCCTGGTGTGAGACTCTCACTTTGTGCATGGATGGGCCCATTGATTCCTGTTCCCAGGACGAGTTCCTGTGGAGTGGCTGTCTCTCTGTGGAAGGTGTTGCCTGAAACGAAGGGAGACAATCCCCAGGGTTTCAGTCTTGCTGGCAGAAGCTTGCCGGGGGGAATATACATAATCCTTTCTCAGCTGAGTTGGGCTCACAGAGCTGACACATGTGTGATACCAATTTGATGTGGCTTGGATAATTATGAGATGCTAGCCACCATACCTCAAACTCAGGTATGATTTATATTAAAGTTTAAAGTACCACCAGGATAGCATTCACATTGTTATGTTGTATTTTGGAACAGGGATATATATCTTAAATGCAACCGTTGTACTGCAGAGACTTGGCTGTCACTGCAGCTGTTAAATGTGCCTCTGTGGCATTTGCACCTGACCTGTGCCACTGCAAAGCAGGCACCGCAGATCAGGCTACTGATGCAGTAGGGCACAAGAATACACTATGATTTTGACATGAAGTTTATGAAAGGAGAATATGATTTAAAGATTAATTTAAAGATTACTCTTTCATAGATGGAATTATCAGCATTATTGTATTAATTAATAAAAATCAAAACATCCAGGGATTCAACACAGTTGCCAGATGGTAATTCCTCACACCACGTCCCCCCAGGCAAGTGCAGATAAGTCAAGCTTTAATCTGACACTATCATTTCCACTTCTGCTGTGTGCCAAATAAGTGTGTTATCCATTTGCTGAGCGTGAAAGCTTACAATTAGTTTTGCCATCCATTTCCCTTTTGCTTTGAACCCCTCTGACCAAGAGGTCTGTTGTGGGCCACAGGGGCAGATAGTGAAGTTAGCAGGAATGTATTCATCTCTCAGATATGCAGATTGGATGCCCAGCTGCATACGCATTAGATGCGGGCATAGACAGTCGGTTGTTACTGTTACGGGCAGAGACAAAGAAATGAAGTTGAGTGTGCCCAATCATTGTTGCAGCTCTGCTGCCATTATAGTTACTGCCTAAGCAAGCATTACTGAGCAGGGGGGATGACCAGAGTTCCTCTCTGCTTATCCCACTGCATGTGTATCTCAATCCAGCACTACTCTTACCATCGTTCCAGCTACCTAACTAATTGAATGTTGGTAAATGTTTCTAATTATGTATATAAATCAGATTCTGAGCAGCATCACAGATTTTGCTGACATGAAAGGCACCTGAGCACCAGATCCTAAGTGGTCCAAGCTGTCCAAATGGGAAATATATAGAAGTAGGGGGCCAAAACAATGCTCATGCAGGCCCATAGCATAACATGTATGTACCCTCTGGTCCCTGCATCCTCCATTCAACTATGTGAGATATGTTCCAAATGATTAAATCAGTTCAGATTGAAGTGGATGTCCATGACAACTCATTGTGTAATAAGGTCTCTTTAAGAATTGAAAGTACACTACATCCTGTCCCGCTCAATCTATTGGACTTGTCCCCAGTTTTCAACTCTACATCTGATAATCCTTAATCAGTTAGAGAGCGTCATAGCTTTGGAATACCCAAAACACATGCATGTGAACACGAGATGTCTTCACCACTCAAATAGAATAGAAAGCATAGTCCACTGAGGAGGCTGGACTTTAGACAACTTCTTAGCACAGTACTAAAAGAGACCACTATAAAATGTATACATTGAGGACATTAAGAGTAGCCAGGAAGTCTTTACCGGCACAGCAATCACCAGGGAGGAAAGTAACTTGATCCAAGAAACTCCATCTCACAGTAATATGGACCCATTCCAAGAGCAATACAGAAAAGTCAGGTGCAAATGAGAAAATGATGTGTTTAACTGTGGTAAAACTGACACACCGCACAGCTAATACCAAAGTGCAATCATCATATCTTTAAAACCAAGGCAATGAAAGTCATCAAATGGCCAAGCCCTTCAACTACAAAAGCCTCACAGGAAAAACAGTGCTATAAATGAAGTGGGCCTGGAGAGGAAATTGTGTGAGGCTGATTCTGAGAAGGAAGGGGTGTTCCAACAGATCAACCTAATGATGGAGTTAATGAGGGAAACTATCAGAGAGTTACAGGATTTCAGTAAATGCATCGCAAGTAGCAATGGTAAATCAGGTAGTAGCTCATCCCCTTCCTATGATAAACACACAACAAGCACTCAGAGACAAACAGGGATTTAAGAGAGCAAAATAATGAGCTTGCCCCAACTCCAATAATCTCCTCAAAACCATTTAAGAAAAGTGATCCATTAAATAGAATTTCCCCCATTACTTAGCATGAGGCCCAGTGGGTGAAGGAATTAGAAGTTCAAATATCAGCGGTAAGAAGTGATTGTGCCAATCTTATATCACTGAGTGAATCACCTCTAGTCAGCTTGTCTCTAAATAAGGAACTAAAACCATTCTCCTGTTCTAATGCGGAGCAAAACTTTGGGGCAGGTCAAGTACATTTCTATATTCTAGAACCGAGGCACATGCATGAATCATCTGACTTCACCAAGAGAGAGGAATGAGGATCTACATGAGAGAGAAGAACATGACAAAGCCAAGCCAGCATCCATAACACTGCTAGTTTGTATGGACGAAATCTAGATTCTACAACACCAACAAAGACCAGAAACTGTTTAGGCAAATATAAAGCACTTGAAGGTCAAATAATCTAATAAAGCTCAGGGATCAATATGCATCCTATCATTGGAATCAAAGGGCATAACAGAATGTCAACCTGTTTCTCCTCAAGCTGATTTAAATTAAGTGAAGTTATGTAATCTGCGTAAAGAAGTAAATATCAAGAAGGAATGTCAGGCGAGACAAGAGGACCATGATAATCCATAAAAGCTCCAGAGCCCAGAACATTTTAAAATTGTGACAATGTGGTCAATATGACCTATAAATGGCTAAGCACTCAATTTGGGTAAGACACAATTCTGTGGTCTGACTTCAGAGTTTTTGAAAGCATTAGACATAAAGAGCAAGCAGAGATGTGGAGTGCTATTCCGATAGGCTGGGGAGCATCACGTTTGATCCTGTTTATATGAAAGGTCAACCATTGTTAAACACCTTCTGCAGGATCATAATAATTCTCCCAAATTATCAGAATATAAAGGGGTCTTTTGTATCCTAAAATAGGCACAATTGTAAGAAATTACCAATCTGATGACACGAAAGTCACTGATAAAAATGAACACAGAAGCTGTTTGGTACAAATCCATCAATAATGGATAAACATGGGTTAAATATTTATTTTATTTTTATTTATGTATTCATTTATTGTGCATTTGACAGGCGCTAATACATCCAATAAATTGTTTTTCAAAGCATCCTCAGGGCAATGGGGAGGTAACATGGGAGTGAAAGGCAAACAATGAAGAAAGAGAGAGGCAGTCCTACTAGGCCTTGTGAGCATTCAGAGCATGCAAGTGCAGGAGAGAGAAGGGGTGAGGAGGGCGGGGGGTAAGTGCTAGGAATACCATGGAGGGAAGTGCCAGTGAGTATGTTTCAAGCAGCTGTTAAATTAAATACAACACATTCTACAGCCTAATACATAAAAAAAAATCAGCCATTTGCCATCCAAAGCCCTGAAACCTGCCATGCAGGTACTACTAAAAAAACAAAGTCACAAATTATCAATAGCACATGTCTAATCAATCCCCATCCAATCCAGTATTACTATTTTGCTGCCACCTTTGATTTATTTGAAAAAGATACACTTATTTCCAGGAACCAGTACCCATTCTCTGAATAGGTTTTGTAGACAGACATGATAACAATGATCCTGTAGGTCTCTGTTCCGATACGCTTATCGCTTGATGTGCTTTTCATACTGAAGTAAACTGCACTGAGAATAGGTGCGTGTGACTGGCTGACGTACCCCGGAGCAGACGTTGGCGGGAGGCAAGAGTTGGTGTGTTGCTGCATAATGGGACCTTTTGTGCTTTCTCCCCACCTTGCGCCTCACCTGGTGTGGTGCAGTTCATTTCAGTATATTGTGGTGCAAATATCTTGGAACCCATGCATCCTATGGTCTAGACCTCACGTTTTGTTCCTCGTGTCTTTCTACGACCACATTGATGTTTCACCGTTTTCAGACAACTGTCTCATGTGTGAAGGTGTCGAAATCCAGGGAAAGGGGTGGGTGTCAAATGGCATGTAGCCATAATGTCTGGAGGGTCGTATTATATATTTTTTTATTGGTCATTGGTATAGCACCTATACACAAGGAACAGTGTTTTAAAGTGCTTCAGTCAGGGGAAGGAACAAGGGTAAAATGCAATCAGACAACATTGTTACTAGGCCTTGAGTCATTCATGGGCAAGTGCTAAAGTGTTACAGAGGTACAGACATGTAACAGAGTGGGCATCAATACATAACAGACAGACAGACTGAATATAGAACAGAACTTCCGTACTAGGCCTGATGACATTTCAGATAGTGCAAGTACTGTGACATAGAGCGAGGAGACAGAGGAGGGGATGGGCAGATGAGACAAGCAGAGAGTGAAAGTGCTGTGACATAAAAAGATGAGGGGTAGCAGATGACAGGATAGAGATTTAATGGAGGGTAGTAGAGGAAGTAGGAGCATTCAAATTCAAATCAGTATGGGGGGTGCAGAGATGTAAAAACACCATGATTCGGAAGGTCCAGAACAAACACATGAGTTACAGGATGGGGGGTGCAGAGATGTAAAAACACCCAGCTATGCAAAATGTGGTGCAGATTGGTGAAACTATGTGGAATTGTATAAGGAAGAACGCTTTTCCACAAATCCTGTCACAAACAAACTTTTACTTTTATATTACACGGCCATGGTTTGGTTAAGTTGCTGTTTCCATAGGAAGAGCACTTTTTGGGCGGCTTATAACTTCTCTCCCCCTGGACGAATCCACACCACACTTTGCAAAAAGAAAGTATATGGCCTACTCTAAATTTTTTTGCAACGTTTCGTGAGGATTCGTCCAGCGGGGGAAAGTTATAGGGGGGGGTTCCAAAACTTTTTTTTTCCCATAGAAAATTAGGTCATAAAAAATGTGTGATATCTGTGTTCAGTCCGCGGACACACTTCCCTGTTCGCTCCGCGGACAGTGTCCTGATTGGCCAATCGGCTTGCGTGAGGTCTGCGGACATGCAACATGTTCGCTGATTGGACGGCCTGGAGCGTGAAGCGCGTCAGATTTTCAGTAGCGCCCGCCATCTTGGATTCACGGACGTCCGCGGACAGCGCAGTGAAACTTGGTTTAAAATTTGTATTTAGTAGAGTGTTTAAGAGTGTTTGGGGAGGGTGGGAGAGTATGAGATAGGTTAAATGTTGTGTTTTTTTATGTGGTAGACACTCTTGTTGTGTTCGAATTGTCTGCGGACAACACGGCTGTTCTGAAATGTTCTAAATAAACTAAATGGTGGGGTGTTCTGAGGACGCAATATGTGTCCGTGTTGTTCGCAATCAAGCTGAAACTGTTCTAAGAACACTTGCGGCGGTGTCCTGAAATGTTCGTAAATAAACAAAATGGGTGTGTTCTGAGGACACTGTCCATATTGTTCGTTGTCAAGTTTAAAGTGTTCTAAGAACACTTGCGGTGACCTGAAATGTTCGTAGGGGGTGTCCTGAAGACGCTGTCCGTATTGTTCTCTGGCAAGTTGAATGTGTTCTAAGAACACTTGTGGTGTCCTGAAAGTTCGTAGGGGGTGTCCTGAAGACGCTGACCATATTGTTCTCTGGCAAGTTGAATGTGTTCTAAGAACACTTGTGGTGTCCTGAAATGTTTGTAAATAAACAAAATGGGGGTGTCCCGAGGACGCTGTCCGTATTGTTCGATGGCAAGTTGAATGTGTTCTAAGAACACTTGCGGTGTCCTGAAATGTTCGTAGGGGGTTACCACTTCAACACAATGAGCTTGACAGACTGAATTGTTTAAATACTGAGTGTGAGGATGTCTTATTTATAGACAGTTATTTATTTACAAACTGGGCCGTAGATATTGTTTGCAGACTGGATGCAAACCAGACCATCTGAGGCCATGGTGAGTGCCCAAAAATACATGTTTGCAGAGTCTAATGACTTGTTATTGTGGCTCCTCATTTAGGAAACACCCATCACTCATTAGGATGTGCCTATTTTTAGAGCCCCCCTCGATTTCATATCTATTAGATTTTTTCATGTGCTACCATAGTGAAACAATTATACATTTTAAAGCTTTCTTCAAGATTGTGCTGTAAAATACACCATTTGAAATTGTTTTCAAAATGTTCCCGCAGGGTACTCTCCCTACGCCACTTAGGGCCTCCTCATTATTCAGGCGCCATCTTGAAGGGGCCCTGAGGGTAGCCTCGCGTAGTGGAAACAAGGCAAATCACCACACACAAATTGATACGCCAGACACAAGGTTGTATTCCCAAAAGCTAGGGTTAATTGCAAAGCAAATAGTCTCAGTTGGCCAACTCGGTCTCACGCCCCGCGACGTGTGTCTTCAGACCTCGAGGGACGCAAGAGAGCAAATAACGTACATCAGTTACATATATACAAAATGGACATCTTACAATCAGTCATGACATGTTTAACACTGCCCATTGTATAGTTTCTTTGAACTGGGTTTGATGATTGAAAATTACGACGAATATGACACCTTCAAACATCTATTTTAGCAACAATATGTAACATTGTGAGTCTAGAGACATATTACTTTGTTGAACAGAACACAGTGCTGTTCTTGCGAGCAAGCTGCGTACAGGGGAAGAGTGGCATTCCAGGCCTTGCTATCTCCTATTTGCTATTCGTGTCCTGGGGGCCAGCACGCTCTACTGGGCTTAGGAAAGGGGGGCCGTAAGGAAAGCATAATTCCAGCCCTTAACTGTTCCTTTCTAGCATTTCTACCATATTAACGAGACTAGCTGGCATCAGTGAAATGATTAAATGCCGTGTTGCTCTCCTCCAAGGCTATATGCGGGAGGGGATTGGGCATTCCTCTCTGTGGCTGCCCACGTTATGTTTCAACGAATAACTCCCGGCCTTGCTGCCTTGCTCGTTCGCGTTGAACAACAATGTAACAGTGAAGCAGAATAAGCAGAATAAGCAGAATAAGCTCTCGGCTAAGCAGTTTAGAACAAAAAGCAATGAGCAAACATTATAGAACAAAATGGCGATTCTTGCTACATTAAAATGGCCGCACACGGTTTAAATTTATGAGTCTGTATTTCTGACGTTTAGTACATGAGACGGTTGGTTTTTGGCCAACACGATACATTACCATTGATCGTGAGAGGTATCTATTTTTCTAGACTGACAAACCCTCCTTTTGGCCGATTGCCAAACGCCTCATCCATACATTGGATCCTCCTCTGATGATATATCTGAAGTATCTGAATTTGATTTTGAACCTGAATCTTGCATGCTACTACATGCGTCTTCATTTGCACCAATATTTATGGCCATGAATTCTTTTATTGTTTTCATTTCATGAGTATCTTTATTATCTTGGCCATATGTTTGTTTTTGGGTTACCATATGCATACACTCTTCACTTATCTCAGTGCAAACTAGGGGCAGACAGTGTATGCAACAACAGCAAGTCATAAATATTCTGAACACTACTACTAGTATTGCAATTAACTTCCATCCCCAAGCACGTAATATCTCCCAGAACCAGAACTCTGCCTCCCAGTTCCCATCCATGGTATGGAGTTCAGAGCTCAGGACGTGTAACTTTCTTATCGCTTCAAAAATCGTAGGGGAGGAGTAATTTAAGAATACGCAGCACGCTGATCCCACGATTTTGGAAACTCCCCCACGATCAACCAAGATTACATCAAGAGCCATTCTATTTTGTAGTGTCATTAACCAAATTCCTTTTCCATCCAACGTCATGTTGTATAGTATATCTGTTGTTATGTTTATTGTACTCTCTAATACTCTGGATAGTTGCCAAATGATTTTGCCAAGTCTTCTGTTCTCAAAGCATCTTCTGTGCTTCTTTGCTGCCTAGATCTGGATAACCTGGCTACCTCTGCCGTCTCTAAGAGGAACACTCCTGGGAACAGCAGACCCAAGTAACATGTGCGTCCCCAATTTCTGGGTAACCAAGGATATGCTTTTTCTCCGCATATAAAATAAACAGGATCACCTACATACACTGGTTCTACTTCTCTCTTGAGAACCGCTGCATTCATACATCCTGTGAACGTTCCTACTAAGTAGGAGCCTTTCTTCTTTAGGCAAAAAGGGACAGTTTGTGGGCTATAATTAACTGTATAGGAAGGGGGCATTCCATCTTTATTTCCTTCTGCTCTTACACGAAACGTGATTACTGATGTTTTGGATGGTACAGACAATCTATCTTGTCGTACAGGTTTAGGCGTAGGATTTGGATTATCATTCGTGCTTCATGAAATTTAGAACAACCTATGAGTCTCATAATTATTTCCTCAAATTTATTCATGTTTGTTTTGTCTAATTGATCCTTATCACTCTTATTCCATTTCCCATAAAATAATGCACTTAGCAATGCACTGAATGCAGAACTTAATGGTAATGGCTGCACATACCAACCTATTCCCTTTCCAGCATGTTGTGGTAAATGGGCGCATACCCAGCAATTATTTTTCTTTAGAATTGCATGTGTCATATTCATTATAAGCGGTGATGTATTATTCCCATTTCCTTCTCTGTGCCTCTCCTCCATTGTGGACAAGGTGTAAGTGATTACATGAACCGGGCTTTCAGTAGTGGAGATATTAATTACTGGCAGGAACATTTTTAATGGGTGTGTTGCTTCCACGTACCATAGTATCAATGCTGTCATTATTGGTGCTAACATACTCATGACACACATAATTATCGTCAGGATCAGCATACAGTTTTTACGACAATGAGCTTTCTCTAATTTCTCAGTCTTTATACCTAATTTGTTGTCAGCAGCGGTGCAGGAGGAGGCTAAAGCTGGTTCTGGCATCCTCTCTCTCACAGTCCTTCTTCTTCCGCAGTGGTCGTCGTGAATATCTCTCCTTGTGGCACTCGTCCGAATAACAATGTGTTCGATAAATGTCAACAGTTTATCAATTGCATTTGTACCATGTGCGCCCAGCTTGTTCGCTCGGGCTCAGGACACATAGATTTTTATGTTCGCACTGAGGAGCCGCGAGTCTTGAGCTGCCCGATTTGCACAACTCTCACGCTTCTCTCCTCTAGATCTCCAGTTCCCTCTCCATCCGTGATGGGAACCAGAGGCAAGGATGAAAAGATCAATTAAATGCAGGTTCGATCACTCCTTCTTTCAAAGTCATAGATTGTACCGTCTAGCTCCTGGTACAGTGTGGTCAATAAACAGTGTTGGTGCACTCCCAGACTCAAACTCAGAGTCCTGTGGCGCAATGACAAGTGGCTGTGGGCGCCACAGCAATGATGGAGATTTCGTTTCAGGCTGTGGCACAATGGCAGATGCTGGTTGGCGCCAACATGGTCCACGCTTTGTGTCGGCCAGCGGTGATGCAGATTCTGATGGCCAACGTTGGGGCAATCTTTGCCTTTCCTCCTTTATAGCAATCTTTTCCAGGCTTTGCTTCAAGCTTCACTTCAGGATTAGGCAAATCCTGTAGTAGGTGACTGGCAACAGTTTCTTTCGTTCTGGAGCTGCTGTTTCTTTCTGGTTGTCTCGATCAGGCAAGTCTTTCAGCGGCAGTGGGATTTTTTCTGGCGTGCGTGGCATGAATCCACGCCTCCCTCTCATCCACACAGATCACCGTTTGTGTTGCCAGAAGTACTTGATAGGGGCCACGCCATCTGGGTGCTAACGATGTTTTTAAGTAGCACCCAGTCTCCTGGCTCCAGTGCATGCCCCGGACCAGTATACCTCACGGGTAAAGCCTCCTGCACCTGCTGATGAATCAAACGCAGTTTTTGCATTAAAAGTCCACACTAAGTACTAAGCACAGGATGCTCGACTTCTCAAAGCTGCTTAGGCTGAGTTGCGCACCAAACATTCGCCGGCCTCCCCATGACAATTTCATACAGCGAGAGCCCAGTCCTTGCCTGTACTGACGTGCGCATACACAATAGCGCTAATGGTAATGCATCCACCCAACTCAACTTACTTCCCGCACATATATCACTAATCTTAGATTTTAAGATTCCGTTGTGAAGTTCAATAAGACCAGCTGACATTGGATGTCTGGAACAATGGAATCGCTTATCGATCTGGAGACCTGCGCAAATCTGTAATATCACTACACCCACAAAGTGTGGACCTTTATCTGACCATATGACCCGGGGCAGGCCAAAATGGGAAAAGTATTCCTTTAACATTACTTTTGCCGTGCTCATTGCTGTGCAGTCTTTTAAAGGATATGCTTCCACCCATTTGCTAAATGCACATATCACCACTAGGATATATTTCAAGTTTTGGCATCACTCCATCTCTATGAAATCAAAATGGATTACCTCAAAAGGCATAGAGGGGGGCCCAAAACTGCCTGTTGGAGTCACTGTTCTCTTCCCTACATTGTGTTGTAAACACGTAATGCAGTTCTGAACCAACCGTTCTGCATTCTTCTTTATGTTTACATTCTCCCATACCGTGGCTAGGTGCTGGATTATTTTTTGGCACAAATATGAGTAGGGCTGTGGGCCATTGTGACCATTACAATCACATAGGAATATGGTAACATCCAGTTTTTAGTTCCCTTGTCCACCCAACAACCCTCTAAATCGAATTCAGCAGAGCCCTCCGCCCATCCTTGTATCTAATCAGCAGTAGCTTTGGCCTGTATTTCTTTGAAAGTGGAAATCCCATCTTCTATCATACAGGGCACTTCCTCAAACTGTACTGTCATCATTTTGGTATTTAAATCAGTGGCAGTTTGTTTTGCAATCCTTTCTGCAAATGTGTTTCCCTCTCCCACTTTACATGTTACTTTTTTATGCGCCTCGCATTTCACTATTGCTAGGAGCTTTGGAAGCGTGAGTGCAGACAGTAATCATACAATCAAAGGGCCATGTTGAATTCTGGCCCCATGTGATTTCATGAAACCCCTCTCAGCCCACAGTCGGCCAAAGTTATGAACTACGCCAATTGCGTACTGGCTGTCAGTATATATATTCACGCTCAGATTCTCAGAAATCTCACAGGCTCTGGTCAAGGCCATTATCTCTGCGGCTTTTGCCGAGTTGTAGGGGATTCTTTTGCTTTCTACAATACTTTCTAGGGTGGTGAAGCATAGGCGGAAGTTGATGTGCCATCAGGTAATTTAAAACAGGAGCCATCACAAAATAACTCTCCATCTGGTTCTTTCTGTGGGGTGTCACTTAAATCAATTTTCCCCTTCGTTTCTTCCTCAGTAACCATTAAACAATCATGGGGAGGTGATTCATTGTCATTAAGTTCTTCCGTGGGTAGTGGCATTAATTCTGCAGGATTCAAAGCGCTACACATCATAATTTGAATGTGGGGCGCGAATAGGGTAATTTCATATCTAGTCAATCTAGCAGAGGTGAGGTGTTGCGTCTGTGTTCTGTTTAATAGAACATCTATGGCATGTGGCACCATCAAAATCAAGGTGTACCCCAATACCATCCCTTCCATTTGTTTCACTGATGCAGCAGCCGCTGCAACAGCTCGCAAACATCGTGCAAATGCGCGCGCTACAGGGTCCAGCGTGGAAGAAAAGTAGCCGCACGGCCTATTTCTTCCACCTTGTTCCTGTGTCAAAACAGCCAATGCACATCCTTCACTTTCACATACAAACAGTCTAAAAATGTTCTCATAATTTGGTGTGTCCAAAACTGGAGCAGAACATAATGCAGTTTGTAACGACTCAAATGCTCTCTGACATTCTTCATTCCACTGCAAAGACATCACAACATCCTTTTTCGTCAATGCCACCATTGGCTTCACAATTAACGCACATTTTCCAATCCACTGCCGGCAATACGCCATGCCTATTATGACTCTGGCTCCTTTCTGTGTTTTTGGAATAGGCATACAAGAAATACTCTCTATGCGCTCTGGCGTTAGTCTTCTCCCTTCTTTCAAAAGTAGGTAACCCAAATAAGCCACCTCCTTTCGATTATACTGAAACTTCTTCAAGCTTGCTTTATGGCCATGTGCTGCTAGGTGTGACAACAATAAAACAGGGCTCTTTTTACAAATCTCCTCTGTATCTGCCGCTATTAGCAAATCGTCTATGTATTGTAAAAGCACACAACCTGCTGGCAGCTCTAGCATATATAGTTGTTCCTTCAATGCCCTGCTGTAAGTACTCTGACTTTCCGTGTACCCTTGTGGAATGCGTGTGAATGTGAATGACCATCCTCCTAATGTGAATGCGAACAAATATCTATTGTCCTTGTCCACTGGAATGCTAAAGAAAGCATTCTTTAAGTCAATCACGCTAAAGTATTCTGCCGAAGCAGGAATCATGGTCAAAATTGTGGTAACATCTGGAACTAACGGGAATTGTGGATCTACTACTTTGTTTAATGCAAGCAAATCAATTATAAAACGGTACCGTACCTCATTACCCCCTTTCTTATACACTGGAAGAATGGGGCTGTTGCATGCGCTGCCTGTAATCTCGTCAATCACTCCCAATTTCACCAAATCAGAAACAATACTTTTCAATCCTTTCTCTCCTTCTGCTGAAATGTTATACTGTGGGATGCGCGGTAACGTTACTCCTTCTTTTAAAACAATTTTCGCTGGCTCTTCAAGCATCCCACATCATTGTCATTCTCTGCCCAAATACAAGTTGGCACCTCACTCAATTCCCCTGTTAAAGGTTTAGTCACAAATTCAGATGTTGGCATGTTCTGAGGGGAAATGGTCAAGAATACCCAATCTGGTGTACAGTGGATAACTGCGCTTAGTTTTTTCAATAAATTTAATCCCAGGAGATTTTCCCCACAATTCTCTGTTAAAAGAAATGGACAATGTTCAGTAAAAGGCCCTATTGTCACTGCTTCTAGTGCTCTCTTATATATTGCCATTATTTCGGGGGGGCTGGCCTTTTCGTCTTTTATATCTTTATCTATTAGATACTCTGCCATCGCCTGCAATGCTTTTCTTTTCATAGGCAGGGAATATTCATCGAATATCTCATGTATTTCCATTGCGGGAGTACTAGGATCTGACATCCATTTTAACCCCTCTCGTATACATACTTTTAGTTTATCGCCTATCTGTATTGACGATGATAAATGTTGCCAATGTATGTATGGCTCTGCCGCTTCCTTCCTATCTCTCCTAATATCCTTACTCCTATACCCAGGTGTGGTAAAGATTTCAGCATATTCATTATCAAGTTCATTTTTAAGCTCAAAAAGTCCATATACATGTTCCCTTATTTCTTAATCTCTTTCTCTACAACGTGCTAATGCATTTAAATCCAACAATCGCTGCGGCGGTAATTTCCCAATTAACTGTTTCCATCTTCCCACTAAATATTCACCCATGCATTCCAACACTACCTGTCTTTCATTGCTTCTTCGGAAGTCATACATCGAATCCAATGCTGCCATCCCATCGTTCCCGTCTATGTACATCTCTGCCTGTTGTTGCAACTCCCATTTCTTCTCCTTGCTAATTGTACTACGGGTCACTCTTGTGTATCCACTTTGTCCGGTCCCATCTCTCACCTCCGTAGCTTTAAGTTCAACCACGGGAGGGACGGACGGGACTGTGTCTGTTTCTAGGGTGGGAGGTGCAGATGGGACAACAGGAACGGGAAGTGACTGTTGCGGTCCTGCCTGGCTAATAGGAGGTGCTAAGTGTGCGGTCTGGGGCTGTGCTAGGATTTGAACAGTTGGGAGGGGCTGGGCAACAGGAGGGGCCTGAACGATGGTTATTGACGCGCTCGTTTTACTTTCTAGTCTTGGACCCCACTTCGTATTGGTCAACATTTTCTCTATTAATTCATCTGCTATATGCAATTCTCGTTGTGGGTATATTTTATCAATATTCAATTGATCGCGTCTATTTGCCTTCCTCAAACTATTACTCCACTCCTCCTCCTCCTTTTTCCTCAGCTTTCTCCGCTTTTGACTTATGCCTGCGCGCATGTTTCTCTCTACTTCTAGATAGGGGCATTGCTTCCCTTCTCCAGTCCCTAAGGATATTAAGTGCTGCAGGCCTTATTTTCTTTCTTATCAACACCTTTTCCAAGTTATCTATTCTCTCCATTTCAAAACTCCCATTAACTGGCCACAGAAGGTCTTCTTGTTTTCTGGTTTGCTTATGCCAAATCTCACAGAACATTATCGCACCCACACCATACTTCACATACATCTCATACGCCGGCGTTCCCCCAGGTGGTGCAAATGACAAGGGGGGTCCTGGGAGACTCTCTGCCAGACATGAGTCCTGGTTTACAAGAGACTTACCCAGAGTCTTTAGCTCACTATCTTTCACAGAGGAGAAATATCCTAAACACATCAGTCTTTGTCCTGCCCTCGGGCAGTCCAGCACCGAAATGCTAGGCAATTCTCCTCTGAACAAGAGTACCAACAGCAACCCCAGACACGAGTTTCGGTCTGGTTGAACCTCATCAGTAGGGTGTAGCTGTGCCTCTCTAAGAATAGTGAGCAAGGGGTCCACGTCTGGATTCCCTTAGTAACTTAGGATGAAACTCAAAGTTACTTGAAATATGCAAATGGCAAACGGGGTCCTGGGAGACTCTCTGCCAGACATGAGTCCTGGTTTACAAGAGCCTTACCCAGAGTCTTTAGCTCACTATCTTTCACAGAGGAGAAATATCCTAAACACATCAGTCTTTGTCCTGCCCTCGGGCAGTCCAGCACCGAAATGCTAGGCAATTCTCCTCTGAACAAGAGTAACAGCAGCAACCCCAGACACGTGTTTCGGTCTGGTTGAACCTCATCAGTAGGGTGTAGCTGTTCCTCTCTAAGAATAGTGAGCAAAGAGTCCACGTCTGGATTCCCCTAGTAACTTAGGGTGAAACCCAAAGTTACTTGAAATATGCAAATGACAATAAGCCACCTCCTTTTAATTATACTGAAACTTCTTCAAGCTTGCTTTATGGCCATGTGCTGCTAGGTGTGACAACAATAAGAGAGAGAGTCCTGGGAGACTCTCTGCCAGACATGAGTCCTGGTTTACAAGAGCCTTACCCAGAGTCTTTATCTCACTATCTTTCACAGAGGAGAAATATCCTAAACACATCAGTCTTTGCCTGCCCTCGGGCAGTCCAGTACCGAAATGCTAGGCAATTCTCCTCTGAACAAGAGTACCAACAGCAACCCCAGACACGTGTTTCGTTCTGGTTGAACCTCATCAGTAGGGTGTAGCTGTGCCTCTCCAAGAATAGTGAGCAAGGGGTCCACGTCTGGATTCCCCTAGTAACTTAGGATGAAACCCAAAGTTACTTGAAATAAGCAAATGACAAGGGGGGCCTGGGAGACTCTCTGCCAGACATGAGTCCTGGTTTACAAGAGCCTTACCCAGAGTCTTTAGCTCACTATCTTTCACAGAGGAGAAATATCCTAAACACATCAGTCTTTGTCCTGGCCTCGGGCAGTCCAGCACCGAAATGCTAGGCAATTCTCCTCTGAACAAGAGTACCAACAGCAACCCCAGACACGTGTTTCGTCTGGTTGAACCTCATCAGTAGGGTGTAGCTGTACCTCTCTAAAAATAGTGAGCAAAGGGTCCACGTCTGGATTCCCCTAGTAACTTAGGGTGAAACCCAAAGTTACTTGAAATATGCAAATGACAAGGGGGGTCCTGGGAGACTCTCTGCCAGACATGAGTCCTGGTTTACAAGAGCCTTAACCAGAGTCTTTAGCTCACTATCTTTCACAGAGGAGAAATATCCTAAACACATCAGTCTTTGTCCTGCCCTCGGGCAGTCCAGCACCAAAATGCTAGGCAATTCTCCTCTGAACAAGAGTACCAACAGCAACCCCAGACACGTGTTTCGTCTGCTTGAACCTCATCAGCAGGGTGTAGCTGTGCCTCTCTAAGAATAGTGAGCGAGGGGTCCACGTCTGGATTCCCCTAGTAACTTAGGATGAAACCCAAAGTTACTTGAAATATGCAAATGGCAAGGGGGGTCCTGGGAGACTCTCTGCCAGACATGAGTCCTGGTTTACAAGAGCCTTACCCAGAGTCTTTAGCTCACTATCTTTCACAGAGGAGAAATATCCTAAACACATCAGTCTTTGTCCTGCCCTCGGGCAGTCCAGCACCGAAATGCTAGGCAATTCTCCTCTGAACAAGAGTACCAACAGCAACCCCAGACACGTGTTTCGTCTGGTTGAACCTCATCAGTAGGGTGTAGCTGTACCTCTCTAAGAATAGAGAGAAAAGGGTCCATGTCTGGATTCCCCTAGTAACTTAGGGTGAAACCCAAAGTTACTTGAAATATGCAAATGACAAGGGGGGTTCTGGGAGACTCTCTGCCAGACATGAGTCCTGGTTTACAAGAGCCTTAACCAGAGTCTTTAGCTCATTATCTTTCACAGAGGAGAAATATCCTAAACACATCAGTCTTTGTCCTGCCCTCGGGCAGTCCAGCACCGAAATGCTAGGCAATTCTCCTCTGAACAAGAGTACCAACAGCAACCCCAGACACATGTTTCGGTCTGTTTGAACCTCATCAGTAGGGTGTAGCTCTGCCTCTCTAAGAATAGTGAGCAAGGGGTCCACGTCTGGATTCCCCTAGTAACTTAGAGTGAAACCCAAAGTTACTTCAAATATGCAAATGACAAGGGGGGTCGTGGGAGACTCTCTGCCAGACATGAGTCCTGGTTTACAAGAGCCTTACCCCGAGTCTTTAGCTCACTATCTTTCACAGAGGAGAAATATCCTAAACACATCAGTCTTTGTCCTGCCCTCGGGCAGTCCAGCACCGAAATGCTAGGCAATTCTAATCTGAACAAGAGTACCAACAGCAACCCCAGACACGTGTTTCGGTCTGGTTGAACCTCATCAGTAGGGTGTAGCTGTGCCTCTCTAAGAATAGTGAGCAAGGGGTCCACGTCTGGATTCCCTTAGTAACTTAGGATGAAACTCAAAGTTACTTGAAATATGCAAATGGCAAGGGTGGTCCTGGGAGACTCTCTGCCAGACATGAGTCCTGGTTTACAAGAGCCTTACCCAGAGTCTTTAGCTCACTATCTTTCACAGAGGAGAAATATCCTAAACACATCAGTCTTTGTCCTGCCCTCGGGCAGTCCAGCACCGAAATGCTAGGCAATTCTCCTCTGAACAAGAGTAACAACAGCAACCCCAGACACGTGTTTCGGTCTGGTTGAACCTCATCAGTAGGGTGTAGCTGTTCCTCTCTAAGAATAGTGAGCAAAGAGTCCACATCTGGATTCCCCTAGTAACTTAGGGTGAAACCCAAAGTTACTTGAAATATGCAAATGACAATAAGCCACCTCCTTTTAATTATACTGAAACTTCTTCAAGCTTGCTTTATGGCCATGTGCTGCTAGGTGTGACAACAATAAGAGAGAGAGTCCTGGAAGACTCTCTGCCAGACATGAGTCCTGGTTTACAAGAGCCTTACCCAGAGTCTTTAGCTCACTATCTTTCACAGAGGAGAAATATCCTAAACACATCAGTCTTTGTCCTGCCCTCGGGCAGTCCAGCACCGAAATGCTATGCAATTCTCCTCTGAACAAGAGTACCAACAGCAACCCCAGACACGTGTTTCGGTCTGTTTGAACCTCATCAGCAGGGTGTAGCTGTGCCTCTCTAAGAATAGTGAGCAAGGGGTCCACGTCTGGATTCCCCTAGTAACTTAGGATGAAACCCAAAGTTACTTGAAATATGCAAATGGCAAGGGGGGTCCTGGGAGACTCTCTGCCAGACATGAGTCCTGGTTTACAAGAGCCTTACCCAGAGTCTTTAGCTCACTATCTTTCACAGAGGAGAAATATCCTAAACACATCAGTCTTTGTCCTGCCCTCGGGCAGTCCAGCACCGAAATGCTAGGCAATTCTCCTCTGAACAAGAGTACCAACAGCAACCCCAGACACGTGTTTCGTCTGGTTGAACCTCATCAGTAGGGTGTAGCTGTACCTCTCTAAGAATAGTGAGAAAAGGGTCCATGTCTGGATTCCCCTAGTAACTTAGGGTGAAACCCAAAGTTACTTCAAATATGCAAATGACAAGGGGGGTCGTGGGAGACTCTCTGCCAGACATGAGTCCTGGTTTACAAGAGCCTTACCCCGAGTCTTTAGCTCACTATCTTTCACAGAGGAGAAATATCCTAAACACATCAGTCTTTGTCCTGCCCTCGGGCAGTCCAGCACCGAAATGCTAGGCAATTCTAATCTAAACAAGAGTACCAACAGCAACCCCAGACACGTGTTTCGGTCTGGTTGAACCTCATCAGTAGGGTGTAGCTGTGCCTCTCTAAGAATAGTGAGCAAGGGGTCCACGTCTGGATTCCCTTAGTAACTTATGATGAAACTCAAAGTTACTTGAAATATGCAAATGGCAAGGGTGGTCCTGGGAGACTCTCTGCCAGACATGAGTCCTGGTTTACAAGAGCCTTACCCAGAGTCTTTAGCTAACTATCTTTCACAGAGGAGAAATATCCTAAACACATCAGTCTTTGTCCTGCCCTCGGGCAGTCCAGCACCGAAATGCTAGGCAATTCTCCTCTGAACAAGAGTAACAACAGCAACCCCAGACACGTGTTTCGGTCTGGTTGAACCTCATCAGTACGGTGTAGCTGTTCCTCTCTAAGAATAGTGAGCAAAGAGTCCACGTCTGGATTCCCCTAGTAACTTAGTGTGAAACCCAAAGTTACTTGAAATATGCAAATGACAATAAGCCACCTCCTTTTAATTATACTGAAACTTCTTCAAGCTTGCTTTATGGCCATGTCTTGCTAGGTGTGACAACAATAAGAGAGAGAGTCCTGGGAGACTCTCTGCCAGACATGAGTCCTGGTTTACAAGAGCCTTACCCAGAGTCTTTATCTCACTATCTTTCACAGAGGAGAAATATCCTAAACACATCAGTCTTTGTCCTGCCCTCGGGCAGTCCAGCACCGAAATGCTAGGCAATTCTCCTCTGAACAAGAGTACCAATAGCAACCCCAGACACGTGTATCGTTCTGGTTGAACCTCATCAGTAGGGTGTAGCTGTGCCTCTCTAAGAATGGTGAGCAAGGGGTCCACGTCTGGATTCCCCTAGTAATTTAGGATGAAACCCAAAGTTACTTGAAATAAGCAAATGACAAGGGGGGTCCTGGGAGACTCTCTGCCAGACATGAGTCCTGGTTTACAAGAGCCTTACCCAGAGTCTTTAGCTCACTATCTTTCACAGAGGAGAAATATCCTAAACACATCAGTCTTTGTCCAGGCCTCGGGTAATCCAGCACCGAAATGCTAGGCAATTCTCCTCTGAACAAGAGTACCAACAGCAACCCCAGACACGTGTTTCGGTCTGGTTGAACCTCATCAGTAGGGTGTAGCTGTTCCTCTCTAAGAATAGTGAGCAAAGAGTCCATGTCTGGATTCCCCTAGTAATTTAGGATGAAAACCAAAGTTACTTGAAATATGCAAATGACAAGGGGGGTCCTGGGAGACTCTCTGCCAGACATGAGTCCTGGTTTACAAGAGCCTTAACCAGAGTCTTTAGCTCACTATCTTTCACAGAGGAGAAATATCCTAAACACATCAGTCTTTGTCCTGCCCTCGGGCAGTCCAGCACCGAAATGCTAGGCAATTCTCCTCTGAACAAGAGTACCAACAGCAACCCCAGACACGTGTTTCGGTCTGTTTGAACCTCATCAGTAGGGTGTAGCTGTGCCTCTCTAAGAATAGTGAGCAAGGGGTCCACGTCTGGATTCCCCTAGTAACTTAGAGTGAAACCCAAAGTTACTTCAAATATGCAAATGACAAGGGGGGTTGTGGGAGACTCTCTGCCAGACATGAGTCCTGGTTTACAAGAGCCTTACCCCGAGTCTTTAGCTCACTACCTTTCACAGAGGAGAAATATCCTAAACACATCAGTCTTTGTCCTGCCCTCGGGCAGTCCAGCACCGAAATGCTAGGCAATTCTAATCTGAACAAGAGTACCAACAGCAACCCCAGACACGTGTTTCGGTCTGGTTGAACCTAATCAGTAGGGTGTAGCTGTGCCTCTCTAAGAATAGTGAGCAAGGGGTCCACGTCTGGATTCCCTTAGTAACTTAGGATGAAACTCAAAGTTACTTGAAATATGCAAATGGCAAGGGTGGTCCTGGGAGACTCTCTGCCAGACATGAGTCCTGGTTTACAAGAGCCTTACCCAGAGTCTTTAGCTCACTATCTTTCACAGAGGAGAAATATCCTAAACACATCAGTCTTTGTCCTGCCCTCGGGCAGTCCAGCACCGAAATGCTAGGCAATTCTCCTCTGAACAAGAGTAACAACAGCAACCCCAGACACGTGTTTCGGTCTGGTTGAACCTCATCAGTAGGGTGTAGCTGTTCCTCTCTAAGAATAGTGAGCAAAGAGTCCACGTCTGGATTCCCCTAGTAACTTAGGGTGAAACCCAAAGTTACTTGAAATATGCAAATGACAATAAGCCACCTCCTTTTAATTATACTGAAACTTCTTCAAGCTTGCTTTATGGCCATGTGCTGCTAGGTGTGACAACAATAAGAGAGAGAGTCCTGGGAGACCCTCTGCCAGACATGAGTCCTGGTTTACAAGAGCCTTACAAAGAGCCTTTATCTCACTATCTTTCACAGAGGAGAAATATCCTAAACACATCAGTCTTTGTCCTGCCCTCGGGCAGTCCAGCACCGAAATGCTAGGCAATTCTCCTCTGAACAAGAGTACCAACAGCAACCCCAGACACGTGTTTCGTTCTGGTTGAACCTCATCAGTAGGGTGTAGCTGTGCCTCTCTAAGAATAGTGAGCAAGGGGTCCACGTCTGGATTCCCCTAGTAACTTAGGATGAAACCCAAAGTTACTTGAAATAAGCAAATGACAAGGGGGGTCCTGGGAGACTCTCTGCCAGACATGAGTCCTGGTTTACAAGAGCCTTACCCAGAGTCTTTAGCTCACTATCTTTCACAGAGGAGAAATATCCTAAACACATCAGTCTTTGTCCTGGCCTCGGGCAGTCCAGCACCGAAATGCTAGGCAATTCTCCTTTGAACAAGAGTACCAACAGCAACCCCAGACACGTGTTTCGTCTGGTTGAACCTCATTAGTAGGGTGTAGCTGTTCCTCTCTAAAAATAGTGAGCAAAGGGTCCACGTCTGGATTCCCCTAGTAACTTAGGGTGAAACCCAAAGTTACTTGAAATATGCAAATGACAAGGGGGATCCTGGGAGACTCTCTGCCAGACATGAGTCCTGGTTTACAAGAGCCTTAACCAGAGTCTTTAGCTCACTATCTTTCACAGAGGAGAAATGTCCTAAACACGTCAGTCTTTGTCCTGCCCTCGGGCAGTCCAGCACCAAAATGCTAGGCAATTCTCCTCTGAACAAGAGTACCAACAGCAACCCCAGACACGTGTTTCGGTCTGTTTGAACCTCATCAGTAGGGTGTAGCTGTGCCTCTCTAAAAATAGTGAGCAAGGGGTCCAAGTCTGGATTCCCCTAGTAACTTAGAGTGAAACCCAAAGTTACTTCAAATATGCAAATGACAATGGGGGTCGTGGGAGACTCTCTGCCAGACATGAGTCCTGGTTTACAAGAGCCTTACCCAGAGTCTTTAGCTCACTATCTTTCACAGAGGAGAAATATCCTAAACACATCAGTCTTTGTCCTGCCCTCGGGCAGTCCAGCACGGAAATGCTAGGCAATTCTCCTCTGAACAAGAGTACCAACAGCAACCCCAGACACGTGTTTCGGTCTGATTGAACCTCAACAGTAGGGTGTAGCTGTACCTCTCTAAGAATAGTGAGCAAGGGGTCCACGTCTGGATTCCCCTAGTAACTTAGGATGTAACCCAAAGTTACTTGAAATATGCAAATGACAAGGGGGGTCCTGGGAGACTCTCTGCCAGACATGAGTCCTGGTTTACAAGAGCCTTACCCAGCGTCTTTAGCTCACTATCTTTCACAGAGGAGAAATATCCTAAACACATCAGTCTTTGTCCTGCCCTCGGGCAGTCCAGCACCGAAATGCTAGGAAATTCTCCTCTGAACAAGAGTACCAACAGCAACCCGAGACACGTGTTTCGTCTGGTTGAACCTCATCAGTAGGGTGTAGCTGTACCTCTCTAAGAATAGTGAGCAAAGGGTCCACGTCTGGATTCCCCTAGTAACTTAGGGTGAAACCCAAAGTTACTTGAAATATGCAAATGACAAGGGGGGTCCTGGGAGACTCTCTGCCAGACATGAGTCCTGGTTTACAAGAGCCTTAACCAGAGTCTTTAGCTCACTATCTTTCACAGAGGAGAAATATCCTAAACACATCAGTCTTTGTCCTGCCCTCGGGCAGTCCAGCACCGAAATGCTAGGCAATTCTCCTCTGAACAAGAGTACCAACAGCAACCCCAGACACGTGTTTCGGTCTGTTTGAACCTCATCAGTAGGGTGTAGCTGTGCCTCTCTAAGAATAGTGAGCAAGGGGTCCACGTCTGGATTCCCCTAGTAACTTAGAGTGAAACCCAAAGTTACTTCAAATATGCAAATGACAAGGGGGGTCGTGGGAGACTCTCTACCAGACATGAGTCCTGGTTTACAAGAGCCTTACCCCGAGTCGTTAGCTCACTATCTTTCACAGAGGAGAAATATCCTAAACACATCAGTCTTTGTCCTGCCCTCGGGCAGTCCAGCACCGAAATGCTAGGCAATTCTAATCTGAACAAGAGTACCAACAGCAACCCCAGACACGTGTTTCGGTCTGGTTGAACCTCATCAGTAGGGTGTAGCTGTGCCTCTCTAAGAATAGTGAGCAAGGGGTCCACGTCTGGATTCCCCTAGTAACTTAGGATGAAATTCAAAGTTACTTGAAATATGCAAATGGCAAGGGGAGTCCTGGGAGACTCTCTGCCAGACATGAGTCCTGGTTAACAAGAGCCTTACCCAGAGTCTTTAGCTCACTATCTTTCACAGAGGAGAAATATCCTAAACACATCAGTCTTTGTCCTGCCCTCGGGCAGTCCAGCACCGAAATGCTAGGCAATTCTCCTCTGAACAAGAGTAACAACAGCAACCCCAGACACGTGTTTCGGTCTGGTTGAACCTCATCAGTAGGGTGTAGCTGTTCCTCTCTAAGAATAGTGAGCAAAGAGTCCACATCTGGATTCCCCTAGTAACTTAGGGTGAAACCCAAAGTTACTTGAAATATGCAAATGACAATAAGCCACCTCCTTTTAATTATACTGAAACTTCTTCAAGCTTGCTTTATGGCCATGTGCTGCTAGGTGTGACAACAATAAGAGAGAGAGTCCTGGAAGACTCTCTGCCAGACATGAGTCCTGGTTTACAAGAGCCTTACCCAGAGTCTTTAGCTCACTATCTTTCACAGAGGAGAAATATCCTAAACACATCAGTCTTTGTCCTGCCCTCGGGCAGTCCAGCACTGAAATGCTAGGCAATTCTCCTCTGAACAAGAGTAACAACAGCAACCCCAGACACGTGTTTCGGTCTGGTTGAACCTCATCAGTAGGGTGTAGCTGTTCCTCTCTAAGAATAGTGAGCAAAGAGTCCATGTCTGGATTCCCCTAGTAATTTAGGATGAAAACCAAAGTTACTTGAAATATGCAAATGGCAAGGGGGGTCCTGGGAGACTCTCTGCCAGACATGAGTCCTGGTTAACAAGAGCCTTACCCAGAGTCTTTAGCTCACTATCTTTCACAGAGGAGAAATATCCTAAACACATCAGTCTTTGTCCTGCCCTCGGGCAGTCCAGCACCGAAATGCTAGGCAATTCTCCTCTGAACAAGAGTAACAACAGCAACCCCAGACACGTGTTTCGGTCTGGTTGAACCTCATCAGTAGGGTGTAGCTGTTCCTCTCTAAGAATAGTGAGCAAAGAGTCCACATCTGGATTCCCCTAGTAACTTAGGGTGAAACCCAAAGTTACTTGAAATATGCAAATGACAATAAGCCACCTCCTTTTAATTATACTGAAACTTCTTCAAGCTTGCTTTATGGCCATGTGCTGCTAGGTGTGACAACAATAAGAGAGAGAGTCCTGGAAGACTCTCTGCCAGACATGAGTCCTGGTTTACAAGAGCCTTACCCAGAGTCTTTAGCTCACTATCTTTCACAGAGGAGAAATATCCTAAACACATCAGTCTTTGTCCTGCCCTCGGGCAGTCCAGCACTGAAATGCTAGGCAATTCTCCTCTGAACAAGAGTAACAACAGCAACCCCAGACACGTGTTTCGGTCTGGTTGAAACTCATCAGTAGGGTGTAGCTGTTCCTCTCTAAGAATAGCGAGCAAAGAGTCCATGTCTGGATTCCCCTAGTAATTTAGGATGAAAACCAAAGTTACTTGAAATATGCAAATGACAAGGGAGGTCCTGGGAGACTCTCTGCCAGACATGAGTCCTGGTTTACAAGAGCCTTAACCAGAGTCTTTAGCTCACTATCTTTCACAGAGGAGAAATATCCTAAACACATCAGTCTTTGTCCTGCCCACGGGCAGTCCAGCACCCAAATGCTAGGCAATTCTCCTCTGAACAAGAGTACCAACAGCAACCCCAGACACGTGTTTCGGTCTGTTTGAACCTCATCAGTAGGGTATAGCTGTGCCTCTCTAAGAATAGTGAGCAAGGGGTCCACGTCTGGATTCCCCTAGTAACTTAGGGTGAAACCCAAAGTTACTTGAAATATGCAAATGACAAGGGGGGGTCCTGGGAGACTCTCTGCCAGACATGAGTCCTGGTTTACAAGAGCCTTAACCAGAGTCTTTAGCTCACTATCTTTCAGAGAGGAGAAATATCCTAAACACATCAATCTTTATCCTGCCCTCGGGCAGTCCAGCACCGAAATGCTAGGCAATTATCCTCTGAACAAGAGTACCAACAGCAACCCCAGACATGTGTTTCGGTCTGGTTGAACCTCATCAGTAGGATGTAGCTGTGCCGCTCTAAGAATAGTGAGCAAGGGGTCCACGTCTGGATTCCCCTATTAACCTAGGGTGAAACCCAAAGTTACTTGAAATATGCAAATGACAAGGGGGGTCCTGGGAGACTCTCTGCCAGACATGAGTCCTGGTTTACAAGAGCCTTGCCCAGAGTGTTTAGCTCACTATCTTTCACAGAGGAGAAATATCCTAAACACATCAGTCTTTGTCCTGCCCTCGGGCAGTCCAGCACCGAAATGCTAGGCAATTCTCCTCTGAACAAGAGTAACAACAGCAACCCCAGACACGTGTTTCGGTCTGGTTGAACCTCATCAGTAGGGTGTAGCTGTTCCTCTCTAAGAATAGTGAGCAAAGAGTCCATGTCTGGATTCCCCTAGTAATTTAGGATGAAAACCAAAGTTACTTGAAATATGCAAATGACAAGGGGGGTCCTGGGAGACTCTCTGCCAGACATGAGTCCTGGTTTACAAGAGCCTTAACCAGAGTCTTTAGCTCACTATCTTTCACAGAGGAGAAATATCCTAAACACATCAGTCTTTGTCCTGCCCTCGGGCAGTCCAGCACCGAAATGCTAGGCAATTCTCCTCTGAACAAGAGTACCAACAGCAACCCCAGACACGTGTTTCGGTCTGTTTGAACCTCATCAGTAGGGTGTAGCTGTGCCTCTCTAAGAATAGTGAGCAAGGGGTCCACGTCTGGATTCCCCTAGTAACTTAGGGTGAAACCCAAAGTTATTTGAAATATGCAAATGACAAGGGGGGGTCCTGGGAGACTCTCTGCCAGACATGAGTCCTGGTTTACAAGAGCCTTAACCAGAGTCTTTAGCTCACTATCTTTCAGAGAGGAGAAATATCCTAAACACATCAGTCTTTATCCTGCCCTCGGGCAGTCCAGCACCGAAATGCTAGGCAATTATCCTCTGAACAAGAGTACCAACAGCAACCCCAGACATGTGTTTCGGTCTGGTTGAACCTCATCAGTAGGATGTAGCTGTGCCGCTCTAAGAATAGTGAGCAAGGGGTCCACGTCTGGATTCCCCTATTAACCTAGGGTGAAACCCAAAGTTACTTGAAATATGCAAATGACAAGGGGGGTCCTGGGAGACTCTCTGCCAGACATGAGTCCTGGTTTACAAGAGCCTTGCCCAGAGTGTTTAGCTCACTATCTTTCACAGAGGAGAAATATCCTAAACACATCAGTCTTTGTCCTGCCCTCGGGCAGTCCAGCACCGAAATGCTAGGCAATTCTCCTCTGAACAAGAGTAACAACAGCAACCCCAGACACGTGTTTCGGTCTGGTTGAACCTCATCAGTAGGGTGTAGCTGTTCCTCTCTAAGAATAGTGAGCAAAGAGTCCACATCTGGATTCCCCTAGTAACTTAGGGTGAAACCCAAAGTTACTTGAAATATGCAAATGACAAGGGGGGTCCTGGGAGACTCTCTGCCAGACATGAGTCCTGGTTTACAAGAGCCTTGCCCAGAGTGTTTAGCTCACTATCTTTCACAGAGGAGAAATATCCTAAACACATCAGTCTTTGTCCTGCCCTCGGGCAGTCCAGCACCGAAATGCTAGGCAATTCTCCTCTGAACAAGAGTACCAACAGCAACCCCAGACACGTGTTTCGGTCTGTTTGAACCTCATCAGTAGGGTGTAGCTGTGCCTCTCTAAGAATAGTGAGCAAGGGGTCCACGTCTGGATTCCCCTAGTAACTTAGGGTGAAACCCAAAGTTATTTGAAATATGCAAATGACAAGGGGGGGTCCTGGGAGACTCTCTGCCAGACATGAGTCCTGGTTTACAAGAGCCTTAACCAGAGTCTTTAGCTCACTATCTTTCAGAGAGGAGAAATATCCTAAACACATCAGTCTTTATCCTGCCCTCGGGCAGTCCAGCACCAAAATGCTAGGCAATTATCCTCTGAACAAGAGTACCAACAGCAACCCCAGACATGTGTTTCGGTCTGGTTGAACCTCATCAGTAGGATGTAGCTGTGCCGCTCTAAGAATAGTGAGCAAGGGGTCCACGTCTGGATTCCCCTATTAACCTAGGGTGAAACCCAAAGTTACTTGAAATATGAAAATGACAAGGGGGGTCCTGGGAGACTCTCTGCCAGACATGAGTCCTGGTTTACAAGAGCCTTGCCCAGAGTGTTTAGCTCACTATCTTTCACAGAGGAGAAATATCCTAAACACATCAGTCTTTGTCCTGCCCTCGGGCAGTCCAGCACCGAAATGCTAGGCAATTCTCCTCTGAACAAGAGTAACAACAGCAACCCCAGACACGTGTTTCGGTCTGGTTGAACCTCATCAGTAGGGTGTAGCTGTTCCTCTCTAAGAATAGTGAGCAAAGAGTCCACATCTGGATTCCCCTAGTAACTTAGGGTGAAACCCAAAGTTACTTGAAATATGCAAATGACAAGGGGGGTCCTGGGAGACTCTCTGCCAGACATGAGTCCTGGTTTACAAGAGCCTTGCCCAGAGTGTTTAGCTCACTATCTTTCACAGAGGAGAAATATCCTAAACACATCAGTCTTTGTCCTGCCCTCGGGCAGTCCAGCACCGAAATGCTAGGCAATTCTCCTCTGAACAAGAGTACCAACAGCAACCCCAGACACGTGTTTCGGTCTGTTTGAACCTCATCAGTAGGGTGTAGCTGTGCCTCTCTAAGAATAGTGAGCAAGGGGTCCACGTCTGGATTCCCCTAGTAACTTAGGGTGAAACCCAAAGTTATTTGAAATATGCAAATGACAAGGGGGGGTCCTGGGAGACTCTCTGCCAGACATGAGTCCTGGTTTACAAGAGCCTTAACCAGAGTCTTTAGCTCACTATCTTTCAGAGAGGAGAAATATCCTAAACACATCAGTCTTTATCCTGCCCTCGGGCAGTCCAGCACCGAAATGCTAGGCAATTATCCTCTGAACAAGAGTACCAACAGCAACCCCAGACATGTGTTTCGGTCTGGTTGAACCTCATCAGTAGGATGTAGCTGTGCCGCTCTAAGAATAGTGAGCAAGGGGTCCACGTCTGGATTCCCCTATTAACCTAGGGTGAAACCCAAAGTTACTTGAAATATGCAAATGACAAGGGGGGTCCTGGGAGACTCTCTGCCAGACATGAGTCCTGGTTTACAAGAGCCTTGCCCAGAGTGTTTAGCTCACTATCTTTCACAGAGGAGAAATATCCTAAACACATCAGTCTTTGTCCTGCCCTCGGGCAGTCCAGCACCGAAATGCTAGGCAATTCTCCTCTGAACAAGAGTAACAACAGCAACCCCAGACACGTGTTTCGGTCTGGTTGAACCTCATCAGTAGGGTGTAGCTGTTCCTCTCTAAGAATAGTGAGCAAAGAGTCCACATCTGGATTCCCCTAGTAACTTAGGGTGAAACCCAAAGTTACTTGAAATATGCAAATGACAATAAGCCACCTCCTTTTAATTATACTGAAACTTCTTCAAGCTTGCTTGTGCTGCTAGGTGTGACAACAATAAGAGAGAGAGTCCTGGAAGACTCTCTGCCAGACATGAGTCCTGGTTTACAAGAGCCTTACCCAGAGTCTTTAGCTCACTATCTTTCACAGAGGAGAAATATCCTAAACACATCAGTCTTTGTCCTGCCCTCGGGCAGTCCAGCACTGAAATGCTAGACAATTCTCCTCTGAACAAGAGTAACAACAGCAACCCCAGACACGTGTTTCGGTCTGGTTGAACCTCATCAGTAGGGTGTAGCTGTTCCTCTCTAAGAATAGTGAGCAAAGAGTCCATGTCTGGATTCCCCTAGTAATTTAGGATGAAAACCAAAGTTACTTGAAATATGCAAATGACAAGGGGGGTCCTGGGAGACTCTCTGCCAGACATGAGTCCTGGTTTACAAGAGCCTTAACCAGAGTCTTTAGCTCACTATCTTTCACAGAGGAGAAATATCCTAAACACATCAGTCTTTGTCCTGCCCTCGGGCAGTCCAGCACCCAAATGCTAGGCAATTCTCCTCTGAACAAGAGTACCAACAGCAACCCCAGACACGTGTTTCGGTCTGTTTGAACCTCATCAGTAGGGTATAGCTGTGCCTCTCTAAGAATAGTGAGCAAGGGGTCCACGTTTGGATTCCCCTAGTAACTTAGGGTGAAACCAAAAGTTACTTGAAATATGCAAATGACAAGGGGGGTCCTGGGAGACTCTCTGCCAGACACGAGTCCTGGTTTATAAGAGCCTTGCCCAGAGTGTTTAGCTCACTATCTTTCCCAGAGGAGAAATATCCTAAACATATCAGTATTTGTCCTGCCCTCGGGCAGTCCAGCACCGAAATGCTAGACATTTCTCCTCTGAACAAGAGTACCAACAGCAACCCCAGACACGTGTTTCGGTCTGGTTGAACCTCATCAGTAGGGTGTAGCTGTGCCTCTCTTAGAATAGTGAGCAAGGGGTCCACGTCTGAATTCCCCTAGTAATTTAGGGTGAATCCCAAAGTTACTTGAAATATGAAAATGACAAGGGGGGTCCTGGGAGACTCTCTGCCAGTCATGAGTCCCGGTTTACAAGAGCCTTACCCCGAGTCTTTTAGCTCACTATCTTTCACAGAGGAGAAATATCCTAAACACATCAGTCTTTGTCCTGCCCTCAGGCAGTCCAGCACCGAAATGCTAGGCAATTCTCCTCTGAACAAGAGTACCAACAGCAACCCAGACATGTGTTTCGGTCTGGTTGAACCTCATCAGTAGGGTGTAGCTGTGCCTCTCTAAGAATAGTGAGCAAGGGGTCCACATCTGGATTCCCCTAGTAACTTAGGGGAAACCCAAAGTTACTTGAAATATGCAAATGACAAGGGGGGTCCTGGGAAACATCTCTGTCAGACATGAGTCCTGGTTTACAAGAGCCTTACTCAGAGTTTTTGGCTCACTATCTTTCACAGAGGAGAAATATCCTAAACACATCAGACTTTGTCCTGCCCTCGGGCAGTCCAGCACCGAAATGCTAGGCAATTCTCCTCTAAACAAGAGTACCAACAGCAACCCCAGACACGTGTTTCGGTCTGGTTGAACCTCATCAGTAGGGTGTAGCTGTGCCTCCCTAAGAATAGTGAGCAAGGAGTCCACATCTGGATTACCCTAGTAATTTAGGGTGAAACCCAAAGTTACTTGAAATATGCAACTTGGCCAATTTCCAAAGAATGTCTACCGCAGCGGAAAAACCCTGCTAGGGTGGACAACACCCCAGGCATGTTTTAACCTTACCCTTGGCTAATCAAACTTACTCTGGGTGTTTGATTTTGCAAAATCAACTCTCAACCAATATCAGGATCACTTACGAATCGGGGCACGACTCACCTGATTAGTCAATTTGTCTTTTAAAGACACAATTCGTCCATATACTGACACAACCAAAGACGTTGTGTCTGCGTATCTTGGCTCTGCCTCGTTTCGCGACCCTCGCCTCCTTGTTCTCTGGCCGGGCACGTTGATCAGGGATCAGTTGTGTGCAGATCTGCAAAGGAGTCTCTCATCACTTACGCAGGGTGCCCCGAACACTGCTTGATCCCGGCTCGATCGTCCCGTCCTCGCCGTTCTCTCCACCTTCCTTATTTTACTACATACACGATGGAACAAGTGGGGGGGTCCCTATTCGGGCGCCATCTTGAAGGGGCCCTTAGGGGACCCTCGCGTAGGGGAAACAAGGCAAATCACCACACACGAACTGATAGGCCAGACATGAGGTTGTATTCCCAAAAGCTAGGGTTTATTGCAAACCAAATAGTCTCAATTGGCCAACTCGGTCTCATGCCCCGCGACGTGTGTCTTCAGACCTCGAGGGACACAAGAGAGCAAATAACATACATCAGTTACATATATACAAAATGGACATCTTACAATCAGTCATGACATGTTTAACACCGCCCATTGTATAGTTTCTTTGAACTGGGTTTGATGATTGACAATTTCGACGAATATGACACCTTCAAACATCTATTTTAGCAACAATATGCAACATTGCAAGTCTAGAGACATATTTCTTTGTTGAACAGAACACAGTGCTTATGTTCTTGCGAGCAAGCTGCATACGGAGGAAGAGTCGCATTCCAGGCCTTGCTATCTCCTATTTGCTATTCGTGTCCTGGGAGCCAGCACGCTCTACTGGGCTTAGGAAAGGGGGGCCATAAGGAAAGAATAATTCAAGCCTTTAACTTTTCCTTTCTAGCATTTCTACCATATTAACGAGACTAGCTGGCATCAGTGAAATTATTAAATGCTGTGTTGCTCTCCTCCAAGGCTATATGCGGGAGGGGATTGGGCATTCCTCTCTGTGGCTGCCCACGTTATGTTTCAACGAATAACTCCCGGCCTCGCAGCCTTGCTCTTTCGCGTTGAACAATAATGTAACTGTGAAGCAGAATAAGCAGAATAAGCAGAATAAGCTGTCGGCTAAGCAGTTTAGAACAAAAAGCAATGAGCAAACGTTAGAGAACAAAATGGTGATTCTTGCTACATTAAAATGGCCGCACACAGGTTAAACTTATGAGTCTGTATTTCTGACGTTTAGTACATGAGGCGGTTGGTTTTCGGCCAACATGATACATTGCCATAGATGGTGAGAGGTATCTATTTTTCTAGACTGACAATCACTGACCGTGACTCATTTACAATGTCAATGCCCATTGAGGTGCGGACCACCCCCCAACAGCAAAAGCTGCCTCTGCATTTATTTATTTATTTTATTTTATGTTTTACACGGCCAGACCCTCGGGTGTCACGGTGAGGTTATAAAACAGCTTAGTAATTAATAAAAACATCATTACATTGGTTACATTACATCATTAGTGGACAGTTGGTGCAAAGATACAATTTACAAATATTTACAATAATATGCAGTGGTACGGAATCCTGTCTTTAGATATGGATAGGGTTTTCCAGTGTTTGGGGGCTAGAGTGGTGAAGCTGCTACCCCCCGCTCTAGTGGTTTTGAAGCGAGGGGGGGCCAGGAGGAATTTTTCGTTAGATCTTAGTGATCTCCTGTCAACTTTGGGGTGTAGAGTATTGTTGAGATAGATAGGTCCTTTTTTGGTCAGGCATTTGTATGTGATACATAATGTTTTGAAGATAATTCTGACTTTGATGGGGAGCCAGTGGCCGTCTTTCCTAGTCTTGGAGATATGGTCTGATTTTTTTATGCCTATAGCTGCCCTCAAGACTTTGTTTTGCAGTAGTTGCATTTTGGCTAAATTAGTGTTGGATATGCCTAGTAGTAATACATTGCAATAATCCAGTTTCAATAGGACCAGTACTCTGGCTAAGGTGAGGCAGCTAGCGGGGGTCAGAAATTGTCGGCTGAGAGCAATTAGTTTGGAGGTGTAAGCCGTGGAAGAGGCGAGCGCGTTGATCTGTTTAGTCATGGTCAGCCTGGTGTCAATGTACACGCCCAGTGTTTTGACTTGCTTCAGCACGGGGATATTAGTACCATCGATATTGATGGTTGAGTATTCTGGGTGAAGGGTTGCTATTTTGGCTGGAGATCCTACGATGAGGACTTCTGTCTTCTCATCGTTAAGACATAGGCTATTTAGTGCCATCCAATTTTGTATGATGGCGTAAATCTTATTGATTGTTACGGTGTCCTGGTCATAGTTGCCTGTGAGAGGTATGAGGATCTGGGTGTCATCCACAAAATTTGTGTATATGACACCCATATCGTCTAGTGCTGAGAACAAGAGTTTGGTGTAAGCGTTGTACAACGTAGGGGAGAGGCAAGAGCCTTAGGGCACTCCTATGGGGACTGGGATGGGGTTGGCTGCTTCTTTGCCTATGGACACTCTGGAAGTGCGGTCAGTTAAGAACGATTTCACCTAAGCAGTGGCTTCACTAGAGAAGTTAAACTCATGGGCAAGTGAGTTGCATAGTTTGTCATTGTCCACCAGGTCAAACGCGGCAGAGAGGTCCAGCAGCAGGAGAATGCGGAGTTTCCCAGAATCTTTAATGGCATCCATCTGGATTTTGAGGTCCAAGAGGGCTGTTTCGGTGCTGTGGTTAGGCCTGAAGCCTGATTGTCTGGTGCCGAGGAGCTGGATAGATTCCAGGTGGGTTTTAATTTGGTCATAGGCTAGTTTATCAATGATTTTGAGTAGAAACGGGACCGTGGTTATGGGGTCCCATTATTAGTCAGAATGGTGGGGTCCAGATTTGGTTTTTTTAGAATTGGGGTAACCCAGGCTTCTTTAATGCAGGTTGGAACTGTATTGGAGTTAAAAGAGGCATTGACACATTTGGTGATGATGGGGGTCAGAGTAGAGGCACAGGCTTTGACTAGTTTGGCTGGGACAAAGTCTCCTTTGCAATTGGATGTTTTTAGTTTGGATATCGTGTCAAATACAAGATCTTGGGAGACGGATGAGAATTGGAAGGGGGGGTCGAGTTGTCACTGGAGGAGGCACAGGGGTTAGGGGTGGGGGAGTTTTTAATGTGCATCTTGTATGGTGGTACACAATTCTTTGCTCGCGTTGGTGGGTGTGTCAGTCGGCAGGGGATTTTCAAGTTCTCTGAGGATAGAGAAGAGCTCCTTGGAGTCTGGTGCTGCATTGCTGATGCGAGCATTGTAAGCGTTGGCTTTATGGGTGATGATAGCTGTTTTGTAGATGGTATTGGCATATTTGAAGGCTTTGGCCGAGTCAGGGGAGGGGTGTTTATTATGGACATGCTCCAGAGAGCGTCTTTTCCTTCTGAGGGCGACTAGTTCCTCATTGAACCAGAAGTTACATTTTTTATTGATACGTCTTAGTTTAGTGGTGACTGGTGCTATAGTGTCAATTGCTGTGGAGAGGCATTTCTGGTAGTACTCAGAGATGGAGGTAGGATCGTTGCTGAAGATTGAGTGGGAATCTAGTATTTTGTTCAAAGTGGGGTCAAGGTTCTCCACTGTGAGCTTTTTAGGATTTCTACTTTCAATGGTGTCCATGATTTTGTTCTTTAGTGGGCAGGGATCGTCACTAGTGATAGTGAATTCTATGCAGTAGTGGTCTGTCCAACTAAGTGGGGTAATCGGGCCTATAGTGATTTTGGTGTTGAGGGAAGGGATCCAGTCCAGGGTTCTGCCCTTAGTATGGGTGGGGACATTGACGTGTTGGCAGAAGTTCATGTCATTAAGTGCCAAGAGAAGGGAGGTTGCTTTAGTGTCTTGGTCATCATTGAAGCCAAGATTCAAATCACCAATGATGATACATTTCGTTTTGGGTTTAAGGATGGGCGCCAGTATTAGTGGGATGTCTGTTTCTGGGTGGCTATTGGCACTGGGGGTTCTATAGATGACCACTATGTTAACTGTGGTGTTTTCATTCAAAGTTAGTTTAGCGAGCAGTAGTTTGTATCCTGCGATTATTCGATGGAGCTTGATCTTAATTTGATGGTGTTTTTTGTTATGATGGCAACACCGCCTCCTTGGGTGGTGGTTCTGTCTGATCTGCGAATGGTGTAGTCTGGTGGGATGGCCAATGCTAGCAAAGGACCTGAAGCTTGATGTAGCCAGGTTTCTGTGATTACTAACAGGTCAAGTTCGATGATAAGGTCATGAATTTCAATGGCATGGGCGCCAATGGAGCAGGCGTTGATAAGTGAATTTTTTAGACTAATGAGAGGCTTGGTGTCCTTTATGGGTGCATTCTTAATTGGTAGACTACTGGGCTCCGTGTGTTTTTTGAGGTTTTAGTTGCTATAAGGTTTGGGTGGTCAAGGTGGCTGGGTCCTGGTAGTGGGATTGTGATGGGGTACTTTGTGCGTACACTTAGTCAGGACGTTCTCTCATATCCTGAGATGGGGTGTGTTTTTTCGTTGCCTGAGAGTTTGGGGAGTGCGAGCAGATCGTTAAGGAGGGTTGGGGTTGAGCGGTGTTCCTCATTGGTTGCGCAGGGCTCCTTGGGACTGAGAGTGAGATTGGAGAAGGACGGGAAGGGAGGTGTGGTTGGGAGGAAGGGGGTGGGACTAGGGATAGGGTGGTGTCTTGGGCAGGCCAGTTTGGTGAGCCTGTTACCGAGGGTGAGGAAGGGGTTGCCAGTGCAGGGGGTGTCTTCTTGGACAGGGTGGAAGGGGAACATGATGATCAATATCCAACCTATCATAGCTAAGAACATGGGAGTGGGGTGAGGCAAGGCTGGGCTCACTTTGTCTGCACAATTTAGGCTAAATGCAGTTGTCACCAGTAGCATACCAGTGGGCTAAAAGCAATAGTCCTAGGTGGGGCACAATTTAGGCTAGTTACCAATGTCACACATAAAACAACAATAGGCTAAAAGCAGTTTTCCTAGTTGGGGCACAATTTAGGCTAAGTACCAATGTCATGTATAAAACAACAATAGGCTGAAAGCAACTGTCCTAGGTGGGGCACAATTTAGGCTAAGTACCAATGTCACACATAAAACAACAATAGGCTAAAAGCAGCTGTGCTAGGTGGGGCACAATAAGTATGCCATTGGCATACTTATACTAATGTTACTGCTGTGCACAGGGGTGGCTGGTAAATTTGGATGTCAGGCCTAGGAGCAGTCTCTATGCTAGTTTCTAATGTGAAAGATGTAATGTTTGAATCAAAAACATGCATAGATATATCGCCAAATGCACAGAATGGCATGCACCTGTAGCAGGTTTATCATCTCTCATCTCATCATGCACATTGCGCATATATGATGGCGCAGCCCATCTTGGGAATCTGTGATGAAGCATGCACTTTTTGGAGGAGCTTGAGGGCCCCTCAGCATGGTTTACAGTACCTCCCTACTTCATTTCGTGTTACACCACGTATGCAAAGGCTTTAATCTTAATTTGAGTTTTAAACTGGCCTGACGATAACAATGTCATGATGATACTGTCTAAATCCACTCATCTTACTTTCAACATGCTGATGCTTCTGATATATGACTGATGATGACTACATTAGTTACGCCTCGACTGTTGCAGCAACCATTACTTTACAAACTCAACATACAGCTTGGTGTTTAGTGACTGCTATTGCGCAAGCCTACCTCACATTCCTCACATAAAATTGATATTCATGTTTGTTAGCTGGGCAGACTCGCCCATCATTGTCTGCTGGCATTCAGGCGAACTCTGCTTGTCTACCTCAGTGCCTTTAAGAGAAAGTGAGAGAGTGAGAGAGACAGAGAGACAGAGAGAGAAAGAGAGAGAGAGCGTGGGAGAGAGAGTGAGAGAGAGAGGGGGAGAGAGAGAGAGAGAGCGTGCCAGGGTCAATCCAATACTAGTATCACTCTTGTGGGTTTTCGTCATCAGATAGTGCCCGTGCGAGTCAATCTATTGTTTTTCAGAATTTGTCAGTCGCTTTCGCAGAGTAAAACGGATATACCCACTCCTTATTTTATTTTATTTTGTTCATTTAAGCCCTTCTAGGTTGACACGTGTTTCGGCTTGAAAGCCTTTCTCAAAACCGGGCTGTCCTAATAGAGTAGTTCATAAAAACATAAATGATAATGTCAACATATAATTACAGACATAATTACCTATAAGACAGAAAATACGGTTTGGTAATGGGGAAGATTAGTTAGGGTCGGGAGAAAAAAATTAGCCTCATTAATTGCATTGGCTTGATCATATGCCTCACATTCATTACTGAATCAATCTCTGCATTGGCATTATTAGTTCTTATGATGTCACATCTGATGATCCATCGTATCCCATTTCTCTATTCTTCTTAATTAATTCCACTGAGAAAGCGAGAAAGGATCTACCCCTGCATATCTTGTGTTGGACAAGACATGTTTCAAAAGCTGCATTCATTTCCATTTCCCGTATTTTTGTGTAGACTTTGCATACCTACTAAGGGTAAGATGTGTGCTCCTGGAGGGGAGTCTTTCCTTGGCCACCTGAATTGAACACATTATTTCACTACAGCTCCCATAATCCTCAGAGACTGCATTAGCAACTTAATTGGATTAATCTGAAAAGAATGTCAACACAGCCTCCCTGAAGAGTGTTGGGACACGGAAGCGATAGGAGAGGGGAACAGCAGCACAAATGCAGCAGAAGGGATCTAACCCTGTGAACATTTTTTGTAACCTTTGGGATCTAACCCAGTGAATTGGACACTTTAGGATTTAACCCAGTTATTCTTTTACTTTTTTCAGGTAGTATATTGGCCAGGACTTGGAGTGTGCGTCTCACCCACCTTATGTTGTTTTTTGTATCTGGGGCAATGGGCACAATACATATGCCCATGCTCGTGAAAAGTAGCTTGTCCATGAGCAAATCTCCAGATCCCATACCTTAAATGTGACAATTATTTTTCCAAAGGAAAACTCCTAGAGTCCATCAATCTTTCAGGTGACAGGTCATGGTGCTTCATTCATGCTTTCTAAAAAAGGTTTATCCTAAAAACACTTCCTTCCTAAGTAAAGGGCAGTCCTCACTGAATCCATCAACCATACAGGAGACAGGTTCATTGTTCCTTCCTGCAGGCTGCAAACATGTTATCACTGTACACAGCTAATTTACATGGCATCACTGAGCACACAGTACACAGTGCTAAACTGCTTCAACATTGCAATCCTAAAAGTACATCTGGCAATATATGCATCCCCACCCCCCCAACATTTGTATGGTAGGTTCTCGCCCAGAAGGACTCATATTAATGCAAAACATTTTTATAACACAATCTCACCATATCCTAATTTACTGAAGAGAAGTGTGGGGCAAAACACTATGAAAGAGAATGCAAAAGTAGACAAAACTCTGACAGAAATCCTGCACCCCCAGCTTAAACAACAAATGTTTTAAATGCTGTTGCAATAGAAGTAACCCAAACTCTATCCACTACCAGTCACTTCAAAACCAAAGAGCAAAACCTTAAAGCATTGCCTTAAAGTATTGCCTTGAACATTGTGCAACTGATTTGTCGACATTAGTTCCCCAGCACAAGATACCAAAAACTGGAGGAGACATTTGCTGTGACCTTAGCTTTACAGAAGAAACACACAATGTACTGGGAAGCAGAATTATGAAAGCACAATAAGCAGGAATGCTGCAGGTATCACTGGGGAAAAACATTAAACGTGCAGAATACCTAACTTTGGGAAAAACCCAAAGCTCAGACAAACCCTCAGCATATTCAGTTTGTGTGTCAACACGCTGTAAATAGAGACTGGCAGACACAGCTCAGACAAAAAGCGGATATAATCAGTCAACAATGTGACTTAGGAAAAGGAGAGACTGAGTGATACTTTCCGCTGCATACAAAGACATTTGGGACACTTCTTTTTTCATATTTTGTCACAATCAGTTTTTTCAAGTAAAATAGAACAAGGTCAGCTCTACGGACCACCACCAGAATTAGCAGCAAGAACAGCAAAACATGACAATGAATGTTTTTATTTACTTATTGGAATTATTGTTGAGAGGTGGCCCTGCCCAGAGTATCTCGTAGCACCTTACATGGTTCAAATATTGAAAAAGTAGGAGTTGAAAAATTATATTACAAAAGGTTTTCAGGAAAGGATAGGAAGATTAGGATAGAATAGTGATAGCAGTGGAGGAGGGCAGGGTTATGTGTGGGGAAACTGGTATGTTTTGCGTCTCTTTCTGAAATTGATGATAGAGGAGGCAGTGCTTATGTGGAGAGGTAGGATGTTCCATGCCCTGGGTGCCCAGTGGGTAAAAGCGTGCTTTTGTGCGCGTGTATGTTTGCAGAGTGGAATGTGCAGAAGGTGTTGGCTGGCTTGTCTAGTGTTTGGGTGATGGGTTCGAGTTTGTCATGAAGGTAAGATCGAGTTTTGAGGTGGATGGCTTTGAATACAATGCACAGTCCTTCAAAGTCAATTCTCTGGGACATGGGGAGTCAGTGGAGCTGGGCAAGAGCAGGGGTGATGTATTAATGTTTGGGTAGGTGGATGATTAGTCTGGCTGCTGCTTTTTCTATCGCTTGCAGGGGAACAAGGGCGTTGTTGGGGAGTTCAGTGAGAAGAGCGTTAACATAGTCCAGCTTAGAGAGAACCAGTGCTTGGACTACAGTGTGGAATTTGTCAGGAGGAAGGATGTGTTTGATTTTGCACAGGTGGTGTAGTTGTAGATTGCATGTTTTGGTGACAGCGGCTATGTAGTGTGTGAAGGGAAGGTGAGGGGTGATGGTGAAGCCAAGGGATTTAAGAGGTGTGTAGAGGGATATGTGTGAGTTGTCCATGGCAAATTCTTGGATCCAGGGGTGGGTTTGGGTTTGTGCCCTGGGGGGCAGATGAGGAGGTTTTCTGTATTTGATGCCTTGAGTTTGAAGACATGGGTGGCCATCAATTTGGTGATGGTGGATAGACATGTTTTTAGGGTGTGAACTTGTGAAGGGGATAACATTTGGAAGTAAATGTGTGTGTCATCTGACTATTGGTGGACATATAAATTGTGTTTATCAAGTGTCTGTCCAAGGGATTCAACATATAGGTTGAAGAGGAGTGTAAATACGGAGGAGCCCTGTGGGACCCCATACTTGACAGGGTCGTGTTCTGATCGATAAGGGGGCATCAAGACAAAGTCTGTCCAGTCAGTGAGAAAGGAGGTGAACCCGTTGAGTACGGTGTTGGAGACATTCATCCTGTGGGCTAGGATGTCTATTAGAAGGGTGTGGTCAATGGTGTCAAAGGCTGCAGCCAGATTGAGGAATACCATTAGTGTTGTGTTTCCTTTGTCTGTGATGCTGTGGAGGTTATGGAGGATGTGAAGGGTAGCGGTCTCAGTGCTGTGATCAGGCCAACATCCAGATTGGAAGAGGTTGAGTAGGTTGTTTGTGAGGATGTCTTGTTGCAGTTGGGTAGTTGGGTAGTTGCAACACGTTCTATGATTCTTTCGCGCTATGGGAGAATAGTAATGGGATGGTAGTTTTCAGAAAGCATGGGGTTGAGAGATGGTTTTTTGAGAAGGGGAGAGATTTGTCCCCTTTGGACTGCAGTGTGGATAGTACCATGTTCACCAAAGAAGACAAATCACATAAAAGTATAAAGCAAATGGACTTTTAGAAAAAAGATGATAATCAAAATGATCACTACTGAGGACAATGTAGCACTTAATACATCACATGCACTTAATTTGACAATACTTGTCTAACGTATGATGGCAATAAAGTACCTTACATTGTTTTGGCAATAGCTTTCCTAAAACACAGGATCCCTCCCCATTACACTCTTTATCCTGGAAACGTCTGCAAACCGTATGTTTTATTTCTGTGCCATAGTCATTAGGGATACACGTTTAAAGTATCTATTTCTCATTCCCCCTCCGCCCCGCCATTTTGTTCTCCAGCTCTCATTAAGTCTTTCTCGAAGCGCTGTGGCCCACAGTCGGTTGACTTATGCTAACGTAAGCAATTTTTTAGACACTATTCTGCAGTAGACATTTCTAGCTGGAATCTTGTGATCCATTCAGACTAGACTGATATGCAAATGCACATTTCTCCTCTGTGAAGGGTGCAGTGATCTGAAACATGGTTGTAGACTCTCCTGAGTGGATGAAATTCCATAGAACAGGTTATTTGAACGGTGTGGTGGACCTCAGTAGAGGGGCTCCAAACTCTTGTTAATGCGGTAAAACATGCAGTACTCAAGTGTAATCCAGATGTGGACCCCTTGCTCACAGTGCCTTAGAGAGGCTCAGCTTCACCTCATTGAGGCTGAGCCACATGTCTGGGGTTGCTGCTGGTACTCTTGTTCACAGGAGAATTGCCTAGCAGTTTGGTGCTGGACTGCCCTTGCGGGTGGGACCGCACTGTTATGTAGGTTGATATTTCTTCTCTGGGAAGGGTGCAGTGAGCTAGACCCTCCTGGGTGGATGCTGGTTCTCAGTAGAGGGGTGCCCACACTCTTGCTCGTTTATATCCACATTTGAAATCACATAGACTCACTTATACAGAGAACCCGTAAACTTTATAAATATTTGTCAACCCTGGACTCGAAGCAATCAGACTTATTCCCAAATACAAATATATTGAAGTGTCTTGATTCTACATACAAGCACTTTAAGTTCATAGTGAAGTGAGTGGAATGGAAGCATGGCGCCTGCATGGGGGCCTGCACATATGTTGGCTTTGCCTGATGCTTCATTATCTCCCAGTACTGCCAATGTCATAATAACGGCAACAATGCCTCGTAGCATTCACGCAGTTGCTCATCTAAGGCCAGTATCTTTGCTGTCAGCAAAAGTGACTTATCGAAGCAGACGTGTCTCTCACTCCCTTTCCCTGGACAGATTGATCAAAGGTTCGCCTAAGTATGATAGGCCGTATCTGGCATCATCATAACTATTGTGTCACTTCTCCGACAGAGTGCAGGGATGCGGGTTTGTGTGAATGCTGATTAGAAAATCATAGAGCGAACCTGCAAGGCTGGCCTCGCAGATTTGATTGACAGGCCGCTGCTTCTGGAATCAGCTTAACACATTCATGCAGTACAAAGAGCCGAATTGTCATTCTGCAGCGTGTAATTTCAAAGCAAAGCTCAGCAGCCTGCTGCTTACTCGTAATATCCAACTGAGCAGCTACCGGCTCATCGGACGTGCTTTAATTTAGAAGAAATGAAGCCGGCATATACGCTGGAAACGTGCATACAAATCGCTCGGCATCGACTCATAAACCATCTGCAGAGTCTTTGCGATAGGAAGAAAGTGTTTCTATAGTTCTTGTCATTTTGTATTGTTTCCTATGATAAATGTTACTGCCTCCATTGGATATTTTTCTTTTAATAATAGGAGCCGTGAGAAATGTGTATCGCAGCGTGCAGAATATCTCAGTGCGCCGAATTGATGCACTGCTTTTGCACAAATGGAAGACAAAATACACGCTTGTATTGTGGAGAACGCGCAGTCCACAGTGTGTGGCTCGCGAGTTCTATCCGGCACAATCAGGACCATGAGTGATCGAAACCAGCTGTATTTGAGCTGTATTGTCTTCCTTACTCTCCAACCGCCTCTTCCCCTCCAAATGATTGTGCTGGGGCTGTGAGGGTGAAGGTAATGAAGACATTTGTGAAGAGGAGGAGACATGTGGGCGCTCAAAAATAATGCACATTAGCACACTGAGCGGGGCCGCTAGCCAATCAGGGAGAAAGCAAGCTGCAGGGGAGTTGCTAGGTCTGGAAAAGACCCGGGGCCACGCTGATGTCGGAACTGTTCGGACTGGGGGCTAGCTAGTCTTTTGGCTGTAGCTCCTGAGATTCTATCCGGGTCTACAACCAAAAGATCAGGGGCTATAGCCCCCTTAGCCCCCTCTAGCAATGCCCCTGGCAAGCTGTATTGCCTGGTACAAGCCAATGTTCTGAGCTCCCCCGCGGGTGTGCGCCCCTCACCCCGTGTCTCCCTTGCTACCCATTCCTTCAGCATACAGCCTTTAGCACCTGTAAATAAGCACAGACGGGTTTTAATGAGGCGATATGCCCTGAGGTGGCAGGCCCACCCTGCAGGTAAGGGCCCGCTGCCCAAGTTAAAGGCCCGAGCGCAGAGTGGGTCCCTAAACGAGGGTGGCGGCCCATTACCTACAGGGTGGGCCCAGCCAAGAGGGGCATATGTCCATTAGCATAGTACCTTCAGGCAGGAAGTCTGTCTTCAATGTTGTTGATGTCATCAACATTGAAGAGGGGACTGACTAGCTGAAGGCACTCTGCAGTGACGTGCAGCGAGATCAAGGTAAGTTTTTCTTTTTTTTAACAAAATTAACAATTCACACCATTAGCCCCTGTATGGTGATTTACATGGTTGCTAATGTGAAGGGGGAGCATGAAGCAGGGAAGGGAAGCGCCTGATGTTAATATTTAGATACTGCCCATTGTCCCACTGACAAAACACTAAGTTTCACCTATTAAATTCTGAGCATTGCCGTGCTTGTATGAACCTGTTCACGCATTGAAATCATGGGTTCAGGGGAATTGTCAGTTCCCAGGAACAAAGCATGACCATTACCTGAAGGCTGGGTGGCTCTACGAATTCTTGGAGGGATAGAGAATCTGTGACCTAAAGGAAGGCTGAATACTGAGGGATGGCTTCTGGGGAGTATGTATGAGTATGCACAGAGAGTATGTGTGAGAAACAAGCTGGGAGAGGTTATGTGAGCTTAACGACTCAAACTGAGCTTCCACAACACCCTATTCAATGGACCATAGTCTGACAGGCCAAATGCCCCTGCATAGTCCTACTCGCTTACACATGGGTAGCTTAGACTAAACTCAAAACCTCTGCCAGATGTGCCAGTGGATTAATGAGCCACACAAACAATGCATGCAAGACATTAAAAAAAAAACTAGACAAACTGCTCTGGGCCAAAATCCAACATGACTGGAAGAAATTGAAACTCTCATGGGCCGGAAGGCTGACCACCATCAAAATGAATGTTTTACCACAGCTTCTTTTCCTCTTTCAATCTCTTCCCATACTGATCCCAGACCAGTTCCTTACAACAGCCAAAAAAGCCCTCCTGGCCTTCCTCTGGGAAAAGAAAAAGCCTTGGATTGCCAATAACACATTAATCCTCCAGAAAGAAAAGGGGGGTCTAGTGTACCCCGACCTTCACGAATACTATAAAACAGCACAGATGCGAATTCTTGTAGACCATCTCCAGGAATCAAAAACCAAACAGTGGGTTTATCTAGAAAATTGCCTCTTCACCCTGGTAATGCTGGGACAATAGCTGTGGGCTCCTCTGCAATCCATCCTGCGCAGAGCGCAAGACCACCCGTCTTGAAAGTTCTGTGGTCCTTTTGGAACGCAAAAGAACTCCATCACGGCCAGAATCACTTCGGCCAGAATCACTTCCTGGCCCTCCCCTCTCAGTGGCATCTGGGCCCCCTCATCAGAGACGCGATCATTGATCCTATACGCTTCCAACCACAATACGAGCAAGGCTTGATTAGAGCGGCCCAAATGTGGAAGGACACCTACAGCTAAAAGGAGTCCTGACAGACTCGAAATGGAAGTTGCAGTGCCTCCTCACCGCGTTTGAACACATATTGGACACCCACTAGGCACAAGAGGCCTCATATCAAAAATATATAAAGCCCTTCTAGACAGAAGTCACCTTCTCCCACAAGGCACAAAAACAAAATTGGACAAAGCGCTAGAGTGGGAAGACAACCATGAGGGGTGGGAAGAAATACACAGAGCGGTATGGAAATCCTCCATCGCAGTACAATAAATGATGCACAACTGCAGAACCCTTACACAATGGCATCTCACCCCCCAACGCTTGGTGAAAATGTCTGCAGGCATCTCCCCCTAGTGCTGGAGGGCCTGCCCCCAAACAAGCACCTACTGGCATCAGTGGTAGAGTTGCCCACACATGCAAACATATTGGAAGGAAATCCTGGGGTGGATACTCCAGATTGAGGGCATACATAGGGAACTCACACCTCTCCTCGTGCTGTTCGGGATCGAGCAAACTGAAGAGCAATATAAAGTCCTTCCTCACATGGCCAGGAACCTGCTCCTGGCAGCGCGCATAGGCAGAACCATGAAATGGAAAGCAAACTCTCTCCCCACGTTATTAGAGTGGCTGCACAAAGCAAAAGAAATCTATGAAGTGGAGTCTCACAGCAGTACTTATGGAATCACATATGCACATTGACACGCAATGGCTCCCCTTCTTGGACTTTTTCCGCAAAGCAAATAATCGTCCCTGACACCTCCAATAGCCACTATATAGCAAAACAAGCAGACCCCACCTGACAGCACAGCATGGGGCCAGGCCTCCCCGGAGCCCGCCAAACCACACACAGGCTCGAAATCCACACATCAAATCTGGAGGCAACCTGCTTTTTACACTTCAAAGGGTGGAATGCTCTTCTTTGACTGCGCCAGAAAGGCAGACAAGGCGCTCTGACTGCATTGAAGGGACCCCCGCACACCTGAACAACAGGGAACAGGGAAGGGTTAGGGAGGGGAGGAGGGGTTATTTCATTGGGAGGTGGGAGCGGGGGCGTCTATTGGGGCTTCTTCTATTTTTCCACACTATTGTTCTGTTTTACAAAAATGTCAAAATATCTTTTTGTTGATCACAGATGGAGTTGCAAGATCAAATGATACTGCAAATGTCATGTTATGCTCTTGCTGATCACAATAAAAAATACTTTTAAACAAAAAACTAGATTACTGTGAATAACACAGGGCATATTTTCTGTCACCTGTCGGATGGATGGATTCTCAGGTTCACTCACCCAGGAATATATAGCATGTCACTCAGAGGAACAACCCGGTCTGTATTTTATGACCATGGGCAAGCAGCATGCCTCCTGCAGTAAGGACAAGTTCTGGGAAGTCACTCAAGGGCATAAAACAGGTCAACTACAGCAAAGGTGGGTTTTATGAGTTTGCACAACTGCGGAAACTGTTGTCTCTAGAAATAATATGTTGATGCAGGGATGGAAAATGTGTCACCTGCAGAAATAAGGAGACTCAGCATTTTCTACAGAGGCTGCTAAATGTGCCTGTACGAAGGGTAGCCATCTGGCATTCACTGGGGGGAAATAGAAGGCGCAGTCAGAAAGAATGGCTTTTGGTTATTAAGCCTAAAATATAGTTTGGCAAGCTAAGTGCTTGCCTCAGCCATTTAAGTTCATTGACATTTGTTTATTACACTTATGTAACGCCCAGACCCGAGGGTATCACAGCGTTGGAAGTGAGAATTGGCAGATAGGGAAATGTCACAAAGTTTTAGTCATATCTGTTGAACAGCCAGTGTTTAACCTAGAGAACAAAAATCTAAAGTCAGGCATGTCCAACTCAGTCCTTTGCCAGTTTGCCACTTTGCCAGCTGGGGTCTGCAAAGTGACTACAATTACAATGGCTAATGACAACAAATATTATAGGACTTACAGATGGGAGTAAACCAGTGCACGCAGCACACACCGTTTTTAATCTAGTATGCGAGAACCTCTTAAAACAGTAGTCAACTGCAGTGGTTAGCCCAGTGATGCAGAGCCTTTCACCTGCAATGCAGAATGATCTCAGTAGTCAGAGAAGGGACAAAGTCATTCACTTCAAATACCAGATAGATTCAATACGAGTGGAAAGGGACGAATGGATTTATCAAAGAAACAGACCTTGCTCTCTCATCCAGTTGATGGTTTTAGAGCTGTGCCAAGGAACATGGTTTCTGTCACTATAATCTCGAGGACAGAATGCGTTTAGGAAACTGACACAGGGATCGAAACCCATATCAACATCACCCTTAATTAAGACGGATGTGTTTATGGGAATTGCATGGAATTCCTAACTCAAAGTGACACCATGTAGAAGGCTCACGATGGGAAATGACCACTCAATTGCTTCTTGGTCTCTTTCTGGGGGCCTTGCATTGTGGTTGTTTAGTTTACATGATCATCCATACTTTGGCCTCTCTGCATGATGGATGCTAGGACAATGTGTACTCGGCTTATTACTTTAAAAACGCCTCTAGAGATGAGGTGTTCTGTTTTCAAGCGCATTAAATCCTTGTCCTCTCTCCAGAGAAATATTATCCAAAGGCTAGATGCACACACTATTTCCAAACATACCCCCTTGTATCAATCCATGCCCAACAATGGGACTTCCTCCTTCCCTTTCGCCTTCTTCGCCATTTATTCTGCTTTGCTATATATCCACACCTTCCCACCACCTGCTTCAATTATCCATCCGTATAACTGTGCACTTCCACAGTACAATCTTGCTGAACGATTAGGTCCTAATGACACCATCACTTTATTATCCTAACAGACTTTATTAGCTCTACTCCAATTGGTGCATTGAGTGTTTTATGGGCTATGGGTTCAGAAAGATCCTGGGAGAATTGCCTGAAGTCAAAACTAGGAAAACCGTACTGCAGAGAGCATGGTCACGTGATAAGCCCCATCGTTACCCTGAATACTTTCCAACTGGGAGGGATGCTTGGCTCAGAAAATGATTTGTAACATTCTGAATTTGGAACAATTGTCTTCCAACTCGAGCATGAGCTGATGTTGGGTGGGCTATTGCCGCATATGGTTTGGCTAGCTTCTGCCTCAATCTAGTGTCTGATTGACCCTGGCTTTCTCCTCTCTGGTTAATAGTCTGCCACTGTGGAGTGCACATACGCGTCAGCAGATAGTGCTGGATGAGCCTGCCCAGCTCACAAATATGTGTTTCAATGTTACCTTGGTCTGGTGCAACAGCAGGCATTAGACAGCATGCTGGGTGTTGACTTTGTAAAGTAACCGCTGCGTTAGTCTAGACCTAACTAATACAGTCATCACCTGTGAAATATAGGCACCAACATGTAGAAAGTAAGATGAGAGGATTCAGATGGTCTCATTATCATGACAAGTTGACAAGTGTTATTGACAGGCCAGTTTAAGACTCAAAATAATAGTAAAGCCTGTGTGTCAGTGGTATAACGCAAAAAGGTGTATGGTGTTCTGTATGCCCTGCTGAGGAAGCCCCCTTCCGCCCTCCCACCAGCACCTCAAAGAAAAACATACTGCACCCGAGAGTCCCAAGTTGGCCTGGGCAACCATGCATGCACACTGTGCATAATGAGATGAGAGATGATAATGCTTACACAGGTGAATGCCGTGTTGTGCATGTGGTGATATATGTATGTATGTTTTTGAGTCAAATATAAAGTCAAATATAAAGGGCCTCATTCCAAGTTTGACAGTAATTCGGTGATCAAACGAAAGTGGTAGTTCCCATTTTTGGAGTCCATAGGACTCCATGGGGTTTTTGGTGGAATTCTGCCAATTTTTGGCTTTAAAGTGCATGATTTCCCTCCAGCCTCATGCTGGGTGTAAATCCTCCACTTCAACGCCAAAGTCAGGAGCAGTAAAAACAGTGGTAATACCGTTACACCAAAATAAGGTGACAGAAACAGAATTATGGCCAAGCTCAGAATGAGCCTCCAGATTTTTCAACTACTGTAGAAACAAGGTGAACAGCACCTGGGCCCGGCCATCCAAACATACCAGCCACTGCTGTGCACAGTTGATAACATAAAACATTATTATGGCAGAGGGGAGGGTGGCACCTGAGGTGGCATTGGAATTGTAAATGATTCAAGGTCAGAAGGAGAAGGTGAATGTATTTAGTGATGGGTCCTTAGAATCTTCCACGAATTAGCACCAGTGAGGGAACACTAACTAGTGTAGTGCGAATGCACCCTCCTTACCATTTTTAAAATAATGTTTATCAAATGGTGTACCTTGCAGCACAATTTCTGAGAAAATGGGATGTGAAAGGCCATACAATTAGCAATTGTTCTCTATGGTAACACATGAAGAAAAAACAGTAGATGTGAATTGGGGGAGCTCTAACAAAGGGCCTGTCGTAAAGAATGACATGTGTTTCCTAAATGGGCAGGCTCTAGTCCCAAACGATAAATCATAAGTCCCTCCAAACGTGTAGTTTTGGTCACTCACGATGTTTTCAGGTGGTCTGGTTTGAATCCATTCTGCATACTGTAAAAAAATGTCTCTGGACTGTGATGCTGGAAAAGCATGGGAGGGACAGGGCCTCCGTATCCTTGTCCTTTACTGCTTTTTATCGTGTGTTCTGTCGGCAGGAGTTCATGTGGGACTCCTGGCGGTGCAGCTCTCTCTCCTTTGGTTTGGTGAACAGACCCGTGGGATACCCTTATGGCACCCATGGGTAGGGGTACAACACTGTGCCCCGAGTGTATGTTTTTGGGCACCTGTGTGTGACCCACAGAGCAGGGTACGGGCTGGTTGCAGCTCCGTGCTGAAATGACTGGTGTCCTGAGCGTCCTCCATTTTGGGATGCCCAAGCCCTGTCATTGGAATCGGTAGATTCTGGATGGAGACAAAAAGGACCCATGGCCTCTTGCCTTCCATAACCTGTTACCTTGATCTTCCGGAAGTCCCGGGAAGCCCTGCCTCTGTCCCTTCCTCCTGAATGGCTGTAGGGTGGAAGTTCCGTATATGGTAGTGTGGGGAAGTGCCGACCAGGCTGGCTGGAGCCTTCTCAATGACCGTATGTTGTGGGTACGCCTGTGGGTAGGACCTGGGTGAATGGAGTGTGTGACGAATATACATTCTATGTTGTGGCTGTCTAGTATCTGGTGGTTGACACAATGGTTGAGACAGCCCTGCCCGAAACCGGTATAAATGTAACTTGGAGTGTTGAATGGCTCAGAACTTGTCCCAATACACATAACTTGCTGTGAGTGTCTGGAGAGAAGTGAATGGCCTGAATACTGTGGGATGTTTTTACCCATTCATCCGAGCCCTACCACAAAAACTGTGCCTTACTGGCATTGAAAACATCATGATGGCCAGAACTTCCCAGAAAATGCACAGGGAAATGCATGAAGAATAGGCTGCCACCCATTTTTGCCTATGTTGTGGGCACAGAAGGGCACTGCCTAAAACCACCATTGGGCTACACACAGTAGCCTGAAACCATTGCAAAAGGGGCAATGCTGATTGCCAAAAGCAACCCATAACTATTGGGAATTCATTTTCTTCAGGTCAAATATGGCTAAATTATGGGCACAAAATTATTTTACTGCAGAACCACACCAGTGCCATGTGCTGAACCAGGATAATATACTTCCATGTAAAATCTCTTGTTTGAAATGCATTAATTCAAGACTGATCCAAAAAAAAAATGCATGTAGTACCCGCTTTGGACTCAAGGCAGCACTAGCGGTTTAAACTCTGACAGGAGAACTGCTACTTCAGAAGCTAATCAGCCTTCTGTGACAATTGGGACTTCAAAAGACTGTGGGTTAATTAGAAATCTAACCACCTGCTGTTCCCAGAGACAATCTGATTTGATTAACAGGCCAAAAGGCTGGGAAACCTTCTCACCTCAGAAAGCCCAGGATATCACGTGGTCATGCTAACCAAATGCAAAGTGGCCCCCTGGTCTGTTGACCTCAGCTTGCTAGAGCCCACACAAAAGACCTTTTCCCTTGAATAGGATATGGCGATTTTGGCTGTTTCCTGTCAACAAAGATCTGCCAGCCAGGAGAGACATGTGATCACTGTCATCCCCAAACTTTGGGGGCGGACTCAAACACTGCAGTACTTTGAATTGAAAGCAAATATATATTTTACAGAAATACTGATAACTCTTGGTAACCAGATGACAGAAATGTGAAATTTGGGGATCCTTAAAATGAAAACTTTGCCCACAATTCAAGCCCAAACTCCAATTTGTGTGATGTTCTGGGGCAAAACCCTGCTATTTATTGATACTACAGACTCTGTGTTTAAGCTAGTGACATGGGAATTTACTGGAGTATGTATGGACAGGCCGTGTATATGTGTATAATTTTTAATGAAAAAACAATGTTGCATAACCCACGAAAATCGAAAATAAGTTGCCATTTCTTTACCCAAGCTCCTAGAAACGCCAGAGTCGGAAAAGTGCCTACCTCATGTGATATATGATGTGTGTAAGTGATGTAAAAACAACTGTGTATTTGGGAAAATATGTATTTGGATCAAATATAGATTTGTGTGTAAAGATGACAGGGGAGGGCCCTCTGGCCATAAAATCTACCTCATCACTCTGACTCACAACTCAGTTCCCCCAATCAAGGGAGAAAGGAAAGCTTGGCCAATGATACATTGAGAGAGGGGCTGGCTTAGTGATGCTGTGCACACACCCACTTTCTAAACACATAAAAGCAGACAGTGCAGGACAAGTGGAGATCCCTTTTTCACTTTCCGCGGGACGCTCTGCCGGGAGACTTCAGACTTCAATCCATCAATCTTCAGAGACCAAGACTTTACTTCAGAATTTGTAAAGAACAGGCCTAACCCACAAGCTGAGTACTCTTCAGCAGGCCTCAAAATCATTTGCAGACTATTCACAGCCGGGCTGAGCTGTTGATTCTGGCCTGAAACCCTGCGCCAGAAAGATCCAGAAGCAGTGCTGTACCCAGAGAAAGCAGAGACACCCAGAAAGCAGACCAGAGATCCAGAGAACCACAGGCCGCTGTACCCGGGGAGCTGACCCAGACGCTGTGAGCAGAACCGGTGCCTGACAGACCCAGCAGAGACTTGCTACCCCTTATACTTTTGCCGTAATCGCGATTCACGCACTCACAAATTTTGCCGCGATTTGCGATTTGGCCTGATTTCTTTACCTGTAAAAAGATAGCAGCTTTTTGCTTTCCTTTGCTAAAAATGTTTTTGCCTCTTTATAACCATCCCTGAATCATTGCTAAAGTGAGCCTGAGCTCATCCCAAGTATCTCTCACTCACCCTGAACCTCCTAAAGGGAATCAAAAGCATTTTCAGCATATTTCTCACTTCATTGCCACCCCATTCAAAGCACTTGGGCCTGTGTTTTAAAACTCATACCTGTTTTCTCTAAGCTTGTTCGGGTGGGAATTGAATTTCATATTGTATTTGATTGCATTCCTGAGAACTGTGTGTGTTACTTCCATCTCCTTGCATTGCATATGGGGGGGGGGGGTGAATTGCCACCAGGGGAAAAGTGAACATATGATATCTTGTGAAACCATATTAGTTAGTTTCTGTACTGCAATTTCATTCAACATTGCATCCATTTGAAACCATAAAAGTATTTTCGCTGCCTTATCCATCCTACACCAACTCCTCATTGATTATAAAGAAGTGTGCTAGTGTCAGATTACCCATTGTTGATTAACAGTATATTTATAAAGGGCGATATCGATTATTAATTTATTATAAAAGCGTGGTATCTATATTTTGTTTTATTTCTCAAATAAACCTTTTAAACTTGCAAAACAGAACTACTTCTTGGCTCAGTGGGGTCAAGGGGATTCTAAGAGAGCGGTGTTATATAGGGGTAGTCATCCAGAACTCATGAACTGGACATAAAGATATATCAATAAGGGTTTCCATTCAGTATCCCAGACTAGGCATTGACTTAGCTGTAGTGTTGAATTGAATCCTCTTACAATACCTTGTGTGCCTGATTGGTTGCCTGCCTGCATGAATGCCTGTAGTCATGATTGGATGCTTGAGTGTGACCCAGCGGAATGAATGGGAGATCAACAGTATATCTGGGGACCTCTCACTGCTAGGAATCGTGTTCAGAAACTGAAGTCCACTACGACGAGTAACTGGAGTGAAGCTTAACCTTGAGCCCTGCTGGACGAGAAGAATTGCTGTTGCTCTCCTTTGCAATCGGAAAGCTGTTGTGCTTCAAGGACTGACCCAGAGAGGACCTGGTAAGGCGCCCTCTTCCCGAGCTACGAGAGACCATCGTGCACAGCTGATCTTTGCCTAAGCTCCCTGGTAGACAGACCTTCGACAGGCTGCCGACCCGATACGGGGACTGCTGTGGAACTCCAAGGAGAAGCGCCCGGACTGGAGCCACTGTGGTCGCGTTGCCTAAGAACTTCATTGATCCAAGGACGCTCTCGTCCATATCGTCGCCGCTGTACCCCGCTGGAGAAGGCCTGACCGTCGACACGCCAAGGAGCATCCACCGGTGGGTTTCCTGCCACCCAAAGACCACAGAGACGCCGACAACTCGACGCCCTTGCTGGGCCACAGTTCTTCAACTCTGCAGTTCAGAACTATCGACACCGAGGTGGCCCGCATGCCTCTTTCTTGCAGGACGTTTACACTTCCCCATCAATGAGCACCGCTAGGAATGACGCGGCAACTTCACCATCGTAGCTCGACCTGTTCTCCGTCGGACGTTCGACGACCCGTGACTCCTGCCTGAAAGGGAGGACACTCAAGAAGGGTTGTCGATTTACCCGACACGGAACGCTACAACACCAAGGTACCTTGGGGTTGCAGAACTATTGGGAAGTCTAAGGGTGAACAATATATGGACTGGGCTTGTATCTTTCTTCTAAAGGTTGCCCAGATGGGGGGATCGCCACACAGAACTGTGTTTAAGGGTAGTTACCAGTATTCTGCCAATTGCTCATCCATCCTGGTTTCCTTCCTCTCTCTACTGCTGGTTTTCCTCTTTATTTTGATCTGTGTGTCATCCTGACCGTATGCACTTTAATAAGATCGAGTAACGTTAGTGGTACCACTTTTGAATTGTACATATTTACCATTGTTGATTTTCGGAGTACAAAGTGAGTTATCGTGATCGTGTATATGCCTTTGAATATTAATTATATAAAGACTGTGTTGTAACCGATACAGTGTGTGGACATTCCTTTGTGGGTGCTCGGGGACTACACTGTACTTAAGAGCGGCGAATGCGAATGCTAGATCTAAATCAAGCTCAGGTGGAGACTATACATTTCACAATGATAGGTCTCGCAACATCATCAACTGTATTCTAAATGATTTAAAAATTGATAGAAGGATTGAAAGGGATCACAATCCCATAGCTCTCGTTTGGTTTGTAGATGAGTCTTTAGTCAAAAAATTGCTGTTCCATTCTGCCCTGCTTAAAAGGGAATCCAAGTCTCCACCCTTCACGAAATCAAACCCACATCCATGCTGTATTGCAGCCCCCTGTGGTCTCACAAAAAGATGGGAAAAATGGCCTCCTGACAGTGCTCCCAGCAGTTCACTTGGTACCCCTAAAAGTAGTCCACCATGCTGCAGCACATCTTATTACGGGCACACAGAAACTTTACTGAATCACCCCCATCCTAAGCAAACTACATTGGCTACCTCTCCGGGCCAGGATGCTGTTCAAGACTGCATGTATCATCTAGAAAGCAGGTATGAAAAATTGGGTGCTCCCCTATTTTTGTTCAGGGGGTTCAAATCTGTGTACTGGGGAGGATTGTGATATAGTCAGCAAGCAAGAAAACAGATTGACTACCCCTCTCTACACAGTCCCTTCTGCACACCAGGTTAAATGATCTGGATCTACTTTGTCATTAGGTAGATGAACCTCCTAGATCAATTTGGCATTTCTATATATCACACAGATTTGAGTACAAAACAAATTCCTTTATTTATTCACCATGAAATCGTTATAAAAACATATAAACAAATGATCTATAATCATCCTTCACCAGTTGCATACAACATTAATTTTACATTAATGGGGTAACTGAATTTGTTTTTCTTCAGACATAACCTTTAGTGAGTTATGCGCAAGAGATCGGGAAAGACATGTTAAATTCCCTTTTACAGTCGACATATGTTTCGGCCCTTACAACAGGTACTGCACCCTCTCTTGGGTTATCACTTAATCAAATTATTGGGCCATCTTCAGGACACAAATAATGTATTCAAGCAGGCGAATTTCATTTCCCCGTGGTAGAATTAGTGATCTGCTGTCCATATAATATGACTTGGGACTTCTGAGCTTTTATACTGGTGGCAATCAAATTTGTGGCATCCATTGTCTTTTTTGTGTTTTTTTATTCTGTGGTTGTGACTTTAACGGTCAGCTCGCATATCTTTTGAGCTTATATTGCCTCAATGCACCAGGGGATGTCATAAACCAGGTGCAGGCGGCACACCCAAACACTTTTAATTTCAATACTCAGTGTTTGTGAAGTTGCTTATTATAGATTCTCCCGACAGCGGTTCCGTAATGTGTGGTCATCTAGAAAGCAGTCACGAGTAGCACACCAGTGTATCTGGCCGCTAAGCTCCACACATCTAGTGGCACATGGTCCTTGTGCAGCAAATCAACTAACAGGGTTGAAACACAGCTAGTCCACACTCTCAGGCACTTGATCCCGGTAAGGCCCAAAATGCCCTCACAATTCTCCAATTTCCCAAATCTATCAAAACATGGATTTTTCAACAATGCTTAACTTGACATAATCCCAATGGACTCACATACCGCAACTCACAGTACTGCGTGAATGTTAAATGATGCTAGCCAAACCGCTGGCTAACCACAATTTACACAGTGCTCTGCTGCTCTCAAGCTAGGTCTGTACTTTAAACATTTAAAATAAATAAATAAATAAATAAATAATGCAACATTTTTCTCACTTTTCAGAGCATTGCACAAGTGTGAAATTTGCCCTTCTGGCATACAAACAACGTATCACTCCAAGACTGAAAATCGTATTGTAATCTTTAGAAATACTATTTATGATAAATGGAAAGGAGACAAATAGCAGCAGTGGAGGATGCAGCCTGCTTTGCATGAACTCAAAGTTAATTTTGGACCCATTAGAATGACTATAGATATTTATATTTCAGAACTATATCTGTGATGAAAGGGTTGAAAGCTTGGCTCACGATGTACAGACTTTAGACTGTGCTTGGTGCTGATTCCATTTTTCACAACACCAACCTAACATTAAAATGTTTTTAACATTGAAGAAAATATACTGATTTGTGCAACCACAGGACCGGATTGTGAGAATCCAATGGCTGTAACATTGATCAAATAGAGCTCATTGAACTGCTGTGCAATAGCTAACCCAAAAAATACTCAACGTTTAGCATCAGTCTAATACAAGAAAAGTCCAAGTTGAGACTGTTAAAGATCATGGGCCCTGATTCATGGATTATTTGCACCAAAGAAAACGGGATTTTTGTGCCATTTTGCGCGCAAATCCCAATTTGTTAAACAAGGATTTGCGGGCAGAATGGCACACAAATCCCGTTTCTTTCAGCACAAATAATACATGAATCAGTGAGCATACCTCTTTAACAGTTTCCAAGAAAGAAAAACTAAAAAGGGACCATGGATTTTACACTTACCGTGGTGGGAGACCCATGTATTATGATTAAGATGGAAGGCCTCAATAAGTAAGACGGCAAAATAACTAAAAGGGTAGGTAAGGTAGAGAAAGCATGAAAGTTTTGCAGAGAAACTCTTCCTGGCAGCTGAGTGGTGACTCTACACTGGGAGACTAGGTCAATGGAACTAGGGACACTAAGATGGTAATAAACTTGAGTTTCATCACAATAAACTTTTCAAAGAAATATTGGGATCAGTGCTTAGTAACATGAGGTGACTTTAATAAGAGGTTTTCCCATTGAAATGCACAGTTTCAACGCATGCAGGGACAATAACCCAATATTATTACAAAGTTGGCCCTTTTATACAGCCTACACTCTGAACTACAAAACGGGCAGGCAGCTTCGACATTTTGAGAATAAAATATTCTGATTATTTTAAATGTAACTTTTCTGAAAACACCGAGGCCCATAATAAGTTCGGGTTTATGCAATACAAAACATAAAAATAGGGACCTAATGAGAAAGTTACATTATGTTACTGTCAAACCTCAAACTTCACACCAACGGATATAGGAAATTAAGTATTCACAAGTTAAATTCAAAAAAGGGAAAACATTCAAAAAGTAGACATAAGTTTTATCAGAAATAAGCAATCACACGTATTAATAAATGTGCTGTGCCTAAAGTTAATGCACAATTTAGTCACTTCAAGTAACATGTGCCCTAAGTTTGAACTTTTAAATTCCACAATGACGCAGATACTACTTTGATGGCTGTTTTGCCTAAAGAATGTTTGTGTTCCTCTTTACAACTACTTTAAAAGAATATTGATGTGACGAGTTGTGTCTGGAAAGATGTAGGGAAATCTAATTCAAATAAAAGATGCAGAGCAGTGTGCCATGTTAAAAACATACATGAAAGCTGTAGACTGAGTACAACATTAGGAAAAAATACTCACAAAAAAGTTCAATATTTTAAAGTGCTTTCAAATCAATATGGCCCTCATCCCAAGTTTGGTGGTATCCCACCAGTAATACGGGTGAGATGCCACCAAACGGAATTACCTTTTCCACCACTTGGTCGGACACAATTACTGGGGAATCGTACCAAAATGTCAACCTGACAATTCGGACGGCCGAAAATGCCAACTTCTTTTTTTTTAACCCCCCTTAAACCACATATAAATGTGGGGGGGTAGATAATATAATATTAATATGGGTGGGACTGCGGGGGTCTCCCTCCGCATATATATGTGGTGTAAAGGGTTAAAAAAAGTCAGCACTTTCGGCTGTCGCAATAATCACATAGATCTATTAACGGCAGATACCAAGTGATGGATATGCCAGTAAATACCCATTGCATGGAGCACGACGGAACGCCATGGGGGAATTTTTCAGGTATTACCGGCAAAGGTATTACTGTGCCCGTAATACCTGCAGTTTTTTGCTGGTAGGGGTCGGATTTAACTCCAGCTTTTAGCTGGAGATAAATCCTCCATCCCTACCGGCAAAGTTGTAGTTGGCCAGTCCAGTAAATGTGCTGGTAAACATGATTACCAGCACTTTTACCATGTCCCAGCCAACTAATAATGAGGCCTGTAATGACAACACCCAAGATAAGTATTTCCAAGGACAAAGAAAGCACTCTGTAACTTTTATTAAAGTGGAGAACTGATGAATCCGAAGATAAAATCGTAGCATTTTAAAGTGACAGAAAAAAACGGATTCACATTTTCAGATGCTTTTTGCGTACATTTTCAGTTACAAAAATCAAGGGTTGTGCGTATGAAACCTAAATATGTTGAACATGTGGACCTTTGATAGGAGTATGATAAGCCAGCACAATGGATAATTTGCCATGCTGGGTGAAAAGGTCAAATCTAGGGGAAAAGGAATATGTATATTTAAATATGGCAATTGTGAGTGAGACCATATTAAAATGAAGCCATGACTGAACTCTGACATCTGATATTCTGTTCGATTCACCAGGCACTGCAAAACACCATCAGAATTTATCTACCTTACTCTCTTAAGGAGCTGGATTTCGTTTGAAGAGGTTGAGCCATAAAGATAATGGAGGTCATGCAACTCGGTCGTTTGGGGACCAAACTTGCAATTAATTCTAAGGGGGCTTCTGTATGACTTGAATCTGTATGTGGAGGGGGTTAATCTTTAAAAAAAATAATAGGTGTTCAGTTTGACCAGTGGATCGGTTTTCTCCAATATGCTATATCATCTCCGAGACATTCCTGAGGAAAGGATCTTGTCAGATTTGCCAGACCCTGGAAACCCCAGCAAAATCAAAACTATGGAGTATTGTACTACATGCTGAAGTCGTAAATACCTATATCCCTGAAATAGCAGCAAAAGGCCTTAGATGCTCTGTTACCAGACCTAACTGCAGATGCCCCCTATTATTCTGCATTAAAAACATGCTATATTGGATTCATGTTTCTGGTGATATCTCTTGAATAAAATATCACAGCAAGATAATTTCTTTTGTGAAGTATTCTGCTTGTGGTGCTCTATCCAGTGGTATATAAATATGGGTGAGGCTATTTTTATCATGCAAATTAGGAAAATTGATATTTCATTGCACCAAAATACTGCATGCCAGAGATATGTATCTTTTAGCATCTAGAATGATGGGCCCATTGCTTTGAGATGGAAAAATAGTTTGTGAAGAAAAGTATACATAAATTATAAGCCAAAATATGCAAGTCAATAGCCATCATGATGAAAATTGTGTTGTTTGATTCGGGCCAGAGAGAGAAATCTGGTGAGTCAATCAGTAAGGTGGTCATATGTGTGGAATTTACTATTTCGGAATGTTACAAAGTTTAATGAAAGAAATCTCTGAGATGACATCGCATGAAATGGGTGGGAACATTGATTTAAAAGTTACTCCCATCATACTGCCCCCTTCATTAAAATGCCTGTGACCACGGAAGGGTATGTCTACTGTGATGTCACTTTTGGAACGCTGTCAAATCACATATATTGACCATTTAGTTTAGGGACATTATACACACCTCAAAAAGTTGGGGGGTTTTGTCTGTAAAAGGTTCAAAACTCTCACTAAGGGAGAATCTCACTCACACACTGAAGGAGAGAAAGAATAATTGATAACACAGGAAAGAGAAGGAGTGGATTGCTATCCTTTTGGCCTCATATTGGATTATAACCAGAGCCCTGTAAGTGAGGCCTAGTAGGAGTTAAAGTCTCAGGCCTTCTTCAGAGGAGGAGACAGCAGACAGGCTATTGAGGAAAGCTGATACCATCTTGCTGGCTGTTACCCACCTGTTTCTAGAGTGGAAGAATTGAACCAGTCCATAACCTGTTTGTGAGACAACCTAAACAAATTCATATGTGAGTATAGTATCGGGGGAAATAATCCTGAGGGGAGCGATACTATAAAGGAATTAGATTATGTCCTGGTTCTGTTATTTTTAAGTATTGAGAGGTGAGAATATATAAATCGGTTGTGCATCACGAGAAGTTAGGGAACATTTCGGAAGTGTATGTGCTCCTGAAAAAATATATATTTTAGAGATTTGGTATCATTGTGTCTACAATGAGATAAACTGACTCTTTCCCTTTGTAAAGATCTCTAGCGTGGAAAAATTATCAGGGAGTTAAATGGACATCTCACTGTGTGCGTACCTAGAAAAAAAGAATATAATTGTACTAATTTCTGTGTATACCATCAAGCAGAATATTGGTCTTAATGCTAAATTGTTACAGACAAAAGGGAAAGGGTGATTCATCACTACCTGCATGCATTTACACAGTAATTAAATAGAAACATCACTGAAGGTAATCAAGTCTACATAAATATTGAACATACATTTTATTTTCTACAAACCATTTCCATACAGTAAGGTCTAGTAGTTTGTTGACATTGAGATTTTAGAATGCTGTTGAAATTCTGACATGTCTATTGAGTAAAGGGGTGGTATCTATTTGCAAAAAAGGGGAAGTAGAGAGAATTCAATAGGCGGGAATGTTTTAAAAAAAATGTCTAACAATGACAAGTCTTAGCCTCATGCATTTTAATCAAGGGTGCATGCACGGCCAGGGTAGACAAAGCATATAAGTGATTTATGCGTTAACAAAAATCTCTATCTCTGTACCTAGAGCATTGAAAACTAATGTGAATAGTGTCTTGATTCTTTTTTCATCATTGCAATTTCATGGAATTATAACTTATTTATCTTTTAATTGATTTGATTATTCGTTTTTGGTTTATAAACAGACATTCTCTGAAACCCTTTGTGTTTCTTCTCTTAGAAGAGGAAGGGGTCTGTAAGGAATCAATGCCGTTAAATCTAAAAAAAGAACTTTATTAAAAAGATGAAAATTGTGAGCCCCTGGTTTGGAGGTGGGTGGAAAGTTCCCCAGAATTAGATATCACATGATTAGAAGATCCTACAAAGGATTAGAATTCTGACTCTTTGGGAAGCTTGTCCTTAAGTGGGTATGAATCAGACAGTATGAGAGCAGAGCGCCATAATAGTTTCCATGTCTGGTCTTTCACTTACAGAAAAGATCATCATGCTGAAGATTGTTAGGCTGGTAATAAACTGGCCATTTTATCTGACAACAGAAATCTCACCTTCCATCAAGTGCCGTTTATGTCTTTGCGACACCACGAACGCCTTGCTCGAGACGCCCAGCGAAGGCGCATACTGTCTAGCACAGTCACCTAAAAAGGAGGCAGAACGCGTGGGGGAACAACAAGCGTAAATGTGGGTGTTACGTGGGAAGTACCACTGTAAAATACTTGCAACAGCCACACGCGCACTAACAAAACTTATTCATGGAATTGAACAGGGCTCTCCTGCGTGCAGAAAAAGACGTGCTAATCCCGAAACATATCTGCCATACGAAAGCAGGCATAAACGTCAAGCGCATCAAAAATAATGCATAAAAATGTCACGCAAAAAATCAACGCACTATACAGCTACGATGAATGTCCCATTTTTTGCAGCAGTGATCGCGGGACACCGCAGGAGGAAGAGGATAGCCAGGGCATGCATTTTCTTATCCAGGACCAACCTTTTTGGGATGCCTGATGACCAGGTCTATGGCAGGTATAGGTTTCCACCCCATATCATATTAGACCTGGTCACGGAGAAGGAAGATGACCTCACATCACCCACCCTGTGTCCCAAGCACTGAGCCCCTTGGAAAAGGTGCTCAATGTACTGCATTTTTTGGCCACTGGGTCATTTCAGCAGACAACTGCCATTGTCGGGGGCATTTCACAGGAAACGCAGTCTCGCCGGCTACACTACATGTTGGCAATCATGACTGGACACCCCTCAGTCCGCAGGCACATATACATGCCCAGAACACCCGGAGAAAGGCAGGCCATGGTCCAGAACTTTTACGGGGTGGCGCACTTCCCTAAAGTGCTTGGTGCCATCAATTGCACCCATGTGACGCTACTTCCCCCTAGGGCCACAGAGCACATCTATCTCAATCGCAAGCACTGGCATTCCATCAACGTGCAGGTTTTATGTGATGCTAAGGGAATCATCACCTCTGTCTATGCCAACTATCCAGGGGTCCACCCATAATAGTTTCATATTCAGAATGTCACCCATACAGCGGGTCCTGAAAGCGGGAGGCATGCAACACATGACTCATGGGTGAGTACAAATGGCCCTACAAATGCATGCATGTCTCACACAGACAAAACCACACCACTGACAACCCATCTCACCTCTACAGGGGACAGTGCCAACCCTCTGAGCACCTACAAGATGACGCCAATATGGAACCCCACCACACCACCCCAGGTAAGATACAACGCAGCCCATATTGCAACTGGGGGCATAGTGCAGCATACATTCGGAGTGCTAATGTCGTGCTTCCACTCCCTTGACCACTCTGGTGGTGAGCTACTATATGCGCCACCAGTAGTGTGCAGGATCATTGTGGCAGCATGTGTCCGGCACAAGGTTGCAACATGTGGCATACCTGTGGACATAGTGGTGCCCCCACATCCCCAACCACATGCACGGTGGCTGTGCATGGGAGGAGAAAGGGCACATGGCGAGGCTGCCTGTACCCAGTTTGTGGCACAATTTTTCACCTAAAATCCAACCCCTGCGGAGTGCACACAGGCCTGGCACATTCCAGGTGACAATCAATGATGACAAAGGGACAGTCATCTGTCCCAACCTTAACACCCTGAGAATGTGTCCTCGGAAGTGCTACATTGTGTGCATCCCTTAGTACTAAAGGTTTCTCAATATGGTGTGCACAAAAGGAACACATGGAAGATGGAGTATGCCAGAAACAACCTGACAAAGTACACATATAAATGCAGGTATGTCACCTAAACCTCCCACACTTAATGTCACCTGCTTGACACACCATGCCATGGCATGCAATGTCTAAACAGAAATAATTGGCCAACACATAACACTACTGTCACAGACCGTGCAACAATCAACCTAAAAAGTCCAGAAATAACTCACTCATCAATATAATCAAGTACACAGGGACATCAATTAGCCAGTAAAACAAACCAGAAACACAGGACCCAAGAGTTGATCTGTCTGACTGTGACCATACCCAAATGCACATGTGCCTCAATGTGTCGTGTCTTGCACATGCCACCCTTCTAAATTTGTGTGGTACTGCTAACCAAAGGGGGCCAGAGAAGCGCACACAGCATGTAGGCTAACAACAATGGAGACAGTCAAGGAAATACATGAAGATGGAACATGAACAAGGATGCATCTCAATGTACGAACATAAAATGATGGCAACCATGCACTGGACAAACAATCATGAATCCCACTAGGGGTGTATACACAGGTCGGACCTGCCACTGCCCACAGATAGAATGGAAGCCCAATGCCACTGTGTACTTTCACACACTGCAATCCTAGCAAGCCCATGGAAAGGGAAAGCAGGAGTGGCATATATGTCTGGACCCAAGGCACAAACACCAACACGAGAAAAGCCTCTATGGGACCAGCTGGAACCTACAGTGGATGCCCTTGGCTGCCACACAAAGCAACACACTGTCACATTAATGATGTTAAAAAAAGAACCCTCCATGGGTAATGGGCCGCACGGCTATGATGGAGTGGGAGACCCATTGCTGTTGTCGCCACCCTCTGGTGCAGCATCAGAATGTGATAGTGAAAAGGGAGGATAACCATGTATAGCCCTGGTCTGGTCCTCCATGGCAATGGCCATGCGGGAATGAGATGCTTGTATCTGCAACATGATGGCCCGGAGTTCTCCATACATCCCCTCATGGTATGCACGCAGTTCCTCTGTGATGGTACAAGTCATCATTTGCATCTGCTGTTCAGACTGTCTACTGCTGGATGCCTCGAGTGCAGTCAGTGTAACCCCGAGGGGCCTATACTCTGACCTTAGGGCTTCCCTGTTGGCCCGACCCTCTGAAGCCAAGGATGCACGCAAAGCCCTCTGTTCTGCCTGTCGGCTCCTGTTGCTGGCCACCATGTTCAGCCTGTGTGAGCGGCGTGTGGACCGCAATGCCTGCTTCTGGTGCTCCACCTGTCTTGCTGGGAGTATCATGGAATTGGCCACCTTATCCATGCCCTGAGCCAACATCTCATGTGAAGCATAAATGGACTGCTCCCACACAGTATCGCCAGCTAACACACATCCACCATGTTGGTGGACCTCACGCCTGCCTAGGCCAAGGGTACTTGGCCCTTGATGTGATGACTCCATCTGTGGCTGCAGGACTGCATCCCTCCCTTGATCTGCTGCCCCAGGACCAGGAGTAAATACTGTGGAGCATGACCCTGCAACTGTAACCACCACAGACGGACGTCCCAACACTAACTGGCCCTGTGAGGGGTCTTCCCCCATCCAGACATTTGGGATGCAACAGCACCCCTAGTCGATGCAATCACATGCGACGCCACAGAGGTATCCATATCTGATTCACCACCATGCCCTAAGGCTTCCTCGGAGGTGGACTCAGACTGAGTCTAGGCCAAAATGGCCTGTAGCACCAGTGGAACTTCATGGGCTACCACACCACATCCTCCACTGGTGGTTGGTCTTGGCTCACTATCCTGTCCCTCCTCCACCTCCTCCTCTGCATCCAGTGCCTCATCACCTGCATATGGACAGAAAAAAAATGAAGAGCCATGTAAATACCATGGACCACACACATAGGCATCACAATGTCATCATGTAACACATCAACCTGCCATGTCACAATCTCCCACACCTACGCAGTATCAATGCAAGTAAAGGCTAGCATGAAAGCAGCCATGGAGCTGTGTGGAAGGGCTAAATACAACCTGTAGCACATGGTGCATATCACCTGCTACAAACATGAGCACCTGACTGGCATAGTTCATCAACCAACATCACAGATGCAAAAACACATATGCGACGTACCATAGCCATGTCTGATCTGTAATACTGCATGAGATGTGACTTGCTGACTACTGTCCCAGAGCCATGTACAATGGATGTGACAGGACATGACATGTAAATCACAAACTCAATACACACAGGTGTCACACGGTGCAACGATGCAAGGGTGGTGGAATAGAGTGAAGCCAGACACACCCATCCCATGAGGCCAGGTCTCATTGACATCACGCAAGTGAATAGGCATGGTGAAGGTGAGACCTGGGGTTGGAAGTGGGAGTGGGCAGTGCAGTACATGGGAATGGCATACCAAATTAAAAACAAATACATTATCATCAATGAAAATGCGGTGTGCTGGTGGAAGTGTATGTGCAGACATCAGCTGTCAATAGCTGCTAGAGGGTTGTAGGGATACTGTTAACAGCCGCCGAGTGTGGAGTATGGCAGGGAGGCAGTGCATGGGTACAACTGGTGGCTCAGAGGCCCATGTCGGAGATCATAGTGTGGGCAGGTGACTAGTGCATTCTCTCAGTCATCCAGGACATCAGCATGGGAGAGGAGGCAGAGAAAGCAGAACACACAAGGAAGGATCTTAAGAGCCCTCATACGCAGAGAAGGTTCACCAACAGTGTCATTGATGCAGGGAGGCTGTAGCAGAGGGAGGCCCCAGGCGAAGATAGACATTAACCACCAACAAATTGCTATGAAAAGTAACTGACCCTGAGGGAGTAGGGAAGGGATGATCAAATACCATGAGAAAGAAGCAAATTGGAAAGATGGAGTTGAAGGAACTGTGGCACCAGAAGCCATAAGGCCCTGTGGACAATGCAGAGTGATTGTCAATGAGCAGTTGTAGTCACGGGGAGCCAGTGCCCTCATCATAGTCCTAGGAAGTCACAATACCTGGCACCATGACAAAAGGACACTCACCACTGTCCAGGTCAGGATGAGTTGCAGAGGGAAGAGAGTAGAGGCACAGAAACTGGATAAAGGCCGTTTCAGTACCCCAACGTAAGTATCACCAGTCCTATGGAGACACTGAACTACTGGGGGAATAAGAGGAAAGAAGGAATAGGAATCCCCCTCAGGAGGTGCAGCTGGCAGGATGACCCGTCAGAAATATGCTGAGAGAAAGCCAGTGTGGAGTGCAAGATTGTCACAGGCTATCCACCATCATAGGCTGGAGCAGAAAGAGGGCCAAGAGAGCCTGGACAGAGTGACATGGAAGGAGTGAGCAGGTGTGGTGATGGTGTTCATCATGGTGTGCAGCACATTGTGCGTATGCAGTCTGCAGGTCAACAAGAATGTGTCAGTGCACCATGATATGGTTCACCCATTGCAGTCATGCAAATGCAGCCAGAACTGCCAGACAACCAACACACTTCATCAAAGCAACATACACATGACCTGGGCACACACGCATCACCGCTTACCAGACATTCTCTCATAGATTGCCAAGTCTCCCACGCCTTGGATCTGCTCTACATCAATCATAGCACCTATAATCTCCTCCTGTGGAGTGAGTTTTTCATCCTCTTCTGGTAACCCACCTCCAGCCACCAGAGTAGAGGCGTAGTTGGCACCCATCTTACCTTTGGCTCAGCGCCGTAGGTAATACCAATACTTCATTGCGTCAGTAGCTGAGCGCCTCTCATGGCCCAAGGCGTGTTAAAGGTGCTAATTCAGGGCCAGACAGGGGGGCGCACCTACCAACTGCAAGAGTAAAGAAGCACAGTGGGGATGGCAGCTACATGGGAAATGACACAGGTATTCTAAGCCACACACGCCCCATATAAATGGACTTCACAGAGAATGGTAGGGGATGATGATGCATTGTGTGTAAACACAGGCCAGGATACTTGTTGTGAAAGAAACCACGCCAGGTATGACCTGTCATAAGTTTAATGTGCATAGACAAGACAGAGGCTTGAGGCCCCCAACCACTTCCAAAGCACAGGACCAACTGCTAAATACAAGCAATAACATACTCCTGGGATTCCACTGACAGAATACCATGACATCATATTGTTCTGACCAATAGCATCTCATGAACATTGGAATAACATCTCCATGGTACCCCTTAGCATCTCAACAACAATAACATCCCATACATAACAAACCTCCCTCCCTTATTTACAAACAAGAACAACAATAAGAAATGATCAGAAACAAACAACAACAAAAAAAACTAAACACAAATATAACATTTTCCCATATCCAGACCGCATATATTGAAATGCAGTAAATACAGTGAACACAATTTAGCCTACTTTCTTATTTTAGCCAGTCTTGATAAATTCCATATTTGACCACTTTCAATCCTAACAGCTCCTTTGAAAACCTGGACAACTCTGACGGGATCGGAATACAGAGAATCCCCTTTTTTTATCACAGCTCTCCTTATTCTAATCATGTCACCTTCTTCAACAGCAGTTGTCTTCCTCCTGGGAGACTTCTCATTCATCTTTTTGACCCATTTTTCTTTTCGTCCTTCCATCCTCATTCTCACCTCCTCCACCACCTTATCTGTTTCTCTCGCTCTACCCAGCCACGCAAGTGACAACACTGTATTTCCCTTCCGTCCTCTCATCAACTCAAACGGGCTGGCACCTTTCTCAACACTTATGATATGATATATGATATGATATGGCATTTGTAACGCGCCTATACACAAGTGTTTCAAGGCGCGACGAGGCAGGGAGGGGGGAACAAGGGGAAGACAGACAACGATCCTACTAGGCCAGGTGTCATTTAGACCGCGCAAGTGCAGGGGTAGGGTGAAGGGAAAAAGTGCAAGGGGAAGGGGGAAGGGGGGAGTGCAGTACAAATAAGTAGAATAGAGATAAAATAATAAATAAATAGGGCCAGCTGGTGGCAAGTGCAAGGTAAGTGCAGACAAGTGCTGGAGGGGGGGGGGGGCTGTAGGGATACAGAGACAGTCCCGCAGTGCAGGGGTTGTCAGGGAGGCAGTGCAAGTGAAGAGTGACTGGGCCCAGGACCGAGGTCGGTGAGAGTGGCCCAGTTGCAGAATCAGTGCAGTTTAGGTGAAGAATTTAGCAGGGGAGAGGGAGAGAGAAAGCAGAAGTGAAGAGGAAGGTTTTGAGGTGCTTCCGGAACCGGAGATGGTTCTCCTCAAGTTTCAGGGAGGCAGGAAGGCTGTTCCAGAGGGAGGCCCCTGCCGCGGAGAGAGATCTACCCCCAGCTCGTTGCTTCGAGAAGCGGCTGACCCTGAGGGAGTTGGAGACGGATGAGCGTAGGGCTCGGGAAGGAAGATATTTAGGAAGAGAGAGTTGAAGGTATTTAGGCCCCAGGCCCCAGAAGGCCTTGTGGACAATGCAGAGGGTTTTGAACTTTATCCTCGCAGCCACTGGGAGCGAGTGTAGAGATTTCAGTCCTGGAGAGATACGGTCCCTGGGCTTGAGGCCAAGGACAAGTCTCGCAGTTCTGTTCTGGATGAATTGCAGAGGGCGGAGAGTGGAGGCAGGCAGATTAAGATAGAGGCTGTTACAGTAGTCCAGCTTAGTGCCATTCGCAAAGTAAACAGACATTCTTTAACCGCAACCTTTCGGTCACTACCACACACACTTGCTCCTCTGATTCCCTCCATTATACAACGATTTACTCTCTCAATCATGCCATTTCCTTATGGGTAGTATAGTGCAGTCTTCTTATGTTTTATACCACACCTGTACAAATACTCTTGAAATAGTTTACCAGGGAATTGTGGATCGTTGTCTGTAAGAACACTCTTAGGCAGTCCTTCTCTCTCAAAAATATCTTCCAGAAATCCAACCACAGCTTGACATGTTACCTCCCTCATCACCTTAAACCATGTCCACTTCGAGAACATATCAATCAAAGCAATCACAAACCTTCCTCGCCCCTTACCCATATCCACAGGACCCAAAACATCAATTGCAAGATCTTGCCAGACACCTTTTGGTGTTGTGACTTTCCTTACCGGCTGCACAACAGTTGACACATTCTTTCCAGATTTGGTACATACCACACATTCACCAACCGTTCTTTCAATCTCGCGATCAAGACACGGCCACCAATAGTCGGCTTGTATAAATTCCTTAGTCTTGCAGGCACCAATGTGCCCATAATGTGCAATCTTAATCAACCGCTGACAATGTTCAAAACTTGTTCTTTGCTGTTGGGATCTAATTTAATACCTAATCCCCTTTGCTCCTTACACCAGAGTAGGTTCTCCCCCTTCTTCGTGGCATAAATCTTACCATATGTCGTCCTCCCTTTGAAACAGAAATGGGCAGTACAACATCCCAATAACTCTATTTTACCCCCATTGTAATCTCCTGGATTCTTATCAGATGGGACTAAATCTTCCATTCGGCCATGCACAGTATTTTCATAGGTGGCACGAGACATCAATGTAATCTTTGAGCATGAGTCCGCTAGCATTCTCACTTGTTGTCCATTCACCTTAACCCAAGCTGCAGGATGTTCACACTCGTCAACTTCTGTACATTTTACCATATTGACCGTGACTATCTCATTCTCAGACTCTTCACCTTCTCCTGATGACCCTACATCACATTCCTCAATAAACATGGTTCCCTTTCCCCCACCAATTCGGTTGTTTTTACTACAATTTTCAAAATGTCCCCACCGTTTACACAAATTGAAATTAGCTCATCTCCTAGGACATATGGGGGGAGTTGATAAATGGTGTGTGCTTCCACATCTGAAACACAACCGGTCATCCCTTTTTGGTCCTCTCTGCGTACAATTCTTCAGGGTAATTTTACTACCTGGCTGACCCCCTCCTCCTCCCTTGCCCTGGAGGACTTCATTGCTTCTTGCATACTTGTTTCTCGATTTGTTTTTTCCTTCACATAATCCTTCTTTTGGTCACTAATCTTCAATACCTCCATAGCCTGTGAGGATTTTATTTCTCTGGTACCTAATTTTGCAACACATTGCAAAGTATGTTCTATCCTTTTGGCAATACCTATGGCTTCCTCCAAACTAGGATCATCTTTCAACCATACTTCTTCACAAATCTTATCATTTGAGCAATGCAACATAAATTGATCCCTTATATGTTCGTCCAACCCCCCACCAAATTTGCAATTCAGAGATAGGTGCCTCAATGCAGTAATATATTCTTCAACAGTCTCCCCATCATGCTGGAATCTCAATCCAAAATGGTACCGTTCCAGAACTGTGCTAATCTTTGACTCAAAATGTTTGTCAAGTTTTACTAGAGCTGCGTCAAAATCATGTCCTCCCCCTTCCACATCCAATTCAGCAGTGTCTGGAAGCGTTTCATAAATCCTTTGTCCTTCACAAGCCAAAAAGTGCATCAACATGGATACCTTCCTCTCAGTAGACATCCCATTGCCACAAGTTGCCTTCACATAGTGTAAAAATCCCCTCTTCCAGGGGCCCCACTTGATTCTAGGTGGGCCTGGGACAGGCATGAACATCTGGGGACCCGGAACTCCCGATAAAGCCATATTAGATGCGCTATGCTACCAAACTTCACAGAGAATGAGAGCTCCCACGCACAATGTTATCCAGACCGGTGTAGGACTGCAGCACTATCCTTGTAACATGAAACTGCCCAGAGTACAGTCCTATTTCTGTGTTCCCTCTCACCTGTGGTTCAGGAGGTGTGCTGGCACGAACAGAGGTAGAGGCTACCTTTGACAAAATGCACAGCAACTCCTCTGTGGCCGCCTTCCCTAATGAGCCCTGGGCGGGGAGCACACACAGAAATGCCAAATATTTCCTCCAATCTGATCAAGCAGTTCCCCAACGCTGCGATGCAGAGGCACGGTCACGTGCCGAGGCAAGGAACCTCCTTGTTATCGAGAGCAGCAAGGCTAATATTAACGCTCTGTTATCCAAAATACTGTCACGTAGCGGCTTCGTGACAGTGTGAGGCTGCAGCAATGCCAGCGAACGGGGGCTGCTCACGCTCCCCTCCCAACAGCGAGCACAGGCAGACCTAACAGCGGAGCTGCTCAACCGCTGCTGCGGACAGTGCGATGCGCATGCAGCTGCTTTCTCTCACCGGCTCTGTCGTTCAGGCGGCCGATCCTCCACCTCGACAAGCGTAGACTCAGCGATGCGCGGCACAAGCTGCAAACGGCTGTCTTGTATTCTTACCCAAAGTCGAGGTCGGGGAGGCGGTCCTCCGGCTCCACAGCTACTTCGGTACTCTGCGCACGGTGCAGACAGCTGCCTCCCTCTGCCGGCTATCGCGGCAATCAACTAAGCATGCAGCCTTCCACCTACCTGCTGCGAGGATCAGAGCAGCGTTGTGGTGGTCAGTCGAGCCAGTGGGACAACAAACGCTCACCACAAGGCACCAGGGTCGGGGGTCCCAGAATTGGCAGGATGCTCTGTCAGCGGAACTCCTTACTGCCTTAGCCTATCCTCGTCGCCAATGTTGTAAAAGAAACCACGCCAGGTATGACCTGTCATAAGTTTAATGTGCATAGACAAGACAGAGGCTTGAGACCCCCAACCACCTCCAAAGCACAGGACCAACTGCTAAATACAAGCAATAACATACTCCTGGGATTCCACTGACAGAACACCATGACATCATATTGTTCTGACCAATAGCATCTCATGAACATTGGAATAAGATCTCCATGGTACCCCTTAGCATCTCAACAACAATAACATCCCATACATAACAATACTGACCTATGATTAGCTAAAAAAGGGGAGGGATAAAAAATAGCACCATCATAAACACACATAGTGGGAAATCCCTCGGGCGGCTGAACCTGGGAAACCTCGATCTGAAACACGTGACCAATATGACAGGGATCGGCAAAGAGGGTGTTGCTCAAGCTGCTCATCATGAGAAAGCCAACATAACTAGAACTGAGTGATGTAATTACAGGGCGGTCAGCCAAACCAGCCGACCAGTAAAGCAGCAGGGAAAAATGGCTCTGTACCAGTTTGTTGGTCAAATAACAGCCGATGCCCCTCGGCAGGTGGCTATGGGAAGGGAACACCGGATGAGTGGCGTTCCTGGGAAGACTAACCAGGCGGTACATTCTTGAGTTCTGGGGAGATGGCCAGCCTCCAAAGTATCAACTAAAGAGATTGCAAAGGTCATTATCAAACAGGTATTGTGTGAAGGTCTCCCTTCCCATCCGTTGCAGGGTGTCTCGTGTTCCGTTCTCAATGGTGCTGACCAATGGCAGTGTATTAAAGTTCCGGCAGTCAGCACAAACGCAACTTCAGTATAACAAGTTATTCCGGGGTGGGGTGTGGGTAAATGCGGTACCACATGGGGAGGCATTGTAATGGGAAACTGCTAAACTGCCTGCTTCAATTACGCTTCACTAATCAAAGGAAGATTAGAGGAGTGATGTCCCAGAGCCAATGACATCTCTGGGAAATAAAGAAGAAGCAAATTCTCCAACTTGCAAATGTGTCAATTGATTTCTGAACATAGTATTTCTTGGTAAAAAAAACTGTTTGTATTACATTCAGATGTCAGCCTTTCGATCAGAGTGTATCAATTGTTCTGTTTTATTTGTGCTCACCCAGCTGTAATAAACAGCGTTGCTTCTTGCCTGGTGTTTTCTTTACTTTTTTAGTATGTGGCTGTTTATTTTGCTGTAATTGGTGGACCCCTGACTGCACATGTTTTGAGGCCCAGTTTATTTTACAAACACCTTATAATACTGGTTGCATGATAAGCCATGGATCTGTAGACTTCTGCTTCTTTTAAGGTGATGATTCAACTGGGAAATAATAACACCTATTAGCACATAGAGGTCATAATTGAACTCCTCTCAGCCATTCAGAATGTTCAAAATTCCGAACTATAACTACTGGTATGGATTGCATTCCAGACAATGTAACTACAGAAGCAGTCAGGGAAACAATTGAAAGCCTTTTTCTGCACTCTAGAAACAGCAATGCAATTTCCCAGCAAGAATTGTTTCAACAAATCGCTGTAACCTAATGTAACACAACAAAGTAAATGTTTAAACATGGAACAATGCTTTCACTTTTGTAAAGAAAAAGCATTCACTTTGCATTTGTACCTTAAGCACGCGTATGCTAAAACTGTTGAATTTTAACCAAGTTTGCAAAACAAATATTTACCTTAGACCTAGATATTTAAAAGTTACAAATGAACCCACATTTAATTTACTAACATATTTTGTGTACTTTACTCATTATTAAGCTAACTTGTTTCATTTCACCACCACCGCTCCAAAATCTTTGTTGCTACTATCATATGCGCTAATAGACATAGAGACCTCGGTAAGGGGTAATTATCGCTTAGGATAATTATCCTTTCCCAGCTTGCGGCCCGCGGCTTCAACTCGGCCATAGCTTGGAAGTGAGTCACTATCTGGTGATAAAGACCACTGCTTCAGTTCATAAGGCTATGTTATAGCGTTACTTAGAACAGGATGAATCTGGCAGAAACCCTTATATAAAATTGTTGATGAATTAATTTACATGTTGTAAATATCTGCACTTATCAATAGTTATAAATTGTTGGTATGTCCTGTCTCCTTGTCTTGTTCCCAGTGTCCTCATATCCTTTTCATCAATCGGTTCATTTTTCATCCATATTCACTCCACTACCTTAGTATTGTAAACCACCTGTTAACAGGTTACTCACTTTACTGTTTTTCCTTTTGGACGGTGTTTATGTTTGAAGCACTAGACCACATAAGCCAAAACAAATACACATTTTAAAAAAAAATCATTTGTCTAAATATGTACTGTTATCTTTACCTGGTATTGGCTTGTAGTTGACAGTAATGTCAGGGTCGCTTCGGGTTACCATTTTGTGAAAAAGACAACACTCGTCTCCAGGCATTCGCTCCCTACCAGTGTTGATAAAATATATAAACAGCGAAAGTAAACAGAGCAAGCATTTGACAATAGCTTCTGAGAGCCTTGAAGAACTGTCAGTGAACTAATCTGAAAATCCATTTACGTTTTTAATCATGTGACTAATATCTTACAAAAGTGTGGCTTATGGAACACGGGGCAATTTGGAAGGCCATTTTTCGCAGCTATAATAGTTGAAGCTTTCATTCGAAAACAGCAGGTTACAATGTGAGCAGAACAATATTTAGCCTCAAACTATCACACAGATTGCTCTGCATCTCTATAGCTGCGAAAGAATGCTTTGGTCGAAGAGCCTCAACATTTTTTAGTGCTAATTTTGGCAATAAACCTGTTAATGAGTTAATTGAAAAACATTAGTGGATCAAGCAAAGAGAATCCATCTGCTTATAAAATCTCAAAGATTTCTCCAGGGCATGCTAAAATGAAAACAGAGTCGGTGGTGACTGTACAAATTACATCCTGCAAACCTCTACGTGTCTGTTGTTGTTGTAGAAACAAACAGTGCAAGATTGCCGTTGAAATATGTTAAGTGCACGACACATTTTATTACACAAAGAAATACAACGGGATGGCAATGAAAATGAGTCTGCATTGTGGTTGTTCATAGTGTAATTATGAAAACGAAAACAATACAATAATTTCTGTACTTTATTCTTAAAACAATAAAAAATGAATTCGCTACTTCATTGTCCTCTCATTGTGATGTTTCTTTGTTAAAGCTTTGCAGGCATTTGAAATGACCAAAGGTCTTTTTGAAAATGATAAAAGGTGATTAATTGATTAGTGAAAAAGCAAATAGCAACTAAGCCCGGGCAAACGTATTTGGCAAAACGTGTGTAGGCCACGTTTTTGGCAAGTCAGTAGAAGCGTTTTGAGTAACATCAGGCTAAAAGAAGATAATTTGGGCATGCGCTGTTTGAATTCATTATACGTTTCTAGTTAAATAGGATCTAGTTGAGGGAGAGGTAGAATACTAAAATAAACTTTAGTTGAGGAAGAGGTAGCAAATTAAAATAGGCTTTCAGAGGAATAGACAATTCAAATAGGCTACAATTGAAGGAGAGATGGAATATTGAAATAGGATCCAGTTGAAGTAGGACATTGACGTAGGATAGGCCATTATGTTGTGGCTTGTAGTGGAGAGAATCCCATTGATCACCTGGCTTTGTATGCACACGCTTAACATTGTTTTTCAGTGAGGAAAGATGGTTTGAGGAAAGCAGGATATTGCATTAAGAGAATTGTTTGGAGGTTGCTGATTAGATTCAATGGCTGTGACTGAGCGTGGCCACTTTTCTGAGATTGATGAGACAAAATGCTACATGCAAAGAGAAATTATGAAAATTGTTCGAGGCAGGATAGTACTGTCATTGGGCCTGATTCACAAAAGCATTTTGTAATGGCACAATCCCATTAAAATCAAACTTTATGAATCAGGCACGTTGTATGTAATAGAGTATAAAAATATTGTATGACAGACGAGGCAAAACAACATTGGCAATGAAATATATTTAAGATTGATTGGAGAAAGGAGATTTCATTCAGTAGTTGAAACTTAGTGCGGCATCGCTTAGGGATTGACGAGGCAAAATACAAGTTTCAAAGAAACATTCCTTTGGAGCAGTGGATTACATTCAATGGCTGAACCTGACAGTGCCACATTTCTGAGATGGTTGAGGCAAAAAATAGTTGGGAAGAAAAATTCACATGCGTGTTTGGTTGCAAAAGGTTACAGTCAGTAATTTTAAGTCAGTGTACAAGTTTCTGGGAAGGGCGGGTCAATATACTAGTTGCAAAAATATTCGTATACTTGTTCGGCTGTGGGAGGTTACATTCAGTGTCAAATGTTTTTGATGGACTGGGCAAAATGCTAGTTGCAAAAATAAATTGATTAGGACTGTTTCAAGGTTGGAGCTTGCGTGCAATGGTTGTAACTGACTTTGTCAACTATTTATGATGAACAAAGCAAAGTTCTATTTGCCAGGAAATATTCCTAAAATTGTTGAGGCACAGGAAATGACATTCATTTGCTGGAATGGAGTGAGCCATCTTTTTGTGATTGATGGGAACAATACTAAGGGCCTCATCACAAGCCTGTCGGTAATCCGTCACAATTTCTGCCAGCATTACCGCAAGGTCGTGTGGCAGAATTGGCGCTGCATCACAACCTGGCATGAATGTGTACCCGATTTTGGCGGTAATGCTATTAGTGCCCAGTTGAAATTGCACCAAAATAAAGGTTAACGTCGATAAATGAGCACTAATAGCACTACCGCTGGTGACCCCAGCGCTATTAGCACCAGGGGAAATAGCGTCATCACCGGAACGGGAAGCATTGCGGTGGACATTTTGAAAAAACATAATTCATTAAATATCTCCACTTCCTGAAGCCATTCGGACCTGAAAACAAGCCAGACAGTCTCAGGAGAGGATAGAGGCAAGGTGGCAGGAAATAGACTCAGAAAACCAACGTTTTTTTCAAGGGTCAGCTGATGGTCCTAACCAATGATGTTGTTGCTCACACTGATAAGCTATATGGTATGAGACAAAAGAAAACATCAGCACAGCGCAGGACAGTCATCTGACATGCCATAAACCAGAAAGTGACAGCTGTGGCCAGCATACCCCATACCGGTGAGAACTGTAGCAAATGTTGGAATTATCTCAGGGTACTTGTGTAGATCAGGTACCAAGCATGATTCGCACTCCAACCACCCATTTTGAAGTACCAGGAACATTCACGCCGAAATATGTGATGTATGATGAAGAAATACACCAGCAGAGAGCCGCTGTGGAGCTCTGTCCAGTACCTATCAGAAGAACAACACCTGTTGAAGTACCAACACCTAAGAAAATCTGGACAACAAGGTACCCATTGAGAAAACCATATCGACACGTAAGACAGAATGATGATTGTCAGAATGCAATACCTGAAGAAGTCAATAAGATACTAAAAGAAGACGAATGGTGACATCATAAGAATCCAGACTGACTCACATATAGAATTTATAACGACCTGAGAATGATGAAAAGAGACGAAACATCATGGATAAGTGACATCCCGAGCCTAAAGTGAAATAATTGATGTCAAATGTCAGAAGCTTATGCCATGAGCGCGATGAAGATATTCAGTTAGTTTAAACGTGTACATATGCTCAGTAACCGCGAGAAGCACAGAAATTGTGAGGCTTGCTTATGCTTAGTAGTAAGATAGATTGCGGCAAGCGCCATATGTACATATCTACAAGAGCAGAATCAAACAAAGGTTACTAAAGGTCTCAAGGGGAGAGCTTTGCAGCAAACAAATCGAGAATTAAAGATGGAGAGAAACTCAGACGAAGACAACCATGCCAAGAAGCCAAGGTTGTTTCGGTTGAAATAGACCAACAGTGGATACAATTAATGAGACGAAGAACAGAGTATCCTGTGCAGAAAGGTCAAGATAAGATAAGCCACAGATGGCAGGCGACTGGCAAAATTCAATCAAATACACAAAATTGCATGAAGAATAAGACGATTTCAGGGTGTTGGAATCACGTGGCCGAGCAAGCAGAAGGGATATAACTTTCAGACCTGCGCATGGACCCTGCCATGCCCAGACGCATTAACTTCTCAGACCAAGAAGCAGACCTGAGGCCAACCACAAAGAAATAATTGACACATGACCACTGAAGTGATGCTTGAGTGTAACAATAATTGGAGGGAACCTGGGGGTGCAGACAAACACCCTGCACCTGGCCAGCAATTCTGCACGCTGCTATGAGCAAGTGGAAAAGTCTGAGTGGGGTTGATGCCAACCCAATCATAGTGGACCATGTAATCTAGGGTGCTATAGTTAGTAGAACCAATGAGACGTTGTACATTTAGTGACGTTTACAGTAGCCATTTTTAAGGAAGGGCTTAGTTGCCCCACCTGACATTGTTCATCCAATCCCCTCATCCCGTTAATTTATATAGATATAGTGCCTATATTAAAGTTACCTTCCTAGAACCAATCAAGTTGCATGCAAGGTTTTAAGAGTTACACGTCAGTGATGATGAGTTTTGGTATAAATATTATGTTTTTTCTGAAATTAATTGAAGCAAGACGGAAGATCGAGCAATTGCTGATATTCATGAACTCCCCGTTTTTTGTACTTGTCATTAAACGGACTCCCTTTGCCAAACTATTGAGTTGTAATTTTTTATTTGATGTGAGAGTACTAATCTGCATCTCCATCCATCTCAAGGGTGCTGCTACTCATCTTAAAGCGCTGTTTGTGAAACCCCCAGTCCTATGGGCCGGCTGGGGTCCCTACTGCATACTTGTGTCACACAGTCGCGCTTGGCTTGTGCCATGGAAAAGTGTCAGAAGAAATTGTCTATCAATCCCTTGCAGGCCAATCTCCCATCCCTCACGTCATCTCGGGCAATGTGTGCATTTGCCTCTGCCACAAGGATTGCCTCCTCATCCTCTGGGGTTGGCATGAACACCTCAAGGGGTATTAGAACATTCCTCTTCAGGCAGATATTGTGCAACATGGCGCACACAAGCACAATTTGACTCACTTTCTCTGGAGTATACATCAGGGCTCCACTGGTATGGTCAAGGCAGTGGAGACCTGCCTTCAGAAGGCCTTCAACTCTCTCTTCCTAAAAATCTTCCTTCTCGAGCTCTTCGCTCCTCCGTCTACAACTCCCTTAGGGTCAGCCGCTACTCCAAGCAACGATTTGGGGGTAGATCTCTCTCCGTGGCAGGGGCCTCCCTCTGGAACAGCCTTCCTGCCTCCCTGAAACTTTAGGAGAACCATCTCCGGTTCCGGAAGCACCTCAAAACCTTCCTCTTTGCTTCTGCCTTCCCTCCCCTCTCCCCTGCTAAATTATTGACTGAAACTGCACTCAACCTGCAACTGGGCCACTCTCCACTTGCACTGCCTCCCTGGCAACCCCTGCACTGTGGGACTGTCTTTGTATCCCGACAGCCTCCCTTTCCCAGCACTTGTCTGCACTTAACTTGCACTTGCCACCAGTCTGGCCTTATTATTTATCTGTTGTTCCACTACCCTGTACTGCACTCTCCCCACTCCCTTTTCCCCTTGCACTTTTCCCTTCCCTCCACCCATGCACTTGCGCAATCTGAATGACACCTGGCCTAGTAGGATCGTTGTCTGTCTTCCCTTTGTTTCCCCCCTCCCTGCCTCGTCGCGCCTTGAAACACTTGTGTATAGGCGCGTTACAAATGCCATATCATATCATATCATATATCATATCATATCAAAGGTACACTCAGTGGACACACAGGTCCTGCCGTGAGTGTGGTTGTAGGCATTATCCTGCTGTGTTTGTAGATTACACACAGTGGTCATTCGCCAGGGCAGTTGTGGGTAGGAGTCATGTGCATGTAGGGTGACACAGGCATTAGTCACGGCGTAAAGGGGTGGCAGCGGGCTTACACAATATCAGGGCAATGGACAACTTGTACATGCAAATGTGCCTTCATTTCAAGTCATGTGTCGATTCTATGTCTGTGCTTGCTGTCACTCGTGTTTGATTTGGTTTGGTTTTGTTTTTATATTTATATAGTGCGCAAATCCCTAAGGCATCTAGGCGCTTGGCATAGGAATACGGTTACAGTAAGAGCAACAAAACAGTTACAACCTGGTGTACATAGGCCAAGGAAAGTGCAAAAATGTATATATAATTTAGGAAGCTCAGCTCATATTACGGGGAGTTACAACAGGTACGTAAGGTCATAAAAGGTTCAAAGGAATATATACTTGGGCAAGCTCACCTCACGTTACGGGGAACTACATCAGGTACATAAGGTCATAATCGGTATGGAAGTGTATACACTAGGGCAATCTCACCTCATGTTACGGGGAACTACATCAGGTACATAATTTCATGATAGGTACAAAGGAATATATACTTGGGCAAGCTCACCTCGTGTTACGGGAACTACATCAGGTGCATGATGTCATGATAGGTTACTAGGGTAATTTCTGGTGGTCAGCAGAGCCGCACCTAGAGTCCGCAGACCTCCAGCTGTCGGAAGGCCCTAACTCCTTCCATGTCACAAAGAAGTAGGAGGCCCAAACAAGAGCAATAGGCTACTGCTGTTCATTACACGGAAACAGACAGGGACAGGTTCATGGAAAGTAGGTTCCAGAAAACTTCTCATTGTAATCAGGCTTGCAGGCCCCTTTTGTTTTTTAGTGACGTAACAATGTGCGTAAAACTATGAGAGCTCACCCACAAACCTACTGCCACTCCGTATTGGTTCTCTGAGTGGTAGGGTCAGTATAGGATGATATAGTGAAAAGTTTCATTGGTAGAGTTGAGGTCAGGTGGTACGCTTGGGTTGTCCCTAAAAGTTGCTACATGGAAAGAGTTAGTGATTGGTTTGGTTGTGATTCTGTCAGTGGTAAGCCCCCAGTGCCCTGACTGGTCCATCCGCGAGCCCCCAAGCCTGGGACCATCGTTGTTTCCACCTTGCAATGTGTTAGGGAGAATTCTCTGTTAAGGCTAATTTCCCAAAGCTCCTCCAGTGAGTCCCCCAGCAGCTTTGCTGGATTTGTGGGGTTTATTTTTTTCTCCTGCTAAGAGTGAGACTCTTTTTCTCCCACTCTTAGACATGATTTGAGATATCCTTTTACTTTGTAATGTGTTTTATGGGCTATGAGGTCTTTTTACTCCATAGGGTTTCATGTGGGTTTTGGTAAGTATGTTACACAGCACCCTCAGTGCAGTAACACAGGGGTGTCATAGTGACCCCCAAACATAGACTCCATACCCTGGGACTGACTACTGTCTCCCAGGGCATGTAAAGTCACCATTGACTTTACTAGTCTTAAATTGGGAACAGAACTAGTACAAACCATCATATTGTGGAAGTACTGGTAGGGGTAATTAGATTGCCCCTGGGTCTGTTTTTCGACGGGGCACTGTGCAGTCCCCCCTCGTCAATTTTCTGGCTGGTGGCAGTGGTTACCGTGCAAAATATTCCTTAAGAATATTTACTATGGGATTTTCCCATTCATTTGAAACGCACCACTTTTTGGTGCAATGTTAAAGATACCGGCGGGTTATTTATTTAATATTTATTCCCCGGTTGGGTCTTTTTCCCAGAACTCGGTTTTAAAATGGCCTTTGTGTTCGCCTCTGTAACTCCAACCCAAGTCGAGCCCTTTGTTCCACTTTTTGGCAGGCTTCTACACAGAAGCCTCCAAAAGTGGTCCCACTCTGTCTGGGTCTACAGGATGTGTGGGAGGGGGGTTTAGGCACCCTGGACTGAGTTTCCTCGGCAACTCAAGTCGCACTCTCATGTGATTGGCCCAGTTGTGAGTTAGTATGTTTGAGTGACAGCTAGGACTGATGAATGGGCGTTTTCTGCATAAAAGCAGGGCTTTGGGGACTGGAACTTGGGATGTCGCCACAGGACCAAAGAATCCGAAGAGGGAGAAGCTGAGCCGACCTGCAACGACGACACCACTGGTGGAGGCCTGCTGAACCGCCTCACCACTTCTTCCAACGACAGAGGAGATCTTCATCTCGAAGAGTCTTCTTCCTTTGACTGGTGGGGATAACCAGTTTGCCCTCCTTTTCGCCTTCCCAGATCATCTCGTGGCCGCCTTGCCTGTGCCAAGCACCCCGGCAACCGGGATACCACGTTTTACCACTACCGTGAATAAAAGGGTAGTACCTTTTAACCGGAGAACTCCGCGGCTGGTTTCTTCCCTGGCAGTGCAACGACCTTCAGCTCTCCTCCACGTTGAGATCTTCTCTTCCTCTGGACAACGCCGTGACTTGCACCCGCTGCTAGGAACAACTGGCCCCGCTGGAGGATTCTCTCCACTTTCAAGGTACTGTGTCCGCCTGGCTTCCCTCGCAACGGTCTGTGTGGGGTGTCTCTTAAATCCTCAACTTACCACGTGGGTTGGCCCTAGGCTGGCTAACTGAACTTTTCTGAGCTGAACTAATTCCTTTTTGAACTCTCTGCACGACTTTTCAAGCCTTTTAAACTGTGTGATCTTGGGCGCATTGGTATTCTACTCTCTCTAAGAGGGAGCTTGGCCTCTGAACCTTTTGCTCACAAGTAGACTTTAACTTTCCTGCCTTGCTGGGTGCTTTTAAAGTATTGTGTTGTGTGCTTTTCTAATTTCTGCCTTTTCCCTCCCTTTTTTGATAACTTATTGAAGTGCCATCTTTAGTTAAGCGCTCACCTCTGTCTGAAAATAAGTGGTGTTAACTAAGACTTGTCTAATAAGGAATAAGGGATGTATATATATTAATAATGACTGTGTTTTGAACTTGCTTACACTAATAGTGCTGGAGTGCTTCTAAGTGTGTCTTTAAATAAATAATTATATACTTTGATACCAAAGCTCTGGTCAGTGTTTACTTGTGCTACTGTATTTTGGTACCTATCTTGTATACTCTATATACTGTCTAACTCTTCTTGAGAGAAGTCTGGCTCAGCCACAGCTACCAGGTAAATCTGTGTGGTACAGACTGCTACCAATTGGGTTTACTGCCAACACCTGTAGTCTTAAGCCTTTTGCAGTGGTCCCTAAGGGAACTGCACAGGTTTCTGCCTAACACAATGTATCTGGTGTTGGCAACAATGTGTGACTATGTGTCAGTGAAGGACAATGGACAGGTCCTGCTACTTGCCGTTAGAGAACTCCTTTCCCATTGCTGCCAGTGTCTAATTCGTTACTTCTTTGTTGCCAGCTGGGTCCGAGACGTGGGACCCCAGTGCCTCTTCAGTCCATGGAGCTTGGCATTGTGTCAGTTCGGCCTGGTCACGTGTTGAGGGACCATGGTTGAGGTAGAATTACAGGGATTTGATTTGTATGTCTGCTCCGGGGAGTCGTAGCAGTGGCAGCTGTAACCTTGGCTTGCAGAGCACGGCATGATGATTGCAACGTAGCGACCTTGCTGCGGGGCTCTAGTCAAGGTTGTTCTGCATGATCAGCACCTTGTATCTCTGTATGAACTGCTCCGGGTCTGTGGACTCTGGACTGCGGACTCTGGTTTGCGGCCTACTTCGGTTTGGTTATATGTGGCGGTATAAGGTCCATAAGGCAAGGGGTGTGAGGGTGCAGTGTGGTTCTTTGTACATCAGTCCATCTATAGGGTCTTATCAGGGGTTAGTAGCATGAAGCGTCTGCAAGCATATACACAAACTCTTCTGGCATCTTGCGTTTCTGCGATGCGGTTGCTGACCTATGTGAAAAATAGTAACGATGCATGTCTTTGAGTGTGCACGGTCCTCTAAGTCGTACCACTGAGCGTGTTCTTCGTGTGGGTTGGTGTGTATCTGATCAAGGTGCATGGCAGCACATGTGCTTCTGTTCGTTTTAGTTATGTTGTCATGCATCTCTAATGATTGCGCATAGGTTTGTGATGTTTAGTCAAGCTGGTCCATGTGGTCGGTCTCAGCTCCATCTTGTTTCCCACCTCGTGCTCTGGGTGGGATACGGCCAGGTGGTGGAGGGTGTGGCCACGGTGGATATTGACATCTGAGGTGGCGGACAGAGGTGCAAACTCATCCCGCTGAGGGTACTTGGGTCGTGACATCATCGGCCATAGTTTGTACATGGGTCGGGGGAAGGGACTGTCCCATTTTTCCTCTTCAGTCCCCCCTCTGGTCGACCACAAAATTATCCACTCTTTTATCTCCTTGTACTTTCCACAGCTTTGTTATTCCTGCCAAGGGTCCTCAGCGGTTTACATGATCTTCAAATGACCAGTACATGTATACACACCCACCACCAGGCTTACAATAAACCCATTTCCCAACATAGTTCTTTGGATTGCGTGGATTTTCAACCTTTTTTGACGGTGGGTACAAGACTGCTTCTATTATCTGTTGGCGTAGCTGTTCGCGTTCCTTGAGGATGACGTCTGTGTGTAGCTCGTCTTCTGTGGGCATTAGGATGTGCATGCCGATCATTTCCTCTGCTGTATGTTTTGACCTTGCCATCCATAATTTTATTCCCATCAGCGATGCCATTCCCAGTATCATACAGCCTGCCAAAACCTTCAGACATCAGCTAGCCATGATGGCATCCAAGACCAGATGTATGAAAACCAGCTATCATCCTTTTTTGCCCCCTTCGCTTCTTCTTCCATCTTTGCGTGCATCTTGGCCAATTCCGATACTGCTTCTGATAGAGTGCCGTTATCTTCGTCATTCGCAGAAATGAACGTGCAGTTGGAACTTCCAATTTTTGCGCAAACTCCTCCTTGCATCGTGGTTCGGAGGTCCAGTACGTATCTGTTCTGCAAGGCCACCATTCTTATTGCCCTGAGTTTTTCTTTTATTGCGTTGAATCCATTCAGCATGGAGTTGATCGTCATCATCAGCTCCCATCTGGTTACCTGCAGCCATTTCTCATTTGCATATGCTTGTACTCCTGGATGTATTACGGAGGAAATGAACATGGCTGCCCTACTGAACAATCTGTGAGCTGGTGGGATGTCACTGAGTGCTGTTTCTGATTTACCCCAGAGGTAATTGTGAGTGGTTCTCCTTCTCTTTTTATTCTCATCAGTGTCTTTTCTGGGGGAGTGGCACACAGGGAGCTGCTGCCAATTTGTTCCAGAGACCTTCTTCTTCTTCTGTTTCTTTCGTCCATCTTGGGGAAGAATTCCATTTTGATGTATTTCTGTGGTACTACCAGGGAGAGTACGTTGATGTGTACCAGAGTACATACTCCACTCCATGATTGTGGTAGACTGTGATATGCTTTCGCTCCGCAGGCCCAGTAGTGGTCCATCAGTACTGCTGTCCCCGCACCCTCCTCTGGAAGCTTTACTATTCTTTTACATCCCTCATTTACTCCTACATCAACTTCTCCATCGTGCTTGTAACATAGCATGGGGCATGCAACAGGAATTATTGTTATTGGCTCCTCCTCTTTGTCCAATCATGTGAGTAGTGCCGCACTCTTTGCCCACTCCTTGTAGCATTTGTCATTTTCTTCTTGTACCGTCATTACTGGGGACTTTGCCATTGTCAATATCTTGCTTCCCACTACTCCATCCGCCCATCCGTTCTTCATGTATACCCTGCCATAGATCTGTATCAGCGGCCTTTCTCAGAACCCCGGTTCACCTCCTATCTCTCTTGCACTCCATTTACATGGCAGATAGTTCAGTGTCACTTCTTTTGTTTCTCCTTTGTCTGGACTGTCTGTTACGTACTGTAACCCTTCAGTTAGCTGCCAATAGGTGTCAAACATCGGTAATGTTTTGATGAAGTTATCTTCGTATGGGTATGTTGACCTTGATTTCCACCTTAGTGTTGCCGTTTTACCTTGGAATCGTCCTTGTGTTAAAAACAGCACTAGATATAGGAGGCACTCTGCTGTGGACTCTGGCACTTCAGTTGGCACAAATGTTCGGGAGGCGCTTATGGCATACGGGATCAACGAGCATACGTAACTGTTGTCCTTTGTCGTGTCCTTACCAATTTTGAACATATGTTTATACCATATGTTGGTCGAGACGTGTGCAGACTTCGTAAAAGATATGTGTTGACCCCATGTATATCAATGGCATCACTACGTTTACCTCTTCTTACATTTTGTCCCATGCTACTTGTACCACCTGACACAGTGCTCCTTGCAGCTGAGGTAGGGGAAATTTTAGTATTGGGTTTTGTGGTTACATGCAAAGGATAGTAGGCCTGCCAGCCAGCGGCATTTATCAGACCAGTGGTCAAAAATATCCCCAACATTTTAATTACAATTGTTGCAACCACTGGCATGTTGTCCTTACCTTTGCTGCCGTCCTGCATCTACTTTACTTGAGATGATATAGGTGCCCGCCTGAAAATGTCTAAAATTCTGCATTATTACAGCTAGTATTTGTAACTTAAGCCCTGTGTATCAAATAGTCGTTCAATGCCCATGCGAAAAGCTCCTCCAACATTTGCCTAACCGCCCTGTCTCTCAGAGCAGGTAGGGGCGCATGGAGGTGTGGATCTGAGTGCACTATAAATTGTATAAATGCTTTGTAATACACGCACGGCCGCCTCGGCCTGAAGTAATTTGGCCTTTTAATTATGTGCATAAATTGGTACGATAGTGCTTCTCGGTGGTCGTTTGGAAGTAACATTTAAGCCTGGGCAGTGATGGATATATGGATGTGTTTTATCATATATTTTCATACAATAATTACAATGCGCGATGCAAAAACAAAAAGAGAACAGAACATGCACCTGTTTACACAGTCTTGTGCGTATTTGCCAATATCCTTATCAGCGTTTGTTCTGTATCCATTTTTGTTAGAACCTTTTAATTTACACTCTACTGCCTTATTCCGATATCACCATCATGCTTAAATCGTTATCAGTTAGTGCAGTGGGGACTTTTTGTGTCTGTGATCTTCGCAACATAGGGTGTGCTGTGGTCTGTGGCTTGTTTATGTCCTTGGGTGTATCTGACACCTGGGGTGTGTCTTTTCCGTTGTCTGTTGCTGCTGTTGCTGAAGTGTTGGCCCTGTTGCTGTAGTGGTGGGGTGTTGTCTGTGCTTTGTAGGGCTTGATGTCATGGATATGTGTCCAAATGTCCCTATCTATCATTTTGACTGCTCTGGGTGCCACTTTCTCGATAATGTGTGGCCTCGTAAATCTAGGGGCGTTCCATTTCCTTCGGTAGTCTCCTTCTTTCACTGCACACTGTCCAGCTTGTTCCTCATTGTTGGGTGTTTCCTGTTGATTGTTATCCGACCCGCCCTGTGTCCGTTGAATCTGTTGAGAGATAAAGGAGGCACTAGTAACCAGAGAAGTGACATAGTCATACATTTCTTGACCAAAGACATTGTCTGTTCCTTCACAGTCATACATTGCTCTTGTGTGTGGGGTTAGTGGAGGTGCATTTGGTGTCCAGTCACCACCTCGTGGGGTGTGAGGTGGTGGTCTGAACCATGTTTGTTTCTTAACTCAAACAGAGCCAGAGGAAGGCAATAAAGCCAACTCTTATTGGTCGTCTGCTAGGTTTTAGCTATGGATTCTTTTAAGAAGCCATTGAGGCGTTCACATACGCCATTGGCTTGTGGGTGGTATGCACAGGCAAACTTATGTTTAATCCTCAGCAGGGCAGTGATGTGCTGAAATAATTAATTTGCAAAGTGTGGTCCGTTGTCTGACCTTAATACCTCGCAGACCCCCCATCTCAGGTACACCTCTCGTATAAGAAACTTTGCTCCCCTAAGTGCATCTGCATGGTTGCACGGGACAGCCTCAATCCACATTGAAAAGGGGCACACTACCACAATCATGTATCGGTAGCCTTGACATACGTTGATCATGTCAACATAGTCAATGTGCAGGTGCAGGAAGGGTCCTTCAGGCCATGGTATTGTACCCTTGATCACTTGCAGCGTGTGACCGGCCGTAAATTGCTGGCAGTAAGGCACTTGATGATAAAGTTTGCAACATGTGAGTTTAGTTCGGTACAGCACCATGATTCTTTTATCCGTGCTGCAATTACTTCCTTTCCTGTATGGGTGGGATGGTGTAGTTGGGCCAGCGCTGTTTTTACTAGGGCCAGGGGCATCACAACTTTTCCTGTGTTATTCTGCCTCCATAGTGTATCTGTTGGGGACATAGTGCATCCTCTTTTTACCCACAGTTCCTTTTCTGCCATTGGGGCTGTCGCCTGTAGTTCCATAATCTGTGTCTCTGTGATGTGCGTGTATCCGTCTTTCATTATCATCTGTCTTGCCCTCCCCCTTTCTTTTTGTTTTTCTTGGAGGTCCCACATCTCACCAAAATATACAGCATATTTTGCATGTGCATCTGCTGTTTCATTACCCCTAGATATTGGGTCTTTGCCATTCATGTGTGTCTGACATTTTACCAACGCGAGCTCATGTTATTACTTCTATCAGTTCACCCAGGAAAGAGAGCATGTTGCACTGGAGTACCGTCTGCTCTCCTAAATCCCCTTCTGAGCCATCTTATTAATCCTGAGTGTACTGTAGACGTGACCTAGGCACTGTCAGAATATATTGTTACTCTCTTGCTGTTGCTTTCTTCTAAGGCCAATGTGAGAGCCACCAATTCTGCTGCTTGCGCTGAATATTCCAGGGGTAACTTGACACATTTTACTGGTGCATATGTCCAATCCTCCCTTAATCACACTACAGCTGCACCTGTCCTTCTTATACCATCACTTTGATCAATTGTTGAGGAACCATCAATGTACAAAATCTCACCTCCATCTAGGGCATTTTATTCTATCTTGCGGGTGGACGAATAGTATTCAATGGCATATGTACAATCGTGTGCATATTCGCCTTCTGCTACTTCTTCTGCTATGAACTGTGCTGGGTTAACATTGTTGCATCTCACTATTTTCACCTCAGGTCTTGACAAAATCATTTCATATCCTGTTGCTCTCTGGGTAGTGAGTGTGGTTTTTGGTTTGTGCAAAATTGCAAAGAGGGCGTGTTCAACGTACAGTGTGGTGAAGCAACCCATAGTGATGGAGGATGTTTTCCACTGCGAATGCTGCAGCAGCCAGGTGTTGTTTGCACGGGAAGTGTCCCATCATTACTGGGTCTAAGTGCCCGCTGTAAAATGCTAGGAGTTTGTGTCCCATGCAATGCGAGAAGATGTAGAACTCTTTTTCATAGTTGGGAGTGCCCAGAACTGGTGCCGTTGAAATGGCCTCTTTCATTTCATTGAATGCATCAGTCATCTCTCTTGTCCATCCCAACTTCTTCACCCCTCTTTGTGCTTCCCTAATAGCCGCCAGTAGGGGCCCTATGTGTGTACTGTAGTCAAAAACCCATTCTCTGCAATAATTGCACAGGCCAAGAAATAGTTGCAATTCCCTGATTGTTTGTGGCGAAGGAGTATTCTTTATTGCTTGTGCCCTTTGTGGTGCGATGTTCCTCCCTTTCTGTGATATAATCTGTCCTATGTATAGGACCTGTTCCTGACAGTACTGCAGTTTTTCCATGTCAAACTTGTACCCCTTTTCGGCCAGCACTGTGAGCATTTTCACCGCATTCCTCCTCGGTGGTGCTGCAGATATCGTCTACATACTGCAATACCGTGCTTTCAAGTTCAACATTCCCCATGTCCATCTGTATAACTCTGTTAAAGATGGATGGTGACTCGCAGTATCCCTGAAGTAACCTAGTGTGTTTCCATTTTGTATTGCAGTATGTGAAGCTGGTCAGATCTTGTGAGTCAGTGTGCAGTGGTATTGAAAAGAATGCATTCTTGAGGTCAATCACTGTGAACCGTGATGCCTCTGCTGGTATTCAACACAATATTGTGGCGGGGTTAGCTGCTATTGGATATTCTGCCCCTACAATGTTGTTAAGTGATCTCAAATCTTATATGAAACACCAAGACCCTCCCTTAGCCTTGGCACAGGGTACACCGCAGTGTTGCATTGTGATTCTGAGGTACCAATATAGCCCTTTCCACTAGGGCACTGATTGTCTCATAAATCCCTTCATCAGCTGCTTTTGACAATGGGTATTGCTTCACTCTGGGCAGTATTGCTCCCCTTTTTAGTTTTATTATGCACCCCACATCATAGGGACTAGTCCATAGTGCAGAGTGAGGCGGTTACAGAGACCAAATCTTCCTAGCAGAAGTACGATTGTGTGGGGACGGGCGTTTCTAGTGCCATTGCCATTTTCTGGGCAACCTCCTTGTATGTCACTTTTAACCACATGTAGATGCTTATCTGGAACACCATCTCTCCATATCCTGCTTCATCTGAGAACAGTTCCTCGTCAGACACCTGTGTTAACCTGCATCCTTCTACTAGTGCTATCACCGCCCTCCATGCCTTTCCTTCCCCATCCTGGGCGTGAACTGCAATCCAGTCTTTGTTTGCTACAATATTTTCGATATTATTGCCCCCTTCTTCCTCACTCGTCGGCGTTTCTGACCTGAAAAGGTAGGCGGAGGGCCTCCTCCATACCTTACCCTCAATCCCCGGTAGCCATGCTATTGCCATGTCTGACCCGTATTGGAAGATCTCAGTGTCCACTGGTTCTGCCCTCACCACTGTCTGGCCACAGTAAGCCTGAAGCATGTGTCTTGCCATGAGCATGTGTATGGCTGGTGTTGAGCATATTATTCCTTTATCAGTGAAGGAGATGGTCATATTCAACCGACTCATGATGTCCCACCCTAGTATATTTACTGGTGATTGTTTTGAGTAAATAAGGGTAAAGATAAGTCATGATTTCCAACAGATAAGGATATGTTATCACTAAAAGGAACCACCCCTCGAGCCCCAGAAAATCCTTGAGTCTGCATGGCATCACCTGACAATTTGAACTTCCCTTCCCTAATACAGGATTTAGTGGCCTCTGTGTCATCTAGGAAGGAAAATGTTTGTCACTTATCGCCACCTTTATGTGTGGTTCCTCCGCAGGGTTAGGTGTTACCGACAGGATGGGACACAACAAGGAAGTCTGTGTGCTGTCCTATTGAGGGTACAATGATTGTCCACTGCCTGTGTAGGGGTTATGTCCCAGTATTGTTACTCCCCCCATTTGTGTCTTTTATACTGCTGTGTCCATGGGTTGTGGTATGTTGTCCTGTACTTGTGTTAGTTGCTGCACTGTGTGGACGTGTTGTTGTTGTGTAGATGTCATTTGTTGTGCTTGTTGTTGAGCGGGTTGGTGTTGTATCTGCTCTGTAGTGGTTAGCACATCTGGTTGCTGTTGTAGCTGTGGTTGTGTCATGCCACCTTGCTTTCCCATCTGTGCCTGACCCGCTTGTAGCGTTTCTTTTTGGTGGTAGTTATTTGGTCCCCCTTGGTAGCCCTGTTGTCCTTGCTCCCCCATCCTGCTTGTGCCAACCTTGCCCTGCATGTGTGTGATACTTGTCCTACTAACCCACGGGGGTGGATCCCGGGCTTGCCATGGGTATTCCACTGTGCTGTCCAAATACCCTGGTGTCTATATTGGGAATACCCTCGGAACCCACCTTCTTGCTGGTGTGCAGATGGCCCAAACCCCCTCCCTCTGTTTAACCCGCCCCTACCTCTGTAGTTGTTCATGTAGCCATTACCCATTTGTGTGTACCCTCCCCACATGGGTTGTGCATATTGTTGTTGTGCCGTGTATGGGGGCGGGGGTGGCAAATGTTGTGTCATAATGGGTACTTGTTGTTGCTGTATCGTTGGTTGTTGTTGTGCGAGAGCTGGTACCAGTGGGGTGGGGACCGTTATGAGCGCCCACTCTAGGGCATATTTTGACAGCTTCTTTTGGACCAGTTTTGCCTCATCTGCCTTTCTATCATCCTCTTTCTGTTTCATCTTTTCTTGCCATGGCCTAAAATGGTGTACTATTGTTAATTGTATCTCTGGCCACGCTTTTGCTTCCATCCCCACCAAATTTTTTAATTGCCTCTGCACTGGTTCTGGGAGTCCCTGTATCAGTATGTGATAAAATATAGCTAGTGTTTTGTCCCACGGCTCCCGTGTTTCCAGGCGCTATTTCTCCTGAATTTCTTGGATGTAATTAACAGGGTCCTCGTCCTCACGCATTTTGCGTGAGGTAATCGCCCCTATATCTGACGTGCCAGGGAACTGTACCCTCAAAGCTTACCGTACCGCGTGTCTGCAATTTGCAAATGGTGACCCGTCATGTGATGTGTCGCTTATGGTCACCCCTGGGAATCCCACACTCTTCAAAATGTCATCTGCACCGTCACCCAAAATTGATATTAAGAGCCGTTTGACGTCCCCAACCACTAGCCTTTGTCCCGCAGTTCATTTTTCCATTTCATATATTCACTTCCCCGCCCCTCCGCTTAGGGAGGGTATTCTACACTTAATGTTTTCTTTGTCTGCATGTTACCATGGTACATATTGTGGCCTCGTCCCGCCCCTCTCCAAGAGAGGCATCTGTGTGTATTCTGTTATTTCCTCTGGTGTGCGTCTATGCTGTGCGATGTGTATGTTTTGAGTCTCCTCCTACATATCGGATAAATCATCAAAAAAGTCAGTAATTTGACGTGCATGCTGTGCGTTCCCTGTGCTCCTATGGTCCCCGCGTTGGCCTGTTTAGTCCTTGTTATGTGCTATTGCTGATCCTTCCTTTCTGTGCCCAGGGAGGTCTCCAAGTCTGTTGACATATTGTGTGTGCTTGGTGGATGATGTAACTGTTTGTAGCATCCCTAGCCTCTGTGTGCTTGTGCCCTCTCGTCCAGCTGTGTCTTCCTCATGTGTTCTGCATTCCCATGATGACCCTGTACCTGTGCGTGTGATGTACAGTTTGCTAAGCCCTTCTCCGCTCCCATCGCTCTGTCCTCCGCATGATTCTTCCTCTTCCTCATCACTACAGAACCCCCCCGAGAATGCTAATTTTGTGCATGGGAACAGGTATCGTACTGTTACTGTTTCTAAATCTATGTCTGCACACCTACCTGTATCCCCTATATCTGCCCCTACTTGAGGTGTCATGGCTGCTTCACAACTGCGTGAATTCAACGTGCTCCTTGTTGTTCTGTTACTTTCTCTTAGCTCTCGATCGCCTGGCCGTTCGCCCTCCCTTCCTATTTCCGCTTTAGCTCTGCGTAGTTCTTTCATTATGGCGTCACTTACCTGGCCTAACACCCTTGCTTCTCTATCCTTGGTACTCGTTTCTATGCCCTCTCTTGCTAGTATGCTCTCTATTATCCTTCCCTCCTCGTACTTACGTGTGCCTTCTGACAGAATCTTTTTCTTCCAGAGTGTCATTTCCCGGTCACTCTCTTCCCTTTCTTCTTCTTTTCTCCTAATCTCCCATTGTTCCATACGTGTTGCTCTTTCTGCAATACTACGTATGCGTGCCTCCTCCCTCTTCCTTTCTTCTTCCCCATGCTGCTCTAATTCCATTCTCACTCCTTTTTCTTTCTCCAATTCTACCTGTCTCTCCAGCTCCTTAAACTCAAGTTTTTTATTGAGTATGCTTTGCGTCTTCCTTAATTCGGCTTGTTTTTTCTCCAGCTCTGCTTCTTCTTTAGTTGTGTTCCCTGTTCCCTGTTACTTACCTCACTCTCCCTCTGCGTTTGTCCTAACACTGCTCTGTCTATTACCTGCATCACCTCCTCCTCCTTTCCTGTCACCGGTCCCCTGCAGTTTTAATAGCACCTGTGCTGCTATCCATTCGTCTGGCCCTATACCCACTAACTCGATCTGTGCTTTCTTTATGCCATCAATGTTCACCTGTGTCCCTTCCATACCTATCGTGCCCCCGGCATGCAACTCTTTCTGATAGTGATCCTCTGGAGCATACAGTGGTGGGTTGTATGTAGGGTTTGAGTATCCCTCTGCAGCTGTTAATTCTCTGGGCCTCTTTACTTCTTTCAGCTCCCTTATTGGGTATAGCCCTTCGGCCTCCTTCTTGACCTCTTTTATTGTGAATAACCCTTCTGCCTCTTCCTCACTCTCCACAGCGTTCTTCGCTACATCACTGTGAGGGGCCTGGGGCGTACTGCACCCTTCCCCTTCACTCACCTCTTCTTTCTTTACCTCCTGCATGCTCATCATCCGAGGGTCATACCCCTGAAACATCCTCCAGAGGTCGAAAACCTCTAAATGGCTTGCCAATTTCTTCCCCTTGTATGTGTTGTGTAAATATGCTAGCAGTGAATGCTGCGCTTCCATTCTAAAGCTACCATTGGGCGGCCAAGGTATCCTTATCTTTTCATCTGTCTCTTTAGTCCATTCAATCCTGTATTTTACTATTTTGTCTCTGTGCAGTGGTAGTGTTGCATGAATGTGTTGAAGTGGTGTTGTTAATGTGTGGTACCCATTGTCGGTTCCTAACCCATAATACAATGACATTTTTCAAATATATACCACCGTTACCTGGCCCCTAGTTGGGGACTTCCGACTCTCTACTGTCAATAGGAGGCAAAAAAATTCTTTTGTTACAATACTCTCGGACCTTACTACTAACTTCTTAGTCATCCTGCACCAGGATGCCGCCCTTCAACACACCTCCCTGTGCAGCTAGGGTCCCCTTACACCCGTGGAGTGCGAGGTCCCCTGTGACCTCGCACCCAGTGCGGCGTGCTCCGGGGCCACCCCACCTTCTCGGGTGGCCGCTGCTCGGCACACCTGTGTTAGTGTCCTAACCACTCCTCCCCATAAACTTCTCACAGCCTGCGCTGCATATGTCCGTACCTTCCCACTCGCACTGGTTGCACCGCTGCTCGGCACACCCCCTTCGATCGAGGATGTGCTGGCATTCTCCATGCGCGGCCGCCTGCTCAGCTTTACCCCGCTCTAGCCACTGGCCACGGCTCCAATTTCGTTACAAAGGAAACTCAATGTCCTATGCAAGCCCTATGGGTGATGTCACCAACTAGCACGCATATTACGTATACACACAGCATAAAGGCACGGATACAGGAGAACCTGTGTGGGCAAGAAAGCCTAGAGTTACCAGTGTGTGTGACCTGCAATAGGTGGACAGTGTGGTTCGACAACTGCGCTTAGACCGGGGATACTCTATCTGTGAAAACTACAGAAATATACAGAGAATCAAAGCAAGTGTGTGGTAGAGATTGCTGAAGTCAAACAGAAGAAAGGCAATCTGTATGAAATGCCAAGCAACCAGAAGGAGTTTAAAGTTGACCTGGATTTGGTTTTGAACATTGAGAGACTGTGACTAAGTGCATGTTGGAAAGCTGAAGTCTTGGGGAAGGGAAACCTGAAACTTTATGAACTTTGTTGCTATCTTGAGGAACGGAACCTCAATGCTCTTTTTTGAACTGTGTTATCTACTTGGGGAAGGGAACTCCAAGACGTTGTGGAACTGTCTTGAACTTGGGGAAGGGGTGCTGGAAAGTAAGCCAGGAACTGGAAGAAACTGAGAACTTTATTTGAGTCACTATTTCTTTTATTGTTGACATCCCTACACATTGTTTAGCGTTAGTTGTGAGGGCAAGTATAGGTTTTGGACACAGACATACTTTTAAGTTGAACTTCCTGACTCGTTTTCTTTAGGTAGGGAAATCCCACCTTAGCATAGGGCAATGTAGGCCTTCACCCATCCTGACAGTTAAGTTAATAAACCATTTTTCTTTGAACTATGAATCTGTTGTCTGTGTCTTGCTTCACAATGCCTTCACAGGAAGGAGGTTACATTCAGTGGCTATGACTCAGTGTGCTACATTTATATGAGCGCTGAGACAAAATACGAGTTGCAAAGAAAAAGTCTTTGCATTGTCAGAAGGCAGGAGATTATGTTTAAGGTCTGTAAAAGAATGGGCAAACATTTTGTGATCGGTGAGGCAAAGCATTATTTTCCAAAAATGTGCATAACTGTTTGGTGGAAGGAGATTTCATTCAGTGATTGTAAATGAGTGAGTTCACTTTTTGTGATGGAGGAGACGAAATCCTATTTGCAAAGAAATATTCGTAGACATTTTTGGAGGTAGGAGTTTACATGTAGTGGTAACGAAGTTAGAGTAAGATTGAACATTGATGGTGAGCTAGCAGGTAGTGTCAGAGTAAACGTGGGGGTCTGTCAGGGCTCTGTCATCGCCCCCACTCTGTTCAATCTGTACATCGCTGACCTATGGAAAAACAGTCTTCGATGGGGTGGTTATCCACCTAGATTAGAAGGCTTCACGTTGAACTGCTTAACTTATGCGGATGATCTCATTTTACTCGACTTCACTCCTGCCGTTCTTCAACGGTCCCTTGATGTTATTGCCTCTTATCTAAATAGCAATAGCCTGGTGATCAACCCTTCTAAATCCCTGACTATGAGCATAACTAAAAGGTGCACACTACTTTTGGACAATTAACAATGATAGAATCAAAGTCCTTGTGTTACCTGGGATTGATCTTTCAGTGAAAAATGCCTTGGTGAAACAGAAGAGTAGAATGAGGGATAAGGCATGAGCATGTGTGTCACTGATTAAATCGATTAAGTTTACATTGTGTGCAGTTTCTTTACTTTCTTTGTTGAATTTTATCGGTGGAAGGTGTCAATGATGGTCTTATATGGAACAGAGTTAGTACAATTCGGTGCGAGGTGCATTTTTACATTATCAAAGGCCTTATGTGGAGAGAGGTTTTGGTTTACCCAAATCAGTACCAATTAGTGCCATTAGGTTAGAGCTTGGGCTTTTATCGTGGTGGTCACAACATATGAAAAAATTCAATATTCTGTACAGGAAGGTGACGAAAATGGAATTGCCTGGTTTAGGATTTACAATGGGTGAAACACTGAGGAAAGGTGCCAACTGGTACCTCAGGAATTACATCAAACGCTACATAAAATTACATATAGCCAGCCAGATAGCACAGCGAGCTAAATGCTCGCCCCTGATATCTGTGTGCAGCCTGCTGTGGCAGGTTCAAATCCCTGCAGGGTCAACTCAGCCATGTCGACAAAATGAGTACCACTCTGTGGGATCATAATGTCTTTTGTTATTTGAGCCCTATGGACCTATGGGTGTGTAGCACTATACAAGAAATACATTATTATTAAAGGTTTTATGGAAACCACAGGGGTCAATAATGATGACTACTTGGATTGGGTTGTGTAAAAAAGGATTGCTAGGTGGGATAAAATAGCTGACATTGAAGCTTTACTAAGATTGAAATTGTACAGTAAAAGATCTCTGTGGGACACCAAACTATATGTATTTAAATGCCCTACTCAGCTCTGCAGACCATGTTTCATGAAATTTCGCTTAAACTGCTTGCCTACATTAGAGATGATGCGTTCACGTTCGAATATTCCCCGCAAATTAAGAACTTTCAGACTGTGCACTTTAGGCTGTCCGGAAAATCTATTACATGCGAGGCGGTAGGTGTCGACAGAATAAAGCACCTGGGTCCTTTTGTTAATTGTATTTCCAGAGTTATTACAACTGATCTCTGGAATAGATTCATAAATGGGGCACAGCTGTCTTTAGTACTTGCTTTGGTGAGAATTTTAATAAATTGAAATCAGTTGAAAGCAAAGGGGAGGAATTATTATAACTATTATTTGGAATGTCTAATGAATGAAGTAGAACTATTTGGGATGTTCCTCGATTGTGCTTCGATGGTTTTTATGGATTAGAATGTCACGTTTGATTATGTTTTTTAAAAAAAAAGATTAAATCTGACTTGGTCATATTCTATTATTTTATATATTTTTTAAGATGAAACATCAGCACTGTAAGAGTAGAATGAATGAATTGGTTATTTATTAATGGTTTTATGTTGAATTCTGTCAAGTCTATTCATGTGATAACTGTGCTTTTGTCTTTGTTTTAAATTCATTCTTGAAATATTTATGTTATTAAATTGTTTGTGTAAGTTATAAGTTGTACCATAAACACAATCAAAAAATAAATAAATATAGTGTTTGTAACTGAGTGTGCTAACATGTAATTGAGAAGAAATTACATTCAATCGCTGTAGCTAAGCATGCCAACTTTTTGTGATGGATGAGACAAAATGACATGTTCAATGAAACATTCTTAGAAGTTTTTGGGGAAGGAGAATGCATTGACTGGCTCTAACTGAGTGTGTCATTGTGTTGTTTCGGGTGAGACAAATACTATTTGTGAAAAATGATTACAAGTGTTTGGAGGCAGGAGATTACATTCAATGGCTGTTAATGAGTGTGCCACATTGTTGTGACAGAAGACGCGAGTTTTGGGAGGAAATTAATTCCATGTAGTTGTTGTAACTCAGTGTGAAAACTTTCTGTGGCATACAAGACAAAATACTAGTTGTGAACAGAGAATTTAAGAAATATTTGGAGACAGGGGATCTCATTTAGTGCCTGTAAAGGCATTTTGAGAGAAAACAAGCATAGAGAGATTCCCAGAGTTAGTAATGTTACATTGTGTGACTGTGACAGTGTGCACCACTTGTGCCTTATTCTTGAGGTGAGGAAATAGAGGAGAACATTTTAAGTATCAACATGGGGAAGGAGAATGCATTGACTGGCTCTAACTGAGTGTGTCATTGTGTTGTTTCGGGTGAGACAAATACTATTTGTGAAAAATGATTACAAGTGTTTGGAGGCAGGAGATTACATTCAATGGCTGTTAATGAGTGTGCCACATTGTTGTGACAGAAGACGCGAGTTTTGGGAGGAAATTAATTCCATGTAGTTGTTGTAACTCAGTGTGAAAACTTTCTGTGGCATACAAGACAAAATACTAGTTGTGAACAGAGAATTAAAGAAATATTTGGAGACAGGGGATCTCATTTAGTGCCTGTAAAGGCATTTTGAGAGAAAACAAGCATAGAGAGATTCCCAGAGTTAGTAATGTTACATTGTGTGACTGTGACAGTGTGCACCACTTGTGCCTTATTCTTGAGGTGAGGAAATAGAGGAGAACATTTTAAGTATCAACATGTCTGGAGCACCTATGGGTGCCTGGGGTAGAAGGAGGGTTTATGATTAATGGGCATTATACATCAGCAACTACTGTTCCTATAAGCATCTGTGATGCCAAGAATTTCTGTAGTGCATTGAAGGAAGCAATTTTGCTTTCAGGGCCAAAGACCTCTACCACACATCACTGTGGTGTCCTAGTAGTACATGCTTATGTATTGTAGTCAGATGAGACTCAACTCACTGTGACTGGGGCATAGAGGGAGAGGGCTTGCAGATTCTATATACAGGTCTTCACCACTATACACATTCACTGATGAGTCTCTACATAATGATTATTATATGAGCAAGATGAATTTTATGGCCAATCTGAGTCAAGGTTTACAAAATTGGGTACTCCCTATTTTTTTGTTTTCGCTAGGTTGTTCTTGAGTAGAAGGGAGAATATTTGAACAATAGAACAAAAGCCTCAAGATTGACTCGCCCTCTCTAATGTCCCCAAGTGTACAACAGGACAGAGACATGTGTATCTACTTCTTAATTCTGTAGATTTAACAACTCTCGCCAATCGCTTTTCTGTATATTGTATATTTTGGGACAAGAGTTGATTATGTTTAAATTCTTCTATTAGTTTGAATACGAAGATAATGTTTAAAATCCGTGCATCTGAGTTTTCTCGCTTTAAGCGAGAACCCTGAGATGCACGGAATTTAAACAACATAGAAGTGATTCTCCACAATAAAGGGGAAAACTATAAGAACAACTTATTTGTCATAAGAATCTTCATATTCAAACTAATAGAAGAATTTAAACATAATCAACTCTTGTCCCAACAGGTAGCCATAGGCACTTGCCGTCTCAGACTTCAAGCGGAAATTTGTCTATTCCGAAAAAATCTCTAGTCCCCAATTTGGTGGTTTGGACTCCAGGTCAGTGAACATGTTGGTATCTTTGTTGATACCTTAGACGTCACCTCAAAACCATTGTATATTGTTTTTCACTGTCTCAACATTATAACAGGGAATGCTGTATTCTTGTTTGTAGATCAAAATTGAAGACTTACTAATGCAGGTTCGAATCCCGGCGGGGCCAAACTCAGCCATTCATCCTTCCGAGGTCGATAAATGAGCACCACACACTGTGGGTAATAATAAACAGCGCTCAGATACCTGAGGGTTCGTAGCGCTATATAAGTGCCAAATTATTATTATTATTATTATTATTTAATTGAATTACTATAGAAAAACTGTCTGTTCTAAAGATGGCCTGAATAATCGTTAGTTTGACAACACTTGAGACGGTGCAGTACATCCTATAAAGGCCGAAAAATATGTCGACTTGAATGGAAACATCCAACATTTTGTTTCCCAACTCTTGCGAGGAATACCGCAATAGTGGTTATCACAACTTATTTCATGTGACGATTACTATAAAATTGAGTATCAAGCATATTAAGGATAGGAATGAATATAATTTACCTTATTCCTCTTGCATGAAGTTAATTTACAAAACAGCAGTATGCTTGAAAGTCATTTGTGCACCCCTGAAAAGGTATACCCTTTCTCTTTTTGAATGTATGTAAAATGATCGATGCATGCAAGAAACCGTTGGGTTTTGTTTTATAGTCTATGAGTATAACATAAGTGATCACATGTTTTTTATATGTGTTTTTAGAAAGAAAATCTAATAAAATTGTGAATATTGATATACAGAAAAGCGATTGGTGAGAGTTGTCAAATCTACAGAATTAGATACACGTGTCTCTGTCCTGTTGTACACTTGGGGACATTACAGAGGGGTAGTCAATCTTGAGGCTTTTGTTCTATTGTTCAATCTGAGTCAAGCCTTAATACATGATTCTGGAAACTGGTGATACCAAGGAGGTCAATACCACATTTACAGAGACAGAAGAGAAACACAAAGTTCATAATTTATTTTTACAGAAGATCTTTTAAAAAAAATCTTGGCAGATAAGATAGTGCATGACTTCCAATGCACCAGCCCCACCACTACAACCTGTGCAGTAAGATAACTGTAGTAGGATATGCCTTGTCCCACTAAAAAAGCAATTGTGTGAAATGTTTTCCTACAGGACAATATCTAGCCACCCACAATATGTACAAGAATATAGTGTATTAAGCAAAGTTTGGGGACAACTTGTGTATCAATTCGTTGTGGCATTTCATGAGGCAATAACATCCACATGACTGGATTTAGCCTAGAACAGCTTTTCTGCAGCCATCTCACAGCAGTCAATCACCATTCCATCCCCAAGCCCACTCTGTCACAGAAGTAATACTGCCAAACAGTAGTGCCTGAAAGCTGGTGACTGCAATATTATGAGCTGCTGCAAGCATTTGTGCTACTACAGTTCTGTTCTTGATTCCTACTCCTTGATTTTTACACGCACGGAAAAGAGAGACATTTTCCAATAGGGCAGACAGATCCCCAAGCAATTTTTCAGTTTTCCCCTGTTAAACTGAGTCGCAAACAAGACAATTTTCAGGCTGAGAGCTGCAAACATGACATTTTTGGGTTCTCCCATTAAAAGAGAGCCACCAACATGGCAATTTTGTGGATTCTCCATTGTAATGAGCATTGCAAACATGATTCATTTTGGGTTTTCCATCCTACACAACAGATGGAAATGCATGCATTAAAAAGCATGCTTAGGTTCGCACAACACTGGAGCATGTGCAATGTTTTAGATGTCTTCTAAGCATGTAATCACAACATGGGATAACAATGCATTCATTCGTATATTCTTAGGCAACATTATCTATTTTTTTAATTTCCAATTAATTTCAACGAAATAATTTGCTTTCATTGTTTTCCATATTTTGCACAATTGCATCCTCTTTTTTATAATTCCAAAAATGCAAACATCTGAACAGTTGCTGTGGAAAACTCACCATCACCCCCCATCAATGACAAGATGTCAAATTCACAGAACTAACGCAGTTTGATGCTCAATTAGTCATACAAGAGGATCTGGTATTATAATTATCTCTGTGCATCCTCTTCATAATGTTTATTTTGTGATTCTAAATTGTTCAGCCTAGATGGTATGGTATGGCATGGTAATGTTTATTTGTAAAGCGCCTATACACAAGTGTTAGGCAGAATCATATGCAGTACCCTTTGGGAACACCACACACAATTAAGACTACAAGTGTAAATACAAATTCACCTTTGGTACAAGCCTATTCTACACAGTAAAGTGGTAGCGATGGCTGAGCAGCCAGACTTATCTCAAGAGTAAAGTGAACAGTATCAGAAGTTACACAAAGGACAGCAATGTCTAGGGTTCAAAAAAACACTGACTCAAGGTTTCTGAGTAAAAGAATATACATTTATTTACACATTCATTTGTAAAACAGTTCACTTAATAAATCAGCAGAAAAATCACACTCTTAATATACTACACAACACCCAATCAATTCTGGACAAGGCAGGTTCAAAATGAAGTATGAGCAAAACGGCACTGCAGCAATTAAAAAGGGAGGGAAAGACAAGGCTATACAAAATTAAGCAGCACAAACAAGTAAGTAGGCAGGGCAATCTAGAAAAAGCTTGCTACAATGAGGATTCAAATCAATAGGCCTGAGCCAATGTTAATGGTTCAGAGTCTTTGCAGAGGATCACACAGTTCAGAGTAGTTTGCGGTTAAGTCTTTGCCAAGAGTTTGAAACGAAGTTGGTCGAAGGAAAAGTTATTTAAAAGAGTAGAGAAGGACAAGCCCTTGGATTGGCAAAAGATTCAAAACACTTTCACCGCAGTCCGACAGAATGAACAACCGGGTTTGAACAGTACCTTTGAATAAGAAGAATGCTGTAGCTGAGGCAGAAGTTCCTGGCAGGTCCTGCAGGCTCACGGTTCCTGAAGCGACTGTCAGACTGACACAAAGGAGGAAGACTGGAGGGTCCTCCACTGCCCAGGGAAGAAACCAGCAGCAGAGCAAAGCAACGAATGAAAGGTGCGCTCCTTAAAACCCAAACAGGGTCCGGTCCTCCTGGCTATCCAGTTCACTGCAGCTGTGCACAGCAAATTCGACCAGGGGAGGGAGGCCTTACTTGGTGTTTGGCGAACTGGTTGGTCCCACCAGCTCAAGGGAATAAGATTCCTTGCAGATCTTTTCTGCCGTCAAAGTTTGGAGATTCAGACCTGCAGCAGGGCTTCACCAGGAGGTTCAGTCGTGGTAGTGGTTCTCATCTTTCAGCTACTCTTCGGTTCTCTTGATCCAGTGGTGACTCTTCCTTCCAAGTCCCAGAGACCTACTTTTTATGCAGTTTTCCGCCGTTCACACAGCCTGGCTGTCAATCACACAGCAGGGTGGCTGTCCTGGCAGGACAGTCACCTAGCCAATCAAACAAAAATGCGACCTGGGTTTCCAAGGGGAACAAGGGAACCAAACCTGGTTCGCCGCGCAGAGTAAAACACAAGAAAGGCAAAAAATGGCGAATAAACCCAGCCGGAACCAAATAAAAGTAAATGGGGTCCAGCGGATTAAAGTTTGAGGCTACTAACATAGCCTAAAACAGTACCAAGGCTATTTTCATAGACCGCGGTAGGAGAAATATGGTAGATACCACTGCCACCAGCCAAATCTTAAAGAAACAGGAACACAATAATGTTCCATTAGAAACAGACAAAAAGGGATAACTATTAACTCTTTCCAGTACTCTATGTAAGATAGTTTGTACTGGGTCTGTGAATTTAAAAAGACTAATAAAGTCAATGGCAACTTTACATGCTCTGGGAGAGAGTAGTCAGTCCCAAAAAATGGAGTTTAAAGTGGGAAGTCTGAAAAAGTCAACCCAGTGTCACTGCACTAATGGTGCTGTGGGACACACAATAACAAGATGATGCCTATGGAGTAGGTGAAGCTCCACAGTCTATTAACACAAAAATGTTAAACACACAGCAAAACACATGTAAGCATGGGAAAAAAGGCTCTCACTCTCATGAGGTAAAAAATAAAAAATCCTAGAAATTCAGCAAAGCTGCCGAGGGACTCAGTAGGAAAAGGAAATAATCCACACTGGATAATTCTCCCTAACCCTCCCCAGACTAAGGGGCAGGAGGATTGAATCCACTCCTGGATGAATCACTTCACTCTAGTCAGTTATAAACATCCTAGAGAGACCATCAGCATTTTGGTGGTGACATCCTGACCTGTGCTCAATGGTGAAATCAAACCCTTGCAGGCAGATTGACCATCTTAGAAATTTTGGGTTCTCCACTTTCATTTGCATTAACCATCTCAAGGGTTGGTGGTCTGTTTGAATCACAAAAGTAGATCCATACAAGTATGGTCTAAACTTCTTCAAAGACCACAAAATGGCAAAACATTCACACTCTATGGTTGCCCATCTTGTTTCTGGTTCCTTCAGTTTCCTACTGATGAAGCAAATGGGGTGCTCCCTACCTTTCTCATTCAGTTGACTAACAAGTGCACTTATACCTATATTGGATGCATGTGTCTGCACAATGAAGGTTTGGTGATAATCAGGAGTTCTTAGGACTGGAGCTTGATAAAGGGCTTTGTTCAGGTTTTCAAAGGCTTGAGTGCACTCCTCATTCCATCTAACCTTTATAGGGAATTTTGGAGAGGAGACTACATTCGAAGAAGAAGCTATGGACCTATAGTTCTCAATGAAATTCCTGTATTACCCAGTGAGACTTAGGAAGGCTCTCACTTGGGTTTGAGTAGTAGGGGTGGCCCAGTTTTGTACAGCTTGTACTTTGCTAGGCAATGGCCTTATTTCACCTCCTCCTCCCTCATGATCAAGGTACACCACTTTGCTCTGACCAATTTGACATTTGCTTGCCTTTATGGTCAGATGGGCCTGCTCAAGAGCCTGCAAAACATATCCTAAGTGATCAACATGTTTTTTCCAAGTAGGGCTGAACACTGCAATGTCATCCAAGTATGCCATGCAGAAGTCCTCCATCCCATTCAGAACTTGATTGACCATCCTTTGGAATGTAGCAGGTGCATTCTTTATCCAAAATGCATAACCTTAAACTGGTAGAGGCCTGCTGGGGTTGAAAATGTAGTTTCCTCCTTGGCATGGTCTGTTGGGGCTATTTGCCAATAGCCTAATATCAGATAAAATGTACTGAGGTATTTGGCTGCACCAAGTTTATCCACCAGTTCATCTGTCCTTGGTAAAGGATGGGCATCAGTCTTAGTTCCTGCATTTAGAGCTCTATAGTCCACACAGAATCTCAACTCCTTGGATCCTGCCTTTGGTACTAGAACAACTGGACTAGACCAAGGACTTGTAGATGGCTCTATATCCCCGAGATCAAGCCTCTTGTTGGCCTCTTCCTTTATGTGGGATCTTACATGTTCTGACATTCTGTAACTTCTGCTTTTCACAGGTAAACAGTCACCAGTTAGAATTTCATGCTGGCCCCAATGGGTCAAACCTTGTGAAAGTGAAAACAGGGAGACAAACTGATTTAACAGAAACTTGCACTCATCCTCTTGTTCAGATGTCAGATTAGAAGAGATATTGACTCCTTATATCTTTTCATCTAAAGATTGGCCTCTGAATAGGTCAGGTAGAGGTTCACTAACCTCCTCATTTTGAGCTGAAGCTAGAAGCAAAGCTCCCACTTCTGGTCTCAAGACATATGCCTTCAAACGGTTGGTGTGAAAGACTCTGGGAGCCTCCTTAGGATTGCCTAAGTCCACCAGATAGTTCACCTATCCAAGTTTGCCCAAAACCTTGAAGGGTCCTATCCATTTGTCCTGCAAGGCCCTCTCCCTGGTTGGCACCATAACTGGTACAATCTGGTCTTGAGCAAACTCAACCATGTTGGCCTTCTGGCCATGCCAATGCTTGACCAGAGTCTGACCTGCTTCTGCCATCATGTGTGACATTCTCCTCCGGAGACCTATCACATAGTCAGTCACTCTGACTGGCTTGAGGGAAGGAGCACTCTCTAAACCCTCCTTAATCATGGCAAATGACCTCTGACTGGATGGCCACAGAGAAGTTCAAAGGGACTATAACCAACTCCCTCCTGAGGGACTTCTCTATAAGCAAAGATAAGGCATGGCAATAGAAGGTCCCACTTTCTTTTAATGGGTTCCTCTAAAGCACCTATCATGCTCTTCATAGTATGATTAAACCTATCTACCAGTCCATTTGTTTGTGGATGGTAGGCTGTCGAGAACTTGTAAGTGACACCACAGTTTTCCCACATGGCTTGCATGTAGTGGGACATAAAATTGGATCCCCTGTCAGATATCACTTCCTTAGGAAACCCTACACTGGTAAAAAATACCAAGTAGAGCCTTAGCCACAGCCTGAGCCATAACACTCCCAATAGGTATGGCTTCAGGATACCTAGAAGCATGGTCTACTACAACCAGGATAAACCTGTTTCCTGAAGACGTGGGATGGTCAATGGGACCAACAATGTAGATGCCCACCCTCTCAAAAGGAACTCCAACTACTGGTAGAGGCACCAACGGTGCCACATTCTTGGCTCCACTCTTGCCAGAGGTTTGGCAAGTGCGACAGCTCCTATAGAATTTGTCAACTTCTGAACCCATTTTAGGCTAGTAGAAGTATAAAGAGAGCCTTTCCTTGGTCTTTTTGAAACTCAAATTACCAGCCAAAGGTATTTTGTAAAAGCAAGGAAATATTGAGGCTGAGTACCACAAAAGGAAATACACCAAACATGGCTTATAAAGATTCAGAGATCTTTATTCTACTGCGCAGTTTACAAAGAAACTAATTCAGATAGCTATCTGGCCCTCAATACATCACAGTAAGTACCAGCCCTTCAATGTGAGGAGTGAGAGGTACTGGACATCTGGACATTTGCTTATTTATACAGTTCCGTAATAATGTCCAGGCCCTCTGCAAGTTAATAATCTGTGGTCTAGAGTTTGTGCCGAGTTCATTTATGGCTCATACAACAATATGCACATGGATTACATTTGGTTTACATTACAAACAAGTTACAATGGCAAAGTGTATTCCTGGATTTAGCAGTAAGCCTTAGCACATATCCCTTCACAATGCTTTAGAGCCAGTGTCCACGCTCGACATTTGTATTGCATTGTCCTCGATGTATGTTCGTGGATGAGGCTTGTTGGTGCAGACAATCCTAAAACCACAAGTCATGTATGGGACACGGTCTCATTACCCAGTCTAAACATTCGGCCCGCAGACAGTCTATATGAACAGAAATCAAAATGGCGGATGTTCTTAAAATGGCGGCGAGGTCGATCTAAAATCAGAACTTTGCAACGTGGTTTTCTTAAGCAGAGCGACTGGGCTTACGCCAATATATATATTAGAAAGGAGGCACAATATGTTTTCCCGTTTAACAAACCCTCCTTTGGCCTAAGCCAAGCGCTAAACTACTTTTAGTCACTTTACGAGGAACTCCACGTCTCAATGTCCATACACCCTGAATCACAATGATCAGAGATATCGATCCCCATAAGGTCAGTAACAGAAATTTCTTTCAACACAAATTTGTTTGTCATTCTTTCCGGGGTGCGTACCTTGTGTCCTAATGTTCCCATCGTCTGTGCACAACATCCTCCTAATACTGAACATATGACAGGAAGGCATTGTATACAGCAACAGCAGAACAACAGAATACCCAGAATACTCAAAAAGACCAAAAGGAGCTTCCATCCCCAAGATCGTATGAAGTCCCAGAACCAAGCCCCAAGATCCCAATTTCCCTCGGGAACATGCACTTCTGAACTAAGGACATGCAGATTTTGTATAGCCTTAAAGATGGTTGGGGAGGAATCTGGCAGGAAAACGCAACAAGCGGACCCCACTAATTTACATACTCCACCACGTTCAGCCAGGATGACGTCTAATGCCATCCGGTTCTGTAGAGTTACTAACCTTATCGCTTTTTGTTCTAAAGTCATGTTATAGAGTATGTCAGTGGTCCGGTTGATGATCCTCTCCAGTACTCTCGCTAGTCTTCTGATATCCTCAGAGTTCAATATATGTCTCCAAAAAGGTACAAAGGATTTAGCTACGTCACTTGTAATGAAGTATCGCCATTCTCATCCCGCCTTGGATGAGCCTTACAGATTTTTGTGGTGCTTGCTATGAATACCCTGGGCAACAGAATTCCTAAATAACAGGTTCCCGGCCAATCCCTAGGCAGCCATGGGAAAGCGGCATTACCGCAAACAAAATAGACAGGTTCGCCTACATACAAAGGTCAAGTTCGCAACGTTGACGCAACCCCTGAAATCTCCTATTGACTGAGTACCATTCCTCTGTATGCAGAAAGAAACTGAATCGGGGCTGTGGTTAACAGTATAGGAAGGTGGTGTGGCATCCCTATTGCCTATAGAAGCCATCTTGAAAGAGATCAAAAATTGAAAAGGACAAGACAGTCTATCAGATTGCCTAACAGTAGCAACATTAAGCTTGCTCCTATTCGCAAAAAGTGAGCATCCCAGGGGCGTTACAACTCGTTTCTCAAAATCATTCAAATTTGTTCCATCAAAGTTCACCGAGATGCTATCGTTCCATCGGCCAAAGAATAGTGCTCTTAAAGAAGCTTAACATGCAGTAGTCAAAGGTAAAGGATGTATATACCAGCCCAACCCCTTATCTCCATGTTGCGGTAAATGTGAGCAGACCCAACAATTAGACCTAATAAAAATGGTGTGTGTTGCATTCATGATAAGTAGTAAAGTATTATTGTGCTGAGAGTCTCTAGGAGACAGAGTGTGCAGATGCACAAAAGGCGTAGAAGCAGTAGGTACATTTTCTGTGGGCAAAAGAATTTCAAGCGGATGTACTTCTTCCAAATACCAAAATCCTAAGGCAATTACTATTGTGAAGCCGGTTGACAATTACAAGACAACAATACGTTTTAAGAGACCATGCATTCAATTGTCCATTGTTTCGATCGGTCAGACAGACACTTATTTGTTCCGTATGAGTGAGAACGATTGCAGGCATTGTTTCTTCAAACAAAATACTCCAGAGTGTATTTGCTGGCGATCTCCTGATCGTGCGTCTTCTTAGTCCTTCCCTATCCCTAGCCAACAGATTTCCTTGCGTGCAAAAGAACAGGGCCAAAAGACAAGCCCTATGAGCAATTTCCAGTTGGCACAGCCGAACCATGCAGTAAGTCTAGCTCCATGGATGCAGATCGTACCTTGTAACTTCTGGCATGGCGTGATCTGCGAATAATGTGTTGTTGCTTCCTGATGGAAGTGGTGAATTTGCGACAGAACCTAACAATGGTGAAAAAGGATCTGTAGGAGAGTGTGGAGATAAAGCGGCTGTTTCCCCAGGCCCCACGGGCTCAGGGAGAGTCTCCGAAGCATTCTCAATGCTGATCAATGCTGCGTGATAGCTGGGAGCAGACCAGGTAGGAATATCTGTATCTTCTGTATCGTGTGGCAAAGAGAAGGGAATCCTTTTGACATGCGACGCGTGGATCCAGTGTTTTCATCCGGTCACTCGTACGGCAGTCTGTGTGGCCAAGAGGACCTGATGAGGGCCCCTCCAACGCGGTGCGAGACAGGATGCTCTTTCGAATGCTTTTATCAACACCCAGTTACCAAGCTGAATGCAGTGACCTGGGCCCTCGTACTTGACTGGGAGGGCTTCTCGCACCTGTTGATAAATCAAATACAGATTTTGAGTTAACTGGTCACAGTAGTCTGAAAGAAGTACATGTTCAATGTCCGGCAGGGCTTTTGGCTTCGGTAAATTCCAAATGTTAGCTGGCCTACCCATAAACCCCTTAAAAGGGGAGAGCCCAGTCCTTGTCTGTGGAGTTGTCCTCATTGATAATAACACGATTGGTAAGGCGTCCAGCCATTTCAATTTGGTGCCGGCACAAGTCTTAGCAAGTTTGTTCTTTATGATTCCATTGTGTCTCTCTACCAATCCAGCACTTTGAGCATGTCTAGCCGAATGGAACTGTTTATCGATCTGTAATCCTGCGCATATCTGCAGAATTACAGCAGCGATAAAATGTGGACCATTGTCTGACCAGATAACCCTTGGCAAACCAAACCTAGGAAAATATTCCTTAAGCATGGTTTTTGCCATTGTCATTGCTGTAGCATCTTTAACAGGAAAGGCTTCAACCCATTTACTAAAGGCACAGATAACAACTAGTACATACTTATAGTTATTGCAACGCTCCATTTCAATGAAATCAAAGTGGATTACTTCAAAGGGGACAGAAGGTGGACCAAAACTACCCCTAGGTGTCGATGTGCCCTTTCCCATATTATGCTGTAGACAGATCATACAACTCTGAACAAAACCCGCAGCTGTTTTTGAGATTTTATCACTCACCCAGACATTTTGTAACATTTTGGAAACTTTCCGCGAACAGATGCCCATGAGCCATTGTGACCATCATTGTAATGTACGCATCTGGTAGCAACCATTTTCCTTCTAACTTGTCCACCCAACACCCGTCATCATCCATCCTTGCCAAACCCTCAGCCCATTGTTTAGATTCTTCTAATGTGGCATCAGCTTGAATACTCTTTACAGATTCGATATCCTCATCCATAGTACAAACATTTGTGGCTTCCCTTGAAGTATACATTTCTGAATAGAGATCAGTGGCAGTTTGTTTGTCTATCTGGTCAGCAAAAGCGTTCCCTTTTCCTACATCATCATTTTCTGATGTGCTGTGTATTTCATGATCGCTAACTGAGTGGGGAGCGCAAGCGCTGAAAGTAACCTACTATCAAGGAGCCATATTGGATCTTTGTTCCATGCGAGGTCAAGAAAACTTGTTCAGCCCAAAGTCTACCAAAGTTGTGAACCACCCCAAAAGCATACTGGCTATCAGTATATATATTTACTCTAAGCCCTTCAGAAAGTTCACAAGCTCGAGTCAATGCTATAATCTCTGCGGCCTGCGAAGAGTTATGCGTGATTCTCTTGGTTTCCACAATCGTGCTTAATAATAAGTTGGTGTATTGCGTCCTGGTGGGACGTGAGGAAGAGGGTTTGGAGATGATCTCCGATAGGTATGTCGGGGCGGAAAGCGAGAGGCATTTGTGTGTGCGGGTGAGGATTTTGAGTGTTATTCGCTCTTTAACCGGGAGCCATTGGGCTGAGTGTCTGGCCTGGGAGATATGCTCTCTTCTTGGGATGCTAAGAGCGGACCGGAGAGCATTGTTTTGTGTGACTTGTAGTCTGTTTAGGATTTTTGCCGATGTGCCTGCTAGTAGGGCATTGCAGTAGTCCAGTTTGGCTCCAATGGTTGCTCTGGCTATTGAGTGGCAGTTTGTTTTTGAGAGGTATGGCTTGATGGCGTTTATGAGTTTGGTGGTATGCGCAGATGAGGAAGTGATTGCGCTGACTTGTCTGGTCATAGATAGTGAGGAATCTAGGTATACTCCCAGAGTCTTGACAGCTGTGCATACGGGGATGATACAGTTGTCAATGGAGAAGTTGGCATATAGTTTGTCCAGTTTGTCTAGGGTGCTCTGTTGACCTAGTATCATGATTTCAGTCTTGTCTCCATTAAGGCAGAGGCCATTAACTGCCATCCATGCCTGGATGATGGAGTAGATTGTGTGGAGTGCCTTGGCGTCTTCGTGGTATGATCCTGAGAGAGGTAGAAGTACTTGTGTGTCGTCCGCATAGTTCGTGTATGTGATACCATGTGAGTCGAGTTTGTCGAAGAGAGGCTTGGTGAACAAGTTGTAAAGTGTGGGTGCAGTGCTGGAACCTTGAGGGACCCCACAATGGATTGTAGTGGGTGTGGAGTTGGCAGTATCCGAGAAGACTTTCATGGCTCTTTCCTCAAGAAATGAGGTGACCCTGAGAGATGATTCTTTAGAGAAATTGGCTGAGTGTGTGAGGTGTGAGGTGAGGGTCTTGTGATCAACCAGATCGAAAGCGGCCGATAGATCTAGGAGGAGCAGTAGGGCTGGCTTGCCCTTATCCATGATTTGGGTGATCTGACTCTTCAGATCCACCAGGGCTGTTTCGGTGCCGTGTCCTTTCCGGAAGCCTGATTGCCTGGTCCCAAGGATGGAGTGGGTTTCCAGCAAGTGTTGGATTTGGCAGTGTGCAGCGTTGTCCAGTAGTTTCAAGAGGAATGGCACTGTAGTTATAGGTCATGGAGTTGTTGGGTTGTAAGAGGTCGAGGGTAGATTTTTTTAGGAGGGGTTGGACCCAGGCCTCTTTGAGGCTCGCTGGGATGATGCCTGATTTAAAGGACGCATTGATGAATGCCGTAAAGAGCGGCGCAAAGCAGTCTGCGCAGTCTTTGATGAGCTTTGGGGGGCATATATCGCCTTTACAAGGGGAGGGTTTGAGATTTTTTAGTAAGTTGATGACTTCTGGTTCAGTGACGTCCCTGAAGGAGAAGTCAGGTATGGTGGGCTTGGACGAGGTGGGTGGGGCGTTGGTGGGCTTGGTTCCTGTCTGTTGAGGTAATGCTTTGCAATGGTCTTTCATTTTAATTTGAAGAAGGTCAATTTTGTGTTGCATGGCAGTTTGGATGCTACGACACCATGCTTCATCTTTGATTATTTCATCAGGAGTATTGGGGGGGGGGGGATGAGCTCATTAAAGATGGCGAAGATTTCTTTAGAGTGCGATTTGGCATTGGAGATACGTGTGTTGAAGGCGTTGGCTTTGGCAGCAGTGATGGCTGTTTTGTATTGGTGGGAGATTAAGTTGAATTTGTTTTTGGCATTGCTCCAGGGGTTGGTTTGCCAGTTTTTTAGTGCTGCTCTTTTGTGGGAGCGCATTGAGTGCAGCTCTTCAGTGAACCAGGAGTTGGTGTGTAGTGATTTCTTTTCTTTTTTCCATTCGAGTGGTGCTATTTCATTTATGGCTTTAGTGACGACATCTAAGTAGATGTCAGCTCGAATATTGGGGTCATTAGCGAATGGGGGTGCTAGTTTGGGGGTGTTGAAGTAGGGGCGCAGGTTATTCTCTTTAAGCTTTTTAGAGCTTCTGACTTGTGCAGCTATAGCCGGAGTCAGGGTTTTGTGGTTTCTGGTGATAGGAACAGAGAATTCGATACAATTGTGGTCAGTCCAGGGCAGTGAGGTGTTGGAAGTGATAGTAGAGAGGCAATTATGGTCCGCGATCCAATCTAGAATGCGGCAGTCTGTGTGGCCAAGAGGACCTGATGAGGGCCCCTCCAACGCGGTGCGAGACAGGATGCTCTTTCGAATGCTTTTATCAACACCCAGTTACCAAGCTGAATGCAGTGACCTGGGCCCTCGTACTTGACTGGGAGGGCTTCTCGCACCTGTTGATAAATCAAATACAGATTTTGAGTTAACTGGTCACAGTAGTCTGAAAGAAGTACATGTTCAATGTCCGGCAGGGCTTTTGGCTTCGGTAAATTCCAAATGTTAGCTGGCCTACCCATAAACCCCTTAAAAGGGGAGAGCCCAGTCCTTGTCTGTGGAGTTGTCCTCATTGATAATAACACGATTGGTAAGGCGTCCAGCCATTTCAATTTGGTGCCGGCACACGTCTTAGCAAGTTTGTTCTTTATGATTCCATTGTGTCTCTCTACCAATCCAGCACTTTGAGCATGTCTAGCCGAATGGAACTGTTTATCGATCTGTAATCCTGCGCATATCTGCAGAATTACAGCAGCGATAAAATGTGGACCATTGTCTGACCAGATAACCCTTGGCAAACCAAACCTAGGAAAATATTCCTTAAGCATGGTTTTTGCCATTGTCATTGCTGTAGCATCTTTAACAGGAAAGGCTTCAACCCATTTACTAAAGGCACAGATAACAACTAGTACATACTTATAGTTATTGCAACGCTCCATTTCAATGAAATCAAAGTGGATTACTTCAAAGGGGACAGAAGGTGGACCAAAACTACCCCTAGGTGTCGATGTGCCCTTTCCCATATTATGCTGTAGACAGATCATACAACTCTGAACAAAACCCGCAGCTGTTTTTGAGATTTTATCACTCACCCAGACATTTTGTAACATTTTGGAAACTTTCCGCGAACAGATGCCCATGAGCCATTGTGACCATCATTGTAATGTACGCATCTGGTAGCAACCATTTTCCTTCTAACTTGTCCACCCAACACCCGTCATCATCCATCCTTGCCAAACCCTCAGCCCATTGTTTAGATTCTTCTAATGTGGCATCAGCTTGAATAGTCTTTACAGATTCGATATCCTCATCCATAGTACAAACATTTGTGGCTTCCCTTGAAGTATACATTTCTGAATAGAGATCAGTGGCAGTTTGTTTGTCTATCTGGTCAGCAAAAGCGTTCCCTTTTCCTACATCATCATTTTCTGATGTGCTGTGTATTTCATGATCGCTAACTGAGTGGGGAGCGCAAGCGCTGAAAGTAACCTACTATCAAGGAGCCATATTGGATCTTTGTTCCATGCGAGGTCAAGAAAACTTGTTCAGCCCAAAGTCTACCAAAGTTGTGAACCACCCCAAAAGCATACTGGCTATCAGTATATATATTTACTCTAAGCCCTTCAGAAAGTTCACAAGCTCGAGTCAATGCTATAATCTCTGCGGCCTGCGAAGAGTTATGCGTGATTCTCTTGGTTTCCACAATCGTGCTTAATAATAAGTTGGTGTACTGCGTCCTGGTGGGACGTGAGGAAGAGGGTTTGGAGATGATCTCCGATAGGTATGTCGGGGCGGAAAGCGAGAGGCATTTGTGTGTGCGGGTGAGGATTTTGAGTGTTATTCGCTCTTTAACCGGGAGCCATTGGGCTGAGTGTCTGGCCTGGGAGATATGCTCTCTTCTTGGGATGCTAAGAGCGGACCGGAGAGCATTGTTTTGTGTGACTTGTAGTCTGTTTAGGATTTTTGCCGATGTGCCTGCTAGTAGGGCATTGCAGTAGTCCAGTTTGGCTCCAATGGTTGCTCTGGCTATTGAGTGGCAGTTTGTTTTTGAGAGGTATGGCTTGATGGCGTTTATGAGTTTGGTGGTATGCGCAGATGAGGAAGTGATTGCGCTGACTTGTCTGGTCATAGATAGTGAGGAATCTAGGTATACTCCCAGAGTCTTGACAGCTGTGCATACGGGGATGATACAGTTGTCAATGGAGAAGTTGGCATATAGTTTGTCCAGTTTGTCTAGGGTGCTCTGTTGACCTAGTATCATGATTTCAGTCTTGTCTCCATTAAGGCAGAGGCCATTAACTGCCATCCATGCCTGGATGATGGAGTAGATTGTGTGGAGTGCCTTGGCGTCTTCGTGGTATGATCCTGAGAGAGGTAGAAGTACTTGTGTGTCGTCCGCATAGTTCGTGTATGTGATACCATGTGAGTCGAGTTTGTCGAAGAGAGGCTTGGTGAACAAGTTGTAAAGTGTGGGTGCAGTGCTGGAACCTTGAGGGACCCCACAATGGATTGTAGTGGGTGTGGAGTTGGCAGTATCCGAGAAGACTTTCATGGCTCTTTCCTCAAGAAATGAGGTGACCCTGAGAGATGATTCTTTAGAGAAATTGGCTGAGTGTGTGAGGTGTGAGGTGAGGGTCTTGTGATCAACCAGATCGAAAGCGGCCGATAGATCTAGGAGGAGCAGTAGGGCTGGCTTGCCCTTATCCATGATTTGGGTGATCTGACTCTTCAGATCCACCAGGGCTGTTTCGGTGCCGTGTCCTTTCCGGAAGCCTGATTGCCTGGTCCCAAGGATGGAGTGGGTTTCCAGCAAGTGTTGGATTTGGCAGTGTGCAGCGTTGTCCAGTAGTTTCAAGAGGAATGGCACTGTAGTTATCGGTCATGGAGTTGTTGGGTTGTAAGAGGTCGAGGGTAGATTTTTTTAGGAGGGGTTGGACCCAGGCCTCTTTGAGGCTCGCTGGGATGATGCCTGATTTAAAGGACGCATTGATGAATGCCGTAAAGAACGGCGCAAAGCAGTCTGCGCAGTCTTTGATGAGCTTTGGGGGGCATATATCGCCTTTACAAGGGGAGGGTTTGAGATTTTTTAGTAAGTTGATGACTTCTGGTTCAGTGACGTCCCTGAAGGAGAAGTCAGGTATGGTGGGCTTGGACGAGGTGGGTGGGGCGTTGGTGGGCTTGGTTCCTGTCTGTTGAGGTAATGCTTTGCAATGGTCTTTCATTTTAATTTGAAGAAGGTCAATTTTGTGTTGCATGGCAGTTTGGATGCTACGACATCATGCTTCATCTTTGATTATTTCATCAGGAGTATTGGGGGGGGGGGAGATGAGCTCATTAAAGATGGCGAAGATTTCTTTAGAGTGCGATTTGGCATTGGAGATACGTGTGTTGAAGGCGTTGGCTTTGGCAGCAGTGATGGCTGTTTTGTATTGGTGGGAGATTAAGTTGAATTTGTTTTTGGCATTGCTCCAGGGGTTGGTTTGCCAGTTTTTTAGTGCTGCTCTTTTGTGGGAGCGCATTGAGTGCAGCTCTTCAGTGAACCAGGAGTTGGTGTGTAGTGATTTCTTTTCTTTTTTCCATTCGAGTGGTGCTATTTCATTTATGGCTTTAGTGACGACATCTAAGTAGATGTCAGCTCGAATATTGGGGTCATTAGCGAATGGGGGTGCTAGTTTGGGGGTGTTGAAGTAGGGGCGCAGGTTATTCTCTTTAAGCTTTTTAGAGCTTCTGACTTGTGCAGCTATAGCCGGAGTCAGGGTTTTGTGGTTTCTGGTGATAGGAACAGAGAATTCGATACAATTGTGGTCAGTCCAGGGCAGTGAGGTGTTGGAAGTGATAGTAGAGAGGCAATTATGGTCCGCGATCCAATCTAGAATGCGACCTTTAGAGTGCGTTGGACTTTCTACTTTCTGGGTGAAGCCTAGGTCACTAAGTTCCTTGGTGAAGGAGACCGCAGGTTTGTCTTTAGTATCATTGAATCCCAGATTGAGGTCTCCTAATAGAACAGTTTTTGTGGAGCTTTTGATATTGTTGCTGAGAATGTGGATGATGTTTTCCTGAGAGTCTAGGGTGAGGCCTGGGGGACGGTATAGTAAGTGAATATTGATGGTGCTGTTGGGTGACAGTGTGAGTATGGCCGATAAGAGGTCAGAGTTGCTGTCGAGGAGTGACTGACAGGTCGGAGCTGGAGGTTCTCCTTGTAGATGAAGGCTACTCTGCCTCCTATTCGTTCAGGTCTGTCTTGTCTGAGTATGGTGAAGCCTGGTGGTAGTGCAAGTGCAACGGCGGGGCCTGATGCTTCATGTAACCATGTTTCTGTGATGGCTAATAGATCAATGTTATTGTTGATTATGAGGTCGTGAATATCTGATGCGTGAGCTGGGAGAGAGCGGACATTGAGGAGGGCACATTTGATGTGATGTGTGTGCAGTTTGTTTGTGGAGGTGTGGGTGGTGGATGTGTCTGATATGTTATGTGTAATGTAATGTCGTGATGGCATAAGCAGCCGTGGATGTACCATGCGGAAGTTTGAAACAGGAGCCATCACAAAACAGTTCCCCTTGTGGGTTATTCAAAGGAGTATCTTTCAAGTCGATTCTGCCTTTAGTCTCTAGCTCTGTGGTGTAGAGGCAATTATGTTCCGCTTCGTCACTGCAAGCAGTATCTTGCGGGAAAGGTAATATACACAACATCTCTGGATTTTGATGTGCGGTGTGAACAAGATCAATTCGTATCTCGTTAATTGTGCGGAGGTGAGGTGTTGTGTTTGTGTTCTGTTTAATAGAACATCTACAGAGTGAGGTACCATCAGGGTTAAAGCATGGCTTAGGACCATACCCTCGCTCTGTTTTACAGATGCAGCAGCGACAGCTCTCAAGCATCTTGGCAAAGCGCAAAAGTAGCCACTCAGCCTATTCTTCCCTGCAAGTGCCTGCGTTAATACAGCCAAAGCACATCCATCACGTTCATGCACATACAACACAAAGGCCTTTTCATAATGTTCTGTGCCCAAAACTGGTGCTGAACACAGTGCACTCTTGAGCAGATCAAACGCTTGCTGGTGTTCCAAGTTCCATGTCAATGGCAAGGAAATGCCCTTCATTGTCAAATCCAACATTGGTTTAATCGTTAACGAGAAGTTCAGGATCCACTGCCTACAGTAAGAAGCCATTCCTATCAAGGCTCTGACTTCCTTCAGTGTATTTGGGACAGACATGCTAGAAATTATTTTAATCAGTTCAGGCGCCATCTTCCGTCCTTTCCCAGGAGATAGCCTAAATAGGCGACCTCCTGTCGACAATATTGACATTTTTTGAGTGAATCTTTATGTCCATGTTTTGCTAGATGAATAAGCAACAATACAGTGCCCACCTTACAGGTACTTTCTGAGTCAGCAGCTAAAAGTAGATCATCTACGTATTGAAGCAGTGTACAAGTGATAGGCAACTCGAGTGTGTCAAGCTGCTCTTTCAAAGCCCTACTATAGATGCTCGGACTTTCCGTGTAACCTTGCGGCGCACAGGTGAATGTAAACCAACGTCTCCCTAAGGTGAACGCGAACAGGTATCTGCAATCCTTGTGTATAGGAATGCTAAAGAAAGCATTCTTAAGGTCTACAACACTAAAGTGAGTAGCAGAAGCCGGGATCATGGTTAGTATTGTCATCACATCAGGCACAATAGGAGCAACAATCTTATTGGTGGCGTGTAAATCAATGATAAAACGAAAAGGAATTATGTTATCACCTTTCTTATACACAGGCAAAATCGGACTATTGCACAAACTACCTGCAATTCCCTCAATTACCCCACGATGTACAAAATCAGACTATGCACTTCAAAGCTTGCTCACCATCAACCGAAATCTTATACTGAGGAATGCGTGGCAACTTTACTCCATGTTTTAAAATTATCTTAACAGGCTCAATTTGTAGAACACCGACATCATTGTCATCAATTGCCCACAAACACTCCGGAACATCACTAAATTCCGGCGGCAAAGGTCTAGTCAAGAACTGAGAGACAGAAAGTCGCTGTGGTGAAATCGTCAAACACACTCCAAACACACTCCATCCGAAGAACAATGAATTACCACATTTAATTCCTTCAACAGATTCAACCCCAACAAATTCTCTCCACAGTTCGTAGTCAAAAGAAACTGACAGCTGTCCGTGAATGGACCCAATGTAATCGGTACCGGCGAAGAAACCGTCAAACTACTGGCGTACCAGAAAACCCTACAGAAACATTGGTTTGCCCTGACAGTGGAATGTTTGGAACCCATGAATGGTCAATGGAACACTTCTGTGCTCCTGTATCTATCAAGAATAGATGTTTCCTACTTCCCACTAACATTTCAACGTAGGCACCTTTCTGATTAATGGGAATAGGCGTTGGTTCCACACCTTGCTTCGGGCAATCCTAGCGAAAAATAAAATGTCATTGAAAGGAAGGTCTTCAGAGAGATATGCAGCAGAAGGATGATCAAAAATGTTTCTATTATCCACACTCTGTGCCTGATTATCCTGTGAAAAAGGTTGCACATTTTGAGAAAACTGACTTCTACCAGGACCCCCTGCCCCACGGCGGCCCCTGGATCGTCTACCCATGTTACCAAATGTGTTATTCGACATCTGCTGGAGGATCGGTCATTGTGCTCGCCAATGACCCTCTTGTCTGAAAAAAGCACATTGGTTTGCGTGTACAGGACCCAACGGCACATTTCCCTGTGGAGCATATTGTCCCCTAAATTGTGAAGTACCCCCTCTAGGGCCTCTAACAATTTGTTGTAATAGAACTTTAGTTTTCAAGTCTCCCTTTCTCTTTTCAATTCTCTCTTTCTCATTATTGACTCGGTTCTCATAGTACTGAGCCATATGCAAGACTTCAGACTGAGATTTAGGTTGCCAAGCGCTCTCAGAAGACATAATTTGCGACTGAATGTCAGGCAACAATCCGCACACAAATTTGTCTACGAATAGTCTTTTCCCAGACTCTGTGCTCAAATCTTGTCCACTGAAATCCGAAAAATACTTGTTCAAACCGATTAAAGAATTCAGTAGCACCCTCGGACTTCCCTTGGACACAAGCAGTAAGTTTGTCCCAAATAATCCTTCTCTCAGGAATTATAGTTTTTAATTTCGTGACTATTCTATCAGGCAGAGTCAGAATTACCTGTGGCAGTCTCTCGCCAGCTGGCCTTTCTCTATCTAGTCTAGCTATATTATCCCATGTGTCCCCTAACCCTGGTACATCGTCTACAGTCCTAATCTGTCTCCACAGATCAATGGGTAGGAGCACAGGAACTAACAAATCTATATCACTTAGAGTAAATACTGACGACTGCAAGACAGATTCTATCTCTTTATAGAACCCTGTCGGATTCGTCCTAATATCTGGGATGGATTGTCTAATGGTGTTCACTTCCTGTCTTGAGAACGGGACGTGAACAAAATGTGATACATAATGTGCAGGAATGTCATAGGCAGCTGTGCCTGCTGCAGCATTAGCTGGAACCTCGACTTTTGGGACAAATGTCGGCGGAACCTCTCTCATAGGCAACTGAGAGACAGGAAACTCCGAACGCTTACTGAGCAACAGAGCTAAATCGAGCGGTAAAGCAGCTGAAGGAGTGTCGGACAAAAAAGCTCTCTTATAGATATTCAATAATTCTGCGGGACAACAAATCTTTCTTTTTATACATTCATCCTGCAGGTATTCTACGATTACCTGTATCACTTTCCTCTGCATTTCTGGCGTATACTGACTATACGTGTCATATACTTCTACGGGAGATATCGACATGTCCGAAATCCATCTAATCGCATCCTTCGTGCAAATTCGTGTTTCCTCACTTATCGACTTACAACAAGGAAGGAACTGTTTCTGTACAAAAATAGCGCTCAAACTTTCACCATCAATTTCTTCATTCCGTAACCTTTCTAACTCCCTTCCATACTCAAAAACCCTCTCGACGTGCTCATATACTTTCTCCGCAGTATCATTTAGAAGTTTGTCAATCAACTCATCAGATACATGAAAGTCTTTAGACGGATACATTTTCTGAATACCAAGCTGAAAAGCCCTATCCATATTTCTAACTGACTCAGACTGTTTATTTTGATCATACAACAACGCCTTTTCGGCATTGGACATGTGACGGCGCACATGTTTCTCTCTACTTTTAAGTTGCTGCATAGCTTCTTTCTTCCAATTCTGTAATACATCAAATGCTGCAGGTCTAGCCTTTTTCTTTAACAATATAGACTCTAAATATTCTATACGAGGAATTTCAAAACTACCATTGGTTGGCCACTGAAGTTCGGAAGCATGTCTAGTTTGTCTGCGCCAAATATTAAACACTATACTACCAATGCCGTGCTTACAGTACATAGTACACGCCGGAGACCCCTCCTGTGGCACCAGTCGGCCAAATTCCAAAGATTGTCTGTCCTTGCGGAATAATGCCCTGAAACAGGCAGACGATTTCTCAGGCATCTCAGATTCCTGGTGTTGCTTGGTCAATAATTGTACTTGCAAGAACAATACACCAAAACAAATTATCAGGATACTTAAGAATCGGGTCACGACTCACCTGAACAAAGGACAAATGAGGTCCGATCGGATATCTAAGGACAACAAAGGACCCACGTGGTTGGTGATTTTGGCAAAACTGCCCGCCTTGATATATGGACCCTTGTCAAGATGCCGCCTCGGACCGCGGGCTCACCGTCCAGGGATCGAGTCATGCAGTACTGTTGAGGTATCACTTCTCATCCAAGAAAAGAGCCCCCTTTTTCACCATCCGATCCCGGTCCGATAGCCGCGTCAACCTTCAACGAGATGGCATCAACCTTGAGGGTCCCTATTCGGGCGCCATCTGTAAAAGCAAGGAAATATCGAGGCTGAGTACCACAAAGGGAAATACACCAAACAGAGGCTTATAAAGATTCACAGATCTTTATTCTACTGCGCAGTTTACAAAGAAACAAATTCAGATAGCTATCTGGCACTCAATACATCACAGTTATTACCAGCCCTTCAGTGTGAGGAGTGAGAGGTACTGGACATCTGGACATTCACTTATTTATACAGTTCCATAATAATGTCCAGCCCCTCTGCAAGTTAATAATCTGTGGTCTAGAGTTTGTGCTGAGTTCACTAATGGCTCATACAACAATATGACACGGATTACATTTGGTTTACATTAAAAAACAAGTTACAATGGCAAAGTGTATTCCTGGATTTAGCAGTAAGCCTTAGCAGATATCTCTTCACAATGCATTACAGCCAGTGTCCATGCTCAACATTTGTATTACATTGTCCTCGATGTATGTTCGTGGATGAGGCTTGGTGGTGCAGACAATCCTAAAACGACAAGTCATGTATAGGACAAGGTCTCATTACCCAGTCTAAACATTCGGCCCACGGACAGTCCAACCATTAACTAGGTGCAGAGGTCAGGAAGGCTTGGTTACAAGTTGGAAACACAGTCCACCATTTTAGGACACAGAATTACATATGGACAGAAATCAAAATGGCGGATGATCCTAAAATGGCAGCGAAGTCGATCTAAAATCGGAACTTTGCAATGCAGTTTTCTTCACAGAGCGACTGGTTTTAGGCCAATATATATTAGAAAGGAGGCACAATATGATTTCCCATTTAACAATCTCATGGGCCAACTCTAGGAACTGGAGTCTGTTTTCTGGGGGCACTACAAGTCTTTTGCAGTGCCCAGGGATAGACTCAATCGGTTCACTGTCAAAGAGGCCATCTTCCCAGTGCAACCTATGCTCCCCAGCTTCTTGCCAATCAAGCTGAGAAGCTGTCTGTTGTCGAAGACATTCAAGAATAGGATACTCTCTTTGTCCTCTGCTGAAGTCTGCCCTGTTGGGTCCAGCTTCTGCCAATAAAGACTGCAGCTCAGGATTGTCAACAGGATCCAGATCTCCAACTAGAGTTATGTCTTCTTCCAGACCTGACTCTTCAGAAGCTGGCTCAACCACACAGGGTTGTACCTCACACTCAGCCTCAGCAGGTGGAGGAGCCACAGGACAATATTGGGGATGTCCTTGTTGGTAGCACAGGGGTGCTATCCGCTCTCTTCTTGAAGGTCTTGCATTTCCCCTGTGCCTCTTTCCTTCCTGAAATAGCAGTGAGCAATTCCTGTGGGCTGGGGGAGATAGCTTTCTCTATCAATTCCCCTGAAGAACCTCTCAATATCCTCTCCCTCGCAGGCCTAGTGAGTTCTTGTTTCCTTTTTCTTGGAGGGCTGGGGGTACCCGACACAACTCCAAGGGTTTCAAATCATTACCCAACAGGGCCCTCCCAGGCACTTCACTCTGCACACTAACAGGTATCTTGACAGTCATGTCATTGCACTGGATGAGAGCTGGTAACTGGGAAGTATTTGCACAGGGCATCCAGATAACTTGGTTAGGCTTTGAGGTGCCTTAGCAACATCCTCCAGCTTGAAAAATGATTCATCAACCACAGTTATGCTGGCTCCAGTGTCTCTGATGGCAGGAGTCTCCTGGCCATTCACAAGAACCCTATCTTTATAATACTCTTTAGTATTATCTGGGATGGAATTATAGACATCTAAATTCTGTTGTTCCCACAAACCCAGGGACACTAAAGAAACACTAGCTGAGACTCCCATGGGTTCATCAGCCAGTAGGTAAAAGTTTCTACTTGCCATAGGTACTTCTTCCTCTGTGGAGAAGGCTAAGGAGACAGAGTGGACCCCCTGAAGGTTTACCCTTACATCTGGGATCCCCTTTCACATGGTCAGTTGACCCACAAACATAACATTTCCCAAATGTGTTGATGAATGAGGGTTTGTTCTGACCTCCATCTGGTGTGGGTCCAGATGGTACACTAGCCTGATTCGGTTTCCCTTGCGGTTTACCCTTATGTTGCTGTTTGGGGCCCTCTTTTGATTTGGAGGTTTTAGAATTCTCCTTGTTATCTTTCTTTGGCTGCTTACCCTCATCCTGTTGGCAACCCACAAGTCAGTAGATTTAACTAACTTCTTTGGATCTATCTCCTTAGAATCAGCCAAGTGCTGTCTGAGCTCAGGAGAGCAGGCATCATAAATTGACTCCAACACATCAAGATGTCTCATATCTGCATAAGTGTTTACTCTGTAACCCTTAACCAAGCCATCTATGTTTTTCAAACATTCACATACCCAGGTAGCCCAATAGGTACCATCATGCTTTTTGAGGGTCCTAAACCTCTTAAGGTACTGTGAAGGGGTCTTCCCAAATCTAGCAATTAAAGCTAGCTTTACACACTCAATCTATCCTATCCACCTCCCCCAACTCAATCACATCAAATGCAACAGGGGGTAGTCTAGAGAAGAGCCAAGGGAGCAACTGATTCCCTGTAATGTCTTGAATCCCATGGTTATACTCAATAATTGCCAACCAATCTAAAATATCAAGCTTAGTCTCATACACACCAACAATTTCTTTAGACATGCAGGGTCTCTTAGGACTGGAATGCCTAGAAGACTCTGGGAGAGAAGCGTTTTCAATAGACAACTTTTTATTTCGAAGGCATGGTTCATCTCCATTTCTCTGAGCTTAAGTTCTTGATGCTTTTGTTCAGTTTGAGCATTAATACGTTTGAATTCCAATTCAAGCCTCATCTTTTCTAGAGCAATGCATTCAGGACTGGGTGTAGGACCTGATGGGGTCCCCGTGGACAAAGGTTGAGGTTGCTGAGCAGGTAGAGGAGCAGTAAGACCTACATTGTGAGACACATCTGCCTCATCTAACTCATCCATAACTGACACAATATCATCCTCATAATTTTCCATATTTGCTGGAGGGTCAGGTATTTCAGTCCCACTCTCCAAACTTTGTTTCTCTAACTACTTTTCAATTAATTCTGACCGTTTGCCTTTAACAGAGAGATTACTTTCTCTCCACAGATTTTTCAGGTAATCCACAGTGTAACTAAGGAGGGTCTCCTGAGTGTAGCTTTCCATATTAGACATGATTAAAATGTGCTTTTTAGTGATGTTCAGCCTTCTGGTTAGTTGATGTTAGGCCGAATTCTCTAAAATGGCTAATTTCCCTTACCTACCGAGTCCCTCAGCAGCTTTGCTGGATTTCTAGGATTTATTTTTTTCACCTGGTAAGAGTGTGAGCCTTTTTTCCCACTCTTACATGTGTTTTGCTGTGTGCGTTGAACATTTTTGTGTTCATAAACTGTGGAGCCTCACCTACTCCATAGGCATCATCTTTTTACTGTGTGTTACACAGCACCTTCAGTGCAGTGACACAGGGTTGTCTTTTTCAGACTTCCCACTTTAAACTCCATTTTCTGGGACTGACTACTGTCTCCCAGAACATGTAAAGTTGCCATTTACTTTATTAATCTTTTTAAATCACAGACCTAGGAAAGCTATCCCTTTTCGTCTGTTTCTCGTGGAACAATGTTTCGTTCCCTTTTCATTAAGGTTTGGCTGGTGGCAGTGGTATCTACCCTATTTTTCCTACCCCGGTTATTTTACATAGCCTTGGTATTGTTTTAGGCTATCTTAGTAGCCTCGAACTTAAACCCGCTGGACCATATTTACTTTTATACCGTTCCGGCTGGGTTTATTCGCCATTTCTTTTTGTAAAAGTCTTTCTCGTGTTGTACTCTTCGTGCCAAACCAGGTTTGGTTCCTTTGTTCGCTGACCTTTGGCGGGCTTCTGCACAGAAGCCCTCCTTAGGCACTGAATGTCTGAGGGGGACAGGATGTGAGGGAGGGGTTTGAGACTCCCTGCAGAGGGTTTACTTGGAGACCCATGTCGCATCTTTGTGATTGGCTGTGGTGACTGTCCCTCCGGAACAGCCATCGTGCTGTGTGATTGACAGCCACGCGGTGTGAATGGTGGTAAACGCCATAAAAAGCAGGTCTCTGGGACTAAGAAGGGAGAGTCGCCACTGGATCGAGAGAACCGAAGAGAAGCTGACAGAAGTGGACCTCTACCATGACTGAACCTCCCGGTGAAGCCCTGCTGTGGGTCCGGATCTCCAAGCTTCGACGACATGGAAGATCTGCAAGGAATCTTCTCCCCTTGAGCTGGTCGGAACAACCAGTTTGCCAAACTGCATGCCAGTCCTCCCTCCTCTGGTCGAATTTGCTGTGCACAGCTACAGTGAACCGGATAGCCAGGAGGATCGGACCCTGCTTGGGTTTTAAGGAGCATAACTTTTCTTTGTTTCTTTGCTCTGCTGCTGGTTTCTTCCCTGGGCAGTGCAGGACCCTCCAGTCTTCCTACTTCGTGTCAGTCCGACAGTCGCTTCAGGAACCGTGAGCCTGCAGGACCTGCCAGGAACATCGCCTCAGCTACAGCCTTCTTCTCCATTTAAAGTACTGTTCAAATCTGGTCGCTCGTTTCGTCCGACCGCGGTAAAAGTGTTTGAAATCTTTTGCCAATCTGAGAGCTTGTTCTTCTTTATTCTTTAAAGTAACTTTTCGTCCAACCAACTTTATTCTGAACTCTTGGCAAAGACTTAACCACAAACTACTCTGAACTGTGTGATCCTCTGCAAAGACTTTGGTCCATTGACTTTGGCCCAGGCCTCTTGATTTCATTTCCTCACTGTAGTTACTTTTTCTAGATTGCCCTGCTTACTTACTTGTTGGTGCTGCTCAACTTTTGTCTAACTTTGTCTTAGGCTCAAAATGAAGTGTGAGCAAAATGGCACTGCAGCAATTAAAAAGGGAGGGAAAGACAAGGTTCTACAAAATTAAGCAGCACCAACAAGTAAGTAGGCAGGGCAATCTAGAAAAGGCTTACTACAATGAAGATTCAAATCAATAGGCCTGGGCCAATGTTAAGGGTTCAGAGTCTTTGCAGAGGAACAAACGGTTCAGAGTAGTTTGTGGTTAAGTCTTTGCCAGGAGTTCGAAACGAAGTTGGTCGAAGGAAAAGATATTTAAAAGAGTAGAGAAGGACAAGCCCTCGGATTGGCTAAAGATTTAAAACACTTTCACTGCAGTCGGACGGAATGAACAACTGGGTTTGAACAGTACCTTAGAAGAAGAAGAATGCTGTAGCTGAGGCAGAAGTTCCTGGCAGGTCCTGCAGGCTCACGGTTCCTGAAGCTACTGTCAGACTGATATGAAGGAGGAAGATTGGAGGGTCCTCCACTGCCCAGGGAAGAAACCAGCAGCAGAGTAAAGCAACGAATGAAAGGCGCGCTCCTTAAAACCCAAACAGGGTTAGCTCCTACTGGCTATCTGGTTCACTACAGCTGTGCACAGAAAATTCGAGCAGGGGAAGGAGGCCGTGCTTGGTGTTTGGTGAACTGGTTAGTCCCACCAGCATAAGGGAAGAAGATTCCTTACAGATCTTCTCTGTCATCAAAGTTTGGAGATTCGGACCCGCAGCAGGGCTTCACCGGGAGGTTCAGTCATGGTAGTGGTCCAGCTTCTCTTTGGTTCTCTCGATCCAGTGGCGACTCTGCTGTCCAAGTCCCAGAGACCTGCTTTTTATGCAGTTTTCCCCCATTCACACAGCCCGGCTGTCAATCACACAGCAGGGTGGCTGTCCTGGCAGGACAGTCACCTAGCCAATCAAACAAGAGTGTGACTTGGGTTTCCAAGGGAACCCTGTGCAGGGGTCCTAAAACCCCTCCCTCATATCCTGTCTACCCAGACTCTCAGGCGCCTAAGGAGGGCTTCTGTGCAGAGGCCCGCCAAAGGACGACGAACAAAGGAACCAAACCTGCTTTGGAGCGCAGAGTAAAACATGAGAAAGACCTTTAGAAATAGAAATGGCGAATAAACCCAGCCGGAACCAAATAAAAGTAAATGGGGTCCAGCGGATTAACGTTTGAGGCTACTAACATAGCCTAAAACAGTACCAAGGCTATTGCCATAGACCACGGTAGGAAAGATATGGTAGATACCACTGCCACCAGACAAATATTAAAGAAAGGGGAACGATTTTTTTTTCGATGAGAAACAGACAGAAAGGGATAACTATTAACCCTTTCCAGTACCCTATGTTGTAAAATAGTTTTTACTGGGTCTGTGAATTTAAAAAGACTAATAAAGTCAATGGCAACTTTACATCCTCTGGGAGACAGAACTCAGTCCCAGAAAATGGAGTTTAAATGGGAAGTCTGAAAAAGACAACCCTGTGTCACTGCACTAAAGGTGCTGTGAGACACACAGTAAAAAGATGATGCCTATGGAGTAGGTGAAGCTCCACAGTCTATGAACACAAAAATGTTAAACACACAGCAAAACACATGTAAGAGTGGGAAAAAAGGCACACAATCTTACCAGGTGAACACAATAAATCCTAGAAATCCATCAAAGCTGCTGAAGGGCTCAGTAGGTAAGGGAAATTAGCCACTCTGGAGAATTCTCCCTAAGAACAAGGCAAGTGTTTCTAGGCGCTCAAGTAGGGAGGGAACAGGGGGAAAAACAGTCATTCAGAGCCGTTGAATTTCTGAACGATAACCAGTTTGCCCAGACAGAGTAAGTGCCAATAATACAATTAACAGTGTAGGTAACAACAAATAGGTCTGACTACGATTCTGCAATTTTTCCAAGAGCATAGAGGCGTCACTATGCAGGAGGGGAGAACCGTGTGGAAAAGATAGACGATCTTCAATGCAAGGTACGTTCAGATCGTGCAAGTGCACAGATGGTACAGGTGAAGGGAGAGGGACAAGTGCAGGGGTGGGGAATCCAGAGGCCCCAGTTAGTCAGAAACTGGGTACGTGCTGAGAGATGCCATTCCAATGGGTAACTGGCCGAGTGCAGTAGCAATGGGGCAAGTGCAGGCCCAGAGGCAAGTGATGGAGGACTGGCGGTGGTGCCGGAGACCTGTGGGACTCTGAGGTACTCCAGGAAACCAGTCCTCATGCTCTGTGGAAAAGGAGGAAGAGAGGGATAGAGAGGAGAGAGAGGTTAGCAGCATAGAGGGAGAGAGAAGGAAGGGAGGCTATTCCAGATAGAGGCCCCTGCTTAGGATAACGATCTCCCACCAAATCTCTCTTTAGAGAACTGGCTCACTCGCAGAAGGTTGGAGATCGATGAGCGGAGGGCTCAGGAGGGACAGTATTTAGGAAGGCATCAGTGAAGATAGGTTGGTCCCAGGCCCCAAAAAGCCTTGTGGACAATGCAGAGTTTTTGAACTTGATCCTTGCAGCCATGGGGAGCCAGTGGAGGAATTTCAGCACCGGAGAGATGCAGTCCCTGGGCTTTAGGCCAAGGATAATTCTTGCAGTTCTGTTCTGGATGAGTTGCAGAGGGCGCAGAGCAGAGGCAGGGAGGTTGAGAAAGAGGCTGTTGCAGTAGTTCAGCTATGAGAGAACGAGGGCTCTGGAGGCAGTGTGCCTCTGGTGGAAATTGAGAAAAGGAAGAGTATCTCTGAGGAGGTGCAGCTGGAAGTTGGACTTTTTAGAGATTTCCAAAATTTGAGTGGAGAAGGAGAGAGTTGAGTCGGAGATGACCCCAAGGTTTTCTTCCTTGCATGTAGGTGTGGGCACAGGGCAAGGAAGGCCGGCCAGAGTGAGAGTGGGAGTGGGAGTGGGAAAGTAGCAGCAGGAGTCCCAATGCGAATGATCTCAGTCTTACTGGTGTTGAGGCAGTGTTGAGAGTGGGAGTGGGAAAGCAGCAGCAGGAGTCCCAATGCGAATGATCTCAGTCTTACTGGTGTTGAGGCAGAGGTCGTTTGCAGAACACCATGACTGTACTACGGACAGACAGTCTTTTATGAGCGAGGTAGAGGAGGTGGCTGAGGGTAGCCTGAAGGAGAATTGCATATCAATTGCATAACACTGGAAATTAGGGGTTAAACTGGCAATCTCACGTGCCGGGGCAGCCATGTAGACATTGAAGAACCAGGGGGAAAGGTGAGAGCCCTGGGCGATGCCGCAGGTTGAAAGAGTGATAGTGGAGAGGAAGGGCCCAAGTTCCACCTGGGGTGGTCGGTGGGACAGGAAGGAGGTTAACTACGCCAGGGCCTGACCAGTGATTCACAGGGTGTCACGGAGACGTGCGATCAGGATGTTGTGGTATACCGTGTCAAAGGAAGAGAAGTGTTAGTGTCAAGATTTAAGAGCAGGTCTTCATGGGTATTCAGAAGAGCAGTTTCCACATCTTTAGATGCTCTAAAGCCAGACTGATGGTTGTGGAGGCAACAGGCAGATTCAGTGTGGAGGGTGAGCTGAGAGATACCCAGCTTCTCCAGGAGTTTTCCTAGGAGTTTGCCGGAATGGAGGGATCGGCAAAGGGTTTCTTAAGCAGAGGGTGCACAAGGGAGTGCTTAAGAGAAGATGGCGAAACTCCAGTGGCAAAAGATAGATTGAAGAGCTCTGCCAAGGCAGCTTAATGGTTTTGGAGGGGCAGGGGTCCACCTGTTTGTATGAGCTAAAAACATTGAGTTCATTGGCTTGATCCATTTCCCATAGGTTTCTGCCATTTAAGATGCACATTGTGATTTCTTCAATCTATAAAAAAAGCCTACAAGAAGGGTCACATTTCTAGATTGTAGCTGTTTGAATGTTTGGATGAAAACTGCAAACATTTTAGATAAGGTGAAATCAAACTCATTGGTTTTATGCCTTGATATGATATTATAAGTTTATCTCAAACATAGGCTATCATGGGTCAACAATAGGATTTAGCGAGCCTTGGTCAATTACATTGATTTCAGATTAAGTCCTTTAGCTACCCTACAAAAGAAAAGACAATGAAAAAGAATGGTTTACCCTTCTGCATTTGAGGCAAGGCACAAAACCATCTCTGCTTTTTTCCTTAAATATTGCCCAATCACCTGCAAGATGGTAGGCTGGAGCTTAGGCCTAGGAAACTCAATGACATCATCCACTGCCATTTGGTCAAACTCCCATGGCTGATGGCAATCTGGCAATACTGGCAGCAATCGTCTGTATGTCACATCATTTGGTCCATCCTTGGCTGCCCAAACTGCTCCACACCACAATGCTACCATCATCAACACCAACCAGTTGCAATGGTGGTGGTTGCAACATGTCCGTATTGGTGAATGGTGTCACTACCGCAGCCTTTGCTTTGCACAGAAGGCAGATGTACTTGGGCAGAGTGTGAGACTGAGGATCACTTCCTCTGGCATGTCCAAGGACAGTCAAGTGTCTCTTACCTCACTAACATCACCACCACTGGAGGGTGCTATGGAAGAGGTGAGAGAGACAATTGATATTTGCACTTTGCAGTAAAAATTATCTCATCACTGAATTTGGCTGCGCATTGCATTGGTAAAACAAAATGAGCAACCATTCATAGTACTTCCCCGCCTTACTAGTCTCTAGCATAGGTTGCATTTCACACTGCATTCCACCCCATTAATATTATTCCCATATCCTGCCTTAAACATACCTTGGGACACTTGTGCTCCCCTCGTTTTTACTGCAAGAGTTGGAAGATGTGCCTTAGTCGGTTTGAGTCAGTTCCTGGGGGCCCATTTGTGTTTCCTATATCTGTTGCTCTTTGGTCTCTTCCAGCACCTCCACCTGCCTCCACATCGTTCTCAAGTGTGCCCCAGCTGTGGCTGTGAGACACTGGCAGTATGACTGACCCTACAACCACAGCAAGCTCACCATCCTCCACCAAAGCCAGAATAAAATTGTTGTGAACCGTGATTTGAACCGCCACTTCCTATTCCACCTCACCTCCCAAATACAATGTTCACTCAACCTTCATAATTTCAATTCCTCACCATAATGATTCAAATATGACAAACAATAACACATGGCTAGTGCAAATTAATAGATTCACAAGAGAGTCACACAGACAATTGGAAGTGCTCTCAGACCCACAAATGTGAAGGAAGGTGACTAAGACACAGGAAGGATGTTCTGGTTCACACACACATCAGCGGTTTTTAGTTTTCCCAAATAATTGGGCTTACAAAATAGAACAGTAGTACTTTGTGTATGTTTTTTTTAGATAAAAGGCTAGATAGACTGGTAAATCCTTTTTTGCTATTTTTTCTGAAGGTGAGTGTCATGTTGACGTTGCCTTGGGAGCGGGAGGCGGGCACTGGGGAAAGGGGAACGGACGAAGAAACGGGAAGTGACGGGGAGGGGGCGGGGGAAGGGCAGAACATTGTTGGAAGGGAATAAAGGAACACGTATGTGAAGCCCGTTGTATCTGTGTTTTATGTGCTGCGACACTGCGCTTCAGGGTCATGGGTTCGCTGCACACGCGGGCAAAGTGCAAACAACCCGGAGGACGTGGGGATAGTCGTTGAGGGGGGCACTGAGCGTGCCCCCTACTTCCTGCCTGGGCCGCGGCAGAGACTGTTGAAAGGTGGGGAGGAGCCACGGAGAGCCCCTGGGACGCAGCGCGAAGGCTGCTAATGAGCCGGGCCCCCGGCGGTGACCTGCAAGAGCAGCATGTGTTTTCTCGACGGAGCGGGAAGCACCAGATTACAGTGAGCGCTGCACAAACCCCACCCAACCTCCCCCACAGACTCTGCTTATAGTGCATGTGCCAATTTTGGCAGCCATTCAGACATCTGCATTAGGCTTGGCCAGGGCCTAAAAAGAAGTGGACTTTGAGGCTGAGAGCCTCCATCTGATGGTGCTCGTGCCTGTTCTGGCGGCCATCAAAGAGAGAGGGAGCAGTGACAATAAACCAGAAAAGACCTTAAGTAGCCCACCAGGCCAAAAAGCCACCTCCACATAGAGGAAATGTCAGGACAAGACTATAATCAAGGGGCACAAGCTGAAGGAAATGGGCCTCCAGCTCCAGGTCCACAGGCACCAGATCCAGTGCCATTCCATCTACCTGACACGCTGGCTGGTCCAATGCCAGGTGCGTTCGACCTCACCAACACCAGCAAATGGGTACTAGATGGACCAAGTGGATTAGAGACTTTGACCTGTACATGGGAGCTACGGGGCTGATCGTCGACGCCAGACAAGTATGCCTGTTGAAGGTAGCAGTGGGGTCCGCCACACGCGATATTATTGATGAAATGCCCCCTGACTCCATTGACTCCATTCAAGATCTTAAAGACGCGCTGGCCGCATACTTCGCCCCACACACCAACGTGGATCACGAAAGACATTTATTTCACAGCACTATGCAAATCAAAGGCAAGACGATGGACACCTATGTAATGCAGCTACGTACCAAGCAAAAACACTGTGACTTCGCCAATTATTGAAACACTGAGGCCCTGAGATCCCAAGTCATATCAGGATGTGAGTCACAGGCGTTCCGAAGGAAATTACTCCAAAAATCCTCCACACTGGAGGAGATATTGGCGCTCACGAGAGTCGAGAGGGCCATAGACTCCCAGGTAGAAAGCTTCGGAAGCACAAATCCACGGGAGAACCTGCATAGGCTCCAGTTAGAGAGGAAGACGGAAGAGCTCTTTTCCTACAAGTGTGGGTTTGAATACCCCCATGAAGGGACATGCAAAGCCATGGGACAACGCTGTGCATCCTGTGGCGAGGAAGGACATTTCAAGGCAGTGTGCAGACTGTTCAGGGACAGAGGAAGAGAACGCCCCAAAGACAACCCATCGAGGTCCAAGGTGCGAAGCATGGAGCCATCAAACCCCATTCCAACCACAAGCAACCAAAACCTGCCCACCCAATCAAACCCTGAGCCATGAGAAAGACACTCGGCGGAGAACAGGCAAAGGAGAGAGAGAAGAGAAAGAAGAAGGTATGTCATGCGTGCAAGGCCAGAGCGCAGATGAAGACGCCACGTGCGCTACCTAGTAGAGCAGTCCCCCACAGATTCAGACCCTAGCTCATCAGGGAGTGACCAGAAGAAGAGGGCATATGTGTACGCCCTAGGAGACCCCACTGCCACAGTGCATAGCCCCACACTCATTATCAAACTCAACGAGCAACCAACTGAATTTCTCATCGACACGGCCGCCACAGTGAATGTGGTCAGTGAAAACATATACAACAAACTACCTCAGAATCCAAAGCTACACCCCGCAACAATAGACATCTACGCCTACGGGGCCAAAGCACCTCTTAAGTGTCTGGGACAATTCGTCGGTCTCTGTCGGTACAAAGGACACGAGATGAAAATACCTATACATGTTCTGGCCACCGAGACAGACAGCTGCTGTGTTCTGAGCTTTAAAGCCGCTGCTGACATGGGACTCATTCACATCTTGTACAATATAATGGTTCACAAATACATTGACCCCGTGGAAATGGTCAACAACTTGTATCCCCGGATATTCAAAGGCATTGGCAAGCTAAACAACAGACAAATCAAGCTCCACCTGGATGACTCAATATGCCCGGTAGCCCAAACATACCGCAGAATCCCCGTCAACATCCAGAAGAAAGTAGAGGATGAGCTCCACAAACTGCTGGAACATGATATCATTGAACATGCGACTGGCCCTACCTCCTGGGTGTCCCCAATAGTCCCCATGCCAAAAAAGGGATCAGAGGCCATACGACTGTGAGTGGACATGAGGCGTCCAAATCAAGCCATCAGGCGGGAGAGACACCCAGCGCCCCGCAGCGCCCCCACATCACGGATATCATCCACCTACTGAACGGAGCCAAGGTTTTCTCCAAACGTGACCTACAGAAAGGATACCACCAACTAGGTTAAGTTTTGGGGTGTCCTCGGCCATGGAAATATTTCAGGCCGAGGTACACAATGTCATCAAACACATCCCGAACTGTCTCAACTATAGTGATGATATGCTAGTCTTCTGCACCGATGGAAATAAGCACGACGAGACACTGATGAAAGTATGCAATGCCCTCAATGACGCAAACCTCACCTTGAACCAAGATAAATGCGAGTTCCGCAAAAGCACGCTGGAGTTCTTCGGATGTGTATTCTCGGAGACGGGCATGACACCAGACCCTGAGAAGGTGGCAGCGCTGAATGAAACCTCGGCCCCAGCCAACGTGTCAGAATTGCGTTCTTACCTTGGCCTGGCCAGCTACTGTAACAGCTACATCAAAGACTTTGTGTCAGTCAGTGAGCCGCTGAGACAATTAACGCACCAAGACGTAGCTTTTCAATTGTACCGACAACTGTCAGAGGGCGTTTGAGATCATCCGAGAAAGGGTAGCGAAAGCAGAAAACATGGTCTACTATGACCCAATCCGGAAAACTGAACTGACCATGGATGCAAGTCCCGTAGGTTTGGGAGCCATACTAGCCCAAGTGGACCTGAGAGACCCTTCCCAGATGCACATCGCCGCATATGCCAGCAGTAGCCTCTTCACCACCGAGCAGGCGTACTCTCAAGCAGAAAAAGAAGGTCTCCCAGTCATAAGGGCGTGCAAGCACTTTCATCTGTTTCTGTATGGAAAACCGTTCCGTGTCATCACTGATCATTAAGCCCTGCTATTCTTATATGGAAATCCACAGGCAAAAATGCCACCCCGCATTGCTCGATGGGGGCTAAGACTACAAGAAAATGCATTCAAAATAGTCCACCGGCCAGGCCAAGGTAAGGCGCGCGCCATAACCTTACTTGGCAGACAGGTCAATACAGAGACATTGGTGAGGGAAACTGAAAATGACCCCGCCTGCCCAATCATATGCAAGGGACTCGAGTCTGGACTGTGGCGGAGGGCAAAAGAAAGAGAGAGAATGGCAGGGGACGTGGTACAGGTGGAGGTGGAGCGCCCGATACGAGTGAAGGATGAGCAGCACTATCGAAGGACCATCTCCTGCTGAAAGACTGCAAACTAGTAATAGTCGGCCCTGAGAACAAAAGTCATCGAGCTGGCACACGAGAATCACCGGGGCATGATGTCCACCAAGCGCATGCTGTGTCAAAAGGTTTGGTTCCCCAACATGGACTCCATTTTGGAGGCTGCATTACAAGCCTGTCCCACGTGCAGACTTATCACCACAAATCGACACCCTGAACCACTGATCATGTCTGACCTGCCACGGGGAATATGGTACGCAGTGGCAGCTGACTTTTTTGGACCCAGTGAAGGAGGAAAATACGTCCTCCCAGTGATGGATGAATATTCCCGATATCCGGAAATTCAACTGATATCGTCCACGGCAGCCCACCATGTCGTCCCTGCCCTGGACCATCTATTCTCGGCATACAGAGTTCCCAAGGTGCTCAAGACGGACATGGGCCCCCGTTCAGTGGGCATCAGTTTGACCAGTTTGCAGAATACCTAGGGTTTCACCACAGGAAGACAATCCCCTCTGGCCCCAAGCAAATGGAATGATAGAACGCTTCATGGCTGACCTAAAAAGAGCCCTGCAAATTGCCAAGCTAACCGGCCAGGCATTTGAACAAGTGCTTAATCTGCTCCTGAGAGACTATCGAGGAACGCCCCATAGCACCAAGGGGAGGACCCCTGCTGAGCTGATGTTTGGGCGCAACACCCAAACGAGAATTCCACAAGCCTGCCAGATCAGGCTGCCACCCGAGCTAAACCAGGAGGTCCGGGAGCGGGATGATGTCGCGAAAGCTTGCATGAAAGAGTATGCAGACACCCCCAGCAGGGCACAGGTGGTACAGATTGAAATAGGAGATGTGGTTGCAGTAAAACAGCCTTTAACACACAAACACACGTCTCCATTCAGGGAGGATCCCCTAGTCATCAAGCAGAAAATAGGGTCCATGGTGACAGCCCATGGTTCGGAGGTGTCTGTCACCTGAAATTCCTCACACTTCAAGGGAATCTCAGCCCTGGGGTCGAGGCGCCTGAGCGGACGTGTACAAGTGCCTTTGGACTATGAATTGGACGGCCCGTATCTCAGAGTCCAGTGGGACACTGAGGACTCTGATCAAGAATCTCAGAGGAAGAGTGAGATTGGTGTGCATTCTCTGGTGACCGTCAGTGCACACCCACAGAGGGCGCGAAACAAGCCTCGTCGATGGATCGAGGAATTGGACAAGTGAGGTCCACCAGACCAGCACCTAGTGTGAAGAGTCTGGTAACTGTTTAAAATGGGTGGGGTGTCATGTTGACGTTGCCTTGGGAGCAGGAGGCAGGCGTTGGGGGGAAAGGGAAACGAACGAGGGAACGGGAAGTGATGGGGAGGGGGCAGGGGAAGGGCAGAAAGGAACACGTATATGAAGCCTGTTGTGTCTGTGTTTTATGTGCTGCGATACTGCGCTTCAAGGCCATACCCACGCCCTCACAGTGAGGAAATAGATTAGATTTGAAAAGAGACATTAAGGGAAACAAAAAGGAACATATCTAGGGCCCAGTAGGACAATTGCACAGACGCACTCAATCGGAAAGGAAAAGGGTCTTTTTGTTTTGTTTTAACCTTTTTGAGTACAAAATAAAACGGGCCATGAAATGGTTTTTTTTTTTTTTTTTATTTTTTTTTTTTTTTATTTTTATACGGTTTATAATAAACCTTTAAAAACAGAAAAGGAAGATATAACCCATCAGACAAGCACAAGCTAGTTACAAAGCTTCACATTCGATCGATCCCAACTTCATACGTCAAATGCGACCACAGGGACATAAACTTGGAGCAGTGATTAGACACGAGGCACGCTCGTAGTTTCCAAGTTGTATGTTCCCTCATCCTCCAGCTGTTCAAGTCGTGATGCCATAGCTTCCAAGAAAAAAGTTAACGCTAAAATTAGTCTTTGATCGGTTGCATCAAACATTAGTTGCCACCAGTCTTTTACACGATAGGTCGCTCTTTCCAACGCGATGCTTCCAAATTGTCGAGTTCTATCCTCAGTGAGACCCACGCAAAATAGAACAAGATGTTTTAAAGTTTCTTTGGTTTCATTACACAATCGACAAAGATCAGAATGCAACTCATTTTTTGCCCAACAGTTAATTCTTTCGCGAGTTTTGAAAATATTGAAACGAAACATCATGTAAAGTCTTCTTTTCCTTTCATCAGGAAATTGTTTCCAAGGAATGTGTAACTCGTTTAACGCTCGTTTTTCACCAGGAGCATCTTGCATAAGTTTATAGGTGCGTCTAAGATCACAGGTCTCACACCAATCGCGTCTCCAGAGTTTGTTTTTGACGTGATCAGGATTAATATGAAGTGTGTCGAGGTCTGTGTCTAGTTCTGTGAGCACGTTTTTACATCGTTGCACCTATAAATACAGTACAGAGTTTTTATTGGTTTCTCCTGGATTTGTAAGAATTTTAAACTGCAAGGTAAGATCTTTAAGAGACATTTTTCGAAACAAGGAAATGGTTTTTATAGACGCAGAGTGGGAAAAGGAACAGTGGAAGGGTAAAAAAACGAAATGCTACATCAATAAGACACACACACACACACACACGCACACACCACACACACACACACACCACACACACACACACACACCACACACACACACACACACGCACACACACACGCACACAGAGATAAGCATCAGCAAGCACTAAAAACCCCTAAACCTAAAAGAAATGAACCCAACCAATGTCTTCCAAAACATCTCTGAACCACAAGTTATGAGGCTGTCCTGTAGATTCCTACTTTTACACCCACACACAGAGAGTGAAATGTATCTTGCCCTTCTATAGGGCTGCAAAATATCCATAGAGATTCTCGGACTCTAATTGCTATTCCAGAAAACTCCCATGCGAGTTTCAATGACATTTTGGACTGCAGGCAAATCACATGCTGGCTCACGCCACTGTTGCCCCACAATGAACAAGCACGAAAAAGTCAGCAATGCCCCATCTCTGCATTGCGCATCAAGGGCATGAGGATATGAGAGGGCATGAGGATATGAGAATCAGATGTCCTCACATTATCACTCCTTTTCTGGGTATTGTGAGGAACTCATGGTGACAACAAGTAAGACAGACACAAGTGATCACGGTTCAAGGGTGTTTATTGAACAATGAATACTGTATGCAGGTTGGAAAACCTAAATCTAAGATGGGAGCAAGCTTCGACCATCAAATGAAAAATAAGGCAGTCCTAATGACGTTGTGTCAAAATAAAAAGGCTTACACTACGAAACCTATTGCCAAACCTCACAGCTAATACAAAAAAGGGGTGTGGGATAGTTCTTAAGAAAAGAAAGAAGTGTTCTCAAATAATATGTCAGGATTCGGTAGCCTCGTTCTCCCTTCCCCACGTTTTGGACACAGGGTCAGATGGACAACAGTACTGTCTCGGGCTTCTCCAGCATGAGACACCAGTTCTATTGGCAGCTCTCAGGTTTTCATCGGTCAAGGACGTTGAGGGCCAAGTCTCGTTTCACTCGAGGACCTGACGTGTTCAAATACCAAAACAAAAGTTCCTTTCACAAATGAAAAGGTTGTTAGGGTTATAATAATTCACCCCTGGCTCCCCCTCTTCAGGGCGTTGCCCTTCTCAGTTATTTATCACAGTTTTACGCAGGGAGACGTCTTCACCCATGGGTCCCCGTCTTCTGGGCGCTGACCGTTCTTGTATTGTATTCCACAATTCTTAATGTTTTTTTAAATGGTTCCAAACACACTGTTTCTTGAGAATTTAGATTTAGCTCCTCTTGGGATTTGCTTCCATTCTTTCTTCTTACTGCAGGATTCACTTCCCTTTCTTTAACTTATTTTGCAGATTAAAGTCTTTCAATTGTACAGGGATTTTGCTTGACCCTCTGTATAACCACTTTGACCTATTTCGCTGGCCCTCCTACAGCCTTCAGGTACATGTAGTTTTGTTCAGATGGGGATCGACTTGAGTCGCTTGAGAAAGCACCCACGTGGTGCCAATTTCCCTCTGCCGCTGTCCTCCCCTTACTTGTTACAGTTCTTTACACAGTACATTGAACCTGTTTCAAACTTGCCACTTTGTGTTTCTCATTCAACACAGCCCGGTTCTTATTGATTCTCCCGAGTCACCGGCTGTGAAGAACTGCTAGGCTTTTCTTCTTCATCAGAATCAAGGCTGGTACCACGGTGGCAGGAGCTTCCCTCGCTCCTGCTTATCAGTGTAGGCTTGTCCCATGTACCGTTGAAATCTGCTACAAGACACTGGGGGGGTTTTATTCCGGCACCCAGGAATGGGCCTTAACGGACACGGTAATCGGCCATCCCTGGGTGCTGTAAAATATTTTTCTCCATTCCCATTTGAGCCCCATAGGGCTCAATTGGAATGGGGAAGCCGGATGCACCGGCACCATTTGTGAATGGTGCCGGTGCATCTGACACGCTCTGCTCGCGGGTGCCAGTACAGCCACCAGATCAGACCTGGTGGCCGAAAAGGCACCCGCGAGCAGAACTCGTAGTCTGCCGGTCCGGTAACTACGGTACCCGCAACCTTACCGGTACCATAGTTACCGAAAAGGCAGACTTGTAATGAGGCCCAATGTTGCTATTGTTCACGGTCTTAGGCTCTCTTCAACGAAGGTTCTGTGGTTCTGGGATGAAAAGGGCAAGGTCACTTCTCTCCTCGCCACGCTCTCCATTTGTCAGGATGTGCTAGCCTGGGTCTTCCTTTCCCATGTTTGGAGCACGGTGTCAGGTGGGATCTTGGAGCACAGCACACACTCAAGCTTTCCCAGCAAAAGTCGGCAGTTCTGTTTCAGCTAATCGGAAGCCTCAATGGCCAAGCCTCTTTTACTAAAAATAAGTTCAGTTCCAATTGCCCCCCTCTTCCGGGTTTGATTCCTCAAAGCAGTTCCTATCATTATCAGGGCCTTTGGTGGTTGGTCTCCTGGTTCAGAGGGCCTGAGAGATTTCAAATAACAAAACAAAAAGTTCCTTCAACAAAATGAAAGTTTGTTTCCTGGTGTCTTCAGGTGAGGATTCTTCACCAGTGGTTCCCTCTCTTCCGGGCGCCGATCCCTCTGTACTTCCACCCGGTTCACTATGGCTTTCTCTTCTCTTTAGGAGGATTTACTTTCCTTGGTTTTTGTCAACACACTGTTTCTTGGAACTTTATACTTTGCTCCTCTTCTCTGGCATCCCTCCTTGGGGTTCACTTTTGCCGTTTCAGTACTTTCAATATTGGCAGGATTCACTTCTCTTTTACTTTCACCATGCAGGATTCACTTCCCTTTTCCTTCCTAACTGTTTGTAGATCAAAGTCTTTCGATTGTACTAGGAGTTTGCTAGACCCCCTTTGTGACCACTTTGACCTCTTTTGGCAGCTCCCCTACCTCCTTCTGGTAGCTCCAGTTTTACTTAATATGGGATCGACCAGAGTCTTGTGAGTTAGCACCCATGTGGTGCCGGTTCCCTCTGCAGCTGGTCTTTCCTTCACACATGTACAGTTCTTTAAACTTCTTTCAACTTGACACTTTGTGACTTTCATTCATCACAGTCCGGTTCTTATCGGTTCTCCCTTCGACTCACCGGCTGTGATGAACCATTTGACTTTTCTATACAATGCAGTCAAGACCGGTACCACGGTTGTGGGAGCTTCCCTCGCTCCTGACTATCAGCGTTGACACACTGTGAGTTCCCGCCGACATCTGCTGCAACACACTATTGTCCTTGGTTTTACGATTCCTTCTGTGGAGGTTTTGTGGGTTTGCGTGGAAAAGGTTGTGTCACTCTTGGTAGCCTCTCAATATTCACCACCTTTCTCCTCCTTTTGAACTGCCAGGTCTGCATAGCCATCTCATCATGCAGTCTGCCTCGCTCATACTGTTCTCCCTTGCTCCACACCTTTTATTCCTGTGGGGAAAGGGAAGGGCCGTCAGGTGTGTGTGATTTAAGTCAATTGCCTGACTTTGCCTGACGCTTGTATCGGGACATGTCCGGTATTTACAAGTCCATTGTCTTTCAGGTGGTAAAACAGTTTTCGTGTTGGAAAGGGGAGCGGTTGGAGTGTCATAGTATCCTCCGGGACAAAATTGGTAGGATTTGCGGGGTAAACAGGAATAGCTGGTATTGTGAAATAAACAAGGGGTATTATGGGAACTAGAGTATTTTATCTGAGCAGGTTGGGAATGTGAAAAATTATAATCAGAGGGATGTGGAGAAAAATGTCTTGGAATGTTTGTGTGGGAAAGGGGGGGGCAGTGTTTTTGAATGTCCTATGGAAGAGGATGGGGAAAAGGTGTAGAAGGAAGGGGGATACTGCGTCTCACCCTTTGGTGTCCCACTCCCACTCCCCGAGGACTCCCCGATCCACCGGTCCACCCCCAGGAACTGGATCCACTAACGAGTGCCATGTCCTGGCCACCTGGATAATATACCCTGAGGGTTTAGCCAGAGAGACACCTTCAGGTTTCTCAAACCCTCTGCTTAAAAAACATCACTGGACCTGATTAACCTTGCAAACTCCCGGCACATATCTCTGATCCCTTATTCAAGCAAACTGATGGGGTTGGTGGTTGCATGACAATCTCAGTCAATTGTGAAAGATCATTGCCTGTTGGATGATGCTCAGGCCGGCTTTCGACCTGGTTGCAGCACTGAGCTTGTCACTATGTCTGGGATGGATGACATCAGAAGCCTGGTGGACAGCGGAGGTGTGGGGGCTTTGAAGTATAGGTCTACAAATATAGTACGTTTTTAATTTTTAGTTAGTTTGTGACTGTTACTGGCCTAGATATGTCAGTAAAGGAAAAAAGAGGGAGCCAGACATCTGATGTCATCAGTGATGTCATCGTTAATGTCCTGGGTGTTAGTCTTAGCAGTACACGGTGGTGGCGCGAGTTATGGTATGGTTGCTTAGTTTATCCATACAATAGGGCTGAACAACTTCCAACCCTGGGTGAGCTCGCTCTCACTCCCCTCAACGGGTTTCAATTCATTCTCATTAGTAATTTATATTTCTTCATTAAGTAATCCACCATTTTTGTTATAATATTTCCAATATTTCAAGTGTTTATTTATTCCTAACCAATCAGTGTTTCAAAATTATTGCCAATGCATTTCGGACATCCGTCCATCATCAGGGCTATCAACACTATTTGTTATCAATCAATGATATTCACAACACCATGACCCATTCCCAATGGTTCACCCAAACGTGAAATCGTAAAGTAAATGCATGCACATACCAGGTTAAAGTTGTGTTCCATCATGGCGTTCACATCAATATAACAAGTCAAAAAAATACAAAAACATCCATTATAGATCATTGTTAAACCTCATTTCACAATATAATATCATAATATACCAAACGCTTTCTACCTGTTTGGCTTTTCGTCCCCAGAGTGTATGTTCACCTCTGTTGCCAGTATCCTTATCTAGCGCGTATCCTCTGAAACAGATATTTATATATATGTGTATAACTATTTCTTTATCTGTGGTCCCCCTCCTTCAGTATTCCCACTTAGCCTCCTCTTCCGTTGTGCTTACCTCTACTCTCCTGCTCTCCGTACGCGACAGCTATTCAAAAAGAGCTGCCGCCACTCGTAATAGCATTTATCAACACTACTCATTCCCGCGCATGCGCGCTGCTGTGCGCGATGCCGTGATGCGTTTCACTGATCTCCTCCGCGCATGCGTGAATGTGTCTTTTCAACACTTCAGAAATATTATACATATATCTGCTCGTATAACTGTCTGTCTATTTAAGTAAGTTTAACTCTAGGATTCACGGACTCTTTGATTACACAACAACTGTTATTCACTATGAATTCACTCCATTTATACTCGCATAAATAACTTAGATCATGGGGACCCCCGCTCATGCTGTGGTCCAATCATAGTGTCTCTATATTGTGCAATGTGTGAATGTAAATGTTAATTCTATATCAATCAGCTACCATTATAACCTTGATCACTTTTGTTGGAGGATCCCTAACCCTGGGATCAATACGTACTTACCAATAAGATGGAGTTCACTGTTAGGCAGCGATTAGCTGCCTTACGTCCCACAGGGAAATTAACCCCTGCGGGACATACTGTGAACTCCAACATTAGACACATTATTGCAATTGACTCCATTATTAAGTAGTGTTAAGCTGCCTTAAGTTCCACAGGGCATAAATTCCAGCATTTTATCAGTCATGATTTTTCTTTACATTTAACAAATCTTTCTTATGGTTGCTTAGTTTACCATAACTGGCGAATTTCAGGGGTTCTTCGGTTTTACTTGGAACCATAACGTCCCTTGAACAACGTGTTTTTCACTGAATTTCATAGGTTTTTAGTAGCGCAACTTAACCATAACGTGAAATGAGTGAAAACAGTGATATTAATGGTAGGCACTACACTTCTCTATATAAACCAATTATTGCCCATTACTTTATGTGTACTTACTAATTTTTTCTTTTTAAACACACCATACAGACATTAAAAATAATACAGAAACAGAGACCTTAGAAAATCATCTGCAGCAAATGGAGCTAAACATGGATCTATAAAAGGAATAGTGCGCTCAGAAATATTATTGTCCCGAGGGTTCAGGCATGTGTTTCTAAGCGATTGCACAAACATTTCCTATGCACCTTACTGTACTTTTCCTCTTTTTTACACATGCAAAATCAGGCAGCAGGGCGCGGCCATTTTATGATAATCTTATCCGTTGCCGCATCGCCCAGGTGGACTGCCCTAGCGGCACTAATTCATATGCTCCTCCCCTGAGACTGACATCACCAAACCTAGTGATATTCTCCACCTATCTCCAGGATGTTACTGGGCACCGTAGCCCAACGCACCCATTCATCACCTAAGTGATAACTTTAGTTGACGCAGAACCCGGAATATCAACACACTTCATCTCACAACACACAGCATCCAAATTTTGAATATAAAACCATACTTTTAAAATAAATAGCAAAACTGTAACATTTTTAAAGTACTTTTATTTCACAATAAATGCTCTGAGAACATCCGGCGATTGCCATATTCAAGCTAATGCGTAATTTGATTCTTCGTTCTCGATCCACAAATGTTTTCCATGACTCACACAGGGTTCCTTTTGGGTATGAAAAGCGCATTGGACGCACTGTGAATCGCAAGGCTTTGGCATCTCAGCTTGGCTCTAGGCCACCGTAAAAGATGTCAGATTGCTCCTTATCACTGGTACCGCGTAAGGGCATATCGGCCCGTGGCGATCGTCCCAAAACAGAGTCATTGTTATACAGCCATTCATGTGTATCTGCAGCTGCCGGTTAAAAAAGCTATCAGTTGGTATCTGGAATCGATGACAACCGCAGAAAGGCAGGATGTAGCTGTTTAAAAATGATAGCAGAAATGTGTCCCAGTAGCCGATCTTTAGTACAGTTTATCATTTTACCCATTAATTCGGACCCGTGTTAAAACTAATGATGAACACAGACGTGAAACCATGGGAACACAGAGAAAACAATGTGCAAAGTAGTCTTCAATTTAGGTTATCGCTATGCAGTATGTTCAGCTCGAAATGGGATGTGGACGCTGACGCTACAATCAGTGAGCAAGCTAAGGGCAAGAAGAACACAGACGGAATTTTAATTAAATATTAGCATTGAATTCCACGTTTGTAGAACCTGGGGGAACCCACTAGTGGACTGCATGCATCTCAATGCTGAACTGCCCGTGTAGGCGGGACAAAGGCAGCTATACACACAGGTTGTATTTGCGTGTCATTGCAATATGACACAAACAACAACCGAGTACAATGCAAGGCAGCAATAACGGTCGGAAAATGAGAAGCTGACTCGTTGGTCTATAAAATCATCTAAAGTAAAACTTACATAATATTTGGCATTTCCATTCTCTCGCCATAACGCAGACACTTCGTTCAGGGTAACACATTTTCATTAAATGAAATTACATGTTCCTTTGTCCAGTTTTGGAATGGTGAACCTTATCATATTTGACAGTGTTACTTCCCTCCCTTCATGCATTCCTTTTGGAATCCTCGCTTTGTTTCAAGGTAAAAGAACAATTGAACCTTATACTGTGTACGATGCATGGGTTTCCTCAGCTCAGCAGCAACATTTCAACGGCGCTGACCTTCACTCACAATTGGAGTCAATAGCCCTTCAGACCATAGTGGCATTAGAAATATTAGAAATATTTTTTTTAAAGATATGAATTGTTTGCTACCATTCACCAATGCGGGCATTATTTCTAGGGATTTACTTTGTTCCTCTGGAGAACGTCGCACTCTCCCAGCGACTCCACAGCCAGGCCAAACCACCTGTCACCTCAGCCCATCTTCTCTTCACACGGCAAATCACATACACATTTTTCACAAGGAGCAAGTCTCGCGCCCTGACAAAATGACCTTGTACGAGAATGTCTGAGCAAGCACTGCTACAACCCCCTCCGGCCAGGCCGCAGTCCCCTGATTGCATGACCGCAGTTATATATTAGAGGCCTATAATTTGCACACGTGTGTTTGTACTATCGCACTTTGGGTCATTAGCGACGTGAACGGTGTGGGGGTCTTGCCACCTTACAAATACAGACACATAGTAAATACGTAATAGTAATGCTTTTACGTTATAATGCAGATGGTACCAAAAACAACTGCAAGCTAAGTGGATTCACACATGGTAAAATATCACTTGTTAAGAAAACTTTCACAACTACAGGTACAATGTACCATGCAGGAGCCACAACCAATGCAGGTCACTACACTGCATATATAAAAAAAGAATTATGGATGGGTCAAATGATACTAACATTACTGCACAGCAGAGATTACCAGCAAATCTTGTTAACGCTTACTTAATATTCTTAAAACCAAAATGAACTAACTAATCTGTGTATGAACTTAAACAAAACTTGAACTTCAAAACTATTACCAGTTAGAAAACACCAAGACATAAGTAACTGCCCCAAAAACCTGAAACAAGCCAACAGATAGGTGAATACCACTAAAATGGGAAAAGAAATAAACAAATAAAATACACCAACTGCTATCTATTTGCAACAATACTACCAGCACTTCCAAATCAAAAACCATACACATATTCAATTCCTCCTACTAAACACAATGAAAGAAATGTATTGTACCACGACGTTAAACGTTGTTTTTAATCCAGCATGGATTTTTTCCCACACACCCAATGATTTAAACAATAAACACAGGAACTGAGCAAATTGCACAGTACACTGGTTTGAACTACAGTACTTCCAAACTGCTAAATATGAGGGTCTACAAAATACAGAAATGTTTAATATGCAATGCACTACTCATTATAAACTACCTAGACTAACATGTGTTTTTTTTCTTTTATCGCAGTGATTGAAAATAAATGTTTGCTCCAACTACCCATGTCATGAAAAAACTCCAAAAAAAAGGGGGTTCCTGGGATATACAATAAGTATATAATAATTAAACTCACCACCACCACAACATAACACAGCCATGTAAACGAACACCTCACCAATAAATACAACCCCAAATGCCTAGAGTCCTCAATACCAAAATTCTGAAAACAATCCAACAAACAAACACACATCATTTCACTGTCCTATAAACACTATTACACTATTACCAATCAGTACACACATTTTTTAAAACATATCCCCTAAGTAGCCCACATACCACAGTCAAAATATTTGGTAACATGGGTGTGTTATGCTGCGGGGGTTGTGGCCAGGGCCTAGAGTCTTGGGTGCATAGCCGAAGGCCTACGGCACTTTGGCCATGCACCCAAGACTCTAGGCCCTGACCACAACCACCACAGCATAACACACCCATAGAAACAAACACCTACCAAATAACCACAACCCAAAAACATAATACATCCACCTCAAAACCTACCCACTTCAATTAACATTCTAAAAAATAATTACAAAGTAGAAATTCTTCAATACATACCCTCTTCACCCAATGCTCTTCTAACAACACAAAACCAACATCATCCTAAACTAAAATAGCCAGTAGTGCGCTCAGTGTTTATTAAGGCCGCAGACACTGTGAACACATCACAAACTTCTCCCACCTAAACAAACACAGCATTTGTACTCCCCCACCATCTCCAAGCACTCATACACACCAACACACTTCCTAAAATTGGATTTATGCTCACTTCCAGCGCATGTACGCGCATCCAATATGGGGGGCGCATCGAAACAATTTGACGCACCTCATCCCAACCAATCAGAGAACACATTGCGTGTCCGCGGACATGACGCAAGCCAATCATCCAATCGGTGTCCTGTCCGCGGAGCGAACAGGGAAGTGTGTCCATGGAGTGGACATAGATATCACTATAGGCGCGACAGAATTTTTTCCCATTATGTCGTTGGGAAAAAAAAAATGTTGGGATCCCCCTATAACTTTGCGCCCCCTGAACCAAACCTCACCAAACTTTGCAAGAAAATTCAGAGTGGGCCATACACATTTTTTGCAAAGGTTCCTGAGGATTTGTCCAGGGGGAGCGAAGTTATAAGCCGCCCAATAAGTGCTCTTCCTATGGGTTTAGCAACTTAACCATAACTACATGGCCACAACCGCAGGCCGTGTAATGTATGTATATTTATTTGTATATATTTAAGTATGTAATATATGTTAAGTAGGGTAAAGTTTAAGTAGTCGAAAAGTAGAGTGGGGATTATTTAGAGTGAACATTAAGTAGGACTGTTAAGTAGGTGTAGGATATTAAGTATATACTGGGGAGTAGAGCGGAGATACTGTGGCGTGAGGTAGCCCATCTCCTGTTACTAGCAATTTTATTTTCATGTGCAGCACCCCTCCCTATCCAGCTAGACTGGGGGGTGGAGGTAGTGGTTCCCATGGGAACTGTCCCTCGTCTGTGGTTAGGGAGGTGTACACCCTTGCACAGACCAGGCAGGAAAAGAGGGGCTACAAGTCTCAGGCTTCTCACTTTAAAGATTGCCTGGAACAGGCCAGCTCTTGGATTACTATGAAATGTCTGAAGTTTAATATTTTTAAAAAACGAAATTCGACTCTATAACACAGAGGAATTTTCTATTTTTGATATGTGGTCTGACAAGTTCGGCCAACTTCTTTTGGTGCCTGCGCTATTCCATCACAGAAAGTGAGAAGCTTGGGGATCTGGCTAAACTCCCTGCTCTCTCTAGACCACCACATTTCGACAAACACCAGAGTCTGTTTCCTTCACCTATGTTCTTTGAAAAGACTCTTGGAGTACGTTTCTTTTCCTCATAAAATCCAGCAGACTGATTTCTTACAATGGGCATGCCCAAATCAGCCAGGCACAAATCAAAAATGGTCCAGAACACTGCTGCCAAACTTATCTTTCATCTGGAGCGCAGATCCCATGTGTCCTCAATTGTTCACTGGCTGCCGGTGGAACAAAGAGTAAAGTTTAAGGCTTTGTAAACTATGCACAAATCCTACTATAGTCTTGCTCCCGCCTTTTTCAGGAGTAGGTTCTGACACTACTTACCCTCGCATTTACTGCGCACAACCTCAGCTGGGCTTCTCGCCGTTTCTAAATTTGGATGTTAAATGTAGTGGGCGTTCATTCTTATTGCAAGCATCCAGGCTTTGCAATGCTCCACCCATTTCCCTCCACCTAATTTTAAAGCACATGGAATTTCTTTTTAAAAGACTTTCTTGTGCCTGCATTAAATTGGTATCTAAAGTGGCCTTGTCTCAGCAAGGTTTATTTTAGATCAAAGCCTAGATGCCTTTTGAAGGTGATTGTCTGTGGTTCAGAAGAACCATTAGCATTACCATTAGCATTACCATATATGTTAGTTATATGACTGGGGCTACATTTGATTTGCTCAGGGCTGTGATTAGACCTTCATTTCCTTGCCCTCTATATTGCTTCCATTACTATATTTCTGCACAGCTCCTGCAGCTGGCCGCTTCGTTTTTGTCCTGATTTCAATGGTCTGGAACACCCCAGTTTAAGCAGAAATGAGAGGCCAGGAAATCCCGCTCTGACTAACGGAAATAGTCCAATTGAAAGGCAGATCCCGATTTATTAACAATCAGGACAGCATACATGTATTGAATCTTGCGACTATCAGAGCTCATCATACAAAACATTGTATCTTAAACCAAAAACATGTCATAGTGACAATATCAAAATATAAAACCTATGGGGTCAGGGGATTGGTTTGGAGATAAACTATATACATATTTCTATATGGGTTAAACTTCTAAGTGAGTAAAACCTATTGTTATGTCTGGTGTCTCCTTTCTCTGTCTTTATGTGCATGCATGCTTGATGGAATGCCTGGTGGAATGTTAGCTGTGGAATGTTGTGGTGTGAGTGCCCTGGTGTATTCCATGAATGTCAGTTAGAGTGAGCTGTCTTTGAGGGTGGAGTTTAGTGAATGTCTTCCGATGTATCCTTCTTGTACCTTCTACTTACTTACCCATGAACTTACCTCTTGTGTCACCTTGTAACCCAGAAACTAGTCAAGAAGCTTGTTCCCTACCTGTGGCTCTGGAGTACTTCTTTCAGCTCTTGGATTACTATGAAATGTCTGAAGTTTAATATTTTTAAAAAACGAAATTCGACTCTATAACACAGAGGAATTTTCTATTTTTGATATGTGGTCTGACAAGTTCGGCCAACTTCTTTTGGTGCCTGCGCTATTCCATCACAGAAAGTGAGAAGCTTGGGGATCTGGCTAAACTCCCTGCTCTCTCTAGACCACCACATTTCGACAAACACCAGAGTCTGTTTCCTTCACCTATGTTCTTTGAAAAGACTCTTGGAGTACGTTTCTTTTCCTCATAAAATCCAGCAGACTGATTTCTTACAATGGGCATGCCCAAATCAGCCAGGCACAAATCAAAAATGGTCCAGAACACTGCTGCCAAACTTATCTTTCATCTGGAGCGCAGATCCCATGTGTCCTCAATTGTTCACTGGCTGCCGGTGGAACAAAGAGTAAAGTTTAAGGCTTTGTAAACTATGCACAAATCCTACTATAGTCTTGCTCCCGCCTTTTTCAGGAGTAGGTTCTGACACTACTTACCCTCGCATTTACTGCGCACAACCTCAGCTGGGCTTCTCGCCGTTTCTAAATTTGGATGTTAAATGTAGTGGGCGTTCATTCTTATTGCAAGCATCCAGGCTTTGCAATGCTCCACCCATTTCCCTCCACCTAATTTTAAAGCACATGGAATTTCTTTTTAAAAGACTTTCTTGTGCCTGCATTAAATTGGTATCTAAAGTGGCCTTGTCTCAGCAAGGTTTATTTTAGATCAAAGCCTAGATGCCTTTTGAAGGTGATTGTCTGTGGTTCAGAAGAACCATTAGCATTACCATTAGCATTACCATATATGTTAGTTATATGACAGGGGCTACATTTGATTTGCTCAGGGCTGTGATTAGACCTTCATTTCCTTGCCCTCTATATTGCTTCCATTACTATATTTCTGCACAGCTCCTGCAGCTGGCCGCTTCGTTTTTGTCCTGATTTCAATGGTCTGGAACACCCCAGTTTAAGCAGAAATGAGAGGCCAGGAAATCCCGCTCTGACTAACGGAAATAGTCCAATTGAAAGGCAGATCCCGATTTATTAACAATCAGGACAGCATACATGTATTGAATCTTGCGACTATCAGAGCTCATCATACAAAACATTGTATCTTAAACCAAAAACATGTCATAGTGACAATATCAAAATATAAAACCTATGGGGTCAGGGGATTGGTTTGGAGATAAACTATATACATATTTCTATATAGGTTAAACTTCTAAGTGAGTAAAACCTATTGTTATGTCTGGTGTCTCCTTTCTCTGTCTTTATGTGCATGCATGCTTGATGGAATGCCTGGTGGAATGTTAGCTGTGGAATGTTGTGGTGTGAGTGCCCTGGTGTATTCCATGAATGTCAGTTAGAGTGAGCTGTCTTTGAGGGTGGAGTTTAGTGAATGTCTTCCGATGTATCCTTCTTGTACCTTCTACTTACTTACCCATGAACTTACCTCTTGTGTCACCTTGTAACCCAGAAACTAGTCAAGAAGCTTGTTCCCTACCTGTGGCTCTGGAGTACTTCTTTCAGCACAAGAGTACATCCTAACAATGGAAAAGAGGATCCAGAAATTCCAGAGGGAGCAAATGAAGCATCAGTGACCTAGAGAGGAGACATGCACTGCCCCACAAGTCCACAGGTTGAGCCGACCCCTGCGCATAGCGAAGCAGCAAGACAAGGTAGACCGGGGTTTGGTTGGGGGCAGGAGAGAGGCTGAAACAGGCAGCCAGAGGGCCCCACCAACAGTGGGTATGTCTTTTAACAACAGGACATCAGAAGAAATCAGAGGGCCCCACTAGTAGTGGGGACATCCTGCAGCAACAGGACAACAGGGGCAATGAGAGGGCCCCAACATCAGTGGGGACATCCTGCAGTCAGGACACTAGGAGCAACAAGAGAGCCCTGCCTTAAGTGGGGATGTCCTTTTATGTCAGGGAGATAATATTGCCTTAATGGTGCCATGAACAGAGTTTGTTTAAATTGCCCCATAGAAATTTTAAACCACATTACAGGGGTGTGTGTGGCAAGGATTTTCCATGCAGTTATGGCGCTTGGGTACTAGCAGTTTTAGGAGATTGATCACTGGAAAGGAAGGTGCATTTATCTCAGCATTATGTTTCTCCTTCAAAAGAGCAGCAAGGGTGCCTGGTCGTGGTTGCGGCCGCTCCCGGCAGTACAGGAGCTGCCCAGGTAGATTTTCAGCTTGTTCATATGCACAGGACACATCAGGAGCCCAGCTAGCACCCGATCACCTGGCTCATGAACTCTTACAGCGGAGCTCTTTTCAGTGAGGCTCCCTGCAAGGTTATGGTGATGTCACACTGGGCTTTGGGATATTGGCAATGGGCCGGCACTTGTATTACGTTCATCGAACTAAGTGTGCTTGGAGCATTTCCCTGGCATCTGGGGGAAAGGACCCTAGAACGTCTTTCCCTCCTGAAGAATCGGAGATATTCTCTTTCACTTCTGCAGAACAGAAGAGAGACTGACCTTTGCGGAGTGGTTTTGATCGTAAGGTGCAGCACCGAATTTCAGAACTTTCACATGACATTGCTGCAAAAATAACAATAATAGGGATAGAGAGAGATCTATATTGCAGTTTATCGAAATATTAAGGCGGATCGGACTTTCTGCTGGAAGTCATTTTATTGTGGGGTTTTAGCCATTTTTGATCTTGGTACTTTTGTGACGCTCTGCTGGCTAAGTCTACTGAACTGTGTTGGGCATTTTATTTCTTTTGTTGTATTTATTCAAGGGAATGTGTTTTTAATTTAATTTGAGGCAACGGTTTTAGCAGCAGCATATTACCTTTTGGGATCTGTTGTGTTATCAGTACTTTGTCATGTGAGGCATGTACTTTGCATTAGAGTTGGGTTTTTCTTTGAAAGGACATGGCTGTGTTGTGTTTCATTCCCATAAGTGAGCTTGGTGTACATCTGGATATTGGATTTGACTTCAGAAAACTATGTGTCATGTATGTTTTAACAAAATGTTTGCCTCCACAGCACCAACAATGTTAAAGGACTATGTAGCTCTAGGATTTTGGACTCGATTCGAGAAAACTCTGTTGTTTACCATGCCTTGTAATGCTCATTTCTGCCTAGACTTGTGTGGAGTGAGGTTTGAATGTTGTATGTCTGATTTTATAAGCCCAGTCTGTTGGTGTGTCGAACCACTGGCTTGGGTTTGTGGCGACCCAACCCTGTGTTTATGTGTTTTGCTGTACAGTGTCCACTTACGGGGCTTGACCTATCTGTGTGTAGTGTGGTGCAGTGTCTGCTGTCTGAGCCTGGCCTGGCCTTCCCACAGGCCATCCAGGGGGTTGGACACAAAACATTTAGTGGTCTTTAACCATGCCATTCTAATTGTGGAGGGGTGTTGCACACTTGCACTTGGGGGGAGGGGTTCCTGCCCGCACTCTGGAGAGTGGGATCCCAAGGGTTTTCTTTTCTGCCTGTTAGGGCGATGTAGTGGATTCCTGTGCCCTGTGCATCAGTGGTTATTTGGTTATTTTGGTTTCACGGATGTTTAGTGTGGAGGGGGTGCTGTGTCTCAGTGTACCTTAGTTGTTGGTGGCTGGATTATGGTTGGGTGTTGGTTGTGAGTTTTGGTGGCATTGTCGCGTGTTGTGTTTCAGGGCTGGTTCCCTTGCTGGAGTGTCTGTTGGCCTGCAAGAGACATTGAGTGTATTTTGTGGCTGTTTGGCTTCTCTGTAAATCGTTGAGGGGACGAGTCAGGTGGGGGCATTTTGGCTCATTGTTCTGCAGAACTGAGTGAGTGGATTTTCCCAGTTGGAGGTTGGTTGTGGCCAGAGTTGGTTTATATTATCTTTAGTAGCTTACCCTTGTGGTTTTCCTGTGTGCTCCTTTCCTTTCCTGTTATTTGGTTTCTGTAAAGCGGGGAGATATTTTCGGTCTTGTGTCTCCTTGCTCTGGCCGTGTGTGGATGCTTGCTTGATGAAATACCTGATGTAATGCCTGGCAGAATGTTAGTGGTGGAATGTTGTGGTGTGAGTACCCTGGTGTGTTCCATGAATGTCAGAGTGAGCTACCTTTGAGAGTGGAGGCAGGTGGATGTCTTCCTATGTATCCTTCGTGTACCTTCTACTTACCCATGAACTTACCCCTTGTGTCACTTTGTAACCCGGAAACTAGTAAAGAAGCTTGGTCCCTACCTGTTTCTCTGGAGTTCTTCTTTCAGCACAAGAGTACATCTTAACATGTATACTGGCTCCTGCTGGGACCATATCTAAATGTATAACAAACATAAGACATCACCTTTTCAGCTAATGATTAGTTATTTAATACGTACTGGACAGCCTGGCGTTGGGGATTTCATTAGTTGGCATCGTGCTGACCAACCTTGAGCAACTGACCGGTCATCAAAACTTGAGCCAAACTGGGAGTAGAGGAAGAGAGGTCCAGAAGCTGCTTTTTTACTTTAAAAATAATACCATCCCTCATATCCTAGGCCATGAGCCAGAGTGATCAGTTTTGTAGTTAACTTTGTATGGCACCCTGTATCTGAAAACATGTGTGAGGGGTAAAGCAGGTGTCTTATCTGTGTCTGTACTAATGAATAGACAGTGTTCTTGAATTATGGATCGGGTGTGAGAATGATTTCACCCTGCATTTATGAGTATTTTGCCTACTATGTATTCAACTCCTATAGTTTTCTCTACCACTAGGGACTTGCATGAGCTCTCTCTTCATTGAAAATTTCAACCTATAATTACCCTGCATCTGGCTCACAATGGACAGTTGTACTTTTCTAGACTTTAATTAATTGTGGAGTATACCTCTTGCATCCTGGGAATCGTTATTTGGCGTCTTCTCTGTAGCATGCAGACCCTCCCTATGTTGTTCATAACCTTGGCTATGGCTTTGAGCTACTGCCTGTGCTCTGCATGGATCTTCCTTTTGTTATTTAGCATTTTGAATTCTTGTGAAACTTTAAGGCTTTTTGGTTCACTTTAGAAGCATGATACACCTTCCATTTTAGAAAAGATGGCTGCTCATTACTGCTGTGTTTCTATGTTAGTGAGCTATACTCGCGTGTCATTCATGCTGTATTCAGCTTATGTGCTGCTTGTGTTAGGTTCTTCATGTCTTTATGGTTGCAAATGTTAATATTCTTCATGTATAAATGCATATTTGACCTAGTGCATTTTCAATGTGTTGAGTACACTTGTGCTTCATGTCTAGTGGATGCGTGTGTATGCTTCTATTGTCTGTCTGGTCATTCTCACTATCTTTAGCTCACATCATGCTCATCATTTGCTGCACTTGCTTGGGATATAGGTGGTATGGCTGTCTCAATGAATAACATTTCTCACCTGGGGGTATTAGGTCCTGGAGTGGGGCATTAGCTATAGATGACATATTCATCTGTACATCATTCACAACTTCGTTCTTGCCCTCCTCCACATAAGGTACTTTGGGTATCCACATTTTTGTCACCCCCATCAAGTCACCTGCATGTCTTACATGTTCATTCACACTCCAGGTCATTTAGCAGCACTCCCCATTAAAGTTGCACAATACCCATCATCCAATGTAATTGTGTAGGTCCTGGGTACAAAGAACAATAGGGCTTTCTTTCACGTGGACATGCGGTCGATGGTTGGTCACATCTATGTGAGTTTCCATATTTATTACTACTTCCATCCCAACTGCTCCTTTGGCAGCCTTTTTGCAACCACTTATTGCAATACTTGCAGTGCAAAATGCAACTGGGATGAATATTACTATGGCTATCAATATTCTGAATGTATTAGCCAGGCAGGTGGAGATCCATGAGAACAGATCGGTTAACTAATCATCATTCTCAGTTACATCTACCTCCTCCACCATTTTTGTGTGCAAGTGTGTTGGCATGGCTCTGAGAGGGTCCCATTCTCCTCAAAGTGAGATGATATGTATGTGCAGGATGAAGGTCCATTTTTTGCACAAACTCTATGGCTGCTATCAGATCAAGAATGTGCCTGTTTTGCAGAGTCATGAGTCGAATGGCCATCAACTCTTCTTTAATGGTATTGAAATCTTTCACAGTTGCATGTATTGTTTGCCACAACTCTGATCTGGTAATTTGTAACCACTTTGCATTTGTATTTGCTTGCAGCCTAGGTGAAAATAGGGGCGTAAACAATGCTGTTGCTCTACTGAACAATGTATGCTCATCTGGTACATCATCGAATGCTTTCATTGATTTAGCAGAAGAATAATTGTCCTTCTTCCTACGTCGTAGAGTAAGACATCTTTTGTCTCTCGGGTGTGTTATCATTTGGGAAAAGCCGTCAACTTGTATGTCACTTTGAGTTAGTACTATGGCTAGTTTCCCTATTGTTCCTATGGAACACAGAGCTCCCTAATACGGGGACATTTGCATATATGCTTCTGAATCCCAGGCCCAATAGTGGTCCATTAATACTGCAGTGGCCACCTTCATTCCTGGCACTTCAAAAACAAATTTGCATGCTTGGTTTTCTCCCACGTTCACTGGACCAGTATTCTTGAAGCATAATGTGGCATTTTTATGGGTATTATGGGTAAGGAGCCTGATGCATCTTCTACCCATGTGAGCAATTTGGAGCTTTTAGTCTATTCCTTGAGACATATATCATTTACATTCTGTACCATCTCTATTGGTACCAAAGCGGGTTTTTGTGCTTTGCACCCCATCATTCCATAGACCCATTCTGCTGAAGTAAATACATGCCCATATATTAATACCTGCGGGTTCTCCCAATATCCTGGCACCCCAGGTGCCTCTTTCCCTACAGCATTTGGGCATTGTAACCATTTCTACTAAAGCATCTCCTTTATTTTGGACATCCAATAAATACTGTACCATCTTAGTTTTCATTTTTGGGTCATTCATCAAAGTCTTTTGTTTTTATATAGGTATCCTCATAGGGCAACGTGTTTTTTGATATCCATCGGAAAGTGGTGCATCTTCCCTCAAATTTCCCCCTGGTTGTGCAGAGTGCTAAGTGTGTTAGGCAATGTGCACCATGTTCGGGTACTTCTGTGGCTATAAATGTTCTGGAAGCTCTCATGGTGAAGGGGACAAAGGAGCTCACATAACAGTTCTCATTAGATGTCTCCGTCCCTACTCTTCGCATGGGCTGCTACCATACATTATTGGCAACATGAGCAGAATTCGCTATATATTGATAAATGTGCCCAAAATCATCTGGCATGCTTCTCTTCAATATTATGCCTTGTGTTCTTCCCACAGGAAATTAATGTGCTGTGCCTTCATTTGTCATGGTGATTGTAGATATATTTCCATATACGGGTTTAGCTATATTATTTCTATGAGCATCATTGCTAGCCTATCTACCGTCTACAAATAAGAGAATAAGAGAGTATTATTTCTTCTTCATGCCAAAGCAAACATCTAAAGAACATGTAAAAATTCCCATTACCCCCCAAAAAAGTTCCTTTCTGTTTTCCTCAAAAGGTCAGTGTTCACAGGAAAAATGTTGTTAATACAGCACAGCAGGGTTTACATTTTGCAGTCCTAAAGCAGGATAAGTATTCACTAAATAAGATTAAGCCATAAGAAACATAATTATTAGAGAAAGCATTTAGTGTGTATGTTTTTTGTTGTTGTACTGTTAAAGTGCTACTCCTTGTTTCATCCAGGTATAATTGAAAAGTGTCCGCTAAGTCTCCTCTGTTGCTGTATAGGTATATATATTTAAAAAAGGAACACTGTCTATTTATAGTTCTGGTTGCTAATTTACTCTTGTCATTGACCTCATCTGCACTCTTCTCATCTCTTATTCATTTTCATTTTCATCTTCAGCTTCAGGGTGTTGTGGCAGGGGATCTCTCTTTTGTAGGGGTTGACATCACGAAGGTGCAGCCATGCCTGTCTTCTTCACACCTTCACAGGCGTTTGTGCCATGACAAAAAGACCCTTAAACCACGGTTTGTGCCTGCAGCATGTGAAGTTCCTGAAGAGGACATTGTCCCCTAGGTATAAATGTAAAGGTTTCAGAACTGTTGTAGTATCAATTTGTATCAATCCCCCGATGCACTCGAAGCTGATGAGATATAAATTGAACACTTTCTGTCATAGCAGTCAAATAATCATGCATTTCAGTTCCCAATACATTTTAAACACTGTGTGCATCAGTTTGCCCTCGAGTGTGAGGAGCAAGAGGTACATGCCATCACCAGCTCATGTGGAGTCAGGTGACGGTCTGAGTCAGGCTGATTACATAATGCAAAAAGGGCAAATGGTAGACAATCCTTTTTTCAGGGTCACTTTTAATTTGGTAATGCGCTCCTTGCAGAGGCTGTTGAGGCATTCACGCATACAATTTACTTGTGGGTGATAAGCAGAATAGAATTTACGCTTGATACCCAACAGAATTGTGATCTGCTCAAACACTTTCTTTACAAAATGTAGTCCATTGTCAGACCTGTGCACTTCATACACTCCCCACCTTGGGAAGACCTCACATACGAGGAACTCTGCAGCACATGTGGCATCAGGATGTGTGCATGGGCCTGCTTCAAACCATTGGAAAAGGGAGTATACGACTACTAGCATATATCTGTAGCTGTTACACATTTGGAGCATATCCACTCAGTCTATATGCAAATGCTGAATGGGTGCATTCGGATGGGGTATTGCTCCTCACTGTCTGCTGGCACATTAGGCAGTTCACAAAGAACTCCACAACAATCCTGCTAGGTTCTGAACAAACCAGTCTTCAGAGATTAACAAGACACTCTTGTATTGTGTGTGCTGGGTGGTGTAATTGGTCTAATGCTACTTTGAGCAATCCCAAGGGCATAACTGGTTTCCCGGTACAGTCCTGCCGCCACATTGCATCTCTGGCAGACAATGAGCACCCTCTTTGTTTCTATAATTCTTGTTCTTCTGGTGGAGCTCTTCCCAGTAATTAAGTTATTTGGGAAATGGGTAATGTGTTAAAACCTTCCTTCATTATCATGTTTCCTGCACGTGTGTACTTATTTGGTGCAGTGTTAAATTCAGATATTTCAGAAAAATGTGCTGCTAAATCAGAGCCCTCATTGCCATGAGAAATTAAATATGTAACTTAAGTGTGTGCACCATAGTGAAGGTAGATGGGATTTGGAGTGCGTTTATGAGTCTGTCCAATAGCAGTGCATGTTGCACTGGCATGCCATCTGCATGTAGGTAGCCACGCCTCTTTCACAGTAACAGTTGTGCATCTACTGTTGACGCCACGTAGGCAGAGTCTGAATACACTGTTGCTGCCTCATCTTCATGCATTTCAAGTGCCAAAATGAGTGAGCTACCAATTCCGCTGCCCGTGGCAAGAAATGCAGTGGCAATGTCGCATCTATCACTGTTTCAAAGCTGTCATTCAATTTCATTTTCACTACTGCCATCCGGATGTGTTGTTCACCCATGCTCTGATCTATTGATGAGGAACCATCAATAAAGAGGATTTCCACCCTCCTATGGCATTTTCTTTCATGTGTTGTATCTCATCATGATATTCAGTGTACTTGGTGGAATCATGTACATTGTCTCCTTTTAATGGTTCTGCTATGAATCGGATGGATTCACTACTCTGCATCTGACAAGTGTGATTGATGGGTTTTATATAATCACCTCATAAGCAAAGGATCTCTGTGTGGTTAATGTGCTTTTAGGATTTTCAAGAATAGCAAACAGGGCATGTTCAACATATAATGTTACTGCACAGCCCACTGTGGGGAGGAAGGATAGCTCAGGGGCAACTCCATTCTCGTAGTGAGGCCCCAAGTGTAGCCCCCCCCCCGTGTTACCGGCAAGCCAGGTGCTGGTAAATCTTAAAAAAGTCTGGCAGAAACCCGCCAGTAGCACCGGCAGGGATACCGCCGGACTTGTAATGAGGCCCATAGTCTCTTCAAGTTCTAGGACAAGCTGAGTATCATCAGCGTAATTGGTATATACGACACCAGCATTGTCGAGCATATCAAATAAAGGACCATTATATAAGGTGAACGAGAGGCAAGCACCCTGTGGTACTCCACAGGATAATAGTTCCTGTGGAGACTTAAAATTACAAATTGCCACTCGTGCTGATCTAGGGCCAGGAAAGGAGGCAAGTCATGCCATAGCACAATCTGAGCATTTTGCTAAATATTTCATCCTAGTCAAGAGAAGTGAATGGCCCACTAGATCAAAAGCAGATGACAAATCCAGTAGGACCAGGAGGGCAAGTTTACCCTTCTCTGCTGTTTTGGTAAGTTGGCGTGCAGATCAATCAAAGCTGTCTCCGTGCCATGGATGGCCCGGAACCTGGACTGACGGGTACTAAGAATGCCATGTTGTTCAATATGATCCTGAAGATGCATGTAGGCAATGCGGTCCAATATTTGTAGAAGGAACACAACATTAGTGACAGGACGATAGTTTCCAACAATGTTGGGGTCCAAGAGGGATTTTTAAGGGTGGGGCTTATCCAGACTTCCTTCAGGCAGGGGGGAACTACCGATGCAATGAAGAATGCTTCAATAATTTTAGAGAGTAGAGGTGCAAGAAGGTGAATGGATTCTTGAACTAACCCAGATAGACAAAGGTATGAAAAACAAGGTGTGGGTTTGGGTTCAAGGACGACCTTCTTTATGGTCTTCACAGAGGGTGCCTGGAGCTCAAATGCAGAACCTCAAGGAGGGACTTTGACCTATTGGAGAAGTTTTCCAACATAGATGGTTGAGTAGGTGTAGTGATGTTCTGTAGAGCAAGGATTTCCAGATGCTGCTTCCTTATTTTATTAGAGAAACCCAGCTGTATTTCTGCGCACCATGAGTCATTAGCTTGGACTAGGGGTACTTTTGATTCTTACCTGCTAACATTCTAATTTCAAAGTGCAATTTCTTTGTAGAAATTAGTGCCATTTTGTAGTAGGCAGCTCCTATATTTGGCATGGGGTTTTCCCATGCCAAATATAGGCTCTTTCCAAAGTTCTTTTGGCAGATGGCAGAGTAATAGTTCGGAAATGCTGGCAGGTACAGCGTGGAGTGGGAACTCTGCGCCCTGATGAGGAGGCACATGGGCACAGACCCAGCAGTTGGTTTGATTGAGTTTGCAGACTGCCAAATAGCAGATCTGGGGGAAAGAGTTCTCTTGGTAGTTCATTAGCGCAGGAGGGAGGAGCTGATTAACTGGCTTATGGCAGATATTATGGATTGGTTTTGGGGACCCACAGAGAGCAAGAACACCCGGTTGGTGCAGAGCGTGTGAGTTTCTAGATGAATCAGAGCGTCTCTGTCCTTTAGGTCCTTCTGGGAGAAGATGAAGAGTTCACTTAATCCTGAGGAAAGCGTAGATCTCACAAGATAGCAAGTGGGAAAGAAATCAAATATAAAGGCAGGACGAAGTAATAGTGCAATAACGAAAGATGAGAGGCAAGGTTGGTGCGCTGGAACAAAAAAGGTGAAATAAAAATACACTTAAGGAAAAGTGATCTGTGTACACTGTAGCTGTATGGTGGTCACATTGCAATACTAGGGACATTAAAAAGCGCAGGTTAAACTGCAAAAATATGATACTCCAAATATTGCAATTGACAAATGTTGACATTTAAAAAATAATTGAAAAAAATATCAGCTTTTAAAGAGCTAAAACACAAATCAAAAGTTGCAAAATTAAAATCCAAAAATAACTAATTATAATTTGAAACAAAAATCAATCATGAATTCAAAATATAATATTCAATATTGATGTTTAAATATTGAAATAAAATAATTCAAAAGAAATTGAAAATAGAAATTTTAAAATATTTAAATTAAACAAAAAGGAAAAAAAATGTTGATGTTGTCCAACAAAATAGCAGTTCAAGAGACTAGAATCAAAACTGAGTTCCAAAACCAGCGAATCAAAAAAGAAACCATTATTTATTTTTATTTTTATTTAAATACAAATAAAAACCACACATCCCAAAAAAAATGTAAACATTTAAATATTGATGTTCAGACTGTGCTGTCTTTTGAGGAAAAGGTTGCTTCCCCAGGTGAGAGAAGATGGACTGTCCCCATGCCGGCCGCACTTTAGAGTGAGTTTGATTGCAGATTTTTGAGCAAATGTATATTTTAGGGTCTGTGTGAATTCCTGGTCCTGAGATTATAACGGGGCTCCACTGAGTCGTGTGAGGTGGAGGACAGAGTGCCAGGTATATATTAGGCATGACTGTGGGTGCTACTTTAGGAGCAGGAGGGGGGCTCGCCATCTTGGTATCAGTGGCATGAACGCAGGACTTTACACCATGCAGCTTCAGGGCAGTGTCTGTGGTCATAATAACAGTAAATGGTCCTTTCCACCTGGGCTGTAAGCTATTTTAAAGGGAAAGGTCCTTGCGCATCACTAGGTCTCCCTTCTGTATTGAATGTAGTTTTTAATGGCCTGGCACGGGTTTTGCCTCGCTGACCTGGTGGTAAATAAGGTATTTTGAAATATGCCAGAACTGAATCATCAGCCAGTGCCAAAGGCAATCTGTTCACAGAGGGAGGAGCTGCAGCTGGCAGTGGCATTGGTCTTGCCATTAGAATCTCAAATGGAGAGAGCCCAGCAAAGTGGCTGGATACACCTTTCATGTACATGAGGGCACGGGGCAATGCGTTTGGCCAACTTAGTCCTGTCTGCATGCACACTTTTGGCTGCTTTTTCTTGAGCTACCCATTCCTCCTTTTCATTTTCCCTGAGCTCTGTGGTCTGTATGGTATATGCAACTTCTGGTTAATCCCTAAGGCCTCAAACAAATAAGTCATCACCTGGTTGGCAAAATGTGGACCTCTGTGATTAGAAAGAACAGAGGCCACTACCCACCTTGGACACATTTCCCTAGGTAATGTTAGGGCCACTATGATAGTGTCATCCCGGATACATGGGAAGGCCTCCACATATCCACTGAACATGTCAATGGGGACAAGCACATACCGCTATTTACTCACTGATGGTAGTTTTATGAAATCCATTTGGATCTCATACCATTGCCAAACAGGGGGCTGATGGGCAGAGCTAGCGGCAACCTTCACTGACTTACCAATGTTATGAAGCTGGCAGGTGTGACACTGCTGAACAAAGCATGTCACTCTATCTCCCACTCCAGGGGCGAACCAGGTACTCCTTATATAACTAGTGATGGCATTGTTAGCCACATGGGCAGTGTTTTGTGCCAGGCAAATCAGGTATTTTTGGGCAAAACTTGGTGCCAGAGTCTGAATTCATCCTGGGTGCACCCTTTCCTTCTAAGTTTCTTTATCTGATTTGTTGCTAGGGTAGCCTGTAGTGTGTATAGCAATGTTGTCAGCTCTACGACAGGAGAGCCATATTGTGTGTCCCCTCAGGAGTGCTTTGGGCAGCCTGTTTAGCTGTCTGGTCTGCCAAGATATGAGGGACCCATCAATCATTCTCTGTTGGGCGGACCGTCCACAAATATTTTATGGGCCCCAGGGATTGGAGTGTCGGACAGGTCAGGGGGGACGGTAACCTGCTGATATACTACCTGGAGGGAGTCATGCTCCTCGAGGTACTCATCACACGCTAGCACTAAGGAGGCAATGTTGAAATCAGGAGAATTCTCTAGGATGATGTTCCTGTTGAAAAGGGTCTTCTCATATCTCAGTTTGCGAGCAGGAGTCCTGGTATGTGTCATGAGAGCGCACACTGAGTGAGGTACCCTAACAAGAATCTCACTGTCTAGGACAATATGTTTGTTCTTCTGAACCAGCATCATAGACCTCGCAACAGCAGGCAAGCAAAAGGGGAAGGGCAGCAGTGACAGGGTTAAGCGGAGTGCTGTAGTAGACCAGAGGACGCAGTGCACCACAAATGATCTTGAAGCAGTACCCCTGAAGGTATTCCTTTCCTCTAACGACAGTGAAGGATTAAGCATTTGCCATAGTCAGGTAAGCCCAATGCAGGTGCACTGCATAGGGCTGCTTTGACTCATACAATGGCTTCCCACTGCTCAGGGTTGCAAGGGGTCTAGCTGATACGAGAGAGTGGCCTCCTGCAGTGGCCTTACTAAGATGGCATAATCACAGATACGATGGAGGCAGTATCCTACTATGCCTAGGAAGGAGTGTAGGTCGCTATGAGTCACTGGGGGAGGTAGGGCTGAGATAACCTTCATTCTCTCTGGATCCAGGGACCTGCAACCCTTGCTGATGAAATGCCCCAGATACTTCACCTCAGTTTTGCAAAACTGCAGCTTCGCTTTTGATGCCTTGTGGCTTCTGCTAACCACCTCAGTGAGCAGATGAACTGTGTCAAGAGTGCATAGTTTCTATGCCTTAGAGCAGATCAGCAGATCGTCCATGTAGATAAAAAGCTTGCTGCAGCCGGGCAGCACAATCTCTGAGAGGTCCTGGTGGAGAATTTGGGAGAACACTGTAGAGGCATGGATATACCCCAGTGGCATTCTTTTCCAAATCATCTGGACACCCTTAAAGGAAAAGGCAAACAGATGCCATGAGTTTGGATGCAGAGGAATACTGAAGAAGGCACTGCAAAGATCAATGACACTGAAGTGGGAAGCAGTCACGGGGATAGCAGCAAAGAGTATGGCAGAATTTGGGTCGACAGCGGTCAGGGGCTCAACTATAATGTTAACGGGTCTGAGGTCCTGATCCAGATGATAGGTGTTAGAATTGGGCTATGCACTGCCATGATGGCAGTATTGGCAAGAGACCGTGCCAGGGCCAGGATGTCCTGTTATAACAAGGCATTACTGACATGGAACAGCCTCCTTTCAGCATCTGGCTTCATAGTGTACTGGGGAATCCAAGGCAGGAAGGACCCAGGGACCATCTGGATACGCAGGGGCTGAGCAGCCATGATCAGTCCCACTTCCGTGCTATGGGTGGCCCACAGGATGTCTAACACTGCCGTCAGCTGCAGCATATCCACCTACATCAGAAACATGACAGAGACGGTAGGGCAGATATTTCTGAATGCCTCTGTTTGGGCTCTGATTTTGCAGATTGCCATGAAGAACTCATATGGATTGTCTAGGATATAGAGTGCGCCTAGACGCTTTTTGCAAAAGAGAACTGCACCCACCTTTCCCAGGAAATCCATCCCTAGCAGGTTTTCAGAGGAGACGCGCTCAACATGAAAGCCTGTGTGCTAGTAAGAGGAACCAGATGAACCGTAGATGGCAGGTGGCATGCCCTCTACCCCTACAAATGTGACTCTCCAGCCAGACACTGGGGTAACTGGGAACTCTTCCAGCCTCAGTGTGCTGAAGGTGGCTCCTGTGTCCACCAGCATCCTCACGTGCTTGTTACCTACCTGGGCTTTCACGTAGGGGCTGGCCACTGGATGAGAAGCAGACCATTAGGGTGAGGAGTTGCGGTGCCGGGGTACTTCATTTGGGTCCAATTCCTCTCAGGCTTGAGGGAACTGGAATGGACTCTGGCCTGGCTGCTGGGGCCAGAGTTGCCACACAGTGCCAGAGGAGGTACCCTGGCTGTTCTGGCTACTGGCTGTGGGATGAGAAGCATTGGTCTGGGTTCCAGCCTGGGGTTGTCCAGGATGAGGTGCTGGGACAGAACTAGAATTCTGATCTGGGGGTCTAGGCTGAGCGGGGAGCTGAAAGGGACATGGTGGGTATGGTAAAGAAAGGTGTGATTGGGCCGGAGCAGACAGGGCTGTGGCCTGGTTCTGCTCATGCTGAATCCACTGTGGACAGTTGTACTTCCATTGGTCCCACTCCTTGCAATAGGTGCACTGGTCCCATGCTTGGAATGGCCTATAGGGCAATAGGCCCATGGCTGAACCAAAAACACAAAATGCTGGTGTGGGCCAGTTTTTTGGGTCAAAGTGGGCCACAATGTTGGCCAGTTTGATAAGTTACTTCACCATGCAGCTAGTAGCTTTGACCACTATTAGTGAATACATATTCTTTAAAATGCACATTTGCCTCCCATTTTATCAAAAAAACTCTAAGACAATTGTATGCCCCAGTCTGACCCTGACTGGTCCTGATGCATGAGGGGGCCAAACTGGAATGGAAACCGGCCTGGGGTGGATACTGTGCTGTGACAGGCTAAGGCATGTACTGGGGGTTCGGATAGCCCCAGTACTGGTGGTTCGGAGGGGGCATCTGGGAATGGTAAATTATTCCTCCTCTTCCTCTTCCTCCGCTGCTAAATCCATGTGGTCCATTAGAGGTCCCATACTGGCCCCAATATGGTGTATGCACCAACAGGAGGGCAGTGTTATACAGGTCATCCAGGTCTGTAGCTGCATTATTTTCTATTTAGTGTCCTTCTGATCCTTCCTATGCTGTCTGCAGTAGTGCCTGGCTTGTGCCAAGATGCTGGAACTGGATATGCTGCCCCACCCCACACACATGCGCTCGATGTCTGCATCGGCTTTGGGCAGCAGATCCTCTACAAACTGGGTGATGAACAGGTACCTAGCTGTCTTAACAGGGTCATCCATCAAACATCCATCTTTGGCTGTTGCCGAGGACACATTTTTGCGTGGTTTCCAGGGGAGGGGAGATGGGATGCAGGGCCCGGGCATACATTTTCAGGTAATTACAGGGTGGGGGACAAGTGTACTTCTATAGCCCACCCCACCCATTCCCACAATAGGGGAAACTAGATTCTGTGTGATTCCCAGGTCAGCGGAGATGAACATTCTAATAGTCCAGGGCAGTTGGGGTGCCAAGAGGAGATTAAATGCAGGACTGCGGAATGGTGGAGGTTCCCAGAAAGGGTGCAAGAGGGCGGGAGGTAGCTTGGTGACTTGGCTGAGGACAGCATAATTACAGGGTGTGGGACAAGTGGCTTTCTAGAGCCCCCTGCCCATGATTGACACATAAATTGGAACTCATTTTGCAAGACTCAGGGAGTCTTCATGCCAGGACAAAAGGGTGATAGAAATTATAGGGTGTGGGCCGGTGGGAGGAAGATTTGAAAGGGACCAGATACAGGCTGCAGCTAAGTAACAGGTAGACCTAGTTACAAGAAGGAGTGGAGCCCTTGGGGAAGGAGCATGGCTTACTGCAGGGGACACAAAGGAAAAATACATTTTGGAAAAATAAGTCGTACAATACATTGTTGAAATGGTAAATGCAGAAATACAACAGTAAACAATGAGTGACATGTAGCTGAATCAGAGGTAGAGGCTGCTCGGGGGCCACACATGTAGACTACCACTTCCACACTCCTTTTAATAGACCAACATTATATGGACTACTGGTCCACAATATGCTAGGTACTTGTGCCAAATCTTCGAGGAGAAATGTCGGTATCTATTTTTTTACCAATGACATCCTCTGAGCTATTTTTCTGTTTTCAATTTTAAGCTGATAAGTACGACTTATATGAAACATTACTTCATCATCTGAGTCATCATCTGTAAACAAGACTTCATCTGTCAGATCATTCAGTCTGTCTCCTTCACCAAGAGCTATCACTGTCCCCAAATGTATTCCATCATCATCAACCCCATGTAAAATCATTCTGTATTTCCTCACTATTGCTGCTTCTAGCTCTACTGTAATCAATTGCCCTTCTTCCTCATACATGGGTACTTCTGGTCTGAACAAGAACTCTGTGGGTGATCGTAATAGTCTGCCTTGTATTCTTGGAAGCCATGCGCACAGTATGTGCACTCCATAAAGGAATACTTCCAGGTATAATGCCACACCCCTTTGTGTTTTCTGGCCATAGAAGGCTGTTATGAATTCTTGTGCATTTACATAATGAAACCCTGGAGTAGAACATATTATCCCCTGGTCAGTAAATTATATTGTAATGTTCAGTTTACTGATCAAATCTCTCTACAAAATGTTGACTGACATCTAGCGGAATACAATAATGGCATAGAAAGATTGTGTTCTCCTATAGTAATAGGTAAGTCATCAGTAAAAGAAACCATACTTGTCACCCCAGAAAAACCTTGCGCATTCATGGCAACGCCTGACATTGGGTATTCCCTCTCTAACACAAGATCCAATTGCCCCATATCTACAAGGAAGGAAAATGTTGTGTCACCTATGGTTACCCCTACTCTCATATCCTGGGTCTGGTGTAACTGATAGGATGGAACAAATCAGGGGCCTCATCATGAGTTGGGCAGTGTGGTTAAAATGTAGCAGTAATTCCGTTACCGCTGCATTACTGCACTGCCCAACTATGAGTTGGTGTTACGCTCACCTGGTATCCAAGGGGATGCCACCCAGCCCTGGTTGGATGATTTGCACTCTCGAACCCTCTCCCGGTCCCTTGCTAAGGCCTCTGGTTAAAGATGGGTCTGCAATATAGGAGAGCTGAATTCAATACCAGATTGTCTTTATGTTTTCCCACCTCCCTTGGCCTCAACTCCTTCCTCCCCCTTGGGCCTTCTCCTCACCTTAATATTGTAAAAGGTGGATTCTCTGGCCTGCTCCTCGTGGCAGGGGCGTGTAGATGTGGGGGGTGAGCAGCGACCAAGTTACTTCACTGGTGCAAGCCCCCCTGTGGGAATCCAGGCCTGATGAGACTCCATAGGTTTGCTGCTTTAGAGTCTTTATATGCAGTTCTTATGTTCCTCTTAGTTCGAATAATAATGTCTTGCTTCTTTCCTTTTAGGTATGGAAAAGTATTTTGGTCTTGTCATGCAGTTTGAAGATGAGCATGGGCCGGTAGGCGAAAGCGCGGTGTGCACAATGCTCTCCGATAAGTAATGCGCGATGCGCAGCGCTGTTTCGCCTTTTATATTGCTAACCTGTGTCTTTTCTCTCCTTGCAGGTCGCGATGTTCCTCGCCGAGCGCCGTAATGGTCCAGCGATGATACTGACCAGGAGATGACTACCCAGGTAAGAATTGTGTGGCTTTCTTCGATCGGGAGGAAACGTGAGTAAACGCTTACTAAAGCTGTCTTTCTTTCTCCTCTTTCCAGGTTATGGTATTCCAGGATGCATGCGGTGCCGGATGATGGAGTTTGTACCTTCAGGTGAGTGGAACTGAAGTCGGCGATGGATTGAAGACAGGATACTGTTCCAGGTAAGTTTCGTACTGCTCTTTCTCTCTCTGCAGGTCCTTGGTTTCAGGTAAACTGGCATCAAAGAACTGGACACGGTGAGTGTTACGCTGCCCACAGCAGAATAACGTGAAGTATGTTCTGCTATTTGGGTGTGGTTTAAATAGTCTCAGGTAAAGTAGTCCATGTAAAATAGTCCCAGACCTGCCTCTTCCAAAGTAGTCCAGGTAAAGCAGTCCCAGGCCTGCCACACCCAAAAGGCTAGACAGCATAGCTCAGTTCCTTGTAACTGAGCTATGTGTGTGCCTCCATGTTGGCTGAACCCCACCCCCCAAGTTAAATAGTCCCAAGTAAATAGTCCCATTCTAATGTTGGCCTTCATGATGGTTATGAGCATGGCACCAAAGGACCCAGGACTGACTCCAAGAGAGTCTTGAATGAGGTTTTAAGGCCTTTGAACTGGCCCTAACTGGAAGGCTGACTTGCCAGTGAGGGTGCCAGGGGTAAGGGTCATGACAGTTGGGTGGAAAGTAGAAGGATTCACCTCCAGCTCTGAGCTGAAGATAAATCTGCCGACTTTCCACCCAATGTTGGTAGAATTACTGTGACGGTATTACTGCCATGGTAATTCTTACAATAATGCCTTATTGAGTCCCATGGACTCAAATAAAATGGGGTTTTATACCACCAGCACCACAACTTGTAATCTGGCGGTAATACCACTGGACCAAGTGGCAGTTATGGTAATAGCATTGGGCGATATTCCAGTGAATTTACTGTCAGAATACCGGCCAACTCATAATGACCTCAAGTCTTTCTCAAGTCTTTCTTCGGGCTATTCTAATGTGAGTATAGGTTCAGTACTGTGCTGGTGAACGGGTTCCCTCCCACTTCCATCACACCCCCTATCCTGGATGTGGGAGTCTGTGACAATATGTTTTTGTTGCATGGTACCAGTGTATTCTGTTGTACAGGTAGCTGTACAGGTACTTGTGTTTGCATCAGTATCTGTTGTTCCTTCCTAGGGGCTTGCTGTGCTTACAATGGTGCCTGTTGTCTTTGGGTCAGTATTGCTTGTGTTTTATCTTTAGAATAACATTCAGGTGGTTGTACGCTACAAGGTGGGGGATATACTGCCCCCCTCTTTGATCTGTCCAATGCTGTTGTATTCCTCCCCTGCTTCTTCACAACCAGGAAATGTGCCCCACTTTTCCACATGTGCAACATTACTGTGTTTGTCCTCCAAACCTAGGTTGTCCTCCGTTAAATTCTCATCCCTGCGGAACCTGAAATCGAAACCCTCTGCCTCTGGGCGCACTCCTCTTCCTCACAGGAATTATGATACTCTCTCCTTGCTGCAAAATTCCCGTTAGCATTCCCGTTAGCTATTGATTCCTGTATAGTCATCCCTTCTCCACTGGTTAATACTGCTCCTTCCACTGAGAAAGTTGATAGTAACTAGTCTTGCTTCCACCCGCTATCTTTTTTAATTGCCTCTGCACTGCCTCGGGCAGCCCCTGGCACAATATATGAAAATAAATAGATATAGTGTTGTTCCACTGCTCTCTAGTTGCTATTTTTTCTGAATCTCTTGAATATAACCAACTGGGTCTTCATCATCACGCATCTTACGTGACACAATAGCCGTCATGTCTGACGAATCGGGATGAACCCTAAGTGCTCTACATACATCAGACCTACAATTGCTAAAAGTTGCTCCATCATGAGTGCTGGTTTAGGGCGTCATTCCGGTTTAGCCCGCTCATTTCCAAATGTCATCTGCCATCTCCCCTATTTGGTAGCAAGCAAGCTTTTTATGTCACCCACCACTAACAGCATTCCTGCTGTCATTCTTTCTAATTCATAAATCCACTTGCCTGCTCCTGATGTCAGCATTGGCAGCTTACAGACTAAATTGTTTTTGTCCATTTGTGGTCATGGAATATATTGCAGCCGTCATCCCCACTTCTTCAACAATGGGAACTATGTCAATCCCGTCCCTTGTCCGAGTGCAGCCACACCCTTCGTCTTTATAACCGCATCTGTCATGCTAACTTTAGTTCACCGTGCTAAACTTCTCAACCTATTCATATATTGGGTTCTCTTTTCCAAGCTGCTTGATTTCTTTTCTGGATGCCTGGGATAGTCTACAGGTTCTGGCTTCCTCCTGGTTCTTCCAGATTTGACCACTCTGTCTATATCCGAATTTTCACACTTGTAGAGGTGTCTTGCACAGCCTCTTCCTCTTCATCTTACTCCTCATCTATAAACATTGTATTATCACTTTCATCACCTTTATCATCCTCTCTGTCTTCAAAATCTAAAATCTTCTAAGGAGACTTATTATATAAATCCTGCTGATTACCGCTTTCAGTACGTTCCTTCCCTCACCTTGTGGAGACTCTCCTCTTGTCTTTTCTGTACCCCATCCATTTTTCTTCTGTACAAATTGCCAATACTTCTTCGCATGGCTTCTCCCACATCTTCATCTGGAAGAGTATGCTTTTTGAGAATCTCATCCACTTCCTTGCTGAGACTTTCCCAACTCTTTTCTCTTTCTCTCAATTCTTGTCTCTTGTCTTTCTCTCTCTCTCTGTCCCAGGCATACATCCCCATATACTCTCATTTATTTCTTTTTGTCTCATTTCCATGCTTCTTTCTATTTCTGATTGTTGCTCTCTGACCCTTTCCTCCTCTGTTTTCTTTCTCTTTCCCTTTCAGTATCTCTTTGTCACTCTCTTTCCTTTTCTTCTTCTCATTTTATCTCCTTTTCTTTGTCTGCCTCTTGTTTCTTTTCTCTTTCATTTTCTCCTTTCCCATTCTCTTTCGCTTGCTCTTTTTTCCTGTTCCCTTTTTCTCTTCCTGTTCCTTATTCTGTCTTTCTCTAACTTAGCTTTCTTTCTTTATAATCCTCCATACCATTCCCATCTAATTTAAGCATTATTTATCCTCCCACCCATTCGTTCATGGCAATCGCTGTCTCCTCCCTATTGCTTTGTCTGTCATTCTGTCTCTGGACCTCCTCTTCAGCCTGTGTCAGTTTTGCTTGCAACTCACAAAGTTCATCATATTCATCCAGTGTAGACCCTGGTTTTTGCCTATTTATTTTTACTCGGTTTATAACATCTTCACTGCTATATGCAGGGGGTACATATATGGGGTTAGTATATCCTGCTGCTGCTTTTAATTCTCGTAATGGGTATAGTCCCTGTGTTTGCGTAGACAGATCACTACTCTGGGGAGGAGAAGGAGCCCTCCCCTTCATGCTGATTAAATATCCACTCTTACGTGGGTTGTTCGTCTGTCTCTTCCCCATTCTCCACAGCTACAGAATGGCTAACCGATTCTGCAACTATTCAACTGCTTCTCCTTGTAAGCAGAATTTAAATAGGTCGCCATATGTTACAGTACTGATCTCGAAAGAGTGCCCTCATGTGGCCAAAGCATAAACATCTTGGCCGCAGTGTCCCAAACCCATTGGGAATGGTACTTGACAATGTTGTCTTGGTACCGTGGAAATGCTTTGCTTAAATTAATAAGGGGAGTGTCTCCCCTGGTGGCACGCCACATTTTAGTGTATCAATTCGTACAAACCTCTATTTCAATTCCAACTTACTCTATGTTCAACCCTCCTTCACACTCTTCCCCCAAGAGCATTTCCCCTTATCCACACCTTCTACGTCACAACAAAATACCCAGGCGACACAACTAATGCTGTCCATGCCCCAGACCACACCTTTCGGTCCAATCCACAACTTCATGTCCTCACAATATACACCAATATACACAATAAATTCACGTTTCATACAATTTAAACTACCTTACAAACTAAGGCTGATACCAGCAATCACTCCAGAAATAAATACACTTCAAATAAAATATGGCCGTCTTCCCAACTCCTGATGAGGTAATCTCTCATTAATGTTACCATGAAAGGAGGTGTACTATGCAATCTTCCATGTCCTTGCCCCAGGACATCTCATCACCATTAAGACCTCATCACGAGGTGTATTGCATAGTCTTCTGGGACCTTGTCACAGGCTATCCCTGATAATCAATCCTTTATTTTACCACAATTCCCCGATATACAAACTATTCCCTCCCCTGTTTTCATTTTGGCAGGCCGATGCTATATGTTTTCATCCATGGATCATCCGATGGCCTTCGTATCGAGTCTACCCCACTCAGGCATATGCCCTCTGCACTATGGAGCGTCCCGCAGGGATCGAACAGGAATTTCTTCAAGGGGGCTCCTGTCGACCTTTCTCTGTTCATGTATGATACCAGTCTCCACAGGTCACCCCGCAATCTTCAGGCAATGGCAGGGAAACGTCAACACTCTGAGTGCTCTGGCCAACCATCAGCTCTGCTACCATTTGTTAAGATGGTCTGGAACAACCCAGTTTAAGCCTAAATGAGAGGCTGGGAAAGCATACACTTAGTAACAGAAATAGTCAAAGTGAAAGGCAAAACCTACTTTATTAAGAATCCAACATAAAGCAGGTACAGCATACAAGCATTGAATCTTGCGACTCAAGAGCTCTTCATACAAAACATTGAGCCCCATTACAAGTACTCCAATCGCCGAATCATGACCTGTGGTCCTGGAAATAGCACCACCATAAACCGCCACTGTGGAGTGAAAGCACCCGTAAACTTCGCCTGCACGGAAACTCCTCCGTTACCAGCAATACTAAACACTGCGAGCATCACAAGTAGCATGGACATGGAAACACCACCACAAAAATGGTGCTAAAACCGTGACCACTGTGGCGGTATCACCACATACATGACGTTAAACAGTGCCTGGTGACCTGAATCAGGCCACAGGTGGACCAAATAAGCCCAGCTGGACCCAGCAGACCACTGGGAGCCTACAAAAGGGCCACACCCAGGCCAACTACAAACAGAACCATGCAGGCAGCAGCTCTAGTAGCATTGGGACTGGGCCTACTCAACTAACAGGCAGGACTGCACATGATGGCAGTAATGGTGCAGAGGAGGCGGCGGAGGCGTAGGAGGCGCAGGCGGCAACTAGCTAATCCTGTACCCATGGCAAACCCCATTGTCCAGCTGGCACCACCCTGCAGGCAGCCTGCAATACCACGCATCAGGGCCTCACCCTGGAACCTTACCCCAGGACAGATCCACACATTATACCGGCTGGACCGTCCAACAATCCTGTACATCACCACCATGATACAGGATGACATCAGCAGCCACATTGACATCCCCGCCGCCATCCCCCCTCCTAAAGGTTGTGTCTGTACTGCATTTTCTTGGCACCGGAACCTATGAACACACAGTTGGTGAGCTGCACAGGCTATCACAACCCTGTTTCTCTAAAATCTTGGTAGAGGTACTGGAGGCCCTTTTGCGCCATGTGTCTGAACAGATTGCCCTACCCCGTACCCTTCCCCAGGTCATTGCCACCAAGTTGGCCTTCCATGCCATTGCAGGCATGCCAAATTGCATAGGTGCAGTCGACTGCACCCATGTGACAGTACCATGTGCTATTGAGATGGTGTTCCTCAATAGGAAATTGTACCTATCACTGAATGTACAGATGGTATGTGATGCCGCACAACTGATAGGACATTGCTGCGCACGTTTCCCGGGCTCAACACATGACTCAATGGTACTGCGGAATTCGACATTGCCACGGTACATAGAACGCTATGCTGGACAAAGCACATGGCTATTTGATGAATACAGCTGCCAATGCCCCGGCCCTGTGGAAGGTGGGTGTGTGTCCAGGGCAATGACCAATGTGAGTGGGCTGCTGCGACTGCACATGCATCACCCCCCGGCCCATTCACTGAATAGACAGCACAACCCAAACATCACAAAGCAACACATGACAGGTTGCCACAGTGTGCCCATACACACCCTGCCACATGACACACACAGCCAATACTGCCACTGCCCCATACACCTGGGACCACTGCATACCTCCACCCACAATATGCAGCACTGCCCTCCCAATGCACATGATGCCTGCACATGAGACATCCTGCATCTACAACATCATCACAGTCGACTGATTGACTCTGCCATGTGTGCATATCATTGCACAATGCCATACTTACCAACCAATGTCACCCGCAGGGCAAAGTACACATGCACACCAATGCGTTGGTCAAGGTCCAGATGCCAACATCAACTACAATGACCAAGGAATGGAAATCACCCACCGGTCCAACCACTGCATGCCACATTTGCATGAATGAACAATAAAACAAGATTCCACTGCATCTGATGAAGACATGATACAACAAACACTGACATGTCCCCCACATCTACATCCCATGTAGGTGATGCTGGATATGCACTCACGCCATGGCTGATGACGCCTGTACGGAGGCCAAGGAACAGGCATGAAGAGGCGTACAACAGGGCACACATCCGCACACGTGGCATGATTGAGAGCCCATTTGGACTACTGAAGGCCCAGTTCGGCTGTTTGAGCAGATCTGGCGTATCACTGCTGTACAGCCCAATGAAGATGGGTAAAATTACGCTTATTTGTGCCATGCTGCACAATCTGTGCCTGCGCAGGAACATTCCAATGCCCCCAGACGCAGATGATGAAGATGGGGATGGAGATGGAGATGGAGATGGGGATGGAGATGGGGATGGAGATGGGGATGGAGATGGGATGGCTCGACCTCCTCCTGCGGGTGCACTAGATGGACAACAAGCACAGGATGCACTGATTCGCATTTACTTTTGAGAGACTGCACATTAACAGCATTGCATGGATATGACGGTGCCAGTAAATAAATTGATGTACTGCAAATGAAATGATGGATGTCCACTCATGAATGTTTTTTTCAATGATGATATATTCATAACATTACAACAGGGAAGGAGGTGCAATGGTTAGGGAAGCTGTACACCCATGCCCACCTACCACCCAAACGTACCCACCCCCAACCAGGCTCCAATACACTAACCCCCTAATGGACCTCCCCTACCACGCAAAGGTACCCACCCCAACCAGGCCCCAATACACTAACCCCCTCATGGACCTCCCCCACCACCCAAACGTACCCACCCCCTTACACCCTTCTAGTCCCCATGTGTCCTGCAGTGCCAAACACACATGCCATCATTTGCGTGTGTGCTTCAGCGCTTGTGCATCCTTGCCCGAGGGCCCTGTTAGGCGACTTGAGCGCCTTCGTGGACTGGCAGAGGTGGTGCTGGATGCGGTGGTACTAGCGGATGGCACTGTTGCTGGCATTGGTGGCAAATGTGCAAGATATGCCTGGTGGGCTAGCAACATGGACTTGGCAAAACTAGAAGTGTTGTTATTGCCCTCCCATACATGGCGTGCCAGGGTCACTATTGTGGTGGCGAAGCATCCAATGGACCTTGAGAGCCGACGTACAGATGTGCTGTAGCTCTCCCTCTGCAGCCTGGATTCCTCAAGCTGCCTTTTCACCAGCTGGGTGAGGGTAGCCTGCTGCTCCTCCATCCGCTGCATGCGGGCATTGAGCTCAGCCATTGAGGGGGTAGGTGACCTTATTGGACTGCGGAGTGATGTGGGGCTGAACTCCAGGTCATGGAATGATGCCAAGTCATCCAGGTTGGGCACCTCCCCCTGTGGCCCTAAATCAGACTGCAGTGCTGGGGCACTGTTGCTCCTCTGCAGTGCAGATACTTTCTGGGGTGGGTTGCATAGGCATGATGGGTGCCAGTGGCACCTGTGTTGCAGTAGGCAGCGTGTAGAGGGTGGAGATGGTGGTGCTGGTGGCCAGCACATGCGTACCAGATGCTACTGGGGGCAGAGTTGCAGAACTGCTGGCAGCATCCTGCTGGGCAGGGGCGCTGGCTTGCACACGTGCAGGAGCCGATTGCCTGGGCTGTTGTGCGGTGTCACTGTCACTTGATATGGCTGTGGGGACACAGAGGGCATGCAATTAGTTGTGTGGTGGTGCCTGACGGGTGCATCACATGCATCAGACAGGCTGATCAGTGAACAGTTGCATTTACACGCATATGCTTGTCGAGGGTCATGTATTGTAGTGATGTGCATCATCATCTGTATCATGATTGTGTCCTTTGGTGCACTCATGCACTGGCTGGGGGGCGTGGGGTGTTGTTAATGGGTCCTTTGGGACACTCATGCACTGGCTGGGGTGTTGTTAATGGGTTCTTTGGGACACTCATGCACTTACCAGCATCTGCAGGTGGGCTCGCTCCTGCCTCAGCATCCCCGATCCCATGGATGCCCTCAAGGTGGAGGACACTGCTGCAGTGCTCCTCCCATGTTCGCAGCCTTAGTTTCCCTTCACCTGTCCCACTGCTGCGTTGCCGGTGTGTTCAGATCAGGTTCCTCACCCTCAGTCTGAGGTCGTCCCACCTCTTGTGCCAGTCCGTGACGCTCCTCGTAGTCACGCCCACAGCGGTGCACTTGCATGCAGCTTCCACCCACACTTCCTTCCTGCGCCGGTGTGTAGCGCACCGTTGGTCTGCACTAAACAGCATCTCAGCATGCTGCCCTATATGGTCGACCAAAACAGTGAGCTCTGCCTCACTAAAGCACTGTTTGCATTGCCTCTGGGTACGAATCCTGGCAGACATGCTGGTGGTCCTTTTAGCCTTCTCACTGTGTAGATTTAGCTTGTGCTGACTCTGGATGGAAGTGGATTGTGCTTTATATGATGGCCGCCTCTCTGTTTCTGGTTTTCGCGATCATGGTATTTCTCCTTCCGTGTCCATGACGCCGGCGGCGGACACGGTTTTTATACTACTTGCGGCGCCGCTATGTCCACTTCCATGGGTGTTTTCGTGGCGACGGTGACACCATTTCCGCGTCCGTGTGGTGCCCGCGACCGACAGCACGTAATCGCCCGATCTTTCTGCAACTTTGAGGATGTAGAAACTTTATTGCCGTCGCCGCGGAATCACCGCATTCCGGACCGGGAAACTTGTAATGAGACCCATTGTATTTTAAAGCAAAAGCATGTCATAATGGCCATATCAAAATCCATAACCTATGGGGTGATGGGATTGGTTTGGTGATAAACTACATATGTATTTCTATAAGGTTAACCTTCTAATTGAGTAACACTTATCTACTGGCTCCTTCTGGGACCACCTCTATATTGATAACAAAAATAAGACAACACATTTACTGCTAATGATTGGTTAATTTAATACATACTGGGCGGCCTGGCATTGGGGGGTTTTCATTGATTGGCATCTTGCTAACCAATCTTGAGCAACTGACAGGTCATCAAAACTGAGCTAAACTGAGAGTAGGTGAAGAGAGGTAAGCAAGCTGCTTGTTTGCTTCAAGACGAATACCATCCCTCATGCACTAGGCCATGAGCCAGAGTGATAAGCTTTGTAGTTAACCTTATCTGGTGCCCTGTGTCTGGAAATATGCATGAGGGTTAAGGCAGGTGTCTTATCTGTGTCTGCACTAATGAATACATAGTGTTCTTGAATTATGGATCACATGCGAGAGGAACACGTTTTGAACTATTTCACCCTTCATTTATGAATATGTTGCCTACTATTAATTCAACTGTTATAGTTTACTCTACCACTAGGGACTTGCTTGAGTTTTCTCTTCATAGAAACGTTTAACCTATAATTACCCTGCATCTGGCTCACAATGGATGATTGTACTTTTCCAGACTTTAATTAATTCAGGAGAATACCTCTTGTGTCCTGGGAATCTTTCTCTAGTGCCATCTCTGCAGCATGCAGACCCTCCCTAAGTTCTTCAAAACCTTGGCTATGGCTTCAAGCTAGCACAGCAAATTGAGCGCTGTTCTGACATACGTGCGTAGCATGCTCCAATCCCGGCAGGGCCAACACAGCCTTTCATTCTTCCATCCTTCTGAGGTCGATAAATTGAGTACCACGCAGTGGGATAATAATAACAACTGTTACTGCAGCGCTTAGACACCTGCAGGTTTGTAGCGCTATGTAAAAAATAACTATTCTCTGCATGGATCTTCATTTTGTTATTTAGCGTTTTGAATTCTTGTGAAACCTTGAGGCCTTTCATTCATGTTAGAAGTGTGATGCAGCTTCCCTTTTATAAAAGATGGCTGCTCATTACTGCTGCGGTTCTGTCTTAGTGAGCTATACTCGCGTGTCGTTCGTGTTGCATTCAGCTTATTTATTGCTTATATGTTATGTTCTTCATGTCTTTATGGTTGCAAATATTAATATTCTTGATGTATAAATGCATATGTGACCTAGTTTTCTTTGTGTTGAGTGCACATGTGCTTCGTGTCTAGTGGATGCAAATCTATGTGATCACTGTGCCGCCCATAACTACGCCGACTAGAATGTTGATGCCAATTGCGGCAAGGCGCAGTGATCAGATAGATCACTTTGCCCACATCACCCAGCCCGCATTCCCCTACCCGTTCCCCCCCACTTACCTTTACAGCGAAACACTTCTGTATGCGCAGGCAACTCCCCCTATACCTGTGGCATCGGGTCCTCCCACTTATGTGGGTCAAAGCTGAAGCCACAGGGTGTTTTTTTAAAAAAAGTCTTGTCCCCCGCAACCCTCCATTCCTGTTACTGCGCCCAAGCAGAGCGGGGGACACCCCCGCAACCTCTGCTCTGCATGGGCGCAGTAATGGGAGTCGGCAAAAGTAAATGTATCAAGTCGGAGTTACGTGGTCAACATTTTGGTACATTTCCGGGGATGCGTGTGTATTGTTCTATCATCTGTCTGGTCACTCTCACCATCTTTAGCTCACATCGTGTTCATCATTTACTGCACCTGCCTGGGATATGGGCGGTATGGTTGCTTCAATGAATAATGTCTCTCACCTGGGTGGTATAGGGCCAGGTGGGAGAGGGGCATTAGCTATAGATGGCATACTTGTCTGTCCCTCAACTATGTCCTGTGCACTTTTTTTCAGAATGGTTGGCAACAGATTGATTCTTTGTCAGGAATCCCTGTGAGACCTGTTGGCATGGGAGTAATGCGAGTAAGTGGCTTTGCTTATTTTTGAATAATTCATGTGCCAGTTTGCATCGGGGCTGTTCAGCACAGGCTCTTGGGGCTGTATGGTGTGACAATTCGCAATTAGGTGTTCTTAGTGTTCAAGTACGAAACGAAATAAGTGTGGGCACTTAACATGCCAAATGGGGGGAGATGTCACTAGAAATTAGCATATCAGTGACATAAGCACATTTCATTGAATTGGCTTTCCATAACCAAACAAAATGCACTGGATGAATTTACCTTCTAGAATATCAACACACAAAATAAAACCCAAGAGATGATGTTTGTGTTGGAAAAGCACTTTAAAACCCAAGAATCAGTGCCCATATTTTCCCTTGAGTGCACAGTTCTCGTGACTCTTCTATTGTCTAACCCTATGGTGTAGTGGTGAAGGGCCCAACCCGGGAACCTACCGATGCAGTTCGAACCATGGTTGGCATGAGCAAGCTTGTAAAATTCACAAACTACAGAAGGGTGCGGCCTACCCCGAGGGAGTCCTCTAATCCCTGCATTAGTAAGCTTCACACTCCTTGCCTGCGTGTCACTCTCCTCCAGCTTCCAACAAGATGACTGAACAACAGGGTGCCATTTTTTTGTCCCAGCCTGGTGTTAACTAGCCCTGTCCCAAACCATTGTGGTTTAGCCACATGCCCTTCCCCGGTCCCACTATAGATTAGCATCCTGGGTTGGACTGGACGGTGAGGAGGAAGAAGAGGATGAAGAAAATGTTTTCTTTGTGTCCATTGTGGGCATGCTGAGAACCCACTCCAAGAGATAGCCCAGGTGCAACGTATTGGTCAATGGGGACTCGATACCAATGCTAGGGGACACCGGTGCATCAGTAAATCTGATGGCCAGACAGCATTACAACGCTATGCAGGCCCCGCCAACGTTGGCTCCACCGAGGGAACGTATCTTCACCTTTGGAGGCGACCAGCCCGTTCCCCTGGATGGTGTGTTCGTGGCGGAAGTTCTGTATGGCGAGTCGGTCATCAGTGCCAGATTTTACATCACACCAGTGAGCAACAACACGCTGTTGTGCTGTGCGGCTGCAGAGGCCCTTGGCATTGTGACATTCGCTTATTCTGTGTACCTGGACGACATACAGGTGCTACTGGCCAAACACATCTCCCTGTTTGAAGGCATTGGACAGATGGTGGGTGAGCCTGTACGGCTACACATTGATGAGTCGATCCAACCAGTGGCGCTGAAGCATCGGCGAGTACCGTTTCATCTCAGAGATCTGGAGGATTGAGAGCTGGACAAACTCGTAGGTTTGGGCATCATTGAGAAGGTTGAAGGCCCCACTCCATGGGTCACACCCATTGTCATCGCACACAAGCCCAAACAGCCCGATGCAGTGAGGATCTGCGTGGACATGCGACTCCCCAACAAGGCAATAAAGAGGGAGCGGCATTTAACCCCCACCATCGATGACATTTTAGCGGAACAGCAGGGGACGAAGTTCTTCTCTAAACTGGACCTAAGAGCAGGGTATCATCAGGTGGTCCTGCACCCCGAGGCCCGCTACATAATGACTTTCACCACTCATCGGGGGTTGTACAGATATAAGAGACTGCGTTTTGGGGTATCTTCTGCAGCGGAGGTGTTCCAGAACATTATTAGGAGGGCATTGGCGGATCTCGATGAAGTCCCTAACATCAGCGATGACATCCTGGTATACGCCAAGTCAGAAACGGAACACCTGGCACGCCTGGCCAAGACCTTCGAGCGCCTTCGCTCGCTGGGGCTCACCCGGCATAAGGACAAGTGCGAATTTCTCAAAACCACCATTGAGTTTTTCGGATTTGTTTTCAAGGCGGATGGGTGTCGCCTGATCCCCGCAAGGTGAGGGACATAAAAGAGGCTCGACCGCCAAAAAATGTCGCTGAGGTGAGGAGCTTCTTGGGCATGGTCACTTATTGTGGCCGCTTCATCCGGAATTTGGCGTCTCGCTCAGAGCCGTTGAGAACTCTGACAAAGAAGGACACTGTATGGCAGTGGGGGCCCCTTGAACAAGCGCCGTTCGATGATATTAAGAGTGCTTTGGCGGCGGAGGACACCATGGCTTTTTTCGATCCGAGCCTACAGACGGAGATCGTCGTGGACGCTAGCCCCTATGGCCTGGGGGTGGTGCTCACTCAGGTGCGGAGTGACCAGGAGGTCCGCCCCATAGCCTACGCAAGCAAGGCGCTCTCCGACACCGAGCAACGATATTCTCAAATCGAGAGGGAGGCTTTGGCGGTTCTGTGGGGCTGTAGCCTTTACATCCTGGGGGGACCTGTAACCGTGGTCACGGACCACAAGCCTCTGTTGCCAATCATGGCTGGCTCTTCCTCCAGTGAGAATAGAGCGCTGGATGCTCGCACTCCTCAAGTATGGTGTATCGTTGATATATTGTCCCGGGGCCAACAATGCTGCGGACTACCTCTCGAGACATCCAAGAGGGGGCTCTCATGCATCCATGTCAGCAGAAGAGACAGACGAACACGTTCACCTGGTTGTAGAAATGGCGACCCCTAACTCCATGCAGGTAGAGGAGCTCGAGCTGGCGTCAAAGAAGGACGAGTGCTTCGCCATACTGAAAGCGGCCATGGAACAAGGCGCCTGGAAGACGGTGTTGGAAACCTTGGACCGGAGAACGAGTGAGGCCAGAGTGCCTCTGGAGCAACTATGGCGGGTGCTTGAAGAACTGACATTCTCGGAGTCGGGGCTCCTACTGAGAGGAGAAAGGATTGTGGTGCCCTAGACCAAGATTCCACAAGTCATCGCCCTGGCACACCAGGGTCATCAAGGAGCCCCCAAGACAAAGGCTCGTCTCCGCCAGAAGGTGTGGTTCCCGGAGCTGGAGCTGAGCGTGGAGGAGTTTGTGGCATTGTGCGTGTGGTGCCAGGCCACGTCACCGGCCCAGCGCGAACTGTCCATCGAAACAATGCCAAGAGGGACAAGACCATGGGACGTGGTGCATGTGGACTCTGGGTCCACAACGAGGGGCACTCACTTCCTGGTGGTGGTGGACGAATGGTCTCGATATCCCGAGGTCGAATTTATAGAGTCGGTGGCGTTTGATAAGGTGGTGATAGCACTGGAGAAGATTTTTGCCACTCATGGCCTACCCTCTGTTCTGTGCTCCGACAATGGGGCACCAATTCAAGGTGAGAGTTTCGCAGATCTCATGAAGGACTATGGCATTCAGCACAGAAGGGTCACCCCGCTCTGGCCTCGGGCGAATGGTGAGGCAGAACGCATGATGCGCACACTCAACAAAGTGTTCAGGATCGCCCAAGGGAAAGGCGAGTGTCTACAAAGGACGCTGTATGTATTTCTGTGGGGATACCGGAACACACCCCATTCATCAACATGTGTGGCACCTGCAGAGGCTCTATTCCAATGACGCCCGAGAGACGTCATACCTGAGGTGGGGGATCGAGAGCCGACTATCATTGATAACGACCAAGTGGAGGAGGACAGACGGGCAAGGACGCAGATGGAAAATATACGAAGAGGTCTGAGACCCCCAACTATTGCCCTGGGGGATGAGGTGCTAGTGAGGAATCGCCACCCACAGGTCAAACTGTCCCTCACGGATGAACCTGCTCCCCTGGATGTCGTGGCGGTGAAGGGATCTATGGTGACCGCCTCTGACGGGACATCATCAGTAACCAGGAATGCCAGTTTCTTCAACAGACCGGGTGAGCCGAGAGCGGAAAGCACTGACAACAGAGAATGTGAAGAGGCACTGGACGAAGGTGGGGGTCAAGGCCCCGCAGTAGACTCTCCTGCTCCTGGAGGACTAGGCGATGGTACACCAGCCAGAGACGTCAGCAGGAGGTACCCCCTGAGAACAGGGCGTGGGAAACCTGCCCGTTTCACTGACTATGTGACAGACTGAACTGGAAGGCTGGCTGGTGGACATGTCCATGCTGGTGGAAGCATCATCGGGGGATCCAGGGTGGCTGTCAATAAATGGGGGACTATTAGGGTTGTATTGTGTGCTGTGAAATGTGTGATAGTTAGATCCTCTCTTTTTCAAGTTTTGTTGTTATGGAAAAGGAGGAGTGTGGCATTGGCCCTTTAAGGGCATGCACGCGACGGGGTGACGTTCACTCCGTCAAGTGCCTCCTATAAATAAACGGGGTGTTCCCGGCGGCGTCAGAGCCACCGTGGAGCCCACACGAGTATCATCTCTGTCTCCGTGTCTTTGTGCAACGGGAGTGGGGTGCTCACGGGTGGCGGTAACGGAACACTGCTAACACTGAGCCCCTTTTGTGTGGCATTTCCAAATGTTCCCATAGGAAAAGAGTTGGGCGTGCTTAAAACGTGTAATGCAGGGCCACTTTGAAAATTATTTTCAGTGCCTCTTTCTGTTCCCAGTCCACCCCTGTATTCACCATGGCAGGGTACTTCACACCAGGGACTGATCCGTCGTTCCCCTCACCAGAATCCTCAGGTGTCGTGGCTCGTCAACAAATATTGTACCTCACAGCACACAACCGAGGGCATATCAAGTGTTTTTTATTGGCTACATCCGGCCACCCTGCCAGGACCTGACATCCTGTGATGTCGCCAGATCCTAGTGGGCCATAGCTTTCAATTACAAGGTTATAAAAACATATACATCCTAACACTAACCTAGCCAACAGGGAGCACACGGATACAATACCCCACGAAATGTGCAGGCATTATGAGAAATGACCTCATCCCTTTATGGCACTGCACATGTTACCAAGCAAAACCACGTAGTGTATTTAATGATGCTTGGGCAGCGTACAAGTCTACAAAGCGACCCCAGCGGCATCATTGATTGCCCTCGTCATTTCCATTTCCGTTGGAATATAGAATGGCGTACTGGAAAGCTTTGGGTGCTTTTAGATGACTTCCGGTTTCTTTTATAGTAAATAGGCAATCCATATACGCTCACGTTTAATGATAGCGTTATTGATGCGTCCTTCTTGAAAGGGGGCTTTCTCTTGCTGGGAATCTTTACATGTCTTCCTCTTTAAGGCATCGATTGGATATCTAGTGCGCCATTGGCTGCCCTTTACCATACGTTATATGCGTGTTATTTATAATTTACCTAGGGCCGCACACACATGCAGCGATGCACACAAACGTGTAGCCCTCTATTGTTACAGATTCACTACTTTGAAGTTAACTCCACCAAATAAATCTTCCCTGTAGTACCCGGATGACCTTCCAGATGAATAACTACTGCAGTGTTTTGAAATGTGTGTACAATTAAAAATCTGAAATGTCATCACTGGTGCTTTATATGCTGTTTCGTTGACAGATAAAACCAATCAAATATGTTCTTAAATGGTAACACGAGCAATTAAAAGCAACATTCATTGAAATACCGCAGGGGGTATTATTTCTGTTTTGGCCTCATGGCAACACGAATTTACAGCGCTAATTGGTGAAGAGTTTTCCGCATTCTAAAGCCTTTGCAGTGAGACCAGGTCTTAGCAGATACTCACTTGTACTGGTGGCAGAGTAGTTCGGTGTTGGTTTTAACTCATAGGGCGACTGCTAAGGTACACTTTTTATTCAGAGTGGGAGTATTAATTCCATTTTAGTGGAGGAAATGGCCTGATAATTTACACTGTCGTAAAACTTGTAAATGTGCCCTGCGGTATAAATGATAAGGTATTGCAAGGTCCAATTAAAAATGGAAAACGCGTCTGCTTCCATAGCCTAGGGGAGAAGGAAGGAACATTGTAAATATGATGCATACCAACTGTAAATGAAATTCTCATAAAGTACAGAAATACAAGCACAGCAATGAAAATGCTATCAATTCAATTCACATATCTTTATTAGGCATACTGAAACCGCTAACATTTAACAAACTATAAGGCTACATGTCTAAACTTAAATATGGACAAAATCTATGTATCCAATTTTCACACATACTGTTCAGGCTACTTGAGCCTCATATTCTGATATTGCTATGCCATAGACCAGATAAGGTGCACCTTCTTATTTAACAGAAAGTAACAGCTCCCTTGCAAGGAAACATGGGATTATCAAGTTTATGGTGGGTTTCAAACAGTCATTGGTAAGGAGTAGCCAGCTTTCAAGGCCAAAACACAAAATCTTTACAGCCCGGCTGAAAAATGAAATAGTGATAAAAATCGCTCCCGTCCAAGGTCTCAAGCAAAAAAAGAAGTGCAAGTATTCAACAATTTAGGCTTTAAATGGGACGGCTCCTACCACTGGTCCCATGCCACGGCTCAGCCGAGGCTCATTGACCCCTAACAATTATTCTCACACTTTGTGTCCCGCTCCATTTTCTTAGTTTTTAATTTGTCTCACATTCTGTGTGTGTCTCGCTCTTCATATCTCGTTCTCTTTCTGTTCTCATGTTATTTGTCTCTCTCCCCACACTCCCACTTCAGTCAGGTTCTCACACCCTCTTTGACTGTATGTAGAAGTCCATGTGGTGTCTTCTGAGCCTTGGCCATGGGAGCATGACATGCTGAAACATTTTAGTGAATCCCACCCAAATCTCAGTATAATCGTTTACTGTGAAGTCATTCACTTTAAATTTGATTCTTTCAACCTAATGCAACCATCACTCAAAGATGACCATTCACACTCTGATGTTGGTCTGTTTTGACAGCGGTTTTGTATGGGAAGCCGTTCAGGTCAAAATTACACCTTTGAGAATGTGACATATTGAAATGAATACAAGATGCAATGAAATGACTAAGGCATACATTGAGATGACTATAATACATATCGAAATGAGTATAACATGTATTGAAATGAGCATTACATGTATTGGAATGAGTATGACATACACTGAAATTCAGTGAATAAGACATGCATTGAAATGAATATGACACATGTTGAAGTGAATACGATATGCAATGGAATGAATATGACACCCATTGAAATGAATATGGCACACGTTGAAGTTAATATAACACCAATTGAAATGAATATGACACGTTGAAATAAATATTTCACCCATTTTAATTAATACGACACACGTTTAAGTGAATATGACATGCAATGGAATGAATATGACACCTAATGAAATTAATATGACACACGTTGAAATAAATATGACACACATTGAAGTGAATAGGACATGCAATGGAATGAATATGACACCTATTGAAATGAATATGACACGTTGAAATAAATATGACACATGTTGAAGTGAATAGGACATGCAATGGAATGAATATGACACCCATTGAAATGAATATGACACACCTTAAAGTGAATATAACATGCATTGGAATGAATAAGACATGCATTGAAATGAGAAGAACATGCATTGAAATAAATATGACACCCATTGACATGAATATGACACGGGTTTAGTGAATAGGACATGCAATGAAATGAATATGACACCCATTGAAATGCATATGACACACGTTGAAGTGAATATGACACACTTTTGAAGTGAATAGGACATGCAATGGAATGAATATGACACCCATTGAAATGAATATGACTCACATTGAAGTGAATATAACATGCATTGAAATTAATATACCATCCATTGGAATGAATAAGGCATGCATCGAAATAAATATGACACCGATTGAAATGACTATGACAGACGTTGAAGTGAATATAACATGCATTGGAATGAATATGACACCCACTGAAATGAATATGCCACACGTTGAAGTGACTATAACATGCATTGGAATTAATATGATACCCATTGAAATGAATATGACACACATTGAAGTGAATATAACATGCATTGGAATGAATAAGACATGCAGTGAAATGAATAGGAGATGCATTCAAATAAATATGAAACCCATGGAAATGAATATGACAAACGTTGAAGTGAATAGGACATGCAATGGAATGAATATGACACCCATTGAAATGAATGTGACACACGCTGAAGTGAATATGACACACGTTGAAGTGAATAGGACATTCAATGGAATGAGTAAGACATGCATTGGAATGAATATACCATGCATTGGAATGAATAAGACGCATGTTGAAGTGAATAGGACATGCAATGGAATGAATATGAAACCCATCAAAATGAATATGACACACGTTGAAGTGAATATGACACACGTTGAAGTGAATAGAACATGCAATGGAATGAATAAGACATGCATTGGAATGAATATGACACATGTTGAAGTGAATAGGACATGCAATGGAATGAATAAGACATGCATTGAAAAGAATATGACACATGTTGAAGTGAATAGGACATGCAATGGAATTAATATGAAACCCATTGAAATGAATATGACACACATTGAAATGAATATGACACATATTGAAGTGAATGTAATATATATTAAAATTAATATAACATCCATTTGAATAAATAAGAGATTACCTCCATGCCCCTCTTCCTCTTCCCAGTACTTACCTTTGAGTATGTTCCGTGCTCACTGGAACTCTTTTCTTTTCAAACTGACCTCCTCCAATTGGAAGGAGTTGCCAGGTGTTATAAGGACTTTGGTGTGTTCAGGTCTTCGATCCATGGGAAGGATGTTCTGGAACGGACAGACAACCCCTCAGCTTTGGCTTACATCAACCATCAGGGGGTACGGGGTCCCGCTCTCTGGAGGATCTGGCTTTGTCCATTTGGACCTGGGCCGTGGCACAACTGGTCTCCTTGAGAGCGGTCCATATCCAGGGGGTGGACAATGTGACTGCGGACCAGCTCAGCAGGGTGTTTCCAGTCTCAAGGGAGATGTCTCTTCATCTGAAGGTTTTTCAGAGGGTGTGTCTGTTGTTCGGGCATCCCTGGATGGACCTTTTTGCATCCCCCTGCAACTCTCAACTTTCCTGGTGTTGCTTGAGGACTCTGCCCCACGGAGCTTTGGATGGGGGGACGCTCTTACTTTGACTTGGCCCCCAGAGCTTCTCTTTGCCTTTCCTCCAAATCCCCTGATTCTGCAGGTCATCAGCACAATCAGATAATCTCTGTGCGTGTTCATCCTGGTGGTCCCTTACTGGCCTCAGAGGGGGTGGTTCCCGGGCCTTCTGGAGATGCAGTTAGCTTCTCCTTGGGTGTTGGTCAGGTGGCCGTCTCCATTGTGGGTGTTCAATGTCCCCCTTCTTCTCTCTCATCCGTTGTGGGTTCTGGGAAAGGAGAGGAGGGATCTCCTGGCATTAGGCCTTTCATCTGCAATGCCTGGGATGGTTCAGAGGGCGCGCCAGTCCTCTACACTTAAGTCCTCTGGCCGTCATTGGGCTAATTTTCTGGCTTGGTGTTACCTGAAGTGTGTCCTGGCACTGGAGTGTGGCCGCCCAGACATTTTGCAATTTCTTCTTGAAGGGGCGGAGAAGGGGTTGGTGGTCTCTACTTTCTGTTCTCAGTGGTCTGCCATTCAGGCTTACCAGGTTTCCTGGTCCTCTCCGGTAGGGGGCGAGGCTCTCGTCTCAATGCTCTTGAAAGGGGCAGCAGGTATTCATCTTTTGGGCCCCGATGGGGTTCCCTGTGGGAACTTCCTTTGGTCCTGTCCATATTGCAGAAGCCTCCATTTTAGCCCCAGGAGGAGGTGGAGATGAAATAGTTGATGCTGAAGACTACCTTCCTGATTGCCATCACTTTGGCTCAGCATTTGGGGGAAATCAGGGGCCTCTTTCGTAGGCCACTGTTTTCTGGTGGTCCAGGAGGAGGCTTTGGTGCTGGGCTGTGACCCCTAGTTTGTGCCCATAGTCGCCTCTGGTTCCATCAGTCTCAGGAGGTGATTCTCTCAGCTTTCTTTCTTGGTCCGTCCTCTCCTAAGGAGGAGGCCTGGCATTGTCTGGAGGCCAAGTAGGCGGTCTTACATTATCTGTCCCAGAGAAATTCCTTTTGTGTCACTGATCTGGGTGCAGGGGGCTGTGGTCACCATGCTTCCATTCCAATGATTCGCTGGTGGATTAAATCTTTGATTCTATGAGTCTCTGGCCCTCTGTACTGCAGGGTGGGTCCAGGGTCGGTCCAAAAGAGGGGTGACCATCTCCTGGGCACGCCTGCGGGGGCTACCTTTGTTGGATATTTGGCAAACTGCCACGTGGGCTACACCTAATACATTAATTCTGCATTACCAACTCAACGTGGAGGGGCTCTTGTATACTTCCTTTGGTGTGGGTGTTCTGGAGGCTGTGTCTGGTTGAGGTGGTGATAGGAGTCATGGTCATCATGCCTTTGGCTTTTTGCTGTATCTTGAATAAATTGGTGTTGGGTGGGTTTCGCATTACCCTTGGTGTCCGTGACTTTTGTGGTGGGCATGGGCGTCCTCCCTGTTTCTGCTTTGGTACAACTCAAAGGTAAGTACCTGGACAAGAAAGAAGGACGTGGAGGTAATACTCAGACTGCTTATTGGTAATCTTCAATATTCCCCCTCCTCCTCCTCCTCCTCCTCCTCTGTCACACCCACCCAGGACCTTTGCTCGGCCCTAGCTGCACACTTCACTGAAAAATCCCAAGACATCCTTTTCTCTCTCACTTCCACACCACGTCATACACCAACACTTCTGGAGCCTCCCTTTGCCACTTTACCACTTCTCCTCTCTTTTCTCAATCCCATTACATCTGATGAGGTCGCCAGACAAGTCCGATCTGTGAAGGCCTCATCCAAACATGTGGACCCCTGCCCCTCCAAAACCATTGAGTACAACATTGACTCTCTTGCTAGAGCCTTGGCTGATCACTGCAATCTCTCTTTTCCCATCTTCTCTTAAGCACTCCATTGTGCACCCTCTGCTTAAGAAACCCTCTGCCGACCCCTCCATTCCGGAAAACTACCACCCTATCTCTATCACCCCCTCCATTGACAAACTCTTAGAGAAGCTGGCTATTTCTCAGCTCACCCTCAACACTGAATCTGCTGGTTGCCTTCACGTCCACCAGTCTGGCTTTAGTGCATCCAGAGGCATGGAAACTGCTCTTCTGACTAGCTGTGAAGACCTGCTCTTAGATTTCGACACTAACACCCCTCTGTCCTCATTCTTCTTGACCTCTTCTCTGCCTTTGACATGGTAAACCACAACATCCTTATTGCTTGTCTCCGTGACACCCTGGGAATTACAGGTCAGGCTCTGGCGTGGGTAACCTCATTCCTTTCCGACCGTCCATCCCAGGTGGAACTTGGGTCCTTTCTTTCTACTATCAGTCTTTCAACCTGTGGTGTTTCCCAGGGTTCTAACTTAGCCCCCTGGTTCTTCAACGACTACATGGCTACCCTGGCATGTGTGATTGTCACTTTCATCTCTAACTTCCAGTGTTACGCTGATGACACGCAACTCTCCTTCATGCTACCCTGAGCAACGTCTTATACCTTGCTCACATCTGATTGTCTGTCCGCAATTCAGCCATGGTGTGCTGCAAACTACCTCTGCCTCAGTGCCAGTAAGACTGACATCGTTCACATCGGAACTCCTGCTCCCACGTACCCACTCTCTTTCTGGTCAGCCTCCATTGGCCCTGCACCTGCACCCACCTGTGAGGCAAACAACCTTGGGGTCATCTTCGACTGCACTCTCCTTCTTCACTCACATTTCTGACATCTCTAAAAAGTCCAACTACTAGCTGCACCTCCTCAGTGATACTTTTCCTTTTCTCACCTTCCCCCAGCGACTCACTGTCTCCAGAGCCCTGGTTCTCTGAAGGCTGGACTACTGCAATAACCTCTTTCTCAACCTCTCTGCCTCTGCTCTGCGCCCTCTGCAACTCATCATAAACGCAAGACTTATCCTTGGCCTCAAGCCCATGGACTGCATCTCTCCAACGCTGAAATTCCTCCACTGGCTCCCTGTGTCTGCAAGGATCAAGTTCAAGACCCTCTGCATTATCCACAAGGCTTTCTGGGGCATGGGACCTACCTATCTGCAACAATGCCTACCTAAATACTGTCCTTCCCGAGCCCTCCGCTCATCTACCTCCAACCTTCTGCGAGGGAGCCGGTTCGCCAAGCAGAGATTTGGAGGGAGATCTTTATCTCAGAAGGGGCCTCCCTATGGAATAGCCTCTGTGCTGCCCTCCGTCTTGAGCCTGATCTCCTTAAGTTCCTGAAACCCCTCAAGACATTCCTCTTCCCCTCTTCCTTCTCTATCCCTCTACCCTTCTAACCTCTTTCTCTGCTTTATCCCACTCTCTGTTCTATTCCACAAAGTTTGCTGACTGGCCGCCGGGTGTACCTCAGAGTCTCACAGGTCCAGGGCACCCTCGCCAGTCCTCTCGCACTTGCCTCTGGGCCTTACACTTGCCTCATCGTTACTGCACTTGGTCAATGACCCATGAGAGTGGCATCTGCAGCACTTACCTCAGCTTCTTACTGACTGGGTGCACTTGGACTCCCCCTCCCCCTGCACTTGTCCTCCCCCACCCACCTCCCCTCTCCTATACTGTCTTGCACTTGCATGATCTGAACGTACCGTGCCTTGAAGATTTGTCTATCTGTCTTCCCTTGTCCCCTCCTTGCATGGTGGCGCCTCAATGCACTTGGAAAAACTGTAGAATCGTCATCAGACCTATTTGCTGTCATCTACACTGTTAATTGTATTATATGAATGTACTCTGCCTGTGCAGATTTGTATCGTTCAGAAATTCAAGGCCTCTAAATGACTGTTGCTTTTTCCCCTTGTACCCTCCCTCCTTGAGTGCTTTGAAACACATGCTTTGAGTATAGGCGCTTTACAAATAAACATTACCATACTATACCATACTATACTAGTCTTACTCTTCCTTGCGCCATTAAGGACTTCCCTTCCCTCTCGCCCGTTGAATGAAGGTTCCCATGCCCAGGCTTTAGATTACTGCCGTTGGCTGGTTAGTTGGGAGGTTATACCTCCTAGGAGGGGAGGGGTGGCCAGTGGAGGGCTTGAAAAGAGAAGAGTTCCACTGAGCACGGAACATACTCAAAGGTAAGTACTGGGATGAGGAGGAGTAGGACTAGGAGTAATGAAGATTACCAGTTAGTAATCCGAGCATGCATTTAAATGGATATGACATGCATTGAAATTAATATGACAATCATTGAAATGAATATAGCCTGGGTTGAAATTGTTATGACACAGATTGTAATGAATATAACATGCAGTGAAATGGATAAGGTGTACTGAATTGTGAGTATAACGCATGCTGAAGAGCACATGACGTAGTCAGCCAATCACTCCTTCGCCTGCAGTTACATCTAGGAAGCCAAGAACAGAGGAAGCGCTGGATTGGCCCATCAGGACTTTCCTTGGTAGGCCTTGCAACGTTGGGCCTCTTTCTTTCGGGAAGGAGGACGCATATGATTGGCTGACTATGTCATGTGCTTTTCAGCATGTGTTATGCTCACAATTCAGTACACCTTATCCATTTCAATGCTTGTCATATCCATTTAAATGCATGTTTCATCAATATCAATCAGGGTTATATTCACATCTATCAATGTTACATTCATTTCAGTGGGTGTCATATTTATTTCAACGCATGTCCTATTCATTTCAATGTATGCTCGGATTACCAACTGGTAATCTTCATTACTCCTAGTCTTACTCCTCCTAATCCCAGTACTTACCTTTGAGTAGGTTCCGTGCTCACCGGAACGCTTCTCTTTTCAAGCCCTCCACTGGCCGCCCCCTTCCCTCCCAGGAGGTATAACCTGCCAACCAACCAGCCCACGGTAGTAATCCAAAGCCTGGGCATGGGAACCTTCATTCAGCAGGCGGGATGTAAGGGAAGTCCGTAATGGGGCGAGAAAGAGTAAGACTAGTATGGTATGGTATAGTATGGTAATGTTTATTAGTAAAGCGCCTATACACAAAGCGTGTGTTTCAAAGCACTCAAGGAGGGAGGGGACAAGGGGAAAAAGCAACAGTCATTCAGAGGCCTTGAATTTCTGAATGATACCAATCTGCACAGGGAGAGTAAGTGCATATAATACAATTAACAGTGTAAATGACAGAAAATAGGTCCGACGATGAATCTGCAGTTTTTCCAAGTGCATTGAGGCGCCACCATGCAAGGAGGGGACAAGGAAAGACAGATAGACAAATCTTCAAGGCATGGTACGTTCAGATCATGCAAGTGCAAGACAGTACAGGAGAGGGGAGGTGGATGGGGGAGGAAAAGTGCAGGGGCAAGGGGGAGTCCAAGTGCACCCAGTCAGTAAGAAGGTGAGGTAAGTGCTGAGAGATACCACTCTCATGGGTCATTGACCAAGTGCAGTAACGATGAGGCAAGTGTAAGGCCCAGAGGCAAGTGCGAGAGGACTGGTGAGGGTGCCTGGGACCTGTGAGACTCTGAGGTACACCTGGCGGCCAGTCAGCAAACAGTGCGGAAAAGGCGGGAGAGAGGGATAGAGTGGAGAAAGAGGTTAGCAGGGTAGAGGGATAGAGAAGGAAGAGGAGAAGAGGAATGTCTTAAGTAGTTTCCGGAACTTAAGAAGATCAGGCTCAAGATGGAGGGCAGCAGGGAGGCTATTCCATAGGGAGGCCCCTGCTAAGGATAAAGATCTCCCTCCAAATCTCTGCTTGGAGAACCGGCTCCCTCGCAGAAGGTTGGACGTAGATGAGCGGAGGGCTCGGGAAGGACAGTACTTAGGTAGGCATTGTTGCAGATAGGTAGGTCCCATGCTCCAGAAAGCCTTGTGGACAATGCAGAGGGTCTTGAACTTGATCCTTGCAGACACAGGGAGCCAGTGGGGGAATTTCAGCACCGGAGAGATGCAATCCATGGGCTTGAGGCCAAGGATAAGTCTTGCGTTTATGTTCTGGATGAGTTGCAGAAGGCACAGAGCAGAGGCAGGGAGGTTGAGAAAGAGGATATTTCAGTAGTCCAGCCTTGAGAGAACCAGGGCTCTGGAGACAGTGAGTCGCTGGGGGAAGGTGAGAAAAGGAAAAGTATCACTGAGGAGGTGCAGCTGGTAGTTGGACTTTTTAGAGATGTCCGAAATGTAAGTGAAGAGGAAAGAGTACAGTCGAAGATGACCCCAAAGTGTTTTGCCTCACAGGCGGGTGCAGGGCCAAGGGAGGCTGACCAGAAAGAGAGTGGGAACGTGGGAGCAGGAGTCCCGATGTGAACAATCTGAGACTTACTGGCACTGAGGAAGAGGTAGTTTGCAACACACCATGGCTGAATTACAGACAGATGGTCAGATATGAGCAAGGTATAAGAGGTTGCTTAGGGTAGCCTGAAGGAGAGTTGCGTCTCATCAGCGTAACACTGGAAGTTAGAGATGAAAGTGACAATCACACATGCCAGCGCAGCCATGAAGACATTGAAGAAACATGGGGCTAGGTTAGAACCCTGGGAAACACCACAGGTTGAAAGACTGATAGTAGAAAGAAAGGACCCAAGTTCCACCTGGGATGGATGGTCGGAAAGGAATGAGGTTACCCATGCCAGAGCCTGACCTGTGATTCTCAGGGTGTCACAGAGACATGCAATCAGAATGTTGTGGTTTACCATATCAAAGGCCGAGAAGAGGTCAAGAAGAATGAGGACAGCGGGGTGTTAGTGTTGAGATATAAAAGCAGGTCTTCACAGGTATTCAGAAGAGTGGTTTCCATTCTTCTGGATGCTCTAAAGCAAGACTAATGGCCGTGGAGGCAACCAGCAGATTCAGTGTTGAGGGTGAGCTGAGAGATAGCCAGCTTCTCTAAGAGTTTGTCCAGGAAGTGGGTGATAGAGATAGGGTGGTAGTTTGCCGGAATGGAAGGGTCGGCAGAGGGTTTCTTAAGCAGAGGGTGCACAATGGAGTGCTTAAGAGAAGATGGGAACACTCCAGTGGTAGAAGAGAGATTGCAGAGATCAGCCAACGCTGGAGCAAGAGAGGCAATGTTGTACTTAATGGTTTTGGAGGGGCAGGAGTCCACCTGTTTGGATGAGGCCTTCATAGATCGGATTTGTCTGGCTACCTCATCAGGTGTAATGGGATTGAGAGAAGAGACGAGAAGTGGTAGAGTGGCAAAGGGAGGCTCCAGAAGTGTTGATGTGTGATGTGGTGTGGAAGCGAGAGAGAAAAGGATGTCTTGGTTTTTTTCAGTGAAGTGTGCAGCCAGGGCCGAGCAAAGGTCCTGGGTGGGTGTGACAGAGGAGAAGGGGGAATATTGAAGATTACCAGTAAGTAATCTGAGTATCACCTCCACGTCCCTCTTTCTCATCCAGGTACTTACCTTTGAGTTGTACCAAAGCAGAAACAGGAAGGACGCCCATGCCCACCACAAAAGACACAGACACCAAGGGTAACGCGAAACCCAGCCAACACCAATTTATTCAAGATACAGCAAAAAGCCAAAGGCATGCTGACCATGACTCCTATCACCACATCAACCAGACACAGCCTCCAGAACACCCACACCAAAGGAAGTAGACTGGAGCCCCTCCACGTTGAGTTGGTAATGCAGAATTAATGTATTAGGTGTAGCCCATGTGGTAACTCGGCAAATATCCAACAAAGGTAGCCCCCGCAAGCGTGCCCAGGAGATGGTCACCCCTCTTGTGGACCGACCCTGGACCCAAACTGCAGTACAGAGGCCCACAGGCACATAGAATCAAAGATTTAATCCACCGGCTAATGGTTGGAATGGAAGCCTGGCGACCACAGCCCCCCGCCCCCTGATCAATTAGACAAAAGGACTCTCTCTGGGACAGATAATGTCAGACCGCCTGCTTGGCATCCAGACAATGTCAAGCCTCCTCCTTAGGACAGGACAGAGCAAGAAAGAAAGCTGAGATAACCACCTCCAGAGACCAATGGAACCAAGAAGCTACCTTGGGCACAAACGAGAGGTCACAGCCCAGCACCAAAGCCTCCTCCTGGACCACAAGAAACAGTGGCCTATGCAAGAGGGCCCTGATTTCCCCCAAATACTGAGCCAAAGTAATGGCAATCAGGAAGGTAGTCTTCAGCATCAACTGTTTCATCTCCACCTCCTCCTGGGGCTAAAATGGAGGCTTCTGCAATATGGACAGGACCAAAGGAAGGTCCAACGGGGAACCACAAATGGGCTCAAAGGATGAGCACCTTCTACCCCTTTCAAGAGCATTCATACCAGAGCCTTGCCCCCTACCGGAGAGGACCAGGAAACCTGGAAAGCCCGAATGGCAGACCACTGAGAACAGAAAGTAGAGACCACCAACCCCTTCTCCGCCCCTTCATGAAGAAATTGTAAAATGTCTGGGAGCCACACTCCAGTGCCAGGACACACTTCAGGTAACACCAAGCCAGAAAATTAGCCCAATGACGGTCAGAGGACTTAAGTGTAGAGGACTGGTGCGCCCTCTGAACCATCCCAGCCATTGCAGCTGAAAGGCCTAATGCCAGGAGATCCCTCCTCTCCGTTTCCAGAACCCACAACGGATGAGAGAGGAAAAGGGGGACATTGACCACCCGCAATGGAGACGGCCACCTGAGCAACACCCAAGGAGAAGCTAACTGCATCTCCAGAAGGCCCGGGAACCACCCCCTCTGAGGCCAGTAAGGGACCATCAGGATGAACACGCACAGAGATTATCTGATTGTGCTGATGACCTGCAGAATCAGGGGATTTGGAGGAAAGGCATAAAGAAGCTCTGGGGGGCCAAGTTAAAGGAAGAGCGTTCCCCTCCCCCCCAAGCTCCGGGGGGCAGAGTCCTCAAGCAAAACCAGGAAGGATGAGAGTTGCAGGGGGATGCAAATAGGTCTATCCAGGGATGCCCGAACAACCGACACACCTCCTGAAAAACCTTGAGACATCTCCCCTGAGACCGGAAACACCCTGCTGAGCTGGTCCGCAGTCACATTGTCCACCCCCTGGATATCGATTGCTCTCAAGGAGAACAGATGTGCCGCGGCCCAGGTCCAAATAGACAAAGCCAGATCCTCCAGAGAGCGGGACCTTGTACCCCCTGATGGTTGATGTAAGCCAAAGCTGAGGTGTTGTCTGTCCATTCCAGAACATCCTTCCCCTGGATCGAAGACCTGAAGACCACCAAAGCCCTTATAACACCTGGCAACTCCTTCCAATTGGAGGAGGCCTGCTTGAAAAGAAAAGAGTTCCAGTGAGCACGGAACATACTCAAAGCTAAGTACTGGGAAGAGGAAGAGGGACATGGAGGTAATCTCTTATTAATTCAAATGGATGTTATATTAATTTTAATATATGTTACATTCACTTCAATATGTGTCATATTCATTTCAATGGGTTTCATATTCATTCCATTGCATGTCCTATTCACTTCAATATGTCCTATTCATTTCAATGTGTGTCATATTCATTTCAATGGGTTTGATATTCATTCCATCGCATGTCCTATTTACTTCAACATGCGTCATATTCATTTCAATGAGTGTCATATTTATTTCAATGCATGTCTTATTCATTCCAATGCATGGTATATTAATTCCAATGCATGTCTTATTCATTCCATTGCATGTCATATTCTCTTCAACGTGTGTCATATTCACTTCAACGTGTGTCATATTCACTTCAATGGGTGTCATATTCATTCCATTGCATGTCCTATTCACTTCAACGTTTGTCATATTCATTTCAATGGGTGTCATATTTATTTAAAAGCATGTCCTGTTCATTTCACTGCATGTCTTATTCATTCCAATGCATGTTATATTCACTTCAATGTGTGTCATATTCATTTCAACGTGTGTCATATTCATTCCAATGCATGTTATAATCACTTCAACGTGTGTCATATTCATTTCAATCGGTCTCATATTAATTCCATTGCATGTCCAATACACTTCAACATGTGTCATATTCACTTCAACGTGTGTCATATTCATTTCAATGGGTGTCATATTCATTCTATTGCATGTCCTATTCACTTCAACATTTGTCATATTCATTTCAATTGGTGTCATATTCATTCCAATGCATGTTATATTCACTTCAACGTGCATCATATTCATTTCAATCGGTCTCATATTAATTCCATTGCATGTCCAATACACTTCAACGTGTGTCATATTAATTTCAGTCGGTGTCATATTTATTTCAATGCATGTCTTATTCATTCCAATGCATGGTATATTAATTTCAATGCATGTTACATTCACTTCAATGTGAGTCATATTCATTTCAATGAGTGTCATATTCATTCCACTGCATGTCCTATTCACTTCAAAGTGTGCCATATTCACTTCAACGTGTGTCATATTCACTTCAATGGGTGTCATATTCATTCCATTGCATGTCCTATTCACTAAACATGTGTCATATTCATTTCAAGGTATGTCATATTTATTTTAATGCATGTCCTTCTCATTTCAATGCATGTCTTATTCATTCCATTGCATGTCCTGTTCATTTCAACCTGTGTCATATTCATTTCAATGGGTGTCAAATTCATTCCATTGCATGTCATATTCACTTCAACGTGTGCCATATTTATTTCAACGTGTGTCATATTCATTTCAATGGGTTTCATATTCATTCCATTGCATGTCATATTTACTTCAACATGTGTCATATTCATTTCAATGGGTGTAATATTTATTTCAACGTGTGTCATATTCATTTCAATGGGTGTCATATTTACTTCAACGTGTGTCATATTCATTTCAATGGGTGTCATATTCATTCCATTGCATATCATATTCACTTCAACATGTGTCATATTCATTTCAATGCATGCCTTATTCACTGAATTTCAGTGTATGTCATACTCATTTCAATACATGTAATACTCATTTCGATACGTATTATAGTCATCTCAATGTATGACTTACTCATTTCATTGCATGTTGTATTCATTTCAATATGTCACATTCTCAAAGGTGTAATTTTGACCTGAACGGCTTCCCATAGTTTTGTGGAGTACAAAGTTTGGCAGGCTTTGAGATTGCCCAAGGATTTCAGGTAAAGGGCAGTGAGATTCAATTATTTGCCAAGGGTCACACGCTTTGCTTCTTTGGTTAAGCTGTGATTCTTTCACACAAACCTCCAGTTGGTTGTTAGGCCTTTCTTGTTTGTGCATCAAACTAGCAGGCATCATAACCATAAACCACGCTTTGAAAGGAGGAGTTTTTTTATTGCTTGACTTCATTGTCTAATAATAAGGGGCATAGTTGGTAGGTAACTGTAGCTGGGTGTGGGCTTTCAGTCTGAAACGTTCCACTACAATATTAGAAAAGGAAGTGCTAAAGTCAAAGAAGCGTCTAAAATAAGTAATTGCCCAGGCTGTCTTGAGATGTTGCCAGTGCAGGGGAGGATGTCCCAAACGAATTAATCTGTGCCCCACATGATAACTGTCATGGGACCCCATGAGTAACAGATAAAGCCAAATTATTTAAATGGAATTCGTGGCTGGTCTGCTGACAGCTCTGGAGCTGCATGTTAGTCTCTCCTTTTGTTTTGCGGGGGGGCCCTATAGGAGACATTATGGACACTGCAGGTATGTAGCATCTTACATGCAGGCATTGCAGAGGGTGAGGTATGGAATACAGAATGTGTAGGGAGAATGTTGAATCTGGAAAGTTGAGGTTGATAGTTATCATTTAGGTTTGTAATTTACGCCCAAATGCTATATTTGTAACAACAGTATAATTTCCTGTACTACTCATAATGTGTCAACAATCGCTATCATATGTATCATGTAACTAAGTTATTGCAAGTAACAGCGCCTCAATGCCCCTGGGCTGCTTGCGCGCTATATAAATTTAAATAAATAAATAAATAAATATGTTATGAGCTGTTGGAAGTAGGAAGTGTAGCAGACCGGTGGGGCATGAATAGATCTGGAGATATATGTAATAAAATATATTACAACTATAATCAACGTGTTGGAGAATCTTTCAGGGTGCCAGAGAAAGGAAAGAGGGGGCACAGTTTGGCCAGGAAAGGCAGCAAGAGCTTTGTCCTTCATTGAGGTTCAGTTAAATGAAAACCTTTCTTTTTCACCTTGTCCCATAGATGAGTACCAGCCGGCAATCTCCCTTTTAAGCTTTGAGAAGTGCAGGTACTCATATGTTCAAAAATGAGAAGTACAGGTACTGAGGGGCCAGTTAACACCGGGCCATTTGTAGCACAAGAGGGAACCCAGGGTGAATGAAACGTGTGAATGTGTCACTGTTGGCATAGTGTGGTTATGTAAGAAGGATTTGAAATCATCGGCAGGGATAGATTTCTATCAGAAAACAAGATCGACAGGGTGGGCCAGGGCCATTTCAGCGCATAAATCTAGACTGACACAGATTATCAGCACCTTGCGATGTAAGGCCCCCACACCAACGGTGATAAACCCTGTGAATAAAGAGGTCAGCATTTTCACAAACACTACACATTCAGCTAAAATCACAGGCTTCTATCAACCTCTAAGTAACAATCACACTATGGGCCTCATTACAACCCTGGCAGTAGGGGGTTAATGGGGCCAGTAGAGTTGTCGGCCCCATTAACCCCCTACTTTCTCATTACGAGGTCTCCTCGCGGGACCCGCTAAGGACGCCAGGTAAAACAAGGTGTCCTTAGCGGGTCCCGCGAGCAGACCAGGATGCAAACAACGGGCCCGTCATTAACATGCCCGTTGTTTGCATCTTCCCCATTCCCATTGAGCCCTATGAGGGCTCAAATGGGAATGGGGATGTACCGGGTCTGGGTTCCCAGAATGGGGAAATACTGGGCCCTCCAAGGTCAGAATGGCCCGGTATTTCCCCATTCAGGGAACCCGGTACCCGGTATGGGGGTAGCCATGCCGCAAATAGCGGCATGGCTACCTCCATTGTCGTAATGAGGCCCTATGAGTCAAACTGCAAACATGGTGACACCTGAAGCCACACACTCACCCACTCCATCAACGAGCATAGACAATAATAATGTGTTGTTGAAACTATGCCTTAATTTAAAACCAAGGACACTTGAAATATCTAACCAAGAGGAGAGGACACAAGACGGGACAGTGGGGACAAACCTTTTATCAACTCCAAATCTGGAAGGGTTAGTTTTGTCTTCATCTGAAGTGTCCTTTTCTAGTGAGTTCTCTAATGCCCCCCAGTGGTACTGCTACAGTAAAAAAAAGTTGGGTTCGATTTGAGCACTACATGGATGGTATTGATGGCAACTACTAATGCTACATTTTCTACGTGCAATTTGCTCCTCCAAGACCAAAGGGGCAAGAAGTTGATCCTGGCCTGAGTGGTGGACATCATCCTGGCCAACAGCCAGGGTGTGGAACCGCACAAGCAAAATAGCGAAGAACAAGAGTGCGACACATCTCTATCTGACTATGCCACTCAACCACCTTTCTCACCCTGCTCCCCACACAAAAAGACCACTATGGACATGGAGGCAAACACAATAAAGGATAAAATAAATACCTCACCACGGCAGAGCAAAAGATGCTCAAAGAAGGAACCACCAAAAGGCACTAGACACAGGGGAGGAGGTCAAGGAACGGAGAATAAAAAAAGAAAAGCAAACAGACAGGTGCTGGCCATTTCCAAAAAATTAAGAAATATTGCGTGTGGAGAAAAAACGACTGTTATGTATTAACACAAGTCAACAAGTGTAAAGGGGGAAAATTGTCATTAAGTAAAATAAAATAAAATCAAACCCTAGATAAATGGTGTGAACCGTGCGAGGTGGAAAGGCAACTAGACTATCCAAGATGAGATAAGATGAAGCATACATTGGCAGTCCCGTCCCCCACAGAACTTTCCCAAAAGTGCCACAGTTGACAAGTGTGGCTGAAAATAAGGCCAATGAGGGATTGACCATGGCCCCCACAGTATTTGTATTGGTATTTTATTTGTAAAGCGTGGCCAAGCCATGAGGCACCTGGGCGATAATCTTACAGAAACAGATAGCTCCAGGATTTACACAGGTCTGGATCAAATCACAATTTACATCAACAGAAGGAAACTGGAAGCACAAAAGCGTAATGGTGCGAAGGTTACATCAATGTGCATGAATATACAGTCATATATCATGATTTACAATAGGTATTTACAGAACCCTGCAGATGAGCAGGAGATGCAGACAGAGAGGTCTTAAACCCATCCTTAGGCTTAAAGAGTGGGAGGGCTGTGGTTTTGCTCGATGAGCCTTTTAGTCTTAGTCCGAAATTGGGAGGAGGGATCCTCTCTTATCAATAATGGGAGTGTATTCCATTTCTTAGCTGCTGGGACTGGGAAAATGACCCCCCGCCCGTTGTTGGTTAGATCATGGGATGGAGATACAGTGTGGTTGAGCGGCACATGTCTGTCTCGCTGAAGTATGGCCTGTGAAGGTGTTAGCCAGATACAAGGGTTGTAGAGGCATTTGTGGGTGATAGAGAGTGATTTCATATCTATTCTTTGTCTAACATTGAGCCATTTTATGGTTTGTCTAGTGGCAGTGATATGCTGTTTTCTCAGTATATTGCAGACAGCTTGAATAGCATTATTTTGCAAGACTTTGCGAAATTTAAACTCCTACTTGTAGCTGACATCCATATCTATCCAAAACAGTGCGGTTCTCCCATTCTCGCGAATATCGCGCATGGAAAAGTTTGCCGCCAATTTTCATTTTGAGAAATGTTTACACTTGTAAAATAGATTCAAACTGCTTCCGACTTGGATTTTAAGATTGCAAATGTTTTCTGCTGACTAAATCATTGTTTATGTTTGTGTGCAACTGTTCAAAGCAGCTCGCATAGGAATTTACAACAATTTAAGCATTTTTACACACATTTAGAGTTCTTGCTCAGCCACTTTAAAAGTCATTCGGACAGTTGAAAAGCCCACTTCGTTTTTCTCTTTCTGTGTAAGGGTGAAGGGGGAAGTGAGACACTGTTTGACCTGTACTATTCCTAAATACCTGCTCTCTCCTTCCATCTCCTTGCATTGCCTATTGGGGGGTTGAGAAGTGTTGCAGGGGGAATTTCTAACCATTGTGCTATCTGATCTGAAACCAACAAAAAGGTATTAGTTTTTGTGCTGCATTTGTTTTACTCATAACTTAGTTCCAGTGTATTAAAGATATCATTCTGTGTTCTGTCACCCCATTGGTGATTGTTGTTTACCTATTAAAATATCTATTGTGATTTTGATCTTAAATAAATAAATAATACCTTTTACAAACCAGCCTGATTTCTGGTCCAGCGTGACCTGGGATATTCTTAAATAAGGGGTGTGATACGAGTGGAACATCTTTTAAATAATTGAATCTATGTATCAAATAAATTATTCCTTTGCACTGTACACTAGGCCGGGAGCAAAAGTAGTGGTTGGGCCAGGAGGCTGGTAAATCAAGTGAATTTTGATGGTAGAGATGGTTGTTGTGGCTAGTTTGATAGTGAGGAGTTCAGTGGATGGTAAAGGCAGATTGTTGACCAATCTTAAGTCTAGTACAGTTTTGTAAATACCTCCTCTTGAATTGTTGGTGTCTCTATCTTCTCTTATGATAGAGTAGTTATCTGGAATGGCAAGGGATGGAGAGGGGCCAGATGTGGGATTCAGCCAAGTCTCAGTAATAGCAATAATGTCAAGGTCCTGTTGTATTATGATGTCAGCAATGTCTAAGGCATGAGCTTGGAGCGATCTGGCGTTGATAAGGCCAACTTTGATGGTAGTGGCAGTGCTACTGAGCTTAGGGGTCAAGGACTTCCTTTTATTTATAGGTCTGATAGGTGATGAAGTCGTACTGTTGGTGGAAGAGGTTGCTAAGGGGCTAACTTTGTTGATCTGTATGTAGTGACGGCAGGAGGACCTGAAGCTGAGCCTGCAGTTCCTCCCTTGTAAAGGGCATGGGGTAGTCTGGCATGGCATAGCAGTCAGTGTGAAAGGTTGGGGCGTTTGGTGGTTTGTGTCACCTGATTTAGGCACTCTAGTATATAGTGGTACTAACTTGTGAACTAAGACTGGTGAGGGTATTTTCTGTATGTGATGTTGTCCTATATGATGACAGGGCTGTAGTAATTGTGACGGTGGGATGATGCTTGATAGTGGGAGACTAGTGGGCATTGATAAGCGAATGGTGTGAGTGTTATTGCTTGGGAATGTATTCATGTTTTTTAGACGTGTGCAAACTATTGAGAGGACTACATTGGGACTATGAGGGTGGACATTGCTGAGTGCAATGAGGATGAACACAAAGTGATGTGCCAACATAGTTAAACACAGATAAATGTGAGCATTAAACCTGTGCCACTATAAGTGGTGTAGGTAGTGTTATAGGCTAGTTCACATTTGCTAGTGGTAGGGTGAGCAACAACTTACTAACAGTAGATATGCAGCAGCAACTTACTAGCAGTAGATATACAGTAGGCTAGTTCACCTTTGCTAGTGGTAGGGTGAGCAACAACTTACTAACAGTAGATATGCAGCAACAGCTTACTAACAGTAGATATGCAGCAACAGCTTACTAACAGTAGATATATGGTAGGCTAGTTCACTTTTGCTCGTAGTGGGGTGAGGCAGCAACAATTTGCTAAGTAGATATGCAGTAGGCTAGTACGCTTTGCTGGTAGTAGTGTGCATATAATGACAGTTTGCTAGCAGTAGGTATACAGTGGTAAATTAGTTTGTTTTTGCTAGTGGAAGGGTGAAACTTAACACAGTAGGGGTAGACTAGATCAATTTCACTATTCCTAGGCAACCAGCGCTTTCACAGAGGGCTTGTGTGCCTAGGTTAATACTACGACCGATAAAACATGGCAGAAAATAGGCTTAGATATGGACATACATTGGCAATAAGCAATTCATTTCTTGGGTAGGCTAGGTACCCTTTATCAACTGAGCGATGCAGAACAGTCACGTAGCGTAGTGCCCAACCTGTGGCGTGCTTTGATTCAGGCGTGTAGGGGAGGGCACTGATTTAGCTTAATTTACCAGAGCTGTTGATGAGTACTATGGAGACCTAGTATGAAGAGTCTACCGGAACAGTAATAAATTAGCTCAGGCAAGCTAGTATGTTATTTAGAGTAGCCGTGAGCATGCAACAAACATTTTCTTGCCAAAGTAATGCGCAGCAGCGTCGAAGGGTTTGCAGACTCATTTAGTCTGGATGGCCAGGCTGGATAGAATCAAAGGATTTTGGTGGCTAACAGTGATCATTCGAAGTACAAATGGGGGGTGGAGGCAGTTCTTGGAATGGATGAGGGGATACTTATTGGCGGCACTCACACTGTAAAGAGCAGAGTGCAAAACGTATTACTTGTAGCTTACCCCAAGCGAAGGTAAACATGAGAAGAGGGGAGTCTCCTTGCATCTCTGATGCAGCATAGACAGGCAGGAGACAGGCGTCAGCCTTATTGGGCAGGCCTTGTTGGGCCGTCTATCGCCATCCGGTGGTGACTCACGGCAGGAATATGCTCAGAGGCCAATCAGAAGTCGATGCTTTGATGTGGAGGTTGCATAGCAACCAGATCAACCATAAACAAGATCCACCATTTTCAGAGAGTGATCTCGTGTAGAGTAATGACGACCGCTATGGCGATCAAGGTAAAGCAGCAAATAAACTATTTTTAGTGTAATTCATGCGCCCGAGTCTGATTGCAGGGAAATTACCAGTAGTATTATTGAAGCTCATGTGACAGAAGTCTGTTTCCATTGGGTCCTGTCGAATGATGTCTTTCATGGCGATTGGGCCATTGGCTCGAGGATGGGGGGCTCCTGCCCTCCCTGGACGAAGATGATGTGGAGAGTGAGCCGCTGCAGCAGGCATCGGCCTTATTTGGCGGCCATTATTGGGGTTTTCCCGGCTATCGTGATCCGATGGCGACTCGTGTCGTGTCGGGAATAGGCTCAGAGGTCCAATCAGAAGTCGATGCTTGGAAGTGGTGGTTGCTTAGTCACAAGTAAAAGTCCTGCTGGAGAAATTCGAGCGTATGAAAGCCAAGGGGAACAGGGGGGTTATGTGGAGACATGGTATACGAGAATTGGCCACAAGGTACGAAATGAGGCTTAGTATTTACAACAAAATGCTTGGTTTCACCCAGATGCTCTGCTTTTCACAGAAGCTGTGACTTCCAATAGCAGTGTGTTCTTATCCCACTCCAACCTGCTACAAATCATACATTTGATCCCTGACTTGAGAATAATCACATCAGGAGACATTAAAAAAGTGGAATTGCCAAGGATGGGAAGCAGTTCCAATTTGGCAATTGTAACTTTTGTATTACCCATTATCATGCAGAATTTGACTTATTACTCTGAATGTTTTAAACAAATAGGATTTGAAATGCAGGTCAATACAAACACGTATGACCAGTCTCAATTTGGAGTATTGCAGAGCCAGCAACATCAAGTGCAAGGAGGCAGGGAAGAGAAGGTCAATGGCCATCAGGGGAGATTGGCACAGATTATATATAATTAACAGAATGTAATTAAAGCTGATGGTTTGAAATATCAATCCTGAAACATTAGGGGCTTTCACTCTTTCAAGGTGATTACCGAGGGTCAAAAGCTTGTGAGTTCTGCGAACATCTTTGTTTTGCATGAGACCTGGGCGAGACAAGGGCTGCTGATAGGCAGTTTCATGTTCCTCACTCAACCTGCTAAAAAAGGAAGTGAAGGTCACCCGTATGGCGGTTTATGTGTAGGAGCAAGTGCTCAGTTTGAGAACACTTCTTATCTGAGCGTTATTCATGCAGATAACTTGATGGCCGCTGTGATCAGCAGCTTTCCCAAAATAAACATCAAAACGCTGATAATTACATTATATGACCCTCCCGAGAGTAACATCACTTCAGATCTCTTAGAGAAAGTAACTAAGATATTGACATCATGGCTAACGAAGAGAAAGGTGGGAGAGAGAGCCGCCATAGTGGGAGGTGATCTCAATGCCCACTGTTTATCATTGAAAGTGTTGGAGCTTGGTGCTGGATTAGATAGTAAAACATCAAGGATAGTAGACCCTCTGACAGTGAGACAGGCTCTTGTTATGGAAAAGGGAATACAATTGGTGGTTGCTCTAGGTGATTTTGATATGCACCTACTGGAACCTCTCGATGAGCCCGCCATTTGCAGCCATATCACATGGAGAGCTAGAAGACAATCTTCTTGCCTGGACGCAATCTTTGTGACTACCAACCTCGATGTAAGGAGATCTAGTTATGAGATTTGGTTCAAAAACTTAAGTGGCCATGCGACTCTCTCAGTTACAATAGAACATCAAAGGGTAGCAAATAAGAAACCCCTGGTGGTGTTAGCCACAATCAACTTACAGGGGAGTAGAATTCAGTGGTCAGTGACAAGCATGGCAGAGGCAAATAAAAAATTGCCTGAAATAGCCAAGAGGGGTGTGTCACAAATCACAGATTACGTACAAGCTCTGCCTATCCTGGTATGGAGCATTATAGACACAGTCAAAATGCATAAAAGAACACGTTATATTACAAAATCCAAGAGTGAGGCCTATGATATAACTGTACAAAAACTAAAGAAGGAATTGCGAAGAAACTGTAGATTGGTACATAGACAGAAAAGCTTAACATATGAGGAGAAAATCCAAGCCTTGAAAAAACAAACTGAGATTTAAATACAAAGCATGTATAAAGCAAAAGAAGTATAACAAAAACTCAAATAATTGGAAAGGGATCTACAGATTAATAAGGGCAAAGGATCCTAAAAGCTTTTGGCAGTTATACCGCACTCACATAGCAACTGAAGAACCTCATTAATTGGGAAACATGACTGAAGCATCCTGGGTCAAACACATTAAAGTAAACTATTGCATAGAAATGGATAAGGTAGTTCAAATCAGTACAACAAAAACGGTATGTAAATTGAGCAACTTGCACTTCAATTTAGATGATATTTACCAGATAATAATGAGGTCCAAGCCTTCCAGAGCTCCCAGCCCGGATAATTTACCTAACATTGTAATTAAAAAGCAGCCTATGTTGTGGGTGCAATATTTTTGTAGCGCCTTTAAAACCACTGTGAAGAGGGGTATGAGATACCTGAAAGCTGGAAATCCTCATTCCTTATACCCGTGTATAAGAAGGGACTCACAGACGACCCAAGGAACTATAGACTGTTGCCAATGTTGGAGGCAGCAGCAAAATATTTGCCAAATTATTGGTAAGAGATCTCAATAAACTGAGTGAGAACAACAGCATTCTTAATATGAGTCAAACAGGTTTCCACCACCAAGGTAGCACTGTGCATTGTAAATGGGCTGTCAAATAGATTTTAGCAGAGATCAAGGAAACCCTGGGGGCACAATTGTATGTTGCATTCGTGGACTACTCAGGGGCTTTTGATTTTGTTATTAGAGATCGATTGTGGGCAAAACTAGAGGCCTGCAGGGATTCATCTATCCCTACTACACTTTATCAAAGAACTGTATATGGGTACCAATGTGGTGGTGAGAACATCCCAGGAGGGGACATTGACACAGCAGATCGATACAAAACTGGGATAAAAACAGCCTCTGCACTACAAATGTGCCCTACTCAATGTACGCTCTCTTAAAGCCCATGCGATAGAAGTTAATGATCTTATCACTAGCCAAGATTTAGATATATTAGCTATTACGGAAACATGGCTCCACAAAGCTTCAGGCCCCACCATTACGTTAACCCTACCTATAGGTTACTCAATCCTCAGGCAGGGCAGGCCTTCTAAAATAGGAGGGGGGGTAGCTCTAATCTTTAAAGAAGCCATATCTATCAGACGCATACCTCACCAAGGGTTATGGTAGACATCCTTTCAGCTAAATTATCACTCTCCCCTAAAGACACTATAAACATTCACGTCATTTATCGACCACCGGTTCCCCCCACTGACTTCCAAGATCAAGTCAACCACCTTCTTGGAGACAATATTAATACATCGACCAAAACTCTACTCCTTGGCGACCTCAACTTAGGATTTAACGACCAGAATGACACTTCTCTCAGCAAGGACCTCCTCGATCTGGACTTCTCTCAAAAAATCACTTCTTCTACCCACTCTAAAGGTTGCATCTTAGATTGGGTCATCGACCATAACTGTAACTCAGCCATAATTTCGAACACTAGCCTCCCATGGACAGATCACAACTGCCTACAATTCAATGTCCCACTAACACCGTGCACCAAATCTACTAGTACAGCACCTGCCACCGTAGCTAGAAGTGCAAAGAAACTCACTGCAGATAACATCCGTGCCTTTCTTGACCTTCCATGCCTAGCACTGCCATTCTCACCAGACCCTAACATCCTAGAAGAGATAATCAAAGACACCCCTACTTGTGCTATTAACACTGTTGCCCCATTAGAAAATAAAAAAGAGAAAAAATCATTTCACTCCAATTCCTGGTTCACAGAGGAGCTCCATACCCTGCGCAAAAGTAAGCGACAGGTGCACAAAACATGGCAGAGCAACCCCTGTGACATCACTAAAGAAAACTTCTAAACTGCTGCAAAGACGCCATCTTGAATGCTAAATCTGAAGCTTACAATCATCGAATCACCTATGCTAACTCCCAAACCAAGTGCCTTCTATCTGCACTGACGAGATCGTTAAAGATGACGCTTGGTGCACCAGCATACAATCCGCTATGCTAAGAAAATAGACCTTCTCCAAAACAAAATCTCAGAACATTACAAGGCATTGCCTAAGCAGAATCACCAGACCCATACCATGCCTAATTCCAAAAACAGCAACCTTCCCAAATTTTCATTTACTGAAATCTCAGAAGCAGATGTCATAGACATCCTTAAACATCTAAAACCATGAGAATGCAAGGGCGATGTACGCCCCCCCAAAGTCACCAAGGAATGTGCAGAGCCACTTGCTCCTATCCTTGCCGCCTTCATCAATGCCTCATTCAAGGCAGGCTCAGTCCCTGACAGCCTTAAAGAGGCCTGGGTGCGCCCGCTCTTAAAAAAACCTACGCTGGACCCTTTGTAACCTAATAACTACCGTGCCATAACAACCGTCCCATTTCTCCTTAAAATACTAGATAAGGCCGCCCACAGGCATATCCAACTGTACCTTGAAACTAACTACATCTTAGGAAAGAGACAGTTCGGTTTTCGCAAAGGGCATGGAACTGAAACAACTTTATAAGACTTAAAAAACCAAATCACCCATATCCTTGACAAGGGCAAGCTTGCCCTCCTCCTCCTCTTAGACCTCTCAGCGGCGTTTGATTTGGTTGATCACAACACTCTCACCAATCATCTCACGCTTGCTGAGCACTTCTCCAAGCATGCCGTGACATGGGTTACCTCATTCCTAGAAGGCAGAGCGATGCAAGTGTTTTCTAATATAGCTAATGCAGAGCCCACTATCATCCACTGTGGTGTCCCCCAGGGATCCTGTACTGCCCCCACTCTTTACAATCTCTTCACTAAGCCACTCTTCGATAAATTGGATGCACTTGGGATCACATACACTAACTATGCTGATGAGACCCAAGTGCTCCTTCCCCTTACAGGAGTCTATCACCAGGACGCCACTACCTTACAGCAAATATACTCCACCATTCAAGCTTGGATGCCCACTAACTGCCTTTGCCTCAATGGGGACAAGACAGAAATCCTCATTCTAGGTCAAAAGTCCACAATAGCGAATCTCGACTCGCTGGACTCCAACTTCTGCATAGACAACTGTGTCATGTCAGTCTTATCCTCTCTTAAAACTCTAGGAGTCCACATTGATGCTACTTTATCTATGGACAAACAAGTCAGCACCATCGTCTCTGCCTCCGCCCTGAGTACTAAACTTATGAATGCCATTAAGCCGTTCCTTACCAAGGAAAACTGCCTCTTCATTGCCAGAGCAACTATAGAAGCCAAGTTGGATTACTGAAATGCACTCTTAGCTGGCACGTCCAAAACAAACCTAGCTAGACTCCAAACTACCCAAATAACTCACTTAGAGCTGCACTCAGTATACCCAAAAGAGACCACATCACACAAGCAAGAAAAACGGTACACTGGCTCCCCGTCAAAGACCGCATTACATTCAAAATCCTCACAACCACACACAAATGCCTCAACCTCTCAGCACCTCATACCTATCAGACACACTATCCAGATCTCACTCAACAAGGCCTACCGGACTATGCTACACTAACCAACTCATGGTGCCGTGCATAAACCAGGCCAAGCCAGGAGGTATCCTTATCTTGCCCCCAACCTATGGAACACGCTCCCTACTATGCTCAGAGTCGAAACCTCTCTCTCTGCCTTCCGCAAAAATCTTAAAACTATTCTCTTCAACTAACCTCCTACATTCATATACCTGCTATCTGTATACTTCCTCTACTATGCATACTATCTACTCTGAGTACACTTGCCTGTATTTATTGTTTTAACTAAGCCATGGTCACCCACTGTAACAAGTGCCAGGATGCCCATGTGCTGCTGTGCGCTCAACAAATGTGAATAAATAAATAAATAAGGTTGTGTCCTCGCCCCAACCCTGTACAATCTGTATGTGAGTGTTTTTTGTGGATACTTTGAGGATTGTGTGTATTTTCCACCAAAACTAGTGGGAGTCTCGATATCGTTTGGTGTTATGCAGATGATACCATCATTATGGACAAGGCCGCAATAGGTCTCTAGAGGTCTCTGAATTGTTTGGAAAAACACGCCAACACCAATGGGTTTAAGATCAACCAAAGCAAATTCAAAATCATGATCTTGGGATGGAAACAATAAAAACAGCTGTTTTTGGGGAAGAACCAAACTCGAAGTGGCCCAAACATATATATACTTAGGGAGCCCTATATTTGCTGTACCCAACACTCATCTGCATAGGGATTTAATACAAATGAAGATTATGGGTAGGTGGTAAGCCATTAAGAGTTACATATCCAAAAAGTGTGGTGGGAATGTTGAAGCAATGCGAGAAGCATAATACCTGCAACAATGTATGCTCTGGAAACTCTTCTTGCACAGTATATACATTGACTAGACCAACTGGTGGGAAAGCCTTTAAGGTCAATAGTAGGAGTTCCGCTGGGAATTCCTGTAGAGGCCTTGTGCTTTGAATAAGGTGCAACGTCCCTATTAATATGCTGGAAAATGTCTAGAACTTTATTACCTCAGCATATAATACAGATGAGGGTTTGACATTGATAAACACCCTGGTGGAACATACTAAATGGCTAGCCAATAGAATGAGAGAAACCAGGAGAAATCCAGCATATACAGAACTTAAGCATCACTGCTCTTGACCACCTGAGCATGATGAATATTGCACTACCTGTGGAGGGGGAATTGGAGGGGGAATTAGAGCAATTTAAGGTGAAGTCTAGAGAAAAATCTATCTACTATGACAAAGCAGAATACTTAGATTTACTCTGCACAAAACAAAGATATACAGAATATGCAAAACAGGGATTCCTCCTTAATGAACCCCAGACTTCCTTGGTTAAGTGGACAAGCACAACATCGTGCAGATGAACCATCTACCTGCGCTTGAACATTACCTGTCTATGAATATACAGGAGCATGGTATGGTATCCAGCGGGACAGACTGTGTAGATTATGCATCAAGTATATAGAAACAGTGCAACATGTTCTCATGGATTGTGAGGTTCTTGCCTCTCAATATGAAAAAAGTTTGAATTGTTATGTTAAAGAAGTGTCTGGATATAATACGGACCAATTTTGGTCTGCGATCTAAATGGCTAAATCTTTGGTCATAACTGCTGCCACATATCATGTATGGAAATCATTTCTGGGAAATCTGGCAATGGAACAAACTTGAAGGAAAATCAGGAATTGATTGTATGTATTAACTTTTTGTAATTATATTATATTACATGAAGGAGATGTTTAATATTGTAGTATTTATAAGGCAATGTTTCTTTTTGCTTTTTTTATTGTTGCATTTACAGTTTACAAAAAAACATATACAACAGAATACATATAACAAAAATATCAAATAAATTAATCAAATTTCATATTATAAAAAATCAGAAGGGAGCAAAAGAAAGAAAAAAATATAAGTAAAGCAAGGAAAAAAACTTTACAAAGAACGTTTCCCTTCCAAAACTAAATTTTTCTTATTCAACTCAGAAATAAGCAATATAAGAAAACCATTCAAAGATAAAACCAAGGAAATAGCAGAGCCCCACATACAGCGACACCAAAACAAATTTCTAGATACTTCTGAGCAGTCAGTTGTATAGTCCCTGAAAATCTAAGTCGTTCTGCACCAAAAAAGGTACACTCTACTACCAAGTGTTTCAAAGTCTCGCGGGTATTGCTTACAAAACCTACACACCATATCCATTACACTTGGCCCCTCATTCATATTCATGGTTTTCCAGCTCTTCATTTTCTCAAAGACAGGTAGTTGGTTTAACCTGAAACGCATGTAATTCATGCGTATGATAGGACAAGGAAACTTTTGAATATATAGCGGTAGACATTCATTAGTATGTATGAACCTTGAATACTCCACAAATCCTGTACATGAATCAATGCAGTCAACCATCTCGGCCCAATCGGACCTGAACAAGATCTTTTTGTCATGCCCCGGTCTGAGGATCAAGTTCTCTTCAGATGAACAAATATGGCCCAACACAGAGCACATCCGTTCATTAAACTCTCTTAGAGATGGTACTGATCCTGTAAACATAGCAGCCTTAAGACTCTCATAGAGGGAGTTTTCGGGCGGAGCGATAATTCTTCTAAATAGAGACAGCTGTTTCCACACATACCTAGCCTTTAAAGAAACCAGACACAACTCATGTCTAATAATGGTGTTTGGAATGGCCATCGAAAGACCAAGTACGCTCTTCCAAAGAACTCCCTGAATAGTATTCAGAAGGTCACCCATGTATTGAGAGCAAATGTCAAGGCCTTAGAGAATAGCCTCAAATTTGGCTAAATAGTATCGTCTCAGCGGAATAAGTGAGAATTTACAAACTTTCTGCATTAGAAATTTCATGTGGCCAGTACGTTTCTTGGCTTTATCATATACGATAGATTTCCAATTTTCGATACTGACCCTATTAGCCAAATAATGTCCCAGGTAAACTATCATCTTGACCTGCTCCACAGTATCTGTTCCCATAGTCCATGTATATTGGATATCCGTTTTCCTTTTGGTTAAAACCAGAACTTTCGATTTGGAGGCATTAGGAAACAGGTTATTTGCCACTGCATATTCATAGAAAAGCTGCATCCTAACCCTAAATCCTCACTGAGTTTTATCAAACAATATGAAAACGTCCGCATAGGCCATCCACTCCAGCCCTACACTACCCAATCTCGCCGGTGCAATGGAGGGGCCCTGCCACAGACCCTCAGCATCGCAAGTATTGAGATTGAAGAGTGAAGGGGCCAGACTGTATCCCTGTTTAATCCATGTGAAGGTGGATATCTCAGGGGAGAGAACACCATCTTCAGATAGACGTACACAGATGGATGTATTAGAGTGCAACAAAGCAATCAACTGGACCATATTTCGGGGAATGCCCAGAATAATCATTTTGTGCCAGAGCCTAGATCTAATCACCCCATTGAAGGCACTAGACATACCCAGAGATGCCAAATACACATCTCCAACATGCGAGTGGTGAACATAATGTCTAAGATGGGAAAGAATAGCCACATTTAGAGAGGTACCAAGCTCAGCACGAAACCCCACCTGGAACCTACTCAGAGGGTTATGTCCCCTGATAACAAGAGTGAGGTCCCTTAATAGCAGAATAGAAAAAACCTTACTAGTAGCATCCATTAGAGCTATGGGTCTGTAATTGGACAAATCCAATTTATCGCCCCTTTTAAAAATGGGAACAATAATGGACTTCGACCAAGAAACAAGCACTGTGTGAGTCAGAAAGATGTGGTCGAGCATAGGTTTTAACAGTTCGACCCAAATCTCAGGGTTCTCTTTAAGAACAAAGGGGGGGAATACCATCAGGGCCAGGGGCCCTAGATGGCTTCAATTTGGCAATAACCCATGCAATGTCCTCCTTGTTCCAATTGCAAATACCCTTCTCAGATGAACCCAAATCAAAATCCTTCAGGCAAGCTATATTTCTTAGTATACAAGGATACCCAAGAAGCAGAATGTATAGGGCAGTCGGCACTCACTTTAACATTCCCCAAAAGCCTGTTAACTGTTGACCAGAAGTGAGCATCTGATTGAATTTAAATACAATTTTCCTGTTCCGCTTAACTCTTGTGCCTCTGTTATTACACTCCAAGCCTGCCAAATCTGGCCTGATAAAGGGGACAGTCATGGGAATACTCAAGGTAAAGAAAATTGGAACATGGTCACCCAAAGAAAGGTCAAGATGACTAAGATAACCACACTCTTTCCTAATGCTTTCTGAGACATAGAAGTAATCAATACGAGAGGTTGAGACGCCTCTATGCTAAGTATGTTTGAAGGCAGTAGAAGAGAACGAATGATCCATTAAAGACAAGACCCACTCTTTAAGAAAAGGATCCCACCAAATACCTCGACTAAGCTTCACGTGCTGAGCCGAGGGGAGAGCCCCCAGTAAATTCCACCAGGCACCTTCTGCACTGAAGGAATTAAAATCACCTCCCAAAATCAAATGAAAACCACAGCTCCTCTGGACCCAGTCAAACAAACTCTCTCCTATCCCTTCCTCAGCGGTTTCAAAATTCACTCGGATAGGGTTCCAATAAAGATTGAGTATCAATATCGGAGAGAAACCGACACCTGAGTTTAACTCAATAGCCAAGAGCAATTCCAGGCAGCACCGAATTTCCCAAGAAAACCACAGACTGCAATCTATGGCAATGGTAAGACCTCCTCTCGGACGCCCTTCAGGAAACAGTATTATACCCTGGTAGAGAAGGTTCAACCATCAGCATAGTCTCCTGTAGTAAGTATATTCTAGGTATACTAGTACAGGACGAATTATGGAATAATTTATACAGGTTCGCACAGCCACAAGTATCCCAAGATATGAATCTTTTTTGCTTTAAACATTTTAAGATATACGCAAAAGACACAAAAGGTTTGTCATAAACACTAAATAAAGAAATAAGTTGTCAGCTGCATAGGAGAGGGAAAGAGCAGAATAGGTTGACCAGACATCCTATTTAATCAAAAAATAGTCATAGGTGTCCCTCTGCCCGAACTAACACAGCTAGATGACCAGTTCCATTGGAAGGTACCCACTCGAGAGTCCGCAGCCACACTTTAGCTCACTATACCTTTCACAGAAGGGAAATATCCATTTGCATATCTGTCTTTGTCCTTCCCACATGGGCAGTCCAGCACCGAAATGCTATGGCAATTCTCTTCTGAACAAGAGTACCAACAGCAACCCCAGACATGTTTTTCAGCCTTGTGGGCATCATCAGTGCAGTGGTGCTGTGCCTCTTTGAGCACAGTGAGCAAGGGGTCCACGTCGGGATGACCCTATGAAACTTAGGGTGACTAAACCTAAGTCCTTTAAACAATCAAACCATTGTCATAGGCACCCCTCTGCGAGAACGAACAGGGCTAAATGGCCTATTCTTTGGAAAGGTACTGTAAGGAACATATGGTGGCAACAGTAAAGTCAGACACAAGTGATCACAGTTCAAGGGTGTTTACTGAACAATGAATACAGGGTGGAAAAACACCTAACCTAAACCTAAATTTAATATGGGAGCAAGCACCGACCATCAAATGAAAAATAACTCAGTCCTAGTGGCTTCATGTCAAATAAAAGGACCTATACTAAAAAAAAACGATTTGCCAAATCCTTACAACTAATTACAGAAAGAGTGTGGGATAGGGTTTCAATAAGGAAAGAAGTGTTCATAAATAATATGTCACGATGTGATTGCAAGGGGTCTCCCTTCCCCACGTTTTGAACATAGGACAAGGTAGAGCTCCTCAGCACAGCACACGCTCGAGCTTCCCCCAGCACGTATCGACAGTTTTGTATCAGCTATCGGGTTCTTCGATGGTCAAGTCTCTTTCACTAAAAGTCTCTTGCCTTTGCAGGCCCAATGTACTCAACAAACAAACCAAACGTTCTATTCCATATGTACATTGGGTGATGGCTTCACCTCTGGGTCAACCTCTTCTGGGCGTAGACCTGTGACAAATCGTATTAAATAAGTCAAATAGCCTGTTCTTTTTTCCAATGAGCTTTGGGTGATAACTTTCCACCTCTGGATCTTCCACTGCAGGACTCGGACCCAAATTACTAGGGGGACAGTTGACTTCCCCTGGTCTTTCAATACTTGTATTCACAAATCTTTATGTCTTTTTAAAATATTTTTCAGGCTTCGTGCCTGGGTCTCGCTCTGCCAGGCGTAGACCTTTCTCGAATTGCAGCCTCCTTCCACCGAGTTCACTATGGCTTTCCTCTACTTCACAAAATCTTAATATCTTTTGAAACAGTTCTCGTGGACATCCCTCTGCCGGGATCAGCTTTGTCAACACACTGTTTCTTGAGACTTTAGGCTTCGCCCCTCTTTATCAGAATCCCTCCTCCGTGTACACTCTTGCCACTTTTCACTTATAGCAGGATTCACTCCCCTTTACGTTCTCAAAAGTTTTCTCTTTTGATGCAGGATTCACTTCCTTTGCTTTCTTAACCGTTTGTCGGTAAAAGACTTCTGGAAGCATTGTTCCTTATACAATTCCACACCTTTTCACCAATCTGCACCAAATTGTGCATTCTTACCTGCTAGGACACTCCAGACATTACTGGCTACATGACATTTAAACACCCCACCCCTTTCCCGGATTTCAGCAACAGTCAAAATTTGTTTGCAGGTTTGTGACTTGGTGAAGAATTGTTCCTTATCCAATTCCGCACAGTTTCACCAGTCTTCACCAAATGTTGCATACTTACTTGCTAGGACCCTCTGGACATTACTGGCTACATGACATGTGGACACCCCACCCATTTCCCCAGATTTCAACAAAAATCAAAATTTGTTTTTGGCTTTGGGGTCTGCCGTCAAAGCCATAAACCATGTTCACCGGGAAGGGAAAGAAAACATTTTTCTCAACTGGTCCCAACACGAGGAACAAAACTGAAGGCCTCCAAAACCATGTTTCAAGGCCCTATTTCTGAGATATTTGCACCGCAGTACACTGCAAACAACTACACCACACCACGGTAAGACGAAACACAACCTACAGGATCAATTTAAACAATGAATGAGGGTTATCATGTCTGTCTACAAAACCAGTTTCGGAGAACAGGTACTTTTGCTAGTATAACATATAATTTAACTTCAAAGAAGTGGCACGGACACATAGGTCTGACAATCCAACTATATCTTTGCCTTCTTTATATACATTACCCATAAGACCCTGCTTTCTACAAAATAAATGTAGTCTGTTGGTTAAATCATTCCCTACTGTTGTTAGCAATAAGTTTATCACTTTTACAATTCCTCTTCTGTCCTTTCTTGCTAATCACTATTTTTAGTCCGTGTATAGCTTCTAATCTTTTAATACATAAACAACTTGAATCCCATACTATGTCTATATCTGAAGAGTCAATGCTCAGTTTCATAAACTTGTTCAATTTAACTTTAAACTGAGTTTTTTCTACAAATTCTTCGTGCTTCAAAATGCTCAGAGCCATCATCAGTCTTGAATGGATTATCTTAGGAAGATTGTCTGTCTGTTGATACTTGCATGATCCAAAGAAATCTTGCATGTTTCCAGGCTTCATCACCTCTTATGAGCTGTTACCTTACTACAAAATAACCTACACGCAAATAAGTGTGATATCTCGAAGAACAGAAACAATGACGTGACCTCGAAGAGGTTGGGAAATGTGTGGGAAATATTTGATGAACCATACCACTAGAAAATCCCCACCAATTATATAAGATTCGGGCAGTCTGCTACCTCTTCTGTATGTTGTATACCTGGCTCTGCATTTTGTCTGCTAGGGCCTCAACAGCCAGCCACCACCAAAGTGTCATTTCTCCTAGGTGATAACAATGATAACCCATCTACCCTGTGTGATTTTGTTATCAACTTTAATTTGTGATAGATTATTAAGTAAAATTGTTATTTGCACCTTTTGCCTACCTTTCTACTTTTCTCACTACTTACACTCCTTTGGGTTCTCCTGAATTCCGCATTTTAAATTCTAGAGTTGGATTGTATTCCTGGTTCCAGGGCCTTAGTTTATGTTCAATTATTCTACCGAATTCTGTTCACCCTCTTCCTTTTCCTGTTGCTCTTGTTCTTATTCTTACCCTTCTTCATCCTTGTTGTCTAGCTCCTCACTGCTATTACCCCTATATGTTATTATTGTTAGATCCACTTTGGTTCACTTCTTCAATGTCCAAATTTGCAATACTTTCTGGAGGTTGCGACACATATGTGCCTGCAAATGGTGGAGAGGAAAATTATTTTTGGGTTATGAATAATTTCTTCCTCAAATTTTAGAGTCGAATGCTTGTTCATCATTCCCTTCTCCTTTCTTACCTAGTTAATCTTCCTGAATTGTTCCTTTCTTGTCCTTTTAATTTATGACAATTTGCCTGTGTTCCGTCATCTTTTTTCCTGCTTTCTTCATTTCATCACTCTTGGAACTGCCCTTCGGCATATCAAAAGAATGTTCCTGTAATTTAAAAGACAAGTCACATTTCACTTCAAGGCTGCATGATCAGTTGGAGCCTTCCTATCATCTTCCGGAAAATTTTCTCTCAGATGAGATGTAGTCATAGCCTGATTTGCCACCTACTCCATACTTTCAGAATCCCGAAAAGATTGAAGCTGATGGGCAATACTCCCAAATCATCACAACATTTGTATTTCATCATCTGGGTTAATATTGACTGTTCCTGTTTCTAGCTTTTGTGTATCCTTTTTATCTTGGTTATTTGCCTTTCTCCTTTCCTTTCCCAATCAGTTTGTGTAATCCACCACCCACTGAGGAAGGGCTCAAATCAGTGAGTCCTTCCTCTACACACAAATAGCTAATATCTTAAACCCTCTTTTACCCATTTACAAGGTATTTCATGGGGTTCTGTTGCTGGGTTTAAGGTTAGGCTATGAATGAGGTTCGTCTAAAATAAAGGTACATTTCCCTGCCCAGGAGGTGCAGTTTCCAAGTAAGGAATCCTTCTTGAGTGTCTTCCTGACATATTTTGCTGTTTCCAAAATATCTTTTATTTTCAGTATATCTGTAATGTTCATGAATTCTCCTGCCTGGTATATCTCCTATTAGTGTCATATTGCTGAAAAGGCCATTCAAGTGAGAAATATTCTCCCCACCCCATACTGTTTCATTCGTACCTGCCTCATCTTCACTTGCTTTTACTTCTACAAATAGTGACACCATGTTGCTATCACTGAGATTAATTTTCAATGCCCTTTCCAACCTCTGCAGGACCAGCACTGGACCCACAAATCACATGTCCAGTGACAGCATTAGTATTGTCCTCAAGTCTCTTTTCAGTATTATCAATTACTTATATGCTGACCTGCACAGTTTCTCATTTTTCTCCTATAACTGCCTTTCTCTATGTATATCTAGATTGCCATCACCCAAGATGACTGGCCCGAAACTAGCATCTGCTAAATCCTAAACCTATTTTCCTAGTCTTTATCTGGCAAGGAAAAGACTAACTAAAAGAAATAACTGCAGCCAGACTCTACCCCCATGTTTAGGGTCAGGTTAGGCTAGTGTTCCCTCTAAATCACATGCTCCCAGATCAGTTCCATCAGCCTTTAAAAGTACAAGGAGCTCCCATACATCCCATTTAATGTGACATTGTCACACATACCATCCTAGAATAATATCCCGGATCAAAAATCAAAAGAGGTAAAAGAAATCTGGTTAGGAGGTAGTAAGTGCAGCATTAGCTTGTCTGAGAAAAGATTATGGAAGAACTACTCATTCTTCTTTCACATTCTTCCAGCGGTAGCATTGGACACTGATTTGGATTATCGTACCTACAAAAAAAGAACAAGAAAGGAACCCATACACCGCTAAAAGAACATCATTGAGCATTTGATTGCCAAGGTATGGAGAGAGCACCTTTACCCATGGCAAAAAACAAAATCTCTGCGGAATCTGAAAAAAGCCAATACTAGAGTGAAACTAATACATTTGGTTACCACCTAGGTTCATAAACCATCTCTAAATACAAGACTTATTGTGTTAAAGCAAATATAAGTGGTGTTCATTTGAGATAATTTGGCTGTAGTTTCAGTCCCGGTTTCTTTTGGTATGACTTTCTTAGAGATCTTTCAAATCATCTCTGGTTTTGCTCGAGTGAATATCCGCAGACAGCAAATTCCATAGTTCAAGTTTTTGAGTTTAAAGGAATCTACAGCTCATTCTTTTTAAAACCATATGTCAAATGTTCAGTCTTGTTGCAGTTGATGAGCTTAGTGTTTTAGCAGGGATGTTGTATGGGTGATAATGGGCCGGGTATATGGGACCCATTTTCCAGTAGGATTTTCAATTTTGTATTCTTCTCAATAGTCAGTCATTTCAGGGATTTTAGAGTGGATATTATTTCTTGAGGACACACACCAGTCTTGACACACTGTTTCGTTAGCAGCACCATTGGTTTGATAGGAGCCTTGGATATGCAAGTGTATGGGGAGTTTCAGTAATCTAATCTACTCAGCACTAATGCTTACATTATTTCTGTTATGTTGGGTGTTTGTAGGAAAGGGATAACATTTCTGACGGTATGCAGTTGGAGGTAGGTTTTTTACTGAACGTATGGATTAGTCAGTTAAGAGTCAAATGTGATTGCCAGACTTGTGGCTGTTTCTGAAAACACCAGTTGGGCATCTGGAGAGTTGGGCTACGTAAAGGAAACTTTCCTGCCAGGGTGGTTAAGGTTAAATGTTTCAACAGAGTCTGTTGTCAACCATCAATTTTTAGATAGTGGTAAAACAACAGACACTATTGTTGTTAAACATTAGATTGGGTTTATTTTGAAAACAAGTTAACTATTGCCAGCCTGAAGTTGGATGAAATCGGTGAAATGTTGTAGGATGGAGGCCATTGGTTGGCATTTATGTATTAAAAAGCCAAGGAGAGGATGAGGATGTGGGATGCCATTAAGTGTTAAGTTGGAGTTGAATTAGAGGTGCTGTATTGTACCTGTGTCAATCTGTTGTTCAGGAAGTATTCCATCCCATTGTAGAGCTTTATCTCCAATGCAGAGGTTGGTGTTTAGACTGGCTAGGAGACATCCTTGGTCCATCATATCATAAGATAATGGGCCTCATTCTCGTGTCGGCGGTAGTTGCCGCCGACCCGGAAACATTGAATCTGCCGCCTGACTACCTGGTGCCACTGGGATTGTCAGTCCAGAAAGAATAGACACCCCCTCGATCGCAAGGTAATATAATTTGTTGGCCGAAGACCAACCGCCTCATGTGTTTAGTATTAGAAAGATGTAGCTAAAGCTTGACAAAGGTGCAGCCATTTTAAGGTGACTATAATCGCCATTTTGTCTTTTCTCTGTTTTCTCTAACAATGCCTTTTTGCCTCATGTAAAACTGCTTTGCTGAAATATTATTCTGCTTCACTGGTGCGCAATGCAAGGCCGCGAGTGGCATGTTGAAACATAACCCAGTAGGTCAGACAGAGATGCCCGGTCCCTCCCGGGTATATCCTTGAAGGATGAACAGTGGGGCATTTTAATCAGAACAACAGGTGCCAGCAAGTCTGGGTTAGCACAGAAGAAATGCTAGAACAAACATTAAAATTACTTGAATTATGCTGTCCTTTGCTCTTCTTTGCAGCCGCCCCCCTTCTCCTAAGCCCGGTAGAGCATTGGAGAGCAAGTTGACCCCCCGGTACACGAATAGAAACAAAGAGATAGCAAGGCCTGGAATGTGTCTCTCCCTATGCACAGCTTGCTTGTAGAAACCGAAGCGCTGTGTTCCTAAAACAAAGACTTGTGTCTGCGGGCTTGCAAAATTGCAAACTGTTGCTAAATAGATGTTGGAAGGTGTCATACTCGTCACTATTGTCAATCATCGTTCCTGGTTCAAAGGGAATGTATTAGGGTCGGTATAGAATGTGTCATTACTGATTACAAGATGCTTGTTTTGTATATATGTAACTGTTGTATGATATATGGCGTTCTTGCGTCCCCGAGGTCTGGTAGACACACGTTGCAGGGCGCGAGACCAGTTGGCCAACTGAACCTATTTGCTTTGCAATAAACCCTAGATTTTGGGACTACAACCTCGTGTCTGGCGTATCAGTTTGTGTGTGGTGATTGTGCCTTGTTTCCACAAATGAGGGTCCCTCAGGGGCCCCTTCAGGATATTACAAATCCATGGGATTGGGGAGACGGAAGAAGCTAATAGTGCCGGTGATTCCCTGAAAAGTCTGCCTGCTAGGGCCTTTGTGCCTGGTCGGTCTGACAATTCCAGGCACAATGGTGCCTGCAAGCAGAATCATAGTGTGGCGGTCCGGAAACAAGGGTGCCAGTAAGCTTTCTGGCACCCTTGTTTACGGGCCGCCACACTTGAAATGAGGCCCAATGAGTCTGGTAGTATAATGATGTGATTTCTTCCATACATACCTTTAAGGATACTTTAATATCTCTCATTGTTGCCTCCTTAAAAATGAGGAAAGGTTCTTTGCTTTATGAGGGCTTCGATAAGTCTGTTCACTTAGTAGAATTACCCGGTAACATAATCAGACAACATTTTGAAGAAAACTTCATCCCACCTAAGGAGAAAAAATTATTATTTGATCAACACCTGCATCTTACTAAAATATCTAACTCACTAAGACACTAGATGCTGTTGCACCACAGGGACATGCAGACATGAGTCCTTGTGGTTCTGCACTGGCCTTACAACACACTGCTTCAAACATCCTTGTATATACAGCACAACAATAATGTTTCCATGGGTATGAACCCCAGGAAGGAAGAGGGGTGTGAAGGCAGCAGCTAGTAGGTGGCTTCCTGTGGCAGGGCTTCTGGACTACAGCCTTGGAGGTCAGCATGGGGACACCATCTTGAATATCGTATCCACACCGGACCGAGGGGTCGCTGGAGAGAACACCTGGGCGGAGTGGAGTGGGAGACAGTGATCCACTGACCCTTCCTGCCTTAGGATGACCAGTGCCTGAGCCGGAGCTAGGAGTGTGGGTGCTCGTGTCAACAAGGGGGTGCAGCAGGGCATCTACACTTCCAAGGAAGAGGAGTGCTCTTGTATGGTGGGCCAGGGAATCAACTGGCACCTGGAATGGGTAGCAGAGACTTTGGGATGGAGACCTGTCCCTCACCCATAAACAAGAAAAGTGTGGGAAGGTCCACCCGGTTTGGAGCTCCGTGCACCACAGAAAGGAGAAGGAGACTACAGGAGGTGAAGAGAAAGGTTGGGGGGCTGCCAGTTGTAACCAATATTCAGCACTCAATTTGCCCTCCATGCCCTCCCACAACAGCCTGAACTTGCGAGGGTGGGGACCTGTCACCAGGGCTCTGAGGTCAGGGTGAAGCATGCTTGTTGAAATTGGAGCGGGGTGGTTGACAGCTGGGCCCAGGGCGATTTTGACACACATGTTGTCCCTGAGGCCGCTCGCCTACGGACCAAACCGGTGTGGGCCGCCCTGCATTCTCCCTCCAATACCGATCACTCGGCCAGTCCAATATGGTTAAGGACAAACTGAAGAAACAGGGTGCACAAAACCAGATGGACCAGTACACGATGTCCCATCCCGTAATGGTGCATACCACGACGTCCATGACTGGCACAGAGAAGGATCAACAACCTCCCTCCCCCATCTCGCTCACAGATGTAATGTGGGCCATTAATGACTCCAGATCCTGGATGCAGGGAAAGATGGACTCTATGAGATTGGATGTGATGCTACTTCAGTTTGACTTGCAGAAGATGTCCTCCAGGGTAGGAGAAGCAAAAATGTGTATCTCTAGGGCAGAAGACACCCTCTGCAAATTGAAGTGTCAAGTATCTGACAGGTCTATGAAAGTAAAAATGCTAGACGAGAGAGTCGAGGACACGGAGGGCGGAGACTGAAGGAGCAACAGCAGAATCCTAGGCCTCCCTGAGAAATAGGAAGGTCCCTGCTTGGAGCTTTTCCTTGAAAACTGACTGGCAGAGTTGATGCCACCTTAGGCACTCTCAACGTTCTTCTCCATAGAATAGGCCTACCGAACGCCGACCTGCCCGTCTTTATCTTGGGCCCCAACAAGAACCCTAATGGCCAAACTTCTGAACTACTAAGATGGGATGCTATTCTACAAATGACAATAAGTACGGTCCCGTGTTCTATAATGAGGAAAAGATAACCTTCTTCCCGGACTACACTGGAACAGTTCAGAGAGCTCAACAATCATTGAAACAGTGAAAAGGAAGTTACAGATCTTGGACATGAAATACCCGTTCTTCCTGCCGGCTCAGCTCAAAATGTACTTAAATGGCAAGTCTCATCTCCTCATGGATCTCCAAATGCTTGGACGAGGATATAAAGCCATGTGTACCGATGTAGCAGAGATGTAATGAGGCCGGGCATGATCCTGAATAAATCTGATCCCAAATCTTCAGCATCACCTCCAAACAACAGATCTGATGGAGGGACAGGAGGGCACCGAATGAGCAAGGGATGCAGACTTTTTTCCCCACGAGAGACTTACCTTGGGATGCTGAATGGGGGCTATGGAGCTATACATCGGACTAACAGACAAGTGTTTATTTTTACTGTTATTGCTATAGGTAAACTCAGCCAGGCTGGCATATTTAGGGTTTGGGCAATGGGTACTCCAAGTTGGGTGGCAGTACAAGGAAGGGGGAAGCTGGGCTATTTTATGGTTTAATAAAGTTACTCAGGCTACCACACACAGCAGGCTGGACCACCACCGAATACAACACCCCGCTTTGCCACACGCTCATTGTCACTCTGCTCATGCCACAGATAGACACAGATGCCGGACACTGAACAGAGAAGGTTTTCCTTCCTTTCGTGGAATGTCAACGGCCTCTGAGGCAGGATCAAAAGTTGGGGGTCGTCATGCATTTCATAAAAAGACATACGCCGGACATTGTTTTACTGCAAGAAACACTCTTGATCGAAAGTGTTTGTTCTTTAAAAGGACATGGTACACATTCCCAATATATGCAGGCTTCTCGCAAGGCTCCAGGGGAGACACTTTTTACGGTCATACAGGATACACGTGGCAGATACGTTTGGGTGACTGGGGAAACCTTGTGAGTGCTGAACATATAACTCGTCTGAATATCCAAAAGCTTCTGGTGCAGCAGAAATCAGATATGTAGATTATGGGGGGAGACTTTAATAATGTTACGAACAGCGAAATAGACCACACTTATACCCGGGCTAGAACCACGATCGTTTACACCAAATTACACAATGGGGATGACTGACAGATGGAAGCACTTCCACAGCCATTGTAAGGGGTTCTCCTTTCACTTAGAGTTTTACGTGATAGACTACTTTTTTTTATCCCTCAGAGTAAATCGCATAGAGTCACATCAGTAAAGTGCTTACCTAGGGACATATCAGACCACTCCCCACTATGAGATTAGGGACAACATCCTTAGAACTCAAAAGTCGGCACATCTCAACAGCTATTACCTGTGAATTTCCAGAAATAATGGAGGGGTTAATGGTAAAAAGAGATGAGCATTTCAGGATCAGATCAGCATCACTCTGGGAAGCATTTAAAGCAGGGATTCGCGGGGAGGCAATTTCGCTTCTCTTGACACAGCATAAAACATTCATAAGATGAATGACCAAAACAGTGGCAGACCTTATGCGCCTGGAAAATAAAGTTCCTTTCCGAGGGCTCAAGGGACACACAGAGTGCTTCTCTGGACAAGGGAGAAATATCACAATCGTGCTCTAGACAATGCGCGCAGTCGTCTGTACGAGGCCGGGGATAAAGCTGTGACATTTATATCATGGTTAGAGAACTGGGATGAGGGCTCAAGATATGTTAAAGAATTGTTGGGTGAGGCGGGGAGGTGGCGAAATATTGCACGACGGGAGATGGACAGAGCATCTGGCCAACATTATGAGAAACTACACCGGATGCACCACACCCCAGACACCACGGATGAATCGGCCGTTATGGACGAGCTCAGGTTACCAAATATTACGGAACAGCAAAAGCTTGAGTTGGACCGCAATATCACAAAAAATGAAATCACTCCAATCTGGGAAATCACCAAGGGGCCCAATGGATACCCAGTAGGGCTATGGAGAAAGCTTGAGGGGAGAACAATGAAACCCATGAGGGACCTCTTCGTGGGAAGCAGGTAGGTGCGCGAACTCCCCCTAGACATCCGCCTAGTGATGATAGTGGTCATTCCGAGAAGTGGAAACCCACCACAGAGGGGTCCACAGAGCGATAGACCCATGTTGCTCATTAATGCTGATGCTAAGATATTGACCATGGTTTTTGCCAGCCGCCTGATATCGGTAGCACCAGCGATTATTCATCCTGACCAATGCGGGTTCCTGCCCAACAGGTCCACTCGTATGAATATCTGATGTCTTCATGTGGCAGTGTACTGTGCCCATCTTATTGGGAGCCTGCTTGCAATTCTCTCCATCGACTTTGAGGAGGCATTCGATTCAGTAATATGGGAGTTTTTGTGGAGAAGTATGCAGCAAATGGGGTTTAGCGACAATTTCCTACGGTGCACCAAATTACTATACGTAAAACCTAATAGCGAGGGTCACGGCTAATGGTACGTCCTCTCAAACACTCCCGTTAGAGAAGGGAACGAGGCAGATCTGTCCGCTCTCCCCGCTCCTATATTTCCTGGCCATCAAGCCACTGGCTCTCTGGTTTAGATCAGACCCGGGGAGGCAGGGCTTTGTGTAGCCTATGGGACATGAAGACCGAGGATCCCGTTATGTGGACGATCTCTTAATATTCTTGGGGAACCAGGGCAGGTCTGGTACGAGGGTTTCCCAAATTCTTAGTGAATACAGGACATTTAGTGGGCTCACAGTGAACTGGCACAAATCAACATTGATCCGCCTACAGGGGGACGACCTGGCAAGGGTGCACTTTCCAGATAGCTCGAGAATCATTCGACTACTTGGCTATCAACATTTGTAGGGACCAACAGGTATCTCTTAAGCATAATCTGGCACTGATAACCTCCCGATACCTTTAAAATGATTGGAAATCTTTTTTATATCATTATTGGGAGGGCCACACTCTTCAAAATGTGGATGCTCCCTAGATATATGTATGTCCTGTAAAACATCCTCATTGCTATTCTGAGAACCGAGTTTGCTAGAGTCTATACCATTGTCAGAGTTTTGTTGAGGCAGGCTCCCAACCCAGAATTGCCCTTCCAACACTTCAAAACTCGGCCTGAGAAGGAGTTATTGTGCTACCCAACATTAGAAAATACTACTGGGCAGTGCAACTGGCAGCGGCTAACACAGGGGCTCCCAATGGCTCCACATGAGGGTAGAATGTGCCTGGATGAGTGGAGCTAGTCCATTGCAGGTCCTTTACAGTGGTAGGGGGGTCTACACGCTCCCTACACTCACACAACAGGTGGTCCAGATTGGGAGAGAGGTTACCAAATGTATGGGGTCGGATGGAAGGCTCACATTTGCGCAACAATTATGGCATAATAAGGATCTCTGAGGAATTGCTAAAATAGAGGGATTCCTATCATGGATTTGACTTAACATCAAAGTGCAGGGGGATGTCATTGGGCACGGGAATATTCTCTCGTTCCAAGATTTAAAAGACAGGCACAACCTAGACAGATCGGAGCACTATCACTACATTAAATTCACACATTCCCTTCAACACCATATAAAGGACTTCCAAGTTATTCCACCCATCTCATCACTCTCTCATCACTAGAAGATGAACGTACTGTCTAAACAAATGAGTCTAAATTAGTCTAAACCCACATCAACCCATTATCAGGCCATCATATTGTTCACATCACGCACTTTAAGTTTCAAGGCTAGTTGGGAAACAGATAAAAGGCCCCTTGAAACAGAGGATTGAGTCGAGGCACTCATGTTCCCAGTGAAGCGGCAATCACGTCTAGGCGATGCTTAGTGGAGCATAAGACCCTGAACAGAATCTACTATGCGCGAACTATGCTTTTTAGATGAGGGATGGCACGTGATCAATACTGTCTAAGATGTAAGTCCGTGGAGGGCACCTTGATTCACATTATCTGGCTATGCCCCAGGGTACTGAATTTATGGCACAAGGTACTTCATAAACTGGCACAGTTAATGGAAAGTGAAGTCTGGGCTGATTTGAAAGCTGTTGATGCTAGGAGTTTGGGGCAAGACCTATTTCACTAAGTATGAAAAGCAGGTCCTGAATACTGCATTGATGCTGGTTAAATGCAACACGGCAACACTATGGGGCAGCAAGGAAGTGCAAAGCTATGCTAAATAGCGCTCTCACCTGTACGTCTGCATGATGGCAGAAGAAAGGGTTTATAAGGTGGAAAGATGCATGAGAGGCGCAGGGGAGTATGGGTGGTCAGGGCACTTGAAAAAGTATGGCTGGTCATGTAGTCTTGTTATGTTGTCTCTAGGGAGGAATGTTCCCTGTCACAGTTCTTTTTGTATGAAAAATGAAATAAAAATATCTTATTTAAAAAAATACACTAAGACACTGAACATTATTGCGCCAAACAAGCAGCGACAGCAACAGGTAAGTGGGAGCCAGGGAGGAAAGGGGGAGTGGACGGGAAGTAGAGGTGAGAGGGAGGGAAAACATTTGGCAGGTGTGAGGAGCACACAGCTTGCTCTGAATCCAGCCTTAAAACATTAGATTCTGTCCAAGTTTGGAGCAAACGGATTGGATGCTGGAACCGCCCATGATGCTAATACACTCTATGACCGAGAACAACGACACATGATTCAATGAATAACTTGCTTCTCTAAATAGTGCAGGTCACAACCTACAATGCACATGCAGACAATCGAAGTCTCCCAATGAGAAAGTACAATGTAATATGTAAAAGAAGAGCAAACATAGCACTACTGTAAGAAAGAAAAAGTTACATGATCAAAACTGTATTACTATCGCACAATGCAAGATTATAGACGTCGATTTAAAATCATACAAGGAGCTAAAAAATGCACAACAAACCAGGAATCAACCCGAATTCTCAAAGAACTGCCTAACACACTTGCTAGGGTCTTGTGGGATATAATAACAACAATTCAAACCAACATTGATCACGAAAACGTATCAGCTAGGACAGCAATGGCAAACCTGGCCACTTACCCATATTTGTGGAGTTTAATTCTACAACAACCGTTGATCTGGTCAAAGTCACTAAGAAACAACGTAACGCTTCAGTTGAATAATAAAACCAATCTGATCAAGGTACACAGTTTATCTGGCAGTACCACTGACTAATGTCTGTAATGCATCGTTAGCATCAACTATGATCCCAATATCCCTTAAGCCTGCCACTATTTCACCTTTCCGAGAAAATCCAGCACTGAAATGGAGATTCCTGAAAGCTACAGACCAATATCTAACCCCCCTCACTGTCAACACCAAACTTGTCTCTAAGTTTTACATTTCAGGAAGAAGCTCAAGAGCCCCACAGCCCCCCCAAGGAATGGCCCCTCCTTAACACCTAGGTCAACACCCCTCCTTTTCCCACGTAAACTGAGAGGAGGCAATCTGCTCCCACTGTTTACTCCTTGCTGACAAATTGCCCACCCTCCCCATTGTAAGCTTCCAGCTCCCTTGCACTGATCCCTTGAAATCTGTGTACTCCCACCTATGACTTGTAAAGTGCTATGTTGCTTGCCGAAGCTAAGTTTACACTTAAAAAATATCCTAATCGATACCCTTTGAAGAGTAGGTTCTTCAGTTCATTCCCAAAGTGTGAGATGATTGGGGCCAGTCTTATTATGTGTTAGTCCAAGGCTCTAGACACAGTGTATGTAGCAGGAAACAGTATTTTTCGTGAATATTTATATCTTGCAGTACTCTCCTTATAGCCATGCAATAGAGTGGCTCTTTGTGGTGTGCTGGCCTCCATAGATGGTGACGTTCTCAGCCAGGGAAGATTCTATCCCAGGTAAGTCATTACATCTTCTTATAGGTTGCTTTCTTTCCCCATTTCTTCCCATTTAACAAATATCTGTCAACATGATCCCCTCCATATTTGTATGTATTTGTAAATATTGTAAATACTGCAAAATCGGCAAATGCTATCTATGAAATCGTATAATTGCATGGTTTGCATGTCTTTAGCAGCACCTCACTATACCTCCCTCTAACCATAACTGATACTGTATCCACTAAGTCATGTTATGCTCTATCGTAAAGCACCTAGACCAAAAACTGACTGTATGTGCTCATTGTGGCAAAGTTTGCTGCCTGCTCTGATGACCACTGGCCGGGTGACTCAGGTGGTCAGGTACCTTCCAGAGCCAGTGAATGATCGACCGGGGGTACAATGGGGAGAATCCCCTGGCAACCACCTCATGGTCCCCACTGCTTGGCAGGACTCTATTGCACAGTACAGGATCCTACACATATTTTCCTAAGTGGGACTCATGTTGGACCTAGGGGTTAGTGGAGGTGTCCATCACCAGGGTCTATGTCATATGGCATGGGTCAGTCACTTGGGAAATACTCGACCCCTTCCCAAAGACATGTACATCCCTCCCAGATCATTTCCCCAAGATAGGAAACCCCTCACCACCTCCTATGGCCCTAAATACCCCCAAAATACTAGCAAGGAAACCCCCAGAACACCACAGATCTGGGTGCACAGGCTGGCATAGGTTTTACAGACCCCAAAGACAGGTCTTAGCACCCACAAATGTGCAAATGAAGCACAAACCATACACGGAACACAAGAATAGCCTGGGCAAACCCCCTAATACTTCCAAAGTGTGCTTACCTGGTTCAACTCCCAGACAGACTTGTCCCAGGCACAGACAGCTCTCCCTGACAGTGCACACACAGAAGAAGTTCAAAGTCATAGATTGGCGGACCCCTCTATCTCATTCTAACCCTCAGGCAGTGAGAGGGCCTATCCATTCACAACCTCTAACACCTTAGGCTTGCAGCTGAAAACCCTCAGCACTGTTTACCATCCAATGAAAGGGGGTGTTACAATATAAATCTAGCAGCTCAGTTCAGGAGCATGGGGTACAGGAGCAGGAGGTTCCTATTTGGAGAAGAACAAAGACTACTGTAGAGGGGAATGGCTAATGAGACTTTGGAATAAAATGGAAACTGGAGTATACCGAAGAAGAGAACTGAAATGGTGGCAGCAGGAGAGTGAAGGAGGTTGACAATTACAGCCGAGAAGCAGCTAGTAAGAGCTAAGGGGATGAGAGTGGAATTAATAATATCAAATGGAAGGATGGAGGGAGTACAACTCAAGGTGGAGTGGAAGGAGGCAATACGAGAGGAGGAAAAGGGTGTTGAAGTAAAATTCACACTGGAGTGGAACGTGGTAATAAGAGCAGAGGAAAGTAAGTAGCAAGTGAAACCAGGAGGGGAGTGGAAGGAAGGAGTAACATCAGAAGACAAGAGAAAGTAAAACCTGGAGTGAAGTGGAAGGTCGAGGTAGTACCAGGAGGAGCAGAGGTTGTAGAAGATAAGAAGTTGGTTGAGGAGGAGAAAGAAGGGATGAAGGTAATAAGATCAAGGAGGAGGTGCAACAATAAGAACAGGCAAAGTTGGTAGCAAGGAGATGGTGAAGGACTAGGGCGATGAGGTAGGTGATAGAGAGGATAGTGGAATAAGGAGTGGTGCCATATTTTGATGAAGGTTGGAGAAGGAAAGGGAGGGATATAGAGAAAAAAGATTGTCTTGGTCAAGCTATTGATTTGAGGGAGCGAGGGCATGAATAGGATCAGTCTTCCAGAAGCAGGAAGTTCATGAGGGCCAGACCAGGACCTAAGCAGGCCTAGAAGGTGGGAGGTTGTTCCAGTGGGGGTAAAGTAGCCTAGTGATATTTCTGATGGAGGTAGGAAGGACAGTCATAAGAAGTAAGGCCAGCTGAGCTGTTCCTTCTGCCCCTCTGCTAGCTGGCCCCTATGTAATCTACAAAGAGCTTGGGATGTATTCTTAAACATAGGAGCTGGTTTAGTTTTGGGGCCCTGGGGCCCAGAGAGAATGTCTACAGGGCCTTCTGAGCAGAAGACAGGTACCACTGTGCCTACCAGGCATGAGGAATAAGGGGGAATGTAACCTTCTTGGAACAGTGGAACTACAAATGTGGTTACTCCTCATGACTGGAATTGTTATAATACGGACCCAAACACCATAACCTTTCGGGCTGTGAGTGGAACACTGGGAAAGAAACACTTATTTGTTTCTTGTTTTCTGCTGGGAAGGTCCCACTAATATATTTAAGATGGTCCACCTCAGTACCTAACTCTAAGAAAAGCTAAACTGGGGGAGTTTTATTTTGTCATACTAACATAGAGGAGCACGTGGACACATTCTCATTAGTCACTGCCCCCTCACCCCTGTCCTATTGGAATGACAGACAAAGAGGCACAATTGTGAACCTTTACCTTGCTGATTATACGAAAAAGACGATATGCACTTATACAACCGCTCAGAACGTATGCTCACGTTGAAACAGTGGAACAATGCTACCAAGAAGGATGTCCCTTGCTGAGCTGCCAGAATGCAGCCATAAATAAAATGGTGCACGACATGGATGTAGTTAAACAAAGTCTAATGGCAGCTAAAGAATGTCCTAAAGAAGATATATGACCCTATGCTGAAATGATATGAAAATACTTAAGAATGACGATGTAAATGAAGTACTAAGAGAAACGTGTACTCCATGATGCAGCCTTTACGAGCACACAGAAGAATGAAGTGACTCATTGGTCAATAACTGTAAATACGCTGAAACGCAAGGAAGAAATAATAAATAAGAGGTATATATTCAACATTTAGGATGACCATTAGAAAAAGATGGATGACGGCTCATGTCAATCCACTCAACTACCTAAAAATACGACCCCAGGATCTTAAAGTGAAAAGATGAAGAAGAGGCTGTTTTCCCTTGCAAAATAAAGGAGCACATTGGCTTGGAATCAAGGATGCTATTTCGAGAGATGGAGGAAAAGCACAAAGGGAGTCTATGAGCAGACCATGGGCAAGGACATATTTCCCAAAGATTAGGAGGAACAAGAGCATTTAATGATTCCAAATAATGAATAATTAAAAGGGCATGAAGTTAATATAGGCTAGAGTGAGAAAGTCTCTAAAGGCCAAGAGGAGCAACTACACCAAGCATAATTGAATCAAATGGTGTTAAATACACCATTGAAATTGACAATTTCATGATCTTGTAACACGTGATGAAGAGCTTGCAAACAAGGGATATTCATTAAGTCTGAAGCTAAGATAATGATGTGCCTACACTCCATTGAATGTCCTGAGACAGTGCAGACTGGCAAGGTCAGTCTTCAAACAGAAGACACTGGCATGAGGCCTACAGATGGGAGGGGGTAGACTAATTGGGAGACAAGGGGAAAGCTGATGCATCTCCAAGCACCTGGGTTTTATATCTATGTACATGCTGCTAGCAAGCTGACTGTCCAAGGCTGTATGTGTGTTTCCAACTAATTAGAATAGCCTGCCATGCAATTTTACATACAATGTAGCAAAGTATTATTCTGCTGTCATATTCTCTGCTATGACGAGTGCCTTACACCACATATATAGAAGTAGCTCAGGGAATGTCTCACAGACAAACCGCCAATGAGGGACTAACACGCACATTATCTATATCTACACATGTTCCCTTAATCCAATCCCACCCCTAGATAGGTTTTTGCAGCTTTCCACATAGGATGACATCATAGATGATACATCTAGCATTATAGAAAGTATAATCAAAAAGACTTGATCCTGAATGAATCAATTTGACAGGTGTTTATTCGCCCTGCTTTACTTCTTTGAGATTAAAACAGTGTTATACAATCTCCTTTGAGTCTATCCGGTTATTTGGTCTGAGGTATTTTATCAGTAATTCCATCTAGCACAAATATACTTTAAGGTTCTAGAGCACATTTGGCAGCAGAGGATGGTTCAGGTCTAATCAACCTAGCACCCAGACCTTCATTCCCAGACGATCGACGACTCTCGCCATAAACCAGACGAGCACAGAGTTTCCTGTTGTGAGCATTTCGCAAAAGTATCACGTGATCAACATATGGTCGACAGGTCCCCTTTTGAAGAAATACCTGTTCGGTCCCTGCAGGTGCCCCGCAGACAAAAGGTGAACTGGTTGATTGTGGGAGAGTCGATGCCGGGGGACTCGAGCTGAGTACCAGACATAAGTAGACCATCACAGTTGGTAAAAACATATGGTCGGAGGGATTGTAATTGTGTTATGTTGTAAATAAAAGAGAAATAAAGAGTAACTGGATTTTTGGGGATTATAAAAGGAAGAGAGATAAGGTTGCCTCGAATTCATGGGGACACAAAAGACCAAAAGGCTACACGCTATAGTCACATATCAGAGCATTAAGGATTCCTAACAGCAGGGCCTATTAGAACTATCCCAGAGGTGGTATTAAAAAAGAGAGGAGAATACACCCACTAAGGCAATGTGGAAAGACGTTCCAAAGGGGAATATATATATATATTGGAAGTACACATATTTAAAGGGTATAATATGATTGTATAAAAGATAATGGGCCTCATTACGAGTATCGCGGTAAAAATGGGTTCATTACCAGCATGGCGGAACTAGCGGGTCCCTGCTCGTATGACACCGCTAATAGCGGGTGATTAAGAGTGCGCAAGCACGCACGAACCCCCATGCCGGTAATGGCCATACCGGCATGCCGCAAAAGGCCCTCCAAACCCCCAATAGCGCCATCACGGGACCCGCCGATACCGCCACCGCCTAGGAGGAACCCCTAAATACCGACCCGGTAATACCAACATGCTAATACCGGGCTCGTAATCCCGGACCCGGAAATAACGTCATCGCGTCGGAACGGGAAATGGGCCGGTGGCCACCTTTAAAAACACAATCCATTACAATCCTCCAAAACCTGCAGTTGATTCCTGGAGAGCTCTTTGCCAATCCTTCCATAATGTCCAAAGCAACCAGGAAGACCCCCCCGCCAGCTGCGGAAACAGCACTTTTCTGACACAGAACTAAATATGCTAGCTGACACCCTTGCTGCACACGCAGACATCATAAAATCCCAGAACCTGAAGCATGAGGTGCAGCAGCAGAAAAAGGACATCTGGCAGGAGGTAGCCCGCAAGGTGTCGGCCGTAGGAACCACCCCACGTAGTGTGAAGGACTGCAGGAAGAGGTGGGATGTCCTCCGCTTGCGGGTCCGTAACATCATGGCAAGCAACAGGAGGGAGACCATGGCCACATGCGAGGGTCCCCACTCTCCTGTAAAAATGACCACCTGGGAGGTGACCGCAAGCACCTTCATTAATCCAGAGACCATCAAGGGATTTGGGGAGATGGAGACGGGTGCGGCATCATCACCAGAAGGAGGTGAGTGACCCTGCAGATCCCTGTAGGGGAAACCATGAGGTAGCACAAGTGATGTGGAAGAGAGTCTAGGCAAGACAATGCATGTCCCAACACCCACATGGACACATACAAATCCAGATGGCGGGCCAAACCCTGCCAGACAGAAATGCATGCTGAGTGCCAATCCCATAATCAACACACAGCCAACACACATGGACCGTTCCCAAGTAATACATCACACAAACCCCAAATCAACGGCATGCCACCTGCCATGCAGCAAATGCCAACATGATGCCTCAGACTACTACCCTGTGTGACACACCTGTAAGACATTAATGCATGATTATATGAATAATGAACAGCACCATAGTATTCTTCTGGCATGTAACACCATCACTGATGCCCTGGATCTCTTCTACCCCCCAGGCACTGATGGAGAAGATGGCAGGCAAGACACCACCGCCAGGGCATCCACGTCCCGCCCTCAGAAAATGGCTACCGGCATCACCACCTCTGGGGCCGCCAAGCAAGCCACACCTACTACCAGTGTGCCTGACACACTCAAGATCCAGCAGCCCACACCCACACCAGTGGAAGGGGAGTCCCTTCAAGCACTGGCCACCACAGAAAATGACTATGAGGAGATTGTGGACCAGGAGGGAGTCACTGAAGTGACATGTCTACCCCCCCAAGCCCCGTGTCCACTCCCCCGCCCCACATTCAGCCCTCACCCACCTACAGCAGTGGTGATCCCTGCCTCCATGATTCAGACCTGAGCCCCTTCCAGGAGGACAGCACAGAAAATGCAGGCCCCGTGATTGCACCACCCACCACTCCTGCTCCCACCAACACCCTTGAGTCATGCCTGGCGAGGATGGAGGCCCGACAGGAGTCCATGTTGGAGATCCTACGGCAATACATGGCAGATGACTAGGACACCAGGCGGGAAATAGCCACTGCCATTGCAGGGACCACTGCTGCTATTACCGCAAACACAGCCGCAGTGAATGCATTGGCTGTGCTGATGAGGGACTGCCTGGGGGCAATAACACAGGTTCTTACTTCCATCCTGCTCCATATGCAGTGGCCACGCCCTGCAGCAGCCGTGGAACCTGACACCGACTCCTCATCAGCCACCACACCTGCTTCCTCAGTCCCCACCAGCCCTGTGCGTCACACCAGGAAGAGTGCAACGCACACCGAAATGCTGCCCCCGGACAACAAAAAGTCCTGCAAGTAGTTTGGGCGGACAATGGGACTGGCACACATGGTTGGGGGGTGAATGGGAGCATTTGGTGGAGTTTTTCGGGGGTGGGAGTTTTCTCGGGGGTTTGGGAGTTTTCTGGGTGGTTTGAGAGTTCACTGGGGGGGTTGGGGAGTTTTCTGGGGGGTTTGGGAATTCACTGGGGGGGTTGTCACATTTTTGCTGTTTGATCCAATACACCCATTGTGAGAAAAAACTTTCAATGGCTGGACATTGTTCATTTGGTGTGTATCCATTTATTGTATGATGGTGTTCAGTGCCCAACTCCCAACATTCCCTGTGAGCATGTCCACATGGACCCAGTGTGTCACTGACACATGTCTTTCATAGTTCCTGTGGTTCAGAAGTATTTGTGGATCAGTGATTGGTGTACTGCATGGCCATCCTGTGCATCACGTACTGGCAGGGGTGTTGCTTCACCTCCGTCTCCATCCTCATCATCCTCACCCGGAGCATGCATGTCAATGTCAGGTGGCAGTGGTACATTTCTCTGGACGCACATGTTGTGCAGCATGACAAGGGCTACGGTGATCTTTGCCACCTTCTCAGGCCTATAAAGGAGTGCTCCACCAGACCTGCTTAGGCAGCGGAACCGCGCCTTCAACAGGCCAAAGGTCTTCTCAATCACAACACGGGTACGGGTGTGAACCAGATTGTACTCCTCTTCATGGCTGTTCTGCGGGTTCCGCACAGGGGTAATTAGCCACGGCCTCAAAGCATATCCTCCATCACCTGCAAGCAAATACAAATAGGTGAGCTGCCACCTTCAGGAAGCATAGTCATGGCCACAGTTATTTGGTGTGGACATGCACATGTCCCTGTACGTATGCACAAATGTTATCTAGATGCATACTATACTGCTATGAGGTGTGGTAGTCTGGATGGCGTTCAATAGGTGATGCAGGGTGAGATGATGCATGCTGAGGCAGATGTACTGTGGTTGTACTACAATGTTTAGCCTCCCAATTATGCTGCGTATTAAACACTGTGCATGGTCACACTAGCCACATTGGCACAGTAGCGATCCTGTATATTCATGTATTGCTTGACATACACATGGTGGTCAGGTTGTGCGTCTCACATGTGGTCATTGATATGCGTTAATGGTCAGATGTGTGCCAATGATGTGTCATGTTGGGGTTGGGAGGTTCAGGTCAGGTGTCATTAGCTCTGCATGCATTCTCCAATCACCGTCCATTCCCACCCAGGTGAGGTATGCATAGGTGGGGTATGCACCCTCCATTCCCTCCCAGGTGGGGTATGCATCGCAACACATCCCTACCCCATTGCACTGCCATGGCCCACTCAGGCAACTCACCAAGCAGCCAGGCACGTGGTCCAGCATGTCGCTCCACGTGACGGGGTAGCGTGGAGTTCCGCAGCACCATGGCATCATGTGTTGATCCGGGAAACCGGGCGCAGCAATGTGTGATGATCTTGCTGGAGTCACATACCATTTGCACATTGATGGAGTGGTATTGCTTGCGATTGCAGTACACCACTTCGGCATAGGGGACTACCAATTCTACATGGGTTCAGTCCAGGGCACCCACACATTTGGGCATGCTTGCCAGTACATAGAAGCCTACTTTGGTGTCGGCTATATGCTGGGCAGTCCGTGCTAGGGATATGTGGGTGCTAGCGTGCTTCAGGAGGGCATCCAGCACTTGGGTCAGCATGCGTGAAAATAGTGGTTGTGAAATGCCATGCAGCTGCCCTACTGTGTGCTGGTAGGTGCCTGTGGCCAGGAAGTGGAGCACAGACACCACCTTTAGTAGCAGGGGATGGCAGTGCGTATTTCTATGAGGCTGGCAATGTTGTTGCCTATCATGTCCACTATGGTGGTGATGGTGTCCCGGTCCAACCGGTACAGGGTGTGGATCTGATCAGGGGTTAGGTTGAATGGACTGGGTCTGATGCGAGGGATTGGCGGCTGCCAACGAGGGACTACTGGCTGCACTGGTGGTAATTGCTGGGCCTGTCTCACCCTACTTCTCCTCATGCATCTCCTCTGTGCTGCCTGTTATTGCTGGTGTAGTTGTTGTTGTAGTTGCTGTTGTTGCTGTAGTTGTAGCAGTATAGGCATGTCCTCCAGCGCCATATTTGCAACAGCTAGTGGTAGCATTTTGGTGTAGGAAGGGGTGTGGTGGGTGGGTGTACTCCTTTTATACTGGCCCAGACTCCATTGAATCCAACTGTGGTGATTGTGTGCACCTGTGGCAGTTGGCTTGATTGCCGATTGCTGTTTGCGGGTGGTCCGCGATGCCTGTATGGCTGGCATTGTGCAGCCCCTTATTGCCACCTTCGGGATGCCCGTATCTGCATGTCCGCGTGGGTTGTGATGTCCTCCTATTACCGGCATGCCGGTATTTGCTCCACGAAGGGGCGTGTGTATGCGCACATGCCCCGGACCCGTTAATGATGCCACTATTACCATTCCGCCTTCCTTTTTTCATTACCTCCATTCTCGTAATGAGGCCCAATGTGTTTAAAAATGAATAACAAAAAACAAAGAAATAATAACGCAAATAAAGAAATAAATAACAATTATTTTCCCTACACTTTTTGACAAAGGATCAACGTAGATCAACAAACTAGAATTAGACTAAACCAAAATAGAAGTTTGAAGAGAATAAAAAAACAAGAACGATATAAAAATAATTAACGGAAAGTGTAAACAAAGGAGCTAGAAAATCAGTAGCAAATACATAAATAATAAACAAAGGTAGGGAAAATATTTTGATCTCCTGGAAAATGAGTGGCGATTGATGGTGCCAACTCAAATATATTGAAACAATATATTGAATTAATTTAGAAGTAAGAGAAAAAAATGTGTAAGTATTGACAGTCTGAATTGGCTAGTCGTACTGGAAAAAACACCTCTCACACATCTATGCAGGACACTACCAAGATATACAGCCAAGATTATGCAGTACCATTCCTAATGGCTTAAGAGCACAGCCAATAAGACATTTATGCCCTGGCCTCCAGGAGGCTCGTTGTCAAATACAGTATTACGAAACCTGATGACATATTTACATGCCACACATGAGAGAAAGAAGCTAGAGAAAATATTGGCAGTACTAGATAGAGCTTTGGAAAATGTATCAGAATGGGAAGGAAGATCGAGCCCATAGTGAATGGATGCTTAGCACAGAAGGGAAGACGTAACTGAGAAACAACAAGTAGAAGATAAAGAGACAGTATTTTACCCTCGAAAGGCATTGAAACCAGCAGCGGGGTATGTTAATCCATAATACGAACCTCATGCCTATACTAGTGAAGATACAGAGGAAGAAAGCAAAATTAGAGAACACAAATGTATACAGACACACGATGAAAGTAAACAGCGTGATGAGAAAAAGGATAGACAGAATAAACAGAGATAGAGAAAGAGGCAGAGAAACAAAGAAGAATAACAGATATGGCTAAGGGTATGACAATAGTACAGAACAAATGGATGGGAGGACAAATATTGCTCAAACTAGATAATAAAGGTATTGGTGGAGTTTGAGAAAGAGAGGAAAGGGAGGAGCAATATAAGAAAGCAAAAGAGAAGGAAGAAGAGATGATATTCAAATGGGAAAGAGACAAGGAATGTAAGCAAAGGGAAGAATGAAGAAAACATGAGGCAAAAAGAGAGAAGGAAAGTCTAGCAGAAGAGAAATGAGAATAAATAGAAGACTAAAGATTGAAGCATGTAGGTTACAAAGATGGCCAGAGGAAGATGAATTAAGGGAAATAAAGAGAAGGGAAGAAGAAATTAACAGAAGCAGGGGATTTAAAGATGACGAGATTGAATATTTATGGCGTAGAAGCATGATACCCATAGACACTCAAGAGCAAACCAAAGTGGAGACAGGGTCACAACCATCCCGGGGAGGGTGGTGGGGACCATTAGATAAGCCAACATGGAGAGAGGAAGATACATAGACCATAGGAACAAGAATGGGGAGACTATATAGACACATGAGGGATAAGGAAGTGTATAGAACTGAAGAGGGCAAACAATTAGCATCCTGTAGAGGAACAGGAGAAATCTTGGATGACGTCAGAATAGATGATCATAGAACTTTATCCTTAAGTGGATAAGATCTTCAGGACGCGGAAGAGGATAATAGTCATATGAGTTGGGGCATAATAATGTCAGACGAGGAAAGGAAACAAAATAAGAAGACTCAAGAAGAGGGTGCATATGGATTTTCAAGAGAATCAACCTTATATAAAGGAGTAACATGGTTAGATCTTGAGAACCCTATAAGAAAAGACCAGAACCAACACCATATACTGAACAACTACAAGTACAATCGCATAGTATAAGGGATGCGTCCCCGCCTTATGTAAGCAGACTGAGGGCATTTTCAGGGAGAAAACAAGCAGGCAATCATAATGCCGCCAGGAAGACAAGGAGTGTGGGTAAGTACGACAAAGGATCAGGGTTTTCACAATTCCTACTATTAGAGAATGGAGGAGTCAACCACAATATTTACCATGGCCCCAGATGGATAAGGATAATTTAAAATGCACACTGCTGAGTTTGACTTCCATGTCTGGGAAAATGGATTAAGGAATGGGAGAAAAGGACCTCAGGAATGATGTTAGCTCTAGGTGATATAAAAGGCCTATTATCAGCCATCCTAGGGGAGAGGTCTGATAACATTTGGAAAAGAGCAGGGTATCCAAATGTATCTGTGCAAAACACAATGCACGATGGGCCGCCATTTAATAACTGTAGAGCGGACCTATGGCGAATGCTTAGAGTACAATATCCAGATGCATCGGATATTGGGGCGATAATGACTCGGAAGATGAGGGAGTATGAAGACCCCATTGCTTTTATTCAGAATATTCAGGATAGATGGAATGAGGATACGCACGAACCGTGGGATAAAATGGTAAGATTATTTTCCCACATATTGTGTCAGGGACTGCCAGAAACAGTACAGTACAGTTAAAGAAACATGTTGGAATGGAAGTGAAACCATGGCCAGAGATATAATTGTCAATCGTGCATTGTTGTAGAATGCTAAAAGGGAAAGACAAGAAGAAAACCGAGGGTAGAAAGATAGAAGAGGCAAGTTGGTGCAGAGAAAATGATCAAAGTTCGCCATAGAGGGAGCAGTATTGACAAGTAATGAGGGAAGCACGGTGCAAGTGATGCAGTTCCCACAGCAAAATAACATATCCAATGCCCAAGATCAAAATGGGTATAATTATATGCCCAGAGGCTGAGGGAATGGGCCTCAAGGAGGAGGATGAGGAGAATTTCAAAGCTGTCAAGGAAGGGGAGAATTTAATGGCGGACAGCACTTGACATGTTGGAATTGTGGAAAAATAGGACATGTGGCTAGAGTATGGAGAAGTAGAGGAGGGATGCAACAACAGAATTTGCAATCTCCAAGAGGGGGGACAAAATATGCTCCAAAATATAATACAGACTCACAAGGATATAATGCCCAAGATCACACACAGAATCAGGCATATGCGCCACCCCCACAACAGTTTCAGCAAGTGCCAATACAGACACAATTGCCCCAACAGCAGCAATTCCGACAAGCACCAATGCAGACACAGTCATTACAGGGGCAGCAACAGCAAGCACCTATACAAATACAACAGGCACCCACTCAACAAATACAATATACCCCAATGCAACAGACAAGCGCATCACAATGGTAGATGGACATGGGAGCTACACAAATAGCAACACCCAAATTAGGGAGTGTGACTGTGGTGGGAGGGAATCCTTTTACAGGTATGGGGATTAATTTATACCCACAATAGGATATCCCACAGAACTACCTGATGTGTTCTGATATGATATGATTAATACCCAGAGGTTTCTAAGCATGGGCCCGGGACGAGCATCTTCCCCCTTGAGCTATCCTCCAGAGACTATCAGTTCTATTTGCAATACCACACCCCCAAGGGGAACCAAGGGTCAAGGTGATGATAGGAGGCAAGACATTGGGCCTCATTAGGACCCTGGCGGAAAGGGATTTACGCCGGCGTAGAGCATGGCGTACCTTTCCGCCTGACTACGAGTTCCCGTAGCGCCATGGTGATATTTTACGCCTGCTTTTTGCAGGCGGAAAAATCCATGGCGCTACGGGACTTGTTGTTAATTACGCCACCGTAATTTACGGTGGCGTAATTAACGCCTTCCCCACTCCCATTATGCCCTATGGGGCAAGCATGGGAATGGGGAAGGGCAAAATGGGGATTGGGGACTTACCGCCCCGCCAAGGTCGGGATGGGGCGGTAAGTCCGCCAACCACCATGGCGGAATTGGCAGCTTAGCGCCATGGACCATGGTGCAAATTGCACCATGGTTTTCCGCCAGGGTCGTAATGAGGGCCATTGTCATTTCTTGAAGACACTGGAGTGACTTGTTCCTGTGTCCGTGAGGGAAAATATCCAGTATCAGGCATTGCCATGAATGCTGAGGAATTTACTGGGGCGACGAGTTTAGTTCTATAGGGGAACATTATATGTCCATGCCATTACTAAATTCTAAACAGACAGCAGTGAACCTGCTAGGATGTGATTTCATGACAAAACCTAACATGACAATATCTTTTACTGATGAAGGCATAGTGTGCTCAACCCCGGGGTTACATTATATACATGTGAGGTAATTTATATTAAGCTTTGCAGGAAAGAAATCCTGAAGGGGAGTACTTCTAGCCAAGGAAGTGTTCTTGTATGGAGTGAACATTTTATTATCATTGTTACTCAAATTGACAAGTAAAATAATAAGGATACCAGATACATTTTGTTCAGGCCAGAAATTCCCATGGATGATGAGAAAGGGCAAGTTATTGCTTTGGAATTAGAAGCAACTCGGGTAAGAGAGAAAGGGTGATGCTTCATTGGGACAGGTGATGAGGGAAGGGGATGGAGAACAGTGATAGCCCTCAATGAAGGATATAAACTGAAAGACTTGACAGATGAGGAACTATTTAGGGATGACTATTCAGATGATGAATTAGTATTTTTTAGAAGTCTCACTTATTGGATTAAAGATGAGAGCATAAAGGTACCACAGAGCATGGCATTGGTAAAAACAAAAAAACAAAAAATACAGAAGGGTAGATGCACTCCTTAGTTGGAGTATAGTAATAATGTGTTTGGAAATGTACCAAACAATTTAAGATATTTGAGGGTGTAGGGTAGGAAAGGACGACTTTGACACTAGAAATCTCAAAGCTAATTGCAAGAGAGAGTAAAGTGTCCACAATTCATGCCACTCCCGTCCCCTGCACATGCTTGCACTGGTAAGACCAGTCAGTAATTGGAAAAATTCTTCATTTAGTTCAATCTATTATTAATATAAGTTCTACCATTCATACAGGTGCTCATTTCTTTTAACGTTTACAGATTCACCATGTTTTTAGGAACAAAAATATTTTTAATACAATAATGTATACACTAGTACAATAAGTTCATAGTACAATAAGCTCAACACGTTTTGGGAAATATCTATCCCTTCATTTGGAGCAAAGTAAAGTTCAAACAGGCGTATTCAAAAATTAATTTCTTCAAACACCAAGGTAGTCAGCAAGGTAAGTGAAAAAATGTGTGTCAGTATATTCCAAAATATAGGGTGTGAACTGTTAGCTGATAAATGTCCGCAGGACGAATATGTTGATCATCTCTTAGTGCACCCTGTATTAAGTGGCTGCGATGTGATCTATGAGGGTAAAGAGAAAAGGGTCTCGGTTCTCAATCGGCATTCAAAAAACAAAGTACTCAAGGGGTTCTTACCCTATTTCAAAAGCGCAGATTGCACTTAGTCCAGGTCGGTAGTGCACTGGATTGTTTGCAGCGTCCTGTTTTAAAGACAGAGGATCACATTTTAATTGCACTTTAATCGTATTTTTAATGTTGATATGATTCGTTAGGAAGACTAAACTTACTTGAAAAATCCGACGGAACGTGTCATCCAGTCTCCCCTTGGTTACAACTGCACTCACAGCGTCTTCTTCTTCTTCTTAATTATCGGAAGCGTGGGCGGTCCCACGCAGGCGCTTTCCCATCCTATAGGATGATGTGCACCGTACCCACTAATTATTATTTGGCTCCATTTAAGCTCACAACTCCTCCCACCTCCCCGTCTGTCTCACAAAATCCAACATCACACTACTCCTCCTCCTGTCTCTCTCCCCATCACCTCCCAGTATAATCCTCTCACTCAGCTCAGCCACTCCCAACGCATTCAACCGAACCCTCATCAATTCTCTCTCCGTAACATGTCTTTCACACCTAATCAAAAAATGTCCCACCGTTTCAGGTACCCCACACACCGCACAGTCCCTTGATTCACGCTTCCCTATTCGAAATAGACAGTCGTTCAGCCCCACATGACCTATCCTCAACCGATTCAGCATCACCTCCTCCCCCCTCCTCCATTCTAAACTCCCTGCATCCACCTTCACCGACACTTTCCCACGAACACCGAACATCCACCTGCCCTTCACCCCATTCACCCACCTCTCCTGCCATTCATCCAGGACCCGTCTCATCATCACAGCCTTCACCTCATCCACACTCAAAGGCAACCTCACATCAATCGCTCCACTCCTCATACCCTCACCTGCCGCCAGATCCACCAACTCATTTCCCAAAATGCCACTGTGACTGGGAACCCACGCCAACTCCAAATCCATACCCCCACGCACAAACCGATCAATATTCATCCTAATGTCCAAAATCACATCCTTCCTATCACCATCCCCTGCCACTATCGCCTGTAACCCACTCAATGAATCTGAGAACACCACCACTTTCTCATACCTCAACTCATACACCCTGTCAATCACCAATGCAATCGCCACCAACTCAGCCGTACAAATAGACACATCATTCGTCAGTCGTCCTATTTTATACTCCCCAATGCTTTCTAGATAATACGCCATTCCCACTCTCCCAGACATAGGATCCTTTGAACCATCCGTAAACACCTTGTATCCTTCCTTTCCTGCCACATACTCCTGACCCAAAGCTTTGATCGCACCCCGCATACCTCTCTTCTTCGATACCACATTCGCCAACTCCAAACACACCTTTGGAGATCTCATCATCCACCTCGACCTTCTCTCCAAATCCGTTCTCACAGCGTCTGATAACCATGCAGAGATCTAGTCTGTTCCTGCATGCATAATAGGTGTCTATTTAGTGCCTGAAGGACCCAGACGAATAAACTTGTTCCTAAAGGACCCTTGTGCAATATACTATTAGTTTAAATATATCACTTGAGTCTGTTCATGTAGTTGTTCTAAGAGTGTTATTCAAGGTGTGTGCTTATAGCTGTCAAATGCACGATCGATCAGCTTTGTAATGTGGGTGCCGTTAAGTTGCATAATGGGACTTGTAGTGTACTATGGAATATAGTTGAAAAAGTTGGCACTAGACTTATGCATTCTAACACAACATACAAATCTTCTACGTTTATATTATAACAACACTTTGATAGGTAGCAAAAAGATATGTATAATTAAGAGTACAATTTCAAAATTCGTAAATATAATTGGCATGCCATTCAATAGAAGAACCTTAATTGTATTGGCTTACAGTCTATTGTAGGTACATTATTCATGTATCCCATTCTCAATGAGACATTTTGATAACATTCAGAGTAGGTCAATTAGTACTCTGTAGAATATTGTTAATTTAATGATATTCTGATAAATCTATAATTAGAGTATCAGAAGAGCATTGTAATTCATTGTCACAAAAGTGAATATCTTGACTGGTGCATCTATAAAAATGCTGCTAGTGAATATTCTTCATTAAGACCCATACGACCATGGCATCTAACTTAGTCTAACCTTAGTTGTGCCACTGAGTGTCGCATTTCACTGAAATGTCTGGCGACTGGGGCGGTCTGGTTGTTTGTACGTATGTTTGATGTGTGCTCTGTTACCCTCTATTTGATGTTTCGAGTCGTTTGGCCTTTGTAAAATTTTCCACATGGGCAGATTAGGTCTCTTTCTTGGAGACTTCAATATCCACCTTGATGCCTCCTGTCTTCCCTCTAGACTCTTTCGCGAACTCTGCGACTCTCTCTCACTCTCTGTTCTCCCGTCTGGGCCGACCGATTCTGCAGGACACACTCTTGATGCTCTGATCTCTTCTGACCTTCCCCTCTCTGTCCCTCTCTCCACTCCTCTCTCCTGGAGTGATCACTTTCTCCTATCCTCACATCTCACCCTCCCTACCCCACAGGCAAAGCCACCCTCATCACTGCCACCCACCTTTGCGGTCATCCGACCCATGAAGCGTGTGTCAGTTGAGGCTTTCGCTACCACCTTCTCGCCCCCCCCCCTTCGGCTGACTCTCACCATGACACAGCCCTCTCCACTCTCCACTCTGCTATATCTGATACCCTTGATATCCTTGCCCCTGTCATGAGAATCCGCCTGAAGCCCAAAGCCAAATGTAACTCCTGGTATGACTCAGATCTCGTCACCCTTAAACGCAAGTGCAGGGTGGCAGAGAGGAAATGGCGTGCTTCATGTTCATCCTCTGACAAACTGGCATGCCGCCTGCTCCAAAGGCAATACCGGCTCTCCGTTCAGAAGAGAGCCCTTATCCAAGCCCGCATCTCTGCGGCATCTAACAATTCGGCCGAACTCTTTAAAATCTGCAAGGAGCTGGCCAACCCTGCTGCAGTCTCCACCTCTCCTGTCCCCTCCCAGGCCCTCTGCACGGCACTGGCCTCTCACTTCATTTCAAAAACTCAAGACATCCTGTCCTCACTCTCTTCCTATCACCTCCCCTCACCTATTCCCTGCTCTCCCTCTGGCCTTTCGGCAGCCACCCCTCCTCCCTCCTTCTCTGCCTTTCCCCTTTTTTCTGCTGATGAGGTTTCGAGACAAGTCCGATCTATGAAAGTCTCATCAAAACAGGTCCACCCCTGTTCCTCCAAAACTATCAAGGACCACATTGATTCCCTGGCGCCTGCCTTGGCTGACTTCTGCAATCACTCCTTCGCCTCTGGAGTCTTCCCATCCCCCATCAAGCACTCCCTTGTGCTAAGAAACCCTCCTCCGACCCTTCCTGCCCGGCTACTATCGCCCAATCTCTATCACTCCCTTTCTGGGCAAGCTCCTGGAGAAACTGGCCATCTCCCAGCTTAATCTCCATGCTGAATCTGTTGGTAGTCTTCATGACCATCAGTCTGGCTTCAGAGCTGCCAGAAGCACGGAAACTGCTCTCCTGAACATCCATGAGGACCTGCTCTCAAACCTTGATACTAACACCCCTTGTGTTCTCATCTTGCTCGACCTCTCTTCTGCCTTTGACACTGTTAACCACACCATCCTGCTCAACCGTCTCCGTGATAACCTGGGTATCACTGGTCAAGCTCTGGCGTGGCTGTCCTCCTTCCTCTCCAATCGACCCTCCCAGGTCCAACTGGGTTCCTTCCTCTCTGACATCTTTTTCTTTACCTGTGGTGTCCCCCAGGGATCTAACCTCTCCCCCTGGCTGTTCAACCAGTATCTGGCACTTCTTGCTCACCATATCGCCACTCTCTGTCCCAACTTTCAGTGCTACGCGGATGATACCCAGCTCATTTTCAGGCTACTCTCGGCCTTCTCTTCCACTTCCCTCATCTCTGACTGTCTTTCTGCTATCCAGGAATGGTGTGCTGCCAACGACCTCTGCCTTAATGCCAGTAAGACTGAGATTCTACTTATCGGCACACCAACTCCCTCCTTCCCTGCAGCTCTCTGGCCGGCCTCCCTTGGCCCTCTTCCTAGGAGTAAACCTCGGGGTCATCTTCATCTCCACACTCTCCTTCTCTCCTCACATCTCTGACGTCTCTAAGAAGTCACACTACCAGCTACACCTCCTCAGAGGTATCCTTCCTTTTCTCTCCTTCCCCCAGAAGCTCACTGTCTCCAGAGCTCTGGTTCTCTCTAGGCTGGACTACTGTAACAGCCTCTATCTAAATCTTCCTGCCTCTACTCTCCGCCCTTTGCAACTCATCCAGAACAGGACTGCGAGACTTGTCCTTGGCCTCAAGCCCAGGGACCGTATCTCTCCAGGACTGAAATCACTACACTGGCTCCCAGTGGCTGCAAGGATTAAGTTCAAACCCCTCTGCATTGTCCACAAGGCCTTCTGGGGCCTTGGGCCAAAATACCTGCAACACTCTCTTCCTAAATATCTTCCTTCTTGAGCCCTTCGCTCATCCACCTCCAACTACCTTAGGGTCAGCCGCTTCTCCAAGCATCGAGTTGGTGGTAGATCTCTTGCCGCAGCAGGGGCCTCCCTCTGGAACAGCCTTCCTGCCTCCCTGAAACTTGAGGAGAACCATCTCCGGTTCCGGAAGAACCTCAAAACCTTCCTCTTTGCCTCTGCTTTCTCTCCCTCTCTCCCATGCTAAAATCACTGAACCTGCACTGAATCTGCAACTGGGCCACTCACCGATCTCATGTCCTGGCCCAGCCACTCTTCCTTGCACTGCCTACATGCACTATGGGACTGTCTCTGTATCCTACAGCCCCTTCTCCCGGCACTTAACTTTGCACTTGCCACAGCTGGCCCTATTATTTATCTCGTATTCTATTAACCATGTACCGCACTTTCCTTGCACTTGCCACCAGCTGGCCCTATTATTTATCTTGTATTCTACTAACATGTACTGCACTTCCTCTCTCCCCTTCCCCTGCACTTTTCCCAGTCCCCCTACCCTTGCACTTGCGCGATCTGAATGACACCTGGCCTAGTAGGATCGTTGTCTGTCTCCCTTTGTTCCCCCCCTGCCTCGTTGCGCCTTGAAACACTTGTGTATAGGCGTGTTACAAATGCCATATCATATCATATCATAGATCATATCATAGATGAGAATGTTTGAATCACATGTAGTGAATTGTTAATTCTCTATCCTGTACATGGGTGCCTGATTTGATCTCCTTTTTGGATGTTCTTATCTTATCTTAATAACATTCGTAAAGCGCAGCATAAGCCCGAAACCTTCTTGGTGCTAGAGCTAGCGAGGTAGGTCGACCCAAAGCAAAGAACTAAAAGCGAAAGTTCTTCAACAACCAGAGAAAGGGCAGATGAGCGTCAATGTTACACAGGGTGAATGGAAGTACCAGGGCTTTGTGGCTGACAATGACAAGGCATGGCTGACAAGGTGGGAAAACCTAGCCCTTGGTGGCTGGATGGACTGCAAGGTTTGTGAGCGGAGTGGCCTAGCAGGTTTACAAAAACAAAATTTTGCCTGAAGGAACTCAGCTCCTGATTTGTGGAGAGCCTTATGAACCAAACACAGGGACTTAAAGCTGATACGCTGCTCAACTGGGAGAAAATGAAGTTGGCGCAGAAGCGGGGTCATACGAGCACCAAAAGGGGGGTGGAGAACAACCCAGCCGCCGAGTTTTGTAGTAGCTGGAGTCGACAAAGCAGATGTTTAGGAAGGGCCAGATAAAGAGCATTAGAATAGTCAACATGGATAATAACCAGGGAGGAAACCACTGGTGCATGGAACTTCTGGGGAATGGAAGGCAGGACTTTACGAAGAGTCCAATGTTTGAAGTGGGCTTTTGGACAAGCAAGGGAGTTTGATCGGCTTTAGATAACGAGGCCTGGATTTTGATACCAAGGTCTTTAAACGAAGAGCCTGGACGGGGAAACAGGGCTAGGCTCCTAGGACAAACCTCAGGGGTCTAAAACAGCGAGGGTTATGTAGTACCCACCACCAACACATCTGTTTTTTCCCATTGAGCTTAAGCCAATTCAAGGCCATTCAATCACCAAAAGCCTGAAGGCAGTTACTCAGTCGATCAGCTGACTCCTATACTTTACTTTAAAACATTTATTGAGTGCAGACCCTGGACCGTAGGCATTAGGATGCTGCCAAACAAATAAGCAGGCCACTGATGAAAAGCTCGTGTGGGGAGAAGCCAGGGGAGAAGATTAAGCAAACAGCCACATATTCAACTTTCTCTGAAAGGATTCTATGTTTTGCTGACATCTAAGCTATAGTGGGAGATTGTTCCAAACTTTGGGAGCTGTGATGTAGAAAGCTCCCCTTTCTGTCTTTCTAGTTCTGCATCTAGGAAGCATCAGGAGTTTTTGATTGCTCGATCTAAGAGATCAGCTTTGGACTTTCTTCACTATAAGGTCTTGCAAGTAACTGGGCATAATGCCCAGTGTGCACTTGAATGTGATCACTAGAAGGCGGTAGCGAACACGGGCCTCCACCGGAAGCCAGTGCAGTCCTCTTCTGGCATCTAAGACATGGTCTCGGCAAGAGAGCCCCATAAGCACCCTCACTACACCGTTTTGGATGACCTGTAATCTAGTCCCCTCTGTTTTGCAGAGGCCAGCTAAGAGGCTGAAGCAATAATCTATTTTCGCTCCAACAATAGCTCTGGCAATGGTCTCAGCATTAGCCTGAGTGATGAGAGGTGTAAGGTGTGCTTCATAGTAAGCTGCTGGTCAAAGATAACAACCAAGGTTTTGACCTTCTTAAGGGGGGTTATCTTGACCTCTCCAAGTTGGAGGCTCTCATATGCCGGACCCAGCTTGGATAATATGGGCTGCGTGCCGACAATCAACAGCTGTGTCTTACCCCCATTCAAGGCTAAGTTGTTCCTGACCATCCAGTTCTCAATCGAGGCATAGACTCTGTTTAATTCTGCTTCATCCCTTGCATGAGTACCAACCATGGGAACGGCACACTGTGTGTTGTCCGCATAGTTGGTAAACATGATCATTTCATGATCCAGTAGAGCAAAGAAGGGTGCCATGAATATATTATAGAGGCAGGGAGAAATGCAGGCGCCTTACCGAACACCAAATTCAATGGAGACCAGAAGAGCCTCTTCAGAGAAGACTCTGCTTTCTCTATTGTTCAAGAAAGAGGCAATCCAACGAACTGCTGCTGGAGAGAAGTTGGCCACTGCCTCCAACCTGGCGACCAGTATGGAGTGGTCAACCAGGTCGAAGGCAGCCGATAGATTCAAAATCATCAACATAGAAGCGAGGCCCTTGTACATCTGCTCCAGCAGCCTGGGCTTCAGTTCTAATAACGCTGTTTCAGTTCCGTATCTCACTCTGAAACCTGATTGACGAGGATTCAAAACGGGAAAGTTGTTCAGATGTTGGGCAATCTGTCCATACGTGACCCTGTCTAAAATTTTCTGTAAAAATGGTGTGTTAGTAATGGACCTGTAATTGAGTGGCACCTCAATGGGTAAGCCGGGTTTTTTTAGGATGGGAGTGACACAGGCTTGTTTGAGATCTGCCGGCACATGACTTTTTATAAGTGAAGCATTAACAAACTTGCAAATGGCAGCCAATTAAGTTGGAGGGCAAGTTTTAATTATCATGGCTGAGCATGTGTCACCTTTACAACTAGTGATTTTTAATTGGTTTACTACGACTGACAACTCATCCACCGTAATGGTGGAAAAATTAAACTGGGGTATGGAGGGACTTCTTTTAAATTATTCCATCCCCGCTTTAGTAGAATCTGAAGGAAGATCTCCTTTCCTACGCACTGTGGGCATGTCTGCACTAATACCCTTCAGTTTACCTGACATGGCATCCTGGATATCCTGACACCAAGCAGCATCCTTAACTAATTGGCCCATATTGGAAGAACTTGTAAATTCTTGTTCTTTAAGTATTTCAACTCTGGTTGAGTAAGATCCAACCGCACAATGATTTGAGTATCATCGGCGTAAGAATAACACAGGAAGCCAAAAGCATGAATAAAACTCAAAAGAGGTTGGTTATAGAGGTTACATAAGGTAGGGCACAGTGAGAAACCTTGGGGGACACCACAAAGCAAATGGATCAATTGAGAACAAAAAAGGGGAAGAGAAACCAACTGAGAGCACCACGTCAGAAAAGAGGAGAACCAGGTCAGAAATTGGCCTGACAAGCCAGCCGAGGTAGGCCGGGAGATCAGGGTAGGGTGGTTGATGTTGTTGCAATGAATTCAGTGTAGATAGGGAAATGTCCCAAATTTGGGTTTGCCCGGGAATCTTGGTTTAGTCTGGACATTTCTTTCTGCTTTGACCAAATTATCTTGGAAGTTTCTCCCTCTGGCATAAGCAATCATGGGAGGGTTTGGAAATAATTTGCAAAGTTTGGGGTCCAGTCTTGTCAATTTCCAATTTTTCTTCTGCAGTCGATTAATTTGAGTACTTTGTCTGGAGTATCTCATTAGGTGAACAAAGGCTGGATCTTTGTTATGTATTTTGGGTGTCAAGGGATTAAGGGCCTCATCATGAGTTGGGTGGTATCCTGGCAGTAATATGGCAGGGATACCGCCAGGGCTATTAGCGTCACCACCAAATCCCCCGGCACTATTAGCGCCAGATCACGGGTTTGGCGGAACAGTAAATCCCCATTGGGCCCATTCGGGAATTCCCCATTGGGCCCAATGGGGAATTTTCGGCACTACTTCCGTCGGTGGTACTAGCGTGCGCTCATAGCGCCGAAAATATGCAAATTCATGGTGGATTTACCCCCAGCTCCCTGCTGGGGCTAAATCCTGCCAAACACGTGATTTGGTGGACCCTTAAATGCGGCGGTAATAGCGTTACTGCCGCATTTAAGGGTTACCGCCAAACTCATGATGAGGCAGTAAGTCTTGATTTTTTTGAGCTTCTATTTTTAGCCTTCCCCAATATTTTGTCTGACTAGCCTTTTTTTTAAAGTCTATCAGTCATTTTGTTGTTGCTTGTATGGTATGCTCGATCATCTGTATTCTGTCTCCGTATTCTTAAAAATTGATTTAAAGGTAAGTTATCCTTTGGATGATCTGGATGGAAACTTGAATAATGTAATTTATTGTTTACATCTGTTGGTTTCTGGTACACATAGACGTAGTTAGGGTTTTCCCATTTGGTGTGATCATCACTTACCTTGTAGACCACCTTGGAGTTTGAAGAAATGAATTTTTGAATACGCCTAATTGAACTTTAATTTGTTCCTGAAGGGATAGATTTTTCCTGAAACGTGTTGCGCTTATTGTACTATGTACTTATTGTTCTAGTGTATACATGGTGAATCTGTAAAAGTTGAAATAAATGTGCACCTGTATGAATGGTAGAACTTACATCGATAATAGATTGAACTAAATGATGAATTTTCCTAATTACTGACTGGTCTTACCAGTACAAGCGTGTGTTGGTAAAAACAAAGGAAGACGTGGAAAAAGAGCCAAGTATCTTATGGACCACAAGTCCATATGACGTGGTGCAAGGAGTAGGAGCAGTGAACATTAAGTTTAAACCAAGAGCTATTTCTCCACATGCAAAACAGTACCCAATGTCCAGAGAAGCAGATGAGGAGATTTTCAAAACTGTATTCGACCTATTCTGGTACCTTCAGATTCTCCATGTAACATGGACGTGTACCCTGTCAAAAAATTGAAGGGGGGTTTTGTCGATTTATCCAGGACTTTCACCCTCTAAACCATATAGTCGAAGCAGAGTTTCCTTTAGTTCGATACACTGCAACAATATTGTGCAATATCCCGTCAACAGCCAGGTATTTTAATGTTGTTGATTTCAAAATTGCATTTTTTTTCAATTCCTTTAAAAGAAGACTCACAGGATTTGACTTCCTTTTCATATAGAACTTAGGAAATGTTGAGCTCGAAAGCACCATAATTCAATATGTGGATGACATTTTAGTGTGCAGTGAGACAGAAGAAAAATGTAGAGAAGACTCCGGGTCTCATTAGTGGCATGGCTACCTCCATACCGGGTACCGGGTCCGGGTTCCAGGAATAGGGAATTACCGGGCCATTCTGACCTTGGAGGGCCTGGTAATTCCCTTTCCCAGGACCCAGACCCGTTACATCTCCATTCCCATTTGAGCCCCTATAGGGCTCAATGGGAATGGCAGGATGCTAACAACGGGCCCGTTAATGAGGGGCCCATTGTTAGCATCCTGGTCTGCTAGCGGGTCCCGCTAAGGACGCCTGGTCTGACCTGGCATTCCAGAGCAGGACCCACTGCAGACCTCGTAATAGGGCGGCCCATAATGAATGGTGCCGGTCCCTTACAGGCACCGTTCATTCTGTGGCCGCCTGGGTCGTAATGAGGCCTTCTGTCAAACTTATGATAATACTTGCAGAAAAACGGTACAAAGTAGATAAAGGAAAATTACCGTAATATCAAGAACAAATATTATAGATAGGACAGTTAGTATCGGATGAAGGGGAAAAAGTGACAGCTGAAAGAGCAGAAGCCATTATGAGAACCATACAGCCAAACACGGTGAGACAAATGCATTCATGTTTAGGTATGTGCATTATTGCAGGGCCTGGGTCTTTGGTTACAGCACAAATGTTCAACCACTTTTAAAAGCGCTTAAAGAGGCACAGGTGGCTAAAACTAAAATAGTGTGGACAGAAGACCTGACTGAAGGATTTAATGAATTAAAAAACACAATTAGCACAGCTCCTGTATTAGGAATTCCAAATTAAAACAAAGAATGTTACTTATTTTCCCATTCAAATGGAGAAGTTATGAGAGCAGTCTTTACACAGAAAATGACATTAGGACATGGTCATAACCCATTAGCTTATTACAATGGGATTCTAGACCCAGTTATGAAAGGACACTATCCTTGCGAACAATCTTTGGTGGCTGCTACATTTGCCGTAAAAAAGGCTTCAAGTCTAACTATGGGTGTTCCGTAACTCCATGGTTAGACCATGCATTATTTGCAATCCTAGAGAAACCCAAAAGTTTGTTAACCACTCAAAGAGCATCGGGTTATGACGTAATTATCTCAAACCCTTCGATTAAAATTGTTAGGTGTAGTATAGGGAATCCAGCTAGCTGAAACAGTGGGAGAAGATGAAGATGAGCATGATTGTGTCACATATACCGAATGCTACAATGGTATTCCCCATGTTAGAGAGAATGCTCTAGGAAGAGGGGAAGTGGTTTTAATTGATGGTTGTTATAGAGTGCGTCACGAGGACGTTGCGTACCTGTTCGTCTGGTTGAAGACCTTGATGATGATGCCAGGCTGTCAGGAGTCCTGCGTGGATGTGGTTGATGACGAGAGAAGCCAGCCCAGCTCCCGCCCGAATGGAACCGGGTTGGAGATGAACCAGCTCCCAACGCCACGAGTCTGCTCACCCCTGATTAACGTGGCGTCAGGACAGTGCAAGCACTGACAGGGGGAGCCTTTCCAGATGACGATACTGAGTCCCAAGGAAGACTGGATCCGGAGGATGGAAGTCCCAAGGAAGACTGGATCCGGAAGATGGAAGTCCCAAGGGAGACTGGATCCGGAAGATGGAAGTCCCAAGGGAGACTGGATCCGGAAGATGGAAGTCCCAAGGGAGAGGACACAGTGGAGATTGGTAGGAGGCAGGATCCGGGAAGGAAGGTAGAAGAATGGCTCACAAGGTAGAGGGAGGCTGAAAGTGCAGGCAGACAAGGTACAAGGGCAAGGACCAACTAATAACCACAGGGGAACCACCCAACTCAGAAGAGGGGAAAGGGAACCACCCTACCACAGGACAAGGGAAGGAAGGACAAGGCAAGGCAACTGCAGATGTACCCGAGGGTACCAGGAACAAGGAGGACAGGAGTCAGGTTACAGGTAAGGACCCGAGGGTACCAGGAACAAGGAGGACAGGAGTCAGGTAACAGGTAAGGTAGGCACAAGGAACCGGCGAGGAAACAAGATCCTAATCAAACCGCGTTGAGACGCAGTTTGAATGAACGACCGGGCTCCTTAAATAGGACTGCCAACCCCTAGGAGGCTTGGAACGCAAGCCGAGCCGACTCCCAAGCGTTGGTTGGCTCGGAGAGAGGCGTGGACCGCAAGGTCCTCCAAAGCGAGTACTCCGTGCAGCGCGCATGCGCGAAGAGCGCGGAATGGCCGCCCGCGCATGCGCTGACCAACCTGCCCAGGAAACCCGGAAGCGCGCGATGACCAGAACAACCCAGGAACCCCTAAGCGAAAGCGCGGGTACAGCCTCCAGGACGGGGCGCGCCGCTTCAAGTAAGTGGACCCCAATGCGGGCGGCGTGACACTATGCCCCCTCCCAGAAAGACCCGGAGCCCCCGGCTTCCAGGGACAACGAAGGAAAAAGTCACGAACCAGACGGGGCGCATGCACATGACAGCGGGGCTCCCAAGTGCGATCACAAGCAGGGTAACCTTTCCAATCAACAAGGAATTGGAGCACGCCCCGACGAATCCGTGAGTCACATATTTCCTGCACCTCAAATTCAGGGACCCCCCGTACTTGAACGGAGGAAGGCCGAGGACTGGAACGCCCAAAGACATCCTTCACAAAGGGTTTCAAAAGGGAGACATGAAACACTGGATGCACTCGCCAAGATTGGGGTAACACCAGTCGAAAAGCAACTGAGGACAAACGTTTGGAAATCCTGAAAGGCCCATAGAATCGGGGTGCCAATTTGGTGGGCAGATTGCGTACTGGCAGGTTCTTAGAGGACAACCAAACCAGATCGCCCACCTGGAGATCCGGCTCCATAGTCCGACACTTGTCTGCCTGCTTCTTCATGCGCTTCCGTGTCTCAACCAGGGTACCCCGGGCCAGGTCGTGCTGCTTTTGGATGTCAGAAACCAATTGATCCGCCGAAGGAACAGCACTAGGTAGTACTGGAGTAAAAGGAACCAACTTGGGATGTAGTCCAGTAGAGCAAAAGAAAGGGCTGATACCCGTAGCAGTATGCGTTGCGTTGTTATAGGACACCTCAGCCAAATCAAGATTCTTCACCCAGTTGGATTGAGTAGCATTGGCATAACAGCGTAGGTACTGCTCTAGGGTTTGGTTAGTTCTCTCCGTCTGTCCGTTTGTGTGCGGATGATAACCAGAACTCAAGGCTCTGCGGATACCAAGATGATTGCACAATTGATGCCAAAACGAAGAGAGAAACTGCGAGCCACGATCAGAGATGATCTTCTCCGGTAACCCATGTAGCCGGTCAATGTTGTGTAGAAATGCCAGAGCCATCTGAGAGGAGGTAGGTATCTTAGAAAAAGGGATAAAGTGAGCATACTTCGTGAAACAGTCCACTACTACCATAATGCAAGTATTGCCCTCAGAAGGCGGAAGCTCGACAATAAAGTCGGTGGTGATGGTGTGCCATGGGTAAGGCGGTGTTTCAGTAGGCTGAAGCAATCCCAAAGGTTTTCTTCTTGGCGTCTTAGTTTGAGCGCAAACTGGACAACTCTCCACATACCGCTTGACCTCCTTGGCCCAACCCGGCCACCAGAATTGTCTGGAAATCAGCTCTTGAGTGGCCTTGACGCCACGATGACCACCAACATGTGAATCGTGTAAACCTTGAAGGATGTCTAACCGGAGTGAACACGTCGGTAAGTACAAACGTTTCAAAAAGAACAAAAGACCGTTGTGTTCAGTGATCTGTGGTCGCTTCAGAATGTCGGCTCGATCAGGGTCCACCGATGTTTCTTGTACTATTCTCTGCAGATGAGGAGAAATCGTCAAAAGAAAATGCTTAGGTGAAATCAATGGAGTGTTCTGACTGCAATCCTTCTCTTCCTTCTCCAGAGAGCGCGATAAGGCGTCAGCCTTCAGGTTCTGAGAGCTGGGGATGTAAGTAATGTTGAAGTCGTAGTGAGAAAAGAAAAAAGCCCACCTGGCCTGGCGAGCGGTGCGACACTGCAAGGATCGCAAATATTGCAGGTTACGATGATCAGTGCGGACTTCTACAGAAAAACGACCTCCCAGCAAGTGGTGCCTCCACTCCTCAAACGCGGTCTTTATGGCCAAGAGTTCCTTCTCTATGACAGCGTAGTTCTGTTCGCTCGGAGCGAGCTTTCGTGAGAAATAGGCCACCGGGTGTTCTTCGTTAGATATAGGATGCTTCTGTAGGAGAACAGCGCCAACAGCGAAGTTGGAAGCATCAGCCTCAACGATGTAAGGCATCTCGTCGTTGGGATGACGTAAAACAGGAGCTGTACTGAACGCCGTCTTCAAACGGTTGAAGGCTGCTAATGCCTCTGAATCCCAAAGGAACGGAGTCTTAACACTGGTCAAACGTGTCAACGAGGCCGTGATACGGGAAAACTGAGGAATGAAGCGCCGATAAAAATTGGCGAATCCCAGGAATCTTTGGAGGGACTTCAAGTCATGAGGTTGTTTCCAGTCTCGGATTGCTTGTACTTTATCAGAATCCATGTGGATTCCAGCCTCGCTGATTACATACCCCAGAAACTCCATCTTGTTCCGATGAAATGAACATTTTCCAGCTTTGGCGAACAATTGATACTGTGATAAACGTAGAAGGACCTCTCGTACATGTGAAACGTGTTCCTCCGGATTTTCTGAGAAGATCAGGATATCATCCAGATAAACCCAAACCGAGATGCCAATCAAGTCGCTGAAGATGTGATCCATGAACCGCTGGAAGACGGCCGGGGCATTACACAACCCGAAGGGCATTACCCTGTATTCGTAATGCCCAAATGGAGTCTTAAAGGCCGTCTTCCACTCGTCGCCCTCCTTGATTCTGACCAAATGGTAGGCTCCGCGAAGGTCTAGTTTGGTGAACTCCCTGGCTGACCGTAATGACTCCATGATGTTTCGAATCAAAGGTAACGGGTACCTGTCTTTAAGGGTGATGTCATTCAATTGACGATAATCAATACATGGCCGTAGAGTGCCCTCCTTCTTCTTCACGAAAAACAGCGGGAATCCCGCGGGGGATTTAGAAGGTACGATGTATCCTTTCTTGACACATTCATCCAAGTAGTTCCGAAGTACCAGTCTTTCGGTCTGGGTCAAGGAATAAACCTTCCCATGTGGGATCACCGCACCCGGGATCAGGTCAATGGAGCAATCAAAAGTTCTGTGAGGTGGAAGGGGTATGTCTCCAGGTTCAGAAAATACTGTCCTCAGGTCAGCATACGCATGTGGAATCTGGGACAAGGAGCACAAACCATGCGGGTTCTTACCGGTGGTAAGAGAGGTTGAGGTTGGTGGCTTCAATGACGTGCCGGAACCACAACATTCCTGAATACAAAGAGCAGAGGTAAACACTAGAATACGAGACTCCCAATTGATCGAGGGGTTGTGTCGCTGAAGCCAAGGTAATCCCAACACCACTTGATATGAAGGCGATTTGATGACATCGAGAGCGATCTCCTCCTCATGAGCCTCGATTCGCAATAGCATGCCAACAGTATGCAATCGAATAGGTCCGGAAGACAAAGGTGTACCATCAATGACCTCCACAGGTATCGCATTTCTTCTGGTGAGCAATGGTATGCCGTTGTTGATGGCGAATTCCTTGTCAATATAATTACCGGAAGCCCCACAGTCCAATAATCCATGGACATCAATTGTCTTCTCCTGCCACTTCAGACTGATTTGCAAAATCATCAAGACGGCTGGCTGCATAGGCGGAAACGCCGTACTGGCACAAGAAAGGACTTGTAGCAAAGAAGAACCTGTCGTGGCCTTTCCAATAGACGACAGGCCTCCTAGTTTCCCCCTTTCTTGATAGGGCGCAAAGGACAGGTACTCAGATAGTGACCGGCAGCTCCACAGTATAGACACAATCGCAGTCTTCTTCTGCGCTTCTTCTCTTCTTCTGATAAGGGACCCCTTACTGCGCCTAATTGCATTGGTTCGGTAGAGGAATCCGAAGGTACTGGCAGTCCAGTCGGTAGGGTTGATGGCCTGGGGAACACCTTCTCAAACCGACGTCTCTCACCCTTTCTCTCGGCCAATCTCTGGTCTATCCTCAAAACCTGTTCAATAAGTTTCTGTAGATCTTCGGGTTCAGGAATGTGCAACAACTCGTCCTTGTATTCCTCTCTTAATCCCCGGCGAAACAAGGTCTTCTGTGTTATCTCTGGCCATAGGGAATCAGTCGCTAGTTGACGAAAACGGCTGATATAAGTTATTATATCGGAATTTGCCTGTTGAATGTCCATCAATAGATTCTGTGCTGTGGAAGCCAGATTAGGAGACTGAAAAACATCCAAGAACGCTTTTTCAAAGGCCAAGAAATCGCCAAGAATGGGGCTATTAGTAACAACCAGGGGTGTAGCCCAAGCAAGAGCATTCCCAGATAAATTGCCCAAAATGTAGCCGATCTTGGCTTTATCATTGTTGAAATGAGTCGAACGGTAGAGGAAATGTATCCGACAATGATTGCAGAATTCACCCACACGTCTGGGGTCTCCATCGAACTTGATGGGTGCGGTGTGGGCCATGGTGTTTTCAGACTGTGGAGATGCCCCTATGTTCTGTGTCACCATTTGACGTAAAGCCACGTTCTCCTGACGGAGTGCTGTCATCTCAGCACGAAGAGCTTGTACTTCAATACGAAGACCTGGGTCCTCTTCCATCTCAGTGTCCGAAGTATCCGAAGGCAGGCGTCTCAATCTGTTATAGAGTGCGTCACGAGGACGTTGCGTACCTGTTCGTCTGGTTGAAGACCTTGATGATGATGCCAGGCTGTCAGGAGTCCTGCGTGGATGTGGTTGATGACGCGAGAAGCCAGCCCAGCTCCCGCCCGAATGGAACCGGGTTGGAGATGAACCAGCTCCCAACGCCACGAGTCTGCTCACCCCTGATTAACGTGGCGTCAGGACAGTGCAAGCACTGACAGGGGGAGCCTTTCCAGATGACGATACTGAGTCCCAAGGAAGACTGGATCCGGAGGATGGAAGTCCCAAGGAAGACTGGATCCGGAAGATGGAAGTCCCAAGGGAGACTGGATCCGGAAGATGGAAGTCCCAAGGGAGACTGGATCCGGAAGATGGAAGTCCCAAGGGAGAGGACACAGTGGAGATTGGTAGGAGGCAGGATCCGGGAAGGAAGGTAGAAGAATGGCTCACAAGGTAGAGGGAGGCTGAAAGTGCAGGCAGACAAGGTACAAGGGCAAGGACCAACTAATAACCACAGGGGAACCACCCAACTCAGAAGAGGGGAAAGGGAACCACCCTACCACAGGACAAGGGAAGGAAGGACAAGGCAAGGCAACTGCAGATGTACCCGAGGGTACCAGGAACAAGGAGGACAGGAGTCAGGTTACAGGTAAGGACCCGAGGGTACCAGGAACAAGGAGGACAGGAGTCAGGTAACAGGTAAGGTAGGCACAAGGAACCGGCGAGGAAACACGATCCTAATCAAACCGCGTTGAGACGCAGTTTGAATGAACGACCGGGCTCCTTAAATAGGACTGCCAACCCCTAGGAGGCTTGGAACGCAAGCCGAGCCGACTCCCAAGCGTTGGTTGGCTCGGAGAGAGGCGTGGACCGCAAGGTCCTCCAAAGCGAGTACTCCGTGCAGCGCGCATGCGCGAAGAGCGCGGAATGGCCGCCCGCGCATGCGCTGACCAACCTGCCCAGGAAACCCGGAAGCGCGCGATGACCAGAACAACCCAGGAACCCCTAAGCGAAAGCGCGGGTACAGCCTCCAGGACGGGGCGCGCCGCTTCAAGTAAGTGGACCCCAATGCGGGCGGCGTGACACTGGTTCATCTCCAATTGATCAATAAATTCGGCATCAGCAGTAGTAAGGGTGACCCGAGAGGGCACCTTCGAAGTATTCATGAGCAGACAGTTGCCGTCAACCATTTCAGCACAGGCTATTCAGCACAGGCTGCAGAATTAGCTGTGCTTATTGATGCACTATGAAGTTCGTCAAAGGAAGTGAGGGTATACTCTGACTCCGCCTATGTCATGTGTGAGAAACCTGAAGGTGTCTCACCTGCTAGTCCCCAGGGATCTGTCATTCAGGTGGCCAGGACATGGCCACCGCTTTTGGATCCAGTTCCTGGAGGGGGGGGACTAGTGCGGGAGAATAACCTGGATGAGGTGTCCTCAGGGAGTGGAAGTGGGACACTAAAGGGTGAGACGCGATATCCCCTTCCCAACAACACCTTTTCCCCATCCAACCAGGTAGGATACCTAGGTATTCAACCCCCCCCTCTTTTCCGACTCAAGCTTATGGACAGTTCACCGTGAATGTCAACAGACTAACACCAGAGCCGTATACCTGACATGTCCCAACACAAGGGTTAGGCAATTACTGATAATTACACACACCTGACTTCCATCACACTTCCCCACATCGAGAAAAGGCGGAGCACAAAAGCACACTAAGAGCAAGGCAAAACACACAAGGAAGCAGCAGTTCTGTGATGGCAGTTTAATATGAGGAGAAAGACGGCACAACCAGAAAGGGTTGCAAGGAGGGACTTGCCCATGGCCTTTTCAGAGGAAGAAACTGCTACTTTCACAAGCCCCATAGATCAGGAACTAAAGCTGAAGAAAGGTGCATTGTGTGTCAAAAGTACCCAGGGCTTTCCCGCAACGATAGCCAAGATGGGGAGGAGCGATTGCCACTGTGGTACTATCCTTGGCTCCTGCAACAAAGCCGCTACAGTAAAGGCAGCACAGCCAGTGGGTCCTGAATTGAATCCTTAACTGTCTTTTGATGGTATTATATAGTGTGCAGGGGACGGGAGCGTTCCAAACTTGGACCCTCATTCTTTTCTCAGGGAGACTGATAGCAGACTGGTCTGTGTTAGAACCAATGTTGCAAGTGGCAACATTGTATGAAGAAATATGCAAAGAACAGAGCATAAGTTATATGTGATGAGCAACAAAAATATAATTGAATATCCAAGGAGTGAATTAACTTTGAAGCCAAGGGAGATACCATATACAGAGTGGTCCTGCGCTACATAGGTGCTCATTCGAAGGTCTCTGGTAGGTATCCAACTGAGAGTGTACATTTCTGAACTGTGAAATTGAAATAGTCCTGCAACAGGTCGAGCCAAACCCTGTGCACATTTGAAAATCTTTGATAACTAATACGAACTGTAATTGGTCCAAGCCCGGCTGAGGGAGACTAATTGTGGAAAAAGGATCTGAGCTCAGCTGAGGGGGATCCGGGGTGAACCGTGAGTCACCCGAGAAAAGAAATTCTATAAGCTTGGGAAAAGAGGATCTGAGCCCGGAAGAGGGGGATCCAAAATAAAGATTGTGATACAAAAGGGATCTGAGCATGGGTGTTAGGGATCCAGGGTGAAGAGTGAATCTCCCGACTTGAATAGTTGTAAAGGAAATATTCGTTGTGGTACATCAGGCTCTCGGAATCAAGAGACTTTGATAACTTAAGGGACCTGGGCACAGAAGGCCTGATGTTGGTAATGGTACTGTGTCCTTGTGCCAAAGAAGCCCAAGAGTGTGCTATGTTCAAGTGAACCGCCTTGTCCTGTGCTGAAAACGTGGGGAAGGGAGGCCAATGGCCTGAACAGCCTGACTTACCATTTTGCGAACCCTTCTTTTGTTTTCATTAACATTTCCCCACACTATTTGTAAATTAGCGGTTAGGGTTGGCAATAGGTTTTTTAGTATATGTCTTTTCATTTTGATGAGACTCCACTAAGATTGAGTTATTATTTTTTTATGGTTGTAGCTTGCTCCCATCTTTAGATTTAGGTTTGGATAGGCATTTATCAAACCCTTGAGAAAGTTCAATAAACACCCTTGAATTGTAGTCACTTGTGTTGTTAAGGATTTCAATCAGGCGACACACACCTTAGTCTCGGCCTAGTATGCAGCGCATGACTGAAATGCTTATCTCTTTATATAGATTCAGTATTGAGAAGGTACACCACTCATATCACACCCCCTTTTCAAATACCCCGGGTCACAATGGACCATGAACCAGGCTGGTTGGTAAAATACAATATTTATTTTATAATTCAAATGAAATCATACACCTTTTAATATGGGGGATAGAGGTATATCATAGGAACAATATGGAAGTAAAATTAAGTATCTAGCTGGTAAATTGGATGAATTATGCAAGATATAAAAAGGTGCGCCTTTAGTAAAATAGACCTGTGAAATAGGAAAGGAAATCGGTTGTGACAAGAACAGTTTTACTTTAAACTAGAGTATTCAGGCTAGGCCACCAAAGATGGGCACAGTAAGAACCAGGGTTGATTTGCGACTTCAACCCAGTCACCCCATCACCCAATCCTGGCAGAAACCAGTCCGATCACTTGAAATAGGACTAATGGCATAGGATTACACAGGACAAAATTGAAAAGAGAAATGGCGCTAGCACTAGAAATCAAGGGCAGGGTTGCACGGATAATTCTGACATTTTTACAAGTTATCAGGATAAGGATAGGATAGCTTATATAGTGGGATAAGGACAAAGGCAAGGCAAGGTGTACTATAGGTTTCTATGGATTGGTAATTTATACTCAAAGTGCACTTTTAGTTGTGGGGAATATTGGACCGTCAACAGTTCTGGTCACTACACGGCAGCGCGCCTGGCAAACAGCTGGGCAGTTCTGGTCACCGGATGGTACTGGACTGGAATGGCAATTCTGGTCACTGGATGCTAAAGGTCAGCTGGATGGCAGGATGGAATGCAGTTAGTGGTATCAGGATGCTTCCCAAAAACACCACAGCTTTCCCCTTTTTAATAGGAGATTAGTGGATTTTCAGATGTGAGGCCTTGCTGGGAATAGGATCAGCACTGCTTAGGTTTTGCAGTGGGCCCTGGAGTAGGGTCAGCAATACTTTGGCCTTGTAGTTGGGATCTGGAATCTGGATGGATGGAACAGGACGCCGGCGCAGGAAAATCAGGAAGAGTGTCTGTCTAGAGTCTTGTCAGGGACTCTTATTTATAATGCATAGTGACATCATAGACTATATTGCTGGGCCGGCTTAGGTAAGCCCACCTCTAAACAACTGGATTGGACATTCATGTTGGTTGCCTCCGCTGGGATGTGACTCAGTTCAGGAAGTTGCATTTTATTATGTAAAGAAACTTCCCACAGACCTTTTTGACAAAAATCTGCCATACCCGAATGTACACATTTGTACAGTTGTGGCACCATAATAAATTACATAATCAGATTACATGTTTTATGTAGAGTACAGCCATCCAATCCTGAAATCTGTTAGACATTGTTTTGTCCTTTTTTACTCTTTTGGTCATTTTCAATGTGAAATATTCAGCCTAAAATTCCATAACTTTATACATATAAGTATAAAATGTCACATTTGTAACATGGATGCTTTTCTTGTAATCCGCAATACTTTGCCATTTCTGTCTCCAAAGTGTCAGTGAATTCTACCATATCTTCAATGAAAGCCCATAAAATCATATTTAAAGTATAACACTTTTATATGTTTACTAATTCTTGCTGCAGAGATTTTAAAAAGTCTTTGAAGTTTATTTATAAAATAGTCTTTGGACGCAAATGGCAGTCCTCCGTCTTGCACTGGACCATTTTTTTTTCTTTTTCAGCTGCCATCAACTGTCACTTCAGCCCTGTGTGGGGTCAGGGTTCCCAGTTTGATTGGAGGTTTTATGGCCCCCTTCACTTCACAGGTTAGTGTCCCAGGACTTCTAGTGTCCCAGCCTGGAGCACATACGAATGTCTGACAAGCGTGTGAACTTTCTTTGTCCTGGTCCATTCAAAGTTTTTCAAGATAGCAATTATCACTTTCGTGTCCTGAAAGTTTATGGTGTGGCTCCCTTCCTAGGGGGAAGCTTTAACTTGCCAACCAGACTACCCTGTTTTTGACAGCTTGCAAATCCAGCCAAGGTGGTTTAAAACCTGTATTTTCTTATTTGGTCCTGACTTAAAACAAACCTGTGGAATAAAATAGCCAATGTATGCATTTCACAAGCCACAAACCCCTTCAAATTGCTAGGTAATGGTATGCTTTCCTTCAACAGTTTACTTTTTAACCGGGCTTTTTTCTCCTTTAGTTATGCAAAAGCCAATTTTTACACATGTGTTGAAAACTGCTAGCATTTCCTTTCAAATTCGATTTTACCATCTGACTTCCCAATATTGCCTCGCAGCCATAGTTATTTTCTTCTAGGCAGTAGTTTATCTGACACACAGATGCATTGAACCTGACATGGCTCAGATAGCTGGAGTCTCTTTTGAACTACTGAGCTTTGATACATTTGTAAAGAAATGAACGTGTTTTCCCGTACGAGTAAACATGGAGTTCCTTGTTGATTTCTCTCAGAGTTGGTTTAACAGGGCCTGTCATTCATAAATCATGCCTGGCTTCGCTGAGGCACAATAAGATACTGGGCATGGCAGGGCCTTATTAATCACAGTCATTTAAGGAAGAACAGAGGGAAATAGCATCAGCAGCATTATTTTAAAGGTGAAAAGTTTCCTTTATAATGGAGATCTTGGGCTTTCAGTAAAGCAGTGCTGCCTTTTCACTCCATTTCTTTTGTACAGTTAAGAACACATTGGCACCCTCTGTTAGTAAGTCCCCTTTCTCTATCCTGCCCACTGTATGCTTGGCAAGAAAGTGCAGCCATCTTTTTGATTTGTTGCAAAACTGCAGTTTTGAGGCCATAGCGCTCACAGGAGCCAGCCCAGCCATTTTGCTGTTTCTGCGCACAGGCAGCTTGGTGATGTGGAGGAAAACTGTTGAGTGGGTTAATATATCCCACACTGTCTATCTTACTTTGATACCATGACCATGCCTTTCGTACAAACATCAACAGTACACACAGGCTTAGCATGTTGGAAGAGGAGTTGCTTCCTCTGCGCAGCTGGCACTCCAGTATGCAGCGCACGACTGAAATGCTTATCTCTTTATAAAGATTCAATATTGAGAAGGTACACCACTCATATCACACACCCTTTTCAAATACCCCAGGTCACAATGGACCATGAACAAGGCTGGTTGGTAAAACACAATATTTATTTTATTTATTTTATAATTCAAAAGAAATCATACACCTTTTAATATGGGGGATAGAGGTATATCACAGGAACAATATGGAAGTAAAATTAAGTACCTAGCTGGTAAATTGGATGAGTTATGCAAGATATAAAAAGGTGTGCTTTTAGTAAAATGGAGCTGTGTAATAGGAAAGGAAATCGGTTGTGACAAGAACAGTTTTACTTTACACTAGAGTATTCAGGCTAGGCCACAAAAGATGGGTACAGTAAGAGCCAGGGTTGATTTGCGGCTTCAACCCAGTCACCCCAGCGCCCAACCCTAGCAGAAACCAGTCCGATCACTCGAAATAGGACTAATGGCATAGGATTACACAGGACAAAATTGAAAAGAGAAATGGCGCTAGCACTAGAAATCAAGGGCAGAGTTGCATGGATAATTCTGACAGTTTTACAAGTTATAAGGATAAGGATAGGATAGCTTATATAGTGGGATAAGGACAAAGGCAAGCCAAGGTGTACTATAGGTTTCTATGGAGTGGTAATTTATACTCACAGTGCACTTTTAGTTGTGGGGAATTTTGGACCGTCAACGGTTCTGGTCACTACACGGCAGCACGCCTGACAAACAGCTGGGCAGTTCTGGTCACCGGATGGCACTGAACTGGAATGGCAAATCTGGTCACTGGATACTAAAGGTCAGCTGGATGGCAGGATGGAATGCAGTTAGTGGTATCAGGATGCTTCCCAAAAACACCACAGCTTTCCCCTTTTTAATGGGAGATTAGTGGATTTTCAGATTTGAGGCCTTGCTGGGAATAGGATCAGCACTGCTTAGGTTTTGCAGTGGGCCCTGGAGTATGGTCAGCAATGCTTTGGCCTTGTAGTTGGGATCTGGAATCTGGATGGATGGAACAGGACGCCGGCACAGGAAAATCAGGAAGAGTGTCTGTCCAGAGTCTTGTCAGGGACTCTTATTTATAATGCATAGTGCCATCATAGACTATATTGCTGGGCCGGCTTAGCTAAACCCGCCTCTAAACAACTGGATTGGACATTCATGTTGGGTGCCTCCCCTGGGATGTGACTCAGTTCAGGAAGTTGCATTTTATTATGTAAAAATACTTCCCACAGACCTTTTTGCCAAAAATCTGACATACCCGAATTTACACATTTGTACAGTTGTGGCACCATAATAAATGACATAATCAGATTACATGTTTTATGTAGAGTACATCCATCCAATCCTGCAATATGTTAGACATGGTTTTGTGCTTTTATACTCTTTTGGTCACTTTCAGTGTGAAATATTCTGCCTAAAATTCCATAACTTTATACATATAAGTATAAAATGTCACATTTGTAACATGGATGCTTTTCTTGTAATCCGTAATACTTTGCCATTTCTGTCCCCAAAGTGTCAGTGAATTGTACCATATCTTCAATGAAAGCCCATAAAATCATATTTAAACTATAACACTTTTATATGTTTACTAATTCTTGCTGCAGAGATTAAAAACAAGTCTTTAAAGTTTATTTATAAAAGTCTTTGGAAGCAAATGGCAGTCCTTTGTCTTGCACTGGACCATTTTTTTTCTTTTTCAGCTGCCATCAACTGTCACTTCAGCCCTGTTTGGGGTGGGGGTTCCCAGTTTGATTGGAGGTTTTATGGCCCCTTCACTTCACAGGTTAGTGTCCCAGGACTTCTATTGTCCCAGCCTGGAGCACAGACGAATGTCTGACAAGCGTGTGAACTTTCTTTGTCCTGGTCCATTCAATGTTTTTCAAGATAGCAATCATCACTTTCGTGTCCTGGAAGGTTATGGTGTGGCTCCCTTCTTAGGGGGAGGCTTTAACTCTGCCAACCAGACTAACCTGTTTTTGACAGCTTGCAAATCCAGCCAAGGCGGTTTAAAACCTGTATTTTCTTATTTGGTCCTGACTTAAAACAAACCTGTGGAATAAAATAGCCCATGTATGTATTTCACCAGCCACAAACCCCTTCACATTGCTACGTAATGGCATGCTCTCCTTCAACAGTTTACTTTTTAACCGGCCCTTTTTCTCCTTTAGTTATACAAAAGCCAATTTTTACACATGTGTTGAAAACTGCTAGCATTTCCTTTCAAATTCGATTTTGCCATCTGAATTCCCAATATTGCCTCACAGCCATAGTTATTTTCTTCTAGGCAGTAATTTATCTGAAGCACAGATGCATTGAACCTGACATGGCTCAGATAGCTGGAGTCTCTTTTGAACTACTGAGCTTTGATACATTTGTAAAGAAATGAACGTGTTTTCCCGTACAAGTAAACGTGGAGTTCCTTGTTGATTTCTCTCAGAGTTGGTTTGACAGGGCCTGTCATTCATAAATCATGCCTGGTTTTGCTGAGGCACTATAAGATACTGGGCATGGCAGGGCCTTATTAATCACTGTGATTTAAGGAAGAACAGAGCGAAATTGCGTCAGCAGCATTATTTTAAAGGTGAAAAGTTTCCTTTATAATGGAGATCTTGGGCTTTCAGTAAAGCAGTGCTGCCTTTTCACTCCATTTCTTTTGTACAGTTAAGAACACACTGGCACCCTCCCTTAGTGTGTCCCCTTGTTCTATCCTGCCCAATGTATGCTTGGCAAGAAAGTGCAGCCATCTTTTTGATTTGTTGCAAAACCGCAGTTTTGAGGCCATAGCGCTCACAGGAGCCAGCACAGCCATTTTGCTGTTTCTGCGCACAGGCAGCTTGGTGATGTGGGGGAATACTGTTGAGAGGGTCAATATATCCCACAGTGTCTATCTTACTTTGATACCATGTCCATGCCTTTCTTACAAACATCAACAGTACACACAGGCTTAGCATGTTGGAAGAGGAGTTGCTTCCTCTGCGCAGCTGGCACTCCAGTGCAACATGCGGGGCTATTAGACAAACTCTTTGAAGCCTTAAGATTTCCAGCAACCATAGCCATTGCGAAATGTGAAGCTTATTAAAAAAGAAGACTTAATCTCTCGCAGGAATGAAGCCACAGACTTAGAGGCCAAATGTGTGCATATTATTCAACTATGTATGAAGATGAGTTAAAAGATTTGAAGAAAGTAGCAGGGTGATGCATGTTGGTTAAAGAAGGATTTAATATTACGTCCATTGTACAGTTATTTGCAATACAAGGATGAGCATCTCAAGAAGAAAAGGAGCTATGGAAAAAGTGGGGGTGTTCTTTATCCCCCACTCATGCAATTTGTAGAGAGGACAGTACAAAAAAAGCAGTTATGTCTCTAGCATTGTTGAGTGTAATCTTGGAGCAGCTCCACTATCCTGCGCCTGTAACTCGAGAGAGTCGAGCTGCTACAATAGCAGAAGACTGGTTTGTACCGAACCTCAGTGAACATGTGGCACAGTTAATTGTGAACTGTATTGTGTGCCAGAAATGTACGGCAGGGCACACCCTGCGAACGATCAGAGGAGTAATCCCCATATATAATGTCCCCTTGCAACATTTGCACATAGATCATGTGGATATGTTGCAAACAGGTAATGGCTATTGATAAATGATAGTTGTAGTTTGTCCCTTTTCCAGATGGAATGAAGCAGGTCAGTGCACGCATCCTGGTGCTGCATGCGCTGCAAAGTGTTTAGTATGCAAGGTATTCCCAAGATGGGGGGTGTGCAAAGTTTGCGTTCCGATAATGGACCACATTTTGTGAAATAATTTTTGGAAAATATATACTCACTTTTAGCCATCAAGCATAAATTTGCTTTGGCCTATCACGCGCAAGCCAATGGAATATGTGAGAAATTAAATGGACTTCTGAATGAAAGAATAGCAACCTGGTTCAGATCACCCTTTAATGCCCCATGAGCTGGTGACTGGACGCTGAATGAGAACTCATCTCACCCCCCCCCCAAGAAGGGCAAATACTGATGCCCATGGCGTAGCGAGGGCGTAAGGCAATGAGATGCATGAAAATTTGAAAACAATGACTCAAAGTGTATATTTTATTTCTCAACAGATTAAGCATCAGTAGGAGTGGTCAAATGTAAACAAAGAAGACAATTTGCCTATCAATTTGGAAAACGCATTAAAAACATTGCCAGTATATATATGGGACCAGGTGCTAGTAGGCAGGTTTGTGCATACCTGGAGTACCCGATTTGAAGGCCCACATGAAGTGGAGGACATAAACCATACTGTTGTTAAACTGAAGGGAAGAAGGGCGTGGGCCCACCTGCACCACATCAAACCATATAATGGTGAAGTAACATTGACCTCTCCTGCACCCACTCATGGTGAAGCAAGTATCCACAGTGAAGCAAGAGAAGAGCAACAGAGAATGACCATGCAATCAATGACCAAAAACGTGGACAAAGAAAGCAAAACATTGTTAGATTAGGGTTGATTTATGGATTAATTCATCTGCAGTAATCTTCTAACACCTTCCCAATATTAAGATAGAGAATACTATGAAATAGACAAGGAAAAGAATATTTGAGCTTTCATGTAACCAATTGTGCACACATTCTTACTTGCTGTTTTTCCTATATACTTCAGTCTTATCCAGCTTCAATAAGAACGAGGAACATTGTGAAATGTTTTACAGTTCTTGTTATAAATATATGATTTACAGTTAAAACGATAAGAATTGATATATTAAAAATAAAGTGGTAACAATACAAATGTTTCAAGAGGTAAGAACTGTAGCTCCACGAAAAAGATGCACCAAACAACAAATAATAATTGGAGCTTTCAGCTGTATTTTGACTGTTCTCCTTATCATTTTGGCATTTATACATGTTATAAGCATCGAGGAGCCAGAAAAAAAGACATCCACGACTAGTCCCATTATTCCTATTGTCCCTATTAACAACCCATAAACCCACTTGTGTTCTTATATTTAATAAACCCTTTCCCTGAGTAAAGAGAGATGCTGGGGAACATAATCAAAGTATCGGCAAATATTTAGATAAATCGGCTCATTTAGCAAATAACTTATGGCACAAGCATATGAAAGAAGTAGGAGAGAGAACATAACAAGAGAGCAATGTGTGTTCATTAATACTGTATGCCATGAATGAAGCAAGAACATTAATTGCAAGAGAAATCTCCCCACACAATGCAAAATGTCTCAGTCATCTAGCAGCCTGCACTACGAGAAGCCAATCTGAAGGGAAGTGTGCAACTTTAAGATGGTCGATCAAGACAGACTTTTCCAGACAAGGATACATATGTAAAGACAAAAAAGATGAAGAGTGGATTAGGGTGGACAAACAAAAAATGTATTTATGCATCCCAATTTGAAGAGAATATACAAGCTATTGACACGAAGAGACTGAATTGCTCAGACATGACTGAAAAATCAGGAGAGTCAGGATGCTAGGGAAAGAGCATAGCTGTTGGTGTAGCAACCGCAAATGGATGGGAAGATGGACTAATATCATGCCATGCACACCTACTGAAGAAAGACTCTGTCCACAGAGTGCAAAAGGTGAACGATGAATGCTTGGACTCATGGGCTAAGCATGCAAAACTACTAACTTGGGTTGACAATTAAGCAGGACCAGTGCATATGCTACAATTAAAGAACGTAACAACCTGCTTCAAGATTGATGGCAAGGTCCATGTTGGAAGGAACAAAGGTTGTGGGGAAACAATTGAAGTACCAGGAATGAATGAAGGAACTGCAGTTCTGATAGATCGATATTAGGCCTGCAAATCCAGATCCTACATGCAGTTTCCTAAAGATTGGGGAGGAGTGTGCTCCATTGTAAATGGACATGTGCCAGCACTAGTGAGTCCCCAAAGTGATCTCTGCATTGAAGAGTTCCCAAAAGAAAATTAATATAACAGAAGGAAGAGATAATTTCATCTTTGCTGACTGAGGAGAGAGAATACATTTATCATCAAAACCAATAAAGGCTTATAAAGATATTCCTGATGAGCACAAACTATTCAGCAACACCGCCATGATAATGACATCTATATTAACACCAGAACTTCAAGCAGTAGTGAATGCCAAATTGCTCCAGATTACAAGAAGGGAGCTGTTGCAGATGATCAATGCAACAATAAAAGGATTCAATGCAATAAAAGAAGAGTTGAGAGCCATTAGGCTTATGACCCTGCAGAACATATATGTTCTGGACTGGATAACAGCAATGGAAGGAGGTATTTGTGCCAAAGTCGGGTTTTCTTGCTGTACATTTAGACCTCCTCATGATGGAGAAAATGTGACCCTGGCAGAGGCAATAACGATGCTGACAACCCTGCACACACAGATGGAAGATGAAGCTGATGAAACAGCAGGAGACAATTGGTTTTAATCTTTGTTTGGATGGATTCCACCTTGGTTGGCAAATGCTCCTAAACTACTTGGAGCAATATTACTATTAGTAATGTTGGGATTCTGTCTCATAAGGATCATCTTGGGGGAATGCCATCAAACAGCCAAGAAAGCTATTGGAATGAAGCTAATGATTGACATTATATCCATCCTGGAGAACAGATGCAGACAGAAGAAAGTACTTGAGAGAATATAAAGAAGAGTTCTTTTGCACCTCCAGGAACAAAGCTCTATTATCCCCAGGATCGGAAAAAATATGTGGAACGATGGATGTGCACCGGCAGGAGATTGTTGTCTGATGACCTGGAGTGTGGATGAACATATATAGCATGCTGGCTGACAAAATATGGGTACCAAAGAAATGAGGATCAGGTGGATGCATTCTCCCTAGCCACTCCCCTCTGACCCCCATCCTATTGGAATGAGAGAGGAAGAGCAACAATTGGGAACCTGTGTATGAACCCCTGCAATATTCCAATACCTCGTTGAGCATATGAACAACGATATGCACTTAGACACCCATACAGAATGTACCCTCACGTTGAAACAGTTGAACAATGCTACCAAGAAGGATGTGCCTTGCAGAGTTGCTGGAATGCAGCCATGAATAAAATGGTGCACAACATGGGTGTATGTTAAACAAAGTCTAATGACAGCAAAAGAATGTCCTAAAGAAGATATATGAACCTATACTGAAATGATATGAAAATACTTTAGAATAACGATGTAATTGAAGTACTAAGAGAAACATGTACTCCATGAAGCAGCACTTATGAACACAAAGAAGAATGAAGTGACTCACTGGTCAATAACTGTAAATACACTGAAACGCAAGGTAGAAAGAATACATAGAAGCTTGCTTATGAGAGGTATATATTGAATGTTTAGGATGGCCATTAAAAAAAGATGTACAACTGCTCATGTTAATCAACCCAACTACTTCATAATACGAGCCCGGGATCTTAAAGTGAAAAGATGACGAAGAAGCTGTTTTCCTTTGCAAAATAAAGGAGTACAGGAGGCTTGGAATTAAAGATGCTATTTCGAGAGATGGAGGAAAAGCACAAAGGGAGTTGTAGGGAAGTAATGGTATCACAGGTATTGACACTGACACAATGGATACAATTTGTAAAACCTTTATTGATAAGGTTGGGGTTGGAGAAACTCCTATTTTGCCCTATAACTAAGATGGGAGTAGTCTGGACCATTAAACGATAAACAAAACAGTCCTAGTGTAATCTGGCAGATCAAAATGGCCTATACTAACATAAACCTAATGCCTACCCTATTTCTTCCACAAAAAGTGTAAAAAGAAAATGTATGCAAAAGGAAAAGTCAGTGTTCAAATGATAATGTGCCTGAACCAGCTCTCCTCCCCACGTAAGGCCTCGCGAGGTAAGGCAATTCTTGTAGGCAGGATGAAACACCCTGGCTCAGCTTCCAAAACAGTACAAAGTTCACAACTGTGGATCAAGCCCGCCTGGCCATCCACGTTTAAAGCTCCTTTCTTTGGCTCGCAAAATAATGTTTCAACCAAAACGTTCACAAATGTCCCTCTCTGCCGGGCTCAGACCTTTCAGCGCACCATTCTCGCAGGTCCCCCTCTGCCGAGCTCAGACCTTTAACAATACAGTTCACATAAAGTTGCAAGGGGGCTCCCTTCCCCAAGCTTGATATGTATTATGTCTGCCTCAATCACGCTCGGGCCACGTTCAGATGTCAAAGTCTTTCAAAAGTACGTGGCTTTATTTATAAACCACTGCAGGACCACTTCGACTCAACGTTCACTATTTACTTTCAATCTTGCGGTTTGTTAGCCCTTTAATTCCAAACAATGCACCTTTCACAGAGACTTTCGAATGGGCTGCTTCCTTTCACTGGACCACTCTGTTAGTATCGCTTATCTTGCAGCTGTATTTCACTTTAAAGGTAATTCACAGGTCTGTCTTTCTTCGCGTTTCATCCACATGCGTGCAGCCTTTACTTGTGTTATGATGTTGCTACTTCATTCACTTTAACACACACACCGGTCTCTCAGGTCACTTACCAACTCACCAGCTGTGGGCACTTCTTTCTTGTGTGGCGCTTTCTGATTTTAGAGTCAACGTTAGTACCACAGGCTTGATCTCACCTCCCCAACTCTGTTCACCTGGGAGGGTTGCTGGCGTCCTTGAAATTGGAATCGTCACTTGTGGAATTTGGCCTTCTCCACGTGTCTTTCACGGCCTGTCGTAGGCAACAACCTCCAATAGCCTTGGGGTTTTTGACCCGCTTCTCTCATCCCTTGGTCTGTTGCTCTGCTCCAGTAGGTGTGCCTTCTTCCCAGAAGTTCTGCTCATTCTCATGTTCCGCCTTGCTCAGAGTGTGTCTTTAGGTGTTGCCTTTTATTCATGTGGGGAGAACTAATTGGTATCAGGTATATGCACTTAGGATAAAGGGCCAGTTTTTGCCTGACCTGATTAATGGGACATGTCCAGTACGATGTGAGTTAGTATCGTTCCTCTCAGTCACCCTCTTCCTCGGCCCAGTGTTTGTGTAAAAAGGGGGGCGGGGTGTTGTGACTTCAGAAATTTCAAAAAAATAGGATGGGGTAGATGAACAAAAAGGGGGAATACCGCGTCTCACCATCGGCTATCTCACCCCCACTCCCTGAAGACCCCTCACCCAGGAGATCCTCCCGTACTGGTCCACCCCCAGTATCTGGATCCAAAGGTGATGGACGTCCCCTGGCCACCTGAGAGAGAGATCCCCGGGGACTAGCAGGTGAAATACCATCTGGTTTCTCACAGAGTCTATGAGCAGACAATGTGCAAGGACATATTTCCCAAGATTAGGAGGAACAAGAACATTTACTGATGTCAAATATTGAACAATTAAAAGGGCATGACGTTAATATGGGATGTAGTGAGCAAGTCTCAAAAGGCAAAGAGGAACAACTACACCCATCATAAATTAATCAAATTGTGTTAAATGCACCGTCGAAATGGACAATTTCATGGTCTTGTAATACGTGATGAAGAGCTCTCAAACAAGGGCTATTCATTAAGTCAGAACCTATGATAATGATGTGCCTACACTCACTTGAATGTCCTGAGAAAGTGCAGACTGGCAAGGTCAGCCTTAAAACAAAAGACACAGGTATGAAGCCTACCGATGAGAGAGGTTGGACTAATTGGGAAATAAGGGGAAAGCTGCCGTATTCTCAAGCACCTGGGTTTCATTTCTATGTACATGCTGCTAGCAAGCCGAATGTCCAGGGTTGGAATAGCCTGCCATGAACTTTTACATACAATGTTGCAAAGTATTATTCCGCTGCCATATTCTCTGCTATGACGAGTGCCTCACATCACGTGTATAGAAGTAGCTCAGGCTGTGTCTCACAGACAAGAGACCACCAATAAGGGACTAACATGCGCATTTTCTATATGTAGACATGTTCCCTTAATCCAATCCCACCCCTCAATTTTTGTTTCAGCTTGCCACGTAGGATGGCATCATAGATGACACGTCTAGCATTATATAAACTAAGTATAATTGGAAAGACATTGTGATCCTGCATGAATCGATTTGATGAGTGTTTATTCGCCCTGCTTTACTTCTTTGAGATTAAAGCAATCTCCTTAGAGTCAGTCCGGTTATTTGTTTCGAGGTATTTTATTGGTAATTCCATCTAGCACACAGATGGTTTAAGGTGCAATCCCGTAATCCTGATTGTGAGATAATGTGCATATCTTGTTGTGGAAGCTCTTCTTTTTTCAATTAATAAAATACAAATTATTGCATAATGTATGCAAGATCTACTTTGATGCACAGCCACATATTTGTGAAATCTAATACATCTGAAAAAAGGAGGTTATTTGCAATGGTAAGATCCTATATATTTCCACTGCAAAGTCTATTAGCAAAGAAAATGACAATTAAAAACGTCCTTACATTTTTACCAAAACAGAATGAAAACCTACAGACTTTTGGAAGGAAAAGGTTGCTTCTGATGAAATGATTCCTTAACAAAGATGGGCAATATTTGCACTTTTTACAATGCAGAAAAGGTAAGAGAGCCTCAAAGAAAATAACTCAGAGAAGAAACCCAACCCTGACGTATTGAGAATGTCAGAACTCTTCAAATATGCTGATCGTTGCGCTAGTTCTCACTGGATGACAGGATAATCCTTAGATCATTCCACCACGCTGAATTCGTGAATGTACTTGTCAATGACATTTGTAACTGGGGCTAACAGGTAATGGTCGAATTACGACAATACAATACTCTGCACCACCTCTTTTTCATGTCTTTCTTTTTTGGTACTGCAGTGGATTGGTTATTCATCTTTGAAAAAAAGGGAAGAGCCGTATTACCTGTGTTCAAACCTATCTGCTGCGGATGTACTTTTTTAAATGCAAATTAATGCCTTAAAATTACAGCACACTGTTGGAATAAAATGGGCAATGGCTGATTTGTAAGAAATAAATCTAAAAATAATTAATCACTCTGTGCATAGTAACATGCTGTGCTACGTTTGGTCTTATATAAGCTTGTATGTTATTCACAACCGGGAAATTGCTAGGTTAGGGGATTGGATACTACCACCAATTTAAGTCTTGATTGATATATTGATCTACAGACCACATTAATTCTCCAGCTGGTTTCGTACCCCAATGACAGTGCCCAACTTGTGGGCTTTTTTTCACAAAGGGCTAGTGGTATGTGTTCTCCAAAAATCAGGCGGCCTTGCTTTGATCATTTCTTTTCAAAAACGATTTGAGGAGGATGGTACACAAGTGAATCAAGGATAATTGCTGGTAAGAACTGTGTTGATATTTCTTACAACAACCTTTCTTCAGTTGTATGATTTTAGGAAAACAAATACTCTTTCTTCCTTCAAAGAATCTTTGACTGGTACCCAAGAAATCTATCTCCCATAAATACCTAAAGCTGTCATTTTTATCTCAAGATCATCTGTCAGGATTCTTGAGCGTCTTTTCATCACCGGGTCAAGAGAAATTCCATATAGCCTGCACTTTTCAGGGCCTTTCCTCATCCCAGATATCACATATGTTTCAACAGATTCTAATCATGGCAGGCTCTCTCACCAGCCTCTAGTTGTGACATTTTTCCACCAGTCCCTGATCATCACCTTTCTCGCACCAGATACTGTTGCTTGGTCTAAGAGTAATCTTTGAGCCAAGATTCTGCATATTCAACGGGTTTCTCTTGGGTCAGCAAATTCTCTCGATGTTCAATCTATCAGTCCTTAAGGGATTACCATCTGGCTGTTTGGCCAACATCTCCTAGGAGGAGATACACATCACCCAGTGCTCTACACCCTGGCTCCTTACGATTTTGGTGATAGAGGGGACTCCACAGACCCCCATATGTACCTGTACCCGCATATTGGTGTTGAAGGATATGTTATAGTAGAGTTGATGGTATGCCCACCATTTTCAATTGTGTCCAGAGCTTACTATGATTAAGTAACACATTGGAAAAAACATTACAAAAAGTGACCTTACAATATGCATACACTATCTGGGCCAGGTAATGAAAGATGTTTACTTTATATGCATTAGGTCAATCATTTAATCAGGACAGTTTTACATCGTTTATTGCTGTGCTCCATGTTCATCCCATCAAAATATTTCCTGAATAACGGGGCTAAGATGAATTCCCATTCAGCTGGATTAACTTGCACTAAACAGCAGACAAGCGATCTCGCCATGGGACATTAGATTGCTACAGGGACACAATCTCTCACAAAACTCTGCTGTCACTTTCATAAAAAATATCTTTTTCCCAGAATAACTGACCTATTTCCGGTGTGTTGCCATCCTCTTTTGGGGCAAAAAAGTCTGTAACAAATGTCACAGAATCACTTGATCATCGGCTACCCAGAAGATCTCCCTTGCCCTTGTTATTAGTGATCAAAGAATCCACAATTGATTTTCATTAGTAATTATTTTCGATCAGATAAGGAAATGCTGTTGTTTGTTTTCTGAGCCATTTTATTAATATTTGTTTTTTTCAGCATCATAATGCTATTATTGGCTCAATTAACAGAAGGGTTTGTATCAGGGATCCTCTAGGGCTTGCAATAAATATGTTACCACCAGTAGTCCAAAAAGAAGCACACATCGGGCAAGAAATAACACTGTTTGTTACAGCTGGCAGAACAAAAAATCAAACAGCACAGTGGAACAGGACTGATTGATGAGAGCTGACTAACTGGCTCACAACGGAAGCAGTTGTATACCGCCAGTACAATGTTTATACAATTAGTTGAGCTTCAGACTTCAAGCTACTAGTTAAACTACGTCATACCCCTATAGCTAAACATACATTAGTTAGACATGATTGGAGCAAACAGACCTACCCCCATTCAGTCCAGCATCTCCCCATCTTCTCCCCATGTGGCGCCACATTGCTTCCTGCTCCTCCCCGGAAACACTGTGCAATTAGTAAAAACATAATTGTGCTGTCCTCTGGGTCTTTATTCATCTGCCATTGGCCAGCACCAGATTATCACAGAAAGAGAATAGGATATTGTAGTTTATTATTGTGTGAATGTTATCCTGCTTTTATTGTATTAATGCTAAGGGAGATTACATTCCAATGAGAACCAACATTTATTTTCTATGTGCGTGGGCTGTGTAAAAACAAGGGAAATTTCCCAGCACTGACTGTGCAGCATGTGGTAAATGGTAGCTAAAATAAGCAGAATCCGTGCTGTTTTCACAGATAAAGTCAACATTGGGCTGTGGATGAAAGGTGCTGTACACCATAGCCTAATGAAGAATTGCTTGATAATATGTGACCTGTAAAAGCCATAGACACTTAAAAGGAATTTGGGAATTAGAGGGAGTTTAATTGTGTCACTTCCTCTTGCATAGGAAAGGATGCTAATGTACATTTTATTCAACCCTCACGTTTCATGTTACACAGTGTGACCCTAATTACCAAGTGAAAGTGGAGGGGCACACATTACTCTAACAGGAAATCCCACATCATTCTCCTAAGTGGGGTGAGAGAACCACAATCCTGTGCCTTCTAAATGGAGAGCACTGTTGTTATAAACCAAAACTGCAGAATTAGATGAAGCTCATTATGGTCTACATTTAAACTGAATGCACGTGTTAGATTTCCACAACCCCAAAATCACACATGGAGTGGGAATTGATGTATATGTGTACATACATTTAAAAAATGTAAAATTTTTTAGAGGAATTGCCATAGCATTTCGGTGCTGGACTGCCCATGTGGGCGGGACAAAGACTGATATGTAAAAGGATATTTCCCATCTGTGAAAGGCACAGTGAGCAAAAAGCGTGTGCTGCAAACTCTCAACTCCGAACGGGTTATCATGCCATGTTCTTTCTGGAGAGGAGCGCCAGCTACCTTTTTTGGAATATTTGTAAGGAACTTGGGGTTGGTCACCCTGGGTTACCTGGGGGCAACCAGACGTGGACTCCCTGCTCACTGTGCTCAGAGAGGCAAAGCTTCACCTCACTGATGAGGCCCAACAAGGCTGAAACACGTGTATGGGGTTGCTTTTGGTACTCTTGTTCAGAGAGGAATTGCCATAGCATTTCGGTGCTGGACTGCCCATGTGGGCGGGACAAAGACTGATATGCAAATGGATATTTCCCATATGTGAAAGGCACAGTGAGCAAAAAGCGTGTGCTGCAAACTCTCGCCTCAGAACGGGTTATCATGCCATGTTCTTTCTGGAGAGGCGCGCCAGCTACTTTTTTTGAAATATGTGTACATACATTTCATTGTTCTATGCAGCTTTTCTCCAGTACCAATATTTGTTTTTGATCGATACTAGAGAAAATAAAATCCACTGGGCGTGCTAAACATTGGCTGAAATGGATTTTGCCTAAATGTCAACTGAAGAGAACTTGAATAAACTAACCAATAAATGTCAATGATATCGTAGCATTGAGAATGCTATTTAGAGGTGGCCTCATATTATTCAGGATAAGAATATTAGAAAAATATATATTTGAAATTATAGTGTGACTGCACTCATAGCAAAATTGTCACAGGCATGCCTACTCTAATTGTATATTTGATTTCTCTTCTCCGTATATTTGATTGTAGTGGTTTCCCATGTATAAAGGAAGGGGAACACCTTTCATTCATTTTGTTTAAATACATTCACATTTCAACCAAAAGCACATTCTGCTTCTTGCCCCAGAATTGTGGGGTAACACCGTATATCAGAAGCTTTAAATCAGTGATGCTCACTTAGTGAAAAGATCAATATATTACCCAATATCTTTGACAGTTAGGTGCCATTGTAACCACAATCCCTAATGTAGCAATCCTCACATTTCAAGTGTAACTTCTAATATCACTCTGTAAGACCACTGGCAGTTGTCAGGATCGGAAATGTCTGTTGCTTGATAGCTTTATTTAGGCATGACATTAACTTAAGTAATTCATTTTGTAGCAGACATTAGGCTTCATTACGAGTTTGGAGTTAGCCATGCCGTTTTTAGCAGCATGACTACCCCCAAATTCGGTCACGAAAAATGGGAATTACTGGGCCATTCCAACCTTTGCGGGCCCGGTAATTCCCATTCGCTGGACCCGGACCCGGTACATCCCCATTCCCATTGAGCCCTAATAGGGCTCAATGGGAATGGGGAGGATGCTAACAACGGTCCCGTTAATGACGGGACCGTTGTTAGCATCCTGTTCTGCTAGTGGGTGCCGCTCTGCACGTCTGGTCTGACCAGGTGTACAGGGCGGCCCCGCGAGCAGAACCCGTAATGAGACGGTGAGGCAACAAAGGCGCCGGTAGCACTACTGGCACCATTGTTGCCTTACCGCCAGGGTCGGAATGAGGCCCATTGTTATTTTTGGCTCCACAGTACTTCTTCCTCAAGGCATTTCCAAGTTCAACAACTTTCACATGTTAGTGGTTACTTCAAGGGATAATGGAGGGTGCATAGATGTTACTATTCTAAGCTTGCAAATGAGAGCATAATTAAAATAATTATTTTCCTATCGTTCAACAATGGTTGTGGATCTGTTTCTTGTGCCTCTAACTCATATAGGGGAAGTAAAATCCATGTAATGGTTAACAGGGTGTTGAACCTATATTTTCGAACAGTGAGAGGTCCTTTCACTTTCTGGCACCATCCATAAAGAAACATAACAAGATTTTAATATTGGACATATTTTATATTTGAAATCATACAAAATGAAGTTGAGATATTGACGACTATATGTGATTTTAACAAATATTTAAGAACTGTGTGATAGTGTCTCCAATTTACATTAAGTAAAACAATGATGTAAGAGAGAGAGGTTTCCATAATACAAACAGAATTATCAAAAAGAAAACATCCATTCATCATCTAATCAAGTTAATTAAATGATTATCAATTTATATTATTTCAGTGTTTGTTTTTACCTTCAACATAGTTCATCAGTTGAAGAAATAGGTCTTCAACATATTGTGTTAAATTCCTATAAACAATTTTGACTTATTACTTTTTTGTATTCAAGTGCCGATCTGTAAGGTGTTCGTGGCAATTTAGGATTTTCAAAATCCACATGGAAGAGTCCAAATCGTTGACTGTAACCATAGTGCCACTCAAAGTTATCGAGAAGAGACCAAACAAAATATCCTTTTAAATTGACAGCATCAACATGTACACCTGAAAAAATAATAGAAAAAATCCATGTTAAAATAAGGTGAAATTACTACCCAATGATTTCTGTCATTAACACCCTGGAGAGATTAATGGTTTCTGTTCAATATTTTCTGATGTAGCTATGGATCCTAACACATGTGAAGATTCCATCATTCCTGCTCCATCACTGCAGTCCCTACACCTCCATTGCATGATAATGACCCCTCCCTCGATCTATCAAACTATATTTCATAGAACAAGTTACTTACCTGTAACTATTGTTCTCCAGCAAGGGTCTGGCATGGACTCCATTGCTCATGAATATTCCCCGTCGTCAAGCTGGGAATCCTTGGTAAAAGAAAAACAGTTCCAATTACAAACTGTATTTATCCCATAAAGCAATCACTGTCCTCTGGGTCATACTGCCCCCATCCAATGACAGCCTTCTCCCTAAGCCCCTCCTATAGCAGCCATCTTCAGATTCGATAGGCACGTAAAGTGGCAGTATGACCAAGAAGAGCTGCAGAGGGGTTGGAGGGAGTCTTTGCATGTTAATCCATGCCAGACCCTTGCTGGAGAACAATAGTTACAGGTAAGTAAATTGTTCCTTCTCCAATATAGGGTCTGGCATGGATTCACATGCTCTTTAATAATGAATACACAGCAGTACAGCATTACACAACCATTGGGCATGTCAAGGCTCAACAGAAGCAATTTACTCTTGCCTCTGGAACAGACTCACCTCAAACAAACAGGTTGTTTAGCACTGCTTGGCCGACTCTGGACTCCTCCCTGTGATCCCTGTTGACGCAGTAGAACTTTGTGAAAGTGTGCATGAACCTCCACGTAGTAGCCCTGCAGATGTCCAGCAGGGAAACTTCAGTCAGGAATGCCGTTGTTGCAGAGATCGCTCTGGTGGAGTGGGCTTTAGGGCGGCCAGGCAGCGGTCTGTTTACGAACCGATGACAATGCATGATGCAGCCGGAGAGACTTGGACAAAGCCTTTCCATGGTTCACAGGACCAAAGTTCATGAACAGCTGTGAAATCTTTCAAAAACTCTTTGTGCGTGCGGTGTAAAACTTCAGGGCACGAGCAATGTTTAGCAAGTGCAATGCCCTTTCAACCGGTGATGAAGATTTCGGGAAAAAAACAGGTAACATCAAAGTTTCGTTGAGGTGGAATTCTGACGGAACCTTCGGCATGAAGGAGGGGTGCATCCGCAGCACCAGCCTCGATTCATGAAAAGTCAGGTATGCCCGTTTGCAGTTTAGGGCTTGTTTCTCACCCACCACCCTAGTGGAGGTGATGGCCACTAGGAAAGCCGTTTTCCATGAGAGGATCTTAAGACAGGCTTGATGCATAGCCTTGTCAGAACCACATTGAGTTCCCATGCCGGGGTTGGAGCCTTCACCGGCGGAAAAGATAGAAAAAGTCCTTTGATGAACTCCTTGACGAGTCAATGAGACCAAATTGAAGACCTTCTTGGAGACCTGGTGTAGCGTGAGATAGCCACCAGATGCACTTTGATCAAGGTGTGTGCCAGTCCGGCCTTGGCCAGGATAGCAAGTACAGAAGAATCTGCGGGGCCGTGACCCTCAGCGGGGTAATCTTCTGCAACCGGCACCACATAGAGAAACGCTTCCACTTGTGACCGTAGCACTTCAAAGTCGACAACGCCCTTGCTTTGGCAAGGTCCTCCCTGCAGTCCGCAGGCAACGCATATCCCCCAAACTCTAGGGCTGCAGGAGCCAAGCCCTCAGGTTGAACGATCCTGGATTGTGATGCAGGATTGCACCTTCTTCTCTGGTGAGAATGTCCGGGACTGCTGGTAGCTTGACCGGAGGTGACGCTGGCAGGCTGAGAAGGTCAGGGCACCAAATCAGCCTTGCCAAGCCTGGGCGATGGGTATCATCCTGCACTGACACTGAGGGTGTTGATGACTTGTGGCAGGAGAAGCAACAGTGGAACCGCGTACAGAAACATCCCTTCCCACGGGAAGGAGAACGCATCCCTCAGGCTCCTTGGTTGGTGGGATCTGCTGGTGAACTTCTGGCATTTGGAGTTTGCTGCAGTCGCAAACTGATCGATCTGGAGACTGCCCCACTTGGCAAAGATGTGGTCCATCTGGTCCTGCCAAAGTTCCCACTCGTGGCAGTAGAGCAATTCCCTGCTGAGGGAGTCCACGATAGTGTTCTTGACTCCCGTTAGATAAAGGGGGACGGGGAACATTTCTTGTCTGATGGCCCAGTGCCACAAGTCCTGCGCTTCCCTTGATAGCACCGGGGATCGAGAGCTCCTCTGTTTCCTGATGTAGAACATTGTGGTGGTGTTCTCCGTGAAGGTCCTCACCACCGTGCCCTTCAGAGACGGAAGAAACAACTTGAGGGCCCAGAACACTGTCTGTAGCTCCAGGATGTTGATCTGGAGAGCCTTCTCCTCCGGCAGCCACAGGCCTCTGGTGTGCCGATGCCCAGTGTGGGCTCCCAGCCTTCCAGGGAAGCATCCATGGTGACGGTTTCCTGGAATGGGGGGGTTCTGAAATCCTGTGCCCCAGCGATGGTGAAAGGGACATCCCACCACCTTATCACCCGCTGGAACTCGTCATCCAGAGTGATCTTGTCCACAAAGTTTCCAGCTACTTGTATCAGGAACTGCTGAAGAGGTTTCATCTGTAACCTGCAGAGCCGGATGAGGTAGATGCAGGACGACATCATGCCGAGCAAGGACTTGATGGTATGCACTGTGGGCGTCTTCATCGACAACAGCTGCTGCTCCTTCCCTTGAATGGCTGCTACCCTCTCCTCCAAGAGTGATACCCGGCAGGACACTGTATTGAGCCTGGCTCCCAGGAACAGCGCGTTCTGCAATGGTGTCAAGCAAGACATTGGATAATTGATGGCGAATCCCAGATCTGTCAGTAGCTTCACGGCCACTTCTGTGTGTCCGACAGCTAACTCTCACAAGCAGGCGCAGATGAGCCAGTAGTTGAGGTTGGAGTATACGTGTATCCCTCATTGCCGCAGATGAGCTGCCACCGGTGCCAGACACTTTGTGAACATTCTGCGGGGCGACTTCAAGCCAAAGGGTAGGGCCTTGAACTGGTAGTGCTGTCCCTGCACCACGAAATGTAGAAACCTTTGCGTTTCCTGTGAATGGGGATGTGGAAGTAGGCGTACTCCAGGTCCAGCAATGTCAAGAATTCCCCTCTTTCCAGTTGGCCGAGTACGTGTTGCAACATGACAATCCTGAATTTCTGAGACTTGAGGTACTTGTTCAGACATCCTAGGTCTAGAATGGGCCTCCAGCCCCTTCTTTCTGACCAAGAAATATCTGGAATAGACTCCGGAGCCCTGAAGTTGCTGGAGAACCAGCTCTATTGTCCCTTTTCGTAGCATGGCCCGTACCTCCTCTAAGAGCTGAGGAATGTGCTGCTCCTGACGGGCCACCGGAGGGACCCGCGGACACCTGTGCTGAAACACCAAGGTATGTCCGTGGGTGAGAGCATCCAGCACCCATCTGTCGGTGGTGATCTTGTCCCACTCACTGACGAACCTTGTCAGCCGGCCTCCCACCGGGGTGCACGGGTGGGGACCCGACATCCTAGTCAATTCAGGCTTGCTTCGGTGCTGGAGCCCTGCCCTGCGGGTCATGGCGAACCTGTCCTCCACCACCGTTAGGCCTGGGACTGGCCTATGTAGGCTTCCTGTGTCATGGATCTGTAAGGCTGATGGTACAATGAGGAGAACCCTTTTGACGACCTGCCTGACTTTCCTGTGGAGGAGTGATAAGAAGATCAGCGCTGCTGTAGGGTTCCTAAGGAACGGGCCATCTCTGTATCTGCCTTGATGGTCTGTAGGGACTCGTCGACAAACTTCCTGAAAAGGTTATCTCCATCGAAAGGCATGTCCCGGACCTTCTCCTGGACCTCCGGGTGGAAATACATGGCCTTCATCCAGCCCTGGCGACGAAGGCAGACACCGTTCCCCTTCTGCTTGAACCCTGTGTCGGCAACGTCCAGCGCCACAGTGATGGTGTGATCCGACACTCCCTTTCCCTCCTGGAAGACAGCCATCGCCTCCATCCTCTTGTCATCTGGGAGGAACTCCAAAATGGGACTCAGCTTGTACCACAGCTCCCTGTCATAACTAGCTAGGATCGCCAGTGCGTTGGCTGCCTTGATGGTGGATGCTATGGTGTAAATCACCATCCTTCCCATGGCATCCATCCTCTTCCCCTCACTGTCCGCAGGAACTGAAGACGACGAGGACGGGTTAGCAGACCGTTTCTGCACAGCTGCCACAACCACCAGATCCAGCGATGGTTGTGACCTCAGACACTTGGGTGTGGATTCCGGCACCCAGTACTTCTTCTCCAGCCTATACCGTTTGGCTGAAGCCATGCAAGTGTTCTTCAAGAGGGCAAGGCCCTCCTCCCACACGTCATCCAGAAGGGGCACTTCCATGAGTGTCTTCCTCTTGGCCTCACATCTCTGGTACAGGAGACCCTCCGTCCTGGTTTGTTTTTGCACAATTTGAAACAGCTTGGAGGCTTTGACAATCATGGAATAAAATGAGCCCACCTCATCCGTTGGGGACGCCCAAGAAAGCGGTGGCCCGCTGCAATGCTATTGTCGTTGTTGTCCGTCATCATCATGGCCGTATCCGTCGCTATACACGTGTCTGCTTGGGGAGAGGGGGCCTGACGCAGGTGTGCAGGCGGAAATGGGGGTGTCAGATGATGATTCCTCTTCTTTGCTGGCGGCTGAACGGGCATGGTAGACCATTGGAACCGGCCCCTGTGGCATCCTCTTCTGGATCTCAGACACCAGGTTGTGGAAGTTCGATAGGATCTCCAGAGACACATCCCTCAGTGGAGTTGGCTTGATCAGAACACTAGGCCCTGTGCTGTCATCATCGTCGCTGTCGTCCTCCTCCACTTCTGCATCCTTTTGGACCGTGATTAAGGACTCAGGTCCTCGTCGTCTGTGGACAAAATTTCCATGGCTTTGGCCACGGCCTGGGACTAATCTGGGACCTCCTTGTCCCCCTTTTTTTCCACCATGAGGGGCTGGAACTGGGTTCTGTGATGGTGTCCTCTTCTCCGGTGTTCCGGCAGACCTTGTCAAAGTCACTATGGCGGCCTCGCACCTCAGAGGGAGGGATAACTTCAGGGCTGTGCTGGCTACCTTCACAGGGTCAGCCCCCTTAGCTTTCGAGAGAGCCGCCGCCACTAGCACTATCGTCAGCGATGATTTATCCTGTGCCGCTGGGCCTTCTTGGGCAGTTTGGCCGTCTCCTCTATCAGCGGCTTCTCAGGCTTCTCCTGCGGTTTAGCAGGGTGGACGATTTTCTCTTCGAGGAGGAGCGCGATTGCTGGCTGTCAAAGGAGGTGGAGAGTGATGTCGATCGTTCCCCGTCTGCCATGGAACCCGCTTCCGCGGTGACCTCAGTGGACCTGTTTTTGCGGTTCTTGCCTTTATCTTGGACCCACACGGGTGGGGATCCCTCAAAGGACTTAGAAGACCACTCCTCCGACCAGCATGCCATGGGTGAGGCATGACCCTGCTCAGAGCACAGGGCAGAGGTCTTGGCGTTCAGCCACACCACCAGTCTACTGAGCCTGTCCTTTGTCGTCTTCTTGGAGAAGCCACAGCATATCTCACAATCTCTGAAGAGGGACCTTCTTTCCTTCTTCTCCTCCGTCATGGTCGGAGTGTGCGAAGTAGGCCTGATGGCTTTCTGGAAACTTCGACGATCTTCGCCCTTGAGGGGCGCTGAAATTCACAGACAACGGATCCCCACTGTGGGCAGCTGGAGAGAAGAGCATACTGGCTCTTTCTGAAAAAAAATAGAATCTTTTTTGATGAAAAAACACAAAACAACATATAAGCAGCTTGCAGAGCAAACTCGAGGACTCCCAACACATAAGCGTGCAGTAAAAATCTGAAGGTAGCTGCCATAAGAGGGGCTTAGGGAGAGGACTGTCATTGGATGGGGTCAGTATGACCCAGAGGACAGTCATTGGTTTATGAGAGAATTACAGTTTGTAAGTGAAAGTTAAACTGTTTTTCTTTTACCAAGGATTCCCAGTCTGATGACAGAAAATATTCATGAGCATGTGAATCCATGCCAGACCCCATGCTGGAGAAGGTAGGTTTTTTACCCTGGATATTAAAACCTGATGTCCTAATGTGAGAAAGCTTACATTTCTAACAACCTGGTGTGTTTTGATTTTCTGTCTATTTTAACCTCACCAAAAGCTGGCTATCCAAAGTACCGCAAAGTCATATTCATATTTTTCCACAACAAACTAAACCACTCTTTCTGCCGACGTGTAATGGAAAGTGGCGTCCGTGAACAATTCGAACAGACAGCATTCTGAACTAAAATAACTATGCTTAATGAAAGTTTACCATCACATTGTAAATTGCATAGAATATACTGAAGATGCAGTAGAGTGTGCCACGTTCTAATATTAGTTCAGATTTACATCTTTTATAAGTGTACACATTTCTACGCACTGAACACCAACCCATTCTCATGTTTCACCGGTGGAATGAGTGGAAATCAATGTGACGCAATGGAGACTCTCATACAGCCGAGGAATCCCAACATTGAACGCATAGCCTATTTGCCAACCATGCGACAGGTTCACATAGTGGATACATGACACTCAAGTACATGAAACCTTTCTTTGTGTTTTCCTTGGAGATAGAAACGGTTGCTTACATTACTTCAAATCACAGAACAGGTTTATAGCCAGAATTTCAGAACTGGTGGACATTTACCATGGACGTGTGCGCCTAGTCAGAGGTCCCCATAAACAAAAGGAGTTATATATTTATTTAGAGTGTTTTCTCTTGCATGCGCCTACAACATTGTACATTTTGCAGCTCCCCTGTCTCTCTCTCTCTCTCTCTCTCTCTCTCTCTCTCCCTGCTACTTCCATGGCACACTCTATCTCCCCTATCTTTTCCAACTGCTACTCTATCACCTATCCTATCGCTCTCATGAAGTCTGGAAGAAAAAAGCTTACAAAAAGCTTGCCTGGATTCTAGCCCAGGCCTACTTATAGCTGAAACCTATGTCAATGCTAATTCCAGGCAGACTATCACTGACATCCTCTTTTCTGTCCCTTCTCCTAATCTATTGACTTCCCACCTGGTCTTCACTCTTTCCCCTTTTTTCTCCTCTCATTTATGGCTGCACTAGATGGGAAGTACTCTTGGCGCAATGGCACTGTCATGGCCCGAGGCTCTCAACCTACACTTCTCCTCCTTGACCGGCACCTGCCCTTTCTCATTAACTTCCTCTCTTCTCCTGCTACTCCTCCCACCTCCTCTCCTCTAACGTCTCCACCACCACCGATGACAGTACCACGCCTCTGTCCCCGCTCCAAAAACCTTCAAAGGTGGCAATCAGCTACACTTAGCTACTCTGAATGCTCGTTCAGCTGTCAACCACTCCTCTGACATCTGTCTCCTTCTTGAAGACTTCGACCTCAATGTCCTTGCCCTTAACGAGATGTGGTACAATGAGAGCTCTGTCACTGCTCTTGACACACTCCTTCCTAAGGGCTACAAAATCCTCTACTAGCCCACACTAAACAGGCCAGGAGGTAGAGTTGCCTTGATTTTCCCTGCTTCTATCATATCAACTAAATCATACTCCTCTTTTGAATGCCTCGTCTATAGGCTCTGGGTCTCACCTACTCTCTCTCTCACCCTTGCTACCATCTACAGGCTCCCAGACCTCTTTCTCTCTTCCTCTCTGAATGGGCAAAAATGTCCTCCTCCCTCTTGACCTCTTCCTCCAAACTCCTCTTCCTTGATGATTTCAATATCCACCTCAACGCCCTTGAATCAACCACCTCACAGTTCTGTGTCCTCTGTGACTGCCTTTCTCACCATTCTTCCTTTGGCCCAATCCACTCAGTCGATCACACTCATCTCCGGCAACATCCCTATCTCCAACCCGGTCACCACCCCCCTCTCCTGGTCTGATCACTCTCTCCTCTCCTGCCGCCTGGGGCTCCTTGGCCCTCTATCTGAGCTGCCACCAGGACTAACAGCTTCCTTCGCTGTCATTCGACGGATGAAGTAAGCAGGGCAATCTAGAAAAAGGAACTACAGTGAGTAATCAAATTAAAGGGGCCTGGCACAAAGACAATGGACCAAAGTCTTTGCAGAGGATCACACAGTTCAGAGTAGTTCGCGGGTAATTCTTTGCCAAGAGTTCCGAACGAGGCTGGTCCGACGAAAAGTTACTTTAAAGTAGCAAGAAGGACAAGCGCTCGGATTGGCGAAAGATTTCACACACTTTCACCACGGCGGGACAAAACGAACAACCGGGTTAGCAAAGTACCTTTAAAGCAGAAGAATGCTGTAGCTGAGGCAGATGTTACTGGCAGGTCCTGCAGGCTCATGGTTCCTGAAGCGACTGTCGGACTGACAAGAAGGAGGAAGACTGGAGGGTCCTGCACTGCGTAGGGAAGAAACCAGCAGCAGAGCAAAGCAATGAATAAAAGGTGTGCTCCTTAAAACGCAAGCAGGGTCCGTTCCTCCTGGCTATCCGGTTCACTGTAGCTCTGTACAGCAAATTCAACCAGAGAAGGGAGGCCTGGCGAGCAGTTTGGTGAACTGGTTGTTCCCACCAGCTCAAGGGGAGAAGATTCCTTGCAGATCTTCCCTGTCGCTGAAGTTTGAAGATTCAGACCCGCAGCAGGGCTTCAACGGGAAGTTCCGTCATGGTATAGGTGCTTTTCTGTCAGCTTCTCTTCGGTTCTCTCGATCCAGTGGCGACTCTGCCTTTCCAGCCCCAGAGACCTACTTTTTATGCAGTTTACCCCCATTCACCCAGCCTGACGGTCAATCACACAGCAGGGTGGCCAGGACAGTCACCACAGCCAATCATACCAGAATGCGACATGGGTCTCCAAGGAGACACTGTGCAGGGAGTCTCAAACACCTCCCTCACATCCTGCCCCCCTCAGACATTCAGGCGCCTAAGGAGGGCTTCTGTGCAGAAGCCCATGAAAGTCCAGTGAACAAGGGAACCAAACCTGGTTTGGCGCACAGAATAAAACACGAGAAAGACTTTTACAAAAAGAAATGGCGAATAAACCCAGCCGGATCCGTATAAAACGTATATGGTCTAGCGGGTTTAAGTTCGAGGCTACCAAGATAGCCTAAAACAATACCAAAGTTATTTAAAATTACTGCGGTAGGAAAAATAGGGTAGTTACCACTGCCACCAGCCAAGTCTTAATGAAAAGGGAACAAAACAATGTTCCATGAGAAACAGACAAAAAGGGATAAGTATTAACCCATTCCAGAACTCTATGGGCCTCATTACGACCCAGGCGGTAAGTTACCGCCTGGGCCGTGACTTTACCACCATGGCGTAAACTACGTTTACGCCATGGTGGTTAGCGATTTACCGCCCCATTCCAACCTTGGCGGGGCGGTAAATCCCCATTTTCCCATTTTCCCTTCCCCATTCTCATTTTGCCCCATAGGGCATAATGGGAGTGGGGAAGGCGTTAATTACGCCACCGTAAATTACGGTGGCGTAATTAACTCCATGGTCCCTTAGCGCCATGGATTTTAACACCTGCTAAAAGCAGGTGTTAAAACCTACATGGCGCTAAGGGACCTCGTACTCAGGCGGTAAGGGTCGGCGCTGTTTACGCCGCCGTAAAACCCTTACCGCCTGAGTCGTAATGAGGCCCTATGTAAGATAGTTTGTACTGGATCTGTCAGTTTAAAAAGATTAGTAAAGTCAATGGCAACTTTACATGTTCTGAGAGACAGTAGTCAGTCTCAGAAAATGGAGTCAGAGTTGTGAAGTCTGAAAAAGACAACCCTACGTCAATGCACTGGAGGTGCTGTGTAACACACAGTCAAAAGTTAATGCCTATGGAGTAGGTGAGTCTCCACAGTCAATGAACACAAAAATGTTAAACACACACAGCAAAACACATGTAAGAGTGGGAAAGAAAGGCTCACACTCTTACCAGGTGAAACAAAGAAATCCTAGAAATCCAGCAAACCTGCTGAGGGACTCAGTAGGTAAGGGAAATTAGCCATCTTGGAGAATTCTCCCTAACACTTCCCCCCCCCCCGCAGACCAAGGGACATGAGGATTTAATCCACTCCTAGTCAGTTAAAAACATCCTAGAGAGACCATCAGCATTTTGGTGGTGACATACTGCTCTTCGCTCAATGGTGAAATCAAACCCTTGCAGGCAGATTGACCATCTTACAAGTTTGGGGTTTTTCCCTTTCATTTGCATTAACCATCTCATGGGTTGGTGGTCTGTTTGAATCTCAAAAGTAGACCCATACAAGTATGGTCTAAACATCTTCAAAGACCACACAATGGCAAAACATTCACGCTCTATGGTTGCCCACCTTGTTTCTGATTCCTTCAGTTTCCTACTGATGAAGCAAATGGGAGGCTCCCTACCTTTCTCATCCAGTTGACTAAGGACTGCACCTATACCAGTATTGGAGGCATCTGTCTGCATAATGAAGGGTTGGTGATAATCAAGAGCTCTTGGGACTGGAGCTTGACAAAGGGTTTTCTTCAGGCTTTCAAAGACTTGAGTGCACTCCTCATTCCATCATACCTTTTTAGGGAATTTTGGAGAGGATATCACATTCAAGGGAGAAGCTATGGTCCCATAGTTCTCTATGAAATTCCTGTAGTACCCAGTGAGACCTAGGAAGTCTCTCACTTGGGTTTGAGTAATAGGGGTGGCCCAGTTTTGTATAGCTTGTACTTTGCTAGGCAATGGCCTTATTTCACCTCCTCCTACCTCATGACCAAGGTAGACCACTTTGCCCTGACCAATTTGACATTTGCTTACCTTTATGGTCAGATGGGCATGCTCAAGAGCCTGCACAACATATCCTAAGTGATCAACATGTTCTTTCCAAGTAGGTCAGCACACTGCAATGTCATCCAAGTATGCCATGCAGAAGTCCTCCATCCCATTCAGAACTTGATTGACCATCCTTTGAAATGTAGCAGGTGCATTCTTTAATCCAAAAGGCATAAGCTTAAACTGGTAGGGCCTGCTGGGGTTGAGAATGCAGTTTTCTCCATGGCATGGTCTATCAGGGCTATTTGCCAATAGCGAGACGTCAGATCAAATGCACTGAGGTACTTGGCTGAACCAAGTCTATCCACCAGTTCATCTGTCCTTGGCAAAGGATGGGCATCAGTCTTATTGACTGCATTTAGAGCTCTATAGTCCACACAGAATCTCAACTTATTGGAACCTGCCTTTGGTATTAGAACAACTGGACTAGACCATGGACTTGTAGATGGCTCTATAACCCCAAGATCAAGTATCTTGTTGACCTCTCCTTTGATGTTGGATCTCACATGTTCTGACATTCTGTAACCTCTGCTTTTCACAGGTAAACAGTCACCAGTGAGAACATCATGCTGGCCCCAAGGGGTCAAGCCTAGTAAAGTGAAAACAGGGAGGCAAACTGATTTCACAGAGCTCCGCACTTCTCCTGTTGTTCAGAAGTCAGTTGAAAAGAGAGATTGACTCCTTCTATGTTCTCATCCAAAGGTTGGCCTCTGAGAAGGTCAGGTAGAGGTTCACTCTCCTCCTCCTTTTGAGCTGAAGCTAGATTCAAAGCTCCCACTTCTGGTCTTGAGACATATGCCTTTAAACGGTTGGTGTGAAAGACTATGGGAGCCTCCTTGGGTCTGCCCAAGTCCACCAAATAGTTCACCTCTCCAAGTTTGCACACAACCTTGAAGGGTCCTATCCACTTGTCCTGCAAGGCTCTCTGCCTTGTTGGCACCATAACTAATATAAGCTGGTCTTGAGTAAACTCAACCATGCTGGCCTTCCGGTCATGCCAATGTTTGGCCAGAGGCTGACCTGCTTTTGAGTTATCACTATCCTTTTCCATCATGTGTGACATTCTCCTCCGGAGACCTATTACATAGTCAGTCACTCTGACTTGCTTGGGGGAAGGAGCACTCTCCAACCCCTCCTTAATCAGGGCCAAGGGGCCTCTGACTGGATGGCCATAGAGAAGTTCAAAGGGACTTAAACCAACTCCCTCCTGACGGACTTCTCTATAAGCAAAGAGAAGGCATGGCAGTAGAAGGTCCCACTTTCTTATAAGGGGTTCCTCTAAAGCACCCATCATGCTCTTCATACTACGATTAAACCTCTCTACCAATCCATTTGTCTGTGGATGGTAGGCTGTAGAGAAATTGTAAGTGACACCACAGTTTTTCCACATGGCTTACATGTTGTGGGACATAAAATTGGATCTCCTATCGGATATCATTTCCTTAGGAAACCCTACTCTGGTAGAATACCAAGTAGAGCTTTAGCCACAGCCTGAGCCGTAACAGTCCTCATAGGTATTGCTTCTGGGTATCTAGTAGCATGGTCTACTACAACCAGGATAAACCTGTTCCCTGAAGATGTGGGAGGGTCAAGGGGACCAACAATGGTGATGCCCACCCTCTCAAAAGGAACTCCCACCACTGGGAGAGGCACCGGGGGTGCCACATTCTTGGCTCCACTCTTGCCAGAGGTTTGGCAAGTGTGACAGCTCGTACAGAATTTTTCAACTTCTGAACCCATCTTGGGCCAGTAGAAGTATAAGGAGAGCATTTCCTTGGTCTTTTTGAAACTCAAATGACCAGCCAAAGATATCTCATGGGCCAACTGTAGGAACTGGAGTCTATTTGCTAGGAGCACTACAATTATTTTGCAGTCCTCAGGGATAGACTCAGTCGGTTCACTGTAGAAGAGGCCATCTTCCCAGCTCAACCTGTGCTTTCTAACTTCTTGCCCATCAAGTTGAGAAGCAGCTGACTTGCGGGTTGCCAACAGGGCTACTCAGCAATTATAGACATCTAAATTCTGTTGTTCCCAAAAGCCCAGGACACTAAAGAAACACTAGCTGAGACTCTCATGGTTTCATCAACTAGTAGGTGAAAGTTTCCACTTGATATAGGTACTTCTTCCTCTGGGGAGAAGGCTAAGGAGACAGTGTGGACCCCTGAAGGTTTACCCTTACATCTGGGATCCCCTTTCACATGGTCAGTTGACCCACAAACATAACATTTCCCAAATGTCTTGATGAGTGGGGTTTGTTCTGACCTCCCTCTGGTTTGGGTCCAGATGGTGCACTATCCTGATTTTATTCCCTTGTGGTTTACACTTATGTTGCTGTGTGTGGCCCTCTTTTGGATTGGAGGTATTTGAATGTTCCTTGTTCTCTTTCTTTGGTTGCTTTCCCTCATCCTTCTGAGTAGCCCCAGAATCCTTGTGAGTAGCCCTGTTGGCAACCCGCAAGTCAGTACCCTTAGCTAACATCTTTGGATCTATCTCCTTAGAATCAGCCAAGTGCTGTCTGAGCTCAGGAGAGCAGGCATCATAAATTGACTCCAACATAACAAGATTTCTCATACCTTCATAAGTGTTCACTCTGTAACCGTTAACCCAACCATCTAAGTTCTTCAAACACTCACATACCTAGGTAGCCCAAGGGGTACCATCATGCTTTATGAGGGTCCCAAACATCTTAAGGTACTGCGAAGGGGTCTTCCCAAATTTAGCAATTAAAGCTAACTTCACACACTCATAATCCATCCCATCTACCTCCCCCAACTCCATCACAACATCAGATGCAACAGTGGGTAGCCTAGAGAAGAGCCAAGAAAGCAACTGATTCCCTGTAATGTCTTGAATCCCATGGTTATATTCAACCATTGCCAACCAATCCAAAATATCAAGCTTTGCCTCATACATACCCACAATTTCTTTAGGCATACGGGGTCTCTTAGGACTGGAAGACCTAGAAGACTCAGGGAGAGAAGCATTTTCAATAGACAACTTTTTCATCTATAAGGCATGGTTCATCTCCATTTCTCTGAGCTAAAGTTATTGATGTTTTTGTTCAGTTTGGGCATTTAAATGTTTAAATTCCAATTCAAGCCTAATCTTTTCTAGAGCAATGAATTCAGGACTGAGTGTAGGACCTGGTGGGGTCCCAGTGGACAAAGGTTGAGGTTGTTGAGCAGGTAAGGGAGCAGTGAGGCCTACATTGTGAGACACATCTACTTCCTCTAACTCATCAATAATAGACACATTGTCATCCTCATTAATTTCTACATTTGCTGAGGGGTTAGGTATTTCAGACCCACCCTCCTGACTTTGTTTCACTATCAAATTTTCAATCAATTCAGACATTTTGCCTTTAACAGAGAGATTTCTTTCTCTACATAGATTTTTCAGATCATCTACAGTGTAACTAAGGAGGGTCTCCTGACTGTAGCTTTCCATATCAGACATGATTAATATTGCTTTTTAGTGATGTTGAGCCTTGTGGTTAGTTGATCCAAGGTAATAGCAGCACTCTAAGTGTAATCAATATACTTGATCCTCACCGCTGTACACCAGTGTTAGGCAGAATTATATGCAGTTCCCTTTGGGAACACAACAAACAATTAGGACCACAAGTGACAGTACAAATTCACCTTTGGTACAAGCCTGTACTACACCATAAAGTGGTGGCTGTGGCTGAGCAGCCAGACTTATCTCAAGAGTAAAGTGAGCAGTATCAATAGTTACACAAAGGAGAGCAATTACTATGATTCAAACACACACTGACCAAAGGTTTCTGAGTAAAAGAATATACATTTATTTACACATCAGTAATTTAACATTTCACGATTATTAAGCAGTAGAAAAATCACATTACTAATATACTACACCGCACCCTATAGATTCTGGACAAGTTAGGCTCAAAATGAGGTGTGTGCAAAATGGCACTCCAGCAATTTAAAAAGGGAGGGAAAGACACAGTTAGACAGAAATTGAGCAGCACCAACAAGTAAGTAAGCAGGGCAATCTAGAAAAAGGAACTACAGTGAGGAAATCAAATTAAAGGGGCCTGTCCCAAAGTCAATGGACCAGAGTCTTTGCAGAGGATCACACAGTTCAGAGTAGTTTGCGGTTAAGTCTTTGCCAAGAGTTCAGAATGAGGTTGGTCAGACGAAAAAGTTACTTTAAAGAAGGAAGAAGGACAAGCCCTCGGATTGGCTAAAGATTTCACACACTTTCCCCACGGCTGGACGAAATGAACAACCGGGTTAGCACAGTACATTTAAAGAAGGAGAATGCTGTAGCTGAGGCAGACCTTCCTGGCAGGTCCTGCAGGCTCACAGTTCCTGAAGCGACTGTCGGACTGACAAGAAGGAGGAAGACTGGAGGGTGCTGCACTGCCCAGGGTAGAAACCAGCAGCAGAGCAAAGCGACGAATAAAAGGTGCGCTCCTTAGAACGCAAGCAGGGTCTGTTCCTCCTCGCTATCCGGTTCACTGTAGCTCTGTACAGCAAATTCAACCAGAGAAGGGAGGCCTGGCGAGCAATTTGGTGAACTGGCTGTTCCCACCAGCTCAAGGGGAGAAGTTTCCTTGCAGATCTTCCCTGTCGTTGAAGTTTGAAGATTCAAACCCGCAGCAGGGCTTCACCGGGAGATTCAGACGTGGTAGAGGTCCTTTTCTGTCAGCTTCTCTTCGGTTCTATCGATCCAGTGACGACTCTGCCTTTCCAGCCCCAGACTTTACCTGCTTTTTATGCAGTTTTCCTCCATTCACCCAGCCTGGCTGTCAATCATACAGCAGGGTGGCTGTCCCACCAGGACAGTCACCACAGCCAATCATACCAGAGTGCAACATGGGTCTCCATGTAGACCCTGTGCAGGGAGTCTCAAACCCCTCCCTCACATCCTGTCCCCCTCATACATTCAGGCGCCTAAGGAGGGCTTCTGTGCCGAAGCCCGCGAAAGGCCGGTAAACAAAGGAACCAAACCTGGTTTGGAGCAGAGTAAAAAAGGAGAAAGACTTTTACAAAAAGAAATGGCGAATAAACCCAGCCGGAATCGTATAAAAAATGTATATGGTCTAGCAGGTTTAAGTTTGAGGCTACCAAGATAGCCTAAAACAATACCAAGGCTATTAAAAATAACCGCGATAGGAAAAATACGGTAGTTACCACTGCCACCAGCCAAGTCTTAATGAAAAGGGAATGAAACAATGTTCCATGAGAAACAGACAAAAAGGGATAAGTGTTAACCCGTTCCAGAACTCTATGTAAGATAGTTTGTACTGGGTCTGTGAGTTTAAAAAGACTAATAAAGTCAATGGCAACTTTACATGTTCTGAGAGACAGCAGTCAGTCTCAGAAAATGGAGTTGGAGTTGGGAAGTCTGAAAAAGACATCCCTGTGTCACTGCACTGGAGGTGCTGTGTAACACAGTAAAAAGATGATGCCTATGGAGTAGGTGAGGCTCCACAGTCTATGAACACAAAAATGTTAAACACACACAGCAAAACACAAGTAACAGTGGGAAAATAATGATCACACTCTTACCAGGTGAATAAAATAAATCCTAGAAATCCAGCAAAACTGCTGAGGGACTCAGTAGGAAAGGGAAATTAGCCATCTTGGAGAATTCTCCCTAACAGCTTTTGTTTCCACCTCCATCCTCCCACCCTTACCCTTCATATCTATCTCGCCCCTCTTGCTCACTTGATCGCCTCCTTCTCTCATTTTCAGTGCTATGCTGACAACACACAGCTTTTCGTTAAACTTCCCATTTCTACCTGTTCCCCTTCCTCTCTTTTCCCTGACTGTCTAACCGCCATCCAGGCATGATGTACAGCTAACAATCTCTGTCTTAATGATAGTAAGACAGAGATCCTTCTCATTGGGACACCTGTGCCCTGTTTTCCTCCTACCCTCTGGCCGCCTTTGGGCCCTCACTATCTTGTAAGGCCAACAACTCTGGGGTCATCATCGACTTTGCTCTCTCCTTCACCCCTCCCATCTTCGACCTTGCTAAGAAGGTCCACTTTCAGCTTGCCTCCTCAGAGGCATTCTCTCTTTCCTTAACTTCCCCCAGAAACTCAATGTCTCTAGAGCTCTGGTCATTTTTAGGCTGGACTACTGCAACAGCCACTGCCTCTATCGCCCCCTCTCTTCCCTACGCTCCCTTCAGCTAATCCAGAATAGGGCTATAAGATTTACCCTTGGCCTCAAGCCAAGGGACAGTATATCTCCAGCCCTAAAATGTCTCGACTGGGTCCCTATGGCTGTGAGGATCCAAATCCTACCCAGTCGATACTAGCACTGTCTCCCTGCACTGCATTGCCCCCTGCTGGCCCCTGCTTGGCAGCTGTGCACCCCACCCTTGGGATTCATCTGCCCTAGAACTTAGCCCTAGGCCTCCTCCTTAGCTACCGTTAACACTTCCCTCCCGGGTGCCCACCAGCACTTGTCCATTCCCCCTCACCCATCCCTATCTCTTGCACTTCTCTTCACTGCACTTGCATGGCTGATAGTCACAAGGCCTAGTAGGATCATGGATGTATATTTGCTGTTTTGCCATTGTTATTAATTCCCCTTGTTCCATCTCCATTTAGCCTTGTGGCGCCTTGAAACACAATTCTGATGTATAGGTGCTTAACAAATGATCAATAAAGGGGTGGCGCTGTGAAGCAGCCCAAGATGGCTGCTTAGCCTTTGAGCTCTGTGTGGCTCCGGCACACATCCGCCTGCATCTGCGGTTAACCTTGGCCTAAACGCCCCTTCTTCACTGAAGCGTTGCCTCCTCACGTTGGGCTGCCTCCTGCGAAATTTCGTTCTGATCCGGACCCCGGGGGCCCATCGGCCGGTCCTTTTCTGTGGAGGCCTGTTGCCTTGCTGGGGCTGCAGCGTGAGCCCGGCCCCCACCCTCTCCTCTTCGTGCTCCTGATCGCCTGTACTGCGGCGCACAGCGGGACGTGGCGCCCGGGTGCCATGCCTCTTCCCCGGGGACCCTGCTGGGCTGTCTGCGGCCCACCTGGAGTGCAGTGACTATGACATCGGCCGCGGTGGCCCCCCTGGGGTGTGCCGCTGCGCGAGTGATCCGCAGCTGGTGTCTGCGTGGGAGCACGCCCCGGCCTCTGCGCTTGCCTCCAGAGCCGAGTTCTTCAATGCCAGACCGCATTGCGCGGCTGGGTTGCGGCCTGGCTGCTGCCCTGGAGCAGACAATTTCGGGCAGGCATGGAGGCCCGCGCTAGTCAGGTGGGGAGTGGAGAGGGCCCCGCTCTGGTGGGGTCACGGCACCTCCCATTGGCCTGCTGCCCTGCTGATCACTGGGGGCCCCGGGACTCCCTCCCCCACCTGTCCTGGGCCATAATCACCAGCCCACACACTTTGGAGAGTGCACCCTGAGGAACTTTGTTTGAGTGCTCCGGGCACATCCTCATCCGTGGCAGTCGGGGCACAGACTGCACCATAGCCCCTTTTGCGGCCAACATCCATGGCTCGGAGGCCGCTGGGGGAGCAGGGCGCTGGGCCCCCATTCTTCATCCTGGTGTTGCGCCGATTGGGCTCCTGCTGGGGCTAGACTTGTCGAGTGGTCCCTGGGCCTCTCAACCCTCCAGGGGATCATGCCCCTGCATCACAACTACGGCTGCTACCGGATACCTGCTGGCCTCTGTGGGCTGACATCCTCTCTTTGCTGGACCCAGGGGTGGCCCAACGCCTTATAGCCAGCTGAGACCACCTTGCCCCTGTGACTGTCAGAGCCCTGCTATCCTACGACCACAGGAATAGCATTCACTGTCCTCTTGTCCTCCAATCCTCTGCCCATTCACCCTCCTTCAGTCACTGCACCCCTGGCCCTCACCACTCCTGGAGGGAAACTAGCAATGTCTAACAGATCCAGGGGGACCTCCAAGGCAGGGGCCATGGATAAATTCACCAAATCAGCTCCAAGGGGCGAGATGGGACACGCAACGTCCTTGCAAGAGGAGCCGGAGGCCGACCTACACCCCAGTGCAACGGCCCCTGATCTGACTTCACTCATGGAATCTATGGCCAAAATGTTCGCCTCCTTTCACGAGAAGCTGGATGACATTAATGCTAATGTCACCTCCCTAAAGACATGGGTGGTGTCACAAGTCTCTCCCCTTCTCACCTGTTTCTGTTGTGTACTTGTGACCTTCTGGGATTTCTTCTTCTTTACGGTCTGGGATTTGTATAGACCCGAATGCCGCTCTTCGGCGTCCAGCGTGAGAGTAGCAGTTCAGTTTCCAGGAGCGTTCACAAAGTCCAGGGTAATTCCAGGAAGTAAATAAGGTACGCTCGGAGGCACGGAGGACCGTGACTCGAGCGCGAAAGGTTTTCCAGGAGATTGGAGAGGAAAGGGAACAGGAGGGGATTCAAGTAACTGGGAATAAGGAATCAAGCTAGAGCCCCGATTGAACTCCGGCTAAGCACGTCCGACTACAGGCAGCGGTAGCGTTGAGACGCGCAGGGCCGTGGGGGCGTGTCTCTTTTGTAGGATGAGCAGCGTGGAACGCATAGACTGATCCGGAGCATTCCGTTCCGGGCGGCCATGTTGGAAGGATAACTACATGCAAATCCCTGCGAGTCAGGGACCAGGAGGTCCAGAAAGGACATAGACGACGGTTCATGACAGGTGGATCAGGCAGGGACCAGAATTACCGATGCCGAGAACAGGATATCAGCAAATGAGGACGGGATACATGTATTGCAGAACACTGTTGCCTCCTTGTCGCGTGATATGAAGAGCGTGCGGGCAAAGTGCGATGACCTCGAATCGCGCTCCCGCAGAAATAACCTGCGCATTATAGGGGTCCCTGAGAACACCCTTAAGGGGCGCATGGAGGACGCTGTTGAAGCCTTACTCAAAGACTTGCTGGGCAACCCGGTGCGGTCACCGTACTTCACAGTTGAACGCGATCACCGTGCTCTGTCACCTCACCCCAAGCCAGGCGATATTCCAAGGCCCATCATAGCCCGGATCCTCAATTACCGGGACAAAGACCTCATCCTCCGCCAGTCGCGGGAGAAGGGAGACCTACGACTCAAGTCCCACACCATCAGGACCTTCCCGGATGTTTCGAAAGCGGTTCAGCAGGAGAGGCGCCAGTTTATTGGTGTCAAGAAGCTGCTTAGGGAGCGCAATGTCCCGTACGCCATCCTATTCCCGGCACGCCTCAAAATTACCTACAATGGCAAACTATACTTCTTCACTGTCCCGGACGAGGCGGTGAAATTCATCGAGGCACACATACCACTTCACAACCCAGCGGGGGAGCTTGCCAACGATGATTAATCGAGAGTGATGTGGTCTGATGCTGACTAATCTATACAGTAAATCCTTCTTTCGGAATGTGTTGATGGCAAAAGTGTACTGCAAATTCAGCTAAGCAGGCTCCCTCCGCGCTGGACCGGGCTGCGGCCCGATCCGGGCGCGGGACACACGGATTCCCTTTGCATGCATGGGAAGTCTAACTGGCCGTGAGCCCTAGTTATCTCTTCACTGTCATCCTGTTTGTAACGGCCAGCTGGCTTTGGGTGCCTGACATAGGGTCCGTCTTCCACAGAACTTTTTCTTTGACAGCCTCGCTGTCATACATGATACTTGAAGAGCCGACCACACGGCTACAGCACAGCTCACTGCAATTGCAACGCTTATGTTATGTTGGTTGTCACTGTTTGTTGGCCCCTGTTGGGCACTTATTGGGGCTTCACTCTGTTGGTTTTGGCCCTCCGACCTCTCCATCTCAGGGAGTGTCGGTTCGATTGGTGACACCTGCATTGGGGGTTGGGGGAAATCCACTGCAAGTTGGGGGTGGGCAGTGAGGGTGGAGGGTGGTAATGTTGGGGTTTGGGGAAATGTTACAGTAAACGGCAGAGGCGGTTTGGCAGACCGCATGAAATCGGGGAGCCCACATTGGAGAGGGTGTTGCCCTACGGTTGGACTACGACAACAGTGGTGGGATGTACACTACACTTTTGAAATGTTTAAAACTGTTATGTCCGAGTACATTCTGATATTGGGTGACCGGCTCAAGGCTCCGAGATTCATGATGTATGTCAATGGTCATGGATACATAATTTTGCTGGAGACGCACCCCGCGGGCTCCCTGGGGGGGCGGCCTCCGCCCTGTACTCGCTCTACGACAATAGTGGTGGGATGTTACCTAGATCATTGAAATTCCAGTGATGGCGATGTCTTGGAATGTGCGGGCCTGAGCAATTACATTAAAGCTCGCAAAATTGTGGCGTACGCCAGCAGACATGGCTGTAAAATTTTGCTCCTACAGGAGACACATTCCACGGGCCTTCTGTCCAAAAGTATAGCGCCAACATGGGGTTCGCACAGATATTTCACCTCATATTCCACACGTGCCATAGGGGTTTTAACGCTGATCCATACATCACTTAAATATGTTCTACACAAGAGCTATATAGAGCACGAGGGGAGATACACTGTGTTGTATTGCGCCATAGCCAACAGGGATTATTTGCTGGTCAACACATATGGCCCTAATGTTGACTCTCCCGAATTTGTCAACCGGGTGGTATGCATACTACTAGGGTACGTGGGAGTGTAGATCATTTGGGGTGGGGATATGAACTTCATACTTGACACAATGATGGATAGGACTGGCACGGCCCCTAGGCCCCTGTCTGGTGCAGCACGTAGACTACTGACCCACAGTGTGACACTTGACATTCACATTGCATGGAGGGCACTTCACCCGCAAACGCAGGAGTTCACATACTACTCCTCAGTACATGACAGTTCCTCCAGGATTGACATGTTCCTGGTGTCCGGTTCCATGCTGGGTAGGGTTGTGGAGACACGGATACTAGCGCGCACTGCAAGTGACTTCAATCCAACAATCCAACTAAGTCAATGCCTAGTCTGGGATGCCCAATGGAAGCCCTTATTAATATATTTTTATGTCAAGTTCTTAAATCTGGATGATGAACCCTTATATAACGGCCCTCTCTTTGAATCCCCCTGACCTCACTGAGCCAAGAAGTAGGTTTGTTTTGCAAATTAAAAGATTTATTTGAAGATTTAAACAATATATATATCAGACTTTTATGAATAAATTTAATATTTGATAGCACACTTATGAATATAATAGTGATCAACAATGGATAATATTACAATAGCACAATTCTTTAATCACTTAGGAGTTGGTATAGAAAGAATAAGGTAGCAGAGAATGCTTTGTATGGTTCAAAGGAAATGCAAGATGGGAAAGAATGCAACACAGAAATAAACTTGATATGAATTCAATCAGAAGATAATATAATCACTTTTTCCCCTGGGACTACTCACTCCCCCCCCTATGCAATATGGAGAGATGGAAAGGAGGGCACACAGGTTTCCAGAATACAATTAAATGTAGTACAGTTCCAGTTCCCCCCAGCAAGCTTAGAGAAACAGGGATGATTTTAAAACACAGGCCAAATGCTTTTAAATGTGGTAGCAATGGATGAGAAAATATGCTAAATGCTTTTTAATTCACTAAAGGGGATTCAGGGTAGGTGATAGTTATTTTAGATTGGTACAGGTAAACACTAGCAATGATTCATGAATGATTATCAAATTGAAAACGAAATTCAGCAGTTGCAAGCAAAAGACAGCAATTTTGACAGGTGGTGAAATGGAGCTAATTTTTCAATTCGCTGCACTTTTTCTGCATGCATATATTGCAATTACAGAAAAACTATAAGGAGTTGGAATGTCGTTTTAGGTTTGTTGGACAGCTTAGGATCATAGCTTTAAAATGACAGCTTCTAGGATGTGCGGTTCAAAAGATACAGACGTTTTTGTGGAGGTAGATTTTCAAAAATAAAGCCAAGATTTCAGAATGAGAGATGACGCTTTTACAGATTTGAAATCACAGAATGGACACACGATTTCTATGCAGTTCTGGTCAGGTTGAAATGGTTTAAATAAGAGATTGGTTCTGTACAGTTCTAGGCTGAATACTCACTCTTAGTTTTAGACTGGAAGGGAAATGGGCCTCGTCAGCGATCTGGTCAGGTTTGGACTTCACTCACCACCGGACTGTCTCAGGCCCTCTAGGTTCTGCTCACAGCACGCTCTCTGGTCTGCTATCGGCACTGCACAGCAGTCTCGTCTGGGTCGGACGGGTTCTGGATACAGCTCTGCTTTCTGGGTCTGGTTCTGGCACAGGGTTCAAGCCAGAAGCAAAACAGCTCACCTGGCTGTTGAATAGTTTAGTTAGGTTGCTGGATTCTGAGGCCTGCTGAGAGGAGTTCAGCTTGTGGATTAGGCCTCTGCTTCTCCAAGGTTCTAGAGTTTGGGTTCTAGAGTTGTGGTTCTGGAGTCTGTCTGGAATCTGGAGCCTTGGGAGGCTGGAGTTTTTTGTCTGGATATGGTTTGGCAGCGTGCTGCGCAGGAATCGATGAGTAGTGGAAAAATGAGTGTGTCTTATCTGTCCTGAGCAGTCTCTTTTTATGTGTTTTCCAAAGGCGGTGTGGAGGCTGACTTTCTATGCCCAACCCTCTGAGGATCCTGATAGGTTAAGGGATTTACTGTCCTCTGACTGGAGAAAGGAGTAGTGAGTCAGAATGAGTCAGAGTGATACTATGTTTATGGCTTGACTGAGGTCCCTCCCCTTTGCATTTACTTAGAAAAACAATTTTTCATAATCAAACATGTTTCCAAGGTACACAAGTTGTTGAGAATACATGTACATATCACAGATTAATTAAGACTGGTCTCTGTTCAACCCTGCTCTTTCTAAGAGCTTGGGTTCAGAAACGACAACTTATTCGTGATTTTAGTGGGTTTCGCAATATTGGTTTTGCACCAAATCTTACACGGAGGTACACACCCTCTCTGTGCATATTACTGTAAGTTTTCAATTTTCCAGTATAAACGCAGTGTCTACAATATTAATAAATACAGGGCTTGGCCTCAGAACATCCCACGGCGTCCAACTTAGTCTTGAACTGTGAATGCATTTTTCATATTAAGACTCTCAAAATGGTACATTTCTATCAGCAGGTTACAACTAGTTATCAGTGTTCTTATAAAACATATTCTTCACTTCAGTACACCCATTGGTTTGTCCCTGCCCCAGAAGCTTGGCTTGAATCAGAGGTCACATGTCTTATTTCTCCCAGAGCAGTTGTTGTTGTCACACCCCAAAACAGCATATTCTATTCAATTGAATGAGTCTATTGGCTTGTGTTCCTGCCAGCATACCAGGGTGCCACTCTCCATCTAATTAACATGACCATGCAATCTCCTGTGCTATTGCTGAGAAGACTAGGTGTGAGGGCTTCCCAGGGACAGCAAGCCTTTTGAAGTCTTAGCTACATCAGGTTACTGTTCTGATCAATTGCAATAGAGTTGCTTATGGAAGAAAATACATTTATCTCTTTAAAATAAGCAACATGTCTTTAAATCAAGTCTCTTTCAACATGAAATCACTGTGTGGCACTCTATATGGCATTTTGATAGAATCCTCTGCTTTGGCAGGTTTAGCTTCTGCAATACAGGTCTCCTGTCAGGATTAGGAATCGCCAGCACCTGTCAGTGGCGAGCACCGGTATTGTACCCATTTTTGACAGCTGTCTTTAAATCAAATGTCTTTACCATGGGATTTTGTCCTAATAACATATGATTCTTGCTGAGATTGTACTGATGTGGATTATTGCAGTAGAGTAATGTAGAACACCCAACAAGAGGTTGTACCCTTTTGGTGGTTTTGTGAGCCATGATTTTAGCAATTTTGACGATCAAGAAAATGAATTCCCAACAGCTCTGTGTTGCTTTTGGCAATCAGTATTCCTATTCCCAAATGGGTTCAGGCTACTGTGTGTGTAGCCCAATGGTGGTTTTAGGCAGTGACCTCCTGTGCTCACTAATATAGGCAAAAGTGGGTGGCAGCCTATTTTTCAGATTTTTACTGTGCATTTTTGGATGATTTCTGGCGAGCAGCATGCTTTCCGGTGGCCACTCTAATGTTTCTGCTGCCAGCAATGTTGTAGGGCTTGGATGCGTGGGTGAAAACATCCCACAGCACACTGTCCGATCACTCACCAATTCTAATGGCCCTGGAACTGGGAATACCTGCCCCTACCATTAACACATGGCGATTTCAATCGGCCGCTCTGCGGGACATTGGGCCTCATCATGACTTTGGCGGTAACCCTTAAATCCGGCGGTAGCGCTATTACCGCTGGATTTAAGGGTCCGCCGATTCAGGGCTTCGGCGGATTTCGCCCCAGCTCTGAGCTGGGGGGAAATCCACCGAAAGTTTGTGCTATTACCGCCAGCGGGAAATCCGCCGGCGGTATTAGCACGAAGATTCCCCATTGAGCTTAATGGGGAATGGGGCATTCCCAAATGGGCTCAGTGGGGAATGGGAACTTACATTACCGCCGAACTCGTGATCTGGCACCAGGGAGTTCGGCGGTAGGGCTAATACCGCCCACGCTAATAGCGTTACCGCCCAAGTCGTGATGAGGCCCATTGTGTTTAAGGGAGATATTCATGCCGATATTCAGTCCTATTTTGAGCACAATGAGTCACAGTCCACCACCTTGGGGGTCCGTTGGGATGATTTTAAAGCTTTTATCAGGGGAGCCTCCATTTCTAGAGAGTCGGGAGTCCTCCAAACTATCAGAGCCGCCTTATCCCGCACAAAAGCTAAATTCCAGGATCTGGAACGAGACCACCCAGACTCAGTCGACCCGGGCGTTCTCTCCCAGATCAGCGAGGAGCTGAAAATCTTTAACGAACAAGCCACAAGGGAGGTCCAGTGCTTCAGCCGTCCACAGGCTGCGCAGAAATACGGCGAGGGGGACAGACCTGGCAAAACGCTAGCCTCACTGGCGAGGGGCGAGTGGGGCCAATCCCAAATCAACTGTATTGTTTCTTTGTTTATTTATTTGTTTATTTATTTGTTTGGTAATGCACGCCAAACCCATTAGGTAGCCGGGCGCAGTAGAGGTCAAGACTGCTTAAACTTGGTTACAAATGAGTACATAGAAGCAGATAATATACAAAAAACAGTTTGAAAATAGGCTGCCAGGGTAGCTACAGTGGCATACAGAAGGAAGCAAGTTAAGAGAACATGCAGTAGAGACAGGAGTGCAATGTACCGAGAGGGTAAGCTAACAGTCATTCATTCGTAGCCATTTAATTATATTGAGTCTAAATTTAGGATATGGTTGTTCCTTTCTGAGGTTGTGCGGTAGTGCATTCCAGGTTTCTGCTGCAATAACTGGGAAGCTAGATCCTCTCGCTGTGACACGTTTGAATCTAGGCGTTTCCAGGGTATGGGCATTGGCTGTTCTCCTTGGACGTGTGGACGATCTTCTATTTATCCTTTCAGCAAGGTAGGATGGGGCCAAGTTGTTTAAGCATTTGGAGGTAAGGGAGGCTGTTTTTAGAAGTATCCTGTCAGCTATTTTATCCAGTGAGCCTCTCTCCTAACATCAGAGATGAGTTCTCTCATGGGAATATATTGGAATATAATTAGGAATATATCCTAATATATTGAGGATAATCCGGGGATAATACAGTGGTCTGACCAGTGTATTCTTGATGTCTTCACAGGCTTCTACTCCGAACTATACTCCCAACCCCCTGAGCACACTGAGTCTCAGATGCGGGAGGTCTTAGAGCGGATACCCACCACCATTATCTCCGATGCAACGAGAAACCAATTAGACTCCCCCATTACTTCAGATGAAAATGTAGAAGCTATATCTAGCCTCCCTAAGGGAAAGGCGCCAGGCCCCGATGGACTGACGGCTGAATTTTATCAGGCGCATGTAGCTATATTGGCCCCGGAACTGCTCGGGGTATGGAATGAATCCCTCTGGCTAGGATCCCTTCCCCCAACATTGCGCGAGGCCGTCATTACGGTCCTGCTCAAGCCTGGTAAGCCTAGCGATGACTGCGGATCATACCGGCCCCTTTCACTAATGAACTTAGATACTAAAATCTTTGCCAAGGTGATTGTTAACCTCTTCTTACCTATTATGCTATATATGGTGCACGATGACCAATCAGGCTTTGTGCCTGGGAGATCCACGTCCCATAATATCAGAAGGCTCCTCAACGTCATGTCACGAATCAATCAGGGTGTGAGCGCAGTTGCAGTCAGCCTGGATGCTCAGAAGGCCTTCAACATGGTGTCCAGGAGGTACATGTGGCTCCTCCTCGAGGCCATGGGGGTTGGGCCCAGGATGTTTGCATACATCAAGCTGTTGTACACCTCCCCGGTTGCCAGGGTCCGTGTCAATTCGCAAACGTTCGCTCTGTTCCCTCTCTTCAGAGGCACCCGGCAGGGATGCCCATTCTCCCCGATCCTATTCGCCCTAGCTATCAAGCCCATGGCGGAGTACATAAGGGAGCGCCACTCACACAAAGGGATACGTCTACAGGGTACCCCTGAAATTATCTCACTCTACGCAGACGATGTGCTGCTGTTCATCAAAGACCCAAATGCCCACCTTGACCCAATCCTGCGGGACGTCACCCGCATTGGTAGATACTCTGGTTTCATCATCGATTATACCAAATCCGAACTCTTCCCTCTCACTAGCTCCACAGGACAACCTGCCACGGAATATCCGCTCCGATGGTCCCCTGATGGGATTAAATACCTGGGTATCCAGGTGTCCCTGACCAAAGACGCCCTCCTAGCTAACAACTACTTGGCCGCGGCAGAACAAGCGGGCACCAAGATAGAGCGCTGGCGCTCTCTCCCGTTATCACTAGTGGGGAGACTATCACTGGTAAAAATGATATTGCTCCCTAAACTGCTATACATATTCACAAACATACCGATATGCCCTGGCAGGAAGTACTTTGCAGATCTTCACAAGCTGTGCGCTCATTTTCTTTGGCACTCGGGAGCAGTGCGTAAAAAATGGCTTGCAATGACACTCCCCTATGAAAAAGGTGTGTTCACCGTCCATGACCTGATGAAATATTGGATTGCAGCGCAGGCACAGTTTGCTTCCTACTGGTACCCCGGGCCCCCAGCTCGCCCCCATGTCAAGCTGGAAACCCTTGCTACATCTGGCACCAATATAATGTCCTTAATATTACGTCAATATGAGCCAGATTCTGCCATAGATCCTGTGCGCACCACTCTGCTGGCCTGGGGACAGGTGTTCGCTGCAGGGACCGAGGATCACCCATACTACAAGTGGCTTCCTGCCTGGTGGTTCCCCAGGCTGGAACCCACAAACGACATGGCCCTGGCACAACACTGGCAGTCCCTGGGATACCTAGCCCTAACTGACTTCTACCTGGACGGCCAATTTATAACACCTTAGACTTAGAAGCCGGGCCACTCAGGTTCGCCACTGGAACTTCTACAATAGTATAGACGCCGCGCTGCCTTCCGTGGCGCTTGGCCTGAGTTTCCCAATGAACCTCCAGACTTCCCTGGGATTTCCTATATCGCCAATTCGGGAGGGGCCCGCGGCATGGTGTCTTCATTGTATAAGTTTCTCCTCGTTGGTACCACATCACAGCCTTATAGAGCTCGGGGCGACTGGGCATCCGAACTGGAGTTAGAACTCACTGACCAACTGTGGGAGAAAATGCGCTCCCACACTGATAGAGTCTCCCTGAACTTTCGATATCGCATCATCCAGTATACATTGTTGAACAGGTATTATTAGACCCCGCGCAGGATCTCCAGGATTTCCCGCTCCGATCCACGGCCCTGCCCTCGTTGCGGTGCAGAGGATGCGGGCCACTTGCACATGTTCTGGAATTGCCAGAGGTTAGCTGCATTCTGGGGAGAGACCCTAAAAACACTGTCAGAAATCTGTGATATTACTATTGAGCCTGACCCGCTGGGGGTGCTGTTTGGGGTGTGGGGGGCTGAGGGAGCCAGAGGTGCAACCAAATTCCTAAACGTGGGCTGCATAATTTCTAAGAAATGTGTGTTGCAGAACTGGAAGTGCTCTTCCCCTCCTACCTTCCAGAAATGGCTGAATTTATTAACCTGGAACTGCGAGGAGGAGTACCTCAACACCCTCCCTGTCCATTCCCAGCCCAAAAACATCTGGACTGCCTTTAACAGCTATCTTAATGGGCTAGATACCCCTTCATTGACTGACAATTCACCGTGATCATCTCTGTAGTGTACCTTGGTTCTGAACGCCCGGTGTTACTGCATTCCCCACTCGCGCTTTGTCGCTCACCATTTATATGCTCCACTGTATTCTGTCGATTGTGTATTCTGACATTTCTGGCTGCTCTGATGTGTGTGTATGTCTTTTGCCTCTGCCAACAAAAATAAAAGTTTAAAAAAACAAAAAAAACAAATGATCAATAAATAAATAAAATAAACATACCTTTGAGCTTTTATAGTCTATATTGCATTGTAAATAACAGATTTTAAAAGAACAGAACCAAACTAACTGCCCAGTTTTATGGAGGGGTGGATTCCTTGGCTCTAGATTTTTCGAATGAGTGCTGATAATTCTGCGTATATTGCAGTTTCAGGCAGGGGAAGCCAGTGGTACCCAGGCTCCAGTGTATAACCTGCATCCTGCAGTGAATGTGCTTCAATATCCGCCATGCATGCAAGGCAGGGATCAGTAGTGGTAGGCCACATGACAGAATATGGCGGTCACCATTGCTGCAGATGCCTATGCACCCTGCCTGCTTTTAGCAAAAGGTTAAGACAATGCATAATCTTTTGAGATGCCTGTTAGGGAGAATTCTCAAAAATGTGCTAATTCCTCCCACCTTAGAGACCTCCAGATCTTTTGCTGAACTTTGGGACTCTGAACTTTTACATTCTATGGGGGTAATTATGAGGTAACCATGCCGCTATTAGCTATTAGCGGCATGGCTACCCCCTTACCGGGTACCGGGTCCAGCTTCCTTGAATGAGGAATTACTGGGCCATTCCGACCATTCAATGAACCCAGACACGGTAGATCCCTATTCCCATTCAAGCCCCCATACGGCTCAATGGGAATGGGGAGCATTCTAGCAACGGGCCCGTTAATAACGGGCCCGTTGTTAGCATGCTGGGCTGCTAGCGGGACCCGCTAAGGGCGCCTGGTAAAACCAGGCGTCCTTAACAGGTCCCGCGAGCAGAACTCGTAATGAGGCGGTAAGTGGTTGATGGCTCCGGCACCTCTACTGGTGCTGTTAACCCCTTACCGCCAGGGTCGGAATGACCCCCTACGTGTTTTCTGTGCATGTGTTTCTTTTGGTTATGGAGTCTGACAAACTCCATAGGCATCACCTTTTACATGTGTCACACAGCACCTTCAGTGCAGTGGCACAGGGGAGTCTTTCAGAATTCCCAAGGTTTAAATACCTTCTCTGGGATAAACTACTGTTTCCCAGAGCAGTAAAGTGAAATTGACTTTACTTAGCATTGTAATTGCTAGACCCAGCGCAGCCTATCTTACAATAGAGTGCTGGAGGGGTTACTTAGTATCCCGTGTCTAAATGCTCATGTAACATTTTAATGTTACCCTTTCCTCACAGAATGGCTGGTGGCAGTGGTTTCGTTCTGAACTACCAAGGTTTGCATTTACCGCGGCTGTTCAATGCTCCTGTAACGCTAACTGCGGGAGCCATCTTTTTCAAAATGGCGCAGAGCCATCCTTGACAAAATGGTCCCCGGTCTTCTTTATTCACCATGTCTTTGTGGAAAGGTCCTTCTAGAGATTTTCTCTGTGCGCCAAACCAGGGTTGGTCTCTGTTCATTTCGCCTTTGGCAGGATTCAGGAGTGAAGCCCACCTCTGGCTCTAGAGTGTCTGGGGTAGCCATGAAGTGAGGGAGGTGCCAGCAACCTCTCTCTGCTTAGTCTCCTAGGAGACCCAAATGCACTCTGTGGTGATTGGCTGACAGCTAGGCTGGAATGAATGGGAGAGAACTGAATAAAAGATGAGTCTTTTGGCTTGGAAGGCAGAGTCGACCACTGGACGAAGGAACTGGAAAGTGAAGCCCTGCTGCAGTGTCAAAATGCCAAGTGTGTATCGACAGAGAAGCCCCTGCAAGGAGGACTTCTCCCTTTGAGTTGGTGGGAGCAATCAACTCCAAAGTAAGCCACCTGGACACCCATTTCGGAGCTGGTTGAATTTCCTCGGAGTTGCTGCAGGAAACCGTATAGCCAGGGAGAGGGACACCAGATTGTGGGCCTCATCACGAGTTGAGCGGTAACGCCGGAGCTATTAGCGCCGGCGCTAATAGCCCTACCGCCAAACCCGTGATCCGGCGCTAATAGGGTTATTTCCCGTTCCCCATTGGGACCATTTGGGAATTCCTCATTCCCCATTGGGTCCAATGGGGAAAATTCGCGCTATTACCGCCAGCGGATTTCCCGCCGGCGGTAATAGCACCAAAAATTGGCAATTTTGACGCAAATGCGGCGGTAACATCGCTACCGCCGCATTTAAGGGTTACCGCCAGACTCGTGATGAGGCCCTGTGTGTGTTATTTTCAAGCTGGCCTAAAGCTTTTGAAAGATCCTCAGGACTCCCACGAAGCAGGACTGACAAAGCCTGAGCCCCCTCAGCAGAGTGCAGGACCCCAGAAGCAAGGACAGTCCACCTTGACAGCCAGGAACTGTGTTGTTGCTATTTGCGGTAGCTGAAACGTTAAACAGCCACTGAAAGGGAAGTTTGCCTGTTCCGGTTTTTGCCAGTCCCAGTGCAGTGCAGGAGTCCCCCGATGTCCTCCCTCTTGTCCCCACGACTGAGGCCCAGGAACAGTGAGATCTGCAGAGCTGCACAGGAACAGGAGTCCTCTGCTGCATCTTTTCTTCTTTACCAAGATACTGTAAAACAAGTCTAAGAGAACTTATCTCTTACTGTAGAAGTGCTTGTAACTTCCACAACTCACAGGTCTATCAGCTTGCGGCCCTACCTTTGATTCTTCTTTTCATCAAAGACTCCTAAGTTTACTTACCAGAAGTGCTTCATCCTATCCAAGACTTTTGCCCATTGACTTTGGCTTAGCCTATTGAATTGAATGACTCTTCTAAGAACATCTAAAAGTACTTACCTGCTTAGGAATATTTGTGGTCTCTTGTTGTTCTGATAACCTTTGCCTTTTACTCCTCTTGAAAAGTATTCTGAATGTCAACAGTAAGATATTAATGTCCCCAGCACCCTTGTTGCTGAAGTCACCTGTGGGTGTAGGTTGTGTCTGTGGACCATCCCCAAAGGGTCTTGTTTGATTCAGAAACTCAAAGTGTAAAGTTTGAAGTATATTTGTGTGTTACTATTCTATTGCTCCCTTCTGAAGAAGGCTTTATAACTGACTGATAAATAAATTAATAAGTGTTTATGCAAGAAACCTTGATTGTAAGAGTTTACTTGAATACCAGTAACTTTGAATCTTTGTGTAACTCAAATACATCTCACATTTCCCCTCTTGAGATAAGCCTGGCTGCTCAAATACGCTACCAAAACTGTGTAGTACAAGCTTATACCAAAGGTTGGGTTGCCTATACCTGTAGTCATAGTTGTTTGTAGTGTTCCCAGAGGGAACTGCATACGAACTTTACCTAACAATGCCAACCACTCTGCCAGCATCAGCATACTGATGTGGGTGGAAAAGGACCTTGAAATGCACTGAGCTACAGTTGCGGCTCTTTGCAGTGAATATGAATCTAAAGGGTAGCAAAACCCACGAAATGAGGGTGTAAATAATAATCTATTTATCGACTTTGTAAAGATGAAAGATGGAAAAGACCCTAACACAAGCCGCACATATGTATGCAGTTTCCAGAATGATTGCTGGAGATTAACCTGGCCCCTTTAAACTGGCTCCCCGTACCGGCTTTCACTGGTGTATGCTCTCTCTATTATGTCAATTTTCTAACAGAGATCCACTGATTGAAAGATGGGTACAAGCGCTATTAAACTTCTACATAGATAGTGAAATCCTTTCTCTCCTGGTGCGCCTTCGTTATATACATGCAAAATAACTGCTGTGTGTGACAATTCTAAAGCTAATAATACAGATAATCACTCCCCACTTCTCATACACACAGCCGTGCACTCTAACATTTCATAACAATATGCTGAAACATAGCTCTCGAATCATGTTGTGCAGGTGAAAGTATTATTAGGCCATGTAATTTTGCTTTTAAACAGTTTCTAAATACACGCCTACAAGTGTCACAATGCAACGTTGTGTTATCCTAAACGCCAACACTGGCTGATTACTGCTCACCAGGTAGGAGGCAACATGATACCTTGTCCAACAAGTTGCACTTCTTTCAAGACGTAGGGCCGAATTCACTAAAGCGTTTTAGTATAGTAAAATGCTCTGTAAATTAAGCCCTTAGACGCGCCATAGAAGCGCTCCTGTGAGAGTCACATCATTGTAGCACATGCTGCTGCTTGTTATGCATGCAGTTCATAACATTTGAATTTCCCAAAAAAGCTAGCATGTTTAATATGCACTAAACAAAACAATTTGCAACTTTCTCTCCTGTCAGGAACAGCTGTAAAAACAGCTGAAGGTTCTTTTGATTTGAGAACCTAATCCGTCAAAGCCAAAATCATCGACACCTTCGACAACAAAGGGTTTGACATGCCTACCAGGTAAATCTTCAACCCCATTGTCGTCAAGGCCTTTGAAATCAACGTCAATGTCGCCGAGAATTTTGACGCCATCATCGACAAAAATGTCAAAATTGTCAAGAAAACGAAAGAATCCTTAACTCCACTACCAAGACAGGACCTTCTCAGGTCACTTTCTGCAATATATGAGGAGCAAGAGCCATCAGAGGATGAGAATCTACCCTTTGGCTTGGAATATGGAACACTAGGCATTCCAGAGGCTCTAATATCAGAAGAGTGAAAGATGAAGGATCTGTATGAAACATTACAGAAGGCAAGTGGGAGAGACACTTCCCCATGAATTTGGCAGACCAGAACCCTCAGATCACACCAGTGGGTCATATAGACCATTCATGGCTAAAGTCATAGAATGTTTGGGGTGGAGCAGACCTGCACCATCTTATGAGCAGGATGACGTAACAGAAATTATAGACAAGGGACCACAGGAGGATCCTATTCTTCCCTTACATATAGCCTTGTAAAGGCGGGTCAGTGCAAACTTGGATACGCCAGAGCTAATTCCAGCAGTGGATACAAAATTATCAAGTAAATACAGGACCTCCAGTAGCGATCCTTATTGTTTATCGAAACATCCAATTCCAGAAAGCCTGGTGGTACAGGCCGGCACATCTACTTCAAAACAGTCTGCCTACTCAACGATTCCCCCATACAGGAATGACAAACGTTATGATGTCTTAGCAAGAAAAGTCTTCTCAGCTGGGAGTATGGTGGTTTAGTCTGCGAACGCCACATGCGCAATTGCTAAGTTTACATTTACCCTATGGGACTGTATAGCGATGGCGGCTGATCATATTCCTGAAGGGGAAGAATGAGGCGGATTTTTGAACATTATTAAATATGGTAAGGAGGCTATGTGCGAGCCCCTTCAAACTGGTCTTGACTCTGCGCACAGTATCAGCAGAGCAATGGCGACTAGCACAGTGATACGCAGATTTACGTGGTTATAAAAATCTGGGTTTGCTTCGGATGTGCAATCAAGACTTCTTAACATGCGCTTTGATGGCACACACTTATTTAACAGCAAGGCTGGAGAAGCTGCAGACCTCCAAAGCGGCAGCCAAATCCCTTGGTGCTGAAATTAGACAACCGCAAACTCGCCCAAGTGGAACAGCTTGGAGGGGCAGGTCCTTTCATTTGTATTCTTCAGCTGGAAGAGCAAGAGGACTGGTGAGTCAGATGGGTCGAAGAAGATTCCCCTGTGGTGGACGGGGAGAGGTGCTAAGTCTGCCCAGGCAACGGCTGCTTTGCCCTAAGCTGCTGTATCGGCTGCCTCAAAACTTTGCTGAGGCTTTAGTCTACAAAACACTGGTGGGAGACAGACTCTCACAGTATCTGCAAGAATGGCAGCTTATTACTTTAGATGAATGGGCATTGGAAACAGCAGCCCAGGGTTACTGCCCTCCCTTTCTAAAAAGGCCTCAGGATCATTCACCAGGGAGAAATTCTTTCAAAATTCCAGATCCTCTCCTTGTGCAAGTCATTTTTACCCTGCTGGAGAAAGGTGTGGAGAAAGGTGCTATAGAATGAGTACATGTGGCGGAGAACAAGGGATGGTACTCCCCTTACGTCCTAATCCGAAACAAGGACGGAGGATTGAGACCCATCTTGGATTTAGGAGACTTGAACAAGTTCCTCAGGCCCTCCAGCTTCAGGACAGGAGGTTATCATTCGAACTTCAGGATGCTTACTTTCATGTGTCAATCCATCACAAGCACAGAAAGTACCTGTGGTTCACCGTTGGCGGTTCTCATCATCAGTTTCGAGTTCTGCCTTTTGGGCTGACCTCTGCAGTGAGGGCCTCCACCAAGTTAATGGCGGCGGCGGAAGCGAGTCTAAGGAGAGGAGGATTCACATTTACCCCTACCTAGACTATTGTCTGATTAGGGCTCGGTCTCCCGAACAGGCCCTGTAACATCTCAGCGTAAACTGCTGCTCTCTCCACAGACTGGGCTTCTCCCTCAGTGACAAGAAATCCCACATGATACCATCCCAAAGGCTCCAGTTCATTGGGTCAGTCCTGGATGCATCCTTGGGGAAAAGCCTCGCCACCCGAGGTGAGGGCTCAACACATTCTGCAAATGGTTACCAAATTCCAGATTGCCCAGTGTCTCCCGGCCTTCTGTTTTTTTAGGTTGATCGGCCTCATAGCATCCTGCATTTTTCTGTTGCCAGAGTCTCGCCTGAGAATGAAATCTGCAATGGACTCTCAGGACTCAATGGTCCCAATTTTCAGGCAGGATGTCATACCTTCTTCAGGTTCTGAGCAGAGTTGCACAGGATCTTATGTGGTGGGCCTGCGGGACAACATTCTGAAGGGAGAACCTTTTAGACAACCATGGCCGGAGATAACAGTAGTTAGGGACGCCTCACTCATGGGGTGTGGAGGACATGCCAAAGATCTGACAATCAGCGGTCATTGGTCTCCATCGGAGTCCAAACTACACATCAACCTTTTGGAGCTGAAGGCAATCAGACTACCACTAAACACCTTTCTGCCCTCTGTACAGTGAAATAAAGTCCTGGTAATGACGGACAGCACAGTGGCCATATACTACCTCAACAAGAGAGGAGGCGTGGGGTCACTACCACTGTGCAGGGAGGAAGTGCAGCTCTGGTTATGGGTAATTGAAGAAGGTGTCTCCCTATCGGCAGTTCACCTAGCCAGACAGGAGAACACAGTGGCAGATGCTCTGAGCAGGTAGGGCACAGTCTTCCATGAGTGGGAACTAGCTCAGGAAGTCCTTCAAGAGATCTACGCCATTTGGGGAACCCCTCAAGTGGATCTGTTTGCGATCAGTTCCAACCGGAAATGTAAGCTGTATTGCTCCAGGGGATTTTCCCCCCAAGAGGAACTCTATTTATTTATTTATGCATTTATTTATTTTATCTTTTGGCTAGCGCACCTAACCCTGAGGAATCTGGGCTCTGGTTTTTGTAAAGACAGTGCAGCATAAAGTATGTAAATACATGCGTAGTAATTTAGATAGTGTATATTGCAACATTTCTTGTGAGAATTCTTGTGTTAGCAGTACTGGACATAGTAGATATTTTGGGCGGATTGTGAGAGAGATCTAATTCAGACTCTCATGTGTTAATAGCTAGGTTTTCAGGCTTTTATGGAAGGACCAGTAGGAGGATTCAGATCTTAGAGGTAAAGGAAGGGCGTTCCAATGTTTGGCTGCTAGCACTGGGAAACTACAACCCCCTGCTTTCTGTTATTTGAATCTGGGTATGGTGAGTAAGTACGAGTGAGCTGAGCGAGTGCATCTATTGGATTGGTTTTTGATGAATGAATCGGACAGACACTTGTGTGTCAAGGAAAGGATTTTGAACAGGATTTGTTCTTTAACTGACAACCAGTGGCTATTCCGTCTTGCAGTGGTGATGTGTTCATTTTTAGGGATGTTGAATGCTGCTCTTATAGCATTATTTGGAGTCACCTGAAGTGTTTTTATGTTTAGGTTCTTCGAGCCTGCATAGAGGGCATTTCAATAGTCTATCCTAGATAAAATGAGAACTCTGGCAGGCATGATGGAACTGTCTGATGAGAAGAAGGGTCTACAGGCATTTATAAGTTTTGAGATGTATGCTGCCGCCAATGCCGTGGAGTTGACTTGTCTGGTTAAGGTGAGTGCTGAGTCAAGGTAAATGCCCAATGTTCCTTGGAGACATTGATGGAGATCACATCCATAATGAAGGATTTGAATGGGTCGCAAAGTTTATTTAGACGGTTTTGTAATCCTATGAGGAGTAGCTCTGTTTTTTCGTCATTTAAGCAAAGCCCATGTTGGGAGATGGTTTGGTAGATTTTATTTAGTGACTTCGAATCTGTGTCATAAGTACCTGTAATAGGGATGAGGATGTGGGTATCATCTGCATAGTTACTGTAGGTGATACCAGAGTCATTAAGAAGGTTGGATAAAGGTTTGGTAAAGATATTATAGAGTGTAGGGGAGACGCAGGAGCCTTGAGGAATTCCACAGGTGATGGGCGCTGGCATTGCTGCTGGGGTTGGTGAGAAGACCCTCATAGTTCTTTTATTTAGGGAGGATTGTGTTCAAAGTATCACTTTGGTTGAGAAGTGGACAGCCGATGAGAGGAGTCTGCAGAGTATTTCGTGTTTAACTAAATCAAAAGCTGCTGAGTGGTCCAGTAGGAGGAGGAGCACTAGGTTGCCATTATCTTTAATCTCGTCCATTTGAATTTTTAGATCCAGGAGGGCTGATTCTGTGCCGTTCCCTGGACGGAAACCTGACTGGCGAAGGCCAAGGAGATTGTTAGATTGCAGATGGTTTTGGATTTGCAGATGGGCTGCTCTATCCAATATTTCAGGGAGGAAAGGAACTGTTGTGATAGGGCGATAGTTTGTAAGGATGTTAGGATCTAGAGTATGTTTCTTCAGTATAGGGAGGACCCACTCATCTTTAAGGTTGGTTGGGACAGTGCTAATTTCAAATAAGACATTGATCAGGGTTGTGATGAATAGGGTACGTTCTGCGGCACAGTCCTTAATGATCGAGGCCGGGCAGACATTACTTTGACATCTAGGGGACACGTTCGTAGTGGACTGGGAGTCTTCACTTCTGTAAGGATTTCCTCTTGTCCCCGTCATTCATCACATGATCAGGAGGTTGATAAAGTTGGGGAAATCCATGATCCTAATTGCTCCGGATAGGGCCAGGAGGACGTGGTACCCAGACCTGCTATACATGTCCTTCTGCCCTCCAATACGTCTTCCGCAAATTAGGATCTTCTCACATGGGAGAAAGGTCGGATTCTCCATCCAGAGGTCAAGACTCTAAACCTTCACGCACGGTTTCTGAGAGGTTGAGATATGATGATTAGGACCTCTCGGATGGCATAATGGAGATTTTGCTTTCGGCCAGAAGGCCAACAACAAAATCCTTGCACCGCTGCCAGGGACGTCATTTCATGAAAATGCTAGAGGTAGCGGAAGTGCCATCACACGACCCTTGACCTCTGATGACATCACGGGAAGTGATGTAATATGACCCCACCCAGAAGTGACATCACGTAAAGTAATGGAACGTGACCTTTTCATCAAATAGCATTGTTAGTAAGTACACTATGAAAAATATGGTTACACTATCACTGTAAAGTGACATAAATTTCAAACAAGAGTGGATCACCATATGTATCGCTATTATCAGTGTGTATAGGCCCATATTACCAAATCACTGTGAATGCAAGCAGACGTCCAAGGCCAAATGATAATGATGTTATTATGTAGCACTTATGCTTAAGCCTTCATATCGAACAAATACACATACAATGTCACCCAACTTGCGCTGGTACTCATTCATCAACCTCAGCAGGATGAACGGCTGAGATGACCTTGCTGGGAGTCGAACCTGCCACCTGCAGATCGCACACACATTGCAGCAGCCAGTGCGCAACCCACTGAGCTACCTTACCGGCTATAGCTATCAGAAAACCAGCCACTCCAGAATCAAAGAACCACATTCTGCTGGCCACATCCCTTGAGCCTCAATTTTAAAAAAAAGATAAAAAGAAGAAAAAAAAGTTTTTATTTTAATTTTTATTTTAGGGGTAGCAAGGGAGACCACAGGGGAAGTAAGGGAGACCTCAGGGGTCGCAGTTGCGACCCCTGGCGACCCCTAATGACATCCATGACCGCTGCCATTGGAACAAGTTCTGCAGTTGTTGCTGGGTCAAGAATGTGGACTCTTTTATGTGCAGTACACATACGGCGTTATCACTTGTTACATCTGGCTAATCGGGGGCCCTGGGTTGGCACAATTAAAGGATATCTGGCAGCACTGTTAATTTTGAAGTGCTCGTCTGAAGAGGTATCTTTCTTCAAAATGCCACTAGCGATACTATTTGTGAAGTGACTAACATATGTGCTCTCTCCGATCCCTTTTCCAGTTACAGTTTGGGACCTTAATCTGGTTCTAAAATTTCTCACGTGTACTCCCTTCAAACCAATTAATTCTTGTACCTTAAGGTTGTTAACCTTCAAAACCATTCTTCAAGTTGCTCTTAAATCAGCCCGTAGGGTAAGTGAACTTCCAGCCTTGTCTTGCAAGCCTCCTTATACAGTTTTCTTCAAGGACAGAGTGGTCCTTAAAGTTAAACCCACATTTTTGCCCAAAATTGTGTCTAATTTAACACAGAAAGTTGTACTTTTTTATCCACCTCCTCATCCTGGAAAGGAGGAGGAGAGATTGCACAGGCTTGATCCTAGGCGAGCACTTCGCTTTTCTATTTTTAGAATGTCACAATTGCGAAAGGATGATCAACAGTTTGTTGGTTATACAGGCCATATTTTGAGATGGCAGTGACAAAACAAACCTTTTCTGGGTGGATTATCTTGGGCATTTCAGAGTGTTATAGACTATCTGGAAAAGATCCCCCTGAGGGTGTGAGGACACATTTGACCAGGGGAATGGCTACATCCTGTGCTTAATAGAGAAGAGTCAAGATATTTTGCAGCAGCCACATGGTCCTTCGTTCATACTTTTACAAAGCATTATTATCTAGACTCTTCCCCAGGCCAGGAAGGAGGGTTTGAAAAGGCGATGTTACATTCTGTTTATGCAAACCCATAAGAAACTCCTAAATTCTTACTCCCTCGTCCAAAATAATTACTGCTTTGGGAGTCTATCAAAAGATGGGGAATGCGTGAGTGGACATAATCCATTCGAAGAACAAGTTGCTTACCCCTGGTAAAGTTCTTTTGACTTGATGATCCTCCCACGTATTCCTCATCGCCCCTCTCAACCTCTGCAGTAGAATTTCTGTGGTGTTAAACTTTATGTTCTTTCACGGCAGAGTACTGTCTTATGCAAGGCAACACCATAAAGTAATGAGGGAACACATGAAAACAGAACTAACGTTTGCTACATGCGTTATATTTACCAGTGGTGATGTCGACATCGAGTCGACCAGCATCGATGTGGAGTGACCCCTACTGAAATTTGGTTCAAAAGCAGCTAAAGCGGACTATGGATATAACAAAAGATGAGGAATGTGTGGGAGGATACAATCCTTTCAAATTTGTTTTATGGTTCACTTAATTCAATTTTCTCAAGTGCAATATATTCTCCCTAAATGTCTGGCTAATTGCTGCTGCTTATCAGCCCTTTTAACACTTACCGTGTCCGCTGCTTTTTCATTTTAAGTAGGGGCAAGTGATAAATAGCTGCCTCTGAGTATGTTTGCGAACCTTGTTAGAACCCCTGCCTGATCAGTGTACATCCCGAGGACCTCACTTTGCTTTAGATGTTAAATGATAATTTGTACAACTTTAAAATGTGTTTGTATTTGTTTAATTATAGGCCATTTGTTTTCTTAACAGGTCAAATTTTAAGAAAGAGCACAGACTGAAAGGCTTAGACCGAGCTCAAAGAGCTGCTCCCTTGTTTAAGTTCAGCGCTACACCCTCTACATTACCAATGATGTGGTTATAAAGTGTGTACAACTGGATATAATCTTAAGCATAGCATTGTACAACACTAGATGCTGTAATCCATAACCGCTTGATTGCATCTTTGTTGGTTGCTGTGGGGAGGGTCAGAAGAGAAGTATCTAGACATTATATGGCCAAGACAATTTCCATACAGTATAGCACAGATATTGAAACATTATAATGCACCTATAACACACACCCTGCACTTCAACCCCTCCCCGACATTACGATAAAAACTAAGAATGTAAAAGTAATATGTAGAGTCAGAGCTCAACTCGAAACTCATGTGGCGGACCCTACCGCACAATCACTGTTACACACCAAGCAGACATATTACGAGCATGGGGGAAAGCTAACAAATTCTCAGCAGCCAAATTAAATAAACAGAGGTCCCATACCTACATAGTGCGGCTCAAAAATGTACAGGGGAAACCCGCACATCGGAGGAAGAGAAGCTAGATATAATGGAGAAGTTTCATCAGGACCTTCTGGAAAGGGAAAACCTCTCTCCACAAGCACAAGTAGAATGCATGTCCGAATTCCCGGTGCCCCAAATAACTAACAAAGACAACCTCAACTTGCAGGTCCCCATTACAGCACAGGAGATAAGTGACGCCATAACACACCTTCCTCCCAACAAACCCTGGGACCAGATGGGTTGGGGAATGGTTATTACAAAACATTCTGGAACGAGCTGTTAGGCCCACTAGCAAAAATTTTCAACCACATAAGGGAAATCGGAAAGGTTTCGCCTGACATGGGAAAATCAACTACAGTCCTGATCCTTAAACCGGGGAAAGATCCTACAGAATACACAAGCTACAGACCAATCTCATTGCTCAACTGCAATGCCAAACTTTACACCAAAATTCTTGAAACCAGGCTGGCATAAGTAGTACCCAAAATTATCCACGAGGACCAGGCAGGGTTAATCATAGGAAGGCACACACAGGACATTAGGCGAGCGGTGGATATCATAGACCTAGGGACTAGGATGGGACAGAAGTTCTCTATAGCAGCCATAGATGCACAGCGGGCATTTGACAGCCTAGACTGGGCATACCTAAACCTGGTCCTGGCGAAATATGGCTGTGACCACACTTTTGTTAAGATTGGGCTAGCGAACTTCCGGCTCCCCTCAACAACCTTTATGGTCAATGGAAGACCCACAACAATAATACAAATACATAGGGGTACGCGACAGGGCTGCCCACTATCCCCCTGATCTTTGCAATGGCAATGGAACCAGTAGCAGAAATTGTAAGACAGGTTCAGGAAGTGTAGGGAGTGGTGGGGTTGGCACATAAAATCGCATTATATGCCGATGATATCTTACTGTTCCTTAAAGATTCCATTACCTCGCTCCCCAAAGCATTGGAGAGGTTATGGGAGTTTGCTAAAGATATCTGGGTTCATCATTAATTACACCAAATTAAAGGCCCTGAATGTAACAGAGGAAGAGGGGGTGGTCAAAGTAATAAAGATGCAATACCCACGAATCTGGGAACCCAAGGCCATAAAATACCTAGGCATCTTACTAACAAAAGAATACAAACATCTGTATGGGGCAAACAAAACACCACTATGGAAACAGCTAAAGGAAGACTTACACAGATGGGATGCCTAGGAACTGTCTTGGTTTGCACGCATTGCCACACTCAAGATGATGCTGCTACCCCATCTATTGTACGTGGTTAGTTCCCTTCCAGTTGAAATTCCCCCTAAAATGAGCAGGGCTCTGCAAAAGGAAGCTGTTGCCTTTCTGTGGCATGGGAAAAAATCTAGAATACCAAAAGGTGTCCAGACCAGACAACACCTTTATTTGGTGTACTCGCGGTCCCTGATATCAAGAGATATATCCTGGCAGCCCAAATAACACCAATGCTGAAATGGATGGGGGGAACGCACTAAAAGGGTGGTTGGGAATAGAGCAAGCAGTGACAAACATCCCCCTATGAACATTACATGCGCTACGGACAGGTGTCAGGGGGGCAGGAGGACAGCTACTGGAAGCTACTTCAGTATCATTGAGGGGATGGGATAAAGCGCTCAAGAAACGTGACATCACGCCAGGCTTAGGACCCTTTGCCCCAATGGAACACAACCTAGATTTTACCCCAGGCATGCGGGGCAGGTTCTGGAAAACTGGGGACAAACACGGACAATCCATTTTGGAGACTTTTTTCAGGAAGGAACCCCTTTAGTATTCGAAGACTGTAAGCAGAAATTTGACATAGGAGAAAAAGCAAGATACGCATACATACAAATAAGGCATTCGATCTCTCAGAAGGAGGGTAAAATGTCAGCCACCAGAGCCCCGGTGGGACTGGAGCGCACCGTACAGGAGGATGTACCATCGAAAGCACTAGCAAAAATGTACAGATTAATAGATAAGGCACACATTGAGGACAAAATCTCATACAAAGACAATTGGGAGGGGTGTTAGGGAGAATTCTCTGTTTAGGCTGAATTTCCTAACCTAGTGAGTCCCCCAGCAGCTTTGCTGGATTTCTGGAGTTTGTTTTTTTCCATCCTGCCAAGAGTGAGACTCTTTTTCTCCCACTCTTGGACATGAATGTGGTTAATTCCATTGAATGTCAATGTGTTCTATGGGCTATGGGGTCTTTTACTCCACAGGGTCTCATATGTTTTACTATGTGTGTTACACCGCACCCTCCGTGCCGTAACACTGGGGCGTTCTAGAGGATCCCCACCATAGACTCCATACCCTGGGACTGACTACTGTCTCCCAGGGCATGTAAAGTCACCATTGGCTTTACTAGACCTAAATTTACTAACAGAACTAGTACAAACCATCCTATTGTGGACATACTAGTAGGGGTAATTCGATTACCCCTGGGTCTGTTATTTGAGGGGGCACTGTCCCGTCCCCCCTCGTCGAATTTTGGCTGGTGACAGTGGAAACTACTTGTTATATTCGACCCCGAATATAACTCTACGGGATTCTTCCCATTGTTGGAGGTTAATACTTTTTCTCAGTAGTCTCTAACATACCACCGGTTTATTTGTCTTAAATAAATCTATTGGTTGATATTTTAAAATGGCGTCTGTGTTCGTCTCTGTGACTCCTAAACCAAAGGTTGAGCCCTTTGTTCCACTTTTGGCGGGCTTCTGCACAGAGGCCCTCCAAAGTGGTGCCATTCTGTCTGGGTACCACAGGGAGTGTGGGAGGGGGTTTAGGCACCCTGGACTGAGTTGCCTTGCCAACTCAAGTCGCACTCTGGTGTGATTGGCCCAAGTGGTGAGCCACCCCGCTCACCACTTAGCGTGTTTTGAGTGACAGCTAGGCTGAATGAATGGGGGTTTTCTGCATAAAAGCAGGGCTTTTGGGACTGGATCTTCAGAAGTCGCCACAGGACCTAAGAATCCGACGAGGGTAAAGCTGAGCTGACCTGCAACGACGACACCTCCGGTGGAGCCCTGCTGAACCGTCTCACCAATTCCCAATGACAGATGAGATCTCCCGGCTGGAGAGTCTTCTTCCCCTGACTGGTGGGAACAACCAGTCCCTTTGCTTTTTCTTCGCTTCCAGCGCGTAGTGGTCGAATTGCCTGTGCTGAGCACCCCGGCAACCGGATAGCCACTAGCCCGTACCGCGACCAAAAGGTGGTGCCTTGTGACGGAGCACTCCACGGCTGGTCTCTTCCCTGGTGGTGTAACGATCTTCAACTTTTCCTTCGACGACGAGATCATCTCTTCTCTTGGCAAAGCCCCGACTTGCATCCACCACCAGGAACAACTGCCCCCGCCGGAGCTGTCTCTCCACATACAAGGTACCGTGTCTGCCTGGCTTCCCTTGTGACGGTTAGCGTGAGGTGTCTTAATCCTCGCCTCTCCATTGGGTCGCCTCCAAGCCTTCTTAACTTTCTGTTCTGAACTGGTCCAATCTTTCTGTGACAATTTGCAACAAAGACTCGAAGTGCATTTCCACTGTGATACTTTTTGGGACATATCGCCTTGCCTCTCTCCGAGTGGGCCTGGCCTCTGAACTTTGCGATCTACAGTAGGCCCTGCCTTGCTTGCCTTGCATTTGTTCGTAAAAGTGTTGGTTCCGAGTTGATTTCATACCCTGCCTTTTCTCTCCCGTTCTAACGAATATTAGAGTGCCATCTAGGTTAAAGCATTCACCTCTGTCTACAAATAAGTGGTGCTGTTGAACCTAGACTTGTCGAACTATTGTTAAAGGAGTGAGATAAGTATAGTAATTGTAATTGAAGTTGTTTGCCGTATTAGTGCCAGAGTGTTTTCCATAGATGTGTTGTTATAAATAAATACCTATATATCTTTACACCCAAGCTCTGTTCCGTGTTTGCTTGATTTACTGTGTAAATTGCCCTATTTTGTATACTCCACATACTGCCTAACTTTTCTTGAGAGAGGTCTGGCTGCTCAGCCACAGCTACCAGGTGAATCTGTGTGGTACAGACAGCTACCAAGTGGGTTTACTGCCAACACCTGTAAGCCTAAATCTTTTGCAGTGGTCCCAGAGGGAACTGCACAGGTTTTCTGCTTAACAAGGGGAATATTGGGACAAATATGGAAGAGGGCACAAAAAACGTCCAAGTGCACTGCCGTCAAGGGGACAGCATACAAAACATGCACCAGATGCTACCTAACCCCACATAGGCTCCACAAAATTAATCCCTCATAACCCCCCCAACTGCTGGAGGCAATGTGGAAACAGGGGAGACTTGTATCACATGTGGTGGTCCTGTCCCAAGGCTGTGACATATTGGAAAGAAGTCTTGGGACATATAAAAGAAATTACAGGGACCCATGGGACCCAAAGTTAATCCTACTGGGAGCCGAAGTAGAAGGAATATATGCAGCGACAGGAAACAACGCCGCCCTCATCACTCAATTATTAATGGTGGCTAGGATGACCCTGGCCCAAAGCTGGAAAAACCCAGAGGGTCCAGTGATAGCATGCTGATGGGTCAATATATGAACCATATTAGCAATGGAAAAAGTGGGAGCCCTAAGAGAGGGAAAGCATCTGAAATTTTTGGCAATCTGGGACCCATTCATAGACTTTGTCAAAGAAAGGGAAGCTTACTACTTCAGACCAAGGCTAATAAGAGCAATCCTGGACTGAAGCCTCTCAGATGGGCGTCGTGAAGAATGGCACTATAGACAAAGCCAACATAATCAGGTAATCTAAAGGAGGTACAAACCACAGACAAGATCAACCATCAATGCTGATGTCGGAACCATCCCTGTTAGGGGCGAGAGGGTAGGGGTGGGGTAAATGTTGAGTTATCATTATGGTTGCATTCTAAGAATATATGTGCAATCACAATATATGCCTATAACTGTTATATGATAAGTTACAGAGAATTGAGCTTGTGCTATTCCGAGGACATGTAGCACTGTTTGTTTGCGAAAATGAAAATAAAGTTTGGAGAAAATGTAGACATTTAGACAGCCATATTCCAAACAATAATTTGATTTTATTATCTCATTTATGTGTTCATTGTATAATGTGCACGCTTCTAGATTGTGCTGCCACAAAAGCTTTTATTTCAGCTATGTAATACATTTTTCAACCATGTTTCTCTCAACTGACAGTATAAAAGGTGCTAATAGCACTGATAGGAAACAGCTCATCTTGCACTTTCACACAACAACCACATCCTGGGTAGTAGCCTGCTTCACCAACCTCAAGAAATGGGAGTTCTTAGGCCAAGGGACACTGGATAGTATTTAAAACCTACGGTGCATTTACGGAAAAGGCTTTGTTGGCATAGAAGTAACTGATTGAGTCCAGACAACGTCTTCATTAGTTTGAATCTAAATATGTAACCCTTTGTTACCCCTTTGGTCAACCAATGCTCTTTTACCCACTGTTTACTTTGGCGAGGCAGTTGGAAAAAAACATGGATTCACTGAACTGTATCTTTCCATATACACCTCCTCAGTTTGGCCCCTGGAGTCAACCAAATAGGTAGATTGCATTGTAGAAATATTTATTGTACTCTACTCCAGGCATTTAGTATGATACAGAGTAAATAAATAATATAGATTTGGGTAAAGCATTAGGGGTTAATGGGAACTGGGTAAATCTGAAACTCATACATTTACTGTGTACCTAGGTTGATCCCTCCTAGGTGGCCAATGCACGTAGAACAACTGGAAACTCAAGCACTATAATATTTTCCTTTGTCAAGTTCAGGATTACAAGGTTCAGTTTATTTTGAGGCTGAGCAATTCATGTATTTATTTATTTGTTGGTCACTTGTTAGGTGCTTATACAATTAGTAGAACTGTTTCAAAGCACAATCAGGGCAACAGGGTGGGGACAGAGGAAGATAGACAATGAATTACTAAAGGAAATAGTTCAAATTAATAGTACAAACAAATGATGAGAATGAAAGGGAGGGTAGACAAACCTACTATGCTTTGTGAGTGTTCAGAACGTGCAAGTCCAGAGGGGGCAGGGGTGAGGGATAGGTGCTGTGGTGATCATGGAGATGTTTTCGGGGTGAAGTGCTTAAGAAGGGAAAAGGTAAGTGCAACATCCCGTGGGGAGGGTGAGGCTAAGAAGTGCAGTCAATAGACAGTGGCTGGGATGAAGATGTGGGGTTTCAGGGCCCGAGGATGCATAAGGGCCTTGCACATCAGTCACACGACTGTATAATTAGCAGGGAAGAGAGGACAAGAAGGAAGTGGTAAAGAGAAAAGTATTGAGGCTTTTTTCGGAACATGAGGAGGTCTTGCTCAAGACGCAGAGGGAGAGGGCGGTTATTCCACAAGAGGGAGCCCGCCAAGGAGAGGGATCGATCGCCAGCTCTCTGTTTAGCAAACAACTTCAGATGCAGGGAGTTGGAGCCAGGAGTTGGAGCCATATGAGCACAGGAGTCTAGAAGGAGAGTATTTGGTCAGAAAGTGTTGATAACAGAGTGGTCCTCGGCCCCGAACAGCCTTGTGGATGATACAAAGGGATTTGAATGTAATCTGTGCTGAGACCGGGAGCCAGTGAAGGCTTTGTAGGCCAGGGGAGATGCGATCCCTGGGTTTAAGGCCAAGGATAAATCTCACTGCCTTATTCTGGGTTAGCTGGCGGGGTTGCCGGGTTGATGAAGGAAGATTAAGGAGGAGGCTGTTGCAATAGTGTAGCCTGTAGAGACTCCGCCTCTGTGCATTATAATATTGATGATTATTTTTGTATGGAACATGTGGTTTTTACTGAGTTCTATATTATAACCCCACCAATCTCTAGAATGTATTTCTGTGTTTAAACCTACTACTAGCTCTACAGGATAGTGCTTGCAAGGGTGCTTGCACTATTGTTGCATCCAAAACATAAACCCTGGAAGGTTTTAATTCATGAATTTCTGGTGAACTCCACTGAGCACCCCGCCACAGGGCTTGCAACTTGCAAAATCATTGCAAAACAGCACCTTCCGTAAAATGTTAATATTCACCATGAACTCCCGGGCAAAATCAGTTTCACCAGAGGCCTTTTATTAATTCTTAATTCAAGGGGCAGGTTTGAAACCAGGTCACATGGCTGCTCGCTGTGTCTTTAAAGTCCCTGTCTTTGTTCCTTGGTTTAGATGAAATTATATATTTTGTACAGCTCGTTATAATGACTTAGTTTTGTTTTATTGTAGGTAATGTGTAGTCCAAACAGTTAAATACAAGCTGAGAGCTTCAAATCCAGCTTTCATGGCTTCTCATTCTTCGTTTGGGCATTCAATAACCTACGCTACCAATGCTATGGTACTCAGGAGCATACATGCTCATATAAGCATAAGCATGTAACATTACATCAGAACAATAGCAAAAACTGGGCGTGATCACAGTTACTAAACATCAGACAAAAGCAAAGCATATAGGCTGTTCTATGTGTTGGCTATATTTTGGCTAATATAAAATGTTTTTGGAAACATCTTGGTCATTGAGCACCCTTAATGTTGAAACACGATTTTAATACATTCTTAACATAACAGTGTAGTTTTGGAAGCCAATGGCTTTGGTAGCCCGGGAAAGCAGGGGACTACCACCTGGAGTGCTGTAGATAGTTATTCCTTCGATCAGAGGCACCTTCTCTGATAGGAATGCAGTTTACTTTGATTCCCTATTTTCCTTTCATTGTTTTCAAAGGTCTCTGTTGTAGTCAAATGTTGTGGGAAAGGTGCTCAGGAGAAGTGTGTGAACTATCAAAGCCACCAAAAGGGAGGGAAATGGGATGCACCTAGATGCACAGTATGTCATTAGGCACCCAGCACAGCATGGGGCTTGCATTTAGTGCCTACTCTACTATACAGTAGATAAAATGAAATGTTGGTTAAAACTTTATGCATGGGCAGAGTAGTTTGAGTTTAATGCCACACTGAAGAGAACAAGGGGCCGTTAATTTACATTTTGGCGTATCAGCTAAGGGAAAATAAATATTTGGGTGGTGGCTCACTGATATAAATGCTACTATATAGTGGCAAAGGGTACATTGTGTGTTGGTTGATAATACAAATGGCAATGATAAGTTCTGTGCTTTGCAGGGCTGTGACAAATGTGCTTCTTCCCTGTAGGAGTACAAGGATTAGTAGACACTAAAGCGCCTACACAGTCCTCAAACTTCTGCAAACCAGGAGTGTGCGCCCTCAAGCCTATGAGCGGGTGGCACGCTATGAACATTAAATTATAATAATAACATTCCTAAATGTAAACTAGGAACAGTTAAGAAATATACCTGCCTTATCTTTTGTAGTAACGTGGGCAGAGGGAAGGCTGTACTCTCAAGAGGGTCTGAATGTGAAACTGTAGTAACCCAAACAGTGAAGTAGAACAATCCAAAATGAACGAATGTCCAATCAAGGTTTTATACAAATATATATACTTTAATTAAACGCAGCATATGCAACAATAACTAAATAGAAAATACTGGCGAATCCCTGTAGAAAGTCCAAAGAATATGCAAGATAGCAAGATGCACACAATCTGGATAATGAAACGGGAGAAAAGGCAATAAAAACCAAAAAGGTCTTGCAAATGATATGTCCTTGAAGTGCAAATGGGATTAAAGTGGCATACCTTGATATGCTCTGGGTCTTTTATTTGTAACTGGTTTTATCTAACAGTGCCTTGATGCCCAAGGGCTGAGTACACTATACAAATGGGATAAATAAATAAATAAATAAATACCCTGTCTCTAGAGTCCAAACTGGCCCACAGGGGTGGGGGTAGAGGGTGGACTGTTATTAGGAAATAATACCTTTGCAGTGTCTTGGCGGTTCAACAACAGTGAACCAGGCTTCTCTTTGCTATTCAGCGGTTTGATTCAGTTTGAAATGAGGCAGTCACGGTAGTACAAAAGCAAGCAGATGTGGTGGTGGTGTCAAACTGAAGGATGCTGCACTTAGAAGCGTTACTCAAATGACATGAACTGTGGAGACAACCAGTTGTGGTTCGGCAGTTGAGGCTCGCCCGTGGCCGGGTTGAAGTCAGGCGCAAGACGAGTCCATTTGAAGCAGTGGTTGAGGTACGCAATTCAGGAAGAACACCAAGGTCAGTTCAATTATTGACTCAATTGGCAATGAGGAGACTGGAGTTCAAGTGGAATCAGCTGCAGCAATGCTCCTTTGTTCGAGCCGGGGCAATGACATGCTTCAGATGGTGCAGTGCAGTGGCAGACTGGTTTGAACCTGCGAGACAGCAGTTTATAGGTCAGCAATTGTCAACGGCAGCACCTGTACGGTCCTGTTGGTTTAAACAGGGCTGAACGTGTTCAATTCGCAGTTCACAGCAGGCTGAGGAGGAAACTGCAGGAACCCCATCTGTCTTGGCTCTCAGGTGCTTGTCAACCCCACCCCATGGTGTCGGGCAAGAAAAGTCCTTTTGTCTGGCTCACAAACACGAAGGATGCTAGCACACACCTGCAGGAGTCCTTCAGCACAGTGAGGTCCATGTTACCAGTGTGACTGGCAGAGGGGCAGGTCTTGCTCCAGCAGCAAGTCACCCCCAAGGTTGGTTCTGGGACAGAGCTTGCCTCTGCCTTGGACTACCTGTCATCACCTCACGACTGAAGGACTCTGGAAAGGACTGCTCACCCAATAGGGTCCAAATGAAATCTTCATCAAGGGTTAGAATCCAGAGATGATTCAGAGAAGGGATGAGAGGCCCCTTCTTTTAAAGGCAAAAGTCTACAGGTGATTGGACAAAAGCAAGCCTGCTTTAAGGGCCCAACCTCTGTTCTTGGAACAATTGGACCTTATCTTCTGACTTCCCACCCAAAGTGCTTTGTATTAAAGGAAGTGGAGGGGACAGAAAGGAAGAGAAATCCAGAGAAAAAACAAGATGGTGGAACCTTCCTCCAGCTGCTCTGAGCTCCCTCTGTCTACACTAAACCTGACCCCTTCCCTTGTCAATATCATAAAAGGCGCTTTTGGTGTGCAGTACCTGGGCGTGAGGCTAGTCCTTTTCTGAAGTGTGTACCCTTTGATTCGTGTTCCATGCAAGCTACCTCTGGGTCAAGTGGCTGTTTTACTGTAGAGGGTGTAACCTGCTCTTGTAAAGGATCAAGGAGAGGAAACCCACAGGGCTGCAGTCTTTCTGGGAGGAGCAAAACAGCCTTGCTGAGGCAATGCACACAAACCCTTACACAGCTTAACTGGGCTCCCATGGCAATGAAAAACACGTGTGTGCTATTAAATTGATATGGCTTGGACAACTATGAGAGATGCCAGCCACCATACCTCAAACATTGGTATGGCTGATACCTACAGTTTAACGTGCCACCAGGATAGCATCCTCATAGTTATGTCGTTTTTGGAACAGAGGTGCATATCTTAAATGCAGCTCCTTCACTGCAGAGACTTAGCTGTCACTGCAGCTGTCAAGAGGGCACCTGTGACCCAAACCTGCTCTGTACCACTCGAGAGCAGGAGCTGCAGATCAGAGTACTCATTCAGCAGGACAAATGTGTAAATTATGCTTTTGGCATGAAGTTTATGAATGGAAAAATCTGAATAGATTTCCCTACCTGAAATGAAATTACCTGCATCATTTTATTAGTTCATAAAAATCAAAGAAGCTAGGGCTTCTATATCCTTTCCTGGTCCTCAAGGTGAAATTATCTACTGAGGTCATCTGCACTAGAGTGTGTGACCCAGATTTGTGCTGGATTTCCATGTTCAACTCCTTTAGGGATAAGGCACAACGCAACAACTTGGGATTATCTCTTTGCATAGCCATTAGCCACCTCAGATTTCTGTGGTCTGTTTAGATGGTAAAATGAGACCAACATATGTAGGGTTTCAGCTTACGTACTGCCCAAACTACCACAAATGCCCCCTTCTAAGTTGTGGCCCATGTTGTGCTCTCACTTCATCAAGTGCCTACTAATATACCCACAAGGTTACTCTATCCCCTCAGAGTTTAGCTGAGCTACTACTGCACAAATTCTAAATTCACAAGTGTTTGTCTGTATGAACTATTGCCCATAATTCGAGATCGACATGGAGCAACGAAGGTTTGATCCGTGGGTCTGCGCTTAGAAACCTCTGGGTATTGAGCGCGTTATAAATAACCTATCATAACTGGGGTTTTGCACAACACATCCTTCAAGCTCTGGAAAGATGTTTGACAGGCAGGGGTCCAAGTGGCCTTGTTTGGCATTTTCTTACATGTCACATTATTGAGGGGAGGGTTGAGTGTCCCATATACTGTGGAGAAAGGCCTGAAGTAACTGGTGAGGCTGCGTCTGGCTAGTGGGGATATCTCAATCCACCAGTGCTGGACTTTGGCCTGGATAGGCTGTTTCATAGTACCACCTGTATGGTGACCTAAATAAGAAAAGTACCCTGCACTATCTGGCACTTGGATGCATTGGTAGTAAAGCAATGAATAGCTGTGGCAGGACTGGAAGCAACAGGCAGTCTTTTCAGGTGCACCTCATTGCTGTGAATGCAGAGCTGAAGACATGCATTCTCCCAAGGCCCATGTGCAGAAGCAAGCCAAGGGAAACTGGAGAGTAGGATGCTCCCTTGATGAGGACAGATTGGACACAACCATGCAGCAGAGGGGTGTGGATCCCAAGAGTGCTGCAGTAGTAGCAGGGGAAGAAACAAAGTTGGGTAGTAGCGGCAGAGTCGGAAAAGGAACCTTTGTTCTCCTGAGCAGCAAAAATACCTTGCCGGTAACTGTAGCCAGCTTTTAATTGCAATTGCAGTTACATCTAAGTGAGTAGGAGTTAACTGCAGAAGTAGGACTTTTTTTATTAATGGGAATGCAACACGCGCTTATGTGAAACGCTTGCTTGTAATAAAAGTCTTTCTTTTTCCCGAACATTGGCATTACTTTGTTGCCGAGCGGTCGCGTGGGTCCTGTTAACACGGAGAACACTGCTGGTAGCTTAAATCAAGCTAAAATGACTTTCTCGAAGAGTTGCAAACACTGTTTAAAGAGGTTGTGCATGGAACAATGTTTCCAGATACCTTGGAGATTGAGTGCTGACCGAAAGGAGGGAATGCGTCTCTCTTTGAAGTGGCAGTTCAAGTGAGAAACAAAATCGCATGTGCCTAATTTTGTTTTCAGTATAAGGCCCACATCTTGCAACACATCAAAGTATGAAGGAGAAGTCGTAGAAGTAGTTGAAGCTGAACACAGAACAAGCATTACCCAAGCCCATAGAGTGAACTCTATATCTAATCTTTCCTGGAAGGAAGTCGTCCAGGAAACTCCATTGGTGCTGTTATTTTCTTTGTGCAACTGTAAAGGAAGAATCTTTTCACCAAGCAAAGAAGATCCTGTTGCCAATCGATTTTATTTGTGTGAACATGTGTTTCTTTGGATCTTTTTCAAGACTTTAGTTAAGACTTTTTTATTCCTTGGGGGAACAGGATCTAATAGGACCACTAGAAGTCCTCCAAGACATTTGGTATTTGGTAGCCTTTTATTTAGGCTGTATTTATGTTCCATTTGAATGTTAATGTTGTTTAGTGTGAGTGCTTGATTTGTGAACGCTAGGTTTTCCAACAGCTCTTAGCATGGGTAGGGAATCCCCTGGTAGAGTAGGTTTAGTTACAACTTCTGTTATAATTTTGTGTATAATAAAATGCAATTCCTGAGAAAACACAATACAGTCATGAGTCTCACATTACCGACCCCTCACAATAGGCATAGCTGAAGTCCTCTAACCCAGAAAGGACCTGATTCACCATCCTCTAAAAGGTGTCAGGGGCATTCTTTAATCCAAAGGGCTTCACAGTAAACTGGTAGTGTCCTTCTGGTGTGGAGAGTGTTGACTTCTCCATTGCTTTGTCAGTTAGGCCAACCTGCCAGTAGCATGCCGTGAGTCAAAAGTATTCCTGAAATTGGCAGCATCTAATCTGTCAATGAGCTTATCTGCCCTAAGTATGGGTTGAGCATCAGTCTTGGGTTTCGAATTGAGCCATCTCTAGTCCACACAAAAGTATACTTCAGTCTTCCGGCTACTGGACATTTTAGGGCCAGTATTGCAGGGATAGCGCATGGTCTGTGGGAAGGCTCAAGTCACCCTCAAGTCCATCATCTTGGCGGTCTCCTCCTTGATGGTGTCCTTTACCTTGTCAGACATCCAGTGAATTCAGCTCTTCACCGGCTTACTGGCTACAGAGTCATGGGATGCACCAATCAATTTTATCAGGGGACATGAGAACAGATTTGCCTACTAGCCCAGCAGATGCTGGCAGTTCCACAATTGCTGTTTGCTTAGGTATGTGGTGATATGGACTCCCTCCAGGGAACCATCGGTGAGCTATGCATGTAACAACTCTGGGAGAGAATCCGTTTCCTCCTCAGTCTCATCTTCTGTCACGAGAGCCATCACCAATTCATCCCAGCTGTAGTGAATCTTCAGCCAGCTGACACGAAAGGTCCAGTGCATCTGCCATGGGTCTTTGTGTCAATGAGGTAGTTAACCTCACTTATATTTTCTATTACCACATATGACCTGGTTCGCTGTCATGAAGTGTGCTGGGCTTGACAGGCTCCATAATCCAGACCATTTGTCCTGGAGTATACTTCGGGTCATGCCAGTGCTTCTTAAGCTCCTAGCTGGCCTTCAGATTCTGGGTGTTCTGTTCTTTATACTTGGCCATTTTGGATCTGAGGCCAAGCACATAATCTGCCATGTTGTGGGATGGAGTTTGGGGGTTGCTCTCCCATCTTCCTGCACCATGCTTAGTGGACCCCTAACAGGATGACCAAACAGAAGCTCAGTGGGCCTGAGCCTACTCTGTTCTCTGGCACTTCCCGGTAGGCAAACGGAAGGCAAGACCATTTTCTCATCAGGTGCTGTTTCAAGCCACCTATGATGCCTTTCATGGACTTGAACTGCTTAACCAGACCACTGGTTTGTGAGTGAAAGGCTGTGGATAACCACACACTCATCCCACATAGCCTTGATATACACAGATTTGAAGTTGGATCCCATGTCAGAAATGACTTTTTTGGGGAATCCTACACTAGAGAATATCCCTATCAAACCCTTAGCCACTACTGGGACTTGGATGCTTCTCATGGGTAAATCATCATGATACTACCACAACCAGGATGTACTGATACCCTGAGGAGCTCTGAGGATTCAAAGGTCACACATTGGCCATGTCTATTCTCGCAAAAGGCCGCCCAATTACTGATAGCGGAAATAACAGGGCCTTTGTTGCCGCAACATACTTGCCAAATGCATGGCAAGTCTGATATGATCTTGCCAACTCTTTGATGTTTTCACCTATCTATGGCCAGTAAAAATGGGTGGACTAGTGGTCAGCTGTTTGCCCACCCAGTGACCTACCAAAGGAATGTTTTGAGCTAAGTCCAGTAGGAACCTCCTGAAACATTGGAGCACCACCAACCTCTAGTTGGACCCTGCCACAGGATTCTTAAGGTCATTGTAAATGGGACCACTCTCTCAGTAAACCTTGAACAACCATGGGGTTTTTCCCTGAGCCTGTTCCTCTGCCTTCTGTGGCAAGCCAGGCGAAGGACTTGGATGAAAGGACATGTTATCAAAGGGTTTTGTTCGGCAACGACAGCTGTCGAAGGGATTCCATTGCACTACTACAGTTGCCAGAAAAGAAAGGGTAAAAAGTGGACAAGAAAAAGCTCCAGTGCTGTTTACTGGAAGTGCTCTACTTAGAAGCCACACACAGAGCAACATTCCCATAACCAACTCAGATGCTGCAGGAGGAGTGTTTCTACAATTCATGGACGAAAATAAATAAGATAAGCAGAGAAAAACAAAAATTAAAAATAGTGTGGTGAGCGCTTTTCACGCGCATTTTCTGCTGGTGACCCTTTCCATCCCTTTCCTGCCGATACTCACATACTTTGCTGGTGTTCTAGTGGGCAGACAAGCGTTCTGGAAGCAAATTGCCCTAGTTGCCCTTGTGCTAATATATTATTATCCCCTCTTCAAAATGGCTGTCATCCTCGTGTAGAGGAGCTACACAGAGGCTATCCAGCTGCCCCTCTGTGATTGGGAAGGCCCCTCTTGGATAAATCAAACCCCGACGCTGGCAGGCTGAAGCAGGTCCCTCATCCAAGGCCCCACTCCTATGGCCCTGACTGTGCCTGCCCAGGTCTGGGAGGGTTCCCACCCTATCTCCCCCTCCCACAAACTCTGAGGCAGCCTCCAGATGTAGCCAGCACCTGCACTTCCATGCTCTCTTCTGAACGCCAAGTGAGTGATGACTGAACTTTCCACTGCCTCCTCCTCTAACAGATCTGAATCAGAAACAAACTGTGCCTATTTCACTCTGCCTTCTTTGACTCACCTTCTACCTCTTCTTTATTGCATTCTTTGCCCCTTGATTGATTTTCAATTTTAGTTTTGTGTGCTTTTAACATCTTGCACCCCACTGCTGCATTGCATTCTGTGCCCCTTTATTGATATTAGATTTTAGGTGTCTGTGCTTTTAACAACATCTTGCACCCCACTGATGCATTGCATTCTGTGCCCCTTGATTGATATTCGATTTAGATGTGCATGCTTTTAACATCTTGCACCCCACTGTAGCATTGCATTTTGTGTCCCTCTTGTAACTACTAGGCTATCTGGTGAGTTTGGGTTCGGACTGTGCAGTGCAACCACTCCTCTATCCTCATCTATCCTCTGCCTCCATGACGGCGCTCACTATCTCTCCTATTTTCTCTATCTGCTACACTATCACCTACCCCTTTCTCTTACGAAGTCTGGAAGGAAGCAGCACAAAACTGCCATCCTGGCCTACCCTTCGCACACACCTATGTCAGTGCAACCTCCAGACAGGTCTTAACCGATATCCTCTTCTCTGAAACCTCCCCAGATCTATGGACTCCTCATCTCATCTCTACTCTCTCTCCTTTCACATCCTCTCCTATTAATGGTGGCACCAAGTGGGAAGTCCACTCGGCGGGCTTCTCATCATCACGGTGTATCATTAATGTCTGAAATAATAGTCCATAAGCGCCCCTCTGTGAGAACGAACACGGCTAAATGACCTGTTCTTTGGGAAGGTACCCACTCGAGAGTCCGCAGACACATTTTAGCTCACTGTACCGTTCACAGAAGGGGAATATCCATTAGCATATCAGTCTTTGTCACGCCCACAAGAGTACCAACAGCAACCCAAGACACATGTTTCAGCCTTGTTGGGCCTCATCAGTGATCGTGTGTTCTGTCGTGTTTTGCGTGCAGGAGTTCATGTGGGACTCCTGGCGGTGCAGCTCTCTCATTTGGTTTGGTGTACAGACCCATGGGATACCCTTATGGCACCCATGGTGGGGGTACAACCCTGTGCCCCTAGGGTATGTTTTTGGGCACCTGTGTGTGGCCCACAGAGCAGGGTATGGGCTGGTGGCAGCTTCATGCTGAATTTGACAGGTGCTCTGAGTATCCTCCATTTTGGGATAGCCAGGCGCTGCCATTGGAATCAGTTGATTCCTGATAGGAAACAAGATGGCCCCTGTGGCCTCTTGCTTTCTATTGCCTGTTACCTTGTTTTCCCAAAGTCCTGGGAAGGCCTGACTCTGTCCCTTCCCCCTGACTGGCTGTTGGGTGGAAGTTCTATATATGGTGTTGTGGTGAAGTCCAGGCCAGACTGGCTGGAGCCTTCCCAGTGACTGTATGTTGTGGGTACACCCTGTGGGTGGGACCTGGGTGAATGGAGTGTGTGACGAATACGCATTCTGTGCTGTGGATGTCTAGTATCTGGTGTTTGACACAATGACTGAGACAGCCCTGCCCGAAACTGGTATGAATGCAGTGTGGAGCGTTGAATGGCTGGGTACTTGTCCCAATACACATAAATTGTTGTGAGTGTCTGGTCTGGAAAGAAGTGAATGGCCCGAATGCAGTATGCACCTGATTGGATGCCTGCCTGCATGAATGCCCTTCTGACTGATTGGTCGCCTGAGTATGACCCAGCAGAATGGATGGAAGATGAACTAGTAAATCTGAGGGCCTCTCACTGCTAGAATTTGTGTTCAGGAGTTGAAACTGAAGCTTAACCTTGAAGCCCTGCTGGAAGAGAAATCTTGCTGCTGCTCTACTTCGTCGATCTGAAAGCTGCTGTGTCTCCAAGGACTGACCCAGAGAGGACCTGGTTAGGTGCCCTCTTCCCGAGCTACGAGGGACCATTGTGCACCAGCTGATCTTTGCCAAAGCTCCCTGGTAGACAGACCTACGACAGGCTGCCAACCGGAGACAGGGACCGCCGCGGAATCACAAGGAGAAGCGCCCGGACACTGTTGTCCATCACCGTTGACGACGGCTGTCTTTTGTCCCGCCGGAGTTAGTCGAGGCCGCTGATGCGCAGAGGAGCATCTGTCTGTGGGTTTCCCGCCACCTGACGACCGTAGAGACACCGGATGACTGGGCGACCTTGCTGGGCCACAGTTCTTCATAGTCTCTTCACGGTCCTGAACTATCGTCACCGAGGTGCCCTGAACACCTCTCCCTTGCAGGACGTTTACGCTTCCCCGTCGATGAGCACCACTAGGAACGAAGCTGCCACTTCACCACCGTAGTTCACCGTATTCATCGCCTGACTGTCGACGACCCATGGCTCCTGTCTTAAAGGGATTGCACTCAAGAAGGGCCATCGATTTACCGACGAGGAACTCTACAACACCAGGTACTTTGGTGTTGCTGAACTATTGGAAAGATTCTTGTGAACAATATATGGACTGGGCTTGTGATATATCTTTATTCTACAGGTTTCCCAGGTGGGGGGATCGCCACACGGAACTGTGTCTAACGGTAGAGGCCAGTATTCTGCCTATTGTTCTTGCATTCCTCCTATATCTGTTGTTGGTTTCCTTTACGAACTGATTTGTGTGACATTTAACCGTACAGTTGATACACTTTAATGAGACTAATAGTAATAGTGGTACCACGTAGAACTGTATATTTGCCATTGTAGATAACCGAGCACAAAGTGAGGTATCGTGATATTGTACATATCCCTGAACATTAATTATATAAAGACTGTGTTTTAACTAATACAGTGTGTGGTCTTTCCTTTGTGGGTGCTTGGGGACTACACTGTACTTAAGAACCAGCCTGCATCACCTCCTGAGAAGCCAGGCCTTGATTGCTCATCCATTGCTACCTTATGGAGAATCTTGGCTGGGGTCCTCTGTGCCTCTCCTCTACCATATAGAGAGCAGAAGTACAGATCCCTCCTCCAGTCTTTACAACGTTCACCAATTCAATCCTCATAAAATGGCTCCATGATAATCTGGGTATCTTGGAGAGGGCTCTGGACTGACTGACCTCCTTCCTAACTGACCGTATGTCCCAGGTAATTATGGACACCTCCTCATCGCCTAACTCCTTCTCCACCTGTAGTGTCCCCAGCGCTCCAGAATCTACCCCTGGCTCTTTAACACCTACCTTGCTCCATTGGCATGCATAATTTCTTCCTTCGCCCCAAGTCCCAGTGCTACACAGATGACACTCAACTCTTCGTCAAACTTCCTGCTGATCCTCTTGCTTCTTCCATCATCCCGAAATGGCCATCTGATGTCCAGTCCTGGTGCACCGCCAATGATCTCTGCCTCAATGCCAGCAAGACTGATATCGTTCCTATTGGGTCACTTGCTCCCTCTTTCTTGCCATCACTCTGGCCATCCTTTATGGGCTATCCCCCTTCTCCTTCATCCGAAGCCAAAAACCTTGGAGTCAACTTCGACTCTTCTCTCTCCTTCGTCCCTCAAATCCAGGACATTGCCAAGAAGTCAGACTTATGGCCCCTCCAGCTTATCCAGAATAGGGCAGCATGACTTATGCTTGTTCTCAAGGCCATGGACTGCATCTTCTCCTTCCCTATAAATTATTCAATGGCTCCAGGTTGCTGCATGGATTCAATTAAAATCCGTCTGCTATACTATACTTACGATACTTGGCACTTGCATCTGCTACTCACTCACAGGCACGGACATTCCAGCAATTACTCCCACTACCTCCTCCCCTCTTCTCTCTCTGCACTTGCACGTTCTGAATACTCAAAAGGCCTAGTAGTTTCGTCTTTATCCTCCAGTGTATATATTGTTTCAATCCCATGTTCCCTCCCTGTAGCCATGTGGGAGATTTGAAACACAATTTACTTGTTGTATAAATGCCTAATAAATGCACAATAAATAAATACATAAATAACAAAAATTATTTTCTGTCCAAACCATCCTCTAAACTGGCCCTACCACTTAGAAAAATATGAAAGAAAAAAAACTAGGCAGTGTGTCCTGCCTTCAGAGTTGTTCACCTCTCTAAGGGCTTCCAGGAATCCCTCCTGGTTTCAGATCAAAATGCTTATCCATTGAAAACAACAGTTGACCAACTGTCAAAGTTCCAAAAGTGTCTCAAGCTTACAAAATAAAGTCTCAAGTTCCTGACAAGATTAAATACACAATTTGTCATAGGTGGAGGGATACCTCCCTAATCTCACTCCACCACTTGGCCGGGTTTCTCCCCACTAAGTTTATGTCTTGCTTGTCTCTGTGTTCCCTCTCAAATTGGTTCTTCAGTTGTCTTATTGGGCCCCTCTGGCTCTCTTGGGTCTCTCTGTCCCAATGTCCCACATATCTCCCAGGGGTATTGGTAACCCCTCTTTCCTTATGCCTGTCTTGGTTCTTTGAAGTTTCTGTGAGCCATTTGGCTTATTACAATATCCAGGTTTCCTGGGCTCTGGTAATCCTTATTGTTACTTTGTTCTTTCTCTCTCTCCAGGCCTTTCTGTTCACGGTATGATGTTAGGGAAATCCTTCCTTCTTTCCCTTTTGCTCTCTAGTCTCTCCATCTGCCTCCTATGTCAAGTGAGGTGGCGTCTGCTTGGTAGCAGTGGCATTCTCCATGACCTTCTGGCGTTCTCGTCTGGACACAAGCGAGTTTTGTGTTCTGCTCATCTCAGCATTTCTCTGCTCCTGAGCTCTTGTGTTGCGGGCAGAGGATATGTTCCTTCCTCGAGTTATGGTCTCAGCGTCATTTCTCACCACGTTCTCTGCATAGTCACGCCTCCAGGTAAGGCTGGCTTTAATTAGCCTTGGCCACGTCGACTCAGTGGCATCATTGGCAACGGTGCCAGCGTTTCCATGAACCCATTCCAATGGAGTCCTATGGGACTCCACGGGAATGGGGAACAACATTTACCGGCACCTTGCTTGCCGGTCCAACAGGACTTGTAGGTGCCGGTAAAATGTCACAAGTCCTACGGCAATCTGCCAGAAGCACCAGTGCTTTCTCTTGTTAATTTTTGATTGGGTGGTTAGCCCCATTAGTTCCAAGCTGTAGGTTGTATCACAAAATGTAGACTGGTCTGATCATCGTTGATTGCATTTAATATTACAGGTCAATCTGTTTTTAATTGTGGCAAAGAACAACATTTTTTAGTGTTAAAATGGAATTTACGCTTCGTTAATATCTTCCTTAGCTCCTTTTCTTGCCAGTACTTCAGGGCCTACAGATTCAAACAAAGCAGTGAATGATGCGTTTAAATCTTTTAATGGTAAGATTCACTCTGGGATGGACTTCATTGCACACTTTGAGTTGGAGAGAGCCAAAAAGATCTAAATTCCAAACAACAACTTCTTGAGCACTCAGAGAGTTTTGCACCCGAATCCTGTGGTAATTTGAGAGGCTCGACACAAGCACCCGGTTTTATTTGAATATACTTTCGGAACATACAAGTTCTCATTGATCTACAGCTATTGAATCGGTTTGTTATCAACCTAGGGCTATTATTTCTTTACTGAAGGTTATGAAGAATCCTACCAAACTAGAATACTCTTGTTTGTCAGAGGATAAATGTCAACAATTTGCACAGTTCTTTTCAAATAGGATTTTAGATATATTCGGGAGATTCCTCAAGTCAGCTCTTAAAAACGGGAGGTTAAAACTTGCCAAGATATAGCAACAAGGTTGAGGGCCGAAAGTTTGAAGGACAAACAACATCAAAATTTGTTTTTTTTGTAGGGGGAGAATTAACCTATTTTGAAAGAATCAGAACACACTATTTACTAAGAGAGAGGTTCGCCAAAGGATTAACAGAGGAAACAAAAAGTGAAAAATACCATCACCTCTCCCATCAGTGGGTCATATACTCAAGAAACTAAGACAGGTTCCAGTTCCCAAACACCTGTACCTGGAGAAAGATCTATATGGGTCCTTTTTTCCTCAAGTGGGTTGGGCCTAAAACAAAGATCTTGAGAGCCCCTTATCCACTTGGGCCAAATAGTAGGAGTCTGGTTTCTCCCCGTAATCTCTCAAGCCACCTTCCCGACTAGCAGAAATGTGGAGGGTAATACTTATAACCTCTTCTTTCCCCACAAATACCAAATTCCTAGGAGGGACAAAATAATTGTCTCCCTGGAGCTTAAGGTAGTGCTCCCAGACAGCTCAGTTATGTATGTTATGCCCCTGGGTGAAACTAGATGAAAGGGGAGGTTAAAAGGTGTTACCTTTTTTGTCCAGTGGGGAAGAAATAAAAATTGCCCTTTTGAATCTGTTGTACAATACCGTAGAAATTAAGAGGTGTGAGCCGGTAGGACTCTTGAAACCCCATGGGAACCTCTGTCCCAGTCTGACATTTGGAAGGGAGAGGGAGAGAATCCAAGGAAGCCGCCTGATGGGTGCTGGACCCATGATTTCTTTTTGTATGGCTCAAAGCTAGAGGCAGATAAAATCTCAGACTCCAGTTACGATCAGACTGAGTCAAGACTACTAGGGGAAGGGAGAAGAACTCCTGATACCCCAATAACATGGGAGATACCTCTTCCTTTGAAGACCGAAAACTACGAAATTTCTCAGTACCAAAATATTTTAATTTCCACTTTGGGAAAGATAGGTTTTCACTTGAGGAAATACCACCCCTTACAACATCATCTCCCATAGGAGATGGGCTAAATCCCTCCTGGGAAGAATGGGGACACCCTCCAGGGCATTGCCCTTTAGACCAGGAGAAACAAGTACCACCCACCCTGGTGGCACCACTCAGTGGTTTACAGGGACTAGGTTTTAGCATTAGGGAAAAGGAGGATGAAAATAAAATCAAGATATGCTATCTAGTCTACCCTCATCTCCTCCCTTAGATGATAAACTGTGTTTCTTATGTGGAGAATATGGCTATCCAGCAAGGTACTGCCCTTTGAATAAAATTGATCTCCCCTCCATACCATTGTTAAAAGATCCCATTCAAACTGAACCATCCCATTCAAGTATCCTCCATACTCAACCCAGTGAGGTGCTAGCAGAGAGGAGAGAGACCCAGGTTTTCCTATGCTGTCCTAAAAGGAAAAACTATTTGGGCCCAGTTGGACACTGTGAGTAAGGGCTGAGCAATAAGAGCAGACTTGCTTCCCCTGGATGGAAGAAGACCGGAAAGGAGAGAGTAGACTGTGTCCATGGCCATGTCGAGGGACACCCACACACCCAAATCCCCATCAGCGTCTTGGGTAGAGAATTATATCTTGTGGTGACCATAATTCCCGACCTACCAGCCAATTTAGTTATAGGGAGTGATGTTCCCCAATTTGACCAAGGGGTTCAAATGTGGCTGTGAGGAGTCAGAAATGTGAGGTGGACCACGTGTTAAAAGTTTGTCACAAGAAGCAATTTAATTAAATCATAAAGGTTTGATAAACGCCTCATTATCCCTAACTAAAGAGGATTTCCCTGCCTGACAATATAAACTTATGAAAAACACTCTAATAAAAGGAATATGTCCCTCACACTTATACGTACATCAACGTCATAAAGTTAATATATGGCATTTCAACTGTAACAAAAATAACAGTTATGTTCAACAAAAGTATAATAACTGTGTCTCCTTGCAACGTGCATTGGATCCCCTTCCCCAGATTCAAAGCAGGATTGTAAATCAAAAGTTCAAACAAGAAAGTCCTGTTTTTGTAGCAAAGTTGTGATCATAAAAGTACTTCTTGCTCAAAAAGTCATTCACTTGGATTTTAACCAACAGTTCAACCAGACGACATGTCTTTATCTCTCCAAGCATGGACAAAAGTTCAACACAGTTTCTTCTTCTTAAGAAAACAAAAACACTTTCATGATTCTTCTGCATCAACAACAATGTCTCATCAGGATGATTCCACCACAATTTATGAAATAATTTAGGGGCTTTACCACTTATTCTTCTTCACAACTTTAAACCACAATGCACTACATCTATGATTTCTTCCTGGTATACTAACCGACCAGGACTACCACTAAAAGGCCCCTATCCTGGTATACTTGCCTGCAAGGAGAAAAACTCCCAACACTGCTACAAGTACTCTGTGTTAAGATTTTCTTCAAACCTTTTGGAAAGGTTTTTGACTTTCAACAACATCACAATTCACAATTTCATCTGGGAAAACATATGACACATTGGTGCTGTTTGTTCCACTGTTGTATTTGTCACAGGCAATGCAGGTTATTCTCCACTCCTCCTCAATACTTTCTACCAGTAGGGCTTCTCCCCTGTCACTATTGTTTTCCCACTTTTATATCAAACAACTGCTCAAATTGTTGCTATATTATACTTGCCCCTCTTTGGTTTAGGCAATTCTTGTTGATGTCATCCTCAACTATTGCCTCTTTCTTGCTCTGGCAATACTGTTTATAAATAGCTTGCTTCAATATTGCCCTCTCTTGATTTTGGTAATGGTGGCTATGTAAATCTTGCTTCAATATTGCTCTCCCTTTGTTTTGATAATATTGGCTTTGCCAATGTGTGTTTCTATTTTGCTTTAATATTGTTCTTTCTCTGCTTTGGCAATATTCTTGGCTTGGATGATAGTAATTGTAACCTTTCCTTTCTTGTCCTCTGTCAATGTTTTTATAATGAAAATATGGTTCTCTTTCATTACTACGGTATTCAAAATAAGGATAAATATCAAACGGTCAACTACGGAGCATTCCAGGATTACATAGCAACGGTAAACTCATTGGATTCTTTATACGCATCTGCTCAACCCGCTGCTGCAATCAACTCTGCTTCTTCTGCTGCTTACTGTATTTACTGTATGACCAACGGTTACAGTCCTTTTCCCGCAGCACACACCGATCGGGAAAGGAACTCTTCTCGCTCCTAAAGTGTTCCGGTGCTCGCCAGCCAGCAGATCAAGACGCGCAATCATGAGAGTCTCTCTCTTCAGGTGGAAAGCCTTTTCAAAACAGCACTTCCCACTGAACGACCTCTGCACTTTCGATCTGCAAACACAAAGACCCTCTCAGAACAGGCACCTGCTTCAGATACAGCGGCGGCTCCGGCGTCTTCAGTTTTTCACTCTGGCAGCAGCAACTGCGGTTTGAAACTTCTTTACCTCGCCTTATATATTCAAAGGTCCAGCTCTAGTGTGGGTCACTAGAACCATTAGACTGCACTTTGCAGCTCAGTGCCTCTGAGTCCCTCTTCCATGTCTTTTTTCTTTAAAGGTTTAAATTCTACAATAGGCTATTAAGACTGTAGGGTCTCTAGGAAAGTTAGTGAAGGGTTTCTCCCAGTTCTCCTGACCCGATTCCCCTCTCATGTGATCCTCCCGCAGAACGCCACCCCCAGAGTCGCTATCAGGAAGCGTCTGACTTTCCCAGACCACATAAGAATAGTCTCGGGCCACGGTTTCTGGAAGAATCATCTCCGATTCATCACATGGTCCAAATATTAATTAAAATTCACAAAGATAGTGGGCCTCATTACGACCTTGCTGGTTCGGAAAAAATGGTGGCGGTAAAACCGCCACCACCGTTCTTTCCAGACCGGCTGATTAAGAGTCTTGCAGGCGGGAGGTGTCACTCCCACCAGGTCTGACCTGGCGGGATTTACACCACCTGACTGCAGGCGCAAATGGAAATACCTACTCCGTCATAGACGGAACCGGTGTTTCCATTGTCCCCATCCCCATGGAGTCCTATGTGACTCCATGGGAATGGTGATTTACAGAATTCCGCCTCTGGAATTCCCGGGAATCACAGAGGCGGAATGGTAATACGGGTCTGGCGGTAGCCTGCCGGTTTTTCCGGCACGGTTACCGCCGGACTCTTAATGAGGCCCACTGTCATTTCAAGATTATCTAAAAAGACCCAAATAGACTCTAAGAAAATCTCTTCCTCATATTCTGCAATGTATTCATTGGAAATGGAGGGATTTCCGTTGAGAGGCTCCATTTGGGAGTGGGAAACCCATCCTGAGGAATGTCGTCCGTATATGGGGGAGCCAATTGGTATTCATCAAACCAATTGTCCTAGAACGGGAGGCTGGATCTTTAGGGGAAGAGTGTGTGATGAATCCAGTGGAGTCATCACTAGTTCCCCAGTACATACTTCTTCCCATGTGGCCAGTGGATGGCAGACGCTAGCTCACCCTGACCCTGGGGGAGGTAATATGAGGGAGGATCATTTGGGAGGAGATGACTGCTGGGAAGAGATGGTGACTCCACTGGAAGGGATGCAATATTCCCCCCTTTCTCTTGGAGAAAACGCTATGACACCTAAACTTCGGATGGACTCTGCCATTCTAGTAAAAATCCCCTTCCTACCTCCAACATACACCACACACGAATAACATCTCATGTTTCTGGTGTTTTTCTAAATACAACTCCTAAACAACCTTATTTTAGAAATCCAATAAACTCTAGGGCCTTCAAGCCTAAAGTGCTGCGACGAGGAAGAGGAGGAAGGAGTTGATGCAGATTGAGAGAAACCCAAAGTTGAATGTGCAGACCAGTTGTTTGATTAAATCACAAGTGCGTGCGACATTTAAAAAAGGTATCCCCACTCCGAGAGAAAGCAAAACGGGAGAGGACCGTGCCAAAATAAGCCAAGAGAACAGGCAGATCTATGTGGCAGCTTGCAAACGTGAGAATTACATATTGGCGTGGCGAAAAGGAAGGAGAGACACAGCAGGCACTTTTAGGGGACCGTCAAGGTATCGGGTGTGGTAGAGGAGCTCTCGCAGATGCGGCTGTGCCAAAATAGCAGCATTCTCCAGTCCAGGTCACAGTGAGAAGCTGCAGGGAGAGCAAATAGCAAAAAGGAATGCTAAAAGAAGGTCTGCAAGGCAAAGGTGGCCCTCCCAGGGAGGAAGCTTCCTCATAGATGCACGCCATGTGTTGAGAACACTGCAAAGTAACAGTGAGTCTGCCCAGAGGCACAGGAGACACTGCAGCGTACCAATAGGCATGTAAACAAGCAAATGAATTAAGAGCATTCGAATACCGACCAGATGAAGCGCAAAGACAAAACTTGAACAAGTCCCCATGTATGAGATGTCAATGTGGGTATAGTTGGCGCAAGTGTTACCTTAAGCAAATAAATCCCAATGAGATAAAAACAACAAAACCTGACAAGTCCCCATGCATGAGATGTTAATGTGGTTGAAGTTGGAACAAATATTACCTTAAGCAAGCAAACAGAAACACAGTGAAGTGATACAACTGTGGCATACTTATAGGACAGCAACATTGAAAATAAGTCCTTTTGAAAGAAATACATCAGGCAGTTGACATTTGTGAGGGGAGTATACCAGGGGAACTAAGAAGGCCATAAGGAAAGTCTTGGCGACCAAATATACTTGGCAGTTTGGAACTGAATACAACCTTTACAATTGTGGGAAGATACCTGGCAGGAGAGTATACCAGGAGACCAGAAGATCCAACCAAAGGATTCCTGGCAGGGGAGTATACCAGGAGGTCCATTCAAGGTGTAAAAAGGTAATGTACCCATGTTGCAAAATACATGGCAGAGAAGTAAACCATGGAATCTAGAATGCACATGAAGTAGATATTGGTGAGTAGAGACACAGAGTGTTTGAAGTTGTGAAGTTGAATAAATACTTTTTGGTTCAAGAGACCTGGCAGGGGAGTGCACCAGGAAATCTGAAGCGCTCACAAGTAGATTCCTGATGAAGAAGCAGATCAGATAATTTGCCAAAGTACAGAAGAAGTTAAATAAACTCTTGTGTGGAATTTCTTATCTGAACAAGAACTCTTGTAACTCCTGTATAAAGAAACCAAGGAGGAACTGTATGTTATAATACACTTTGGTGAATCCAGTACAAGGAAACCAAGAAAGAGTTGAATGTTTTGACATGTATTGTTTGCACAAGAACTTGCTGAGCCTAATTTAAAGAGACAAATAAACTGTTGTTTTAAAGGGACACTTTTGCCATTCTGCCTAACAATCCATGGAAAGGGTACCACCCTCTGGATCCAAGGGTTGACTAGAAACCTCTTTCTTCCTCAATTGTGATGCATGGAACAACAGGGATGCCATATGAGCTTGATACATTGACAAAGTCTTCATCATATGGTCAAGCCACTACAATCTTTGATGACAATAATTAACATAATTCATGTGACAAGTATATTCACTTGATATATTGGCCTGAAGCATGTTGAATTTATGGACACTTCAGTTAATATCACTTAGAATTTTATCTTCAAATATTCTTCAGACATACATTGTTTGACATGCTACTTGTACATAATCTAAATCTATCATTAACAATCTACCTTTTTCCCCAATTCTTATGATTTAGACACTCACTCAGAATCTATTGAACACATGAAAAAGTCAATAAAGCAAAGATAATACTGCAATGAGATTTAAAACCCTGCTATTGATAAAGTTTCACAAATATCATGTCTATACATCTTATGTTCCACTCTGGAGAAGAAAACCTCTACACTCAGTGATTGTATTCTGAGCTTTGAGCCATCCAGTAATTAGATAAGATGAGAACAAATGTTGTCTCGCTTTCAAAATGATCTGAAAATGCATCCAGCGCCATAAAATTTTCATTTCTTGTCAAAAATGCATGAAAACTATTTTTGATTGAAATCAAATAAAAGTTTACAATTACATCCAACCTAAGAGGGAATCATTTTTAATGCCATGATGAAGAGAACTAGAAATTAAACTTCATAGAAGAAAGATTTTCTGGACATTTCAAATGAACACCATTTATTTACCCCATGAATTAATTTATTCACTGGCGTATTTAACTTAATTACTTAATTATGTCTTCACATTAGTATTTGTTCCCTTCAATTTCATGCTGGAATTACTTCTTAATACTTTTTCTAGCTTTAGTTAAGTTCACGCCCTGTGTTCCCAAACGACACTCGATTCCCTTGGAAATTCTGTTTTCAAGGTAAGGAAAAATGACATGTTGTACTGTCATTTGTTTTCAATGTTGCTTGCTTTGGAATATACCTCTTATACAATAATTCAAATTCCAGTTTCTTCCTTTGAAGCACTACACAAAAGGACAGTGTCCAGAAACAATTAGTGTATATGGGATGTATATGTTCATGGTGAACAATGGACTTTAATAATAATTGATTCATAATTTGATAATCTTCATCTATGAGTAAAATGGCATAAAAAAGCTATTCCTCAAAAATACATTAATATTCAAACTTCTTCCAAAATCAGGTTGAAAAATGGTCACATAAAACATTATGCCATTTGTCTTGAGAGAATATGAATGTATGACACCAAAGCCAATTCCAGTAGCAAGGATGGGTTGTGGAGCTAGTATGGAGAGGAGTGGACTTTAACACCATGGAAGAAAGCCATAGTTGGGAATTGAAAATAAGACAGTAGTTGCAGTAACCCTGCTGAGCACCAAATCAGCATCCCAGCTAAGGGAAGTGAAAGTCCACCAAAGACGGAGAGGAGAGACCCAGTTGAGTGAGGACACAGAGTGGGAGAGATGTTTATGTACATCCAGGTCAAGGGCGGATCCAAAAAGTAGAAAAGCCAAAATGGTGAAAGGCTTGCAAATGCAAAAGAATTCTGAGAATAAGTAGAAGCAAAGAAATACTGAGCCGAGGTTGAAAGCCAGAGATGAGTAAGAAGGGCAACAAGAAAAATAGCATCTGAACCTGATGTTTAAGGTTCCTAGTACCAATACAGGAATTAAGTGCATCAACACGTTCTGAATGGTGCAACCTGATGTGCAAGGTTTTTAGAGCCAATGCATGAATAAAGTGTATCAAGAAGTGCTGCATTGGAACCAGTGGTGGTTTACAGTTTCATTGGCCAAAGTGAAAATAAAGTTAAAAAAAGGAGACTGCCTGCTGGAACGTTAAGTGGATGATTCTCAGAGGCAATCCCGAAAATTATTCTAACAAGAAATGATGCATATTCAAGGTTCCCCAAGCCAACAGAGACACTGAGTATAACCAAGTGATGCAGTTTACATAGGGACATGAAGTCAACATATCAGAGAAACTGTAAAGTAAATAGCAACCCAGATATCCGAATGTTAAAAATGATCCAAAAGCCATATTATCACTGCACCTTTTTGCAAACAAAAACAAGATTTATTACAAACAAAAGGTCTCCGACGGTCCTGTAGAACCAAACGGACACAGAGCGTGTTGCGCACCAAGAAGTTATAGTTTATATAGTGGAAAATTGCATAATTTGGTTATATAGGTTACAATGTTATCCCAGCACCCTTCATTGACTACCGCCTATGGAACATGCTAATGTCCCACTATAGTCCCTTGACTCATTGGCCACATCTTATCTAAACCCATTCCCCTACACATGTGGGCCCCTACATCATCACTATTAACTCCAGGTACAGGATTGGTTGTTCAAACATATTGACACATTAATAAAATGAGACTGCCACGTGATTTGCACACCTCCATTTAAGACACAATCAAAGTTAACTGGAGAGACCAACTCTGCCTTCCATAAAACAATAGGCCTTCTCATTATACCAGATCCTATGGCGCACACAAGCTGCCTCCCCAACCTTGTACTTAATTTACTGGCATCCCCGCTGTTCCTGCTATCACAAAACACTGGACATTCCAGATACGGCTCCTCCATTATCTCCTTCAACCCAAGGTGCCCAGTAGTGACAAGAATTTCAGGGATTTATTTACTTTGGTTGTGTCTCTACATGTAATTCATATGGAATGACCGCTCATTGAGGAGGGCAGTAGTGCTCTAAATCTTTGCTTTGCCTTTTTCCATCACAAAACCTTATGCCATATTCTCATTTGCCCTTCAAAGGGCACATCCCTATCAGCTTGCATTCAATTCCCACCACATTCAGGGCCTGCAGCTGGATACAATTAGCATTTATATGTGCTGTGCAGGTGCCTCTGACCTCAGCCTCTCTCCTGGGGGATTGGAAAGGGATTTGTTTTTGAAGCTGAGCTACACAGAGCCGCTGCTCCACATCAGGGTCTGCATTCCATTCTGTTCATAGTGTACGAGGCCTTAACTTTCAATATGGTGACACTTCTGCCATGTTAACACACCAATCTTGCTTCTACCACAGTAGCTTTCTGAATCCATTTTCCACCTGTCTCGACCCTTCCTGCACACCTCACTTCGGACCATTACTTTGGATACAACTAAACACAGCCTGTAATACTGCCCTCTCTGTAACCTCTGCAACTGCAACAGTAATACATGTGTTGCTCTTTCTGTGTTGCTATATGTAAGTAGCTAATATGTATCAAACCTAACTTAAAACCATCTATGCGCCTTCTGTTGCATACACCTCAATCTGCTCCCACAATAGTTTGTGCTAATAGGTTTTTCTCAACCTGAACCTTTTTGCCTGGCTGGGATGCTGTGCGTGCATCCCAACAAGACCTTACACAAATGAGCCATAGTACTAAGAGACACTGAACCAGTGAATAACAAGCAAACCATTGGACAATGGGAAGTGGGAGATTCAGAAAGTGAGCAAACAGAGAGGCAATGTGCCGTGTGACTTGAGTTCCAAAATCCAAAGAGACATTGGGCCTCTTTACGAGATTTGCGGTAAGCCAAAAATGAAGGCGGAATGGTAATACCGGCATCTACTACCGGTCCGGGCCATTACGAGTCGACCACCTGGCATTACCGCCACCGCCTGAACCGTGCCACTCCGTACCGGCATGTGCGAGTACACTCGCCCTTCGTGGCAGCAATACCGGGATGCCGCTAATAGGAGGACATCACAGGTCATGCGGGCATGCACCTACCAGCATCCCAAAGGCGGTAAAGAGGGACTCCACAATGCCGGTATTACAGGCATCACAGATCACCCGTAAATAGCAATCTGCTGTGTTCCCAACTGCCACAGGTGCACACAATCGCCAAAGGTGGAGGCAAGGAAGTCTGTCCCAGAACAAAGGGAGCGCACCCACACAACACACTCCTTCCCACACCAAAATGATCCCACTTGTATTTGCAATCCTGGGGCTGGAGGACATGCCTGCATTGTTACACCAGCAACAACAACAGGCACTGCAGAGGAGACGCAGGAGGAGAAGGAGGGTGAGACAGGCCCAGCCAGTGTTACTACGTAGGCAGCCACCAATCCCTCCCATTAGAGCCAGTCCATACAACCTAACAGCTGTGCAGATCCACACCCTGTACCGCCTGTACCGGGACACCATCATCACCATTTTGGACATGATACATGACGACATTGCCAGCCTGATTGAAATCTGCACTGCCATCTCGCCTCTACTGAAGGTAGTGTCTGTGCTCCACTTCCTGGCCACAGGCACCTACCAGCACACAGTGGGGCAGCTGCATGGCATATCACAACCTTGCTTTTCACGCATGCTGAACGAAGTGCTGGATGCCCTCCTGAAGCATGCAAGCAACTACATATCCCTACCACGGACTGCCCAGGAGCTCTTTGACACTAAAGTTGGCTTCCATGCACTGGCAGGCATGCCCTCGACTGCACCTATGTTGAATTGGTGGTCCCTCATGCCATGGAGGTGGTGTACCGCAATCGTAAGCTATACCACTCCATCAATGTGCAGATGGTATGCGACTCCAGCAAGATGATCACATATTGTTGTGCCCGATTTCCCGATCTACTCATGATGCAATGGAGCTACACAACTCCTCACTACCCCGCTACATGGAGCGACATGCTGAACGACGTGCCTGGCTGCTTGGTAAGTCGCCTGACAGGCCCATGGCAGTGTAATGGGGGGGAGGGGATGCACACTCCACCTGGGTGAGATTGGGGGGGATGCATACTCCACCTGGGTGAGATTGGTGGGGATGCATACTCCACCTGGATGAGATTGGGGGGGATGCATACTCCACCTGGTTGAGATTGGGGTGGTGACAGGACAATGGCCATACAGCAAAACACTGTGGCCCAAAACATCCCAACCTGAACATGACAGATCAATGTCATACAAAAGATCAATGCTGCACACCAATGCCAATATGCCAGACTTCCAAGCAGGCCACATCCCTCAACGCGTCGACTGCACATCATCTGAGCGTACCCTCTGCAACACTATCCAGCAACATGCAGTGAGTATGCGTAACAAACATGACTGCAGCAAAGCACAACATAGGACATGCACCCATGAGCGCCCACTAATGAATCCCACCAAGGGAATACACTGATTGTCACTGGCCCTCCACCACAGTCGTGATGCATGCCAGCATGGAAATACCAACAGATGAATGACAAATTATGATGAAACTTGTGCCAATGCTGCTAATAGCAATACATACAGAGTACGATGCATCACCTATATGAGGTCGAACACAGTGATAGGCATCCACAGTACATCTGCAACAGCATGCAAGTGAACACCCTGCATCATCTGGATAACGCAATCCACACCTGCAGACCATAGTAAAGTACACATTGTGACAAATGAACATGTGTGCAGACATCCAGGGACATGTGCATGACAACACCAAATAGCTGCAGGCATGAGAGTGATAAGTACAGGTGTCATGGCAGAAATTGACTCACACATACCTCATTGTGTTCCCATGCAGGTGATGCTAGCTATCACTGAAACACTGGGATGCGGATGGTTCTGGTTTAGTACTACACTGGGCACTGGGATCGTGTGCATATGGACACAGGGTGTGTGGGGAGTTGGGCACTGTGCACTGTCATGTATTGAATTAACACACATGAAATGAACAATGTCCAGTCAATATATGATTTTGCACACAACGGGTGTATTGAAAATTTAACATCATTGCGGTTGAACCCTCCACCTCACACACACCCTCCCCCCTCCCCCAAACCGCCAACACCACATACCCCCTCCCCCCAACACCCCCACCATACCATACGCCCTCCTCCCAACACCCCATACCCCCCCATTTACATCCCACACATGATGTGCTATGATTGTTTTCATCAAAATGCAGTCAGCACATGCAGGGTGTCCCTGCTAGTGGCGGGCTCTCTTATGTTCTGGGGGCTGCATATCTGTGTGGCATGTGCTGCGCCATGTGAACCGGACAGGTCTGGTTTGAGGAGAGCTTGTAGGTGTGCTGGATGCAGTGGAGGTGCCTGGCTGGACATCTGACGGAGTAGGACGCTGCTGCTGCAGGTGATCGGCAATCCTGCCCAGGACCTGCGTCACTGCTGCTAGACTCTCTTGGATCACCATGGTGTTTTTGTTCATGGCTCGATGTTTGCAGCATTTGTCTCACAGATTTACCGGCAGGTCAATTCAACCTCCGCAACGTACTGCCTGACCAGCTCTATCATCTGATCCTGGCAGGCCTCCATCCTGGTCATGCAGGCCTCAATGTCACAGGTGGCTGTGGAGGTGGACGGGCCACCTGCAGGGTGGGCCAATGGAGGGGTGTCCTCTAATGGGGACAAAGTTTTCGACTCCCCAGTACTCCGGACTGGTGTTGATGGGTGCTGACTGGGGTGCCCTGTGTGGTGTGCTGGGGGTTTGGCGAATGTGCGCCATCCCCATGGAGGTTGTCGTCCATGTCTGGTTGGCCTTCAACGTGGCCCTCTCCCCCTGCATCGCTATGGGGAGCTGAGGCAGCTACCTCCCCGAATGAGCTGGTGGCAGCAGACTGTGTGCCATCTGCCTCTGCCTCCACCACAGTGGACAAGTCCAGTGTAGTTTTGTCTTCAGATGGTGTTTGCCTCTCCTGTGGCCTGCCCTGTATTGGTGGTGCTGCTTCATGTGGCTGTCCGGGCATTGATATTGCCCGAGAGATTGATGTTTTGGGTCTTCTTGGCTGGGCCTGGATCCCTTGGCGGGTGTCGTGGCCTGTGCAGCAGCCTCCTGGCCGTCACTGTCAGCATCTGTGCCTGTTGGGGACCAAGAGAGGAAGGGCATCAGTGATGGTGGTATGTGCATGATGCATACATTGGTGTTGTTCAGTTGTCCCCATTTGATGCATTACATACTTATAGGTGCGGCGGACAGGGTGCTTGCAATAGGGGGGGCCATATTGCCATATTTCAGGTACTCACATTTTAGCACTGGTGTGTGCTGTGTGGCCTACCGTTGTATTGCGGTTTGCGTGATGTGTGACATGTGATGTTTTGCTGTGTGTTGGGTGTCTATTGGTTATGGGATTGGCATGCAGCATGCATATCAATGTGCCAGTGTTTGGGCCACCATCTGGACATGGATATGTTAATGTGTGTATGATGGGCCATGCATTGCCTTACTTCACTATCACATTAGTTGTGCTACGTCATGCTTTGGTTATCTGTGGTTTGTGGGGACACTCACCGCCATCTACCGATGAATTTTCATCAACTCTGCAACCTGACTACATTGGGGTCCCATTTATTTTGTAACCATCAGAGGGGTCGAGTGTATCATTCACCCAGGCATTCCCAATGCCAGCAACTAGTTCCTTTTAACCGTTCTTATTAACATGGTAGGAGCACGCATCCAGAGGAATCTCCTGACACATGTCTTCTTCACAGACCTTGTATGGGGAAGTTAAGTATGCCTCAATGTTGTTGGTGGTCATTAGGCTTTTGTCCTCGAGACAGTTTTCTTAAGCACAGTCATGCAAGTCTTCCAGCCCTTGCGCTAAGGGACTCTTCTTGCTTTGGTCATATATGACCTCCACGGCAACCCCTTGCATGAACAGAATCCAGGCAGTAATTCTGGAATTACTGATGTTCCCTACCTGAAAGCTGTCACTTTGGAGATATTGCAAGCGTTGGTGAGGAGTCTTGACAATGATGTGCTCGTCCTGGATGAATGGGCGGTAGTTTTTCAATGCCGACACTGTGGCCAGGAGGGCCTTCTTGCAGCCATTGAATTGAATTCTTCTTCCATGGAGGACAAATCTGGCTTGTGTAGAAGATGACTTTGTTGATCTTGTCATGCTTTTGATACAACACCGCTGTTAGGCAAGTATCTGAGAACCTGGTCTCCAAGAAGAACTCCTTGCTCTGCCAAACAAGGGCCTGGGAAAGGCTTCTTTTCAGTTGTTTAACTGCCTCGGCTTGTTCCTGACCCCACTCCCACTTGACTCCGGCCTTAATCATCATCATTATGTTTATTTTGGAAATGCAATTTACATTCCATAAAAACAGTACATGATTCAGAATACAGTACTAATACATTACTGTAAAGACCATACTGTAAAGACCATGCAGGTTGCCTTTCGTTTCACCATGGCCGCCGGCATCATGCTCAGCACCTCACACTCCAGTGGGCACCTCAGATCGTTAGGGACTGCTTAAGCCAGAGGATCAAAGAATCAGTGATACAGTGGTGAGAACTCTAAATGTAAGTACATTAAAAAAGAAAGAAAAAAGAGAAGAAAATGGTCTCAAAGTACTTTCACATAAACCTGATCAAATTTGGTTAAAACCATAAAAAAAAGTCCATATAAAACCTTCAAAAAATGGTGCCTGCAAAGTTAATAACTGAGTGATGATGATGAGCAAACAACCCAAAATAGTTCATCAGAGAATTGGAGAAAGAAAGTAATGTTCGCAGGATTTATACCTCAGAGGAACCGATTGGCTCACAGGGCTGCCATAGTCCGACTCCCATCCTCTGGTAATTTAGCACACTTGATGGTATCTCCCACTGAAGGGAGGGGGCTTTCACCTGGGGTGTCCAGCCTCCCAGAGATGTCAATCTGGGAGCGTGACAGTTCCGCCCTTTGACTCCATAACACATTATGCACAATCCGCAAGAAGCCATGGGAGATCAACGCTTGCAACCGAGGATTTTGCCTGTGGTGAATCAGTCAGTCAGCCGAGAGAGAGAGCACACTACACTGTACGGTGGGGTAGGTAGAATTACCTTGATCACCTTCAATCAGATGTGCTTCACAATTAAACATGACGAAGGGAGCAAAATTTAGAAGAGCAGCACTCCCAAGCCCACGGCATAGGCTGTCTTTTGAAGTCCTTTGCTGTGGCTTTGTCGTTACGGCTGAGTTTTAAGGCAGGCAGCAGCAGCAGGTGTAGAGGATCAGCCCCTCCTCCTCCTCAGCGCACCCAGCACTCCCAAGCCCATGGCAGAGACTGTCCTTTGCCGTCGTTCGCTGCTGCTTCATCGCGAGGACTGAATTTTAAGGTAGGCAATAGCACCAGCTGTGGAGGATCAGCCCCTCCTCCTCCTAAGCACACCGAGCACTCCCAAGCCCATGGCAGAGACTGTCCTTTTCCCTGCTTTGCCGCAAGGGCTGAGTTTTAAGGCAGGCAGCAGCAGCAAGTGCGGAGGATCACTGCCTCCTCCTCCTCAGCGCACCCAGCACTCCCATGCCCACTGCAGAGACTGTCCTTTGCCGGTCTTTAATAAAAGGACCAAGGGTCGAGTGACCTCTGCGTAGTCTTCAATGAACTTCCGACTATAATTGGCAAGTCCAAGAAGTCTTCTTAATTCTCGTAGAGTAGTAGGGGTTTTTAATTTCATTAAGGCTTCCACCATCTTCTCCTGGGGATTAAGACCCTCAGGGGTGATCTCAAGCCCTAAGAAGTTCCCTCGGGTCTTACACCACTATGCCTTCTGAAAGGCCAGTTTTGTTCCGGCTTTCTGCAACTGTGTTAGAACATAGCAGATTTCTGCTATATGTTCCTCCACATTTGAGTTCTTGATCAGAACATCACCTACATAGGTCAGGTTTCCCCTTTTGCCCAAGCCTGGCATGGCGTTTTGTAGAAAGATGAACTCATAGCCAGAGCGTATGTATCCAAATGGGATTCAGATCCATGTGTACTGCTGCCTCCAGAAGGTAAAGGCAAGTGTGTACTGGTCTTCCCTACTCACGGGTACTGTCCAGTAGCCATTGGTTTGGTCAATGGAGGTGTACACATTTGACCCCTTGGATCTGGGCCATCCCCGGATCGATGTAGAGATGTGGCCATCTTGACATGTGGACATGTTTATTCAACTCCCTCAGGTCTGCACACAGTATCCATTGGCCCTTGGGTTTGAGTATCCCCAGTAGCAGGTTGTTGAAGGTACTGTGGATCGGATGAATTATCCCACAGGATTCTAAATGGGTATAATCTCCATGAGTGATTCCATGGACGCGAGAGAGGTAGCTGGTATTGATTCACAAATACTAGAGCCATCTCAAAGTCCGTGGGAATGGTGATTGAATGAATGGAGGTCCGCCCACAGTTGTATGAGTCCACTGAAAAGATATCTTGGAATTCCAGGATAACCTGTTTCAGCTTTCGTCTTTGCGCCTCAATCTCGCAGTCATCAGCAAGATTGATCCTTTCATTAACCACCTGCTTGAAACCTGCAAAGACCTCAGGCTTGGCAATTTTAACGGTATCCTCCAGTTGGGTGGAGGGATGTCTTTTGATGGTTTTGACCTGGTCAGTAGGTTCCAGGGATTCGAAGTAGTGGTCCTTGACTCTGAACACTACCTCCTCACTCCTAATGACACAGGTCACCTCTACCACCCCGTAGGGGTAGGAACAGTACACCATGAAATTCCCCCCATGCCCAGTAAAAACCTTTTCTGAGGGAATGCCGTCACTGATGTCGAAACAGTCATTTGGGATAGGTCCCATAATATCATTACTTAAATAAATAGAATGATATAGGGCATCAACTGACAATCCAATAAAGGTGTCTGTTCCTTTCAAGTGAAACTTCAAGGGTCACTGTTATCCACCAATATTCAAATGGTGTTGTGTTCTAGGTCTACTAGAGGTGGCAGGTTTAAAGACAAACCTTGTTATTGGAGATGGGAATTTAAATGTATATAGGCATCCTGATGTTTGAGGTTCTGTCCTCGCTTAATTTTGAGGGGAATAGTACATTGTCACACCTGTCCTTGGATGGTAACCTCTTCTCGCATATGAACTTCAACTACAAAAGGCAGCAATTGAGCTGACCAGAATGCTTTTTGTGTGTTGTCAAAGCCCATGGTGTTGCCCCACAATAAGGACAAGGCTTTATCATTAATTAGGTCAAAATTGATTGCAAATTTGTTGAGAATCTCACTACCCAAATAAAAGGAAGAAGGGACATCTCTCATGACCCAACAATGATGCTCTGTGCTTTTGTTGCCAATATAAATGTTTAGCATACACCTGCTTGTGGAATCAGAATAAAATACAATATTACAGCTGTTACACCAACCAAAGGAAAATACACCGACACGGGCTTGTAAAGATTCCCAGAATCTTTATTACAAAACTGAACATTAGTCAACAAAGTACACAAATAGATATTTGGCCGTCAATACATCACAGAGACCACCAGCAGAGTTCAATGTGAGCAGTGAGCAGAATTTCCTAGCTGGACATCAGAGTAATTATACAATTTGTTATAATGATGTCCAGCCTCTTACAAGTTAATAATACATTGAGCTAGGCTCGCGCCAGGTTCACTTTCCTAATTTACATATCTCGTGCATGTGGTTTACTTTTGAATACATTTACTAACACACTCCATTATTATTTAATTTAACGTTACACTCTTTATGTATTGTTTTAATACAGATTAAACAAATGTTTCGCATATCGTATTTTGGATAGCATTACTGTTCTTGTAGTTTAACATTTACTAATTCAAGTAATCCCCTGATCCCGAGGTCAACAAAGGACAAGGTCTACATGTCCCGAACATGTAGCCTGAAGGCAGGTTGGACATTAACCCTCCTACAGAGGTTGAAGAGGTTAAGGCAAGAACAAGAGCCCACGAGACGGCCATTTTAGACTACAGGGTGACTTTTACACAGCAAGAGAACCTAAAATGGCGGTTTGATTCAAGATGGCGGCTTACATCAATTTCTAAGGTCAAGACCTTGTCGTAGAGAGTTATTCGTGTACAATTTTAAGCAACTTGGCGTAGGCCAATATACATACATTCGTTACAATAGGAGGTATAATTTAATATCCAGTTTTACATGCTAGGCAGGAGATGTTTGGAGTTTGGAGTTTCCAGACCTACTTCCCATTAATCAATCAATTTACGTGTGAAAATGGTGTGATCGTTTGGGAGTTTTCTGAATAGTGTTTCGCTGATGAAGCTCCTTCTATTATTCAGGCGCACTCTGGTGAGCACTGGCTCCTCCCGCTCTTTTAACTGAATAGGGAAAAACCACTGTTCACTCTTTTTCTGAATGTCCGTCAGACTTTGAGCAGGTTCTTCCTTGTCAGAATTTACGGGACTCAGGGTTTCTTTGGGTTATGGACTGGTCTAAAATGTAAGGTTGTTTCCTTCCAGTGTGGATTGCCACTTAAAACTGGGAGGAAGATTGATTTTCAAGAATGTAGAAGGGTACCCATCACTGGTTTGTTCTCCTATATAGATGACAGTGATGTCTGTGTTACACTCACCTGGTATCCACAGGGACGCCACCCAGCCGAGTTACTCGCTGGTATGCTTCTCAGCTTTGCCCTGATGTGGTCTGCAGGGAAGGTTCTGCTTTATTGTAGAATTAGGCGTGCTCTCCGTCCTGCCTTCTTTGCAGGGGCGCGTTGTTTTTCATGGGCGAGTGCAGTCCAGTTACTTCACTGATGCCGGCCCGATTGATATTGTTCAGGTAGGTCTTATTGCTGTTCTTCAGTTTTGTTCCTATCCTGCATGCCTTTCTTTTTTTAAAATGTCTCTTTTTTCTCCCTTGGGTATCAGCGCAGCGAACTGGCTTGGTTGAGCCCCGCTGGTAAATGATGCCGCATTAAGAGCGCTATGATGCGGTAAGTAAGCGCTATACGCAACCCTGCAAATTCTTGCCTTTGCTAACTTGTGTTTTCCTTCCTTGTAGGTCGCAGTGTTCTTCAGCGCAAGTGGAATGTCCGGAGTGGTGCCAGCCGAGAGGCGACCAGCCAGGTAAGCCTTTTGAGCAGTTCATAATTTGTAAATGTCTCTACAGCTTTCTTTAATGTTGCCTCTATCTTCCTCTTTCAGGTCGTTCTGTCCGGGAGGCGTGCAGACTCGAGGAAGCTGTTCTCAGTAGCTGCGAGTGTTTAAAGATGAAGACTGCAGGTAAGATGCTGCTGCTAATGATGTTCCTTTTGTCTCCTTGCAAGTTCTGCTCCTCCGAGGTTCGTGGACACGGTGAGCGTCACGTTGCAAGATGCAAAGTATCACGAAGCATGTTCTGCAGTCAGGGTGTGGTTTATATAGCCCAGGTAAAGTAGTACCAGGAAAAGTAGTTCCAGGCCTGCCACACCCAAAACACTAGACCGCATAGCTTGGTTCTTAGGGAACCAAGCTATGTGGATGCCTCCATGTTGGCTGACAATATAATAAAGTAGTTCCCAATCACATTGTTGTTCACGGTGTATGAGCCCGGCGCCGTAGGCGCCAGGACTGGCCCCATGAAGGCTTTTGAAGAGGATGCTAGGCTCTAGAGGCCCGAGTCCTGACTCCACTTGGCCAATGGGTTTGCCAGAGGGGGTTTTGGGTGAGGGTTGTGACAGTCTGGGGCTTGGTTATACTTGAAATGGAATTCTACTTTCTTGAAAAGTCGATCAATTAAATGACAGGTACCATTTAAGCTTACATAATTGGTACTCATTTTAACATTTTATAGGCCGGTTAGTCTGGGTCCAGAGGACCTTGTTTACACAGTCGATAACCTCCTCAGGAGATCGTTCCACAGTAAACAAGGTGTGCCCTCTGGGCTCACGACAATCAATGGATGTTTTAATTGGTGACGCCTAGTTTTGATTTCCAGATCCACAGTCCCTTCGATGGAAATGTCATTCCCGTTGAAATTTTGGAGTTGTCTGGGAAGTGGCGTGAGGGGAATTTGGTGGCACCACCCCGTCCTGAGTTTAGTTGGCCAGAGGCCTTTTTTGACAGAAGCGTGGCTTGGGATCCAGTATCCACCAGAGCTGATCATTCACATGGACCATGCACCCTTACCGGTGCATAAAATCTGCTTTCTTTCTCCTCCAGGGTGCAAAGAAAGTGTGAGTTGTCAGCCCGGTGGTCATTTTCTTAATACTGAACTGTGACACCGTATGATCTTGGCCCGTTTTTCTGTGTCAGAGATCAGGAATCTGTAAAGAAAATGTTACATCTAACAATGGGAGGATTTGTGGAATCCTGCCCCCACCCCGATTCTTTGGTGTCACCCTTTTCATAGAGGCAGTTCTCAGAACCTGTTTGGGGGAAGGACCCCTCCATTTTTACCTTTTCTGGCCCACATTTTGGGGGTTGAATAGTTTCTTCTTTTGGGTCGGTCTCCATACTTGCTCTGTCCCACTCAGGTTATTTTGGGGCACATTTTTCTTTGGGAGGGATCCCCCCATTTCTGAAAGAGAAGGTCTGCTTATTTGAGTACTCCAGAGACTCTTCTCTTTCAAGGCGGATGATCTTAAACTCTTCCACAAAGTGGGTTCTACTTTGTCCTCTTCTACTTACCCTTTGCTCTTTGGCTTCTAACTTTCCGGCAGTTCAAGAGTCACTTTCAGGCTGAGAGGTTTCTAGGGCTTCTGTCTGGGTGACAAAGGAAGCTTCCTCTAGGGCTTGGCATCTCTCCTCCAGCTGGGCCACCGCATCAGGAACCTGTTTTGTGGGTTGTTTCCTCTCATCATTTCCCCCCAGGGGCATTGGGTAGCAGAGTTAAGTTGAGGGTTGGACTGAGCCCTCAGCATGTGCCCTAGGCCTTGGCCAGTTGCTGGACATGTTGCTCCAACTGTGAGACCTTTTCTGGGTTGTAGGGAGGTCTCAAGTCATACCTCTGCTGTTCCCGAAAAGGGTAACTGTCCCTTCACCTGGTTTAGCTCGGGTGCTGGAAACCTCCCCCATAATTTGCCATCCTGAATCTCCGTTCTCCTGGATTCAGGGATCTATTGTCCTGGAATCGGGGAGAGAGACGAGGATTATTATGAAAGTTCTGGTTTGGGGATATCGGAGGAAAAAGTTCAGATTTCGAGGTGGAGTGATACTTCTATCCTGAAGGACGTTTGGAAGGAAGTTTCCCGCTGCAGTATTTACCTGATTGACCCCCCACTGTTGGGGTGGGGGAGTGCATACATACCCTAGAATTGGCTTGGTACCCCTGTACCAAGGGCTTACATAGGTGACAGGATCTGAGGGACCATTGTTCTCGGTCCATGCCTGACTACCATTCGATTGGGCCAGGGTGAGGGCAGGAGGGTTACTTTTAGCTTGTTGGCAGGAGGGTTACTTTTAGGCTCCCTCAGGTCCTGGTCCAAGGGAGAGATAGTTCTCACTACTGCCACCTTAACATCAACAGGGGTGTTAGACAGCTTAGGGGCTTTAGTGGTGTTTTTATTCTTTGTGGAATTATGGACTGGTGGCTTGTTCAATTAACCAATCAAGGGTCCTGTGCTCATGAAAGTCGTGCACCATCTGAGTAATTATGTATTTGGGTGGTCACAAACTCCCTACAATGTGTGTTCACTTGTCGGGAAGTCTGAGCAAATGCGTGCTTTAGCTCCTGCAAAAACTCCCTAGGCTCCTTATCCTCCCCACATTGCAAATTATATGCAGCCTTACGGGCCTCCAGTGGGTTTCTGTGTGAGGATAAATGTTTTAAAATGGCTGCCTTATCGGTCGAACATGTATAAGGATCCTGTTCCTCCATTCTAGCAAGGAAACTGGAGTACTCAGGTGAGAGCCTCCATTTAGCAAATTCTATGCAATTCACATAATTTCTGATCTGGAATGATGGCATCCTCTGCTCATATAGCTCCAAGTGCTCCCACACCGAATACTTGGCATTTTTATGGTATGGGGTCAGGAATCTCTTTATGGTCTTGATTTGTCTTATTGGGTCTACCACAAAACCTGTTCTCTGTTGCCCTGTCTTCTCTTCGTCTGCACCAGTGTCCATTCATTTTCTGACTCAGAGCTACTCTGTGTAATCCATTCCCTGTCCTTTAAGTACTCCCCTCTCTATGAGACTGTGAATACCTCCCAGAACCCCGGGGTCTGGGCTCCTCTTGCCTGTGCTGCCGTGAATTCTCAGGGTAATTTCCCCTGTAGTCACCTTTTGGCACAGGATAATACTCAGTCTCTTCCACAATTTGACTCAACTGTGTAGTCTCCACCCTTCCACGAATTTGATTTTCTCTCTATTTTGTATATTTCAACATCCACCTCCTAATGGATTTACACCACTTTTGGTATGGCTTTAAATTTATTACGTTTATAATTTTTTCTTTTGTCAAATATGCTTTCGATTTTTGTTTTTGTCTTGCATTAACCCCATTGCAAATTGCATACATTTAATTTTGGCTCATTCATCCCCTGCTTTTCCCCGGATGCTATGCCTTTATTTGTCCTGCTTATGTTACTGTATGGTCTCACTATATTATTGAATGTTGCACACTCCATCTTGTTATTGTATCCTATGTTTAATAATAGCCTCAGATGAAGAGCCGTGGAAGGCTCGAAACACCTGTTAGGCTGTTGCTTGTACTAAACCTTGGACTTTAAAGGCTGTTCTTTCATACGAATCACTTGGACTCCCAATTTTTATTTTGCTATACTTGGCGCAGTGAAACTGGGACTTATTTGTGTTGCAGCAGAAGATAACAATGCTGTAAATTCCATGATGGAGAGGTGGGGAACTTGTACCCTTTACGTCGAAACCGGTCGGTCCTGTTACATCTAGAAATGTGATCGTGTTCTCTAAAAGAAATTTACTGGGATCCGTTCTAGAAGAAAGAAAAAACATACTTTCATGGTTATTGTCTATGTCACTGTGATGTTTTATTTATAATTGGTGACATGTATGAAATGTGAGTTGTGGATGTGAGTGTTGGGACGATAGCATAAGCCCAGTTCAGTTGTGAGAATGATTTATGTGTTTTTACTATATTACATATATCATTGATGATATATGGTTTTCATTAATTTTCATTACCTGCATTAAATTACTGAGTTTTGTTGGGTACTTCGTGATTTAGTTCATATATAATTGTGTATCACTTTAAATGATTAATTTTGATATTTGTGTACAAAACATGCCCTCTGGTGTTCCTTTCAGATAATTTGGTTTTGTAATTCCCTATTTCAGAGTGGAGATTTCCTGCTCTTCAGTTTAATATGAAGTTCAGGAAAGCCAGCTGCATCTAAAGACCCTCTGGAAGGACAGGGCAGGCGTCTGGTCACTCCACTCCCAAGGATGGTCCCCAGCTCTCCACCATAGGATTCAGTCAGCTTTTAGGACTTCCCATAAATGGACAGCTCCACCCAGATTCACTCTCAGCAAAAATCTCCTTTTGGTGTTTCCTTGTGGCTGTCAGATGGTAAATTTCTGCAGCTTTGTCTCTTCCTCATTGTGCATCCACTTTGTATACATCATGTTTACAATCTTGGCCAGTACCCTTGCAAATAGGATTGGACAGTTAACCTTCTCTCTCCTCCTAAATCTAGCCCCTCTCTTGGTTTTAGAATCCAGAAAAGACATATGGCAACTTCCGTTTGAAATCCCTTTTGTTTTCTATGTCATGCAGAATTTAAAACAATGACCGCCAAATCTACACTATGTTGCACAGCTGTTTGGCAACTTTCCACTATTATTACAAAAGGTATAATAGTTAGAAACATGTAATTTTTGCCCCACATTCGTAAATTTACACGGCACCACTTTGCCAACTCTTAAATCTGGGGCATGTTCATAGTAGCCAGGAACACCTTTTAGCTTGCCATTACAATTCCCTAAGTCGCATTGTTTTTCTTTTTAAAGATGACAGCTGAAAGTACAGAGCTGTTTCTTTCAGTTATTAATAAAATACACTTTTCATTCTCTGCTGTTTGTTTTTCTGCCGAACAATGAGTCTGAATTGTCACAGTGCACCCCCTTTTGATGGGTGACAGTTTCATTGAAAAATGCTGAATGCATGTCTCAGCCAACAATGTGATGTGCTTTTCCAATCTGCACTTGGATTACAGTTTTGTTTTGGCTTTCTCTGGATTACCACTGCAGAAAGACACACACATAGTCTGTCTTGAGCCTACAGGAACATTTCACGGCAAGAAAGTGTTTTTTTATTTTCAAATATTTGCCAATATTTTGAATGTGAAGCATAATATACATTACTTTTTGTCAACACACAGACCATGTCTTTTCCCTGACGGTTTGAAGGTTTTGTTATAAAAGCTGGCATGTCAATTTTGTCAGTGGGCCATTCGATTACATTGGTTTGGGGCGTTTGATTACACCGCAGGTAAACACACTATTCACAACCTATTGCCATAGCAACATATCATGCTTTGGTACTCACTTGCCAGGTATTTCTTGAATATACCATGTAATGCCATGTAATGCCATGTAATGCCATCAATGGCCTATGTATTCACACTATTTCAAGGTTATGGTATGAAAATCCCAAAGACCCACACTATTTACAAGAGAAACCCAAATATTTGTACCATTGCCATACAATTCCTAGGTACTGAAACTATTGACAAATATATCTATAGTTAGCCGAGCAATGACAGATTCCACTATGTCCTGTTAGCACATCACTGCCATAGACTTCTATATCCATTTATCTAAGAAGTGCTAGTCTAGGTTACGCTCAGTTAACAAAGCACAGCCAGATTGCATAATTGTGTGATTCTATCCACTTACATAAGTAAGACAAGATACTATTAATCCCACTAACAAAAGCAGTGCCAGATTCCAATATGCAAGTGAGCACATTAAGGCCACATTTCAATATTCATAGTTACCAATGTAAAGTCAGTTATTATCATGTCCATTTGAAGATCATATTCCATTGTTGCTGTGTGGGTGTGGTTCTGGGGAAGTGCAACTAGCAATGTGTACATTGCTACGGATGGTATGTGTTTATGCAAAGACATGATTTGCTTGTATGTAGTGCTACATGTGGTATGTGAGTGGTGCTTGTGGTGTGCAGAGCTAAGCTTAAGTGAGTGTGTATTTGTGGTATCTATGTGCTTGCAGTGCTGGATTGGGGTGTAGATATTCAGTGTGGTGCCTGGGTCAGCGTGTATGTATGTGTGTGTGTACAGTGTTGGGGTTGTGTACGTGGGCAGGGTAGTGCTAGAAGCAGTGTGGGTGTGCATGTTGCAGGCTATAGGTGATGGATGAGTGTAGTGTGATTGATGTGTGCAGTGGTGAGGCAGTTTGCATGTGCCTGGGTGCATTCAGGGTGCTGTGCTGGAAGCGCTGTGTGTGTGTGTGTGTGTGGATGGAGAGGAGTGGGGTGAGTGTAGATGCTGCAACTGCACTTTATTTAAAGATAAATAACAAATAATAAATATCTTGCCAAACAAATACATTTTTAGGTTTGATGATTCATAATAGAAAAAGCCCTGTTGCTAGCAAGTTTCCTTTCGAACATTTCTTTTCTATTTGCTATAACCAAACAACTTTTCAGGCTGTGTATCCTATCTCTCGCATCTACATACTCATGCCAATATGCTTCACACACACTATGAATCATGTTCTACCATCTATGAGCCAAAATTAAAAAACAACTACACTTTTATTATTAATAGTTTACCTATTCTACATGCAAAACTCAGCAGGGTGATATGGCACAAAAGGAAATGAGACTAAAATAGTGGCTAACATTAATCACATGAATCGTCTGTATGATTTGATTTGTGAAGAATAGCTATTTAAAGGTGAAAATAACCAGCTTTCTTTAGTCTATGTTTTAATGTTTTTAAACCATTCAAATCGCTAGAAGGCATAGATAGATCATGCAATGCATGCAAAATGCTAACAGGCTGATTCATGGAATAATTAGCGCGGCGCAAGTGGCCAAAAACGTGCGAATCGCAGTGGAATAGCGAAAATCGCAGTGCAAGTGCGAAAATCGCACGAAAAGCAGCGCACATCGATTCATGGAAGGCCGTGCGCGAGAAAACCATCGGATGTGCGATAATAAAGTGCGCAGCGCACGTTAGCGCACAGGCCATCTAACTGCGTGCGCCAGGTCACAGCGAGAATCGCACAGGCCACAGCGAAAATCGCACATAGCGTGGCGCACGCTACAAAAGTAGGCGGAACACGGGGCGTAACACTCGGAATGGGGAACAACTTGCCAAAATGTGGGCGTCACGGGGGAAGTACAGGGTACAAATGCGCGGAACGCCCACACGCTCGCCTACAACACAAATTCATGGAATAGAATAGGGCAAAAAATCGCACGCTCAAACCAGCGCACAGGCACAAACACGACAGCCACAAGAAAGCAGGCGGTAGCGTCTCTGCGCCTGTAAGAAATGTGCGCCAAAAGGTGCGGCAAAAAATAGCACCTATATACTGCCATGATGAATGTCCCATACTGTGGCCCTCCAGGACAAATGACGTGCAAAGGGGTACCCACAAACACGGACACCCGCTGACAAAAAATATGTGTGCGTGTATACCGGGGTGCGCGGGAAGTCTCACAAGCGAATTGGCAGGGCATGTGAATTCCAGGGGTTTGCGGGAAGTTCCACACGCGATTTGTCAGGGTACGTGGATTACAGGGGTGCGCGGGAAGTTCCACACACGATTTGGCCGTGTACGTGGATTCCAGGGGTGCGCGGGAAGTTCCACACGCGATTTGGCCGGGTACGTGGATTTCAGGGGTGCGCGGGAAGTTCCACACGCGATTTGTCAGGGTACGTGGATTTCAGTGGTGCGCGGGAAGTTCCACATGCGATTTGGCCGTGTACGTGGATTTCAGGGGTGCGCGGGAAGTACCACACGCGATTTGGCCGGGTACGTGGATTTCAGGGGTGCGCGGGAAGTTCCACACGCGATTTGTCAGGGTACTTGGATTTCAGGGGTGCGCAGGAAGTTCCACACGCGATTTGGCCGTGTACGTGGATTTCAGGGGTGCGCGGGAAGTCCCACACGCGATTTGGCTGGGTAAGTGGATTTCAGGTGTGCGCGGGAAGCTCCACACGCGATTTGTCAGGGTACGTGGATTTCAGTTGTGCGCGGGAAATTCCACATGCGATTTGGCTGTGTGCTCCCAGGTATTCCCTGTATACCCTCCACGGCCCTTGCAGGCAGCACACACCACAGGGGACTACCCTGCACACCTGCTCATGTCACCCAGCACCCCCACCCCCCAGCATCCAGGGGCACCCTCCACCAGGCCCCCACTCATGTCTCCCACCACCCCCACCCCCCAGCCACCATGGGCAGCCCCCACCAGGCCCCCACTCATGTCTCCCACCCACCCCCACTCCCCAGCCACCATGGGCAGCCTCCACCAGGCCCCCACTCATGTCTCCCACCACCCCCACCCCCCAGCCACCATGGGCAGCCCCCACCAGGCCCCCACTCATGTCTCCCACCACCCCCACCCCCAGCAGTGCAGGGACAGCCTGCACCAGGCCCCCACTCATGTCTCCCACCACCCCCACCCCCCAGCAGTGCAGGGGCACCCTCCACCAGGCCCCCACTCATGTCCCCCTGCACCCCCCCCAGCATCCAGGGGCACCCTCCACCAGGCCCCCACTCATGGCCCCTATCACCCCCACCCCTCCGCCACCAGGGGCAGCCTCCTCCAGGCACCCACTCATGTCTCCCACCACCCCCACCCCCCAGCACTGCAGGGGCAGCCTCCACCAGGCCCTCGCTCATGTCTCCCATCACCCCCACCCCCCAGCCACCATGGGCAGCCCCCGCCAGGCCCCCACTCATGTCCCCTATCACCCCCACCCCCCAGCCACCAGGGGCACCCTCCACCAGGCCCCCACTCATGTCCTCCTGCACCCCCACCCCCCAGCATCCAGGGGCACCAGGGGCACCCTCCACCAGGCCCCCACTCATGTCTCCCACCACCCCCACTCCCCAGCAGTTCAGGGGCACCCTCCACCAGGCCCCCACTCATGTCCCCCTGCACCCCCACCCCCCATCATCCAGGGGCACCCTCCACCAGGCCCCCACTCATGTCTCCCACCACCCCCACCCCCCAGCCACCAGGGGCATCCTCCACCAGGCCCCCACTCATGTCTCCCACCACCCCCACCCCCCAGCCACCATGGGCAGCCCCCGCCAGGCCCTCACTCATGTCCCCTATCACCCCCACCCCCCAGCCACCAGGGGCACCCTCCACCAGGCCCCAACTCATGTCTCCCACCACCCCCACCCCCAGGCAGTGCAGGGGCAGCCTCCACCAGGCCCCCACTCATGTCTCACACCACCCCCACCCCCAGCCACCAGGGGCACCCTCCACCAGGCCCCCACTCATGTCTCCCACCACCCCCACCCCCCAGCCACCAGGGGCACCCTCCACCAGGCCCCCACTCATGTCTCCCACCCCCCAACCCCCCAGCAGTGCAGGGGCACCCTCCACCAGGCCCCCACTCATGTCTCCCACCACCCCCACCCCCCAGCCACAAGGGGCACCCTCCACCAGGCCCCTACTCATGTCTCCCACTAACCCCACCCCCCAGCTACCAGGGGCACCCTCCACCAGGCCCCCACTCATGCCCCCCTGCACCCCCACCCCCCAGCATCCAGGGGCACCCTCCACCAGGCCCCCACTCATGTCTCCCACCACCCCCACCCCCCAGCAGTGCAGGGGCACCCTCCACCAGGCCCCCACTCATGTCTCCCACCACCCCCACCACCCAGCCACCAGGGGCACCCTCCACCAGGCCCCCACTCATGTCTCCCACCACCCCCACCCCCCAGCCACAAGGGGCAGCCTCCACCAGGCCCCCACTCATGTCTCCCACCACCCCCACCACCCAGCCACCAGGGGCACCCTCCACCAGGCCCCCACCCATGTCTCCCACCACCCCCACCCCCCAGCAGTGCAGGGGCAGCCTCCACCAGGCCCCCACTCATGTCCCCCTGCACCCCCACCCCCCAGCATCCAGGGGCACCCTCCACCAGGCCCCCACTCATGGCCCCCATCACCCCCACCCCCCAGCATCCAGGGGCACCCCCCACCAGGCCCCCACTCATGGCCCCTATCACCCCCACCACCAGGGGCACCCTCCACCAGGCCCACACTCATGTCTCCCACCACCCCCACCCCCCAGCCACCAGGGGCACCCTCCACCAGGCCCCCACTCATGTCTCCCACCACCCCCACCCCCCAGCCACCATGGGCAGCCCCCACCAGGCCCCCACTCATGTCCCATATCACCCCCACCCACCAGCCACCAGGGGCACCCTCCACCAGGCCCCCACTCATGTCTCCCACCACCCCCACCCCCCAGCAGTGCAGGGGCAGCCTCCACCAGGCCCCCACTCATGTCTCCCACCACCCCCAGCCACCAGGGGCACCCTCCACCAGGCCCCCACTCATGTCCCCCTGCACCCCCACCCCCCAGCATCCAGGGGCACCCTCCACCAGGCCCCCACTCATGGCCCCTATCACCCCCACCCCCCCGCCACCAGGGGCAGCCTCCACCAGGCCCCCACTCATGTCTCCCACCACCCGCACCCCCCAGCAGTGCAGGGGCACCCTCCACCAGGTCCCCACTCATGTCTCCCACCACCCCCACCCCCCAGCACTGCAGGGGCACCCTCCACCAGGCCCCCACTCATGTCTCCCACCACCCCCACCCACCAGCCACCAGGGGCACCCTCCACCAGGCCCCCACTCATGTCCCCCTGCACCCCCACCATCCAGGGGCACCCTCCACCAGGCCCCCACTCATGGCCCCTATCACACTCACCCCCCCGCCACCAGGGGCAGCCTCCACCAGGCCCCCACTCATGTCTCCCACCACCCCCACCCCCCAGCCACCATGGGCAGCCCCCACCAGGCCCCCACTCATGTCTCCGACCCACCCCCACCCCCCAGCCACCATGGGCAGCCCCCACCATGCCCCCACTCATGTCTCCCACCACCCCCACCCCCCAGCCACCATGGGCAGCCCCCACCATGCCACCACTCATGTCTCCCACCACCCCCACCCCCCAGCCACCAGGGGCACCCTCCACCAGGCCCCCGTGGGGGCATTCCTGCTGGTGCAAGTGGTGCAGTCCGGGGCCAGGGGCAGGAGGCAGCACAGGTTACCGTGGAGGGGCCTGTGCATGTCGCTGTCCCTGACCCTGTGAGTGCACCACCATGCACCAGCAGGGTTGCCCCGTCCCAGGCCCGTCCGCAGGTAGAGGGGATGTCCATGTCACCTGACTCCCCTCCACCTGCGGACGAGGGGACCCGTGTCCGTATGGAGAAGGTCCTGATTGGGGTTGCGATGCGCGTGGGTGCAATTCGTGATGACCTGCGTGCTTCCCGGGAGGAGCACGCACATCATCACGAAGAGCACCGTGCCGACGTGGCCCAATTGGGATCTTCCATGTTAGGGGGGTTTCCTGCATGTGTCGGCCAATCTGGTGGCCCTCTCCTCCTCTGTGGAGGCTATACGCCAGTCGTTCTCCTTGCCGTCTTCCGGCCCAGATGCCACCAGGGCCCCCTGTGGACCTGCCCGGACCTATGCAGCCAGCTCGGTGGGGATCCCATCCCTGCCACAGTCGGGAGTCGGAGGTCAAGCAGGGGTGGACACCACAGCAACTGTACCCCAGCAGATGGAGGATGTGCCGGCATCATCAGGCAGGGCATGTGCACGACGGCGTCGGTGGATTCCATCAGCCTGGATGCCGTCGTGCTGGCAGAGGCAGTTGCGTCGGAGGCAGCAGCAGAGTCAACGTGGGAGGCATCATGGCTCGGGGCCATCAACATCGGAGGGGCAGGCATCGGCCGGAGGGCAGGAGGACCCAGGACAGGAAGTGTCTTCCGTGTGGCTGCGGTTGGGCCAGCAGATAGGTGCGGAGCGGCGGCGGGTGGAAGAGGAGCGGCTCACGATGGTCAGGGCGGAGAACTCCATGCAGAGGGCCCTGAGGCGGGCCGAGTGCCTCGAGGCAACCCGTAGGGGGTTGGAGGAGCAGATGGCGTCGTCCCTGCGGACCCTCGGGGCCATGGAACAGGACCGCCTCCGGGATATAGACGAGGAGTTTGATGATGACCTGGCCCGGAACACTACGGAGTGAGCCGCTGGACTTGCCCGCCGCCTTTGTATATAGTTCTTTAGTTTTAGGTTTCCTTTGTTTATTCTTATGATTTGGAGTCGACGGACACAGCTCCACTTTTTGTATATAGTTGCTTTTTTGTTAGGGTTTTTAGTAGGTTTCCTTTGTTCAGTTGGGCTCATGGACCCTTGGATATTTTGTACATAGTTCTTCATTGGATTGTTTTATTTTTAAATTTTATTTTTTCTTCTCCATGGAGCAATGGTGTTTGGATTTTATTTTTTTCTGTCGGATTGATTTCATTTTTAATGTGACTTTGAAGTACATTTTTTTTGGATTTGGTGTTTTTCATTTTTTGGGACGGACATGCACCTTTTCTTTTTTCATTGGCATTGTAGTTTGTTTCATTTCATTTGCATACATATTTTTTTATTACATTTTTGTTTTCATACTTCACTGTGTGGTATCATCTCATTGGTTTCATGCATGTCATGTTGGGTGTTTTCAAATTCATTTGCAACCATTGTGTGTGACAGACATGGGTTCATTTGCTTTATGTACGTTGGGGGTGTAACATGTAATTTTCATTTCCATGCGGGTGAATGGGTTACTTGGTAGGGCCTTTTGGCTGTGGAGGCTGACCATTACGCACATGGTTGGTGATTGTGAGGGCCTGGGTGCAGGGGGACATGAGTGGGGGCATGGTGGAGGCTGCCCCTGGTGGCTGGGGGGTGGTGGGAGACATGAGTGGGGGCCTGGTGGAGGGTGCCCCTGGTGGCTGGGGGGTGGGGGTGGTGGGAGACATGAGTGGGGGCCTGGTGGAGGCTGCCCCTGCACGTTTGCCCCTGTGGCGGCCTCCTCCTCCTCTGTGGAAACCACCAACCTGGATGCCTCCTCACCGTCTTCCACCGTAGCAGGCCCCTGTGGGGGCTCACCCACCCCTTCCGCTGCAGCCGTGGGGGCATCCCCGCCACCTTGCTCCACAGCGCCGTCTCCGCCCTCTTCTTCACTAGCCGCTGGGTAGAGGGAGACAAAGAACACAAGCATCAGGGTACTGTACAATGGTCCCCTAGACGGGAAGCAATAGCAGATGAGTACCACTGTCAAAGTACACTTCCATCATGTCCCTCCACAACACATGGGTCAGTCCAGGCAAAACACACACAGTAACAGGCATGGTGCATGCCATGGACATTTCCATACATGTCCAATGGACTCTTGAAACATACAATGATATGGAACTCACATGCATCATGGGTCATGCCTATCACATGCACACACTTCACCTCAGTCACATCCATCTGGCCCCATACACCCCAAACACAGCGGATACAAGGGTAACTAGGCTGCATTAGTGAATCTGTACATTGTCACACACATGTGTCATGCATCCATGGCATGCACAAGACACAGACACGCAGGTCAGGCACACAGACATGGCTTCCATATATGTACCTGCCATCAGCACCCATCCCTCACCCCCACCCATGTCCAGGAACAGAGACTGGCATGCTCTCATGTCTAAAATCTGCATAGGGCTCCCCATGTGGCATTTAAACACATGCAAAAACCATGTGGTTCACACATCACTGGTCGCACATGCATTACCATGATGTCCCTGCACACATACATGCATACATGGCCTATGTCACACATACAGGCAAGTATCAGAGAACCAGCACACCGCAACATGCCCTATCTCACACAGCAATGCTTGGACACTTACCGCTCAACTCCAGACGGTTCTCCCTCTCAAGGATCTGGGCGTGGAGCGCTGGGTGTACGCGTTCCAGGACCCTCATCTGGATGGAACTCATGCGGCCCCGGCCCCCCTCGACGAGGCGCCGGGCCTTTACGAAGGTCCTGGACCTCAAGTCCTCCCAGCGCTTCTTGATCTTCTGGATGTCGCAGGTTGCCACCCCCTCCGCGTTGATGGCAACCACACAGTCGGCCCAGATCCTCTCCCGTCCTTCCTTGCTGGCGCGGGACGATCCAAAGGGGGCATCATACTGCCCCAGGACATGCTCCACCAGGACACCAACTTCGGTGGCAGTGAAGCTGGTGCCCCTCTGCCCCTCTGGCCTGGGGTTGCCACTGGTGCCAGATGTGGAAGTGCCCAACATGGCAACCCCCGAGGCAGGTGTGGGTGGGCAACTGGGTCCTGGGGCTGGGCTGTGGAGCGATGTAATCCCAGTCGGGAGTCTTCAGTTCCAGCAGGGGTGGACACAGCAACTGGACCCCTGCAGATGGCTGATGTGCAGGCACCAAATGGCAGGGCATGGTGGCAGCAGGCAGGCAGCAGCAGATGGCACGTGGGAGGCTGCTCGGGGCACTGGGGGGCAGTAATTCAGCCTTCTGGGCAGGAGCGTGGTCTTCCGTGTGTTTTCGCGTGGCCAGCTTGATACGGAGTGATTTGGCACGTGAAAATCCTGCACGTCAGCGTGAAATTCGAGGAAAGGCCCTTAGCGCGTAAGCCCGTCAGCACGCATATGCAATTCTATTGGACCAAAGGCCCTCAGCGTGTAAGCGCGTCTGTGACGTGACCCGCACGGGTGTTTCCCACACAGCACGTGATGACAGAGCACACGTGGAAAGACTGCACGTCAGAGTGTCATCGCGTGTAATTGGACAGCACGTCAGAGTGTCATCGCGTGTAATTGGACAAAAGTGCGCGTACACGCGATTGGCCTATGTACGTGTATATCAGGGGTGCGCGGGCACTTACACACGCAAGTACGTCAGCGCACCTGTATCCCGGGGTGCGCGGGAATTTCCACACGCTATTGGACTGGGTACTGGATTTCAGGGGTGCGCGGGTCACACGCTCGCCTACAACACGCGCAACGCATAAATTTGCGCGCTAACAAAATAACAAGCTCAGACCCAGGATGAACATACCGTTCCTAGCAGCAGTGGGCGTGGGCTACCAAAGGAGGAGGAGGAGGATAGTCAGGGCCAGAATATTCACACCTAGAACCAGCCTTTTCGGGATGCCTGATGACCAGGTGTATGGGAGGTACAGGTTTCCATCACACATAATACTGGACCTGGTGAGTGAGTGGGAGGATGACCTCACATCACCCACCCTGTGCTCCCAAGCACTCAGCCCCCTGGAGAAGGTCCTCAATGTACTGCACTTCTTAGCCACTGGATCATTTCAGCGGACAAGTGCCATAGTGGGTGGGGTACCACAGGCCACCCAGTCACGCTGCCTACACCAGGTCTTGAACATCATCACTGCACGCCCATCAGTCCGCGGGCACATATACCTGCCCAGAACACCTGCAGAAAGGCATGCTGCCGCCCTGGATTTTTACGGTGTGGCACGATTCCCCAAAGTGCTAGGTGCCATCGACTGCACCCATGTGGCTCTACGTCCCCCCAGGGCATCAGAGCACATCTATAGGAACCGCAAGCACTGGCATTCCATCAACGTGCAGGTAGTATGTAATGCCAAGGGAATCATCACCTCAGTATATGCCAACTATCCCGGGTCCACCCACGACAGCTTCATTTACCGAATGTCCACCCTAAGCCGGGACCTAGAAGCTGGGCGGCATGGCGATACATGGCTGCTTGGTGAGTATGAATGCCACTGCACATGCATGCATGTCAGATACTGAGCAAGGTCACAACCCCACCAATGATACCAATCACCACCTCCACAGGGGACAGTGCCTACCCTCTCAGCCCCCACATGATGACGCCAATTCGGAACCCCACCACGCCACCCGAGGTAAGATATAACACAGCCCACATTACAACCCGGGGCATAGGGGAGCGCACATTCGGAGTGCTAAAGTCACGCTTTCGCTCCCTTGACTGTTCTGGCGGGCAGCTGTTATACGCTCCCCCAGTAGTGTGCAGGATCATAGTGGCAGCATGTGTCCTGCACAACGTTGCAACACGCCGGGGCCTGGCCGTGGACATGGTGGTGGCCCCACATCCCCAACCACATGCACAGCCGCTGCGCATGGGAGGGGAAAGGGCACGGGGGGAGGCAGCCTGTACACAGCTAGTGGCTAATTACCTCACATAGAAATCACACCCCTGTGGAGTGTACACTGCCCTGGCACATTCCTTCTGACAATCAATGATGACTCAACCTGACAATGATCCTGAATGTCTGGAGAATCAACCGTGAAAACCATATCAGCCTGAGATTGTTCACCTGGAAGTGTTACAATGTGTGCATCCCTACCCACACAGACACCACCAATGCAGTTTTGTGAAGAAACACATTCAAGCAGCTAAAATGAATACCCACTTGCAAAATGCAACAAGAGGACAGTGCCATGTCAGCCAACCCATCCCCAGCACCGCCACACGACACACCGTGCCATGTCATGCTATTTGCAGGTAAACAAAGTAATCCCCACAACATGACACTAGTGTCACAATGTACAGTATCCCTAATTGAAACTTGCAACACCTGAAATGCTCACAGTAATGCAGGGCCAACAACAAACTTGAGCAGGTACTACCATTGACATGACATCACAAATGTAATAAATTAGTAGTCTCACCACCTGGAAATGCCTGCACTCCCACCACTACCAACTGTGCAGTGTTGTCGCCATGTAGAGTTGTAGGTGCACTGCTGCCAACATGGACCCCATCTCCAAACTAGAGGGCCTTGTGTAGACATGAGGAAGGGACCTGCAAATTGGGAGGTAGACACAGATGATGAGTTACACATCAATGCAACATGCAGTGTACAACACAACAGCAATATGCACTAGGAATGTATACACAGTATTGACTAGACTACCCACACATGTAGTGGGAGTCCAATGTCACCATGTACGTCAATGTCACTTGGGCACACCCTTTGCAAGCCCATGGAAACGGGAAGCAGGAGGGGTGTGTGTGACTCAAACCCAAGCATCTGAACCAAATACATGACAAGCCTGCATGTGCCCAGCCACAATGCAGCGTATGCCCACAGGAACCACGGAAGGCAACAAATTGTCCCAAAAAAATTGGGAAAAAAATAATTAAAAATAAAAATAAAAATAAAAATAAAAAAAAATAAAAAATGGCCATTTATGGGCCCGGGGGGTTGGGGAGGCCACCCAGGAGGTCCGAGGACAGGGTGCACACCAAAACCCACCTGTGTGTATCCTGGGAAAAAAAACACCTCCATGGGCTCATGGCCCACACGGCTACCCTATTGTGGGAGTATCACTGCTGTCGCTATTATCACCCTGTGCAGCTGCATCCGGAGGTGGTTGCACTATGGGAGGCAGCCCACGCAAGGCCCTAGTCTGCTCCTCCATGGCTGCAAGCATGCGGGTGTGGTAGGTCTCGTTCTGGAGGATGAGTGTGCGGAGGTCCCCATGCAACAACTCACGGGATGCCCGGACCTCCGCCCTCGTTGCCTGCATCTCAGCTGAGAGCGTATGGGTGAGACGCTCCAGCTGCTGTTCTGTCCTTTGGTGTGTTGAAGCATCAAGCTCAACAAGAGTCGTCCTGAGGTGAAGGAGCACCTGCCTCAGGGCTTCCCTGTGGCCCTGGGACTCTATGGAGATGGCCTCCTGCAGAGTCGCCAGTGCCGCCCGCCTGTCCCTGTTGGACGCCAACATGTCCTCCCTGTGTGACTGGCAGATGGAGTCGGTTGCCTGCTGTAGTCGCTCCATCAGCCTTTCAGGGGGGACAATGGAAGTGGCCACCCTATCCATGGCCTGAGCCATCATCTCGGATGATGCTGCCTGTTGGGTTGCCATACCGTAAATGGATTGCTCCCATGCGGTATTGCCAGGTGGCGTACGGCCAACACGTCGGCGGGCACCACACCTGTCTGGGGCAAGGCGAACTGCGCCTTGCTGTGCCGGCACTGCCTGAGGCTGCAGGACTGCATTCCCCCTCTGATCTGCTGGCCCAGGAACAGGTTCAGATGTCGCGGAGTGTGACCCTGCATCAGTAACCACCAAAGGCGTAGCTGCCAACACTGACATCCCCATTGAGGGTTCTGACCCTGGTGCAGGTGGGTGGGACAGAACAGAATCCCTCCCTGGAACACTCACCTGCGACGGCACGTAGGTCTCATCATCCGAATCAACACCTGAGTACAGCTCGGGGGAGGTGCAGCCAGAGACACCCCTTGAGAGCACGACCTGCAGCACTTGTGGGTTCTCACCCACCACCACACCACGTCCCTCACTGGTGGTTGGTCGGCCCTCGGACCCCTCCTGGGTCTGCACCATCTCCACAACCCTAGCAGTATCAGGTGCGTCTTCCCCTGCAAAGACATAAAAACAAAGAAATGGAAACAGGCATTAGCACCATGGCACACAATGAGGGCTGAGAAGCAAGAGAACCAGTACTTGATTGACACATGTCCCACATGACTAAAACCCTCCCATGCATGCACCCTCACTGCGTATGAAGGGGAGGCAAATGGCACACATTGATGACACCAAGATGGAAGATGAACACATTTTCTGCATGCTCCCTGGCAGTGGCATCACACATTGGCCTGTGATTGCCAGGTGAAACACACATGCCATCACACAGATGGCATGTACCATTGCTATTGAGTGAAGATGGAGAGGAGGGCAGCACCTATTCATTCAGTCCAGTTCCCGCATGTAATAGGTTTTCTAATTCAAACAGGTCAGATTTTTCACCTGGAGCTGCCAGTCCAAAATGGTCCGATTGCACAGGGACATGTGTGAACAAATGATATCCAGGTAACAAAGTCACTCCACTTTACCATAGCCATGTCAGACATGTGACTAGAGGACTGCGAAATGCCTAGTAAAAGTGGTGGAATGCAAACAATCTGACTGAATGAACAGTGAAAAATAAGCAACAATGTTGTGGCAAGGTGACACTTCAAGGGCAACTGGCGTGCAGTTGGGCTAGATGTCTACAGTTGGCAGAAGGGATACTGCTATAGCCAAATGCAGCTGCGCAGGATGTATTGCATGAAGCACATGGCTGACCCATACGACTCAGGCGCACACACTCTCACCTGGCACACAAACAGAAGCCCTCACACACACACCATGCACATGGATGACACACACATGCATGTGCACTCACCGGACAATGCCTCGTAATCAGGCAGATCTCCCACGCCTTGGATCTGTTCCTCCGTGACGTAGGTCCCAGCGACTGACTCATGTGGAGTGAGTTCCATGTTTACTACTGGAGACCCACCTCCAGTCACTAGAGTTGCGGCATGACTTGAGGCCAGCTTACTCTTTGCCATGCGCTTTAGGTCATTCCAGCGCTTATAGCAATCATTGGCTGTGCGCCACATGATTCCAAGGGCACTTACGATGTCCGCAACGGTCTGCCAGTGTGCCTGGCGTTGTGCAGGTGTGGTCTTCGATCCTGCAACAATGACCATCTCGTTATCATGTGCGGACACATACTCGACAAGTGCATTCAGTTTGTCATCCGTGAAGCTGGGCTTCCTCGACGGGCCGGACTGTGTAGCTGTGTCTGGGGCATCAGCCTGTGCCGGACGAGCACTCTTCCTCTTCCGCTTGGAAGGTGGTGGTGATCCTGAGTGTCCTGCGCCGCTCTGGACACTAGGGGCAGGAGCCCTGGTGGACTCTGTATCAGGAGTGTGGGATTGCACACTCAGCATGGGAGTTGGTGCAGGCATTGGCTCAAGTGTAATGCTGTCAGGGGGAATGTCAGCAGGATGGACTAGGACCGACACTGTCCTGGGTGGGTGTGTGAGAGCTGGGGTGGATGGAGCCGCAGCTGCCCCTGCAGCCTCTCCGCCCTGCCTACTTGGGGCAGGAGATGACCTTGCTGCCCCAGATGCACGTGGCATGATGACATCAACGTGCACCAGCACACGTGTCATAGGCCTGCTGACCTGGAAGTCAGCCATGGAGTCAGCCAGGTCTGGTGCCACAATGGGCTGGTCCAACAAGGGCTGAGCATGGATGGTGTCAGCCACATCAGCCTCAACGGGAGGGGGGGAGGAGGGGGATTATGGGTGCCCTTGACTGGTCCTCCACACATGGGGGGACTTGCTCACCCTGCAAGTAACGACCACGTCCCCTAACGGATCCACCACGGCCACCACTGGTGGCTCTTCCACCTTTGCCACCCTTACGGAGTCCTCGCCTCCCAACCATGGCACTGATGTTAATGTGCATATGGGAGTGGCTGTAAACTATTGTCCTGGGCAATTGGGGGTCAAAGGGGTTGGGTACCAGATGGTAATTGTACCCTAGTGCTCTAGCAAGGCTGAATGTAACCCCTGGGGAAGGATGACGGGTCACGCTACGCACAGGAGCCCCAAAAAAGGGAGATGACGTGCACCCAACCCCTCCTAGACCACGTGTGCAGAAAGAAAAACCTGCACTACGCTGTGGCACCCAGTAACACAAGAATGAACGTATGCGTGTCACACGCAGCCTAGAATGACCTCTGAAGGGGTAGGCTACACACGGGGCAAGCACAGATGTTAGATACGTGCGTGACTCACCGTCTGCCAGGTAAAAGAGCGTGAAAAAGGAGCGCGTTTGGTTGGCAACACCCCCGCCAAAAGAAGATTTGTACGCTGTCTGAGGAGACAGGACAACAGTAGAAGGGAACACTGTTTGAGCGAACAGGCCCAGGTAAACCAGTAAAAGAGAAAAAAGAGAAAAAGCTGTCAGAGGTAACAGGGAATACGAACTTGAAACGAGTGAAGTAAATCGCGTGTGAAACGACAAGAAGTACAGAATTCACCCACTCGCTCTCTCCACGAAAAGCACGTACAAGGAAATGGTGTTCTACACGTACCTTTTATACAGGCCCACACGTCCAACGTCACTTACGCGGCGTGTACGCGCTAGGGCCATTTCCACCAATTACACGCTTTGTCACTGCCGCGTGTACGCGCTAGGCCCATTCCCACCAATTACACGCTTTGACACTCGGACGTGTCTTTCATTTTTTTAACACGCAACATTTTCAAACGTGTGCCCAATTCAACGTGCACGTGACTTCATAGACGCGCATACGCTGGCGACGCGCTAAGGGCCTTTGGTCCAATGACATCGCATATGCATGCTGCTGTGCATACGCGCATGGCCCTTTCCTCGTATTACACGCGGACGTGCAGTTTTTCATGCGCGCTGAAATGCGCATGCACGTCTGTACGCGTCACGTCACAGGGGCGCTTGCGCTTGAGGGTTCTTCTGTCCAATGAAAATGCGTATGCGTGCAGACGCGCTTACGCGCTAAGGGCCTTTCCTCGAATTACACGCTGACGTGCAGATTTTTCACGTGCCAAATCACTCCGTATCAAGCTGGCCACGCATATGCACACGGAAGACCACGCTCCTGCCCAGAAGGCCGAACTACTATCCCCCAGAGCCCCGAGCACGCTCCCACCTGTCATCTGCTGCTGCCTGACTGCCTGCTGCCCACATGCACTGCCATTTGCTGCCTGCACATCAGCCAGGGGTGCTGTTGCTGTGACCACCCCTGCTGGAACCGAAGACTCCCGACTGGGATTCCATCGCTCCACAGCCCAGCCCCAGGACCCAGTTGCCCACCCACTCCTGCCTCTGGGGTTGTCATGTCGGGGCAAACACCATCTGTGACCACTGACAACCCCCGGCCAGAGAGGCAGAGGGGCACCAGCTTCAGTGCCACCGAAGTTGGTGTCCTGGTGGAGCAAGTCCTGGGGCAGTATGATGCCCTCTTCGGAAGTTCCCGCGCCGACAAGGAAGGACGGACTCGGATCTGGACTGACATTGTGACTGCCATCAACGCGGAGGGGGTGGCAGTCCGCGACTTACAACATGTCAGGAAGCGCTGGGAGGACTTCAGGTCCAGGACCCTGAACAAGGCCCGGCGCCTCTTGAAGGCAGCGGATGCCAAGGGGCGCCGGGGCCACTTGTCGGAAGAACAGATGAGGGTCTTGGAACGCATATCCCCAGCGCTCCACGTCCAGGTCCTAGAGAAGCAGACCCGTCTGGAGTCGAGCGGTGAGTGTACATGCATCCTGATTGTGAGCAGTGCGTGTGGTGATTATTCGGTAGTGTGCAGGTTGCACATCTGTTTGTATGGGGTCGAGTATGGGTGGGGGTGTACAGGGCCGTGGGGCTGACACATGCGAGGGCTGTAATGTGTGAGACATGGATGGTGCTTGTGTGTGTAGGCTTGCATGCCAAATGCAGTTGTGTGGGCACACATGTTTGGATGAATGTGTATGTAAGTAGACATGTCCGTGATGTCACGCATTTATGTTGTTTTCGGCTGCATGTATCAGCACTGTGTACATGTGCATGTGTGTGTATTTGACAAGGGTGCAACAGTGATGCAACATGGATGCATGTGACAGCGGTATGTGGAAGCCTGATTGGCAGATGTGACATGGATGCCCGTCTGAACAGTGCGACACTTGGCAGAGGTGTACACATGCATGCAAGTGTGGTGGTGTGTGTACATGTGTGGTGCACTTCCTGTTTGCATGTGATGTCGAGCTCACCTTTGGCTGCTCATGCTGTTGTATGTGTAGGGATGGTGGTGGCAGTTGCGATATGGCTGTGGTATGGCTCATGTGTGCGAGTTGTAATGACATGTGTGTTGGGGATTGTGATGCCATGTTTGAGGTTTGCCAATGCCACTCATGTGCAACTGTCATGTGTGTATGTGTCCATTGTACAGTGCCCTGATGCCTGTGTTTTGTTTCTCCCTGTCTGCAGAGTCAACTGATGAAGAGGGCGGAGAAGGTGCTGTGGAGCACAGCGGCGGGGATCCCACCGCCAGCCGGAGACGCAAGGCCCGGCTCCCCTCCCGTGTTGTCATCTCGTCGGGGAGTGAGGAGTCCGGTGCCGCGTCCCAGGCCGCAGCTGCCGGGGGGAGGTCCAAGAGGCGGAGGTTGGAGTTGGACTCCTCGGCAGCAGAAGGGGCAGCTGGGACCCCACAGGGCCCAACAGGGGAAGATGGCACAGAGTCATCCAGGTTGGTGGGGGGTTTGGTGGAGGAGGAGGCCGTGCAAGCACCAGAGACGAGGTCTGGAGGTGGGGATCCCACTGGTGCTAGTGGTGCAGTGCAGGACCAGGGACAGGAGGCAGCACAGGCCGCCGCGGAGGTGCCTGTGTGCAATCCTGTCCCCGATCCTGTCCCTGCATCATCTTGCACCAGCAGGGATGCCTACGTACAGACCCGTTTTCAGGCAGGGGATGAGCTAACGTCAACTGGCCTTCCTCTGCCTGCGGACGTGGCTATCCAGGTCCGGGTTGAGCCTGTCCTGGCTGGTGTGGCGTTGCGTCAACGGGCCATGTGAGGTGACCTGCAGTCTTTTCATGGAGAGACTGCACGTCATCTGGAATGGCTCGTTGACCACGTCAGCCTGCTGGGACAGGTCACCCAGGCCGGATTCCTCCGTCTGATGGGGCTTGCTCCGACCCCCTCCTCAACTGGACCCCCTACGCACAAGTCGTCCTCTGTACCATCTTCCCACCCATCAGTCACCTGGGTGCCCTGTGGAGCTGCCTCTGACGGTGCGGCCAGGCTGGTGGAGGAGGCATCCCTGCCACAGTCGGGAGTCGGACGTCCAGCAGGGGTGGCCACATCTACGACTGCACCCCAGCCGGCGGAGGATGTGCAGGTAGCAGGAGGCAGTGCACGGGCAGAGGCAGAGCAGCAGAAGCAACATGGCGGGAGCCATGAAGGCTCGGGGCCTTCGACATCGGAGGGGCAGGCATCGGCCAGAGGGCAGGAGGACCCAGGACAGAGAGTGTCTTCCGTGTGGCAGCGGTTGGGCCACGCCATAGATGCGGAGCGGCGGCGAGCGGAAGAGGCGCGGCTCATAATGGTCAGGGCGGAGAACTCCATGTGGAGGGCCCTGAGGCGGGCCGAGTGCCTTGAGGCAATCCGCAGGGGGTTGGAGGAGGACACGGCGTCGTCCCTGCGGACCCTCGGGGCCATGGAACAGGACCGCCTCCGGGACATTGAACAGGAGTTCGATGATGCCCTGGCCCGGAACACCACGGAGTGAGCCGCTGGACTTGCCCGCCGCCTTTGTATATAGTTCTTTAGTTTTAGGTTTCCTTTGTTTGTTCTTATGATTTGGAGTCGACGGACACTGCTCCACTTTTTGTATATAGTTGCATTTTAGTTAGGGTTTTTTGTAGGTTTCCTTTGTTCAGTTGGGCTCATGGACCCTTCGAAGTATTGTACATAGTTCTTCATTGGATTGATTTTATTTTTCATTTGACTTTGGACAACATTTTTTTGGATTGGGATTTGGTGTTTTTATTTTTTTAAACGGACATGCAGCTTATCTTTTTTTCATTGCCATTGTAGTTTGTTTCACTTCTTTTGCATTCTTATTTTTTTTAATACAATTTTGTTTTCATACTTCACTGTGTGGTATCATCTCATTGGTTTCATGCATGTCATGTTGGGTGCTTTCCCATTCAATTGCAAGCATTGTGTGTGACGGACATGGGTTCATTAGCTTTATGAACATTGGGGGTGTAACATGTAATTTCCATTTCCATGTGGGTGAATGGGTTACTTGGTAGGGCTTTTTGGCTGTGGAGGCTGACCATAACGCACATGATTGGGGATTGTGAGGACCTGGTGGAGGCTGCCCATGGTGGCTGGGTGGTGGGGGTGGTGGGAGACATGAGTGTGGGCCTGGTGGAGGGTGCCCCTGCACTGCTGGGGGGTGGGGGTGGTGGGAGACATGGATGGGGGCCTGGTGGAGGGTGCCCCTGCACTGCTGGGGGGTGGGGGTGGTGGTAGACATGAGTGGGGGCCTGGTGGAGGGTGCCCCTGCACTGCTGGGGGGTGGGGGTGGTGGGAGACATGGGTGGGGGCCTGGCGGAGGGTGCCCCTGGTGGCTGGGGGGTGGGGGTGCAGGGGGACATGAGTGGGGGCCTGGTGGAGGGTGCCCCTGCACTGCTGGAGGGTGGGGGTGATAGGGGACATGGGTGGGGGCCTGGTGGAGGGTGCCCCTGGTGGCTGGGGGGTGGGGGTGGTGGGAGACATGAGTGTGGGCCTGGTGGAGGCTGCCCCTGCACTGCTGGGGGGTGGGAGACATGGGTGGGGGCCTGGTGGAGGGTGCCCCTGGTGGCTGGGGGTGATAGGGGCCATGAGTGTGGGCCTGGTGGAGGGTGCCCCTGCACTGCTGGGGGGTGGGGGTGGTGGGAGACATGAGTGGGGGCCTGGTGGAGGGTGCCCCTGCACTGCTGGGGGGGTGGGGGTGGTGGGAGACATGAGTGGGGGCCTGGTGGAGGCTGCCCCTGCACTGCTGGGGGGTGGGGGGGTGGGAGACATGGGTGGGGGCCTGGTGGAGGGTGCCCCTGGTGGCTGGGGGGTGGGGGTGATAGGGGCCATGAGTGTGGGCCTGGTGGAGGGTGCCCCTGCACTGCTGGGGGGTGGGGGTGGTGGGAGACATGAGTGGGGGCCTGGTGGAGGGTGCCCCTGCACTGCTGGGGGGTGGGGGTGGTGGGAGACATGAGTGGGGGCCTGGTGGAGGGTGCCCCTGCACTGCTGGGGGGTGGGGGTGGTGGGAGACATGAGTGGGGGCCTGGTGGAGGGTGCCCCTGCACTGCTGGGGGGTGGGGGTGGTGGGAGACATGAGTGGGGGCCTGGTGGAGGGTGCCCCTGCACTGCTGGGGGTGGGGGTGGTGGGAGACATGAGTGGGGGCCTGGTGGAGGGTGCCCCTGGTGGCTGGGGGGTGGGGGTGGTGGGAGACATGAGTGGGGGCCTGGTGGAGGCTGCCCCTGGTGGCTGGGGGGTGGGGGTGGTGGGAGACATGAGTGGGGGCCTGGTGGAGGGTGCCCCTGCACTGCTGGGGGGTGGGGGTGATAGGGGACATGGGTGGGGGCCTGGTGGAGGGTGCCCCTGGTGGCTGGGGGTGGGGGTGCAGGGGGACATGAGTGGGGGCCTGGTGGAGGGTGCCCCTGGTGGCTGGGGGGTGGTGGTGATAGGGGCCATGGGTGGGGGCCTGGTGGAGGGTGCCCCTGGATGCTGGGGGGTGGGGGTGCAGGGGGACATGAGTGGGGGCCTGGTGGAGGCTGCCCCTGCACTGCTGGGGGGTGGGGGTGGTGGGAGACATGGGTGGGGGCCTGGTGGAGGGTGCCCCTGGTGGCTGGGTGATGGGGGTGGTGGGAGACATGAGTGGGGGCCTGTGGAGGGTGCCCCTGGTGGCTGGGTGGTGGGGGTGGTGGGAGACATGAGTGTGGGCCTGGTGGAGGGTGCCCCTGCACTGCTGGGGGGTGGGGGTGGTGGGAGACATGAGTGGGGGCCTGGTGGAGGGTGCCGTGCACTGCTGGGGGGTGGGGGTGATAGGGGAGATGGGTGGGGGCCTGGTGGAGGGTGCCCCTGGTGGCTGGGGGGCGGGGGTGCAGGGGGACATGAGTGGGGGCCTGGTGGAGGGTGCCCCTGCACTGCTGGGGGGTGGAGGTGATAGGGGACATGGGTGGGGGCCTGGTGGAGGGTGCCCCTGGTGGCTGGGGGGTGGGGGTGGTGGGAGACATGAGTGGGGGCCTGGTGGAGGCTGCCCCTGCACTGCTGGGGGGTGGGGGTGGTGGGAGACATGGGTGGGGGCCTGGTGGAGGGTGCCCCTGGTGGCTGGGGGGTGGGGGTGATAGGGGCCATGAGTGGGGGCCTGGTGGAGGGTGCCCCTGGTGGCTGGGTGGTGGGGGTGGTGGGAGACATGAGTGTGGGCCTGGTGGAGGGTGCCCCTGCACTGCTGGGGGGTGGGGGTGGTGGGAGACATGAACGGGGGCCTAGTGGAGGGTGCCCCTGCACTGCTGGGGGGTGGGGGTGGTGGTAGACATGAGTGGGGGCCTGGTGGAGGGTGCCCCTGCACTGCTGGGGGATGGGGGTGGTGGGAGACATGGGTGGGGGCCTGGTGGAGGGTGCCCCTGGTGGCTGGGTGGTGGGGGTGGTGGGAGACATGAGTGGGGGCCTGGTGGAGGCTGCACCTGGTGGCTGGGGGGTGGGGGTGGTGGGAGACATGAGTGGGGGCCTGGTGGAGGGTGCCCCTGGTGGCTGGGTGGTGGGGGTGGTGGGAGACATGAGTGTGGGCCTGGTGGAGGGTGCCCCTGCACTGCTGGGGGGTGGGGGTGGTGGGAGACATGAGTGGGGGCCTGGTGGAGGGTGCTACTGCACTGCTGGGGGGTGGGGGTGGTGGGAGACATGAGTGGGGGCCTGGTGGAGGGTGCCCCTGCACTGCTGGGGGGTGGGGTGGAGGGAGACATGAGTGGGGGCCTGGTGGAGGGTGCCCCTGCACTGCTGGGGGATGGGGGTGGTGGGAGACATGGGTGGGGGCCTGGTGGAGGGTGCCCCTGGTGCCTGGGTGGTGGGGGTGGTGGGAGACATGAGTGGGGGCCTGGTGGAGGCTGCCCCTGGTGGCTGGGGGGTGGGGGTGGTGGGAGACATGAGTGTGGGCCTGGTGGAGGGTGCCCCTGCACTGCTGGGGGGTGGGGGTGGTGGGAGACATGAGTGGGGGCCTGGTGGAGGGTGCCCCTGCACTGCTGGGGGGTGGGGGTGGTGGGAGACATGAGTGGGGGCCTGGTGGAGGCTGCCCCTGCACTGCTGGGGGGTGGGGGTGGTGGGAGACATGGGTGGGGGCCTGGTGGAGGGTGCCCCTGGTGGCTGGGGGGTGGGGGTGATAGGGGCCATGAGTGGGGGCCTGGTGGAGGGTGCCCCTGGTGGCTGGGTGGTGGGGGTGGTGGGAGACATGAGTGTGGGCCTGGTGGAGGGTGCCCCTGCACTGCTGGGGGGTGGGGGTGGTGGGAGACATGAGAGGGGGCCTGGTGGAGGGTGCCCCTGCACTGCTGGGGGGTGGGGGTGGTGGTAGACATGAGTGGGGGCCTGGTGGAGTGTGCCCCTGCACTGCTGGGGGGTGGGGGGGTGGGAGACATGGGTGGGGGCCTGGTGGAGGGTGCCCCTGGTGGCTGGGTGGTGGGGGTGGTGGGAGACATGAGTGGGGGCCTGGTGGAGGCTGCCCCTGGTGGCTGGGGGGTGGGGGTGGTGGGAGACATGAGTGGGGGCCTGGTGGAGGGTGCCCCTGGTGGCTGGGTGGTGGGGGTGGTGGGAGACATGAGTGTGGGCCTGGTGGAGGGTGCCCCTGCACTGCTGGGGGGTGGGGGTGGTGGGAGACATGAGTGGGGGCCTGGTTGAGGGTGCCCCTGCACTGCTGGGGGGTGGGGGTGGTGGGAGACATGAGTGGGGGCCTGGTGGAGGGTGCCCCTGCACTGCTGGGGGGTAGGGTGGTGGGAGACATGAGTGGGGGCCTGGTGGAGGGTGCCCCTGCACTGCTGGGGGATGGGGGTGGTGGGAGACATGGGTGGGGGCCTGGTGGAGGGTGCCCCTGGTGCCTGGGTGGTGGGAGACATGAGTGGGGGCCTGGTGGAGGCTGCCCCTGGTGGCTGGGGGGTGGGGGTGGTGGGAGACATGAGTGTGGGCCTGGTGGAGGGTGCCCCTGCACTGCTGGGGGGTGGGGGTGGTGGGAGACATGAGTGGGGGCCTGGTGGAGGGTGCCCCTGCACTGCGGGGGGGTGGGGGTGGTGGGAGACATGAGTGGGGGCCTGGTGGAGGGTGCCCCTGCACTGCTGGGGGGTGGGGGTGGTGGGAGACATGAGTGGGGGCCTGGTGGAGGGTGCCCCTGCACTGCTGGGGGGTGGGGGTGGTGGGAGACATGAGTGGGGGCCTGGTGGAGGGTGCCCCTGCACTGCTGGGGGTGGGGGTGGTGGGAGACATGAGTGGGGGCCTGGTGGAGGGTGCCCCTGGTGGCTGGGGGGTGGGGGTGGTGGGAGACATGAGTGGGGGCCTGGTGGAGGCTGCCCCTGGTGGCTGGGGGGTGGGGGTGATAGGGGACATGGGTAGGGGCCTGGTGGAGGGTGCCCCTGGTGGCTGGGGGTGGGGGTGCAGGGGGACATGAGTGGGGGCCTGGTGGAGGGTGCCCCTGGTGGCTGGGGGGTGGTGGTGATAGGGGCCATGGGTGGGGGCCTGGTGGAGGGTGCCCCTGGATGCTGGGGGGTGGGGGTGCAGGGGGACATGAGTGGGGGCCTGGTGGAGGCTGCCCCTGCACTGCTGGGGGGTGGGGGTGGTGGGAGACATGGGTGGGGGCCTGGTGGAGAGTGCCCCTGGTGGCTGGGTGGTGGGGGTGGTGGGAGACATGAGTGGGGGCCTGGTGGAGGGTGCCCCTGGTGGCTGGGTGGTGGGGGTGGTGGGAGACATGAGTGTGGGCCTGGTGGAGGGTGCCCCTGCACTGCTGGGGGGTGGGGGTGGTGGGAGACATCAGTGGGGGCCTGGTGGAGGGTGCCGTGCACTGCTGGGGGGTGGGGGTGATAGGGGACATGGGTGGGGGCCTGGTGGAGGGTGCCCCTGGTGGCTGGGGGGCAGGGGTGCAGGGGGACATGAGTGGGGGCCTGGTGGAGGGTGCCCCTGCACTGCTGGGGGGTGGAGGTGATAGGGGACATGGGTGGGGGCCTGGTGGAGAGTGCCCCTGGTGGCTGGGGGGTGGGGGTGGTGGGAGACATGAGTGGGGGCCTGATGGAGGCTGCCCCTGCACTGCTGGGGGGTGGGGGTGGTGGGAGACATGGGTGGGGGCCTGGTGGAGGGTGCCCCTGGTGGCTGGGGGGTGGGGGTGATAGGGGCCATGAGTGGGGGCCTGGTGGAGGGTGCCCCTGGTGGCTGGGTGGTGGGGGTGGTGGGAGACATGAGTGTGGGCCTGGTGGAGGGTGCCCCTGCACTGCTGGGGGGTGGGGGTGGTGGAAGACATGAGAGGGGGCCTGGTGGAGGGTGCCCCTGCACTGCTGGGGGGTGGGGGTGGTGGTAGACATGAGTGGGGGCCTGGTGGAGGGTGCCCCTGCACTGCTGGGGGATGGGGGTGGTGGGAGACATGGGTGGGGGCCTGGTGGAGGGTGCCCCTGGTGGCTGGGTGGTGGGGGTGGTGGGAGACATGAGTGGGGGCCTGGTGGAGGCTGCCCCTGGTGGCTGGGGGGTGGGGGTGGTGGGAGACATGAGTGGGGGCCTGGTGGAGGGTGCCCCTGGTGGCTGGGTGGTGGGGGTGGTGGGAGACATGAGTGTGGGCCTGGTGGAGGGTGCCCCTGCACTGCTGGGGTGTGGGGGTGGTGGGAGACATGAGTGGGGGCCTGGTGGAGGGTGCCCCTGCACTGCTGGGGGGTGGGGGTGGTGGGAGACATGAGTGGGGGCCTGGTGGAGGGTGCCCCTGCACTGCTGGGGGTGGGGTGGTGGGAGACATGAGTGGGGGCCTGGTGGAGGGTGCCCCTGCACTGCTGGGGGATGGGGGTGGTGGGAGACATGGGTGGGGGCCTGGTGGAGGGTGCCCCTGGTGCCTGGGTGGTGGGGGTGGTGGGAGACATGAGTGGGGGCCTGGTGGAGGCTGCCCCTGGTGGCTGGGGGGTGGGGGTGGTGGGAGACATGAGTGTGGGCCTGGTGGAGGGTGCCCCTGCACTGCTGGGGGGTGGGGGTGGTGGGAGACATGAGTGGGGGCCTGGTGGAGGCTGCCCCTGGTGGCTGGGGGGTGGGGGTGATAGGGGACATGGGTGGGGGCCTGGTGGAGGGTGCCCCTGGTGGCTGGGGGTGGGGGTGCAGGGGGACATGAGTGGGGGCCTGGTGGAGGGTGCCCCTGGTGGCTGGGGGGTGGTGGTGATAGGGGCCATGGGTGGGGGCCTGGTGGAGGGTGCCCCTGGATGCTGGGGGGTGGGGGTGCAGGGGGACATGAGTGCGGGCCTGGTGGAGGCTGCCCCTGCACTGCTGGGGGGTGGGGGTGGTGGGAGACATGGGTGGGGGCCTGGTGGAGGGTGCCCCTGGTGGCTGGGTGGTGGGGGTGGTGGGAGACATGAGTGGGGGCCTGGTGGAGGGTGCCCCTGGTGGCTGGGTGGTGGGGGTGGTGGGAGACATGAGTGTGGGCCTGGTGGAGGGTGCCCCTGCACTGCTGGGGGGTGGGGGTGGTGGGAGACATGAGTGGGGGCCTGGTGGAGGGTGCCGTGCACTGCTGGGGGGTGGGGGTGATAGGGGACATGGGTGGGGGCCTGGTGGAGGGTGCCCTGGTGGCTGGGGGGCAGGGGTGCAGGGGGACATGAGTGGGGGCCTGGTGGAGGGTGCCCCTGCACTGCTGGGGGGTGGAGGTGATAGGGGACATGGGCGGGGGCCTGGTGGAGAGTGCCCCTGGTGGCTGGGGGGTGGGGGTGGTGGGAGACATGAGTGGGGGCCTGGTGGAGGCTGCCCCTGCACTGCTGGGGGGTGGGGGTGGTGGGAGACATGGGTGGGGGCCTGGTGGAGGGTGCCCCTGGTGGCTGGGGGGTGGGGGTGATAGGGGCCATGAGTGGGGGCCTGGTGGAGGGTGCCCCTGGTGGCTGGGTGGTGGGGGTGGTGGGAGACATGAGTGTGGGCCTGGTGGAGGGTGCCCCTGCACTGCTGGGGGGTGGGGGTGGTGGAAGACATGAGAGGGGGCCTGGTGGAGGGTGCCCCTGCACTGCTGGGGGGTGGGGGTGGTGGTAGACATGAGTGGGGGCCTGGTGGAGGGTGCCCCTGCACTGCTGGGGGATGGGGGTGGTGGGAGACATGGGTGGGGGCCTGGTGGAGGGTGCCCCTGGTGGCTGGGTGGTGGGGGTGGTGGGAGACATGAGTGGGGGCCTGGTGGAGGCTGCCCCTGGTGGCTGGGGGGTGGGGGTGGTGGGAGACATGAGTGGGGGCCTGGTGGAGGGTGCCCCTGGTGGCTGGGTGGTGGGGGTGGTGGGAGACATGAGTGTGGGCCTGGTGGAGGGTGCCCCTGCACTGCTGGAGTGTGGGGGTGGTGGGAGACATGAGTGGGGGCCTGGTGGAGGGTGCCCCTGCACTGCTGGGGGGTGGGGGTGGTGGGAGACATGAGTGGGGGCCTGGTGGAGGGTGCCCCTGCACTGCTGGGGGGTGGGGTGGTGGGAGACATGAGTGGGGGCCTGGTGGAGGGTGCCCCTGCACTGCTGGGGGATGGGGGTGGTGGGAGACATGGGTGAGGGCCTGGTGGAGGGTGCCCCTGGTGCCTGGGTGGTGGGGGTGGTGGGAGACATGAGTGGGGGCCTGGTGGAGGCTGCCCCTGGTGGCTGGGGGGTGGGGGTGGTGGGAGACATGAGTGTGGGCCTGGTGGAGGGTGCCCCTGCACTGCTGGGGGGTGGGGGTGGTGGGAGACATGAGTGGGGGCCTGGTGGAGGGTGCCGTGCACTGCTGGGGGGTGGGGTTATAGGGGACATGGGTGGGGGCCTGGTGGAGGGTGCCCTTGGTGGCTGGGGGGCAGGGGTGCAGGGGGACATGAGTGGGGGCCTGGTGGAGGGTGCCCCTGCACTGCTGGGGGGTGGAGGTGATAGGGGACATGGGTGGGGGCCTGGTGGAGGGTGCCCCTGGTGGCTGGGGGGTGGGGGTGGTGGGAGACATGAGTGGGGGCCTGGTGGAGGCTGCCCCTGCACTGCTGGGGGGTGGGGGTGGTGGGAGACATGGGTGGGGGCCTGGTGGAGGGTGCCCCTGGTGGCTGGGGGGTGGGGGTGATAGGGGCCATGAGTGGGGGCCTGGTGGAGGGTGCCCCTGGTGGCTGGGTGGTGGGGGTGGTGGGAGACATGAGTGTGGGCCTGGTGGAGGGTGCCCCTGCACTGCTGGGGGGTGGGGGTGGTGGGAGACATGAGAGGGGGCCTGGTGGAGGGTGCCCCTGCACTGCTGGGGGGTGGGGGTGGTGGTAGACATGAGTGGGGGCCTGGTGGAGGGTGCCCCTGCACTGCTGGGGGATGGGGGTGGTGGGAGACATGGGTGTGGGCCTGGTGGAGGGTGCCCCTGGTGGCTGGGTGGTGGGGGTGGTGAGAGACATGAGTGGGGGCCTGGTGGAGGCTGCCCCTGGTGGCTGGGGGGTGGGGGTGGTGGGAGACAATGAGTGGGGGCCTGGTGGAGGGTGCCCCTGGTGGCTGGGTGGTGGGGGTGGTGGGAGACATGAGTGTGGGCCTGGTGGAGGGTGCCCCTGCACTGCTGGGGGGTGGGAGTGGTGGGAGACATGAGTGGGGGCCTGGTGGAGGGTGCCCCTGCACTGCTGGGGGGTGGGGGTGGTGGGAGACATGAGTGGGGGCCTGGTGGAGGGTGCCCCTGCACTGCTGGGGGGTGGGGTGGTGGGAGACATGAGTGGGGGCCTGGTGGAGGTTGCCCCTGCACTGCTGGGGGATGGGGGTGGTGGGAGACATGGGTGGGGGCCTGGTGGAGGGTGCCCCTGGTGGCTGGGTGGCGGGGATGGTGGGAGACATGAGTGGGGGCCTGGTGGAGGCTGCCCCTGGTGGCTGGGGGGTGGGGGTGGTGGGAGACATGAGTGGGGGCCTGGTGGAGGGTGCCCCTGCACTGCTGGGGGATGGGGGTGGTGGGAGACATGGGTGGGGGCCTGGTGGAGGGTGCCCCTGGTGGCTGGGTGGTGGGGGTGGTGGGAGGCATGAGTGGGGGCATGGTGGAGGCTGCCCCTGGTGGCTGGGGGGTGGGGGTGGTGGGAGACATGAGTGGGGGCCTGGTGGAGGGTGCCCCTGCACTGCTGGGGGGTGGGGTGGTGGGAGACATGAGTGGGGGCCAGGTGGAGGGTGCCCCTGCACTGCTGGGGGGTGGGGGTGGTGGGAGACATGGGTGGGGGCCTGGTGGAGGGTGCCCCTGGTGGCTGGGGGGTGGGGGTGGTGGGAGACATGAGTGGGGGCCTGGTGGAGGGTGCCCTTGGTGGCTGGGTGGTGGGGGTGGTGGGAGACATGAGTGTGGGCCTGGTGGAGGGTGCCCCTGCACTGCTGGGGGTTGGGGGTGGTGGGAGACTTGAGTGGGGGCCTGGTGGAGGGTGCCCCTGCACTGCTGGGGGGTGGGGGTGGTGGGAGACATGAGTGGGGGCCTGGTGGAGGGTGCCCCTGGTGGCTGGGGGGTGGGGGTGGTGGGAGACATGAGTGGGGGCCTGGTGGAGGCTGCCCCTGCACTGCTGGGGGGTGGGGGTGGTGGGAGACATGCATTGTTGATCAGTAGTGCAAGGTGACATGTGGGTTGGCTGGGGGGCATGCCCATGGTGGATGGGCTGCCTGCGGGACATGAGCAGGGGTGCAGGGTAGTCCCCCGTGGTGTGGGCTGCCTGCAGGGGCCGTGGAGGTTGTGGAGCGTACACCTGGGAGGACCCACACGGCCAATTCACGTGTAGTACTCCCCAGAACCCCTGAAATACACATACCCTGCTGAAATCGCGTGTGGAACTTCCCGCGCACCCCTGAAATACACGTACCCTGCTGAAATCGCGCGTGGAACTTCCCGCGCACCCATGGAATACACGTACCCTGCTCGCACTGGGCCAATCGCGTGTGGAACTTCCTGCGCACCCCTGAAATACATGTACCCTGCTGAAATCGCGTGTGGAACTTCCCGCGCACCCCTGAAATACACGTACCCTGCTGGAATCGCGTGTGGAACTTCCCGCGCACCCCTGGAATACACGTACCCTGCTGAAATCGCGTGTGGTACTTCCCACGCACCCATGGGATACACGTACCCTGCTCGCACTGGCCAAATCGCGTGTGGAACTTCCCGCGCACCCCTGAAATACACATACCCTGCTGAAATCACTTGTGGAACTTCCCGCGCACCCCTGGAATACACGTACCCTGCTGAAATCGCGTGTGGAACTTCCCGCGCACCCATGGAATACATGTACCCTGCTCGCACTGGGCCAATCGCGTGTGGAACTTCCCGCGCACCCCTGAAATACACGTACCCTGCTTGCACGGGGCCAAACGCGTGTGGAACTTCCTGCGCACCCCTGAAATACACGTTCCCCGCTTGGCGTTTGCTGTTTGCCAGCCCGGTGAACTGGTCCAGGGTTAGCGCAGCCCTTTGCGATGATTTAGCGATTTTGATGGCTTTTCCTTGCGCGAGGGCGTTCTTGGGGGCGTTACTGGCGCTGCTGCAGGGTTGCTGCGATTCTCTGCGCCACGGCTGGTTTGGGAGCCTAAAATCCATGAATACGCTGTGCGCCGAAATCGGTTTTAGCGCACGTGCCTGGCGCAGACAATCGCATGCGGACACTCTGCGCCAGCTGCTTGCGACACTTTTCTGCGAAATTCTATGAATTACCCTGTAAGTCTCACTTGATATTTACTTTTCCAAATTTGATATGTTCCTCCCTTTTCTCTGCCATCTCCATTGGCTGCTCATGAAATTTTGTATACAGATGAAGGCATTGTATTTTATCCATCGTGCAGTACATGGAATTGGCCCTTCTCTTCTCTAGGACAAATATATCTGGTACTGTTAGATACGTTTTTCTAAAGTCCAACTGTTGTGGGACTTGATCAGCCATTTCTATCAGTATTAGCGACCCAACACTTAATATATGCATGTACTACACAAGTCGGTAGAGTGGCTGAGCAGCCAGGCTTATCTCAGGAGAGAGTTATGTTACATGTAGAGCAGTACAAAGAAATCAGTATATTACAGTATATACAATATATGTATTTATATATACACAAGGCACACAAACAAATCTAAAATGCAGCAACTCAAATTGACATTCAATTAGAAATGGAACCACATTATAAAAGGAACGATAATGCTGCTGAGTAACTTTGTCTATGCTTTACATATCCAGCACACAGAGTGACGTCAGTTAAGGTCAGTAACAGCACTTTCATGTATCACCTCTGCAAAATTGAGTTGGAGGGCAAGTTTATGGTTAGACAGAACACAGCAAGAACACAGCAAGCAATTATTAATAACAAGTAGAGCGGAGTTGGTGAGGCGAGTTGAGTCTGCAGGAGTCGCTGCAGTCTCTCTCCCCTGTCTACTACTTCACACAGCATGTGGGAGGGCTTAAAAACCCTTACCCAGAGCGGAGCGGTTGAGCGGAGTTGGTGAGGCGAGTTGAGCCTGCAGGAGTCGCTGCAGTCTCTCTCCCCTGTCTACTACTTCACACAGCGTGAGGGAGGGCTTAAAAACCCTTATCCAGAACAGAGCGGTTGAGCGGAGTTGGTGAGGCGAGTTGAGTCTGCTGGAGTCCGCGGGAGCAGAGGGAGCATAGACTCGACCCTGAACACTGCGAACACCGCGAGTCCGTCGACCCAACAAGAGCAAGAACGAGGAGCAAGAAGCGAAAAAGCGAGAGAAGCAGTTACAAGTGCAGCTGAGCCAGTCGACATAGACGCGGACACGGAGCAGAGCTGGCGCTGGCTAAGAAGTGTCAAAACTCTGGTGAAAAAGTTGAAACCAAAGACAACCGTCTTTGCTGAGGGAACGCAGGAAATGAATAAAGAACCACAAGTGCCAAAAGTGCGCTGGAAGACTTTGAACCAGGAGCACAGGGAGGAGACAGGAAAGCCGCCCCCCCCCAAGGCAAGCTAAAGTGGTAAACAACCAAGATACACCAGCTACATCAAACACACATGACATACAAGAGAAACGGAGCACTGAAAACAGTGACCTACCCGGACTCAAAACCATCAGCACCTCGTGTACCGCTGGCATGGCGAGTGGGTTTCCGGCACTGGCAGTCGAAGGGCTGCCAGTGACAGACCCTCAATGGGTGCCCTGCGATGTGGAGGACCGGGAGAGGTCGAGCGCACTGGACCCACCGGACCACCACAGTGGAGTGCCGCAAGGCACGCCCAATCCAGGGAGAGCTGGAAGGAGCCCAACACAGACGGTGTGTAAGGAGGAGCGTGACCAGGAGAAACATCGAGGGCGGATCGACAGTCCGCAGGAACGCGACAAAAGGAACCTGACACCAGAGCACACAAACAGCCCGGCTTTGGAGCGGGAAACGGCAACAAACGTACACCCACAACGGAACAACCCGGCAAAGTCGGTCCGAGCATTAGTACACAAAGACCCAACTCTAGCAGAAACTGTCGAGGAGACAGGCATCAAGGAAAGTGACACGATAGAAAGCACAGGCGCCAAAAGAAAAAACATGACCCAGCAAATAAGTAACATTGAGCAGATAAACAACAACACACCTAGACCTAACCAAAAAAGTGGCGCAGAGCAGATCACGCAAGAAAGTGAAATTGCCACATCAGACACAGACTCCGATTCGGAGCCAGAGAGAAAATCGTCTCCACTAAAACAGAAAAAAAGAAAAAATAATAATAAAATAACAATACAAAGAAAGAATCAAGAAAAGATCAACACAATGAAAATGACAAAGACTACTCACGAAAAACTAACTAAAGGGAAAACGACAGGCGAAAACAGAACTACGAAACTACAAAAAAGAAATGAAGAGCTGCAAAAAGGGCAGCCACCTCCATCGTTATCGGGCACACTGAAAGCATTCTTTTTTAACCAACAGAAGCGCAAACTCGACTCAGAAAATGAGGTATCGGACGCCGAAATTTTAGAAGTGGCTCAGGAGGCCTCGACAGGAAACAGTCAACAGTCAACAGGCCCAGAAGTGTTGCAAGTAGGCACATCTGAAACAGGCCTGTCTCAGATCCTGAGGGAAAAAAGAAACGCGGCCATAGCGATTCAGCGCCAAATAGAGGAAAGAGAAGAGAGTCGGAGACTAAGTACGCGGAAAGAACAACATGAAAAGAACACAGTAAGAGACGAGAGTGCATTAAAAAGCATAGGCAACGACGTCAGTCAGGAGCACTTACAAGAATGGTCCCTGAGGAACCAGATGAAAGCGGCAACTAGTCTTCAACCGACGGCTGCAGATGAAGGAACGGAAACACAAAAACTAAGGCACCAAGGGAAAGATCACTGCCTCAGCGGTCCCGACAGAGACTGGTCGAAAGCCCAACCAAACTCAACTCAGCTATCGTGTACCCCTGAGAAAGCAAGGGACGCAAACGAAACAAACCGACAAAAAGAAGGCCTAAAAGAACTACCTAAACGTGACCTAACAGAGGGTGAACCATACAGAACCAGGCTGAGTGACAGCTTGTTCATGGAAGCGAGGATAACCCCTAGAAAAACAGCAAGCACACCGAAATCCCCTAAAAACAAACGGATAAGCGAAATAACCTCACCGACGCAAAAAGATACGCCAAGCAAAAAAACAGACCTATTGACCATCATGTCAGCTTTAACGATTGCCCTAGCTCCATAATGTAAGCTATATGAAGCAATAAAAGAGGGAATACAAGAGAACACCTCAATTTTAGCTTCTGTGTCCACAAAAGTCACGAATATAGAAAACTACATGACAGCACTTGAGGAAAAAAACATGGAAAAAGACTGGGAAAAAGAGGTGGAGGAACTAAAAAAGCAAATCAAGCTTCTACAAAGGGAGAGGGGTCAGGAAGACCCGCATAACACAAGTCAGAAGGGCGAAACGGTAGACATCTGCGAGGAAGAGCGAGAAGCAAGTGAAGCTAATGAACCATGTCCTGAACGGCAACAGCAATACCCAATCAAGTCGGGATTGTTCAAGCACCCTCAGAAAAAGGTCCCAGTGGTACTGAAACCAGCAAATAACGATAAACGGCAGAAACAAGCATCGGGAGAGAAGGTGAAGCAGCAAGACACAGCGAAGGATAAAGAAAACAAAGAAAAGAAAACCAAGGGCATACAAGAAGACTTACTGAGATCGACAAATAGAGAGAAAAAGAGATGCTCCCCACGATCAGTAGAAGATTTTATGAGCGACACAAACCTAATGAATCTATCCCAACATTGGGAAAACGCCTCCAACAATTCAGTGATCGAGGTAATCCCGGACCAGCAGGAAACAGAACAGAAAACAGTAGTAAAAGGAAACGAAAACCCAAAATCCCCAAAAACTCAAACAAGCAAGAGAACCCGAAAAGCATCCGAACGTCAAAGGAGGCCAGCACTTGAAGAGCAAACAAGGAAGAAGGACGGCGTGCAAACGGCCCCAAGAGAGCAAAGAGAAAGACGCCAAAGCCAGATACATTGAAACGAAGCTTACAAAGGCTCCGACGATCATCAAAAAACAAGAACTCCAAAAATAGAGAAACAAAGACGAATATTTAAAGTTGAACAACTAGACTTGAAAAAAGGCTTCATGATTTTAAACAGGAGAACGATCGTGAAACTAATGAGTACAATGAATTCACTGAAAAAAATAAAAACAGAAGATATCACTCTAGTGGAACCTTATCACAGAGGAAAGATCGCGAAGGCTTACATCCACGTGAAAGAAACATGCCTGCAAGACATGGACAAGAACGTAGCCAGAGAAATGGAGCAAAATGGGTTTGAGTTGACTGAAATAAAATCAGAAACGCAAAGAGAAAAGAATCACTTCCCCTTCCACCACCAAGGGGAAAGAAAAAGTCGCTACACGTCACGCACAGAAGAGCGCTACCGAGGAAATAGAATAGGCAAAAACCTAGAAGAAAAGGTATATAGCAGAGAGAGAGCAGACGTACGAACCGAGAATCAAAAAGACAACCAAAAACGGACCAATGAAGAGAAGAACAAAGAAAACAGACAACGAAGGAATGAACACCAGGAAACAGACCCAGACAAATACAGGTCACGAACAAGAGGAGAAACTCGATACACTACACGACAAGCAAGCCCAGCGCACACCTCTTCCTTTAACCGAAACGAGAAACCAGCGAAGACAGCTCTGGCACAAACAAGGAGCAACCTATCGGGCACAGGGCCATTGGCCTGGATAAAAGCAGCACTGAATTTTAACACAGAGAACTAGCAATTAAAGGGATCAGCGCCACCTACAAGAAGTGAACAACTTAACGAGGACCTAGAGATCAGCAAGAAGTGCTTCACTTTGGGTTCCTGGTTCACTTAACTAGACCTGGTGACGTTGACCTAGGTTCACTGGACATTATATGTCTTCAAGAGACATGGCTGCAAGAGAAACCGTGCCTCGACGGTTTCGTAGTAGAACTATCGGCAGCAAGTAGAGGTGTTTTTGGACGCCCGTCATCAGATTTGTTAACTGCTACAAAAATGGGAGTAGGTCTGGCAACACCCATAAAACTCCACGAATCATACGAAACGTTAGTCACGCTGACCTCCTGGTACGACCAATCGGAAGGGCAGAAGAACAGGCGCAGCAACCAAATCATCATAATAAACACCTATTGGAAACCGCTAAAAATGACAACAAAAACCTACTGTACCAGGATGAAGGATCTGCTAGACTCGCTCTACACAGAACATATCAACGCACACATCATAGTGTGCGGAGACCTAAACGCGGACTGTAGCGAGGGGAACAAAGAAACACAAGTAGGAAAACCCTGCGAAGCAACTAGAGACAGAGGGATCGCGTGGGGCTTATTGACTAAACCTAGAAGGCTCCAGAACATCGCAGAACTTTTTCCAAAGCAAACGAACATCCCAACCTGGGAGAATCTGCATTGCAAAACAACCTTGGACTACATATACGTATCCACCGAAGTGACAACAAGGATTCAAGAGTTCAGAAAACAACGCACAGCGATCATAATCTTTTGACATGCAAATGGTTAGGAACACAAACACAGAACCCAGTATACAAGTACAACCTTGACATAAATAACCAACAATCAAGAACCTGTTTGAAGGAAGAAGACATCAAAAGGATAACAGAAAAATACAAACTGCCTGATCCAACAAGGCCTCAAGCTCCTGGGAACCGTCCGAACTACTTACCGCTATTGATCCCGTATAGAAAACTAGTGGGAAGTCAGCGGAGAAGCAAACCATCCCACGCTCATGTCTACGACAGACTGGTGGTGGAAAAAAGAAAAGTGGTCAGGAGACTGAGAAAAATCGCAAAAAAATGTGATCTCCAAGAAACCTGGGAAAAATGGAGTACAGAGTCTAAAAAATACAAACAGTGGCTAAAGCAACATAGACTACAACTTTACCAGCAAGACGCGGAAAGCATGTTGAAATGTCTCAGCACAAAGAAATCAAGTGACTTCTGGTCATTAATCAAAGCATCAAACCCGGGCAAACCAACAGAACTGGTAAACGCGGTCGACGAAACAAGATGGAAGACTTACTTAACGACCCAATTTCAGCTTCCACGAGAAATACCAGCAAAATGTGAATCATCAACCCCTTGGGTGAACGTAGCAAACAGCGTGGAATTAGAACGGACCATCAATAACTTGAAATCATCGAGGGCCTCAGGCCCAGACGGCTTGACTAATGTTGAACTGATGCAGTCCCCGAAAGCCTGGGCTGCAATAATAAGTAAAATCTTCAACCACTGCGCACAATCAAAAATGGTCCCAGAGACTTGGCAAAAGGCGATCATAGTACCTGTCTATAAAAAAGGTGGAAGAGAAGATCCGGAAAGCTACAGGCCCATAGCTCTGTTGGATATCGTGGGAAAAATATACGCAGCACAGCTATTGGTCCACTTCAGAACCTGGGCAAACCAGGCACCCTGTTTTGACATCTTCCAGACCGGGTTCCAGAAAAACGGAAGCACAACTATCAACATAATGATGCTACAAATCCTGAAAGCAAAAACAAGAGAAGGAGCACCTCGAGTCTATCTGGCCCTCGTAGATTTATCGAAAGCTTTCGATAAAATCGACAGAGAGAAACTATGGACCAAATTAAAGAATTGGAAATGCCCAACGTCAATCATAGAGCCAATAACAGCTTTACATGAAAACACGAAGATCAGAGTAAAACTGAGCAAACAAGGCGCCCTATCAGAAGAGATAACATCAATCATAGAGCCAATAACAGCTTTACATGAAAACACGAAGATCAGAGTAAAACTGAGCAAACAAGGCGCCCTATCAGAAGAGATAACATCAATCATAGAGCCAATAACAGCTTTACATGAAAACACGAAGATCAGAGTAAAACTGAGCAAACAAGGCGCCCTATCAGAAGAGATAACACGAAGATCAGAGTAAAACTGAGCAAACAAGGCGCCCTATCAGAAGAGATAACGTCCAGAGAGGCGTCAAACAAGGCTGTCCACTAGCCCCAGCCTTGTTTATAGCTTTCTTGGGGGACTATCAGCACGAGGAAGAAAAAATAAGAGCCTTCCCGCCCAAAATTGGCAAAAGCTTCATCTCACGACTCCTTTATGCTGATGACGCCATCATCATCGACCAGACTCCAATTGGTCTGCAGCGAAAATTGACACACTTGGCAAACTACATGAGAAAAAACAACTTGGAAATAAACGCAGTTAAAACCAAAGTGTTGATTATGGAAAAAACGACAACGAAGAGGTCGAACCTGCGGACATGGCGACTGGAAGACTCAAAACTAGAAATAGTCGATAAGTTTAAATACCTTGGGGTGACCATGAACGGATCATCAGCAGAAAAAGCGATGCAAGAACAACTGTGGGATAAAGTCAAAATACTCACTACCCAAACAAGATTGATCGATAACAAATGTGGAAAATGTTCCATCATTCCTGCGATAAAATTCTACAAGAACAAGGTGGTGCCATCTATCACATATGGAATGGAAGCTTTTTTTAACGTCCCAAAAGCTACATGGCAAAAACTTGAAGGACACGTGTGGAAATCAGTACTGGGCTTGCCCAAGTCGACCTCTATGTCAGCAATAAGAAGGGAACTAGGTCTAGTTTCACTCGCTGCCTCAGTGGAGCAAAGCAAGATGAGGCTGTACAGAAAAATCATAATGGCAGATTCATTGCCCATATACAACGTGATTGCAGAAGAACTAAAAGAGAGCACCTGTAAAGCACTCAACAAATGGGCAGCCACAATCCAAGAAACGTTGATCGAAATAGCCTGCACAGAAGAAGACCTGAAAACAAACCCGGAACGAGTGAAAACCAAAATTGAACTTATGGACTGGATCCGGTCATCAGATACTGCAAGGGCCAACAAGCTACTCACCCATCTCCCCCGACGTATAACAAGGTAAAAACGCCATTAAACTACTGCAGACAATTCCCGAACAAAAAGATGCGAGGAACATTTTTGAAAGCCAGACTAAACCTCCTGATGACCCAGCAAATCCTAGCAATTCGCACTCCAAAGACGGACAACAGCTGCCGGCTATGCAGAGTTACAGAGGAAGTGGAAACATTGAAACACCTTGTCCTGATATGCCCAAATACACGGCCAAACAGAGACATATTCCTTTTACCTTGTATATAAGGGGCGAGCACCCTAGATGAAGAGGCTGTATGGAATCGGTTAATATCGGGAGAGAGGACGAGATCGACCATCGTAATGGTGAAACTGATAGAACTGGCCTTCGAAATGATTTCAAATAAAACCGCAATCATACCTGGTTCATAAGGGGTCGCGACAACGCCATACATCATGTGATCATCGCAAAAAAAAATTCTGCTACTCAAGTCACATAAAAGAAGGGACACAACTTGGAGACACAAAGATAGGAGTCTCTTTTAAGCTGAGAAACCTTCTTGTTACGATCAAAGCATGAACGCACTGAGGCGCATCTGCAGAAGGAGGAATAGCTCTTGTAAAAATCGTAAAAATCTTTTCGATTAAATTCAAGTAAAAAAATAAATAAAAATAAAAATAACAAGTACACTCTCCCAGAGAGATACAGACAGTCTGTTTCCTAACTCTAAAAGTGTGCACAATTAAAGTCTATGGAAGAACCAGCATTGCCAAAGCCAGTAGGATTGAGAAGCTGGAGTTTTGGGAAGCCAGTACAGCCAAAGTCAAATGGACAGTTCCAGTACTAATGAAGATCTTCAGAGGAAAAGTGAGTTAACCAGTCAGTGGTCCATGAAGAAAACAGGAGCTCAAGGGGAGCCTTCCTGATCACATACAGGCTGTTAGGCCTCCACAGGGGAGTTGAGGACAACCCTCAATTGAAGAAAATAGCACGTACAAAGCCAGTTAGCACTGAAAATGGCACATGTTAATAACAACCCAAGCCCCAAAGTACCTTGGAAATGAAGAAGAAATTGTAGCTGGCTTTCTGGGTGCAGCATTTCAAAACCTGATTCCTGCTCCCTGGTCGTGGGGATAAAAGGGGGGATATCTAGTAGGCTTCTGCAGCAGCACACGGGAGAATGGTTTGGCTGCAATGGATTCAGCTCTCTTAAGTGGCTCTTTGTAGTTTTGGCCCCTTTTTCTCAGTGCCAAGAAGAAACAAATATCATTGGCTGGATTCTCTCTGATTACTCGGTCCAGAACTCTGGTGAGGGGACTTTTGGTAAAGAATTCCTGCCTCTTTAGGTCCACACAGATGCCTGCAGAGTTACAGCTGGATTCAATCTTAGGAAGATGATGCCCTTGATAATGGTCCAGGTACAGGTATTGGTGTTCTGCAGCCCTGGACAGTTGCTGGATGTTGAGGGATGGCCCAAATCGAAGAAGGTCTTTAGGCTAATTGGTCCCACCAGCCTAAGGGAGGAAGTCATCGCTGGCGGTCTTCCCTGTTGATTTGAAACTGGGGTCAGCACAGCTAAAGGTCTTCCGCTGTGCTTCTGCGGTCGTGGAAGGTGCTGCTGGCGTCTCTGCTCATCTTCTGCTTCAGATTCCTTGTTCTAGTGGTCCACTGCCTGTGTACAAAAATATTTGCATTATATGCTGGAACCTATTAATTCACTCCCATGGAGCTGTCAATCACCTGGGGGTTGGCTGTCCTGCAGGACACCCAGCCACCCAGTTAGAACTGGTTTCAGTCAGGCACACCTACAGACAAAGGACAGTGAAGATTCTGGCTCCTCCCTCCCTCACTTTCTCCCTTCTGAGACACACTCAAGCCTAGGTGGGCTTCAGGGCTGAAGCCTGCCAAAGGCGAAACTCACAAAGGACTCAAATATACCCGAAATGATATAAGAAAATCCCAGGAGGAACTGACAAACGAAAAATGACATAAAGAGAAGGGGCCATTTTGAGAAAATGGTTGCCCATGGGTGTTGTACTGCAGCTGAGAAATCAGCCTGCTAGTAACCTGCACAAAAGATAGTAAAAAGAAGCCACTGCCACCAGACATTTAAGTTAGTCAGTGTGACAAAACGTTACATGAGGAGTGGAAGAAAGAGTTACAATATAACACCCGAGCACTCCACAAAGGGTGGTGTTCGCTAGACCCACAAAAGAAAAGATAAAGGTTATCTTACTATTCCTGGGAGCTGTAGTTCTCACAAGAAAATGTATTTAAACATAAAGGGACTCCTCAGTGAAGCTGCACAAACGGTGTTGGGTGTTACAAAGCAAAAAGCAGGTGAAATAAAAATCCCAGTCAGAGAAAAAGAATGAGGGAGTGGTACAAAGTTCCACTCACTCAGGAGATTAAAAAAAAATTGCAGAGTCCAGCAAAAGTGCTGGGGGTCTCTCAGTTTACAGGGAAACTGAAAATTCTCCCTAACAGGTACTTGTACGCGTACAGTTACAACCGTTTCTCTTTTAAATGTTCTGCCAGTCCATCGTCTTTGTCTGGGAAACCACAGGTCCTCCTACTCAGGGCAAATGTATGGAATCCTCTTCCTCTGGCTATTAGAGCTTGTAATGGCAGCCTACTTTTCCACGAACAGTCGAAAATTTGGCTTTTTCAAAAATCTGCTTTATATGTTTAAATCTACAGCGATTTTTGAATCGACATAAATGTCTCCAGCGACCAGCTGCCTTCGGGTGAACGGTTGCATTTGCAAATCCAAAACATAAACAGTCATGTATGTAGTGGCCCAGAGGCATTCTGAAAGCAACAACAACATCGGTTCATATGGAATGAACAGCCGATGGAAGTGCTTTGTGAAGGGAAAGCAGAAAAAAAACAGTAAGTTATTTTAGCAATTCATATCTTGCCAATAGTTTAACAGCAGCCATACATCTGCTTTACAGCGAAGCTTTTCGGTGGGGTGGAGAGCAGTGAGATATAGTATGCGTGTAACATGCGATAGTGCTATGGCTTTGAAATATTGGCACCTACTCGGAAGTCTGCATGCCTCTCTGAAACCAGCAGACCCAAACAGAGGCGGACAAATCGTGCGCCTCTGTCAGTTTGATTTATGAGGTACCCAAACCTAGAAAGAAAACCTGAGCACAACCTTTGTTCGAAGCAGAGCAGAATACAAAGATAACAGAGGCAGTCCGGGAAGGCTGCTGCTGCAAAACGACTTTAACATACGATACAAAGACGCGTCTCCCTGGTTTACCAAGTCCTACTACAGTATTGGATGTGAATTATCAACGAACATACACATAAGGCTTATGACGTGGCGAGTACCAACAGAGAACCCAGCGCACGGCATTGTATACGACACATATCCAGTGGCAAACCAAAGCACACTCACAATATGGAGCGTGTACAACATAAAACTGAATAGAAAAACATACAATGAATATGAATTAAAACAAATGCACTATTACCAGCACAAGATATAGAGCTACCCATTATTTTGGAAAGATAAACGTACCAGTATCGTGGGAGCAAGATAAAGATGGACAGAACAATGTATTTCACAATATGGGACCAGCACACGAAGCCTATGTAAGTTAGATGTTTTGTTGTGAAATTTTCAAGGTGGAGATGGAATTGTCTCGGTTTCTCTCAAGTGCCTACAACTTCCCTAAACATGGAGGCGAGGGGGTTGATACAAAACCAAAGGTAATTGGATGGCTAGCCAAGTGGATGAATTGGTGAATTTATGGATGAGTGATTGAGTGAGTGAGTGAGCAAGTTAGTGGACATGTTGGTGGATAGAGAATATGTGGTTGATATTATGCACGTCTCAGTGGATGGTAATTTGTCAAGTGAGTGGAGGGATGTTGTGGAAAAAAGATGGAGAAGTGGATGGATGAATGGACAAGTAAATGGAAGAAATGGACGAGTGGTTGCAGATAAATGGCTGGGTATGTGGATTAATGGATGGTTGACTGACAATGTACATCAGAGGCTGAAGCAGAATTGGCATAACGAAAATAGGGTTGTGGCTTGATATACAAAGCACCTGTGTGAGGGGGGTTGGGGAGGATCCCCATTATTAGGAGGGATTCATGTTGCGCACACCATATTGATGTGGGATGGCAGAAAACTGGGGGCAGTGTTGCTAATCCATATGTATTGAGTGGAGTCAATTATGGACGCGATATGTTACTTTTAGTGTTACAATTGATTAGAATTTATACATATTAGATCTTCACGCACATAGAAAAATACAATATTAAAACTGCAAATGTAACACAAACACAAACCACACAATGGGGTGCTTTGCTCTGTGGTTAGCTGCAGCAGGGCCATTCTTGACTGAAAGAAGAATGAGTTACCTAGTAAGAAGGTCAATGTACGTAAAGGACATGGTTTACAGTCCTTCAGGGGAACAGATGTTACCTCGCTCTTTGTATTGAAATCGTTAGATGGGGGTCAGTCATTTGTTTGTTGGTAATAATGAGGCCTGAGGCGAGCGTATATGGCGGTTAAGTGTTTTTACAGGTGTGGGATAACTCCCAATTATCAGATCAAGAAAATACAACCCACTAGGGAAAAAGACTCGGTGCACCCGCTTTTGAGAAAGACAAGAGTTTTATTTTGTATACAAAAAGGAAAAGGCGACTGGGTATTATGAATCCACTGCCACAGAGCTCTCTGATGTCTTTCCTACGAGATTCGGGTTAAACACACACATCGTCCATCATGATGTAATCGATATACAGTATTAATACTCCACCCTCATTAGCTGCCGCCTTTTTCCATGATAATTATTTCAAGTAGCCTCTTATTAAATTGTTCCGCTGTTTGTTCACTTATCTTCGCCACACAATAGCAACGTCTGTGGCCATCATGGGATGCTGTAAAGCAATTGGTTAACATCAACTGGCACCACCCTAACTTTTATATTAGCCACATGACATGCACCTGGTTATCAATACAAACTCAGTGGGACTCTTCGTGGTCAGCCTGGTCCTTTCAGACAAAGCCACCCTTTTCTCATCACAGATACTTTGGTATCCCCATCATGCCCTACCCACTGTATGGGCATCGTTCATTAGCTCTCCCTGGCACAAAACATAGATCATGTCATTCTCTGTTCTCCTCTTTATCAGTTCTCACTCACCCAAGAGTGAACTTAGTGTCCCACTAATCAATCCAGTTCACAAAGAATGTAGGGCCCATTTCCCTGCACATCTGGTAGTTCAAATGGAGTGACCATCATTCTGGAGGGTGCTAACCTCTTATATCTTGGTTCATGTTTTGGCATCCTCAGACCTCTGCCTTAGTTCTAAATAATACAACCTTGGTGCTAGGCTGCAGCCCTTCAATGCTTCAGCTACACACATTCCTACCTAATTAGGTCCAAGACCTTAAGTGATGTGGGGGACTATGTGTGTTCTTTGCTATGCCTGGGAATTGGGATGCAATGCTGAAACGAGAAAAAAGGCCTCATTGTTCTGTGTTGTCTATAAAAAAACGGCCTGCGAGGATTCAGGCCTACTCGTAATTACAATGTTACTTTATGCTGTGATTATCATGTATATAAGCATAATATAGCCTACATAATCATGACGTTGCCTAATCAACTGTTTCCCTTTTATGGTTTTTCTATTCCCCCTAATTACCAGTCTCCATACCGCACCCTCTTCCCTCTACACTGACCCATATTTATTTCCATAATCTAAAACATTTTTCGCAACCTAAATCGTTTATGTGGAGCGGTGGTCTGGACATGCATCCCAACATTCTCCCCTTTAGTCAATCCTTTAGCTAACTTATCTCTTTCTCTTTGTTGATCCACGCCATCCTTGGGAACCCACGCCCTGCATACATGGCGCAAACTACCTCCATCTCACGCATATTTTTGTGGAGTACATGTGCAATATATGCAATCCTCATCACCTGCTAAATCCATCCAGTGCTCAGTGTAGTTCTCAAGATCTGGTGGGGGTGATATAGGTGTTCCTGGGGCGTGGAGGGGCTGTTTAACCTTGACCCTACACGTTTATTCAAATCCTCAGCTTGGGACTGCCCCTCTTTGATACCTGGGAGAGACACTCTTGTCACTATAGTTACCACCATTTATGTGCTGTTCAGGGTACTCTTGGCACAACATCGAAGCATCATTTGGCACGTGTAAAACACACCCAACAGGAACACCATGATTGGAACCAGTAACCTCACCAGTGCCCTGAGCCAGGATGCTGCCCATGAGAACAGTGTATCAAACCAATTTTCAGGCTCCACTCCTGCTTCGTTTTCCATTCGTCTTAAGCTTGTTCAAGGCCCCTATGATGTGCATGAGGGACCCCTTCTCTGCGTCGTTTTGTGGTATGTGCGTGCAACATGGCAACCCAATCTTCTTGCACATGCCCCCCTTTCATCACTGTTAGGAGATCTAGAACATATCTATTTTGAAGCGTCATCAGCCGGATCCCCTTCAGTTCACTATTGATACCATCATTCGCCACTTCCCACCAAATAAATCTGCAGCCACTTGGCATTCGCTGCAGCCTGGATTGCAGGGATCATGAGGGAGGTGAAAAATACTCCTGTTTTAGTGTATAGCCAGTACTTATCTGGAAATTCCATAAGCAGTTTGGACAATTCTTCTGACAGATAGTTCAATCTCGTTCTTCTAACATTCACCGACAGCCTGTTCCTTTTCACCTGGGGGGGTTGGATAGGAGGTAAAACTGACTGTACCACCTCTCATTCAGATGCTAATTTCAAGTGTACTTGCGGCACCACCAGGATAGCTGAGTACAGCATTTTCAATGCACAGGTGTCTCACCAAAAGGGTGGAAGGTGCAGGTGTGCTTATTGACTGCATACCCAATACATATCCATCAATGCTGCTGTTCCTTTTGCAAGGTCTGGAATGGACAGTGTCTTATTGCACTTGGGGTTAGTGCCAACTGGAACCGTTGCATGCCCTTGAAAGCAAAACTGGTATTCATCCCTCACTTGCACTTTCACCAGTGTTTCACATGCTTCAATCCATGTCAGCTTAGATATGTGTGCAGACCATATCTTGAAACAGTTCTTATTGATATTCCATATAACTTCTTCTCTGGACCCTGCCAATGTCCGCTGCCGCACAGCTGAACGCTGCTTTCTCCCAACTATTCGATATGAACAATACTCCATCCAATTTCAACATAGGCCAGGCCTTGCATTGGGGGGGGCACTGTTGCCTTTTGCACATTTCTCTTCATCTTTGTCCATCAGTGAAATCTGTTCTTTGTGCCCCTGGAATAGACTTTGAAGCCGACACAGTGCTAAGTGCACCAAACACTGAGTCTCTAAGGGCAATATCTCCTGGGGAACTAACATTTTGGGTGCTCCCGATGCATGGGGATGAGGGAACAGATTTGACAACTCCTGTTGTACCCGTTTCTCCTCTGAGTTCATATAACTGTACCATGCATTGTTAAACTCTGCATGGTGCACATTGGATATTGTGGCAAGCACTATTCCTTTGTACTGTTCATATTCTTTTTCCTGCTATAAACCCCTTTTTAATCATATCTTGAGATCCCATAATAATGTATCCTGTATCTTTATCTGCTTAAATTCACCACTGCGGTTAGATATTCATCATTTGGTGTTGTAGTTTCAGAAAATGTATCAACCCTTTGAACATATGTACATTTCTTTTTAGTACTGCTACTACATTCCCACCCAGACTTTATATGGCCTACCCATATAACAATAATAACAATATAGTTTGTTCAAAGGGTCACTTGCTTCCCCAAGCCCATTCGTGTCTGGCTAGATTGTATGTATCTATTTCCATTATATTGTAACATACACTTCCAAATTTTTTATCAAAAATATCAATTTATTTCTTATTTTATAAAACACAATACAAGAAACTATATCACATTTCTCATATACATTAGTTCAACAAAATTCTAAAAACACATTATAATTTCAACAACGTTATGCAGCACATCAAAAGAATTTGTCTGGTACTTCAATTCATTGGCTAATATTTAGTACATAGAATAGGTTTTCATTTAAGATCTATTGTGTAACTCCATCTATAATCATGGTATCTTACACAAGTCCCTACACCTTCTCACACTTCGTGCATCTGTCACTCATTCACTCCTATCATTCAACATTTGCAATACACACATATAACAACACTAAATATGTATATAAACATTATAAACAGAAATCCACACATAAGCGGGTATAACATCACACTGCAAAAACTATCAAAATCCATATTTGTAATCTTGTGCCACACTCGTAATAATTGAACAACCATGGTACAAAGGAACACCCATAAATACTCAACAAAAACTATCAAAAAAGGGAAGAAACAAATAATTAAATCAATACCGCTGTGAATATAGATCTGTATTCGTTGATCCAAGATTCAGTTACAATGCTTGCAGGTGAGGACACAGATTGTGGTAGTTTTCGAACATCAGATAATTGCACCCAATACCGAAACACTTTAAGAGCAAGGGGAGTAGCATATACTACAGTGTATGGACCATTATAACAGGGTTCATCCTACCTTCTCACAAAATTGTTAAAATACACCTTGTCATTTGGAAATAATTGTAATGGTGGCGAGCTCGCAGATTCCGGTGCACCGCTGTTATCGGTGTCTTCCGATCTCAATGGAGCAATCTGTTGAGAAAGGTATTTAATAAACTTGGTTAACTGAGTCAAATACAAGTGAAATTCATCACCCAGGATTGACGTAGCCCTGTGAGCATGTGAAGAACTCTGCACAGGAGTTAGAGGCGTGTGCATATGTCTACCCGCACAATCTCATGAGGGGAGAGGGTATGATCCTTACACGGCAGGGTCCTTAAACTGAACAAGGCCGGGGGGAGACAATGCACCCAATTCCTTTTCAGTGTCGCACACAGCTTGGACAGTTTTTTTTTAGTAGACCGTCTGAGGTTGATGAATAGAACACAACTTGTGGTTTATTCCCAAAAGAGCTGAAATCTCCTTAAACAGCTAATTGGGTGCCTTTATTGCTTCTTAAGTATCGCACACTCCTTTCAAGGAAACACTTCTCTTACCAAAAACTTGGCAGCGATTTGGCATCAGGATGTGCACACAGACCAGCCTCAATCCAATGGGAGAAAGGACAAACAACCACTACCAAGTATCGAAATGAATTACACCTCTCTCCCATGTCAGCAAAATCTATAGAAATTATTAAATGAGCCAATAGGGCGTGCCAAGGTGCCTTTAAAGTTTTCAAAGTTTGCCCTGTGCTATAGGTCTGACAAACCAAACAAATGCATGTCCACAAGGATATCAATTACTGAATATTAGGCACATATCAATCTTTCTGAATTGAATATCTGCTGCAATATACTGTTTAGATATGTGCGTGGGGTAATGGAGATGGTTAAATGCTACCAACGCCAGTGCTTGAAGTATTATGGCCTTCCCTGTATTCATTTGCCTCCACACCAAATCAGTTGGGGATTGTGCACACTCTCTCTTTTGCCACACACATTTTTCACTTTGCAGGGCCAAGCCTTGGATTTCAATAGTTTCTGTAACAGGGAGAGCCGTGTATGGCACCTGCAACTGGAGCTTCATGTTCACAAATGCTGGATGCTCAGGTATCTCTGGTACTGGCAAATGAGCAGCCTGTTTTGCCACAGTGTCTGCCGCTGCGTTCCCAAGGGAGACAAGGTCTAACCGCTTGAATTATAGTACTAGGGACAGAGATGTTGCCTAGATCTTCATGTACCACCCTAGTAAAGATACTCAGGGGACTCACAGTACCCTTGAGGAATTCTAGTATTTTGGTATTGGCTGCGGGCTAACGTAAATGTAGTGAGGTACTGTGAATCAGGATGCAAGGGCACTGAGAAAAAAATCATTTTTCAAGTCCACTACAGTAAAATGGGTATGCTAAATTGTGAATCATTCTCCAACTAGCACCTTTTGACTTCTTCACCGGATAGCCGTATTACAAGGTGAATTTGAAGGTATTGCAATGCCCTGATGTAAAAGGGCCATAATAGTGTAATAAATCCCGTCCTCTGTTACCTTTCACAGAGAATACTGTTTTACTCGCAGCAACACAGCACCAGGTTACAGAGTGATGTGTATCGCTGTGATGCTTTTATGAGTCATATGGATTATTCGTCCACAATTTATCCAGTACTTTGGACAAATCTGCAGAGGTAAATGGAGGAGCTGTCCCTACCAACAACATGGGAAACAATACATGTCTGTACTGAATCATGATTTCACATGGAACACATACTTCCAGAATTATTTCTCCCTCCTCTCGGTTCTCAAACAACTCCTCATCTGAGACATTTCCATTGGTTTTGTAGGGTCAATGCACAGAATCATGCACCTCTCCCCATTGTTTGAATCCACTATCAAAACGATTAATTCTTATGTTAATGCGCTAGGAGAGCTCGAAAGGAGAAGGTCAAAGTGGTCATACAGGGGTCTAGCAAAACCCCCTGTACAGTAGAAAGTCTTCAACCTACAGGTAATTGAAAAGCTAAGGGAGGTGAATCCCGCATAGTGAAAAAATAGAAAGAACTGTGTGATTGGCAAGAGTTAGCAAGAGTGAACCCGACAGAGGGATGGCGATGGAAAGGGGTGAAGTCTGAAATCCCAATAAACGGTGCGTTGACACGAGTGAACCCGACCGAGGGATGTCCACAGTGAACTGTTTAAAAAGACATTAAGGCTTGTGAATGCCACAAGTGAAATTGTATTCAGATCAGACAGGGGTCTGAGCCTGGAAAAGGGGGGCCCAGGGGTGAAAAGCTAACACCCAACGGCAAGTGAATGCCGTAGTGAACTCGACAGAGGGAGGCAAACATACAATAAGGGTCTGAGCCCAGAAGAGTGGGATCCAGGGGTGAAAAGCCATCACCCAATGACACGTGAATATAGCAGAGGAAATCTCCTTGAATACAAGCCTTAGTGAGCTGGATGTAGGGAGGCTGACATTCAAGCGGGGTCTGAGCCCAGAAGAGGGAGACCGAGGGGTGAAGAATCCTCACTCAATTTACAAACCAAAAGGAACATTTGTTTATTAGTTTGAATATATCAAGCTCCGGAAGCAGGGGACTTAACCACCAAAGGTGCTGATATCGCTACAAAACTTTTGTGAATCTGAGCCCGGCAGAGGGGGGTCCAGAGGTGAAAAGTCATCACACAAAGTACCTTTTGGAAAGGAACATTTTATTTGTTTGTTTGAACGCATCAGGCCCTCGGAGGCAAGAGACTTTTTGTAGAAACGTAACCACCGAATGTCCTGATAGCTGAGAACGGTACTGTTGTCTCGTGCTGGGAAAGCTCGAGAGTGTGCTGTGCTCAGGAGTCCTGGCTTATTGTGTGCTCAAACATGGGGAAGGGAGACCCCAGGCTACCACATCCTGACTTATCATCTGTGAATACTTCTCTCTTTCTTGTGAATCTTATCCCACACTCTTTTAGTATTTAGTAGTAAGGACTGGCAATAGTTATTTTTTAGTATAGGCCTTTTTATTTGACAAGCCGCCACTAGTACTCCTTATTATTATTTGAAGAGCGTAGCTGGCTCCCATTTTAGATTAAGGGTTAGATTAGGTGTTCTTCCAACCTGCACATACAGTTTAATAAACACCCTTGAACTGTGATCACTTGTGTCTGTCTTTACTGCTGCCACAACGAGTTCCTTACATAACCAAAAGTAGGCGCACTTAAGTCTGCATGTTCACCCAATGTTCATGGGGTACCATCAATTGCCTACACAATCCAGGGACAGCTCCCTGCTCCAAAGAACAGACCGGAATTCTGATAACATGACTCCTGTAACCCTCTTGATGGTTGTACACAAGGGGGACTGGTCGCTGTAGGTGGGCGCGGCCCTTCCGGAGGTGCGGCCAGGAATCCTCCATCTTCGTGTAGGTCATTGGGATCACGTCAGGGTCACCAAAAATGTGGGGACACTTCCAAAGATCAGACCAAGAAAATACAACACACTGGGGAAAAAGACTTGGTGCACCCGCTTTTCAGAAAGACAAGAGTTTTATTTGTAAGTGATTTCAACCCAGCACTTCACCTAAGTCAATGCCAAGCATGGGATGCACAATTGAAACCCTTAATTATTTATTTATGTCTATAAGTTCTTTTATTTCTGAATGATATACCCTTATATCACGCCCTTCACTTTGAATCCCCCCCCCCCGGTCACACTGAACTTAATTCTGAGGTTGGATGCAATGTACAGCTGTTTCACACGTGATAGATTTGAGCCAAATGAAAAATTTGCGGCAAACTTTTCTGCGCACGGTAAGCGCGATTGCGGAAGGCAGAGGAGGTTAACTTCAATTTGACACTTCAATTTCGTTTCTAGCATACACAGTGATGAAGTTATGCAGGTTTTTGTAGAGGTTGTTTTTTTTCACAAAGAGTCAAAATTTGTAAAACAAGGTTGCGCTTTTTAAATTACAAACAAGTTTTCTTGCACTAGGGAGACTATGAAGCCACAAACTACACGACAGCATAGTCACCAGCCCAGCGACGCAACTGGATGGTTTTTGCCCGCTGAGACGCTTGCCTTTCTCCAACAAATATATTAGCGCAAAGATGATTTTAACACTACTATTACCAAAGGACTATAGGGATGAGAGAAGACGCAGGTAAGACAAAAGATTTCTACAATGCAGTTCTGGATACAAGAGAACGGGTTTGGATAGGATTACTTATGGACAGTATATTTGCTAGGGACAATCCTATGCTATGGGTACTCACTACCAATGTTTGGAATGGACCCGTCAGAGATCTGGCCAGGGATACTCTGTGGACTGGAATTCTGCTAGCACACCTGACTGGACTCAAGGCGCTCTGCTTTTTCACTCAGCACGGCACTTTGGGCACTGCACGGCGGGAATGGACTGGATCTGACGGGTTGGTTCTGGTTCGCAGCTATCTGGTCACAGCTCTGCTCTACTGGGTTGGATCTTTGGATTCAAGAAATCTTAGCAAGAAAGCAGCACAACTCAGCCTGTCTTTTTTTTTTTGTTCTTTTTTTCCCCTTACTGATCTGGGGTAAAATCTGGTTTCAGGATTTTAAAAGGCCAAGCTTAGAATGGTTCAGCTTTGAAAATGGGTCTTTCTGCTTTCAAAGTTCTGGAGTCTGAAATATGGATTTCTCTTGCAAAATGCTCCACCAGCAATCGTATGGTGGGTGACTGTGTGTGTCTCTAGGTCCTACGCTGTCTCTATTTATGACTTCTACTAGGCACACCCCTAGGGATTCTATTGGTTAGGGTATTTCCTCTCCCCTGATTTGAGAAGAAAACAGGGTGTCATGATGACGCTGTATTTTATGATCCAGGGAGAACCTTCCCTTTGTTTCTACACATGAAATCTATTTTTCATACAAGACATATTTACAATTTGAAAACTTGCTAGCAACAGCATATTGATATCACAGATTTTGTGGAGTAAATATTCATCCGAGCCATGTCTCGGTGAGAGCTTGGGTCTAGATTTGGCAATTGTTTGCACTTATGGTCTGGTACCCAATGTCAGATTTGTCCACATGTTTACACATATGTGCAGATGATATCTGGGCATAATCATGTGAAGTATCATGTTTTTGTCATCACCACAATTGCTACAAAACCACAAATTCTGTAATAATGTCCCTAAACATAGCACAGAGTTCTTAGTAGTTTTAAAACGTGACCAGAATTTTCATATTAACAATATTGTCATTTTACACATTTTTTACAATTTTGCACAGTCCTCTGTCAGTCCTTTTCAAAAATATACTTTCTTGTGCTGTAAGAATACACATAACTGTCTGTCCCCGCCCCCAAAGTTTTGATGGGTCAAGAGCAATCCCTGCCTCTGTCCTTTGGCAGGAGTTTCTGTTGACAGTTGCATCTGCATATCTTTTCAATCAAGGGAGTCTTTTGTCTCTCCCCGGAGCAGCAAAGCAAAATCCCCTCCCCTCTCCATTAACACCTGAATGGGAGTTCCTGGGGCAGAGAGCAGGAAGAAGGTGTATTTTTTTGTTTGAGGCCAACTGTGGAATTTGCTTTGAAGTTCTGTGGCTGGCATCAGAGGTTACTTCAAAACTCAATTTGTTTAAAATTGTCTTTGATAAAATAAACTTACATTTTCAAAACAGGCCAACAAATCTCTAATTCCAGTCTTTTGAAACATAGAGATTAAATAGTTGCAACCTATATTGCTTTTGATCGGAAGTCACTTAATTTCAACCATGTGATTTTAACTGCACAAGTTAAGCTTCCAATGTAATTAACTGACAGCTATCACACAGGCAGCCGGCGCTACTGACAGATTTATACAGAAAAGCACACTTTTTAATGTGGATATTCTTGTGATGGAATCTGCTTTTCCTGACATTGTGTGCTTATGTGGATTCTTTAAATAAAGTGACGGGTAACACCCAGCAAGGATGTTTGATCTTTTCTGATGTTTGGGAACCATTATTTTGTAATTTCAGAAACCAAGGAAAAACGGATTTCAGAGCACTTCTGTGTTTCCTTGCAATGAAGCATTGCTTTTCATGTAGTTTCCCTTTTCACTCTGTGGGCAGCCCAATGACAGGTTTTAGCAGTGTGGTCTCCAGTTCCACCACTGACACAGGCAAAGTAGATTGGTGGCCAACTTTCTGGTTTCACAGCGCAATTTTCAGAGGTTTAGCAAGCATAGGGCTTTTTGCAGCCTTTTCGCTGGTTCTGGTGCCACCAGCACACAGTGATTTCGCAGGGCAGAGCTAGTGGGTCAATGCATCCCACAAGCCCCCCCTCACAATTTGGCTTTGACCGTCCGTCAAGGGAAGTCGCGAGATTGGGATGATCAGTTTCTTTTCTTTATGGTCCAAATGGCAAAATTCATCTGCTTCTCCCATCAGTGATGGATCGACCGGTTCTCCTCGCCGATTCCTGATGAGAGTATGGAGCTATACCTTGGGCCCCTTGGATCTTTGCTTCCGGTCCCTGGTTGGTCCTCCTTGGTTTTAGTCTCCATGGTTTCCAATTCTAGGATGACAAAGCAAAAGCATATTTGTAGACATTTCCCCACCACTATTTATGTAGTGGGGCAGATACATACATTTTGACAAATAAGGACAATTTTTTCTATTGGCAATTTACTATTATATATATAGAATATTTTTATAGTTGGAATTCTAGGGAGCTGGAGTGACCTCCTCTGGGGTTCCAGGAGAATCCTCCAGTTGCTGCAGAGTGTGCCTAGGATGGCAACATTTCAGTTGGTTGATATGGACCCACTTATATTCCCCCTCTGCCAAACTGCCTTTGGGGATTCTGATTTTGTAGGCGACTGGTGAGATTTTGTCTACAATTTCAAAACACCCCTCAAGCTAGGCAAAAATGTGCGATGTTTGGCCTGGTTCCTTTGGAAATTGTATAAGTAGACCCGGTCTCCTACATGGTATTCTTTTCTAGTAGTCTTTGAGTCATAGTGGGTCTTCATGCAGTCTGCAAATCTTTCTATATTTCGCTGAGCATAGGCAAAAGCATGTTGAAGGTGTTTTCTAAGATGTTCAACATACTCATGAGTTGTGGAGGCATTGATCAATGTCTGCTCTTGGGTTCTGTAGAGCAGATGCTGGGGAAGCACCATCCTGTGTGTCCAGTCATCAGCTCAAACGGTGACATTTTAGTTGCAGATGAAGGGGTAGATCTGATGGCCATCAGGACAAGGGGTAATCGAATATCCCAACTTGGCCCAGAATCTGCCACATACTTTTTTAAGATGCTCACAATTGTCTTGTTGTATCTCTCCACTTCACCACTAGAGGCTAGCCAGTAGGTAACATGTAGTTTCCTTTTGACCCCAAGTATCTCCCACATCTTTGTCATTACTTCGCTAGTGAAGTGGCTACCTCGGTCTGACTCGATCCTTTGAGGTAGTCCAAAACGCGAGAAGATGTGGTTGATCATCAGGGCAGCTGCTTTTTCTGCCTTGCAATTTGGGGCCGGGACACATTCCACCCATTTAGTAAACAAGCATGTCACGGTCAACATGTACTTGTTCCCCCTAGAGGAGCGAATCACGGGCCCGATAAAATCAACTTGGAAATCTGACCATGGCAGTGTCATCCCCCTCTTTTGGAGAGGCGCATGGTGTGTGAGGGATGTTTGCTGAAATTGTGCACACACAAGACACCCCTTCAGGTATTGGTCGAGGTCCTGCCCCATGTGTGGCCAGTATGCAACCTCTCTTAAGATTTCAAGTGTTGTATGAAACCCCCTATGACCGTTGTGGCCGCGGTGTCCGGACATTTCGTCGAAAGACATTTGGTCGACGGAATTTGGTCGAAAACCAAATGGTCGAATTTTTTTTTTAATTTATATATATATTTTTTAGGTTTTAGTTTAGGGAAAAAAGGGTTTTTTAGAAAAAAAGGGGTTAGGGGGAGACCCCCCCGCAAAAAAAAAAAAAGTGAAAAAAAAAAACATTCGACCATATGTCTTTCGACCAAATGGTTTCGACCAAATGTCTTGTCGACCATTTTTTTTAAACGAAATGTCTGGTAACCTGTGGCCGCATCATGGGCGTGACTTAATGTCAGGCTTCAGAATGAGGTAGGGACCAACCACTGATCACGGCCAGTTAGGGATCTCCTCACCAACAAACTGTCTTGGATTCTGAACATTTTTGGACATTTCATCCACACTCTGAGGTCCTCTTTCCCAATGTAATAGGTATCTGTCAGGGAAAAGTTCTCAGGGTCCTCAATGTGTTGATAAAACTTACCAATTATTGGATCCCCTTTTTGAGCCGTAATCAAATCAGAAACCAACTACATACTCTTCAGAAAGAAGTTAAAGACCCTACTCTTTAAATAAACTTGGCTAGCGACCTCTCTCAGCTCCCCATGATACGATCTTCTGGGGGTCTATTCTTGTCCCGTTTTTGTAATCAGTGTCCTGTCTTTTTGGAATGCGCTCTGATGCCTGCGGGCTTTAACGCTATATAAACAAATAAATAAAAATAAATAAAAATCTGGGGTCTCCTTACTCCATTGTGCAGTTCAGAGTTCCTTGTGAGCATTTGTCTGGGACATAGTGATAGCAGTGACCTGGATTTCCCCCAACAGGGACTCGATCTCAAGTAGATCCCCTTGGATGGCTCTGGTTTTGGCCAGCTGATCAGCTAGGTCATTTCCAGTTTTGTCTGATCCCTCTACTTTAGAATGACCCTTGATCTTTTTCCAGTAGATGGTCATCCCATTCAAGGTGACCAAATCATCAATATTTTGGATTCATTTTCCATGTTTCAATGGTTTGTTATTAGCACATAGCATGCCTCTGGTTTTCCAGTTAACCAGGTGCTCCACAAATCCGTTCCGTACATAATCCAAATCAGTGATTATGACCAGTGCGTGGAGTTGATGTTGGACAGCAGTAAGGATGGCTTGATGCACAGCCATCAACTCTGCCACTTGACAACTTCGGGGACCAATCTTGTACCCAGCAGAGAGCTCTGGGGCCTCATTCACCCATGCATTCCCTACGCCGGCCACAGGTTCTTTTCCCCCGTTGTTGTTAACATGGAAAGAGCATCCATCCACATAGATAGTGGGCATTCCCTCACACGTGTCTTCTTCAAAGACTTTGTGTGCCGAATTAAGGTATGCCTCCATGTTGTCCTTGATTTTAAGACTTTCATCCTCGAGACAGTTTTCTCTGGCACAATCATGCAAGTCAGCCAGACCTTGTGCGATGGGACTCTTCTTATTTTGGCCATATCTGACCTCTACAGGAAAGCCTTGCATTGACAGAATCCAGGAAGTAATTCGGGAATTACTCACATTTCCGCCCAGATTCTGTCACTTTGGAGATATTGCAGAGGCTGGTGTGGAGTCTCCACTATGATGTGTTCCCCCTGGATAAACGGGCGGTAATTCTTCAATGCCCACACCATTGCCAGGAGTGCCTTCTCACAATTGTTGAATTTTTCCTCCACAGAGGATAAAGTTTTACTCGCATAGGAGATTGCTTTATTGACCTTGTCATGCTTTTGGTACAATACTGCAGTCAAGCATGGATTTGAGAACCCTGTCTCCAAGAAGAACTCCTTGTTTTTGACCGGATAAGCTAGGCAAGGCACTTGTGAGAGGCTTCTTTTGAGTTGTCTTACGGCCTCGGCTTGTTCTGGATCCCACTCCCACTTGACCCCCCCTTCAAAAGATGAATCAGGGGTCTTGTGATCTCTGCGTAGCCCTCAATGAACTTTCTACTATAATTAGTTAGTCCCAGGAGGCTCCTTAGTTCCCGCAGAGTTGTGGGGTCTTTTAATTTCTGGAGTACTTCCACTTTCTTTTCCTGGGGACAGAGACCCTGAGGAGTAATCTCATGCCCCAAGAAATTGACACGGGTTCTGCATCACTGTGCCCTTTGAAAGGAAATTTTTGCTCCGGCAGCCCTCAACTGGGTCAGAACATAACGGATATCTGCTATGTGTTCCTCCACAGTCGAGCTTTTGACTAAAACATCATCTACATAGGCCAAGTTACCCCTTTCACCCAGATCGGGCATGGCCTTTTGTAGAACGATGTTGAATTCATTGCCGGAGTTGATGTATCCGAAGGGAGTCCAGGTCCATGTGTACTGCTGTCCCCCGAAGGTGAAAGCCAGCTTGTATTGGTCCTCCCTACTGACAGGTACAGTCCAGTACCCATTGGTCAGGTCTATTGCAGTGAATACCTGTGAGCCCTGGATCTGGGCCAGCCCTTGGTCTATGTAGGGAAGAGGCCATCAGGAAGTATGGACCCGTTTGTTGAGCTCTCTAAGGTCGGCGCAGAGTCTCCACTGGCCGTTTGGCTTCAAAATCCCCAGCACCAGATTATTGAAGTTGCTGTGGACTGGACGGATTATCCCACGGAACTCAAGGTTCTTAATTATTTCAGTAAGGGACTCCATTGATGCGAGAGTCAAGCGATATTGCTTCACAAACACTGGAGTCATGCCAGGGTCCGTGGGAATTGTTGTGTGGATGTCGGTGCGACCACAGTCATATGAGTCCACTGCAAAGTCCACTGCAAAGACAATCACTGCAAAGAGATCTTGAAAATCCAAGAAAACTTGTTTACATTTTTCTTTTGCTCCAGAGTTTCACAGGCATCAGCTAGGTTGACTCTCTCTTCAATCATCTGCCTGAAGCCTGGAAAGACTTCCGGTTTTGCTATCTCAGCGGCCTCCTCCAGCTGGGTGGAGAAGTCCCTGGTCAAAGTGCTGATTTGGACTGGCGGCTTGAGGTGGGGAAGGCAGTCGTCGCAGACTTGGAAAATCACCTCATCCCTCCTGAAGTCACAGGTCACATCTTCCTTACCATAAGGGCAGGGAGTGTACACCAGGAAATTCCCCCCATGCCGGATGAAGATATTGTCTGGTGTTGTCATCACTATTACTGTCAAAACAGTCCTTGGGGATTGGTCATAACAGTTCATTACCTATATCTATGGAAAAATGTCGGTCATCAACCGCCATTCCAATAATGGTGCCTGCGGCTAGAGTGATACTCTTTAAGTCGCTGTTATCCACCTCTATTGAATGGTGTCATGTTCTATGTTGAATAGTGGTGTTGGGTTCACCCCAACCCTTGCTGTTGGAAATAAGCATTCAGATGAACATAGGCGTCAGAGTTTTTCAATTTCTGTCCTCTTAACTTTCACTTCCAGGGAGAATTGTCGGGTCTTTTCTGGGATGGTGACTTCCTCTCCGATCTGAATTTCAACTGCATAAGGCAGCAGTTGAGCTGACCTAAATGTTTTCTCTGGGTCATCAAAGCCCATGGGATTATCCGCTAATCGGGACCAAGCTTTGAAGTTTATTAGGTGCAAACTAATGGCAAAGCGATTGAGAATGTCACTGCCTAAGTAAAAGGCAACAGTGACGTCTCGCACGACCCAACAATTATGGACTATGCTCTTGTTGCCTGTGGAGATGTTGAGCATACACCTGCTTGGCAGGAGATGTTTGGAATTGGGTGTTTCCAGATGCGTTTCCCATTTGTCTCTCAGTTTAAATGTGGGAATGGCTGGATCTTTTGGGAGTTTGTGGAACATGGCTTCACTGATGAAGCTCTTACTGTTGTTCACACACACTCGGACGAGAACAGAGTCTTTCCCTTCATTTAACTGAATAGGGATGAACAACTGCTCTCCAATTTTATGAATATCAGCCAGGCTTTTAGCTGATTTCTCATCTTTCTGGACCATAGTAGTGGGAATTTCTGATTGTGAATTTGTAAAGAATTTCAGAGTGTTTCCTTCCAGTGTGGAATGCCACCTTAGACTGGAAGGAAGGTTGATTTTCAGAAATAGAGAGGACCCCCCATCACCAGTTTGTTGTCCTACTGCTATTACTGTCACGTCTGAGATTTGGTTGTTCTGGAAGTGAAATTCTACTTGGTCATATTTTTGTTCAACTAGTTGCATGTGCCGTTTAACCTAACATGGTTAATTTTATCGGTTGGTTAGTCTGGGTCCAGTGGACCTTGTTTACACAATCTATTAGGGATGACAACCTACGCAGGATGTCATTCCCTAGTAAACAAGGGGTGCCCTCTGGAGTCACAACTATGACCGGGTGCTTCACCTTGTGTCGGCCAATCTTAATATCCAAATCTGCAGTCCCCTCGATGGGAATTTCCTTCCTGTCGAAGTTCTGAAGTTGTCCAGGAAGAGGAGTGAGAGGAATTTGGTAATTCTCACCCCTTACCGAATTCAGTTTATCAAAGGCCCTTTTTGACAGTGTCTACCAGTGCCAAAATTTTACACTGCCCCTGTATCTGGACGGGGGCACAGAATCTTCCATCCTTCTCCTCAAGGGGGCACAGATAATGTACATTTTTGGACAACTGGTGGTATAGTTTCTTGGTTTTGGACACTGATAGAGAAGAGATTTGGGCAGAATTCTGTTTGGAACCTTGGGAATCTGAAAAGAAAAGGTGACAGCTAGATATGGGAGAAGTTTTGCATTCCCCTGGTTCTGGTTCTGGGCTGCTCCCCCCTTTTTGGAGGCAGTCACCAGGGTGGGTTTGAACCAGGGGATTTCCATGCTGATGATTCTGGGGTTGGATGATGGGCGGTGCTAGGTCATTCCCCACATCTACCCAGTCTGGGTTTGGATCTTTTGGGACCCATTTTTCTTTGGGAGGAGTTCCCCCATCTCTGAAGGTGAAGATCCTTTTCCCAGGATCCTCTGAGGATCCCTCTCCTTCAAACTGGAAGACTTGTAACTCCTCCTCAAAATGTGTCTGTTTGGGCTCTTTATTTCTCCTACTCCCCCCTCTGCTCCTTGGGTGGCAGACTTTCAGGGGCATGAGATTTTGGTTCCGGTTCCTGGGTTTCCAGGGGCTTTTTACCAGTGGGAAAGGAAGCTTCCTCCAAGGCTTTACACCCCCTTCCCCTTGTGTTTCCTCCCTGAGAACCGGTGGGTTGTCAGGCTTCTTCCCCTGTCATTGCTCTGGAGCACCAGGTCCTGAGTCTGAGGCATTCTGCACCGCCATGCTCATCTGAGGGTTCTGTTGAGCCCTCATCATGCGACCCAGATCCTGTGCCATGTTTTGGACCTGGCGCTCTAGTTGTGACACCCGCTTAGGCTGATACGGGGTTCTCATTTCTACCCTGGGCTGATCCCGGGAAGGGTAGCTATCCCTTCTCCCAAAATACCCCAGGTTTTGAAAATTACTGTCCTCCTGGGGGAAGTGAGGAGGGAAGTTTCCTGGGTTAGCTGCTGTTTGGTTGGATCCTCCCCCTTGGGCTGGAGGAGTCCATACATAACCCAGGATGGGTCTATTCCCCTTTTAACGGGGGCTGATGTAGTCAGGAGAGTTAGGGGTCCCATTTGTGGGATTGCCTCCCTGGTTCCCTGTTTGTGACTGGCCCGAGGGCCTTCTGGGCTCGGGATTATTCTGATTCTGTGCAGGCAGGTTTTATAAAAAAACTGGACAACTCTAACACTTGACCCCATGATGAAAAGGCTTTTTCCAGAACCTCCACTTTTCGCCTACAATAAAAGTAAATCAGACAACACCTGATCAAAGCAGATCTCAGCTGAAAGAGAAACTCAGGAAATCTTTAAAGGAACAAAACCTTGTTATACTGCAACAACTGCAACAACTTAATTAAAGGCAATGCCATCACCCATCCACATAAAGGGTATAAGATAAATCTCCATCACTCATCCACATGTGACTCTAAAAACCTAATATATGGCATTAGATGCCCCTGCGGTATATATTACGCGGGAATGACAACGAGGAAGCCAAAAACAAGATGGTCAGAACACAAGTCAAACATAAGGACTGGAGCCATCAAATCTCCAGTATCACAACATTTCAAGAAAGAAAGACTCAACATCGCCCAGATAAGGTTCGTTATTCTTGAACAAATAAAAGTACCAAGGAGAGGGGGAAACATCAACAAAATGCTGTCACAGAAAGAAACGTACTCGATAGAAAAATTGAACTCCATGCAGCCGAATGGGATGAATGCAGAATGGGATCTAAGTTGTTTTCTATAACATGATTGAAAAAAAATACATCTGGCAAGGGATTGCCAATACTCATTATGAGAAAGTATAAGTGTAAACTTAGACGACTCCTATCGCATTGAACTGTTGCATCACGAGAAAGGAGGAACGTAATTCGATACAGACATTCCATCATCCAAGGACATCATAAGATGTCACCCGGCGAAATCCATAGGATTAGACACCTCCGCATACATAGAAAGAAAGAATGGACTAAGCATCACACGGTTACCATCGCAACCAACAAAAACAACATGTACGCAAAGCAAGCTTAAGGCGATACGAGCACTTCATGCTCAACTTCCAGGAGAAGACACGTGAGGAATAACGGAGCCAGAACCGAATAGGGACGAGCAGAAGGAGATAGCCCTAAATGAACAGCCTAAAGCGAAGAAGCGGGACCGAGTGAAAAGGATACAAAAAAAAGCTACCCGGACTGACCGCAACCCCAAGGTGAGAATTTAAATCAGATTATAAAAAAACGCAATTTGCCTTAAGTACTAGCTAATCTAGGTTTTGTAACTGGGACACAGTGCTATGTTCTAGCGACTGTTCCCAGCACAAAACCCACTGACATTCAAACAACAGACAGTTATAAAAATGAACAGTATTCGTTTTATCAACAGACCACGCAGATAACTGCCACTGCGCTTTGAGGAGGGAGCAGGCATAGAGCCAAACTGCACTGAACAAGCAGAACTGATACGTTCAAGATGTTTTAAAGAAGACAAAATCTTCAATGTTACAGGTACACCTGGTCAAAGTGAATATTCTTGAAAAAAGTAAAAAAACAGTAAAAATATAATTTGAAAGTATTGATCAGAACATATTTCATTGAAACAAGACATTGGTCCGCACCTGATGAATGGCTTTTAGAGCCCGAAACGCGTCGTGCATTAGAGAATTCCACAAATAAAAGGGCATTCAGCCAGAAGCTAAGTCATATATATGGACTAATGTTTCTTTGAGCCATAGGAAATGGACTGTAAAATAAAGAAAGTGTGTGACATCTGCCACCATCATTTATACTGTTTAAATAAATAAAATGTGAGAAAAATTGCAAGATAAACAGAGAGAGAGTACTAATTTTGCATAGTTTTATGCTCAAAAGTGTGCACAGAGCCTAGGTCATTTTTGTGTTCAAGTGATCCCAAAAACGGTTAGGTTTTTAGGCCCCCCATCTCTAAATCTAAAATCGGGGCAACCTTCACCTCTGCCACCTTAGCAGCAGTGGGGGTGTTGGTTGATTTGGGGCTTTTTGGATTATTCTTGTTTTCCACAGGCTTTTGCACCTCATAAATTCATGTGGCTTGTTCAATGACCCAGTCTAGTGATCTTTTCTTGTGAAAGTCTCTCACTAGCTGGGTCATGATGTACTTGGGGAGAACGTGGAAAAAAGTATTCACAAACTCTTTGCTGTCAGTGTGCACCCTTCTGGTGGTCTGCGCAAAGGCACGCTTTAATTCCTGAACACATTCTTGTAGGGCCTGATATTCCCCACATTGCAAGTTGTAGGCTGCCTTACAAGCCTCCATAGGATTTCTGTGCACAGAAAAATGTTTCAAGATGGCCACACTATAGGTGGACCATCTAGAATAATTCTGGTCCTCCAGCCCCGCAAAGAAGCTGGAGTATTCTGGAGAGAAGGTCCATTTCACATATTGAATACAGCTTTGGGTGTCCTTCAAATGGAAAGCTTCCATCATCTGTTCAAAGAGCTCTAAGTACTCCCAAACTGAATATTTCGTGTTCTTATGATAGGGCGTGATGACGCTCTTTATCGCTTTGATTTGTTTTAGGGGATCCTTGAGCAAGGCCCTTTTTTGCCTTGTTGGCCTTTTTGGTTCGGGTAATCCTGGTCCACTCCTCCTCTGACTCAGAGGCACTGCTATCAGAGGTGCCCATCTGGTCTTCTAGGCTCTTAAGGATTCTGTGAGCCTGGGAATGGCTGGCAGAATGTGGGGACCTTGTTTCCTGTGTCCTGGGGCACTCAGGGGAGTCTTCTGATTCCCCCTTGCTCCCAAGATTCGATGAGTACCCCCCACACTGTCCTAGCTGGGTAGAGGTTTTCAGGATGCCGTTAGTGGGCCTACTCTCATGGAGTTCCCCACTAAATTTGACAGTACTTGGGAATCCATACCCAGATGCCTGCCCATACATTCCTGGGAGGTGCTGGTCTGTGAGCCCCATATTGCTCATTGGATTGAAGTCTGCAATCCCCGTGGCCATTGGCTCATGTGCACCAGTGGACATGGGGGTGGCAGAGTTCAGGGATTGGAAGAGATGAAGGCCTCTGGTACTATGGTCCTGAGGTCATGCTCAGGCGTTTCGCTTTCCCAGCGAACCTCATCTCTCTCAGCCCCTGCTCCCTGTTGCCATGCAAGAACCTGACCTTTCTGTTCCTCTATCAAGTCCTTGCTAGTTTCTATCAATTGCTCTTGCATAGCTACCTGTCTGTGGAGCCTGTCATTTTTCTCACAGAGAGCCTCATTGTCTCGCTGTGCTTCCTGTGTCGTTTTAGAGTACTGGGCCAGTTTCTGCTGCAGGAGGGTTATCTCCTGAGTCCTGTCCATACTGGCCGGCCTGGTCCTTCCATGCTAGAGCATCTTCCACCCTCCTGGTGTGCTCTAACAATTTTTCATGGTCTTTTTGGAGGTCACCCAGTCCCTGAAGGGCCAGGTGATTTTCTTCTATCTTCTCTTTTAAGTAACTGACCTCCTGGCCTAAGGTGTCCCTTTCCTGAATGTCGTCCCTCTGTTTTTGGAGCGCACCAACTTTCTGGCGCTCTTCATCACATTCTGCCTGGGTGTCCAGGTCTTCCAGAATTAGTTTATTATTCTCTTCCTTTTCTTTGTCTAGGCAGCGACTACCTGCTCTGCGCATGCCCTTTTAAACTGTATTTGCTGCTCCAGCTTTTTCTGGCTCTGCAGTAGAGAGTCCAAACTTTCTTGGTACTCCTTCTGCAAGGCCAGCATTCTGGTATCCTGTTCTACCTTCTTCTGCTGCAGGATACCCATATCTTCTTTTATTTTGGTTAAGTACTGCCTACTTTCGTTTTCTGATTCATGGCTCCTCTGTAGCCTTTGCTCTACAGAGTCCAGATCAGTTTGGGCCTTTTCTAATGCTTGCAGTTGCTTGTTTGCCAGCTCTTGACCCTTGGCATATTTGTCCTGTATTGCTCCAATATGGAGGTACAGATATGCCGCTATTTTGGCAATCTTGCTTTGCTCTTCCTTTGCCTTAGGGGCCATATACAGTTCACTCAGGGCCACATGTAATGGACCCTGATCTTGCCATATGTCTACTCCTGTTGCAGTGGTCTGTTCTGTGAGTGCCTGCAACCACACATTCTGATCCTCCTCTGTCCATTCACTCCTTACAAATAATGTATGCATTAGGTGTTCTTTAGCTATATTGATCTCTACCAAGGTCGCCATTCTGAAAATATTAATTTCCTTTCTGACTTACAGGAGTTTATTTTATTTTTGCAAAACATACCAAGTTCCTTAGAGCGTTTCTATTGAGGGGTGCTTTTCACAGTGTAGCACAGCGTGGTAGCCCAACAGGGTTTATGTACCCCGTTAGTTTGCACACTGTATTAGACTATCACAAGTGGTATGTCTAATTCAGAAATCCCGGACAAGCCCCCAATCTTGTAAGTGATTTCAACCCAGCACTTCACCTAAGTCAATGCCTAGCGTGGGATGCACAAATGAAACCCTTAATTATTTATTTATGTCTATAAGTTCTTTTATTTCTGAATGATATACCCTTCTATCACACCCCTCTCTTTGAATCCTCACCGGTCACACTGAACCAGGAAGCGGGCTGTTTTGCAAAGTTAAAATATGTATTTTAAGTATTTCACAATATATATATAGATCACACTATTTTAATAATTATACAATGGTCACCAATGGGGTGATGTCAGAACAACTCTCTTTAATCACACGGAATAATGATAGGAAAAATAATGCAGCATAGAATAATACTTTGTGTAGGTTCAATCAAAAATCCAATGTTATTACTCTTTCCCCCTGCACACTAATCATTCCCCCCAATATGCAATATCAAGAGGTGAAAGGAGAGAAAACAGGTTTCAGGAATACAGACTTCAACAACACAGTATCAATCCCAATTTCCCCCCAGCAAACACAGAGAAAAACAGGAATGATTGCAAACGGGTCAAAATGGTTTTGAATGTGGGTTTGAATGGATTGGAAAAAAACACAGAAAATTGATTTAATTCACTAAAATGGTTTCAATACTAGAGGGAGCTGCTTTGTATGGGATCAGACAAACACTAGCAATGATTATTGAGTAACTAGCAGGTTGAAAACCTAATTCTGAGGGCGGATGCAATGTACAGCTGTTTCACATGTGATAGATTTGAGCCAAATGAAAAATTGGCGGCAAACGTTTCCGCGTGCGGTAAGTGCGATTGCGGAAAAACTATAAGGATTTGGGATGTGGTTTTGGATTCGTTGGAAAGCTGAGGATGTGAGCTTCAATTTGACAATTCTAGCATATATGGTGAAGAAGTTATGTAAGGTTATTGTAGAGGTTGTTTTATTTTCAGAAAGAGTCAACATTTGTAAAACAAGGTTGCGCTTTTTAAATTACAAACAAGGTTTCTTACACTAGGGAGACTATGAAGCCACAAACTACACGACAGCACAGCCAGCAGCCCAGCAACGCCTCTGGATGGTTTTTGCCCACCAAGACGCTTACCTTTCTTCAACAAATATATTAGTGCAAAGATGATTTTAACACTACTATTACCAAAGGACTATAGGAATGAGAGAAGACGCAGGTAAGACAAAAGATTTCTACAATGCAGTTCTGGATATAAGAGAACGGGTTTGGATAGAATTACTTACGGACAGTATATTTGCTAGGGACAATCCTATTCTATGGATACTCACTACCAATGTTTGGAATGGACCTGTCAGAGATCTGGTCAGGGATACTGTCTGGACTGGAATTCTGCTAGCACACCGGACTGGACTCAAGGCGCTCTGGTTCTGCACTCAGCACGGCACTCTGGACACTGCACGGTGGGATTGGACTGGATGTGACGGGTTGGCTCTGGTTTGCAGCTATCTGGTCACAGCTCTGCTCTACTGGGTTGGATCTCTGGATTCTGGCAAGAATTCTTAGCAAGAAAGCAGCACAGCTCAGCCAGGCTGTTCTTCTTTTTTGTTCTTTTGTTCCCCTTACAGATCTGGGGAAAAATCTGGTTTCAGGATTTTAAAAGGTCAAGCTGAGAATGGTTCAGCTTTGAAAATGGGCCTTTCTGCTTTCAAAGTTCTGGAGTCTGAAATATGGATTTCTCTTGCAAAGTGCTCTGCCAGCAATCGGATGGTGGGTGAATATGTGTGTCTCTAGGTCCTAAGATGTCTCTATTTATCTATTTTCTAAATGGGTGGGTATGCTGACTTCTACTAGGCATATCCGTAAGGATTCTATTGGTTAGGGTATTTCCTCTCCCCTGATTTGAGAAGAAAACAGGGTGTCATGATGACGCTGTATTTTATGATCCAGGGAGAACCTCCCCTTTGTTTCTACACATGAAATCTATTTTTCATACAAGACATATTTACAATTTTACAAACTTGCTAGCAACAGCATATTGATATCACAGATTTGGTGGAGCAAATATTCATCCGAGCCCCGTCTCAGTGAGAGCTTGGGTCTAGATTTGGCAATTTGTCACATTTTTGGTCTGGTACCCAATGTCAGATTTCTCCACATTTTTACACATATGTGCGCATGATATCTGGGCATAATCATGTGAAGTTTCATGTTTCTGGCATCACCACAATTGCTACAAAACCACAAATTCTGTAGTCATGTCCCTGAACATAGCACAGAGTTCTGAGTAGTTTTAAAACATGACCAGAATTTTCATATTAACAATACTGTCATTTTACAAATGTTTACAATTTTGCACAGTCCTCTGTCAGTCCTTTTCAAAAATATACTTTCTTGTGCTGTAAGAATACACATAACTGTCTGTCCACACCCCCAAAGTTTTGGTGGGTCAAGAGCAATCCCTGCCTCTGTCCTTTGGCAGGAGTTTCTGTTGACAGTTGCATCTGCATATCTTTTCAATCAAGGGAGTCTTTTGTCTCTCCCCAGAGCAGCAGAGCAAACTCCCCTCCCCATTAACACCAGAATGGGAGTTCCTGGGGCAGAGAGCAGGAGGAAGGTGCCTTTTGTTTGGAGCCATCTGTAGAAATTGCTTTGAAGGTCTGTGGCTGGCATCAGAGGTTACTTCAAAACTCAATTTGTTTAAAATTGTCTTTGATAAAATAAACTTACATTTTCAAAACAGGCCAACACATCTCTAATTCCAGTCTTTTTAAACATACAGATGAAATAGTTGCAATCTATATTGTCGCAAGTCACTTAATTTCAACCATGTGATTTTAACTGCACAAGTTAAGCTTCCAATGTAATTAACTGACAGCTATCACACAGGCAGCCGGCGGTACTGCACCCATTTTCTGACAGATTTTTACAGACAAGCACACTAATTAATGTGGATATTCTTGTGATGGAATCTACTTTACCTGACATTGTGTGCTTATGTGGATTCTTTAAATAAAGTGACGGGTAACACCCAGCAAGGATGTTGGATCTTTTCTGATGTTTGGGAACCATTATTTTGTAATTTCAGCAACCAAGGAAAAATGGATTTCAGAGCACTTCTGGTTTCCTTGCAATGAACCACTGCCTTTCAGGTAGTTTCCCTTTTCACTCTGTGGGCAGCCCATTGACAGGTTTTAGCAGTGTGATCTCCAGTTCCACCACTGACACAGGCAAAGTAGATTGGCGGCCAACTTTCTGGTTTCACAGGGCAATTTTTAGAGGTGTACCGCGCATAGGGCTTTTTGCGGCCATTTCGCTGGTTCTGGTGCCACCAGCACACAGTGATGTCGCAGGGCAGAGCTAGTGGGTCAATGCATCCCATATATTTTGTACACAAAAAGGAAAAGGCAACAATGGATTATGAATCCACTGCCACAGTGCTCTCTGAGGTCTTTCGTATGAGATTCAGTTTTTAAACACACACATCTTCACTCATGATGTAATTGATATACAGTAATAATCCCCCATCTTCAGTGGTTAGCATCAACTGGCACCACCCTACCTTGTATTCTAGCCATGTGACATGCACCTGGTTTTCAATATGAATGCAGTGGGGCTCCTTGAGGTTAGCCTGGTCCTTGCAAACAATGCAGCTCTTTTCTCATCCCAGACATGTTGGCACCCCCATTATGCCCTCCCAACTGTATGGGCATAATTCGTTAGCTCTCTCTGGCACAACACATAGATCATGTCGTTCTCTGGTCTCCTCTTTATCAGTACCCCCTCCCCAAGAGTGAAATTAGTGTCTCACTAATCAATCCAGTGTCACGATGCCCGCTCCCGGGGAGCCGGCTCAAGCCCTGCGTTCCCGAAAGCGGACATCAAGTCCCCGGGGAAGGTCCCAGCAACCCCTTATAGGGGCCCTTTGGACAGCGTCCTGGCGCCTATGGCGCCAGGCTCATAGAAAACGTCAGTCCTGGCGCCATAGGCGCCAGGCTCATTATGAAAGTGTTTGGGTGCACTTACCTGATGCAGACCATGCTGCAGAACCCCGGCCTCCTTGATGCCTGAAAGGAACTACTTTACCTATGGGTCTCATTTACCACCCGGGCGTGGTCGGGGAAGGATACATACCTGATTGGAGGAAGGACACATTCTAGGAACTTCTTCCAAGGCTATTTAAACCACACCCGATCAGCCACACGTGCTTCGCGTTGTTCTGCATCTAGCAGCTGGACGCTCACCGTGTCTGCTCCTGCATCTTGACTTCTGCCACACCTGCCAGCATCCTGAATCACCTGCAAAGGAAGGGAACAAGAGAACAGAAGAAGGAAAAGGCCTCACCTGCTAAATCTGCATCCCAGAGACATTTCGCCGACAATCCTGAAAAGGAAGACATTTATTTTTAAAAGCACATCACATCGATCGCTGCTGCGCCGCATTCTACTCACCTTTACAGGGCGCCTCCATGTTCAGCAGCGACCATCTGGATTCGCAGTCGCGCCCCCGCGCCTAGGGAAAAAAAGACAAGAACAAAGGTGAGAGAAAGAAGGGAAAAGGGAAGCTAAAACTGTCATGATGCCTACCTCCAAGGAGCCAGGTCCGACCCAGCAACCCCAGAGGCAGGCATCATTTCCCCCAGGGGAGTGCCAGCGGGCCCAAACTGGGGCCCTTTGGACGCAGTCCTGGCGCCTTAGGCGCCAGGCTCATGTTGGACCCCTGTCCTGGCGCCAGGCTCATAAAGCTAGACATGTGTTCAAGTGTTTTAATGTGCACTTACCTGATGCAGACCATGCTGCTACATCCAGGCCCTCTTGAGGCCTGAATGGAACTACTTTACCTGTGGGACTACTTTCCACCCGGGTGTGGTCGGGGAAGGATACATACCTGATTGGTGGAAGGATACACACTTGGAACTCCTTCCAAAGCTATTTAAACCACACCCGATCAGCAACTCACGCTTCGCGTTGTTCTGCTCCTCGCAGCTGGACGCTCACCGTGTCAGCTCCTGCATCTGGACCTCAGCCACACCTGTCAGTATCCTGGGTCACCTGCAAAGGGAGACAAAAGACCTTACCTGCTAAATCAGCACCACGGAGACATCACACCGACGATCCTGAAAAGGAAGACATCATTTTTAAAAGCATTTCGCTACGATCGCTGCAGCGCTGCATTTCTCTCACCTATCCTGGACGCCTCCATCTTCAGCAGCGATCATCCGGATCCACAGCCACTTCCCAGAGCCTAGAGAGAAAAAGACAAGAACAAGGTGAGAGAAGGAAAGAAATAGGAAAAGCTCAGTTTCCTTCTAAGACTTACCTGTTGGGTCATTCCCTTTTCATTTCGGGTCTTGCCGCTTCCAGGCATTTTCCGGACCCCGGCCCCTATGGGGAAAAAAGACAAAGACATTGAATGAGCGAATGCAAAGACATTACCCGAGCGCTCATCCAGAACTTACCTGTCATTTACTGGAACTGCACGTTTCACTTCGGGTCGGCGCCATATCGCCGGCATTCTGAACCCAGGCCCCTAAGGGTAAAAAGACATAAGCATTAGCGCTTGCTGCAACACGACAATGAACATTATTTTTAAGCTTGGACTTTTGAACTTGCAGCAGAACTTTTACAGCGCCTTACCTGAATAGTCAAGCCTAACTGAACTCCCATCAATCCTCAATCCAGTGAAGTAACTGGGTTTCAACGCGCCCCTGCATCAGAAGCAGGATGGAGAGCTCATTCTTCCTGACCCTAAGGTGAGACTTCACGGGGAATCGTGGAAGGGTATCGTGGACGGTTGGAAGAGAGTGGGAGGCTTGAGCATAACTCAGTCAGTAGGTAATACTCCCTTTTCACGCACAGGGGAATATTCCTGCGAGCCAGAGAAGCCTGAGTAGAGGGGCCCTTCCTGTCCATCTTCAGAGTCCTGCGCTTCACCATTGAAGAAGCATCAGCACTCGAAGCCAGACCTGCGCCTCCGTGGGAATCAGGTGAGCGTTACAAAAACTCCATGTCAAGACTTACCTGTTGGGTCATTCCCTTTTCATTTCGGGTCCGCGCCGCATCCAGGCATTTTCGGACCCCGGCCCCTAAGGGGAAAAAGACATCAGCGTTAATGAGTGAATGAAAAGACATTACCAAAACACCCATTAAAGACTTACCTGATTTCCACAAGGATTTCACCGCTCACCTCGGGTCGGTGCCTGTTCCCCGGCATTCCGTACCCCGGCCCCTAGGGGGAAAAAGACACTAGCATTAGAACATTACTGCATGGACACAAGGGGAACCACTTATAGAAAAACTTACCTGGAAGCCAAGCAAGTTTGGTTCTCACCCATCCGAAAATCCAGTGACGTATCTGGATACCAACGCGCCCCTGCATCAGAAGCAGGATGGAGAGCTCGTCCTTCCAGACCCTAAGGTGAGACGCTACGGGGAAGCACAGAAGGGTTTTGAGGAGGGAGAGAGGGGTAAGTGGGAGGCCGATTGCATTACCCCGCAGACAGTTAACCCCCTATTCTCACCTACAGAAGGATACTTCTGCGAGTCAGACAAGCCAGATCTGGGGCCCGGTCCAGTCCGTCTTCCGAACCCTGCGCATCACCTTAGACGAGGTCACAGCAGCGCGAACCAGGCCAGCGCCCCTGTGGGAGTCAGGTGAGCGTTACATCCAGACCACGAAGAATTTAGGACCCATTTCCTTGCATATCTGGTAGTTCAAATGGAGTGACCATCATTCTGGCAGGCGCTAACTTCTTAAATCTTGGTTCATGTTTTGGCCTCCCGTTCTCAGGAATACAAACTTGTTGCTAGGCCGCAGCCCTTCACTGCTTCAGCTACACACATTCCTACCTAATTAGTTCAAAGACCTTACCAATGTGTGTTCTTTGCCGCGCCTGGCAATTGGGATGCAATGGTGAGACGGAAAAGAGGTTTCATTGTTCTGTATGTCTATGAAAACGCGGCCTACGAGGATTCAGGCCTACTCGTGAATACGATGTTAGTTCGTGCTGTGATTATCTGTATATAAGCATACTATAGCCTAAATAATTATGACAATGTTTAATCAACTTTTTCCCTTTTATGGTTTTTCGATTCCCCCAAATTAACTTTATCCATTACACCCCCCCCCCCTACATGTCCTGTATTCATTTACGTAATATAATACATTTTTCGGAATCTAAATCATCTAGGTGGGGCGGTGGTCTGCACATGCATCCCAACACAGGTCGTCAGAGGCTGTATGTGGCTGCATACATTAGGAGGTCTAGGAGGCAATAAGAGCCTGGGGAATTGAGATCGCAATCAGTAGTTCAAAGAAGATCCTGTTTATTCAGACCTTCCTTTATTTGCTAAACTACATAAGCGGACCATGTGCAATTACTCCTAAAGTTAAAGTCCTTAGGCCAGTTATTGCTAGACTGGCCAATGAAAATGGAAGAACTGAGAAAAAAAGTGATTTCTTAGAAGAGGTTTTGTCCAATCATGTTTGGGGGTGGATTGTAATAAAGTATCTGGGAGTGTTTTAATTGTTGCAAAAAAGTATATAAGATCCCAACTGATGTTGTATTGTTGAGACTTGTGTTAGTGTTAGGTAAGAATTGATGCAGTCACACTATGTGAGACTACACAACACTTATCTCCTTGGTATTAGGTAACCCACTTTTTGGTATAGGTCTGTATTTATTTATTTATTTAACATCAATTTTTAAATAAGCGTTCTTTAAAAAGGCAATTCATGTAACAATGTAAATACACATTAAAATCACTTTTCAGAATCAGAACATGTTTGTGGATAATCTTTGGATATGCTTCTTATACCCTGAGGTGACTTCAATTACAAGGACAGTAATGACATTTATATATCACACTCATTATACTTTGTAGATTCTGAGGATGCAGAAAGTAAAGGTTTAAGGAAGGAAAAGGTTAAAAGGTTCTCAGTATATGTGAGGACAACTAAATCTTGCAATAAAATCTAGATGAGCCTTTCCAGAAGTTACAGTCTAAAACAAGTTACCATCTATGAGGGACACAAAATATCAAAGTCAATGGGCTAGAAGAGTCTTCAGGGAGCCAGGACAGCCAAAGCCAATTTGAAACTGAGGCACTTCTAAAAATAAATGTCTTGCACAAATTTAGAGAGTTTGTTAGAAAATCACTTCTAGGGTCACAAGCTGTTACGCCTGGGAAAATAGATTTGGAATCAACTCTAAAAATAAGCCACTGTAATTTCCAACTGAGAAAAGCACAGCTAAAAGACAATGAGGTTAAGTACCCCAAGTCTAAACTGTACCTCTGGTTTGAAGAAGAGTGCCCAGTTGGATAATGTCTTGCTAAAGCGTTGCAGACCCTGTGTTCCTGAGCCTCAGTCATGGGGACAAGAGGGAGGATGTCTGGGGGGCTCCTGCGGCGGTACTTGGGAGGTCGTCAGCAGCTATAGGCTCTTTTCGGTTTAGCGGCATTTTGCGGTTTCCACGCTTAGCAAACAGCACTGTCGCGGATCTCGGATACTGTTTGTGCTTCCTTCATTCCTTGGGTCGTGCAATCTAGTAAGGGGACTCAAGCTCTCATTGTCTTGCTTCTGGAGCGTCCTTAGAAGACCCCTGGAGCTTCTGGCTATATTTCAGACATTACACTCGACTACGTATTTCTTGACCCTTGGTTCCTGCAGCAGCTAAGAAGTAAAGCCAGTCAGGGAAAATGGTCCAGTGGAGTTCGTCTCGGGGTTAGTTGGTCCCACTAACCCAAGGGGAGAAGTTGTAGCTTCCGGGAGCTTCTGTCGAATTGAAAAAGGAGTTTGCAAGTGCTGTTGGAAAGTGCTGTTATCTGGTACATGGTACCTGCTAGCCCTGCTGCTAGTACTGACTTGGACAACTGTGCTGAAAGCCATACTGATGGGCTCCTAGCCCCTACCCAGCAGCACCATATAATCACCAACACGCGCGCATTTGGGCGTATGCGCTTGTAAGTGCTGCTGGAAAGTGCTGTTACCTGGTACCTGCTAGCCATGCTGCTCGTGCTGACTTGGACTACTTTGCCGAAAGCCATACTGATTGGCTCCTCCCACTTAACAAGCAGCACCATATAATCACAAGCATGCACGCATTAGCACGCCCACGCGTGTTTGCATGTGCTTTTGGAAAGTGCTGTTACCTAGTGAATGCTAGCCCTGCTGCTCGTGCTGACTTGGACAACTTTGCTGGTACGCACAGTCATATGGACTCTTGAAGGACTCTTTGAAACGATAAACAAGAAAGTATCAAAGTGTAACTACCATTATATTAATATATTGTTATTTACTTTCTGTTTCAGAAAGCCATACTGATTGGCGCCTCCCCTTACCCAGCAGCAGCACGCGCACATTTGCATGTGCGCGTTTGCAAGTGCTGCTGGAAAGGGTTGTTAAGCGTTAAGTGGGGGAAGTGGCCGGGTTATTATTATTGTGTGTTTACCTTGGTAGCTGCCTTTGTTAGCCTCACACTTGACAGCAATAGTTCCCCGGGGATCGCTTCAGGCATTCAGTCCTCAGACATTAGAGTTCCCATTGTGATACTATGGCGTAAGGTCTTTATTCTTTAAAGACTGCCATTCCGCCGACAAAGAACATGTTGCAATTACCCATTCAATCTAGAGACAAGCCGGTAAGAATGCCAAATACATTGCAGGCAGTAAAAAGCAGAGCGGTGGTGGTTCGAATGCAAATGCAGACCCACACAGCTGACATAAGGAGCCTTTGTTCGGTAGAGCATAACAACACTCTTGATTCCAATATACCTACGAATATCCCAATAAATATTGGCAAGAAGTCAACCATTGTTGATGTGCACGCTGCAGTTAGCAGCGTTAAAGATCTGTCAACTCCTCCGGACTCACTGATGGTGGCAGGATATATAGACTCCCAGATTGACAATAGGAGCGATAGTGTTCATAATCACTCTACTTCCACATTTCCATCTGACACTGAAATCTACCATAGGAAATATATATATTGGATGTAGAATTATATGCAGATTCACCGTGCCGATCAGTCAGTCGAATAGTTGAGACACACAGAAATACAGATACCATTACCATAGCGCAGCCTCACACTGAGATATGTAGTTTTACATCTGCATCTGCTTTAACACAGCATGTTAGTGGATTTACAGCAGAAGCACCTAATTTTATATCGCCCCACAGATCGGCCCTCTCTCCCTGCTGCAATGCTGCCTTGTCGCAATCTCCTATTATGTTCCCACAGTCAGCTCACAATTCCTCTGCGCTTTCCATCTTGTATGCCAATCTGACTCAGAGGAAGCAACTTCCTACACAACAAGCGGAAGTAACAACATTGCTTGACGAAAGAATGCCTCCATATATTGACATCACACTTACTGCTTTGAATACTGCTTTGCTATCAATAACCAGACTATGAGATGCTGGATAATAAAATAAATGCTCAGTCAAGGATGCTGATGCAGTTGTTGCAACGCCGATTCTGGAAACCAAACATTGGTGCAAGTGATCTGCCATATAAGAGCTTTTTGGATTTGGAGTCTGGGGACCAGTCTTGCTCTTTACAAGAAACAATGCCCTCACGATTTGGTGCCGTAGACAATGATAATTGTGCTCATCACACTAGTGCTGACATTACTGCACTCCCTGCAGAAACACCCATAGAGGTGCAATCGCAGCACGCGATCACATACAAACCAGCTTTTACCATATTTGCGAAAAAACAAAAAGAGCTGCTGTGCCCCCCACCAGAAAGCTCTTAAAAAAACAAAAGACATAAAATTGATTAGCTCTCAGATATGATCCAAGTCAAAACAATTTGTTAAATCTTTGTCATTGCCTAAAAAGCTAACGCAAGTTGCAAAATCGTCTATTACAAAGAAATATGCTACTGTAGCTTCTAACAGGATGAGTGTCATTAGAGAAAATGCTTCTGATGATCTACAGTTTGAACCACTAGACCAATTGATGGAGGAAGAAGAGAGAGCAATTTATCTCTAGCCACTGCTAAACAAGCGAGCATCCTATATTCATTGCATTTAGCAGGGTCATCTCAGGCTGACTTGAGCCTTCAAAATACCAACTCCATATTGGAACAAAGGAGAGCCACTTGCACAGAATCAGCTGTATTATAGCAAACAGTAACTTCTCTATCCCCACAATTGCCTCTTGTTTCTAACAGAACAAGATCACCTTAATTTCAGACTCTTGAGCAATGAAGAGATGAGATTGTGAAGTCAGTAGCGCTTTATATGGAATCTACCCAACACAATGATCACCCACAATGTAATATGACCAATCACCAGGACTCACAAAATTGTGAACCTTCTGCCCTTTCGACATTAAGCATTGAAGCTTCTAGACACCAGCTCAATACAAAAAGGTCCTTAGCCGAGATGAATCAAGATTCCAAAATAGGGCATGTAGTACATTAGCATCAGCTAATCATCCAGTGTCCCCTATCCCATTTATGACTTAAATAGAACATGTATTCTCAATATTTTTTGCGCTGTACCTGCTCTGAAAGATCTAGCAACATATGATATACATATAGTGGATTTCTTGGAGGACACAGATCTATCCACAGCAAGGATATGGATTCGATCTGGTGTTGTCGTTAATGTCATTTGGCAAGCCAGAAAGTTATTATTCGAGCTAGGGCTCCTTATAAGGTAAGATCACTCTGCTCAAACAGCCTCAAGTACACGTACTGATGAAATCTGACCTAGCTTGGGGAAAGAACCAGCTTTTCTGCCTCCATTGAGAGTCACATTTTCACAGAATCTAATGAGTCCATTAAGGCATGTTCAGACGATCTTGAAAGAAGGGCGAGTTGTCAATTTATGACCTTCCGCCTCGGGCTAGCTATATACAAAATCACCAGATTACCAATATACATTAGCCAGTTGGAATACTTGGGGTCATAAGCATCTTGCAAACTTGTCTGTGGCCGAGTTGAATAAATATGATCTTGTGAGCCTGCAAGAAACTTGGCTCTTGGTTCATCCTGTGTCGAATGGTTATGATCTTTTGTTGTTACCAGTGAAAATCCAAATAAAGGGTAGACCTATTGCTGGGCTCCTTACTGCCACAAAAAATCCACCAGCCTGCACCTTGAACCTTGGGCAGAGCCCAACAGATCTAACCAACTGGTTAAAATAAAATCTAAAACCTAAAATATCACCCTCATTAATGTCTATTGGAATTAAACTGGCACCAAGACTGACACTTTCTTCCAAGATATGAGAGATACACTAGATCTTGTTGCCCTCGATTCCACCGTCACTCATATTTTATTAGTTGATTATTTGAATATACACTGTATACCTAGCAAAACGACAACTACTTCACCTTTGGTTAAACGATGGATGAGCTAAATGGCTGAGCGATCGCTGATTATGCTGAGTGGCTCCCTACATGGAGATATCCCCCCTCAAAGTATCTGGCGACGATCGTAACAAGACATAATGGATTACGTATATGTGGATAGTTCTTTATTTGCCATAGCTGACATATTTCAAATAAAACCTCAAAAAATAGTGGCCATGAACTCCTTGCAATCTCCTGGATGTGCGATTCTCCCGCTCTGGTTAGAACCGAGTAGCATCCTGGTAATTTGACACTCACGGGAGGGAGAAATCACCTCTGTTGGACACCCAAGCAACTGGACTTGTTGTACAACTGCATTCGTCAGTACTGTCACAAATTATCGGGATGGACTTTAAAAGAGGAGGGACTGTATGTTACAGCACTTCAAACATTTTGTCAGCAGCAATCTGGTAATTCATCTAAGCCGATTCATAGACATAAACACACATACAATCCCGAGCTACAAGAAAGAAAAGCTGCTGCATTTCGGAAAGCCAAACCTAATACTTCCCGACTCTCACCCGAATCAAAGCTTCTTACACTAAGGTCCCTTAACACACAGTATAAAAACTGGAACACCGCACGAAAACTGTTGACAATGCAAAAAGAAGGAGAACAAACCCTGGTGTCCAAAAATACAGCTGAAATGTGGAAGCTAATGAATCAAGCCACTCACATGACACAGGCATCCATGCAGAATAATGCAGTCTCAGAGGACACTTGGAATAAGCATTACTCGCAACTCTATGCTCCAATTCCATGTGACAGGCATCCTGCAGGTTATTTTCCCACTGGGAGGTTCAATTTAACTTTTGACCAGGTGGATATTAAAAATTACATTCTGAAATTAAGTTCATCTAGAGCTTCGGGCTCGGATGAACTAAGTAACCTTATTCTTAAGACTCATGCTAATCATTGGGCCAAGATATTCCACAAATCGATAGTTATTCCGATTTTTAAAAAGGGAGACTGCCAGCAACCATTTAACTATCGACCAATAACACTCTTGGACACTCCTAGTAAGTTATTTTCATGTAACAAGAAGTTGCAGGATCCCTTCCAAACATTGATTCGTCTCTGGGATGGGAACATCTATCAATCTGATAACCTGTGAAAATACATCTATTTTGTGGTATTCTGTGTTAGCCTAGGCGCACACATTGAAGTGTGCCATTCAGATTCCATTCAAGTTTCATGGTGAGCTTCCTCTCTCTGAGAACAGTAAATTGTACAGAGATGACGCAGAGCGAGGTACCATGTGTCGCCATGGAAAATGCCCACGTTATGTGGGTCATAAACTATGTATTATTTCAGCAACCAAAGCCAGTTTGAAGTGTATTTAAGGCTGCCTGTCCCCCTTGTGAATTGCTCAATTTCTATATGACTGTGCGCAGGCATAGCTGAACTTGGGTCCGCTTAAACTGAGAATAAACTCTTGTTATATATTTGTTTTGTGACTGGTGTGTCCTTCATTTATTTGCAGTAATACAGATTTGAGACTTACAAATGGCGCCCAACGCGGAGCATCTTCTGATGACAACCCATCGCTTTCCGAGGGTGGATGGATGGACCGAGACCAGTGAGTAATGGGGGGCCCTGGTAGGAGACTTTGTTTCTCCCAGTCTGCTACTTATGATCTCTGTTTGCCGATTTATTTATTTATTTATTTATTCAGATTTATTTAAAGCGCACGTCAGCCCGGGGGCATCGTGGCGCTGTTACATGAGGACATACATAATCTGGTTACCGTGGAAGGAAGATGGTTACAAAGCAGTTTTCATTACAAGGCACATTTCGTAACAGACGTATGCGAGCTGGTGTGGGTGAGGGAAGGATGGAGTTAGTTGAATAGAGTGGTTTTGAGAGATTTGCGAAAGAAGTACAGAGAAGGTTCTGCTCTGAGTGAGTTAGGGAGGGCATTCCAGAGCTTAGGAGCTATGTGTGGGAAGCCTATGCCGCCGGCTTTGGCTCTTTTTACAGTGGGCACTCGGAGTTGGTTGGCGTGATGGCTTCTTCTGGGACGGATTGAATAGTTCTTAGTTATAGTTTCAGATAGGTAGGGGGGTGCTGTGTGATTGATGCACTTGTGTGTGAGAGTGAGGATTTTAAAGTTGATTCTTTCCTTGACTGGGAGCCAGTGGACAAGTCTTCTGGCCTGTGAAATATGGTCAGTTTTGGGGATGTGTAGTGCAGCGCGGAGGGCATTGTTTTGCACTATTTGGAGCCTGCTTAGGTTTTTAGACGATGTGCCTGCCAGGAGGGCGTTGCAGTAGTCCAATCTGGCTCCTATAGTAGCTCTGGCTATGGAGAGGCAGTTAGGCGTGGTGAGGTAAGGTTTGATGGCGTAAATGAGTTTGGTGGTCAGAGCAGACGCTGAGGCGATGGCGCTGGTTTGTCTAGTCATTGAGAGTGTGGCGTCAATGTAGACTCCTAAGGTCTTGACGGCAGAGGAGACAGGTATGCTAATACTGTCGATGATCATGTGAGAATAGTTGGGGCTGAGTTTGGTTAGTGTTTCGTTGGGGGCTAGGATGATGATTTCGGTTTTGTCTCCGTTTAGGCAGAGACCATTGATAGCCATCCAGGTTTGGATAGTCGAGTAGATTTTGAAGAGGGCTTCTGAGTCTAGGTCGTAGTCTCCGGAGAGGGGGAGGAGAACTTGCGTGTCATCTGCGTAGTTTGTGTACGCTATGTTGAGATAGTCCAGTAAGTCAAAGAGGGGTTTGGTGAATAGGTTGTAAAGGGTCGGTGCAGTGCAGGACCCTTGTGGGACTCCACAATTTATAGTGGTGGGGGGGGCGCTGTCCTGGTCGGAGTACACTTTCATGGCCCTGCCTTCAAGGAAGGATGTGATCCAGGTGGTAGCCTTGTGAGAGAAGTGTGCAGCATTGAAGAGGTGAGATGTGAGAATGCTGTGGTCGACCAGGTCAAATGCTGCAGAGAGGTCGAGCAGGAGGAGGAGAGCAGGTTTGCCTGTGTCCATTATTTTGGTAATTTGATTTTTTAAATCTAGAAGGGCAGTTTCAGTCCCATGGCTTTTGCGGAAGCCTGATTATCTTTTGCCTAGGATGGTGTTGGTTTCCAGGTAGTGTTGGATTTGATTGTGTGCAGCTTTGTCTAGGATTTTTAGGAGAAAGGGGACGGTGGTGATGGGGCGATAGTTGTTAGGGGAGGAAGGATCGAGAGAGGGTTTTTTTAGGCGCGGGCGGACCCAGCCTTCTTTTAGGCATTGTGGTACAGTTCCAGATGCGAAGGAGGCATTGATGAAAGCTGTAATGATGGGGGTGAGGGATTCTGAGCACTCTTTGATTAATGAGGGTGGGCAGATATCCCCTTTGCAGGTGGAAGGTTTGATTTTTTTGAGGAGGTCCTTGACTTCCGTCTCTGAGACTTCTCTAAAAGCAAAAAGGGGTGTTTGTGAGAGAGAGTTGTTGGTGGAAGGTGTGGGCGAGCAGGTAGGGGTGTTGAGAGCTTTGCGCTGTGAGGCTATTTTGTCTTGGAGAGTTTTAACTTTGTTGAGGAGGGCAGCCTGGATGCCTGTGCACCAGGCTTCATCCTTGATGATTTCAACTGGGCCGGGGGCAGGTGTGGTGAGTTCTTTGAATATGGAGAATATTTCTCTTGATTTGGAGCTGGCATTTGTAATTCTCTGATTGTAGGATTCGGATTTGGCATGGAATATGGCTTTTTTGTAGGTCAAAGAGATCTCTTTAAAATCTTTAAGCGAGGATTGATTAGGCGCTGCTTGCCATCTGGATAGGGCTTTGCGTTTCTTGGAGCGAAGGTCAGATAGTTCTTCAGTGAACCAGGAGTTGCAGTGCATTGATTTTTTCCCTTTTTTTTCTTCTAGAGGGGCAATGAGATCGATGGCTTGAGTGAGCGTGCTGGAGTAGATGTTGGCTAGAGAGGTAGGGCCATGGATAAAAGGAGGCTTGAGTTCAGGGATATCGAGGAGAGGGGCGAGGTTGGAAGCAGTGAGTTTTTTGGAGCTTCTTACTTTAGCGGGTGGGGCATGAGTTAAGGTTTTATGAGTGGGCGTGGTAGGAATGGAGAATTGAATGAGGTAATGGTCTGTCCATGGGAGGGCCGAGATGGAGGTAATTGCAGATGAGCAGTTGTGATCAGCTAGCCAGTCAATGGATCTGCCTTTGTTATGAGTGGGGGCAGTAATTTTGTGTTCGAACCCCATGTTTGATAGTTCTTTGGCTAAATTTGCGGCTGCTTGCGATTCTACCAGGGGTCGTCACAGTGAGATTCCCGGACCGTATGCAGCGACTGTGTTTCGCCTTTTGGGAGACCACCAGCTAGAAAATGGTTCGTTTGATTGGGGATTGATTCCATTTTGATCAGGTGAGTTTGTTTCAAACTGGAATTGTTTGGATATTTGTTTGGATAAAATATTTTGCGCAATATATTTGCCAGGTAGTAGTCATTGTTTTTGATAAATATGCCTGCTTTCAGTAAGTTGTCGACTTGTTGGGAAACGCTTTGTTGCAAGAGAAGACAGACGAATGACTTACAACATAGTCAGCCGGCACCGTCGTAAGGGTCACCTGCCTATGAGATGTATATAAAATGTGGAATAAGAACTATAGTTTTTAACAGTATTTGGCATCGCCAGACAAGGCATGAGGTGGATCTTCAGTGGGCTAAATTGGGAATACATTGAATACAGTATTTAGAGTCAGTACTATTGAGGAAGAAAGCAAGACCTGCTACCTTTGATGCAGTTAGGGATTGGTATGAAGAAGCCACCCAACGCTTCAAAAGTAGGGAGAAATTTGCATGCAGACACATTACCCAAGCTGAAAAGGCATTAATGCACGATCAACAGAAACAAGATGAGGCGATGAGGGGAATGGATAGGGTGGTCCAATTAAACGTACCGAAAATAAACCTGTCAAAAGAATCACATGCATCTGATGAATTAATAAATAAACTTGAATGAAAGGTGGATACTTCCTACCGCACCTCCTCCGTATGTTCCGCCACCTGCCACACCAGCACAGCCACCATTACCAGCACCTGACAAACCCTCTGACAGTTGGCCACCACCCCCTACCTCCTGGGATTTACTTTTCCCATTAGTAACTTCTGCCACTTCTGACTCACTTCCTGCAGCGCCTACTGATCAGAAAAACAGTAGCCCGCAATGTGGTACCGCTAGCACGAAGAAAGGCTTTTCAGAAATGGGCAGAATTGTACATACAGGACCCTGATGAAATGGCCACTCAGGTTCTTTGACAGATCATGGAGGTATCCCTGAACAAAAGGTAGTACTAGAACAAATGGGACAATGCTTAGCTCAGATTTGGGACAATCTTACTGATTCCGCCGTACCACAGGAGTTGCAGGATTTGAATTTCTTGTCATGCACTAGAGGCGCACCACTGAAAATACAGGAACACATGTCAAAATTATTTACCTTTAAAGGGGAACTAGATCAGCTGCACCAATTAAAATTAGATAGCGATGTACAACAGACATCCTACATGCAGAAAAGATTTTAACTGCACCAAAAACTGCTAGTGAAGAAATGCGCATCTGCACGAGAAATGCGCTTAGATGTATTACAGATACATCTATCTCCCCTATCGACATTCATGACACTTTTAGTCAATATTCTTCCTCGATGCAAAGAAAGGTATTACAGGTTATGGTTGAATATTTGCAAGACTAGTGTCTTAAAAAGAAATGATGCTGTCTCGCAGATATTATGGTAATATACAGATGCAAGTTTTTAAATGAGACTCCACTAACCTCAATGTCTCTCGACTTAGCTTTGCTCCTTAATAAATGCTCAGAGATTCCCACTACACAGCTACCCATGAGAGAAGTACCACCTACTCTTGTGTCCCAGAAAGAGGATGCAGGCGTTAATGATGCAACTGCAACAATTACCCCTGCACACTATATCTCGCAATTTGTACATGTCCCTTTTTTAAGGCAAGAAGTAAATACTCTTAAACAGTCTATCCTGACATTAGGATGGGTTCTATAAAGAAATAGAGTCTGTATTGAACTCGTCGGTTTTCACTTTAGGAGACATTGGACCTCATTACAAATCGCCTGGTATGGAAACAATGGTGGCGGTAAACCCACCACCACTGTTGTTTCATGTCGGGCAATCACAACTCCTGCAGGCGGGAGGTGATGTTCCCGCCAGGTCTAACCTGGCGGGTTTACCACCGCTCGCCTGCAGGTGGACGAGGAAACACCAGCAGCATTACGAGATGCTGCCGGTGTTTCCATGATCCCCATTCCCATCGAGTCCCATAGGACTCAATGGGAATGGGGATTAACACCATTCCGCCTCCGTGATTACCGGAAAATCAGGGTTGTAAAGCCCTGGTAATTCCGGGAATTACGGAGGCGGAATGGTAATACGAGTCCGGTGTTAACCAGGCGGTTTTACCGCCGCGGTTACCGCCAGACTCGTAATGAGGCCCATAGACTTGCTATTTCCTGTCATCTTGCCGAGAGATTTATGGAAACAGGTTAGGTCTGTAGATGATGTACCTGTTATGGGTGATACCTGGGCTGCACTCGAACTAGCTGACAGGTCAAGAAAAGCTGGTGAGAAACCTCCACAGAACATATTGATATTACCGGATCACACTGTAACCATACTCAAGAGTTTGGTGCCCGAGAAAAGAACAATTTGGGATAAATTAACCACATGCATGCAAAGGAAGACAGAGGTAGCCACAGAGTATTTTAACAGGTTTGAGCAAGTGTTTTCGGTTTTCAGTGGTCAGGATTTGAGCACGGGACCAGGAAAGAGAGTGTTGATAAATTTGTACGCAGGTTATTGCCCGACAATCAGACTCAAATCACGGCCTCTGAAAGTGCATGGCAGACTAACTCGCATTCGGAAATTCTCCATATGGCCCAGTATTATGCGAAAGGGTTGAACAATGAGAAGGAGAAGATCGAAAAGAAAAAGGTTGACTTAAAAACTAGGGTGTTATTGCAGCAAATTGCAAGAGGACCACATGGAGGGAATACTCAACAGAGAGGACAGTTTACCCTACACATAGGGACAACATCAATGTGCATCTTGTAAGCAGGAGGCCACTAGAGGGCACAGTGTCTGGTCCTCCAGCAAAAAGCAAACGGAATGCTCAATAGAAGGTTGAGAGCATGTAGCAATGGCATGCAAGGACCGAATAGAAATCCTTTTTTTCAAAACAAGCAATGTTTTTGACAATGCTGCACACACATATTTCACTGAAGACTTTACATCCGACAATGTTTTGTTCCGATAGGCCAGCCCAAAGCAGGGTCTGGAACCTACTCCTATCGCTATAGACCAGAAAGGACCCTATGTAGAAATGAAAGTTGGGATAAGGCGCACACTTTTCTGGTGGACACAGTAGGTCAAGAATGCTCTATTGCCCACGCAATGTTTCCAGATATTCCCCTGTCGGGCAACAAAACATATCAATAGGGTTCTCTGGTACCTCAGTAGTAAGCCCAGTCTCTAAACCGGTGCCGATTTCTTTAGGGCCTTTTACTGACTTATGTCCATTTTTATTGACGACCAAATGCAGTGAAAATCTGCTGGGATTGAATTTATTGTAAAAATTGCACGCAGTGATTTACTGCTCTCCAGATGGAGTGTACTTGACCATTTCTCCCCAGCTGAATTCCACCTCACAAATCATGGCTTTGCTTTTAACCAGTTATTTGCACCAGATACCTACACATTTATGGGCGATAAATGACAATGATGTTGGAATTTTAGATCTTGAACCAGTGTGCTTGTTCACCATCAACTGAAACTTTATGCTTTGGAATGCAAGGCAGTGTAACACCGGATTGTAGTAAGGAGGTAAGGGTTTACCGGCACTGGTACCCTTACCGGTACCGGTAAACCCTTACCGCCATCCGTGTAATGAGGCCCATTGACTTGTAAAATGCATTTTTTAGCATTCCTATTCACCCAGGTAACAAGTACCTGTTTGCTTTCTCCCTTGGGGTACGCTCCATTACTGTCACACAAATACCGCAAAGATACACTGAAAGTCCTAGCATTTACAGTAGGGCCCTTAAGGAACAACTAAATACACTAGAATTATCTTCCACTTGCACACTTGTACAGTACATGGATGACTTACTTATTGCTGCAGATTCAGAAAGTGCTTGCAAGGAGGGTCATATTTTGTTACTAAAGCATCTAGCAGATAATGGTCATAAAACCTCTTTGAAGAAATGTCAGTATTATCAACAGGAGGTCGGCTATTTAGGCTATCTCCTGTCAAAGGAGGGAAGGCGCCTTGCACCTGAAAGGATACAAAGCATCTCTGATATGGTGATACTAAATACACAGAAAGAGGTTACGGCTTTTATCGGAATGGCTTCCTATTGCAGGCAATGGATTCGACATTAATGGATTCCACATTTTTCACTTTTAACTAAACCTTTGTTGACATTGACCAGGAAAGACATACCGTTACCTCGACCTTGGGATACGGATTGTCAAAACGCTTTTTATCTGCTCAGAACAATGCTATGTTCCGCACGGGTCTTGGGCACACCAATTTATAGTAAATAGTTTGTGTTGTTCATGCATGAGAGAGATGGATGTGCTTTGGCTGTATTGACACAGGAACATGGAACAGGCCAATGCGGCTATTTTTCCTCCGCGTTAGACCCTGTTGCATGCGTTTTGCCGAAATTTCTCAAGGCTGCAGCTGCTGCCGCTGCCTCAGTTAAACAGAGTGAAGGCATGGTTTTGGGTCATTCCTTAACCATGATGGTGCCTCACTCGGTAGATGCACTACTAAATAGAGCGCAGACTCAGCATCTCACATCTTCCCGGCTCACGAGATACGAGCTATTATTATTTGCACCCAACAACAAAATGAAGAGATGCTGTTCTTTGAATCTGGCCGAACTTTTACCTCCTATAAACGAAGACAGTACTAATGACATGACCCCCCCCATGATTGTCTTCATGTCACTGAACAAGACACCAAAGGGAGGATTGATGTAAGCGACACACCCTTGCCATCCCCGTATGTGGAAATATTTTGTGATGGTTCATGTTTCAAATTCCTAGACAGCACTTCTACTGCTGCTTAGGCAATTTCTACTTTAGACACAATTATTGAAAGCAGGAGAATTCCTCACAACTCTGCCCAGGCTGCAGAAATAATTGCTTTGACTAGAGCGTGTGAGATATCCCAGGGGCTTGGAGTGAATATTTATACTGATAGTCAGTATGTCTTTGGTGTAGCTCACAACTTTGGGGGTCTATCGGCCGAGAGGGGATTTTTAACTTCTCATGGTACTAAAATTCAACATGGTCCTTTGATAGTGCAACTATTATCAGCATTGGCTCTGCCTAAACAACTAGCCATAATGAAATGTGCAGCACACCAGAGGGTGACTGACGATAGTGGGAGGGGCAATGCATTTGCAGACAAGATAGCCAAACTGCCACAGGCATGCAATCAAGAATGTATGTTTTGGACTCTCCTAGGTGGGTTGCTGAGATTGGGATGATGGAAGAGGGCATTAGTAGCGTGAAACAAATTCAGGCCGAAGCCACAGCCGAAGAGATTGAACTATGGGGTTCTGGCCCAGCAGGGTTGGATAGTGAGGGTTGTCGGGTTGATCATGAGAAACAGAGGTGGATGCTGCCCAATGCTTATGTAACAGCTGTCGTTACTATGGCACATGGCCCAGTTCACATCAGTGCCAAAGGTATTTGTAAACGTCTAGACCCAGTATGGAATAATGACAACATTCACAAATTTTCAGAAGGACTACTTCAGAACTGTATGATCAGTCTACATCAAAGCATTGGAAAGGGATCACCAGTACCTAGGGGTAGTTTTAGACCTCTTTCCATGCCAAAGTTAAAAATATGTGTTAGTAGTGATATGTTCATTCAGCAAATGGGTCGAGGCTTTCCCTGTGAAGGACAATACTGCCATTTCCACTGCAAAAGTCATGCTAAAAGAGTACTTTCCGAGATTTGGGTTACCTAGAGTAATATGGTCCGATAATGGACATCATTTTATTGCCGCTATCATACTACAGGTATGCGAGGGGCTACAGATTAAGAAGCATTTCCATTCTGCAAGGCATCAACAGAGTGCTGATTTAATAGAACGCCATGACGGCATACTTAAGAACAAGCTAACGAAGGTGTGTGCACACAGCAAACTGAAATGGCCCGATGCCCAATCACTAGCACTGTTATCTATGAGGACTATTTCTCAGGCAAAAAACAGGACTTTCTCCCTATGAAATAGTGATGGGAGACCTGCTAATGTATGGAATGCATCCAGACCTAAGAAATTGTCAGATATGGAATACCCACTATTGTCTGATTATTGTGATCAGTTAACTCAAAATCGGCCTTTGATTCACCAACAGGGTCGTGCAGCACTGCCTGACAAATATGTGGGACCTGGTCACCGGTTTCGACCTGGTGACTACATACTGGTGAAAGACTTTGAGCGGCTGTTCGGGTGGACTGGAGGAAACACTGGATTCATGCAGCACACCTAAAACAAGTGCCTTTGCCTTTGCCCTATGACAAATGGCAGAAGGAGGAAGGCAAAGATCTTGAAACCAAGTGTGTGCCTTTCAGTAAAGGCCCATATCCTGGTCCTGAGACCAAGCAACCCAATCATCCAACACTTCCACCACTATCTTCGGATACTGAACCTTTATTCATGGATCACTCTGTACCTGGAGTGACCAGGTACAACCTTCGACCACGGAATTAGCTAGAGGATGACATTTTGTAGTTAGGAAAGTGTGGTAAGACTACTGCACCCACAAGAAACCAACGCAATTCCCTCTATTGCCCCACAAGATGCAAAATGTGAAAACGCTTGTTTGGAAGCAGAGGGGGACTGGGAAGGGAAGACTAACGAACCTTGATTTGACTACAAGAATACAAGCAAGATGGGTCACATGGTCAGGTGCCACCCACGGGTGAACTTATAGAGCCTGTTTCAGTGAGGCTTCTTAACGGACACTGAAAGACTATGCCACTGTTTGGGGCATGTATAAACAAGGACATGGAAAGTATTGCCACTGGACAATACACGTCTAAAGGACTATGGTCCACAAGGGATAAATGCATCATCATAATTATTGTAGCATCTATTACGCTCGTACTGATACCTGTGTTATGGTTTTTGGAAAGCCAAGACCCTCTCAGCATAATGTTACCTACGGTCAGCTCCTTGTCTCCTCTCTATGTACACTCAAATACTCTTTGTCTCCTTGATCTCGAACATAGGGAGGGGTATTTCAACAACACTGTCATCTGTATTATGAATGATACACATGCTATCCTAAACAGAACAAATTGCTGGGTATGTTCTCACCTCCCACAGCTTGGTGAGAAAGGTTTAGGTTGGTACATATATCCACTCCCATTGTCAACAGAATGTTATGCTTCTTTTAGAGCTCTATTCTTTGCTAAATGGAATGATAGCATCACTGGTAACTTTGATGGGACAAACATCAACGAGTTTGATTAATGGGTATTGCTGCCTCTAGGGACCTCTGTCTTTGCTAATAAAAGCACAACCAATGTTGCCTCTACCAAATATGAAGATAAGAGATCTCGACCCTACCAATCGATGATATCATTTAGAATGTAACCAGTAGAAATAGGAACACCATCAACCATGATCCTGATACAGTCCCATTTTGTTTAATGAAAGAAGGTTCCCGATATATGGGTAACGTACATATGACAAATGTATGCACACTGCAAATTTGATAAACGAAACAAGGCCATTATACATCGGGGGACCCATTTACTTTGTCTGTTGGAAACAAGTGTATCCATGGTTACCCAAGGATTGGCAGGGAACATGTTACTTGGGGATATTGCTGCCAGACGTTTACATAACATAAGCTTCAGAAATAATGAAACATCGCCCTAGGAGAGAGATCAATGATGACACAGCTCTCCAGATATTAGAGGATGTAGCAAAATCCATGATTCCATTTTGGGGACAAATAATAAACTCTCAAGATATTAGGAAATTGGCCAGAGTATTAGAGAAAACCATCAATGAAACAACTGATATAATGGTTAATATGACATTAGAACAAAGAGCTATTAGATTAGTCACTCTTCAGAATAGAATGGTCTTAGATGGCTTGTTAGCTGAGTGTGGAGGAGTATGCAAAATGGTTGGATCAGCATGTTGCGTTTACATACGTAACTCCTCTCCTACTGTGTTCCAAGCTATCAAAAGATTACATACACTAAGTTCTGAAATTCATGTCTGTGAAGGAGATTGGAACATTGGGACATGGGCTTGGAATCTATTTAGAACTTGGGATTGGAAGATATTCTCTAGCTTTTGTCATTTCCGTCAGAGCTATCTTGTTCTGTTGCTGTTGCATACAGCGCTTGCCAGTTTTAGATTGAAAAGTAGGAAACTGCTGCTCTAGAGCTCTGGAAAAATTGAAATCTGTTCCTTATCCCTCTGTTGCTATAACTAATTTCAAACAGTTTATGGTTATCTGATTCTGATGATGTATGACTTCAATATGTTAGCTTAGGCTAAAAGTAGGGTTTGTGAAAATACATCTATTTTGTGGTTTTCTGTATTAGCATAGACGCACACATTGAAGTGCGCCATTCAGATTCCATTTAGGTTTCTTTGCTCACTTACTAGGTTTTTCATTCTGCATGCAGGAAATCATTGCAGCCTGAAAGGCTGGCAAACTTGTCTATGTGAGGAATGCTTAACTAATGGAATTTATCACCTTGAGCCTTGAACAGGCAGACACAGACAGACAAAGATAAAGGGTAGTTCATGTTCTTCCCTGTCTTCTGCTTCCCGAAGCTAATCACACGACTGATGTTTAGAAAACATGATGTACCATAATGTACTATGGACATTTTAGAGAGGAAATGTTAATTGAATTACCGAGTTGAAATGTGACGTGCCCTTTTGGTGTAAGACAAACAGTGCTAAATATAAATATGTAAGTCTGGTCTGAAGTTGAAGGAAGAACTAAATACTGGTATGATTATAAGTGTTAAACTGTTATGTGAAGAATCTGGAGCAGGCTAACATACAGCGGGCGAGATCCCCGGCTAAGTTGCCACTGGCAACAAGGCAGGAAGCATTACACTAGCTCGTTGGCTAGGGAAATGGTGGTCAGGGAGACAAACTGTGCACTCCAGTCAAAGTTGCATGAGCAGGTGGGCTAAGAGAAGAAAATGAACTCTCTCGGATGCCAGCAACATGAGATGGAAGAGGAGCGACTTGGATTTTTCATACAGAAAGGATAGAGGAGGAGGGTCTCTGGGGCGTAAGGGCGAATTAACTGTATGGACCAAGTGGGAGAAAGATAGCAAAGGGCTCTCTCAGATCCAGAGAGAATGCAATTTGAGGAGGTGAGTGCCTCGCACGAGAATGGATGCTGGATCAGCTACAGAGAAGTCACCCACAGCGAAGTGACCCTGATCCGAATAATATCTATAAAATGCCAATTACAAAACAATGAAGTCAATTAAATGAGAAAAACAAAATGGTTGCTTTCAACATTTGTGCTATGTCCAAAAATGACAATGAAGATTACCCCTGCATACTGCGCAGGGAGTCTTGATTATATTAGACAAGGAGGCGAGCATTATGCTTCAACTTCTTTAATTTTACTCTTGAGCAGATTCAACAAATAAACAGAAAATGATCTTAACTCTCTAATTCTCATTTTTTTCCCCCAAACTACATTTCACTCTTTTCACACTCCTTTCTGTAATCCTTAACACTTCCTGTCCTTGGCCTCTGGCCTCTTCCTGCCCTTTGCTCCACCTCTTCTTTGTATGCTGTGTACTGATCCACAACACTGCAACTGTAACTCCAACAGCAACCAAAACACATTGTCCGTGATAAATCCTCAGGCAATCATGGCCTTTCTGAACTGGTCCTGTCCATTCACACGTGCGCTCTTGAGGCTCCTCTTCACCCCTTCTCCTGGTTAGCCGTTCTTCTGGTCATGTCCTGTCAAACCAGAAAGAATACCATTAGGGTGGAGAATGCACTGGCCTGCACTTCATAAGGAAATAAGCTGATAATTAAACAGATTTAATTCACAGTGCATGCGCCGGGTGGGAAAGTAATGCTCGCCTCTGTGTCTTTAAAAGAATCAAGATTCCCTGCGCAGTATGCAGGCGTAATATTCATTCTATGTCAATACCGGAGGCGAGCATTATGCTTGTTCAAAGCTCTCAATTACATCCTCTGATGGCACTGGCTTAAAGTCAAATTTAGCCCAATCTGACGCTTGTACTCTAGCTCTGAACGCTTTGGAAGTCATAGCTACTCTGACCAAATGTGCCCCAAATCTACTCAGGTCAATCCTTGCTTGCTGCATGATCTTGCAGACCCATCTAGTGATGATGACTGTAGCCATCGCTCTGTAGGGCTTTCTACCCCAATGAACAGTTGCGACACCCCAGCGGGGCGTAGCTCTGCGTTCCTGAGTTCATTCTCTCGTATGCAATCTGCTACGCACAGCTTTGGTGGTCCGGTCACATAGGGATACGAGATCAAAGAGAATTTAGTCTTCGTCCACCTAGCAAGAGTGAAGGTAATTCCATCAGGTCCGTAAATCTTCCTATCTGTTTCCAGTGCTCCAACGTCTGAAACTCGCCTGCATGACACCAAGCACAGCAGCATGGCCAGCTTCCCCGATAATTGAGTCTGGGACAAATGTCTGTTCGACGGCCAGTCTTCCAGGAATCGTAACACTATGGTCACATCCCATAGCAGCGTGTATTTTGAACCCAATGGAACTCGAAACCGCGCACATTTCTTGAGCCTGACCACCGACGGATGATCTCCCAGTGACGCTCCGTGTACCTGCATATGACCTGCCGATATTGCTGACCTATACACTCCTATGGTCCTGAAGGCCTTGCCCTCCTCTAGAAGGGAGGCCTGAAAATTGAGGACTGCTACTAGAGGGGCAGAAACAGGAGGAATATCTCCCCTTTTGCAACAGGCTGCCCATTTACTCCATGCCATGTCGCACAAGTCTGTGATAAGCTATGCAGCTTGGCCCGAAACGCCTGCCAGTGTCCATCTTTCCCTAATAACTTGGGCACCATCCGGGGCAGAGTTCCTGTCACTCTCAGAGGGTGAAACAACCCAGTTGGGCCTGTGAGAAGGTGTTCTCCTGATGGAAGAATCTGCTGGAAATCCAAGAAAAATTCCATCAGAGCTGGAAACCACACTTGGGACTTATCGTCGCTCTCTTTCTCTCTGCAGACCTTCGCTAGCACTCTGCTCATCAACATGAAAGGGGGAAACGCATAGTGCAGTTTCCCATTCCAGTCTTGCAGAAACATGTCCATTCCCTGTGTGGCCAGATCCAGCCTCCAGCTAAAATACCAAACCTTCTGCATGTTCAGTCTGGAGGCAAACCAATCTGTGTCTATCAGCCCCCATAGCTGTTCCAATTGACTCAATATCTCCTTGCTGAGCTTCCAGTCGATGAAGTCCATCAAATGATGCGAGTTTTCAGTCTACTACCACGTTGAGTGTTTCCGGAATATTCTCGGCCGTCACTGAGATATCCCTGTCTGCAGGCAATAACGTCAGAAATCCTATGCTAATTCTGCCTGGAGTCTGGGCTTTGTCCCTCCGAGATGATTTATGTATCTGACTGCTGAGATATTGTCCATATTCAGCAATATGCAACAATTCGCCTTGCCCTTCGTGAAGGCTTTTATTGCAAAAGACCCAGCTAACAGTTGTAGACTGTATTTTTACATTTTTACTTGTAACTCTTCGGAGCTCCATTTATCTCCTGTTTCTAACGCACTGCACCATGCTCCCCAGCCTGCTCTGCTGGCATCTGATTCCACGACAAAATCTGGGCGGTCTCTGAAGATGATGTGCCTGTTCCATGTGTCCATATTCTATAGCCACCACTGTAAATCTGTGTTTTACTCTTGGTCTAGTGGTATTGCCTGATGATACCTCAGGCTTGCTGAAGGTGTCTGATCTTCAGCCTTTCAAGAACCCTGTAATGTAGGGTTCAGTAATATCAACCAAACACCTATGGGGAGGTAAGAGGATTAGGAGCCCTCTTTTTGGCACAACCTCTATATTTTTAGGAAAAACCTAAATCAGTAAACAAAACAGTGCCAAGGGGCTTAAATTGGTCCCTTTTCAAATTGTGTCCCAATGCCTGAGGCGTTAGTAACCCATTATTGATTGGATTCCAGACGATTTTATGAAAAATATATGTAATTTATTAATTGTCATCATTCTTAAAAAACTTTGAGTTAATTCATCGTCATCATTAAAAACAACAATAACCAGATAACTGGTACAAAGTGCAACTGCTAGTAGCATGTACCTCTTCACAATTGGAGGTAAAACAGCAGAACAGATAGACAAAATATATATAGGATAATCACCATAGATACCAAAAATTAATAATAATAAACCGTGTGAAAACCAGGAGTGAATAAAGAGTGGGGTCACTCCAGGGTAGTGTTGTGTAAATGTCACTCAAATCAGCCTAGTCACTCACTACATTAATTCTAATTCAAATTCAGACATTCTCATTCGTACATTCATCATTTTCCCAACATGTTTCTTTCTGAACGTGAGTGTAAACAAAGAAATTCTTCAGGGGTGGTCTGCCGTCTACCAGAACCAAAAATCACCCATTACTGATGTTGGTGAGGATACATAACATGAAATAATCATTACAATCAGATCATTATAAATACCAGCAGGTAAAAAACACAATAACAAATGCAGTGGCTATAAGCACATGTACATGTGAATTGGTAATCCAAAAAAACTCTCTTCTTGTCCAGTAAATGATCCAAAAAAGTGTTTAGGACTCAACAGCAGGGGAGGAACTCCATATCTGAAAAGGGAACAGATCAGGGTAAGGAGTAAGTAATACCCTGTTTATTCATTCTCTACTCAATACTCAATAGAAAGAAATGAACATTAGAGTTTGACCCAGTTACTAAATACTGGTCAACAGGTGATAAACTGTCTGAACTGGCAATTTTATCATTAAGTGTGGTCTCAAAGGAACATGAAAGCGGTAAAACTCGATAGGCCTCAGTACATACAATCTGGCAGTACTGTAGAGCGTGGACAGAAACCACTGTTCAAAGTACTACCTAGAGCGGGAATAGTTAAGTGAAAACCTCTTTAAACGACATTATTGTACAGCATGGTACTCAATATGCTACATTACTCAAGATACTTCCCAAAGCAGGAGCAAGTAGAGAAACACAACTGTTAACGGTGCATATCTGCATTACGGTACTAAATATTTTCGCATCAGAATCGTCACTTACATCAGAAAATGGAGATTCACAAAAGGAGTGCAGAAAAAGTCATCCGAGTTGGTTGATATATGACTATATTCATGCAGTCTAGAGTTACATCGAACACCCTTGGTTGTTCTGCAGCAGAGGGGCAAAAAGGAAAACGGAATGCGTCCTTGTCAATGTGTTGCAAGGCCATTGGAAATACACGCAGCAATGGTGTAATAGACTGCTTAACATTCTTTTTGCAATCATAATCGCGCGGTATAGAAAGTCATCTACTATCATTTCCCATCGTGTTGGAAACGTTGGGGCTTACATCTGCCGGACCCAGGACAGCTGTCCAGTAGCTTTTCCTGTGTTCATAAGTAGCCAGTGTGCTACAAATGCCGTTTAATGGCCTGTGAATAATAACAGCATGGGATGCATTAAGTGCCCGCAAGGCGTGAAAAGAAAAGAAAACCATTCTCCCAAATATCTCTGCTGATAGAAACTTAACAAGGCTTCGATTGCTGAGGGGGGGGGGTCTTATAAAACACAATCACTATGCACGCATGAGCAGGAGGGAAATAAGCAGCGGTTGTAGCTCATTAACTCCGGCACTCCCACTCCATAAGTCTAAATGAAGGTCCGTGTTCAGCTCGCTTGAAAGTAACATGCTTTACATATAGGTGACTATTATACACGTGCTCTAGGTCTTACTGTGTCGTGTACTGCCTCCGAAGATTCTCCGTCTGTGCTCACAGTGCCGTTGCTGGAGTATGCGGTGCATCACTTGATAAATATACCTGAAAAGACGTGTCTCTGAACGTCTCACGTGTCACGTGATTTAAGCAGTCCAATGACGTATGGTAGTGACGCATCAAGTTAGTACCCATGGTTGGTAGTAATTAGGAATGGAGAAGCCCCTCCTTTCGTCTGTGTTATTCCCGTGATTATGCGAAGACCCTCATTGAGAAGGAGAAATCCGTCAACCATATGCACATTAGCGGTCAGTCAATGTATGGTTTTTAATTTAATGGTTGCATTTCATTTATGATGTTGTAGTAGCAGTTTACAGGTTCCAATCCGCTCTCTTATTGAGCCCAGTCCTAGAACTGTGGGTTAAAAAAATGAGTTGTTGTTCTTTTTTTAGATGGGTCGTTTTGTCTCTGTTGGAATCCATACTGGGAATCAGTTTATAGAGCACTGTCCATTTCAGATCTTCTAATGTGTGTTGGTGTTCTATCCAATGTTCGACCATGGGAGCATTTCTAGTTCGATTTTTTAGGCAACTTTTATGTTCGCCAATACGGAGCTTCACCTTCCGGTCTGTTTTACCAACATAGATTTTCTCACATGGACACCAGATGGCATACACCACCAAGCTGGAATTACAATTGGTATGTGCTTTCTGTTGCCATTTGGATTTCAACCCTATATCTACTTCTGTACTTTTCGTTGTATATTTACAATATACACACTGTCCACATGGGTAATGGCCCACAATTTTCGGAAGGCCCCATAGCTGGGACAAGCTCGTTGTGGATTTAGGTCCAAGTAGCACATCATTCCTAGTCACCTGTTCTTTCAAATTTTTACTACGTTTAAACGCAACAACGGGTCTAGGTACCGTTATCTCTCCTTTTTCCAAGATTGGCCAATTTCTCAAGACTATCTTCTTGATATAATTTGACAAATTGCTGAAGGTGTTTACAAAGATTATATTAGAATCTTTCTTGGTTGCGGAATGTTCTATGTACTCTAGTAGTGACTCGATTGTTGTTATTAGCTCTTTTGAGGGCTTTCCTGACTATCTTTTGTGGAAAGCCTATTTGGTATAACTTATTCTGCATCTTAACTGCTTCTTCGTTAAAGTCATCCTTCTTGGAGCTGTTCCTTTTGAGCCTCAAAAATTGGCACAGAGGGAGGTTATCCCTTACATGTTTTGGATGTGAGCTGCTGTAATACAGTAGCAAATTTCTGTCTGTTGGCTTGTTGTAAGGTTTGACAAAAACACTGTTCTTAATGGGGCCTACCATAATAGTAATGTCTAACAATACAAGTTTGCGAGGGCTATAATTAGATGTAAATTTGAATTATCTGTTTTGGCTGTTAATCCACACCAGAAACTCTTCAAGAATTGTTTCTGGGCCAGACCAAACCACAAGGATATCATCGATATACCTTCGCCACATACGTATGTGTCTGAAAAAAGGATTTGTAGGTTTCATGATGCTATTGGTTTCGAAAGCTTCCATGAATAGGTTAGCTACACTAGGAGCTAGGGTAGCTCCCATGGCCATGCCATGTATTTGCTGAAAAAATTCACCATTGAAATGGAAGTAGTTTTCAACTAAGCTCATTTCCGCACACCAGAGGATGAAAGAAATAGGTGTACAGCCAACTTCATGATCAGAAATAAGTTTTTCTTCCAGCTTTTCAATGGATATCCTCTGTGGGATGCTAGTATAGAGTGCTACCACATCTAACCCTAGTAAGATTTCAGTATTCAGGTCAAAAGGTAGTCTTTCCATTTCTTTTATTATTTGTGTGGTGTCTTGAACATAAGATGCCATTTTGCGAACCATAGGTTGAAGAAAGGTATCTGCAAATTTCGACAAAGGTTCTAATATTGAGTTGACCCCGGAAACAATTGGACGCCCCAGCGGTTTTGTCATGGATTTATGAATTTTAGGAAGTGTATAGAATTGAGGTAAGCGCGGTTTATCCTTTTTGAGGAAATCTGCCTCTTTTTTGTTGATCCATCCTCTTTGCTCCGCTTCATCCATTTTGTTATTAATCATGCTTTGTAATGAGGACGTGGGATCTTGGTTCAGTAATTTGGCTTGAATGGAGGACGCTAACAGCCCCACTACTCTCGCTAGTGCTCGGCAGGGATGGACTGGGCCATCGGCCATTCAACCCATGGCCGGGCCGATCACTACTTGGAGGGCGAGATCCAGGGGGCCGGTACCATGCCTGGGCCGGTTTGGGGGTTACTATGTGTAACTTATGTTACTTTAAGTAACGCAAGTTACATTGTGTTTGCTTTGTGACCCGTTGGTCGCCACGGATGCATTCGAAAGGTATCACCAAAGTGTTACCTTTCTCTGATGAATGCCTGGCTGCATCATCACAGTAGAACCGGGGCGGGCCTTGCCAACCGTGCGCAGAGTGCACTGCAGGCAGCCCTGAGCCAACTGCCAACAGACAGTCTGCTACACCATGGCGCTAGCCGCCAGGTGAAGACAAGTGTTACTATTCATCTTGAAACAATTCACACTGGGAGCAGCCAGGCTGGGTGGGCCGGGGCTGACTTGGCAGACTGGCCCGCTCCCAGTGAATTGTTGTAAGTAACATGAGTCCCAGGCTGTCCGCATTTGCAACTTGTAAGTTGAAAATTGGTTCTTCCTCTAGACTCCAAGTGCATTAAGGCTCTGGTGGCTGGGTGCTAGGGGCAGGGGGTGGACTGGGCGGGCTGATCCTGTTGTTACAATACATGATACACCTACTTCACGATGCTAGCTGCCATGCATTACTCCTGCATTAAAGCCCTGCGCTGTCAGCGGCTGCACATAGCCGTCTCTCCTCACTTTCATTCCATCTCGCGAATAACTAATGCACGGGCATAACTGAACCATATGTCAGCCTGCTGCGAGCACATTTGCTTGTCAATCTAATTTTAACCCCCACAAGGAAGCAAGCGTTTTATGTAAATCAGACTGCCATGCTGTCATTGACTAGTGCTTTATTTGCCCACTAGCCTTGCAAGGCACGTGCTTTATCACATATTCACTTTCACCTGTGACTGGAGAATTAAAAGGCTATGTCTCCTCTTGGCTGGTAAAGGCAGGATGCTCTAAATCTGTGCATTGTGTCGGGACCACAGAGATAAATGGCACATCTGGCAGCGCCTGCCAGGGTGGTGCCGCGCCGCACGCCAGCACTTTCTGAAATCAAAGACCTTTCGTGAATGGTAAGTAGCGCGTTGCATGCTTCAAGTTATGCTTCAAGTTATCGCAGTCTGTGTCTGCTGGCCACTTCCCAGCACACACTCGCACTTTACATATTCGCCACAGTCAGGTTTCTTAGCTTGCAAACAATTAGAAGTGCATCATCTCATAACATATGTGTGCATTTTAACCTTTTGTAGCAAAAACCCTCACCCTTCATGTTATGTGTATGGTTCATGGTCTGGAAAATAAACAGAGAGGAACCTCACCATTCCTGTATCGTTACAGCGTAATATTGACTGACTTTGAGCAACACAATCTATGTTTAAGGACCCTCAGGTAGGTCACAGTGATTTTGTAGCTCTGCAGCCGCGAGCACCATTAAGTTGGGTAACAGCTTTGAAGTGGGAGAAATTAGAATGAAGAGCTATATAGACACCTGATATTGTTATTATTACTGTATATTCTCACAGTAACAATTTGGGTCCAAAGACATTAATTGTATACCACAACCAATATTTCAATTATAAAATCTCTTTAGTTATTCATCACAACCAAAGGCGTAATTTTGTGTTATTATGATGTTTTTACATGCTAGATATATTTCAGCAGCACAGTGATGTCCTTTATACTGGCCTTATGCGTAGGGTCTCTAATGCTGTTATCTGAATGGTGGTTGGTAGGAAGAATTCTCATTCTATGGCTAATTTCCCTTACCTAGTGAGTCCCTCAGCAGCTTTGATGGATTTCTGGAGTTTATTTTTTCCACTTGGTAAGAGTGTGAGTTTTTCCCCCACTCTTACCTGTGTTTTGCCATGTGTATTTCATCTGTTTTTGTGATTGTGGACTCTGGAGTACACCACTTCAATAGCCCCACTATTTTGTGTGTTAGCAGCACCTTCAGTGCAGTTACACAGGGTTGTCGTTTTGTCTTCACACCGAGTCCATTTCTGGGGCTGACTACTGTCCCCCAGAAAAGGGTAAAGTTGCCATTAACTTTACATAGTCATTTAACCACAGATCCAGTACACCCCATCTTATATGGATTATTGGAAAGGGTTAATTCTTAGCCCTTTGTATCTGTACCTCTTGGAGCATTGCTTCGCTCCCTAACATCAAGACTTGGCTGGTGGCAGTGGTATCTACCCTAATTTTCCTACGCGATTATATTACATAACGTGGTATTGTTTTAGGCTATGTTAGTAGCCTCGAACTTTAAAACCGCTAGTCCAAATACTTTTTATTTCGGCTCCGGTTGGGTTTAATCGCCATTTCTTTTTGTTAACATCCTTCTTGGGTCTTTCTTTGCGCTGCAAACCAGCTTTGCCTCCTTTGTTCGCCGACCTTTGGCGGGCTTCTGACCAGAAGCCCTCCTTTGGCGTCTGGATGTCTAGGTGGGCTGAATGTGAGGGAGGGGTGTAGTCACTCCCTGCAAAGGGTCTCCTTGGAGACCCAAGTCGCACTTTGTATTGATTGGCTGAGGTAGTTGTCCGGGCTGGACAACCCCCCTGCTGAGTGATTGACAGCAGGATCTACCCCTTCAATGACTAAGATAATATCGAGTCCGGAGTCTTCTTCCCTTGAGCCTGGTGGGATCAACCAGCTCGTCTTTTCTTCAGTCAGAGAATCCTCTCCAGGGTCGAAATCACTGCTGTGCTGTAGTGGTCCGGAGAGCCATCAGAAGAGCCCTCTCCTGATTTAAAGGAGCACACCTTTTATTCGTTGTTGTCTTTTTCGCTGCTGCTGGCCTCATCCCTGGGTAGTGCAGATCGCTCCAGCCGTCGTCCTTCTTGTCCCCACGACTGAAGCCACAGGAACCGTGAGTCTGCAGGAACTACCAGGAACATCTGCCGTGGCACCAGTTCTTCTCCAACGGAATAAGGTACTGTGCACACTTGGTCTTTCTCTTCGTCTGACCAGCCAGAATCGGGGTGAACCCTTTTCCTCCAGGAAGATTTGTTCTTTCTTCCCTCCTTCTAATAACTTTTCCTTCCATTTGACATCTTTACGAACTCTTGGCATATCGAATCTCGAACTGTTCAACGTGTGATCCTCGGCAACTGAGCATCTGCTCCATTGACACTGGCGCAGGCCTATTGAATTGGTTGTGTGTGGTGTATTTTACGTGTGGTTTCCAATCTATAGAAGTCTATAGAAGTGAAGTGTTTTGTAACAGATGGTTTAAAAAATAAATGTACTTTTTTTTTTTGTATTTTTTACCTGAAACCTTGAATCAGTCAGTGTTTGCTTGAGTCACAGTAATTGTGGTCCTTTGTGTAATCTCTGCTACTGCTCGTTTACTCTTGAGATAAGCCTGGCTGCTCTGCTACTGCTACCACTTTCACATAGTAGTACAGGCTTGTACCAAAGGTGAACTTGCACTACCACTTGTAATCTTAATTGTGTGTAGTGGTCCCAGGATATACCATGAGTGACCTCTGGTCTATGTTATCATGACATGTGACCATGAATAAGCCAATCACAAACAGAGAAGACATGCCTTGAGTCTGGTTCTGCAAAATAAGTATTTAGCAATGTGATGATGGTGTTTTTTTAAAAAAAGAACAAAAGGAATGTTATCACTTTCTCAAGCGTTTACACAAAACATAACATACAACAGACGCATGAACTCTCCATAAGTAGCCTTTTCTGTGAAGTGGGACACGATTCACGGATGATGGTTTGAGGGCCACTTTTTTTTAGGCAAGGGGTGGTCCACTTTTTTGGAGGCGATGGGTGGGCCACTTTTATTTTTGAGTGTCCAAGCCTGTTTCTTGTCCCAGTCCGACCCTGGTGCTCGGAGTGTAATAACTTGCTTGACGAGGCATACAATGATCTCTCTCTTGATCTCTCGATCTCTCGCATATTCCTTGTTGGCAGCTATAGTGTTGTTTTCTTTGTGTCCAGCATGAAACCCAGAAAATCTATTCATCTCGTCTGTGTCATGTCCGATTTCTCCTGATTTATCAAGAACCCTAGTGAAGTCGAGAGGCCTTTCACCCAGGTCGTTTGGTATATAAGTGTCTCTCTGTCATTTGCAAACAGCAGGATATCATCTAGGCATATAATTATAGAAATCCCTTTCTCCCTGATAGCTGATGCTACCGGTCTCATGAGTTAGGTGAATGCCAGCCACGTCGACGCAAGAACGAAGGGCATTGTCTTGAATTGCTAAAATCGTCCTGCCTAACTGAATGCTAGGAAAGGCTGATATTCTTTTTCTACGAATATCGTGAGGTAGGCGTCTTTCAAGTCTATACTTGATAACCAATCCCCTTCTCTTAGGATGTCTCTCAGCTGATGGATACCTTCCATCATGAAATGCCTGTACATCACCCTACCGTTCACCTTTTTCAAGTTTATGAGTGGTCTGACTTTCTCTTTCCTGTGAACCAGGAACATATTGCTCACTAACTTGGGTGATTGCGTGCATCGCTCGATTGCCTCGTTCATTACGAGCTGGCTCAGCTCGTTGTGAAGGAGTTCTCGCTCTGATTGCAACATGTGCATGGGGCACAAGGTTGCTTCCTGCATGGGGTCTTGGACAAACTCTAGCTGTAGCCCACGGGTGGTCTGCAGCACCCAAGCATCTCCGTAAAGCGTGCACCTGTTCTCCCAGAACTCCAATGTCCTCCCCTTTACTGGCGGATAAGCAATGGGTCTCACCTGTGTTGGAGCTTTGTGCTTTTCCAGCTCCCCTACTCCTGTGTCCCCTGGGGAATCTCCCTCTGGTCAGGAAGGAGGAGTCCTGCTGTCTCGCTTTCCAGTAATGGGCTTTGCTGCATTGAGGTATTTGTGACAATTGAAACTGACCGGCAGCTCATCCTTTATAGCGGCCGGTCCTGGCAAAAACTCTACTCGGGAAAATATTTCTAATGGAGGCTTGCACCTTCTCCAGGGAGGTGTAGGTACCTACGAACTCCCCATCTCCTTCCCAAAAGTCTCTACGCAGAGTAAGCCCTGCGCTACTTCACCTGACTCGTAATCTGCAAGGTCGCTCCATTTTGCATCGATCTTTGAGAGGAGCCCTCTCCTCCTCTCTGAGGAAATCACACAATTAGCGCTTCCCAGGAGGCAGACAGCTCTCTGGGCTCAATTCACTAAGGTGTCAGCATTGATTTCCTCGCCAGTATCCCTTGCCCTTTCCACTAGATCCATGATCTTAGCCAATGGACCTGTAAGGTCTAGTACTTTTTCCTGACAAATTTTCCAAGACCGGTCAATACCCATATGCAGGTCTTTGGAAGTCTTTGTGACAAAGACCAGCATTTTAGGATCCAGTTAAGGTGCTTCAGCTACCTTTTGCACTAGACCTAGATGTGGGCATTCTGCCTATATGCATAGTTGTGTGTCTTTATCTAGTGCCTTCCTAATTCTCTGTGCCATATACTTCGCTACCCTAGGCGATGGTTGCCAGTCAGAGGACCTGGGAGTCCTGATATCATCAGGTACTAACATGTCTGACAGTTCCACTTCTTCCACTTCTAGGTGTTTCTCTTACGGGCTCTCTTGCCACTTGTGGGATCTGCCCATTCCCTTCCGGGCTTGCTGTCCTCTTCCTGTGAAGAGGTTGTAGCCTCTGGTGACTCTTCGTCTGAGTCTGCATCTAAATTGCCCATATTATCTTCCCCTGGAAAGGGGGTCAGGAGGCATGGCACTGCTGGTCTATGTAAGAAAGCATTTTCTAGTTTTCCAAATGCATCAGCTGCCTCCGAGTGTCCTGACTGCAGGTGTCCGCCAACTCCCGTTCCTCCCCACTCTCCTCACCTGATTCCAAGTCCTCCAGGTGCAGTTGTCTGTGTGAGAGGTAGTCTTTCTCCTTCTTGTGTGAAGCGTGTCTGTCTTGAGAGGAAGCCACAGTGAGCGCTAATAAATAGCAAACCTGGGACTCCCTTCCCGCGAACAGACAATTGCGAAGGGAAAAAGCCTGAACAGGCAGAAAAAACCCTCCGATGAGGAAAGCATCTGAAGATGGTCCGGAGCAAGCAGCTGGTAGCGGAGTCCCTGAGGCAGGTAGCAGAAGAAAGCAGGCGAAGCCGGAATCCAGTGTAGAGGAGGAACCAGAGAAAAGGCAGCGCTACTGGAAGGGAAACCAGCTAACGCCTCCTCCGGAAATCAACAGAGAACCGAAGCGGCTGGGGAGAGAAACACAGCCGGGAGAGGAGCGGCAAGAGGCGGGCGCGGGAAGGGAGCCATGCCGGCAAGGAAAGGCGGAAGTCAAAGGAAGGGAGCGAGCGGAGAAAGAAAGCGGAGCAGAGACAGGAGAGAATCGAAAGGGTAAGGCGGCCTGCAGAGGAAGTGGACCGAAGACCAGAGAGGTGGCCTGAAAGGCCAAAGCAGGAAAACTAGTGTCAAGACCCAAAGTTGCGAGGAAACGCAGTAAGGAGGGTTGCAATGCGGCGATCGCTGGGAGAGAGGGAAAGAAGTATTTCCCAGCGGGCGCCATGTTGGAAAACCTCTAGACCGTCAAGTGCGCTGGGAAAACAACATAGTGGAACATCCGCTCGACCTCCCACCACGTAGCCGCCAACGCGGATACAAACGCCAAACAGGGCGGCGGATGACACTGAGGCCTTTGCATCCACCCCGTATTTGTGACCCAGGGATTCGGATAGGGTTTGCTCTTCTGGGTATTGCTACTCCCCTGTGGCCTTAACCCTGATGCCACTGCATCAACCAATGAGTTTCCTAGCACCTCATTAAAGCTAAGTGCTAAAACCTGTGCCTTCTCCTGCTCGCTACATTCATAGTCTGACATTCTACTGAATGTCCAGGTGCTGTGTGCCAAATGCCTGAACAAGTCAGTTGAATTGCATGTCTTCTGCTCAGTTGGTATCTATATGTTATATGTTTGCTTATTTATTTTTGCGCCTTGCACCATATTTGCCGGCTCCACCTTGTGGCTGCTCAGACTGCTTTGCGAGCTGTAGCCATGTGTGCTTCTGGGCTGATATGTGCTGGGCTCTGCTATCCCTTTCGCACGATGTGCTCGCCACTTTGCTTTCAGTGCGATCGTTGCGCTGTTGTATGCTGGCTTAATTCATGGTTCCGTGCCTCGGACTGGCACTACGGGCGCTCGTGTAATCACTGCTGCAGTCCGGACCACAATGCTAAGCAAGGTCGCAAAAGTCACATGCTTCGTTTGGCTGGCTCTGCCTCTCTGCCGGAGGGGCCGCTGCACTCCTTCAGAGCTGCTGTGAGCCCTGCGGAGCCAAACGGGACCCCAATCGAGCATGTAATAAAGCATGGGTGCCGCTCTGCTCGCCGCAGGGTGCAGCAGGTCACAACGACTCGCGCATATGTCACGCTTAATAATCCCTTGATCCACTTGTCGGATAACACCGAATTTCGACTAAAGTATACAACGCTGCGCAAATATTAATAATGCGATTTGAAAGATAAGAACGCTCTACATAGATAAAATATCAGTAATTAACAATAAAGATGAAAATACACATTTTGTTATACAGTATGAATGTTCTACAGTAAGAATGTGCACTTATCTTGCTGAAGAGCAGGAAAAGAAGAGGTGGAGCAAAGGACAGGAAGTGGCTAGAGCCCAAGGACAGGAAGCGGTATGGCCTACAGAAAGGAGTGTGAAAAGAGGGAAATGTCATTTGAAAAAAAAGAAAATGAGAGAGTTAAGATAATTTTCTATTTATTTGTTGAAACTGCTGAAGAGTAGAATTAAAGAAGTTGAAACATAATGCTCGCCTCCGGTCTTGACCTAGAACCAAAATTGTGCTGCCCATTGTGGTTGTAATCTAGGAAGGCACGTAAATGCACCCTTTGCCATTCACTTAAATGTTCCCATGTGGATACAGTTAACCTACAAACAGTTAAGAGATCACTGGCTGATGCACCAGAAATTCGCACCAAGCACACTGACATTAATTGCATCATCTGAAATTGATTTGTCCTACACTGGAAAAATGAACAGGTCAGATTTCAAATTTTTTGACAGAGTGGTCAGAGTTTGAGGGGCATGGATCGTCCGCTTTGCCAGTGATTGAAAACTTCTTGTCTTGAGGCAAAACAAACATGATCATTCCAGGCGAGAATACAATGTATCTCAAAATTGCTGGGGATACAAACATGTGGCTGTCAGTGATGGATTGGTGAGTGTTAAGACACAATGTGTCACTGAGAGAGTAATTTCTTCAGCATCACCATAGTACACGACCTCTGAAATGTCTGATTTATCGCACATAAGGGACTCTGGGTTAAGAACACGGATGCATCAGCGAAACACTCAAAAACGAAGGTTCCGATTCACAACATAAAGAGCATAATTAAATATTAGCTCCTACTTCTACTAATATTGTATGCTGCGAAAGTTATTTATACAGATAAACTAACGTGTCTGGAAATTGATTAGATGTATTATAAAAATGACTTTTATGAGCAAATGAGCATTGGAAAAACTAATGCCATATGTTTGTGGAAAGATAAATCAGGAAAGAGGTAAATGATGGCAAAATACGATTCTGACAGAAATAGACGAATTGGAACATGTTACATATTATATAATTATTATTATAATTGTTCTTTTATAACGCGCTCAATACCAACGAGAAGTTTCTAAGCGTGGGATCAGGATTCAAACGTGTGTTGCACTGGGTTGTCTTGCTTTCAAGACAAACGAGTTTCCCCTGAGCTATCTATCCTTCCTCACTGAGAAACTGTGCATATTGAAGGAAACACTGATTAAGAACATATTGCTCATTACGCATGCACAGAAGTGTACTTGTTTAGTCCAGTGTTTATGTACTATGTGGTATGTTTTCATTGCACAATATGATTTCAGATTGGAATGGCAAATAGTCCTGCATTATCTTTGCATCCTATTCCTTTAGTTATGGATTTATAATGAAAAATACAAAACTACTAATACTGCAAGGCAAGGGGGAAACCATCCAGTTATTTATTTTTTTTAATCATTGTTAATTGTGTACTCTGGTATACTGCTGGTCAAGTTAAGTGGGTATCAGGTAATAATGTCCCCATACATAATGTTACCGGGAAATGCCACTGGCGACATTATATATGGTGACATAATGTATGGCGATGGGTTGCGGGGATGTCCCCTGCTCCCCTTGTAAAAAATGTGGTGGTTACAGGGTTGTCCCTCGCATGTTCAATGTAATAATGTTTCTGCAAAAAACTGCAACTTTGTCAGGAGACATTATTGCGAGGACATTATTACAATGAACCAGTAATTGACCTGCAAATGGAGGCTCCCTCGCCATGCTTAAATCCATCCTGGCTGTTTCTTTGTTAGGCATAGCTTTATCATTGATATTAAGTACACAGTAGCACACTATGCTCACTTTATCCACCCACCGGACTGTCAAATAACTTTGCATTGTTTATGAGGCAACAAAAAGTACTCTGTAGACATAAGTTCTCATTGTATTACCTTTGGAGTATTGGAAGACTGAGTCGGGCATGGGGGATACCAACATGTAAACTGCTGGTAATGCAGATAGCTCTGCAGCAGGCACATTAAACCACATAGCTATTTTATCATATGACAGAAAAGGGGGTGAGGGGCGCACACTCGTTCCCAGCTAGGTGTACCTTTCCACAGTCCAGTTGATCTTCTCCTCCTAGCGATGTCTTGCCTCTTGCAATCATCAGGGAGGCAGTCTGTTCAGGTGTTTGTTCAGGTGTTGATGGTTACTACCAGATGAACACCTGAACAAACACCTGAACAGACTGCCTCCCTGATGATTGCAAGAGGCAAGAAAGCGCTAGGAGGAGAAGATCAAATGGACCGTGGAAAGGTACACCTAGCTGAGTACCAGAGTGCGCACCTCACCCCCTTTTCTGTCAAATGTATTTTGGGAGTTCCGGGCTCCAGAGGTGGCGGCACTGGGGTGATACATGACCCTACTAAGGAGAGCCACACTGTTGGTTTTTCCCCCCTCCCCCCAACTGGGGTTTTACACTTTGTAATTGGAGGGTGAGTTGGTTCCTGGCTACTTGAATGACTACAGCAACCAGAATTCCCTGAGGCCATCACTGGTAGTAACCATCAACACCTGAACAAACACCTGAACAGACTGCCTCCCTGATGATTGCAAGAGGCAAGAAAGCGCTAGGAGGAGAAGATCAACTGGACTGTGGAAAGGTACACCTAGCTGAGAACCAGAGTGCGCCCCTCAGCCCCCTTTCTGTCAAATGTTTTTTGGGAGTCCTGGGCTCCAGAGGTGGCGGCACCGGGGTGACACATGCCCCTACTAAGGAGAGCCACACTGTTGATTTTTCCCCCCTCCCCCCAACTGGGGTTTTACACTTTGTAATTGGAGGGTGAGTTGGTTCCTGGCTACTTGAATGACTACATGTCATGAAGCCTACCCCTGGGCATCAGGACCAAGCTCATCAGCTCCGGGAGCAGGCATCCAGATTCTTATTAAAACCCCAACAACCCCGGCTGGGGGCTATTTGGGTTCAGTCCTGGTGCCTTAGGCGCCAGGCTCATCATAGAATTCAGTCCTGGCGCCTAAGGAGCCAGGCTCATAGACTTTACTTACCTGATGCAGACCATGCTGCAAGTGAGTCCAAGCCAACGTGAGGCCTGAATGGGACTATTTTATTACAGGGACTATTTTCTTACTCGGGCGTGGTTCTGGGGAACCTCTTACCTGGAACTACTTTGGAGGCTATTTAAACCACGCCCGAACAGCAGCACACGCTTCGCGTTATTCTGCATCCAGCAGCGTAACGCTCACCGTGCCTGCAGTCAGCATCCAGTCTTCTGCCACACCCGCCTCGAATCTGGAACTCCTAAAACAAAGAGGAAAGAAAAGGACAAGGTTAGAAAACGAACGATTTTTGAATTCCTCACCTGACTCCGGATCCATCTCGCCTCCGGACCTGCAAAGAACATCATTTCAGTATGCGTCGCATCTCCAGCTGCAGCGCCGCGCCATACTCATCAGTCCTCGGAAGACTGCCTTTCGCACCAAGTACAGATTATTCGAATATCAGGTGATGCCCTTCGGGTTGTGCAATGCACCAGCAGCCTTCCAGTATTTTATGAACGATGTCCTTCGTGAACTCACTGACATCTGTGTTATCGTATACATGGACGATATTCTAGTGTACTCCTCCTCAGAATCAGACCATGTTAAGCATGTGCGTGCAGTCCTTGAGAAACTACACCAGCACAAGTTCTAAGCAAAATTGGAAAAATGTGTTTTTCATACTACGGAAGTTGAATTCCTTGGATTTATCCTGACTCCAAAAGGAGTCTGAATGGACTCTCGAAAGGTGGACGCAATTCTCGAATGGCCATCACCCAGTTCAGTTAAAGGGGTACAAAGCATGCTCGGATTTGCTAATTTCTACCGCAGATTGATTCCGGATTTCTCACATGTTGTACACCCCATCACAGCACTTTTGCGAAAAAACAAACGCTTCATGTGGACCGAAGAGGCTGAAAAGGCCTTCCAAGAGCTGAAAGCAAAATTCACGTCTGCACCTATCTTAAAGCATCCCCGCACTGAACCTCCATACATAGTTGAAACTGATGCATCCAGTTTAGCCATAGGAGCAGTCCTGTCCCAGAAGGATCCTGAAACCGGTCAACTTCACCCAGTAGCATTTTGGTCCAGAAAGTTCTCGGCACACGAGTTAAACTATGTGGTTACCGATAAAGAGTTATTAGCCATCAAATCCGCCTTCAAGGCTTGGCGGCATTATCTTCTCTGTGCCAGGCATACCATTACTGTAATCACTGATCACCGGAACCTGCAGTATTTAAAAACAGCCAAAGCCCAATCATCACGCCAACTTCGATGGGCATTGTTCTTTGCCGAGTTCGATTTCGTGATCACTTATCGACCAGGCTGTAAAAATGGCAAGGCAGATGCCCTATCCCGAATAGGGATGGGAGAAGCATATGCGAACCCGGAACCGGTGCCTATACTCTCAGAACAAAAAATTCTTGGCATAACCACTCTACAGACACTAGAGGATATTCATGTAAAAATCCAACAACTCTTCGATCCAACAGCCCTGCAGGACTGGGTAAAGAAAGGCCCGGACTACGCAGTCATCAATGACCTACCTTATTATCAAGGGCGACTATTTCTACCACACAAGGAACTACAAGAACTAGTAATCTCCAATTATCATGACACCCTGATGGAAGGGCACCCAGGTATCACAAAAACTGAAGCTAAAATTAAGAGACAATTCAGGTGGCCCTCCTGGCGAAAAGACGTAAAATCATTTGTGATGTCTTGTGGCATTTGCGCCCAAAACAAAAGTCAGAAGAAAAAACTAGCCGGCCCTTTACAACCTTTGGATATTCCACCTACACCATGACACACCTTATCTTTAGACTTTATTACAGATCTACCTCCATGTAATGGATCTAACACCATTCTAGTTATTGTGGATCTTTTTTCCAAGATAGCCCACTTTATTCCTTTAAAGGGATTACCTTCTGCTTCAATCCTGGCCAAGGAGTTCCTCAAAAACATTGTGCGAATACACAGATTTCCTTCTGTATTGGTCTCTGACCGAGGTAGTCAATTCATTTCACATTTTTGGAAGACATGTTGTCAATTGGCGCAAATCGACGTGAGGTTATCAACCGGTCACCATCCCCAGACCGATGGTCAGATGGAGAGGACCAACCAGACCCTTGAACAGTACCTACGTTGCATGCTACACCAGACCGAAAGTAATTGGAAAGATATTTTATGGATTTCCGAGTATGCATACAATAACTCTGTACATTCAGGAACCGGACAAAGCCCCTTTTATACCAATATGGACATCACCCTCGAAACCTCAGAACTAGATTAGCCTCAGCACCTAGAAATGCCTGCAGTTAGTCATTTGCACTCTACTATTACACAAGCCTTTAAGGAGGCAACAAAACATTTGAAACAAGCAAAGGAGAAATATAAGAAAAATGCTGATCAACATAGAAGTGAAACTCCACAATACCAGATTGGGGATCAAGTTTGGCTGGCTACAAAACACATACCTCTGAAGGGAACTCAGACTTTTAACCCTAGATATTTGGGACTTTACACCATTAAGGCCATTATCAACCCGGTGGCCGTCAAATTGGAATTACCCCCTAATATGCAAATTCATCCTGTCTTTCATGTTTCACTTTTAAAACCAGTTCAACCAGGAACACGATTAACCAAACCATCCGACCCCATCTTGATAGATGGAGAACTTGAATTCGAGGTAAAAAATATCCTGGACTCCAAGATGGTTAAATCAAAACTTTTTTATTTAATCGATTGGAAGGGCTACGGACCACAAGAAAGGTCATGGGAGCCTAGTGACCACGTTCAAGCACCTCGGTTGGTGACGAGATTCCATTGGAACTTCCCAGACAAACCAGGGCCAAGGGGAAGAACAACTTTAGGAGGGGCCTTGGGGGGGAGTGCTGTCAGGATGCCTACCACCGGGCATCAGGACCAAGCCCATCAGCTCCGGGAGCAGGCATCCAGATTCTTATTAAAACCTCAACAGCCCCGGCTGGTGGCTGTTTGGGTTCAGTCCTGGTGCCTTAAGCGCCAGGCTCATCATAGAAATCAGTCCTGGCGCCATAGGCGCCAGGCTCATAGACTTTACTTACCTGATGCAGACCATGCTGCAAGTGAGTCCAAGCCAACGTGAGGCCTGAATGAGACTATTTTATTACAGGGATTATTTTCTTACTCGGGCATGGTTCTGGGGAACTTCTTACCTGGAACTACTTTGAAGGCTATTTAAAGCACGCCCGAACAGCAGCACACGCTTCGCGTTATTCTTACAACTCCAGCTAAAGCGCTGTGCCATACTCACCAGTCCTCGCAGCATCTTTCGATTCGGCGCTGCCTCCATCATTTCTTCACCGAACTCCGGCACCTGGGGGACAAAAGAAAACAACAAGGTTAGCTGAGAAAACCAACAAATATAACTCTTATCACCATAGACTTACCTGATTTACCACCGGAGGCATTATTCTATAACTCTCCACATCTTCATGTGCCGCACCTGCAAAGAAAGAGAAAACAACACGTTAAACACGTGCAACATTTACCGAACAGCGTCGGGTAATACAGACCCTTACCTGAACGCCATCAGCTACCACGAGAGCACCTTCTCACAAACTCAGCTGCAAGACAAGGAAGGAAGGGGGGTACAAGAGTGAACATCGGACATATTGAACTCTATGAACTTTACACTTATTGGTCCTCGCCAGGAACCTCAGAGTCAATACTCTCGGGAACTCTCCCACGCCTTCAAACCAGTGAAGTAACTGGCATCAACGCAGCCCTGCAATCCATGCAGGTTGGAGAGCTCATCTTTCAAGAGCATAAGGTGAGATTGGTGAGAGGGCACTTCGGAGGTGATTAGTGGGAGGACTGTGGGGGGTGCCATCACTTGAATCCACGGGTGGCTAAATCCATCTCTCCACTTGCAGGAGAATACTTCTACGGGTCAAGCAGACAAGATTAGGCGGGCCAGTCCAGTCTGTCATCTCTGCACTACGCATCACGTTGGTGGAGACCGCAGCCATCCAGGTCCGACCAACGCCCCTGTGGGAGCCAGGTGAGCATAACACTACAGCAACCAGAATTCCCAGAGGCCATCACTGGTAGTAACCATCAACACCTGAACAAACACCTGAACAGACTGCCTCCCTGATGATTGCAAGAGGCAAGAAAGCGCTAGGAGGAGAAGATCAACTGGACTGTGGAAAGGTACACCTAGCTGGGAACCAGAGTGCGCCCCTCACCCCCTTTTCTGTCAAATGTTTTTTGGGAGTCCCGGGCTCCAGAGGTGGCGGCACCGGGGTGACACATGCCCCTACTAAGTAGAGCCACACTGTTGGTTTTTCCCCCCTCCCCCCAACTGGGGTTTTACACTTTGTAATTGGAGGGTGAGTTGGTTCCTGGCTACTTGAATGACTACAGCAACCAGAATTCCCTGAGGCCATCACTGGTAGTAACCATCAACACCTGAACAAACACCTGAACAGACGGCCTCCTTGATGATTGCAAGAGGCAAGAAAGCGCTAGGAGGAGAAGATCAACTGGACTGTGGAAAGGTACACCTAGCTGGGAACCAGAGTGCGCCCCTCACCCCCTTTTCTGTCAAATATTTTTGGGGAGCCCCGGGCTCCAGAGGTGGCGGCACTGGGGTGACACATACCCCTACTAAGGAGAGTGAACACTGTTGGTTTTTCACCCCTCCCCCCAACTGGGGTTTTACACTTTGTAATTGGATGGTGAGTTGGTTCCTGGCTATTTGAATGACTACAGCAACCAGAATTCCCAGAGGCCATCACTGGTAGTAACCATCAACCCTGAACAAACACCTGAACAGACTGCCTCCCTGATGATTGCAAGAGGCAAGAAAGCGCTAGGAGGAGAAGATCAACTGGACTGTGGAAAGGTACACCCAGCTGGGAACCAGAGTGCGCCCCTCACCCCCTTTTCTGTCAGCTATTTTATCATATGCACTATTGTTCTCCGCACCCAGGGCGTGATTTACAACACATTTTTCAATGCCATTGCACCATTGTAAAACGCGTTTGTAAATCGGGCCCTGAGTCGCATACTCTTTCAAATGTTGCTTTAAAAAAATCAAAACAAAACTCCAGCTCAGTGTATTATTTACAGCGGGGACACAATCACATTAATAATATTGATTTCTTAAGCACCAAGCAACAGTTTAGTTTGCTAGGAGCACTATTATACATGTTATCAAAGTAACCGAACCAGTTCATATGTGTTACTTCATTGGGCCTTATAATTCTGAGGTAAAGTCACCCCATCAAAACATTTAAAAATGCTTGAAGTATGGATGATGACAAGTTTCTATCAGAAAAAAAGGATTTTTTAGAAATCGGTGCAAAATGTTTAAAACGAAACTCGTGAAGCCTTGAATGGCAACATGCTCCATTCCATGCGGGAGGTGCTTGTCCAGTCATGTATTGTTTTGAATGCCTGGAATTCTTCTTTTCCCCTTATCAATACGAACTTCAAGTCCGAAAATGCAAAGAAAAATACAGGACTAAACAAGAACAGGGACATGTTGGGATATATGAAAGGCCCCTAATATCCCCAGCCCAAATAAACAACACAGGGTACTTGAAAAGCATTAGAAAAAGGTTAAAACTGCTTAACAAGCTGATAACGATTTCTTGAAAAGATGTTATAAGAAGGTGCTTGGGAGGTTGCATGGTTTTCTTCCCACACTTTTATTCATAAACTAATATTTCCTCAGCATAGTCCCCTTTCCTCCAGTCTTTATGGATGAAGTCCATTGGGATCGTGACCAGCACATTTGCACCGCAAAACTACATCATATTACAATTTAGGGGCGAAGGCCACACTCGATCGGGTCGTGGCCACGGCACACGCAGACTCTGCTTACCTGTGACACCCACGAGTCCCTATTTTCCCCTGCCTTTCACAGGTTTCTGGCTGGTACAACTGCCACCATGAATGCTATTTTCGATGTAGACTAGTGAAGGAGGTAACTGGAGAAGACTGCAGAAGGAGTAAGAGGCAGATGGGAGGGGCCCAAGGTGGTGAAGCAGGAGGATGGACCAGGAAGGACCCCTGCGGTTGGGGGAAAAGCAGATCCAGTGGGCTGTGGAAAAGCAGGCCTTTGAGGCTGTGGGGAAATAGAACCAGCAGGCTCGTAAAAAGTAGAGACAGGAGGCTGGGGAAGAGTAGACTGAGGGAGCTGGGTGTAAGTAAACCCAGGAGGGTGGTGGAAAGTAGACCCATGAGGTTAGGGAAATAAAGACTCAGGAGGTTGGGGAAATAAACACTCAGGAGGTTGGGGAAAGAAATACCTAGGAGGTTGAGGAAAGGAGGACCAAGGGGTATGTGGAAATAAAGATCCAACAGGATAGGGAAAGAATGACCATGGAGGATGGGGTATGAAAGGCCAGAGAGGTTGAGGAGAGGAGGAGGATATTCTCAAAGGAGTTGAACAGAATGGTGTATATAAAGGAGCCGAGGAGACGCAGGAGGTACTCGGGGGAGATGAAAAGGAGGAGGTGCTCAGAGTTTCAGAGAAGACAGAAGAGATGCCAGAGAAGCTGAGACAGGGAGAAGCGCAGAGGAGCTGGGGAAGAGGATGTTATGATACAAAAAGAGAAATGGGCACTGGATGTAGAGGTATCTAAGAGGTAGGAGTTGGTGAGAGAGAGCACATAGGAGGGTGACCAGAGAAAAAGGGTAGATGGGAAAAAGTATCCAAAGTGGTGGGGAACAGGAGGAGAAACACTAGAAATGAAGCGGGACATTAACAGAATGAAGAAAAAGGAGGAGGTAGAGTGAAGACATAACAGGAGGTGGAAAGAAGATGATTCCCAGAGGAGAGGAGACAAGAGTGTAAGTGGTGGAGATGAGAGCATTAGGTCTGATCCTGAAAAGGTTATGGTGGTACTGTAGACAGAGGCAAGTCCTAAGCTTGAAAAGGGGGAGCCTATAGAGGGTGGATAAATGATTTTGTAGTTAGCCAGCAAGTCGTTGAGGAGTAGGAGTGAAAGACTGGGTTGGCAAGCTGTGGAATTTTTACTCCAAGAGATGGAATTGGATAGAAGCCATGTAAGAGACCTGCCTAGGGAGGCTTTCTGTGCTTCGGATCCCATCTCCCAGGCAATGCTGAACACTGAACCAGCTAGCTTGAGGATTGGGAGGAAGACTCCCCACCATTCTCCAACTACACAGGACCTCCGACATAAAACATGTAGACACCACAGTGGACCCTTGCTGAATGACCAAGATTGACCATGAGGGAACCCAGGAAGAAGCAAGAGGAATTGTGAGAGACCTTTCACTTAGAATCCTTTGTGTTTGTTTGGATTTATAGGAATTGTGGGCAAAGTTATCATTTGGAATACATTACACTATCTTCACGTCTCATTTGTACCATTAAGGTATCAGGAGAGATCAAGACCATGCCTTAAACAGAACTAGAGAACTTTGCTTTTGAACACATTCATATTTCCCCAAAAGATACCAGGGCTCATTACTGCCACTTTTCCCACTCTGCCATGCTACGAGCTTAGCTCTAGAGTGGGAGATTTACCTCCAGCAATGGTGGTGGTGAATCCTCCCAATTTCCACTGGAAAATCGGTAAAATCGGCAGAATTATAACCGGTAGAATTACCGCTGGGGTAATTCTGCCGAAATCCACAATGATGTCCAATGGACTCCAAATGAATGGGGACTAACACTTCCACCACCAATTGTAATCAGGTAGTAAATCCGCTGGACCAAGTGGTGGTAATTGTAATCCCATTGTGCATTACTTACCACCAGAATACCATACAACTCGTATTGGCTCCCAGAGTAGAGTTTCCCAGTTCATGTTAGGGGGCTGTGGTACAGCAATCTCAAAGGTAACTGGAAGTTAGCTGGGCAACCCCTAGTCCATGTCAAGTCTTTGATGGAATAGGTCTGGCCCCTGTTTGGCTACAGTGTGCCCCAGTGCTGGTTTGTGGTGTGCGGCATGTCACGTCTGCAAAAGCCCTCAGTTTCCTAGACCACTGGCTCTCTCTCACTGCTGGTACGTGGTTTTATACAATTGTAGGTAGATGGAGCAGGGCGCTTATGGGTTGTATTTCTGCTTGTGGTCTCTCCACAGTGCTGCTGCCACAGTTCTGGTTAGAAAAATAAAGAGAACACTTGGCAAGTATTTCTCTCAAGATGTACTGGGTAATTCAAGGTGGTACTGCAGAAATATAAACAGGAATTTGTGGAGGCTCAGCTTCACCTCACTGATAATGCCCAACAAGGCTGAAACACGTGTATGTGGTTGCTGATGGTACTCTTGTTCAGAGAGGAATTGCCATAGCATTTCGGTGCTGGACTGCCTTTGTGGGCGAGACAAAGCCTGATATGCAAATGGATATTTCCCATCTGTGAAGGTACAGTGAGCAAAAAGCAATGGCTGCGAACTCTCAATGTGGTCAATAACCACTGAACAGGTTATCATGCCTTGTTCTTTCGAGAGAGCGGCGCCTGCTACCTTTTTTGTAGATAATATTGGCTTTCAACATTTTGTTGACTTCCTCAATCACTATCTGTTTACAGGCTTCTGGGAGCCTATACGGTTATAAATGAACCACTTTACCGTTAGGTGTCCTAATACAGTGATATGTGCCTTTTGCTCTTCCTGGTTTTTCTGAAAACACATCGGAAATGGGGTAATTATATCTTTTAGATCTACTTGTTGTTGGACAGATAGCTTGGGAAGAATTAAGTCAAAGTTATCTATCTCTTCGGAAACTAGACAAGCTCGTACTTTGGCATGGGTGGCTGATGGGTTCTCTTTCCACTCTTTCAAGAGATTTACGTGATACAAAAGGACCTTCTGTTTTCTGTCCTGTTGGGCTACTTTAAAAGTACAGGTTCCAGTTTGTTCTAATATCTCATAGGGTCCCTACCAGCGGGAGACAGGTTTGTTTTCTGAGATGAGTAAGAGGACCAGTACTTTCTGTCCTACGGAAAATGATCTTAAGCTCACCTTTTTGTTGTAAGTGGATTTTTGTTGGCTCTGGGCCTTGTCCATACGAGTACAAATGAGATCTCAAACCAATTTCATATGTTCTCGCATTCTGGTGGCGGTTTGCGAGATGAGAATGGGTGCCTCTTATCATTCTTCCCAGGTTTCCCGGAGCATGTCCAGGACATTTCTAGGCTCTCTATCATAGAGCAGTTCAAACAGAGAAAAACCTGTGGAGGCCTTAGGGGTTTCCTTTACTGCAAATAGTGCCCAGAGGATCATTCAGTCCCAGTCTTTCTCATCCTTATCTACCAATTTTCATAAATTTAGGAGAGAGTTTTATTGAATCTTTCTACAAAGCCATCTGTTTGAGGAGGGTACACTGACGTTCGCAAGGTGGTAATTTGGGGTAGCTCTTTAACTTCTGCCATAAGCTTACTCATAAAATTCCAACCCTGGTCTGTTGGTATTTCCTTGGGAAAGCTGACCCTGGAGAAATACAGTAGACAGTGTTTAAGGATTTGCTGTATGGTATTATTTCGCATGGGGAATACTTCAGGATATCGGGTTGCATAATCCACAATCACCAGGACATATTTGTTGCCTAGCTTGGATGTTTCTAGATGTCCAATTATGTCCATCCCGATTCTTGAAAAAAGGACTTCTATGATTGGCAACGGGTTTAGAGGGATAGGTAATGGGATGTGAATACTGATTTTTTTACATATTTCGCACATCTAGACAAAGGTCTTCCTATCGGCTTGGATACCTGGGCAGTAAAACTTTCCACTAACAGGTGCCTGGGTTTTAGATTGTCCTAAGTGCCCCCCAGTAAAACGGGGATATGCACAATCTTCATAACAACCTTTTGGTGACTCTTGGATATAACCAACTGTGTTTTTGTTACGCTCACCTGGTTCCCACAGGGGCGTCGATCGAACTCGGACAGCAGCGGCCTCCACCAACGTGAAGCGTAGGGCAAAGATGGCTGTCTAGACGGAACCTCCTAGTCTCGTGTGCTTGACTCATAGGAATATTCACCTGTAGATGGAGAAAGGGATTTAGTCCCGTGGATTTGAGTGCAGACCCCTCCCCACTGCTCCCGCCCTCCCCGCTGACCACCTCTGATATTCCCACTTAGTGTCCTCACCTTATGTTTTTAATGGATGAGCTCTCCATCCTGCGTAGCTTGCAGGGGCACGTAGATACCAGTTACTTCACTGGTTTGGGGTATTGGAGTTCTGGAAGATTATTAACTCCGGAGTTTACCAAGTTTAAAGAGTTCAATATGTCCAATGGTCACTCTTGCACCCCTTGGTGATTTTGCGGCAACAAATACTGTCTGGAGGTTGCTGGCAGCGTTCAGGTAAGAGTCTGTATTACCCAACACTATCCGGTAAAGTTGCGTGAGTTGAACGTGTTGTTTTTTCCTCCCTTCATAGATGCGGCGTAAGAAGATGCGGCGTATTGAAGGATAATGCCTTTGGTGGTAAATCAGGTAAGCCTTGTGGTAAAATGATTGTCATGGTAGTCTCTCTATGCTCACCTCGCTATTCCTTTGTCTTTTTTCCACAGGTGTTGAAGATCGCCAAAGAAAATTATGAAGGCAGCGCTGAGTCGAAGATGCTGTGGACTGGTGAGAATGGAGCGGCGCTGCAGCTGCGAAGCGACGCGTGTCGAAGTAATGTCCCTTCAGGCTCGGAATGGTGCAAGATCCGGAATCAGGTAAGGAATTAGATTAATATCCGTAACCTAACCTCTTCTCCTATTTTCCCCTTTCTTCTAGGAGCTACGGATGCGAGGCGGCCGTGGCAGAAGTCTCGATGCAGGTTCGCAGGCACGGTGAGCGTTACGCTGCAGAATGCAGAATAACCCGAAGCGTGTGTTGTAGATCGGGCGTGGTTTAAATAGCCCCTAAAGTAGTCCCAGGTAAGAAGTCCCTAGAACCACACCCGAGTAAAAAAATAGTCCTTGCAGAAAAATAGTCCCTTCCATGTCTCACGTTGGCCTGGATGCATGTGCAGCATGGTCTGCCTGAGGTAAGTGATGGCTATGAGCCTGGCGCCTTAGGCGCCAAGACTGAACCCAAATAGCCCCAAGCCGGGGATTCTGAGGTTTTACTAAATGTCTGGATGCCTGCTTCCGGGGCGGATGGGCTTGGTCCAGATGGCATCATGACAGTTTTTACTAAGCCTTCCGTAGATGTTTCTCTTCTATAAAGTAATCCTTGTTTTAAGGAAAAAAAAAGGGGCTTCCTTTCTCTAAGCCTTCTCCTTCTGGAATAGCGTGTAGAAAGGCTTTAGCGAGAGATGTATCATTTTGGTGGGCGAAGGCTAGGTCGAGATAGATGGTAGGCTCTTCTCCCTTCCTTCCTTTGATGTTAAGAGATGTATCAGCTTCCCCAAAGCCTAAGGAATTTCTTTCTGTCTTACCTGGTTCACTTTCTTTAAACTGAGGAAATAGAGACCTTTCCAAAATTCCTTGAGCAATTTGATCTCCACGATGTACTTCAAAAGGGATATCACCATGATTCTGTAAGAGAAACTTTACATCTCCCCGGAAGTCAGGATCGATGACGCCTGCTAAGACGTCTATCCCAAACTTCCATGCTAGGCCAGATTTATGGGCCAATCTTATATAGCACCATGGAGGGGGTATCAAGATCAAATCTGTAAGAATCATTCCTCTTTTCCCTTACCTACTGCTACGGATGTCAAAGCCTATCGATTCCTTGGTGGCAATGTTATGTTACTTGGCATTAGCGCCTTATGTATCACTGGTATGATCTCAAAGCGCTGGTAAGTTGAACGTCCTCGGGAACCGTAGTTCAAGTCAGTAGAGAGAGAGAGCCATAAGGTGCGTGGGTGCACCGGATATGTGTGCAGCCGGTGTGGCAGTTGCATGGTAGCTGCTTTCTTAGCGGTAGGTGTGGTGGATGGGAGGTCAGGTATATTTGTTCATTCTGGAGGGTTGATATCCAGACTGATTTCTGGCTGTGTTAGGTCTGAGGAGACGCTTAAGCTAGCGGTGTGTGCTCAGCTAGCTGTGTTTAATCAGGATGATGAGGAGTGTGTGGCGGGTGTTAGTATGAGAACAGCTATACCGAATGTGACATAGTATCGCTGTGTTCTAGGTGAGTGGTGGCGTATAGGAGAGAGTAAGCATGGTGGTAGTGTGATATGGTGGGTGGTTCTCAAGCACTCCATCTGTACCATCTGTTCTATCCGTTTTATTTACTCTGTCCATTCAACTCCATCTGTTCATCCATTTTGTCTGTTTCATCGATTTAATCTACTAGTCCTTCCATCCATTCCATCCAGCCTTCATCCACATGATCTACTTCATCCATTCCATAGACCCATTTCATCGTTCCCATCTGTTTAATGTGTTCTATCCATTCCTTCCTTCCTATTAATTCGATCCGCTCCATCAGTTCTGTCCACTCAATTGGTTCGATCCGTTCTATCTGATCCATCCACTCCAACTGTTTCATCCATTTGATGTGTTCCATCCACTCCGTCTGCTCCATCCACTCTGTCTTCTCCATCCACTCGTCTGTTCCATTTACTCTGTCTGTTCCATCCACTCCGTCTGTTCCCTCTACTCCATACATCCCTTTTACTCCATCTGTTCCATCCACTCCATGTGTTCCTTCACTCTATCTGTTCCATCCACTCCATCCGTTCCATCGACTCTGTCCGTTCCATACACTCCACCTGTTCCATACACTCCATCTGTTCCATCCACTCCATCTGTTCCATCTACCCCATCTGTTTCATCTGCTCTATTTGTTCCATCTATTTCATCCATTCCATCTGTTCCATTCATTAAAACTACTCATCCTTTCCCTCAGTTCAATCTGCTCGTTCGTCTCATCCGTTCAATCCACTCATCTGTTCTATCTGTTCCATCCCTATCATCTACTCCGTCTGTTCTTTCCACTCCATCTGTTCCATCCGTTCCTTCCGTTCCATCCGTTCCTTCCATTCCATCCATTCCATCCACTCCTTCCGTTCCATCCACCCCTTCCGTTCAATCCACTCCATCCGTTCCATCCACTCCTTCCATTCATCCACTTCTTCCATTCTTTCCGTTCCATCCACTTCATCCGTTCCATCCACTCCATCCACTCCATCCGTTCCATCCACTTCATCCGTTCCATCCACTCCATCCATTCCATTCACTTCATCCGCTCCATCCACTTCATCCGTTCCATCCACTCCATCCACTCCATCCGTTCATCCACTCCATCCGTTCCATCCATTCCATTCACTTCATCCGCTCCATCCACTTCATCCGTTTCATCCCCCTTCATCGGTTTCATTCACTTCATCTGTTTCATTCACTTCATTCGTTCTACTTAGTTTATCTGTTTTATTTACACTGGCTGTTTTAGTTTTTGAAGGTTTTGAAGGTCACCCTTCGTCCAACTGGGAGCCATTGGAGGGTTTTGAGAGCTGGGGAGGTGTGATCTCTTGGGCCAAGTGCTAGTAGCAGTTTTGCTGCAGCATTTTGTGCTCTTTGTAGTTTAATCAAGTGTAATGCTTGGACTCCGAGGTAGAGGGAGTTAGCATAGTCCAGTCTTGACATTACAATTGATTTGACCATGGCTAGTCTGTTGGGAAAAGAGAGGTATGGAAAAATGTGCCTTAGGATTTTGAGGTGGTAGTGGCAGGATTTAGAGACGTTGTTGACTTGGCGCGAGAGGGTTAGGTCGGAGTCGAGAGTGCATCCAAGGTTTTTTACTGAGGTTGAGGTTGTCGGGGGGAGTTGCCCATCGATGATGGCCAGGGTAGAGGGTGCAGAAGAAGTTTGGTATTGCCACACACCATGATTTCAGTTTTGGTGGGGTTTAAAAGGTGGTGGTTTGTGGTCATCCAGTAATCAATGTCAAGGAGGCAGGCAGCAAGGTCGGGCTGGGAGCTGGGTTTTGAGTTAACGGGTTTTAGGATTAGTTGGGTGTCGTTGGCGTAGTTGTAGCACAGGATATTGTGCGAGCGGATTATTCATGGGAGGGTGGACATATAGAGGTTGAATAGGAGGGAACTCTGGTATTGACTGGTTGGGCGGCGGATGCAAAGGAGGAGAGGAGGGTTATTTGGTTCCTATTGTTGAGCAAGGATGCTATCCACTTGAGAGCGTTTCCACAGATTCCTAGGGAGTGGAGGCGGTCGAGGAGGATTGAGTAGTGGATTGTGTCAAAGGTGGCAGACAGGTCAAGAAGGATTAGTGCAGCGCATCCCGCAGAGTCTGCAGTGTTTTTAAGGTCATCCCAGATTGAGGTCAGGGTGGTTTCGGTTCCATGTCAGGGTCTGAAACCTGATTGGGCGGGCTCTAGGAGATTGTTGGCTTCGACAAAGGCATTTAGTTGGGAGTAAGCGGTTCCATCAGTGAGTTTAGCAAGGAACCTGGTATTTGAGATGGGGCAGTAGTTTTTGGAGTCGAGGGAAGGTTTTTTTTAGAAGAGGCTTGACATGAGCAGTTTTGAATGCGTCGGGAAAGATTCCAGAGAGAGGGAGTCATTTATGATGGTTCTCGCGTATTCTCCTGCACAGGTAGATGCACATATTTATTTGAGGGTTGAGGCTGGGCAGGGGTCTAGCGGGAGGGGTTAGAAGGTCTCTGACTAAGTTTTTGAAATTGTAGGGTTCCCCAATTAGTCTCAATTGAGTCACATCCCACTACTGACACCATATCTAAGAAACTCAAGGTGGCAACATTAAAGACAGGCACAAGTGATCACAGTTCAAGGGTGTTTATTAAACTGTATAAATGGGTGAGAAAAATGCCTACTTTAAACCTAAATCTAAGATGGGAGCAAGCTACAACCATCAAATAATAAGGCAGTCATAATGGTGTCTTGTCAAGTAAAAAGGACCTATACTAAAAACAAAATATTGCCAATCCTTACCGCTAAGTTACAAAAGAGTGTACGATAGAGTTTAGAAGAAAAGTAGGAAGTGTTCACAAATGATAAGTCAGGATGTTATAGCCGGGGTCTCCCTTACCCACGCTTTTAGCACGTGGCAAGGCGGGACTCTTAATCACAGAACACTGCTGGCCTTCACCAGCAGAAGGCTACAGTTCCTTTCAACGATATCAGGACCTTTGGTGGCCAAGTCTCTTTTCTACAAAGTGTCTTGCCTCCGAGGGCCTGATAGGTCAAAATAATAAAATAACAAAACAAAATTTCCTAACCACATGTACGTTGGGTGATGATTCTTCACCCCCGGATATCCCTCTTCCGGGCTCAGACTCTTTTTGAATCTTAGCCTTTAGTTGGGTTTACTACGGTCTTTTACTCAGAATATTTCACTTGTTGTTTTCACAAGTCTCAATGTCTTTTTAAACAATCTTTCACTGTGGACGACCCTCGGCTGGGTTCACTCTTGTCAACACAATATTCACGAGGTTATCGCCCTTCACCCTGATTTTCAGGCATCTCTCAACCTGGTTCTCATTAGGCAGTTACACAGTTCACTATTCTTTACACAATGCAGGATTTACTTTCCTTAGCTTACTCTTAGTTACGGGTCAAAGACTTTCGATTGTACAAGGGGTTTTACTCGACCCTTGTAGGAACTCCACTTTGAACTTTTGTGTCGGTTCTCCTAGGGCCTCCTGGGATCTTTAGTTATAACATACAGGGACCGGCCATAGTCTTTCGAATGAGCTCCCACTCTGCAGCTGATCTCTCCCTGGCTTGTTTAACAGTTCGCTAACACACAAAGACTTTGTTTTTTAATTTACATTATGTTTTCATTTGCAACCTTTGCTCAACACAGTTCTGTTTAAAATCGGTTCTCCCTCCGACTCACCGGCTGTGATGAACTGCTTGGTATTTCTTGTCTCTGGAGTTAAGGACAGTACCATGGTAGCAAGCATCTCTCCCTGACTTGGTTATCAGTGTAGGAGGGTGTTCCATGCACTATTGACATCTGTCACACCACACGCTAGCTGTCATTCCTGTCCTTATGATTCCGTTCATGGAGGCTTTGCGGGTCTGGGTCAAAAAGGGCAAGGGCACTCCCCCCTTTTCATTCTTTCGGTTCTCACCGCCTTTCTCCTCCTCTTGACCTGCCATAGCACCCAACCTTTTTTGTCACCAAGGCGGGTGAAAACACCTGATTTTCTTTTTGGCGGGTGAGAGGCCCATAGAAGTGAATGGGCATATGAGAGACTTGGCGGGTGATTCATATGCTTTCAAGGCGGGTGACACCCGCCAAAAGCGGATGAGTTGAGAGCTATGAACTGCCATCCTGGAATAGCTGCCTCGTCGTGCGGCCTGCCTTGCTCAAAGTGTGCTCTCATGGAGCAACTTTTATCTCTGCGGGGAAGGGAAAGGGCAGACGGGTGTGTGTGGTTATTGTCAATTGCTTGACTCTGCCTGACCCTTGTGTTGGGACATATCAAGTAAATGGCCCTGGTGTTAGTCCGTTGTCTTTTGTGGTGTAAGAAAGTGTGTCGGAAAGGGGCGTAAAGCTTCTAAATATCCTATGGGGTAGAATGGGGAAAAGGTGTTATAAGGAAGGGGGTTCCACGTCCCCCCCATCGGTGTCCCACTTCCACACCCTGAGGACCCCCCATCCAATTGATCCTCCAACACTGGTCCATCCCCAGGAACTGGATCCAATAGCGATGGCGTTGTCCTGGCCAACTGAATGACAGATTCCCGGGACTAGCGGGTGAGACACCTTCAGGTTTCTCACAGTATGTTTCAGGTGTGTATTTCAATATGAAAATGAGGTCAAAACTTGTGAGTCTTTATGAAGGGGAATTGAAAAGAATGCATTCTTCAAATCAACAACTGTGAAATAGTTGGCCGTGGGTGGGATGCTACACAGTATTGTTGCAGGATTTGGAACTAATGGAAACTCAGCTTTGACTATATTGTTTAGAGGGTGAAGGTCCTGAATACATCTCCACGACCCCACCTTTGATTTCTTTGACAGGGTAAACTGCTGTGTTACATGATGAATCTTATGGCAACAATATGCCTTACTTCATTGAAGTGGAAATGGTCTCAAATATACCTTAATCCACATCTCTGGACATGGGGTATTGCTTTGATCGTGGTAAAAGAGCTCCTGGTTTTAATTTAATTTTAACTGCACCTATTCCTTTAATAGTCACACATCATATGGGCTTGTATTCCATAACATTTCTAGAATTTTCTCTAAGTCTTGGTCTTCTTTTTATCAAGGACATTCTCTTCAGTATTTCTATATTCTTCACTTTAATACAATGAGTGATAGAGATAAGCAACACTATTTAATCATCAGAGTAGTGATCAAACACTGCTGCTTCTAACTCTAAGTGAATGATGGGGATTTCTGGCCTGAACAAAATGTCATCATGTATTCTCAATATTTTATCTACCAACCTGGGCAACCATGATAATAGGATGGTCACTCCATACAAAAATACTTCTGTATCTAAAGGCAATCCTCGAAATGCTTTCTGGCCTGTAAAGGCTAATAAAAACTCTCCCACATTCATTTCGCTTATCCCTGGAGTAGGCACACTATTTCTTCATCAGTGAAAGATATTGTCATGTTAAGCTTTGTCATTAAGTCACGTCCCAAAATATTGACTGATGTCTGCCTAGAGTATAGTAATGGCATTGACATATCATGTTCTCCTATAGAAATTGGTAACTCATCTGTAAAAGGAACTAAACTCATCGCCCCAGCGAATCCTTGAGCATTCATGGCAGTACCTGATATTGGGTATTTTCCCTCGCTGACACAGGAGAGAGTGGCTCCATTCTCTACTAAAAATGAAAATGTCTCGTCCCCTATTGTTACCCTGACCCTTGGTTCCTCTTGGGGATCGAGTGTCACTGATAATATTGAACACATCAAGTCACTCGGTCGGCTGTCCTATTGTGGATATAAATGTATCCCTGTACCTGTGAAAGGATTTCCTCTTATCACAGTCACACTCCCAATTTGGGTGCAGGTGCTTGTTGGGCTTCTGAGGCCAAGTTCCATTGTGGTACCATATCCTGCTGTATCTGTGCTTGCTGTGGTTGTGCCTTTTGTGTTTGCATAGGGGCCTGTTGTGGTTGCCCTCACGGCGATTGGATTTGCAGGCGTTCTGGCTGCATTTGTTGGGATTGTGGTGCATATGTCTAAGCATACGTTTGATCTTGGGCATAATATTCCTGCAGTTCTGTATTATACTGTGGAGCATAGACCCAATCCCCCACTTGGAGCTTGCCAGTTCTGTTGCATGCCTCCTCTGCTTCTGCATGTCCTAGCTATGTGTCCCATTCTCCCACAATTCCAACATTGTTGTGGCTGTCCACCATTATATACTCCTCTTGCCCTAGAGTTTCGAAATCCACCTCGTCCTACTCCTATAAGCCCATTCCCTCTTCGTCTTGGCCAGAAATGTTACCCACTCTGGTCAGCGGGATATCATGGATTATTTTTATGCCTTGACTGTACCTCCTGTGTCACCCCTCCTTCATTACGTGTCAATACCTCTCCCTCGATGGTTATTTTTCAGAATGTTTTCTAAACTAACTTTGCTTCCTCCTGCTTTCTGTTCTCAGCTTTCTTTTAAGTTTCTCCTGCATTAATCGGCAGTAATGTACGATTGTCAATTGTATTTCTGGCCATGGCTTTGCTTCCATTCCTACCTGTTTTTTCAACTGCTGTTGCACTGGCTCCTATAGCTAACGTCATTCCTGATGTCATCCTTTCTAACTCATAAATCCATTTTCCCACACCGGAAGTTAAAATCGGCAATTTACACTTTAAATTGTCTTCATCGATTTGCGGCCATGGTATATATTGTGGTCGTCCTCCCCCTTTCTCCAATAATGGGAATTGTGAAAATCCTAATTCATAATCATATTTACTTACACTCCATGTCTTCAAGGCACAGCTAGCCTCGTCCATTTGTCTCCTTACTGGTATTGGTCTTAACTTGCATACAAATGGCAGGGATATATCCCCCGCACTACGCAATCGAGCTTGTGGTCTTGGTTCTGGTGTCCTTTCTTTAGGGTCCTCTAAATCTGACAATTTTACCCTTTTTTTCTCTTTTGAAAACCCGCATGCACCCTCTCTACGCCCTCTCATTCTCCTCCCTCTCTTCATCTGACATCATTATACCCCAACTTGTGTGACCATTGTCTCCTTCTGCATCGTCGAGATCTAATCTGTTTAAAGACAATGGCCCTCATTACGACCCTGGCGGAATTCGGAAAACGATGGCGGAAATGCAATACCGCCATCGAATAGCGCTCGGTGCGACTATGACCCGTCACCGCAAAGTATGAAGCCATTAGCGACACCGTAGTGAACGCCAACGCTAACTGCACCAAGCACGCGCGCCATGCCAAACCGTAAACACCACCATGGCGCAAGGGTACGCTAATTCCGACCCTAGCGGACATGTACCTAACGCCATCAAGCATGGCGGAATGTACCATTCCGCCATGGTGAGAAGTACGGCATCGCGAATCAACCGTAAACGGCCCCACTGAGTGCCTGTACACCGCTCCCTGCCCACAAAGTACAACTCCCCGTAGGTGCAATGAAGTCACAATGCAACCATTGAAATGTACAAGTCACCCATGCATGCCAACGAACAAATGAAACACAAGAGGGGCCAATGGGAGCTGCAGGGCACAGATGGCACGAATACAGAAGCCATCCCAATGGACATGACCACAGTCCCCCACCAAGAAACGCACGCAAACACAGGCACCTGTGACCAGCAATATTCCGAAAATCACATCATTCCACCAGTCCACCTGGCTGACCGGCATCTGTTACACAAAACCCAATCCCCCGCCCCTGAGCATGACAACATTCAAACAGTCATATTGGCAGCCCCCATCCCTGACCTCACGGGCTTCGTAGGCAAACGCGCCCAGTACAGTACCACGCAACTAAACTCCGAAGCTGGAACCCAATGCAGATCTCCTCACAATACATCGCTCCCCAAATAGGAATATGCCACATCACTTGCAAAGAAGAACGCTACACGGGCCAAATCAGAATAGAAATTTAATGCACAACAAAATCACCAAGCCCATACAGCCATCAGGCCATGAACTCCAAAACACATTTCACCATTGTGGGCTGCATCCGCAAGAAATGACCAGCCACTACTTGTGTGACGCCCTGTTCCATCATGGTACACAGAGCCACATTCACGTACGAAAAGGCAACATGGAAGCGCACAGAACCGCAGGGCCGTCCCAATGGGGAGGTACTAGTCCAGCTGAAAGGCCGAAATGTTGCTCCGAGCCACTAGTACTGCGTAAGGGCATGTGGCCCATTGGCGATCGTCCCATAAGATCGTAATGCTGCTCCACTGATTAACACGAAGCAGCAGGTGTCGGGAGTAAAAGCCATCTGCAGGAGTGGCATACAGATGGCAGTGGCAAAAGGGGAGGAGATACCTGTCAACCAAAAGAAAAGAAAAAGAACAGAATGGCCATCAGAACTACATCCGAACAACTCACTTCAATGATCACACTGAATCCACAGCCATATGCATGCTAGCCCACTCCAAAGGATCATCACCACCCCAAAACCACTTGCGACTCATAACCATCTATATCGAGGTGTAAACACCATCACAAACGAGTGTACCTGTGCATGCGTCTGTGAAAACAGAATCCATCTGATGGGATTGTTAACGTGCATGGACACAAGTGTCTGAAGGCGCGTCGAGAAAGGGAGGGCTCAACAAGGCCAGATAGACGATGGTCCCACTATGGCAGCCCTGCATCACATAGCGCAGGGGAGGCGGATAGATTCCAAGAAGCCCTGAACATGGCAAACTCTGTATCAAATCATCTGCCCATGCATCCATTCATCATTCCCTCATCCCGGTATAAAAACGCCTGAACATTTACTCACATAACATTAGAAATATCCATTGAGTCTGTGCGTTATGCAGCCTGCAAAATCCACAGTGCCCCAGCCCGTAATTCCAGTGTTGTGAAGTAACATGTATTTGGGAACGTCCGGCCTCATCGCCCACGTCGCTATTGCGCATCCCAAACTATTCATATCAATCATTGCTTCCTCGCCATGGCCCCTGTCTCAAGGACATTGAACAATAGAACGTTATATTTGCAGTCAGACCTGTGGGCATCTCCTCGCCGCGAGCTGAAAACCGAAAGCGCCGCCCTTCGAATTCCTTATTTGCAATATCACGTCGAAAAGGCATCTGTGGCCGTTTGAAAACACAAATTAATCCATCTAGTGCGGCTGTGTGTGAAAATGGCAACTGCCTTCACCCACAAATGGGACGCCCCGCCCGTCGGTGCAACTCGGTACAGTGATGCATGAGGGCCCACCGTTACTCGAGTACTACGTTCCACTGACCCTTCACAAATCTGTTCGCGACGGCAAAGATTGTATGTGAAACAATGGGACCATAGCCGAATGTACATATCAACAAATGTTACACGGCCATCGGGTACAAATACATGATTGCAATAGCAAGATGCCATTACCGAATTGCAGCGTTGTGTGCGGGACGTGCTCGGCCAAAGGGGAGAGCAGCTTGCACAGGTGGAATGAATCACCACAGGTGGAGGCCATACAGCCTGAAAACACATAAATTGCACACCCAGTCTCCTCCCACAACCACACCCACTCCGAAATGCTACCGGCAGGACTCGCGATGTTGGCCCTGGGGGACCTGATAGCACTGCAAGTACTCCAACTCCAAGAAGAAGACGAACACCAACTACAACCGGCCGCACGGAGGAGACGCAGGAGGAGGAGGAGGGCAAGGCAGGGCCAGCAAGGGCCGCCAGCACAGCCACTACCACCACGCAGGCAGGCCGCAATCCCACGCCTCCGAGCACATCCGTTCAACCTCACTGATGAGCAGATCCACACCCTCTACCGTTTGGACCAGGACACCATAGCCGCCATTGTGGACATGACACAGGCTGACCTTGTCAGCATGATAGATGCCATCCCACCCCTACTGAAGGTGGTGTCTGTACTCCACTTCCTGGCCACAGGCACCTACCAGCACACAGTCGGACAGTTGCATGGCATTTCTCAGCCACTGTTCTCACGGACACTATTGCAAGTGCTCGATGCCCTCCTGCAGCACGCAGACGACTACATCTCTCTACCACGCTCGGAGCAGGAAATTACCAACACAAAAGTGGGATTCCATGCACTTGCCGGCATACCGGGTTGCATTGGTGCCATCGACTGCACCCATGTGGAATTGGTCGTCCCACATGCCATGGAGGCCCAGTACCGCAACCGAAAACAATATCATTCCCTGAATGTACAAATGGTGTGTGACTCCAACAGGATCATTACACATTGTTGTGCCCGATTCCCTGGATCAACCCATGATTCTATGGTCTTGAGGAACTCTACAATACCACGCTACATGGAGCGACACGCAGGGAACAGATCCTGGCTACTCGGTGAGTCTCATTACATGCATGATTATGTGGGGTATGTGATTCGGCAATGACCTGGCAGGAAGGGGGGAAGTGTGCGTACGTAGCAATGGCATTCCACATCATACGTTTATCGTCCACATACAGGTGATGCTGGATATCCACTGAAGAGATGGCTCCTCACACCAGTCCGGAACCCACGGGACCAGCATGAGGAGGACTACAACCATGCCCACTCACGTACCCGTGTAGTCATTGAACAGGCATTCGGCCTACTGAAGGGTCGTTTCCGCTGCCTCAGCAGGTCTGGCGGGGCACTCCTGTACCGCCATGAGAAGGTTGCAAAGATGGTGATGGCATGTGTCATGCTCCACAACATGTGCGTACGTAGAAATGTGCCCATGCCCCCTGACGCAGAACTGCAAGCACCTGATGATGGTCATGATGAGGGTGGGGATGTGGCAGCACCTCAAGGAGTCTGCGAGGCACCGGAGGGCCGTGACATTCGTCAGCATCTCATTGATGCATGCTTCTAGCACTCACGCCTGGTGGCTGATACATGGACACGGGACTCGTGGCACTGTGTGTGTCTGGGACATGCACAATATGGACTGTACGCCTATGATGGCCTAGTACACAAAGATCAATGTCCACACATCTCATTGGTTGATCGTGCACTGTTTATGGCATATGTGATATCATGTTGTACACCCTATCGACCTGCCACCCAAGTGAGCCCAACACACCCCCTCCACCCTCCTACCTCCCCCCCGAACACCAGTGTCCAAAGATGCTCATTGTCAGTGGGCAGTCGCTATTGCAAGCCCCCTCTGCGGGTATCAGGGGCACCCCTGCCTGTGGAGCGCAGGTTCCTCCCAGATCTACGTTGGGGGCTGCCCTGGACGGAACTTGCAACGGATGATGTCTCTGCCTGCTCACGTCCATGCATGTCCCTAAGTGTTTGTGAGAGCTCAGTGAGCACACGGCGCACTGCGGCAAGTTCGGCACATACGTCTGTGGACGTCGCATGCAGTTCCCCCCTCAGGCTCTCGGTGCTTCTCTCCATTTGGACTCTCAGGCTCTCGGTGCCACTCTCCATTTGGACTCTCAGGCTCTCGGTGCTAGTCTCCATTTGGACTCTCAGGCTCTCGGTGCTACTCTCCATTTGTGCCCTTAGTGTCTCTGTACTTCTCACCATTTCTGCCCTAAGTGTCTCAGTTGATGTTTCTATGTCTGCCTTAGTGCCCCCACATTCATCGGCATGGTCCTTGAGGAGCGTGGCCAGTTGCTGCTGTTGCACGATTAACTGGTCGAGGGACTGTTGCCTCTGCTGGGCCATGGCCATTTGCGGGGGTGTCACAGAGGGGCTGTTGACCTCATGTTGCCTTGCCACAGGGCTTGTGGGGGATGGCCAGTCGTCGTCTTGTGGGTGCCCCTGCGTGGTATCCTCATGTTGTACGGGATGGGACAGACAGGGGGATTGGGACAGGTCATGGATGGATCTGACTTCGACATCCCCGTCTTCTGTGTCGGAGCATGCTGCCATCAATGGGGTGTCACCTATGGTGCTGCTGCCACCAGAGGCAGTGCCTTCTGTGGCATCCGTTGGGGGGACCTGTGGTGGTGGTGTTGTGGGCATGCTGGCTGCTGGGGTGCCTGTTGATGTTCCCTCCTCTGTGCTGCCACCTGATTTGTGCTGCTGCCGTGTCTTGATGCGTGCAGCTGAGGTGGAGGGTCTTTGGCCGTTGGTCTTGGCCCTCTTTGCAGGTGTGCTGGTAGGGGTGTCCTGATGCTCGTCGTTTGGATCGGACCCTGTGGTGGAGTAAAGGAGGGCGAGGGTTATTAATGGGTCTGTGGGTATTGGAATGGCATTGTATCACATGCATTGGGGTGGTACCTGAGGGTGATTTGGGTCGGGGCCTTGGAGGTGCTTTCATTTGTGTGTGGAGTGAGGGTGCAGTTGTTTGGCAGCCTGCAGTTAGGGTGTGCCTGCTGCACGTGTAGTGGGTGTTTTAGGGGTTTTTAATTATTTATGTATTTATTGTGAGTTTTAAAGTGCGCTATCAGGCCGATGTGTGTGGATGTTCTCCTGGACATGTGTTTCTGTTGCACTATGTGGACACATGGTACTTCACATGATTGGACATTGTGGATTTAGCATTGTTTTATTTGGCCCACCTACCTGAATCTTCGGATGTCTGCACTCCTTTCTCCATCCCTCCGACTCCCTCTATGCTCTCCATTCCGATGGTGGAGGCACAGATTTCTTCCCAGGGGGTCAACTTGATGGGTGATTCAGGACCTCCCCCGGTGGCTGTGGCAATGTTGCGGTTGGCAGAGAGTATGCTGCGGACGCATATCCGCAGGTCGTCCCATCGCTTTCGGCATTGCTGTGGGGTGCGGGGTGCGGTCCCCACCGCACTTACCCGCTGTGCCACCAGAGCCCATATGGCCTTCTTGTTTGCAAGTGCCGTCCTGGTCATTTGTGTGCAGAAGACGACGGCAGCATTCTCCTGGAGGGTCTCTGTTAGCACGGTGAGTTCCTCACGGGAGAAGTGGACCTGCCACTTGCGGTCGCACACTTTCTTCGCTACTTTTCCCATTTTTCTTGGTTTCGCTAGGGTGGATGACGGGTTGGGGTGTGTCTCAGGGTAGTGTTTTTAGTGGTTGTGTGGTTTTAGTGGTTTTATAGGTGTACGGCGGGATGTTTCCCGTGCCGGGCCCATGTTTTTACTTCCGTTTCCGTATATTTACGGTCACCGTACTTTCCGGTAGGCGCACACTGCGGTGTCCGCTGTGATGGGTGGCGGTATTGCACCTAGGGCGCCGTATGGCGGCGGTGTGGGCCGTTTTGGGGTCATTTCCGCCATCGCGGACTTTGCACTTCCGCCATGCCGTGGTGCTCGTGCCCGATGGGTCGGAATGGGCCGCACTTTGCTCCTTCGTGCAATGGCGGAAACGCTATTTACGCTGTGGCGGTCCGGTCAGTCACTTTCCGCCAGGGTCGTAATGAGGGCCAATGTTCCATTCTCGTCTGTTCTGATGCTACCTGATCTACCTTCAGAACCCTTTAATAGGGATCCCTCTACATTCTTTTGGGTTTCGTGCCTACCTCTGTCCCTCATTTGCCTATATAGTTGTCCAAGCCTTTGCGCTATGTCTTCTGTATCCTGTCCACCAGCCCGTGCTGATCTCAGTATTCCTTGCCCCCTATGGGGCTGTTGTGCACCTCTCTCTTTCTCCAGTCGTTCTCGTGCTTCAATCGGCACTATGCTCCTATGACATAAATATTCTATTTTGTCATCTTTTAATACCCTACTCTTGTTAATTTCTTCTTCTCGTCTCCTCATCTCCCTCAATGCATCTTCCTTTTGCCTTCATTGCAACCTACGTACTTTTATTCTTTGGGCTTCTATCTCTTCTCAATTCTTCTCTACTAATCTCTCCTTTTCTTTCCTTGCTTCATATCTTCTTCATTTTTCCCTTCACTTGCATTCTGTATCCCTCTCTTCTGTGTATGCTATTTCTTCTTCCTTCTCTTCTTTTTTCCGCTCTTCTCCTCTCCTTCTCGAACCCCAATAATGCCTTTATCGTCTAGCTTATGCAATATTTGTCCTCCCATACATTTATTCTGTATATTGTTATTCCCTTAGTTTTATACTTTATTTCCTTCTGTTTCCCTGCTTCTTCCTCTATCTCCATTCATCTGCTTTGTTTGTCCTTTCTCTCATAGCGCTGCTTACTTTCATTGTGTGTTAATATATCTTTGCGTTCTCTACTCTTGCTCTCTTCCGCATGATCTTTGCTGCTATAAGCGTTGAGTGCCGACTTTGGATTAACATATCCCGCCGCTGCTTTTAATTCCTTTAAGGTGTAAAATCCCTTCTCCTCTGAATATGCACTCTTCTCTTCAGGAAGAGAAAGGGGAGCCAAAGGCATTTTATCCTCCCCTTTATGCTGATTGACCATCAATTCCCTATATGCTGGATCTTCTTTCTCACTCTGGTACATTTCCCAAAGTTCTAAAATGGCCAATCTTTTTTGCAACTTTTTCCACTGATATATGGCATGCATATATGTCATCATATGCCGCAATACAGCTTACGACATCTTACGACAGTGAACCTTCCTGAGGCCCCCACATGAGTGTCTTATTGGGCGTGCCTTGAACCAATTGCAAATTATATTTCCTTATCTTCAATGTGTATCCTTGTAATGTCCTACATACATGTAAAAGAGGTGTATCCCCCATGATGACAGTTACATTTTGATTGTCAATACTTACCTGTTGTTTTATTCCATTCTTTATATTATCAAATATACTACGCCGATCAATTGGTGCAGGAACCATCAATCACTGTTTATAATCTCAATCAGTGTATATTTCACTTTTTATTCTAAAAATCTAAGCAATGATATTTTGTTTCCTCCTTTGTCTACACTTTCTATCAAATTGTATTATATCGTTCTTTCATTAATAGTATTTGTAGATTCTCTTCTTTACTTAAAAATTACTTTCCTTTGATTTTTCCCTTCCTGAGTAATGTCAATCTCTTGGCCCAAATTTTTCACCAATCGATTTAATTTAGTTTTACTGCATATGCCTTCCTTTACTATCTTAGTAAATGTATCACCCCTCTGTTTCACTCCATTCTGGAGTTAGATACAGACTCTTCTACAGACCTTGTGTAAGGGAGGCATGGTATCACAAGTATGACACTGACACAAAAGGTACAATTTTGCCCTATAGCTAGGATGGGAGTAGTCTCTATCATCAATTAGTAAATAAAACAGTCCTAATTGAGTCTGTCAAATCTAAATGGCCTACACTATCAAAACCTAATGCCTGCCCTATCTCTTGTACAAAAAGTGTGTTAAGGAGAATATGTATGCAAAGGAAAATCAGTGTTTGAATATAAAGAATAAATGTGGCTGAGTCAGCTCTCCTCCCCACGTTAGACAGTACGGAGTAAGGTGGTCTCCGTAGACAGGATGATACACTCTGGCTCTGGTTATCAAAACAAAGGCAGTTCAACACAGGGATTGAGGAATTCAATGTTAAAGTCTCTTTTCGCAGCTTTCAAAACACAGTTCAACAAAATGTTTACGTTGGTCTCCCTCAATTGGGCTTGGACCTTTCAAAGCAACAAGTTCATGTAGGTCGTCCTCAGTCAGGCTCAGACCTTCCAAGACAACAGGTTCATGTAGGTCTCCCTCAGTGGGGCTCAGACCTTTCAAACACAGCACTTGCAGAGAGTCCCTTCTCCAAGATTAATTCACATCCTTTAGGGGTTCCATTACCCTAACTTATCACACTTCCGGTCTCCCTCAGTCGGGCTCAGACCTTTTCCTGATGTGGAAGACTTTCGAATGTGTGTGGCTTTTACTATAGACCTATGCAGGACCACTTCGACTTTTCCCTTCAACTCACACTCTTCTATTATTTGCCCCAGTGTCTCTTGGTTGGGGTAGTTTTACTTCCTCACTTTTCCCTATGGTTACTTTTGATCACTTTACTTCATATAGTTCATTCACTTAATGGCATTATAACAAAAACATTTCAGCTTTCACAGAGACTTTTGAATGGGCTACTTCCTTTCAACAGACCACTCCACTACTCAGTATCATTGGTTTCACGGCTATCTGCAATTCAAAGTTCACCACAGCTCTGCCTTTCTTCGCGTCTCATCCACACGCATGCAGCCTTCAATTCTGTGATATTCTGTTGGAACTTCATCTTTGCTGAACACACACCAGTCTTTCATGTCGTTCACCAGCTCACCGGCTGGTATTTGCAGTTTTAATTCATGAGTCAAGGTTAAAGCCACAGCCATGGCCTCGCCTCCCCAACTCTGCCTTTCACCAGGGAGGGTCACTGGTGTCCTTGAAACACAATGCAGTCTTCCTGTCTGGGATACCACCGTCTCCATGTGTCTTTCACAGCCTTTTGGAGGCAACAACTTCTTGCAGGGACCTCCTGGGGTCCTCTACACTTTGCTTTCATCTCCCTGTCTGTCGCTCTGCTCCAGTAGGTTAGTCTTCGCCCTGGAAATTCTGCTCTTGCTTGTGTTACACCTTGCTCAGAGTGTGTCTCTATGTCTGCATTTTATCCATTTGGGGAGAGCTAATTGGTATCACATGTATGCACTTAAAGTGAAGTGCCTGACTTTTCCTCACCCAATTACCGTGACATGTCCAATTGTGAAAACAAAGTTAAAATATCGAGGCTGAGTGCCCCAAAAGGAAATACACCGAACACGGGTTACAAAGGAACATACAAAGATCTTTTATTTTATACTGAACAGTTTCAGAGGACAAAAGTAACGTATAGCTATCGGACCTCAGTACAACACAACAAACTCCAGCGTGGTCCAGTGTGCTCAGTGAGTGGGGATGTACATTAGAATAGTCCCGCTTTATATACATTTGCGAACATAATGTCCAATCCCACTGTGGGTTAATATTCCTCTAATACATCACTGATCTAGGGTTCATGCCGAGTTCACACATCTATACGCTTAGGGTTTGTCTTTAAAACATTCGCCAACAAGCCTACACGGTAACAGTGTATTTTAGGATTTCTCATAGAGTCTTCTCAAACATTAATACAATGTAGTTAAACAAATGTTCTCAGTTCAGTATTTGGATACATTGTTCTTAACATATGCTTGCGGATTAGTTTCATTGGCACGAGTAATCCTTTACACACAGGTCAGCGAAGAACAAGGTCTCAGTTCACGACCCTAACAAGTGGCCTGCAGGCAAGTTACTTATTAATTACATACAGAGGTCAAGACGGCCATGTTGTATTTTGGAATGACATCATCCACCATTTTAACTCACAGGATGACTTTACAGAGAGAACCTAAAATGGCGGATTGACCTAAAATGGCGGCTTACATTGATTCTAAGGTCAGGACCTTGCAACACGGATTTCTTCGAAAGTGACTTATAAGCAGCTTGGCGTGGGCCAATATACATATATTCATTACAATAGGAGGAACAATATAATTTCCTGTTTGACAAACCCTCCTTTTGACCTATGCCAAGTGCTAAACTACTTCTGATCTCCTTGCAAACAACTCCATGCATCATCGTCCATGCACCCTGAATCGCTGTCAGAAATATATATTGCCATCAGATCATTCGCAAAAATTTCTTTTAACACATATTCCTTGGAAGTTTTATCTGGGGCATGCACTTTATGACCCATTGTACCTATCGCTTGTGCGCAACATCCCCCTAGCATCAAACATATACTAGGTAAACACTGGATACAACAACAAAGAAATAACAGAATTCCAAAAATGATCAGTAAGACCGAAAGTACCTTCCAACCCCAAGATCGCAAGAAGTCCCAGAACCAAGCGCTAAGATCCCAGTTTCCCTCGGGAACATGCACTTCTGAACTAAGGACGTGCAGATTCTGTATTGCTTTGAAGATAGTTGGGGAGGAATCTGGCACGAAAACACAGCATGCGGACCCCACTAATTTACACACTCCACCATGTTCAGCCAGAATGACATCTAATGCCATCCAGTTCTGGAGCGCTACTAGTCTTATCGCTTTCTGTTCTAATGTCATATTATAAAGTATGTCTGTGGTCGTTTGATGGTTCTCTCCAGTACTCTCGCTAGTCTTCTGATATCTTCGGAATTTGCTATCTGCCCCCAAAATGGCACAAATGATTTTGCTACATCTCCCAAGACCTGTGCTGGAGTGTCACCATTCTCGTCCTGCTGTGGACGGGCCTTTGAAACCTCTATAGTACTCGCTATGAGCACCCCAGGTAACAGGATCCCTAAATAACAGGTCCCCTACCATTCCCTGGGTAACCATGGAAATGCTACATTACCGCAAACAAAGTAGACAGGCTCGCCTACATACAAAGATCTGTCTTCCCCAGTCAAATTTGCAACGTTGGCAAAATCTTTAAAATCTCCCATTGACTGAGTACCATTCCTCTGTATGCAGAAAGAAACTGAATTGGGGCTATGGTTAACAGTGTAAGAAGGAGGCATGGCATCCTTATTGCCTATCGGAGCCATCTTGAAGGAAATCAAAGATTGAAAGGGACGAGACAGTCTATCAGAAGGCCTAATAGAAGCAACGTTGAGCTTACTCCTATTTGCAAAAAGCCAGCATCCCAGGGGAGTCAGAACACGTTTCTCAAAATTATTCAAATTAGTACCATCAAAGTTCCCCGAGATGCTATCATTCCATCGGCCAAAGAACAGTGCTCTAAGAGAAGCATAACAAGCAGTTGTCAAAGGTAAAGGATGAATATACCAACCTAGCCCCGTATCCCCATGTTGCGGTAAATGTGAACAGACCCAACAGTTGGACCTATTGAAAATGGCATGCGTAGCATTCATGATAAGTAACAGAGTATTGTTATGGTACCTTTGTTTATGCTGAGAGTCCCTAGGGGACAGAGTATGCAAAAGTACAAAGGGAGTAGGAACAGTGGGTACATTTTCAGTCGGTAACAAGGACTCTAAAGGATGAGTTTCCTCAATATAGCATAAGCCTAAAACAGTGACTATTATAAAACCAAATATTATAATAAAAACACAGCAATACGTTTTCGGGGCCCAAGTGCTTTGTCCATTATCCTGGCTGGTCACACGATCATTTACAAGTCCCATACGAGCGGTAGCGGTGGCAGGCATTGTAGTCTTCAAACGACAAACCCCAATGTTATTAGCTAGCGACCTCCCAGCCGCGCGACTTCTTAGTCCTTCGACAACCCTAGCCAACAGAATCCCCTTTCTCAAATTTGGGCAAAAACAAGCCCTCGATGATCCTTACCTTCTCCGAATGCACAGCCGAACCGTGCCGTAAGTCTATCAGATGCACAGCAAAACCATGCCGTAAGTCTATTTTCTTGGACGCAGATTGTACCTTGCTTTTCCCGGTACTGATTGATCCGGAAACAATGTGTCGTCACTTCCCGTTGCAAGCAACGTATCAGGAGCAAGTGAAGATGCATAATTTGAAACAACAGTTTCCGGAAATACAACTTTTGGAGAGTATGGAGACAGAATGGCAGGTTCCCCAAGCCTCACGGGCTCAGAAAGATTCTCCGATGCACTCTCAGCGCTATTTACTGCTTTGGGGATCGTTGGATGCAGCGTTAGCGAGGGGTTCTGTTTCTTCTTTATCGTGTGGCACTGGGTGAGGAAGTCTTTTGACATGCGACGCGTGGATCCAGTTTTTTCCGCCTGAGACACGCACCGCCATTTGTGTGACCAACAGGACCTGGAATGGGCCCCGCCAACGAGGTGCAAGGCAGGAAGAACGCTCAAATGCCTTGATGAGCACCCAGTTCCCAGGCCGTATGCTGTGGCCCGGGCCCTCGTATCGCACAGGTAAAGCCTCTCGCACCTGGTGATAAATCAAATACAGGTTTTTAGTCAACTTGCTTCAATAATCTGAAAGAAGTACATTTTCAACATTTTTCAAGGATCTACATTTAGGAAGATTCCAGATATTGGCAGGTCTCCCCATTACCACCTCAAATGGAGAGAGCCCAGTCTTAGTTTGAGGGGTTGTACGCATGGCTAATGACACGATCGGTAAGGCGTCCGGCCATTTTAATTTAGTGGCGGCACACATCTTATCGAGCTTGTTCTTGATGATACCATTGTGTCTTTCTACTAGTCCGGCGCTCTGAGTGTGTCTGACCGAATGGAACCGTTTGTCGACCTGTAATGCCGCACATATCTGCAGAATTACAGCAGCGACAAAATGTGGACCATTGTCCGACCAGATGACTCTTGGTAGCCCGAACTGAGGAAAATACTCCTTTAACATGGTTTTCGCAGTAGTCATGGCTGTAGCATCTTTGACAGGGAAAGCCTCGACCCATTTACTAAAAGCACAGATGACAACTAATACATACTTCATATTGTTGCACCGTTCCATTTCAATAAAATCGAAGTGAATGACTTTGAAGGGGACAGAAGGTGGCCCAAAACCTCCCCTTGGAGTTGATGTCCCCTTTGTTGTAGGCAAATCATGCAGTCCTGAACATAGCGCTGGGCAATTTTCAAAATGTTGTCTTTTGCCCAAACTTTCTCTAACATTTTCGTAACTTTCTGGGCACATATATGCGTAGGACCATGGACCATGACGACCATCATCATTACATAAGCGTTAGGGAGTAGCCATTTACCTTCGACTATGTCCACCCAACACCCATCATCATCGAGTTTCCCCAAGCCTTCAGCCCACCTCTTGGATTCTTCTAACATGGCATCGGCTTGGATATCCCGTACAGACCCAACACCCTCATCCATTGCATAGGCATTTACAGTCTCCCTTGAAACATACATCTCCGTAAAGAGATCGGTAGCAGTTTGTCTAGCTATCTGATCAGTGAAAGCATTCCCTTTTCCTATATCATCTGTAATCTTTCGATGTGCTGCACATTTTACGACAGCTAACTGAGTAGGGAGCGCAAGCGCTGCGAGCAGTTGTACTATTAGGGAGCCATGCTGGATCTTTGTACCATGCGAAGTTAAGAACCTTCTCTCTGACCAAAGTCTCCCAAAGTTGTGAACCACCCCAAAGGCATACTGACTATCAGTATATATGTTTACTGTAAGCCCTTCGGAAAGTTCACAAGCTTGGTCAATGCTATAATCTCGGTGGCCTGCGCGGAGTTATGCGTGATTCTCTTGGTTTCCACGACCGTGCTTAATGTGGTGATTGCATAAGCAGCTGTGGATGTACCATCCGGAAGTTTGAAGCAGTAGCCATCACAAAACAGCTCTCCTTATGGATTTTTCAAAGGAGTGTCTCTTAGATCAATTCTACCCTTTGTCTCTTGTTCGGTAGTATACAGACAGTCATGTGCCTCTTCGTCGCCGCAAGCAGTATCTTGCGGGAAAGGTAGTAGTTCAGCCGGATTAAGAGCCCAACACCTCTTAATTTGGATGTGAGGAGCAAACAAGATCAATTCATGTCTCATCAACTGTGCGGAAGTGAGGTGTTGCGTTTGGGTTCTATTCAGTAGAACATCTACAGAGTGAGGCACCATCAGAGTTAGATCATGGCCTAGGACCATTCCCTCACTCTGTTTTACAGGCGCAGCAGCAGCAGCGACAGCTCACAAGCATCTTGGCAAAGCGCATGCTATTGGATCAAGGGTGGAAGAAAAGTAACCGCACAGCCTATTCTTCCCTCCATGCTCCTGCGTTAATACAGCCAAAGCACATCCATCACATTCATGCACAAACAACACAAAGGCCTTTGCACAGTTTGGTGTGCCCAAAACTGGTGCCGAGCATAATGCAGTCTTGAGCAAATCAAATGATTGCTGGTGTTCCACGTTCCATGGCAATGGCGAAGAAATGCCCTTCTTTGTCAAAGCCAACATCGGTTTAATCACTAGTGAGAAGTTTGGGATCCACAACCTACAGTAAGAAGCCATACCTATCAAGGCCCTAACTTCCTTCTGTGTATTTGGGACAGACATGCCAGAAATGTGTTTTATTCTTTCAGGTGTCAATCTCCTTCCCTCCTTTGACAGGAGATAGCCTAAATAGGCGACCTCCTGGCAACAATATTGAAACTTTTTAAGCAAAGCTTTGTGACCATGTTTAGCCAGATGAATCAGCAACAACACAGTGCCCTCCTTACAGGCACTTTCGGAATCTGCAGCTAAAAGCAGGTCATCAACATACTGAAGCAACGTGCAGGTAGAGGGCAATTCAAGGGTATCAAGCTGTTCTTTCAAAGCCCTACTCTAAATGCTAGGGCTCTTTGCGTAACCTTGGGGTGCACGAGTAAATGTGAACGAGTGTCCCCCTAAGGTGAACACAAACAAGTATCTACTGCCTTGTGTATAGGAATACTAAAGAAAGCATTCTTCAGATCCACAACACTAAAGTAAGTAGCTGTAGCTGGAATCATGGTTAATATCGTCGTCACGTCAGGCACAATTGGAAATTGCGGAGCGACGACTTTATTAATGGCACGTAAATCAATTATAAAACGGAATGGAATTACATTATCGCCTTTCTTGTACACGGGTAAAATTGGACTATTGCACAAACTTCCTGAAATTTCCTCAATCACCCCGTGATGCACAAAATCGGAAACAATGCACTTCAAAGCTTGCTCGCCCTCAACCTAAATCTTATACTGTGGAATGCGTGGCAGCTCAATTCCATGTTTTAAGACTATTTTAACAGGCTCAATCTGTAAAACACTGACATCATTGTCATCAATTGCCCATAAACTCTCTGGTACATCAATGAATTCTGGCGGCAAAAGTCTAGTCAAGAATTGAGAGACAGAAAGTTGCTGTGGTGAAATCGTCAAACGCACTCCGTCAGAAGAACAATGAATTACCGCATTCAATTCGTTCAATAGATTCAACCCCAGAAAATTCTCTCCACAATTCAAAGCCAACAGAAAAGGACAGTGGTCCGTAAAGGGACCCAAAGAAATAGGTACCGGCGAAGAAACTGGACAAACAACTGGTGTGCCAGAAAACCCTACAAAAACATTGGTTTGCCCTGACAGTGGAATGTTTGGAACCCGAGAATGATCAATGAAACACTTCTGTGCTCCGGTATCTATCAAAAACAGATGTTTCCTATTTCTCACTACCATTTCAATGTAGGGACCTTTCTGATTAACAGGAATAGGTGTAGGTTCCAAACCCTACTTCGGGCAATCCTAACGAAATAGATTATCGTCAAAAGGAAGCTCTTCAGAGAGGTAAGCAGCAGAAGGATGATCAAATATGTTTCTAGTATCCACACTTGGTACCTGATTATCCTGCGAAAAAGGTTGCTGAGGATCCTGTGTAAACTGACCTCTACCAGGGCCCCCTACACCCGGACGATCTCTGGATCGTCTACCCATATTTCCAAATGTGTTATTCGACCTCTGTCGAAGGACGGGGCATTGTGCATGCCAATCGACAATTGGCACACTGGTTAATGTTCACAGGACCCAAGGGCACATTCCCTTGTGGAACATACTGACCTCTAATCTGCGAACTACCCCCTCTGGGGCCTCTAATAATTTGCTGTAATAATACTTTAGTCTTTAAATCACCTTTTCTCTTTTCAACTCTATCTTTTTCATTGTTGACACGATTCTCGTAGTACTGAGCCATGTGCAGTACTTCTGATTGGGACTTCGTCTGCCTAACGCTCTCAGAAGACATAATTTGTGACTGGATGTCAAGCAGCAATCCACGCACAAATTTGTCCACAAATAACCTTTTCCCAGACTCCGTGCCTAAGTCTTATCCACTGAAATCCGAGAATACTTGTTCGAACCGATTGAATAATTCGGTAGCACCCTCAGACTTCACTTGGACACAGTCCGCAAGCTTGTCCCAAATAATCCTTTTTTCGGGAATTATGGTTTTCAATTTTGCAATGATTCTATCAGGCAAAGTTAGTATCACTTGGGGCGGTCTTTTACCAGCTGGCCTTTCTCCATCGAGTATAGTTATGTTAGCCCATGTATCTCCCAACCCTGGTACGTCGTCTATAGTCCTAACTTGTTTCCACAAATCTACGGGCAGGAGTACAGGAAATAACAAATCAATGTCACCCAGGGTGAATACTGAGGACTGCAGGACAGACTCCATTTCTTTACAATCCTGTTGGATTTTTCCTAATGTCAGGAATAGATTGTCTAATAGTGTTCACTTCCTGTCTTGAGAACGGGACATGAACAAACTGTGATACATAATGTGCAGGAATGGTCACAGCAACTGCATTTGTTGCAGGATCAGCCACAATCTGAACCTTTGAGACAAATGTCAGAGGAACCTCTCTCATAAGCAACTGAGAAGTAGGGGACTCCGAACGCTTACTAAGCAGCAGAGCCAGGTCGAGCGCTAAAGCTGTTGAAGAAGTGTCAAGTGAGAAAGCTCTCTTATATATACTCAATAACTCTGTGGGACAACTAATTTTTCTCTTCACACAATCATCCTGTAGGTACTCTATCATTACCTATATCACTTTCCTCTGCATTTCCGGCATATACTGACTGTATGTGTCATATACCTCAACTGGAGTTATCGACATATCTGAAATCCATCTAAGCGCGTCTTTCGCACAAATTCGTGCTTCCTCAGATATTGATTTACGACAAGGAAGGAACCGTTTCTGTACATACATACTTTCCCCCTTGTCATCCTCATTCTGTAACCTTTCCAACTCCTTTCTATACTCAAATAACCTCTCAACATGCTCATTTACTTTCTCCACAGTGTCTCTTGAAAACGCTAAAGTGTTTAGATCCCTTAACCCTTGCGGGAGATCTGTATTATTTAATTTGCCCCACATTACACATGCATGAATCCCTAAACCTTCAATGAAAACATTTTTCTCAGGAAAATTATCCATATTAGAAAGTGTGGCAAAAACGTTAGTTTGATCATCTCTCTCCATACAATGCTTAGCCCATGCAATCAATTCATTTTTCTTTTCTGGAGATGCAGTATTACGAGTGACAACCCTTGACCCAGCACCCTGATCGACCACAAGCGGTACAAGACCACTTGGAAGGGGGGGAGCAGTCAAATTCAATGGAGGTACTGTTACTGGTGCAATATTAAGGGGTGGAGGAACAGGTGGAAGAACTACAACTGGAAAAAGAGGAGCATTAAGAGGAGCAGGAACAACAGGAACAACAGCAGGAAGAGCAGGAATAACAGCAGGAAGAGGCAAAGCAGCAGGAAGAGGAACATACGGAGGTGGCGCAGTGGCACCAGGCCTTCGTTCATTTAACAATTTGTCAATGAATTCATCAGAAACATGGAAATCTTTAGAAGGATAGATTTTCTGAATGCCAAGTGAGAAAGCCCTATCCATATTCCTAGCTGACTTGACTGTTTATCTTGGTCATACAACAATGCTTTTTCGGCGTTCGTCTTATGACGGCGTGCATGTTTTTCCCTACTCTTAAATTGCTGTAACGCTTCTTTTTTCCAATTCTGCAAAACATTGAATGCTGCAGGTCTAGCTTTTTCTTTAATAAAATCGACTCTAAATACTCAATACGAGGGATTTCAAAACTACCATTGATTGGCCACTGAAGTTCGGAGGCATGTCTGGTTTGTCTGTGCCAAATATCATTAAACACTATACTTCCAATGCCATGCTTACAGTACATAGTACACGCCGGCGACCCCTCCTGTGGTGCTGGACGGCTAAATTCCAAAGATTGTCTATCGCTGCGGAATAACGCCATGAAGCAGGTAGACAATTTCCCAGGCATATCAAAATATTGGTGTTACCTGGTCAATAATTGTGTCTGCAGATACAATACGCCAAAATCAAATTATCAGGATATTTAAGAATCGAGTCATGACTCACCTGATCAATCCTAAGGAGGTCCGATCGGATTACAAAGAATCTTACCTAACTAATCTTACCTCGTGTTTGGTGATTTCGGCAAATCTGCCCGCCTCGATAAGTGGACTCTCGTCAAGATGCATTCTCGGACCACAAGCTAATCGTCCAGGGATTGGGTTGTGCAGCGCTGCTGAGGTGTCGCGTCTCGTTCAGAAGGGGCCCCCTTCACCGTCCGATCCCGGTCCGATAGCTTGTGTCGACCTTTGACAATCCGGCAACAATCTTGAGGGTCCCTATTCGGGCACCAACTGTGAAAACAAAGTTAAAATATCGAGGCTGAGTACCCCAAAAGGAAATACACCGAACACGGGTTACAAAGGAACATACAAAGATCTTTTATTTTATACTGAACAGTTTCAGAGGACAAAAGTAACGGATAGCTATCGGCCCTCAGTACAACACAACGAACTCCAGCGTGGTTCTCCAGCGTGGTTCAGTGTGCTCAGTGAGTGGGGATGTACATTAGAATAGTCCCACTTTATATACGTTTGCGAACATGATGTCCAATCCTACTGTGGGTTAATATTCCTCTAATACATTACTGATCTAGGGTTCATGCCCGAGTTCACACATCTATACGCTTAGGGTTTGCCTTTAATACATTCGCCAACAAGCCGACACAGTAACAGTGTATTTTAGGATTTCTCATAGAGTCTTCTCAAACATTAATACAATGTAGTTAAACAAATGTTCTCAGTTCAGTATTTGGATACATTGTTCTTAACATATGCTCGCGGATTAGTTTCATTGGCACGAGTAATCCTTTACACACAGGTCAGCGAAGGACAAGGTCTCGGTTCACGACCCTAACAAGTGGCCTACAGGCAAGTTACATATTAATTACACACAGAGGTCAAGATGGCCATGTTGTATTTCGGAATGACATCGTCCACCATTTTAACTCACAGGGTGACTTTACAGAGAGAACCTAAAATGGCGGATTGATCTAAAATGGCGGCTTACATTGATTCTAAGGTCAGGACCTTGCAACACGGATTTCTTCGCAAGTGACTTATAAGCAGCTTGGCGTGGGCCAATATACATATATTCATTACAATAGGAGGTACAATATAATTTCCGTTTGACACAATGAGATATGTAAGAGTTAGCCTCTTCCCTCTCAGTCGCCCTCTTCCTCGGCCCAGTGTTTGTGTGAAAAGGGAGGGGGAGTTGGGAAATTGGAGAATCCTATAAAATAGGATGGGTCATGTGTATGGAAAGGGGGAATACCGCATCTCACCACCATCACCTCACTCCTACTCTTCAAAGACCCCTCGCCCAGGTGATCCTCCCGCACTGTCCACCCCCAGGGTCTGGATCCAAAGGCGATGGGGGTGCCCTGGCCACCTGAGAGATTCCCAGGGACTAGTAGGTGAAACACCCTTTGGTTTCTCACATACCCTTCCCCTGTGTGATGCAGCCGCATCTGTTTTACTGGGAAACCAGAAAAGGAAATCAACGTTCCCCTGTTCTTTACCTTTTTGGTGTTCCACAGTGAAAAAGTAGGGTTGCAGGTCTAAGAATCATCGCATTGCTCGAGGGTTAGAGTCCTTTCCTTAACTTACCCATTTCAAAGGTGAGTGGTCGTGACGAGTGTGAATTATCTCCCTAGAAGGTAGTACCTAAGATGGATAATTGCCCATTTGATGGCAAGGTTCTTCCAGTTCCAACTCAGAGTAGTTCTTCTCACAGGGGAAGAATTTACGACCAGTGAATAGGATGGGGTATTCTAATCCATTCTGTATTTGCAATAATACTGCTCCTAACCCTGTGAGGGAGGCATCGGTCTGTAATACGAATTCCTTTGAGAGGTCTACTACTTTTAGTATTGGATTTTGGCATAAGGTTTGTTTCAGGTTACTGTAACAAGCATTGTCCTCCTCAGTCCAATGAATCTTCTGGGGTTCCGCATTTCTTAGTTTGTCTGTCAGTCTGACTGTTCTATCTGAAAAATTCAGTATAAACCTATGGTAATAACCATTTGATTCTAGTAATGCCCTGAGATCGGTCTTGGTCTTGGGTGTGGTGGCTTCTAGGACAGCTTTCACTTTTTCTTGCTCGAGCTGGACACTGCCATTCCCTACAAAGAAGCCTAGGTATTTCACTGCTGACTGGTCTATATTACATTTGGATGGATTGGCAGTTAAACTGGGTTCTCAATAATAGTAGAAAGATAAAATAGATGGTCTTCCCAAGTTTTACTATAAATGACTATGTCACCAGTATAGGTCCCACAGAAATCGGAATAAGGAAGTAACATCCTGTCAATAAATCGTTGGAAAGTGGCTGGGACCCCATGAAATTCAAAAGGTAGGACTGTTAATTGGACTAGTCCTATTGGCGTTGAGAAAGCTGTCTTTTCCTTATCAGGTCCATGTACAGGGACCTGCCAATCTCCCTTCGCTAGATCGAAGGTTGACAGAAATTTGGCATTTCCAAGTTTATCTATTAACTCATCGATGCGTGGCAAAGGACAGGCATCAAAGGTGGAGATGGTGTCGACCTGCCTGAAGTCTATGCAAAACCTCCAAGAGTGATCGGGTTTAGTCACCAACACAATAGGGGAGGACCATGAACTGGAAGAGGGCTGAATGATGTTTGCCTTCAAGATTTTCCTAACTTCATCAATTACTATCTGCTTTTGTGCTTCTGGGAGTTTATATGGCATCAAATGGACCACTTTCTCCTTTGGAGTTCTGATATAATGGTAAGTACCATGCAGTCTCCCAGGTTTTCTCAGAGAATACATCAGTTAATGCAGTAATAATGTTCAAATCCTCTTGCTTATGTTTAGATAGTTTTTGGGGAATAAGTACAGAATTCCCTGCGGTACCAAACAAGACAATATAGAGGAGGTAGTAGCAGAAGGATTTTCTTTCCACTCTTTCAGGAGAATTTCATGGAAGAGGTGGGTTTTTTGCCTTCTATCGGGTTGGACTATTTTGTAGGTGCAGGATCCTGTTTGCTCTAACACCTCATATGGCCCGCGCCACTTTGAAACAAGTTCATTTTCAGAGGTAGGTAAGATGACTAACACTTTCTGTCCTACTGATAATGATCTTAGATTCAGCTTCCTATCATGGGTACATTTTTGTTGGGCTTGAGCTTTCTCCATGTGAGTGTGGACTAGACTCCGGACGAGTTTCATGTGCTCTCACAATCGGATAGCTGTCTGTGAGAGGGGAATGGGTGTCCCTGCTCTTTCTTCTCAGGTCTTCCGGAGCATGTCTAAGACATCTCTTGGCTCTCTACCGTAGAGTAACTCAAAAGGAGAGAAACCAGAGGATGCCTGTGGGTCTTTCTCACTGCAAATGGGGCCCTCAGAATCATACGCTCCTATTCCTTCCCATCCTCATCTACTAGCTTTCTCAGAATCATTTTGAGGGTTTTATTAAATCTTTCTACCAATCCATCCGTTTGGTGGTGGTAAACAGAGGTTTTAAGGTGATAATGTGTGGTAATTCCTTAACTTCACCCATAAGCTTACTCATGAAATTGGATCCCTGGGGAAAATCAACCCTAGAAAAAAATGGCAACAGGTGTTTTAAAATTTGCTCAGTTATGGTGTTCTGCTTGGGAAGGCTTCTGGGTACCAGGTAGCATAATCAGTGATTACGAGAACATATTTATTACCCATTCTAGAAGTTTACAACAGTAAAATTATATCCATCCCGATTCTAGAGAAAGGTAAATCTATTATCGGCAATGGGTTTAGAGGGGCAGGTATGGGAATATGTGAGCTGTTTTTCTCTTTTTTTTAAAAACTTTATTCATTGAAATGGATTCATGTCACAACCAAATACACAACCTTTACAATCACATCATACATAGCACTGTGGCACGCACTGAAAGAAGACCAACAGTCGTTCATGGCCAGGGCACCATATCTTAACATTGTGCTGACATACTCTATAGCTGCGATGCCTCTGCTGAATCGGCAGGACACTGTGCCAAAAGGTACCCCACCAGAAAGACCCATTTGCCCTTAGGCTTTGACCGTGGGCAGCACACAAGCTCCTTGTCGAGATCACACAGACTGATCAGACTATTCAACCATATCTTGACATCTGGGGGGTGGCGGCTAGTCCAACACATTAATATGCATTTCCTGGCCAATATCATACTCATACTCAACAGCTTCCGGACCATGGTCCGAGCCCCAGAGAAACAGTCAAACATACAACACAGTAGCTTGCAGGGGGCTTTATAATGCAACATTGCTGTAAGAGTGTGCGTCACTCCCCTCCAATACTCCCCGAGCTGGAGCATGACCATAACTAATGTGGTGTGTCTACAAGCGGCGCGATGCATCTCGGGCAGTTGCCACTCTTAGATGGGTCAAACCGGGAATGAGAGCAGGTGTCAGGTAGACTCTATGCAGTGTTTTAAGTTGTATCAGTCGTAGCCCAGTGTTAAATGCCCCACTGTTAGATCTTAAATACAACAGTGCCCACTATCTGTTAATGAATGGACCCCCTATGTCTTTCTACCCTACTCCTACATTTCATTGGTTCTCTTGGGGAGTCCAGCTGAATCAAGCCATAGATGGAGGAGACAAGCGTCTAGCAGTGGCTGAGCTAAGAAGACACTGAAAGTGCGGGGGGGATGGGGGCCGGTCGGGAAATGAGGGGAATCATGCTTTGAATGCCGCTCTCATGCAGAAATACTGGATTCTCCAATGCAGGCCTCCTCCCATTTTGGACATGAACACTTCCTGTGACACAAACTTGCCCTCCGGTTAGAAATCGCCCATGGTGCCTATTCCCAGCCCCTTCCATTCGAGCTACATTGCCCCATCACACATCAGACTAAGGCACAAGGGGAAGGAATCATGAAGCTGGGGATAACAGCTAGTGTGTGGTGCAACAGATGTCAACGGTGCACAGAGCACTCATGCCCTGATAACCAAGGCAGAGAGAGATGCTTGATACTGTGGTACCTTCCTTGACCCACAAGACAAGAAATACCAAGTGGTTCATCACAGCCGGTGAGTCAGAGGCAGAACAGATAGTAAACGGAACTGTGTTGAGTGAACGTTGCAAATGGCAATATAATGTGAATCAAACAACAAAGCCTTTGTGTGTTGCAGAACCGTTAAACAACCCAGGGTAAGACCAGCTGCAGAGTGGTCCAGCGCCACGTGGGCACTCATTCGAAAGGCTCTGGCCGGTCCCCGTTTATTAAAACTACAGAGCCCAGGAAGCCCTAGGAGAGCTGACACAAGAGGTCAAAGTGGTGATACAAAGGTCGAGTAAAACCCCTTGTACAATCGAAAGTCTTTGACCCGTAACCAAGAGGAAAGCTTAGGGAAGTAAATCCTGCATTGTGTAAAGCAAAGTGAACTGTGTAACTGACAAACGTGAACCCGGCTGAGGGATGCCTGCAAAAAGGGATGAAGTGCGATAACCCTGTGAACATTGTGCTGACAAGAGTGAACCTGGCTGAGGGATGTCCACAGTGAAAGATTGTTAAAAAAGACATTGATACTCGTGAATACAACCATTGAAATATTCTGCAGGGAGGCTAACATTCGAGAAGCGTCTGAGCCCGGAAGAGAGGGATCCAAGGGAGAAGAGTGATCACCGAACATACATACGGAAAGGAACTTTTTGTTTTATTATTTTGGACATATCAGGCCCTCGGATGCAAGAGATTTTGTAGAAAAAAGACTTAACCACAAAAGGTCCTGATATTGCTTAAAAGAACTGTAGCCTCATGCTGGTGAAGCCCAGGAGTGTGCTGTGCTCAAGAGTCCCGTCTTGTCCCGTGCTAAAAACATGGTGAAGGGAGACCCCAGTTATAACATCCTGACTTATCATTTGTGAACACTTCTTTCTTTTCATGTGAACACTATATACCACACCCTTTAATAACTTAGCGTTAAGGATTGGTAATAGGGTTTGTTTTTTTATAGGCCCTATTTATTTGATAAGATGCCACTAGTTCTGCCTTGTTATTATTTGATGGTCGTAGCTTGCTCCCATCTTAGATTTAGGTTTAGTTTGGGCATTTTTCTCACCCATTTATACAGTTTAATAAACACCCTTGAATGTGATCACTTATGTCATTCTTTACTGTTGCCACCAGGAGTTCCTTACACCTCCCCAGCAAACACAAGGGAAGCAAACACCACTTCTCCACCTTATGTTTCAAGACCTCCATATATGCTAAATGATTGTCCACCAGAAGAGACTGATGATTCCTACTAACCCTCACACCCATATATTTCACGATAGTCTGTTCCCACTGAAATCCTCCTAAGTCCACAGGCCTCACTGTCGTCTTATTAAGGGGGAAACAAAATGGACTTGGACCAGTTCTGTAACCTCCTGCGCCAGGATATGCAGATTCTCCTTGGGGTCTTTGAAATATAATATTGCATCATCCACATATAATGATATCAATTCTCTCGTGCCTCCCATTGCCAGTCCTCGACTGATATAAAGCCTCCGCAACCTAGCTGGCAATGGCTCTATAGCGAGGGCGAACAGAAGCAGAGCAAGTGGGCAACCCTGCCTTGTACCCCTCCCCAGAGCGAACAGGTCTGAATGATTCCCAAAAAAAGCGATCCTAGCTGATGCTCTTCAGTACAATTACCTCACAGCGGAAAGTAAGTACTTCAGAAGACCGACGACTCGCAACATCTCGAACAAGTAGCCCCACGCATACCGAGTCAAAGGCTTTTTCCATCTCCAACAGGGCCGCTACAGCCTATACCTTTTGGTCAATCTGAGGCCAAATAGTAAAAGGTCTCTGGAGATTCATGAAGGTTGACCTGCCATGGATAAAGCCGGTTTGGTTCTTATGGATTAGGCCTGCCACAAACGGGAGCAACCTGTCTGCCAGAGCCTTAGCAAAAGTCTTAGTATCCAGATTCAGAAGAGAAGTCAGATGGTACGATGCACAATCCAGGGAGTCTTTGCCCTCCTTCAGCAATAGTATTACCACTGCCTCCTGCATCTTGGGGGAAGCGGCTGAACTCCAGTGCCTCCTCCCACATACCATGTGTTTAGCTACTAGCGGCCCATTTCCTTATAGAATTCTGCTACAATCCCGTCAGACCCAGGCACCTTAGCCGAAGGGAGAGCCCATATCGCCATGAGTATCTACCGCTTCGTGATCTACTTGCCTAGCTCCCTGCGGGCCTCTGGAGCTAAACTAGGCAATCCAGCTGTCTCCAGATATTTGCTCATCTTGTTCAACGCCACCAGTCCCCTAGACGCATATATCCATTCATAATACTGTGCAAACATGCCCAAAATTGCATCTGAATCGGCAAATTCCCTCCCCTCTGACGTTCGAATAGCCGTAATATCAAGGGCATCCTTCCTGGCGCAGCATAGACGCTAGTAACTGCCCAGGACAAGCAGCCTCCCCATATCATCTTGCCATCACTGGACGTGCCAAATATCTCACCTCCCTCTCAGCTAGGTCATTAAAGCGGCCCAGGTTCATTCGCATCTCAGCCCTTGTGCTTGCAACGTCAGAGCCCCCCAACTCGACAGCTGTCTCCTGATTGTTTTCAGCATGCCTATCACCAGGGACATGCACCTCCCACGCAGAACCACATTAAAGGCCTCTCAGACCCAGGCCATCGAATCCACGTTCTTCTCAAAATATGAGCGCACGACATCTACCACCTGCCGACGCCTTGAACCTCCACTGGGACCTGGGTCCCGATTCTCACCCTACCTCCAAAGACAACAGAATCGCGGAGTGATCTGACAATGTTTTGGCAATAGCTCACAATCTTTCATCACTCACATCAAACATAGGCATGCCAACACATAATCCAACAGGGACGATGTACCATGGACTGTTGAATAATAAGAATACTCTCACTTCTGGGTGCAGCATGCACTATACATCCACCAAGCCCAATGTCTGCATACTCTTGCATACCTGGTCTGCCGCCCTAAAGATCTGGTGGGCATTCCCTTTAGACCTGTCCACCTGCACCCCCAGCATGACATTCAAATTGCCAGCTCAAATAATATTCGTATGCATGTACTTAAAGCAACTGGAGAGCAGGAACTCAAAAAGCCTAGGTCATCCCACATTCCAACACGTATTTATTAACAAACGTCACCAAAGACTGAGCCCAGCTCCCAGACACAATAACAAATCTACCCCTCGGGTCCACCACTTCGTCCAACATCTGGAACCGGGAAGATGTATGTAGCAGCATCATGACACCTGCCGAGTAATTAGAGTATGATGTGTAGTATTTGTTACTAACCCAGGATTTCGCCACCCCTTTGTTAGCCGCTCCAACCAGGTGAGTCTTCTGTAGCATTATCACTTTGGCACCATGACGCTCACAATAGTTAATTACCTTTCTTGTTTTACGTGGGTTAGTGTTATTCAGTCCCTGCACGTTCCAGCTTATAATATTACCGTCTGGCATGTCTCCGTAGTCGCATCTCCCCACCATTTTAGAAAATGAATCAGTTTTGAAAGAGAACTCCTCTACCCCTCCCACTTCCCTCAAGTCCCTTGCAACTCCCATCACCCATCTAACCCAAACCCACTTACAGATGCACTCTCTCTACATTGAATTGGGAGGAAAGTGGAGGATCCTGCAACACCTCCTTGACAAATGCTTCCATAAATTGCTCCATATTGCGTGTCGGGACTGACACCGGTATCCCCACCGCCCTGATGTTGTTCTGTCTGGAACCTGCCTCCTGGTCCTCATTCTTCTCCCGGATTTCCTTCACTTCCCTTTGTAGACCACGAATGGACACCGCACTTCACTGTTAGTATCCTTTAGTACCCCCACTCTGTGCTCCGCTTCGCGAAGGTGGCCACTCTCCTTGTCTATCCTTTCTTGCATCCTGTCTATTTTGTACTCCATGCCATCCAGTGACTTAATTTCAGCTAGAACCAGGCAGAGCTTGGATGGTTGACTGTTCCCACCTGACTGTGCCCTGTTCGAAGTCTCAGGCAACACCCTCCTTCCCCAGCCTGGGAAAGGCCATGGTGCCCCTTTACAATGCAAGGCCTTCCCTCTGAGTGAATTGCAGGCAGCCCTACTTTTTGTTCCTCTTCGCCATTCGATGCACCACTGAAACGACAAACATGCTTTCCGCAGGTGCCTGCCCTCACCCAGACTGCGACAACACCCACCACTGCTACAGACGGTGACCAGTTGAGGTGATAATATACTCAACTCTGGTATGAGGCCGTACCGAGACCCAGCACGGGAGCGCCACCTGCCAGCACTAGTACCACCTCCCGGTGGCCCCTGATGACCCAGCCAAATCCACAGCCCAACGTGGGTGCCCGGCTCCTCACGCCACCCTAAACTGCCAGATACAGCGTTGCAGTAGGTCAGGGTGTGTGCCCAGTGCCACCTAGCCACCCCAAATCAGACTCTTGCTGATGAAAAAGTCATTAAATGAGAATGTGTCAGGCTCCAGGGGGAACCGATCCTCCGCCAGGTATTACTGCACACCCTGCCTCCCCCCCTCAGATCAATCGCTTCCTGAGCATGTGGTAGCCCCTACTGCAAAAATGGAAACACACTAAACCTTGGTGGATTCAGATTTTTCCTGTCCGACCTCAGATTCATGTAACTGGCGAGTTGTACATCAGTTAATTTGCCCCGTGCAAATAGGGTTAGCTGTCATGCATCAAACCTCATTGGTATCCCCTCCATAGAGCTGTATAAATTATTGTGCCCTCCAGAGAACCTCCAGGAGTAGCCGGCGTGTGCAATGTGACTGCCGCACTCTACTCACTGCAGTCAGAGCGGGATCCACATTCCACCACAGTGAGTGTGCACAGGCCGACACTGCTCTTTCCCAAGATACCGGCGTGGCTCCCCCACTGGTCCGGCGCTTCCACCTCATTGCCCAACTGCCCTCACAACAGCCTCTGCAACACACAGCCGCCTCCTCCTGCTGCAAGTACAACGAGCGCTGCGCTCACCTCCTCTCCCCAGGGTGGTGCACTCCACCACTCGCCTCCAGTCACCTCGAGTCTGTGCCGCACCTCCCTGCGCCACAGGTCTTCCGCTGGCTGAGGCCCAACAGCCCAGATGAGCACACGCTGGGCTGCCTGCTCCTCCTCCCGCAGCTCTGGGTCATGCACACCAGCTCCAGATGCCGGGCATCCATTGGAGGGGGGCAGCGTTACGGATGGCCACCACACAGCCTTGCACTACAGACGTGGGCCTCAGCCCCCCTCACTCAGTGCAGAAATGCTTCCCACAGCAGCCAGGCAATTCGGGCAACGTATTGTTGGGCCCCAGCAACTAGCGGCCCTCTCCCTTCTCAGGTCACCGTACGGAGCTTAGAAGATGGTGTACATCTTGGTCAACAGCTCGCGAGCGCCACCCGTGAGCTGGCTTTTTGGCATAGCTCACATGTCTGAATGAAGATTTTATGTCAGCATGGATACCCAGTGTGAGAAAGCAGAAGGTGTCTCACCCACTAGTCCCCCTGGATCTCTCTCTCAGGTGGCCAGGGCACGGCCATCACCCTTGGATCAAGACCCTGGGGGTGGACCAGTGCGGGAGGATCACCTGGGTGAGGTGTCTTCAGGAGTGCGACACCATAGGGTGAGATGCCGTAACACCTTTACCTCATCCTACTAGGGATATATGAAACTCTACCTCGCCACCCCCCCCATTTCCAGCACAAACACTTTCACACAGACAGCCCGCTCAGGGAGAAAACAGACATACAGCCGAGCTGTGTACCTGACACATCCCACTTCTATGGTCAGGCAAGGTCAGGCAATTAATGGTAATCATTCACACCTGAATTCCATTAAACATATCCATACGGATAAAAGGCGGAGCATGAGAGCACACTGTGAGCGAGTCAGAGCACACGAAGGAACAGTGCTTTTCTGATGGCAGCTGAACGAGGGAAAGATGGAAAATCAGGAAGGGTACGCAAGGAGGGAGATACCCTTGACCTTTTCTATGAGAAACCGACTTTCCAGAACCCTACAAATCAGAAAGCATAAGGCCTGTAAACCAAACTACAGAAACCTGTATTGTGTGTCAGAGATACCCGGGGCCCTCCTGCATGGCTGACCAAGTTGGAGAGGATTAGCAGCCACTGTGGTACCGTCCTTGGCTCCAAGATTAAAGCAGGGCCTAAGGAATCAACACAGCCAGTGAGTTGGGGAGACCAATTCAAGACCGGTCTGTGTTAAAGTCAAGGCTGCAAGCAGCAATATTGTATAAAGAGCGCAAGGACAAACACGTGTGATGAATGATGCAAGGAAAGATTACTTGCTGATGGATGTTTGAACATTTACGGAAGAAAGATACAATACCAGGGACAGAGTGGTCCGGCGCCACTTGGGTGCCCAATCAAAGGTCTCTGTAAAGGTATCCAGCCAAGAAGTGGCAGAAAAGAAAGTAAGAATATTGTGTGAGGTGAATCGAAGTGGCCCCGCAATGGTTTAAATAAAACCCACTGCAAATTCGAAAGTCTTTGAATTTTGATGTCAAGAGGGAAAAAGTGGAAAGTGAGATTGCATGTTCCGAGCCTGAATGAGGGAGACCAAATGTGAGTATTGTGTAAAGGGATCCAAGCCGAACGACGGAGATCGATGGTCCGAGCCTGGAATTGTCTCAATTGAGTCATATCCCACTCCTGACACCCTATGTAAGAGAGGCATGGTATCACAAATAGAAATGGACACAAAAGGTACAATTTGTAAAACCTGTATTCAGTTTTCAGGGTTTGGAAAAACTCCTACTTTGCCCTATAGCTAGGTTGGGAGTAGACTCTATGATCACATAATAAATAAAACAGTCCTAGTTGAGTCTGTCAAATCAAAATGGCCTACACTAACAAAACCTAATGTTGGCCTATCTCTTGTACAAAAAGTGTTTAATGGAGAATATGTATGCAAAGAAAAAACAGTGTTTGAATATTAAGAATAAATGTGACTGAGTCAGCTCTTCTCCCCACGTTAGACAGCACGAAGTAAGCTCATCCCCGGAGACAGGAGGACACACTCTGGCTCAGGTTGTCAAAACAAAGGCAGTTCAAAATGTGGATCGAGACCCGCCTGGCCTTCCACGTTAAAGTCTCTTTTCCCAGCTTTCAAAACACAGTTCAACAAAATGTTCACATCGGTCTCCCTTGATTAGGCTCAGACCCTTCAAAGCAACAAGTTCACGTAGGTCTCCCTCAGTTGGGCTCGGACCTTTCAAACATAGCACTTGCAGGGGTTCTCTTCCCCAAGATGAATTCCCATCCTTTAGGGGTTCCCTTCCCCTAACTTATCACAATTCCGGTCTCCCTCAGTCAGGATCGGTCCTTTTCCTGTCAAAGACTTTCGTATGTGCGTGGCCTTTACTATAGACCTCTGTAGGACCACTACGACTTTCCCCTTCAACTCACACTCTTCTGTTATTTGCCCCAGTGTCTCTTGGTCGTGGTAGTTTGATTTCATAAGCACAAAAGTTCAACATTCACCTTTTTACTTCCCTCCTTTTTCCCAGGGTTACTTTTGATCACTTTGCTTCTTACAGCTCATTCACTTTATCGCATTCTAACAAATACATTTCACCTTTCACAGAGATTTTCGAATGGGCTACTTCCTGTCACTGGACCACTCTGCTACTCAGTATCACTGCTTTCACAGCTATCAGTAATTCAAAGTTCACCGCAGGTCTTCCTTTCTCGCGTCTCATTCACACGTGTGCAGCCTTCAATTCTGCGATATTCTGTTGCAACTTCAATCTTTGCTTAACACACACCGGTCTTTCATGTTGCTTGCCAACCGACCGGCTGTGTGCATTCCTTTCTGGTCTTAGCAATTTTAATTCACGAGTCAAGGTTAATACCACACACTTGGCCTCGCTTCCTCAACTCTGCCGTTCACTCGGGAGGGTTGCTGACGTCCTCGAAAGACAATGCAGTCTTCTTCTCTGGGATACAGCCTTCTCCATGTGTCTTTCACAGCCTTTTGGAGGCAACAACCTATTGCAGGGAACTCCTGGGGTCCTCTACCCTTTGTTCTCGTCCCTCTTTCCGTTGCTCTGCTACAGTAGATTTGCCTTTGCCCCAGAATTTCTGCTCTTGCTTGTGTTCCACCTTGCTCAGAGTGTGTCTCTATTGTTTGCCTTTTATGCGTGTGGGGAGAGCTAATTGCTATCAGATGTATGCACTTATCAAGAGCCTGACTTTGCCTGACCTGATTAGCGGGACAGCCCCAATGAGATATGTAAGGGTTAGCATCTCCACTCTCAGTCGCCCTGTTCCTCAACCCAGTGTTTGTGTGAAAAGGGGGGGTTGGTATATTGGAGAATCCAATAAAATAGGATGGGTCATGTGTACAGGAAAGGGGGAACTACCACTTCTCACCATTGGTCGCTTTATCCCCACTTCCCAAAGACCCCTCAGCCAGGTGATCCTCCCGCACTGGTCCACCCCCAGGGTGTGGATCCAAAGGCAATGGCTATGCCCAGGCCACCTGAGAGAGAGATTCCCAGGGACTAGTAGGTGAGACACCCTTTGGATTCTCACACTTGCCTCAGGAATCCTTAATACCCTTTGCTTAGTGCGTACTCTTCTGTCCCCTTGGAACCAGGAAATCAAGTTATCAATTTCTCTTTATAATCTTACCAAAAAATTCTATTACTTCTTATATTTTTTATTTCCAACACAAACCATCCCCCTATTATTGCCAACTTTGTTGTTCTACTTACATCTGTGACTCAGTTTGAGTCCTTCGGCATCAACTCTCCCTCAAACAACAAATTTTCCTTCCGTCCACAGGGAACCTGCGGGACCGGACAGGAATTTTGTCAAAGGGGGACCTGCCGACCAACTCTTTTTGCACGTGACTTTGCATGCCGATCTACACAGGAAGCACTGCAGTCTTCTGGCTAATGGTGGGAGTAGCCAAGCATCCGGGAGTCTGAATCTGCCCAGGTTGACTAGACCATAACCATCTCTACCGCTACCATAAAGTGCTCTAGCACTTGAAGCATCTTTTGTGCTAGATACAATTACAATAATGATCTCAGACCAAATAACCGGACAGACTCAAAGAATGTGGCAAAGTACTACATTATTATCAATTTAATAAAGCAGAATCAACTGGCAGACAACGGACTGATGTATGCACTCTCTGTGAAAAACCAGAAGGTGTTTGACTGACTAGACCCCGGGGATACCTTACTCAGGTGGCCAGGGTACAGCCATCGCCTTTGGGTACAGACTCTGGGGGTGAACATGTGCCGGAGGATCACCTGGGAGAGGGGTCCTCAAGGAGTGGGGGAGGAACGCCCGATGGTGAGACATGGTATCCCCCCTTTCCAAATACCCCTGTCCCTTCCTAATGCATAGGATAGTCCAACTTCCCAGACCCCCCTTTTCCTACACAAACACTGAACCGAAGAAGAGGAGGTCTGAGGCTGAAAAGAGTACCGCCCATGCAATACATTGGACATGTCCCACTAATAAGATCAGGCAGGGTCAGGCACCTGATCTTAATTACATACACCTGGTACCTATTAGCTGTCCCCACATGCTTAAAGGCTGGAACACTGAGACACACTCTGAGTAAGGTGATGCACGAGAAGGAGCAATTGTTCCAGGGCGATGGCGAACCCGGCGGATCAGAGTGACAGGCCAAGGGACGGAACCGAGGTGCAGAGAAACATTGGACCCCCGGCGAGAGATTGTTACCTCTGAAGGACATTGAAGGTTGTGCAAGGAAACCCAGCTAGAGAGAAGAGACAAATCTCTTGTGTTTCAAGGATACCAACCACCCTCGTGGGTGAACGGCAGAGTTGGGGGGGTGCAGTGGCAGCTGTCGCATCAGCCTGGACTACAGGATCAAAGCCGTGAATGACGAAAATGAATTAACACAGCCAGTGAGCTGATGAAAGCAATGAAATTCTGGTCTGTGTTAAATGAAACTTGACGGCAACAGTGTCCAACAAATGAAGGTTGCATGTGTGCCGATAAGACGTGACAGAAAGCAAAGCATTGTAAAGAACTGTACATTAAAGATACAAAGTAACAGAGTGGTCCGGTGAAAGAAGATTGCCCAATAAAAAGTCGCTGTGAAATGTCTTATGCCGTAGAAGCGGTGGGAAGAGAAAGAAACTGAGATGCAAGATTTTAACTGTTGTTAGGTTTGATCCCGGCCCAGGGAAACCTGGATGTGAGAGATATCTGTGAAATAAGTGCTGTGATCGAAACTAACTTTACCAAGATGCCTTGGTGTAGGAGCGGAAAAATTACGTTTGAGGAAAGAAGGTCAAAGTGGTCATGCCGAGGTAGGGACAAAAGCATTGCAGTTTCGGAAAGAGAAAGGAGGCTTGAGCACAACGGATGGGACCCTGTGAAGGTGTGATTGAAGTTTGGGGAAGGGAAACCCCACAAATTGTGATTGAAAGGTTTGAGCCCGTCAGACGGAAGCCTGTACTGAATTGTGGTAACCAGAAGGAAACACACTTTTGTTGAACTGTATTACAAACTAAAAGGTGGCTGTCACAGGTTTCCCCCCTTCTCACCTGTCTGTGTTGTTTATTGGAGTTCTTAGATGGAGTCTTCTTGCGCAGAGTTCGGGTCTTGTATAACCCTGTGCGTACGTCCTCGGGTTCCAGCGTGTGTTCGGCGATCCGAATCCTGGAACGTTCAGAATGTCCGGGAAGTCTGTGAAAATGATGAAGAGTGTACTCAGAGACGGGTACACAGAGATCCGGGATGCAAGAGGTAATAAAGAGGAAGGGGATGAATGAGGAGGAAAAATAGGGACCAGGAACCAGGAATCAAAGAAGTTTGTGAGAGCGAACTACGATAGCGCACGACTAGCCACTGCAAGCGATAGCGTTGAGACGCGCAGGGCCGCAGGGGCGTGGCTTCTTTATAGAACGTGCTGCGTCCAACACGGAAGCTGGTAAACAGCGTTCCATGTTTGACGGCCATGTTGGGAGAACTACTGAGTGCAAGCCCCTACGTGTCAGGGACCAGGAAGTCCAAAAGGGATGCGTCCGATGGTTCATGACAGCATGCCTCCTCCGAAGGCCTGTCCCTCTGGGTCTGCCCGGGTGTATAAGATGATACCTTCTGAGTAGTCTGGGGGCATTTAGGTTTGAGATCGGTTCCCAGGTGTGTTCACTAGGAGGATACCCTTTCCACTCAACCAGGTACTGTAGCTGAACACGTCTGTATCTGGAGTCACATATTCTGGACACTTTGTATTCCAGCTGGTCATCGACAATTACAGGGGTAGACCTCGGGGCAGTTCGGGAGGACTGGACGTATGGTTTCATTAGAGACATGTGAAACACTGGATGGATCCTCTTCCAGGAGTCCGGTAGTTTGAGTCGGAAGGCCACTGGGTTTATGATTTCCTTTATGGAAAAGGGACCATAGTACCGGGGAGCCAACTTATTCGGCCATAAATGTCGAGGCAGTAGTTTTCGAGGATAGCCAGACTTTATCACCCACTGAATAGGAAGGCCCTGGTCTTCTTTTGGAGTCTGCATAATGCTTGGTGTTAGTTCGGGCCCTTTCTAGGTGTTCCTTGGCTTCCTTGTGTACGTTGATGAGAGTTTCAATCCAGGAGTCGACTGTAGGTACTGGTGTAGGATGTTGGAGAATGGAAGGTAGAACCGAAGGGTGGAATCCTTGGCTGCAAAAAAAAGGGCTGGTCTTAACAGCTGAGTGATCCGAATTGTTGTAGGCGAATTCAGCCACTGGTATTAAGAGTGACCAATCATCCTGTACCTTGGTGGTGAAACAACAAAGATATTGCTCTAGGGTTTGGTTCACACGTTCAGTAGCTCCGTTAGTCTGTGGATGATAACCTGAAGAGAGGGCGCGTTGGATTTCCTAGTATACGGCATAAGTGTTTCCAAAATTGAGAGATGTATTGAGGTCCTCTGTCTGATATGATCTTGGAAGGGAGTCCATGAAGTTGAAATATGTGTTCCAGGAAGATTCCAGCAAGTTCTGAGGAAGATGGCAGTTTATACAATGGTGTAAAATGAGCCATGTGAGTGAATAATTCAATGGTAACCATGATAGTTGTGTATCCCCTGGAAGGTGGTAGTTCTACAATAAAGTCTGTAGCAATGAATTCCCAAGGTCTTGTTGGCAGTGCTGGTTGGAGCAAGAGACCAGCCGGTTTCTGGTTGTCATGCTTGTTTTGAGTACAGACTGCACAGGATTGGATGTAAAGCTGGACATCATCCTTTATCTTCGGTGACCAAAATTGTCTTTGTATTAGACGGAGGGTGTTGGTGATGCCACTGTGTCCTGAACGAAGGGTATCATGACATAGGCTTTGATCTTTTGTTGTAGTCTCTGAGTGGGGATGACCAGGTAATTGTCCTTGAATAAATATCCGGTCCTTCGTCTTGAGGTTCCATCGATTATTTTCGTTAAACTCCTTCCAGATATCAGAGGACTGAGTTTGAATCCGAATGTCTTCTAAGAGACTTATTGCTTGGGCAACAAATATTGTGTGGGGAAACATCTTTGGAAAGGATCGGCCTTCAAGAACTTCGTAGTCAGGACATCTGGATAAGGCGTCAGCTATTATATTGTGTGTTCCAGGAACATGATGGATTTGAAACTGGTACTGGGCAAAGAAAAAGGCCCAACGGGCTTGACGACTGTTCCTACATTCCAGGGATTGCAGGACTTGAACATTCCGATGGTCCGTGCAGACCTGAACAGGATGTTTCGCTGCCAGGAGTAGATGACGCCAGTCTGTGAAGGCTTGACGGATGGCTAGTAGTTCCTTCTCCAAAACAGAATAATGGATCTCGCTGGAGGGTCAGGGTGCGAGAAAGGTAGGCGATGGAGTGTTCTAGCTTGTCATCAAATTCCTGTTTCAGGACTGCCCCAATGGCATAGTTAGAGGCATCAGTTTCCACTAGGAAGGGTCGATCAATGTCAGGTTGGGCCAGGATGGGGGCTTGTATAAACTCCGACTTTAACCATTGAAACGCCTCATCTTGGATTGCTGTCCAGTGCAAAGGTGTATTCTTCTTCAATAATGTAATGATCGGATGTACAATCTCCATAAAGGAAGGTATGAATTTCCGGTAGAAGTTAGCAAGCCCCAGGAAGGATTGAAATTGTTTCACAGTAGTTGGAACAGGCCAAGATAGAATGGAGCCTACTTTCGAACGGTCCATTCGAATTCCCTCTGGGCTGAGGATGAATCCAAGATAGTGAACAGTAGACACATGGAAAAGGCATTTCTCAGGTTTGGCCAGGAGCTTATGTTCACGTAATCGTTGTAAAACTGCTTTAACATGTTCTTCATGCTTCAGACAGTAAGTATGTTGTCCAGGTATACTATGACGAAGAGGAACAGCATATCGGAGCATATCGGAGAACACCCAGTCCATAAAACGTTGGAAGACCGCTGAGGCATTGGCAAGTCGGAAGGGCATAACCAAGTACTCAAAATGACCAAAGGGTGTTCTAAAGGCTGTGTTCCATTTGTGCCTTCTTTTATACGGATCAGATGGTAGGCTCCTCGGAGATCTAATTTCGTGAACACTACAGCTCCTCTTACCGCTTCCAGGATATCCGAGATATGGGGTAATGGGTAGCGGTCCTTGAGGGTGCATTGATTTAGACCACGATAATCTAGGCAAGGCCTAAGCTCTTTGGTATCTTTCTTGGGAACAAAAAACAATGAAGCTCCCGACGGGGATTTGGATGGTCGTATAGTGCCATTTTCCAAGTTGGAATCCAGGTCTTCTCGGAGGGCTCTTTTCTCAGGTTTTGATAGAATGAACATCCTTCCAAAAGGAATCACTGCTGAGGGTTCAGTATCAATAGCGCAGTCTTCAGATATGTGAGGAGGAAGGGCTTGAACTATGGCAGTTGAAAACACATCCGTATAATCCTGGTAGGCCCTGGGAACCTGGATGATATTCGAGACAGTGAATGGACCTTGCTGGTTAGTTTGCATGTCTTCTGAGGGTCTCGACGAGGAATCCAAGGATAGACAGTGAGACATACAATGCTCAGAGCCAAGAAACAAGGATCCTGCTGCCCAGTTGATGTATTGGTTGTGCTTCTGTAACCAGGGCATACCCAGTACCATTGGGTAATGGGCAGACTTTATGATGTCAAATTTGATCACCTCTCGATGATGGTTTTGTCGGGAGCTGGATCTCTTTGGTTTGTAGGGTTATGGGTCCTGAAGAGAGAGGTCTTCCATCGATAGCCTCTACAGGTTGCATAATGCCTCGAGTTTCATATGGAATGTGGTGGGTAGTGACCCAATCTTGATCTATAAATATCCCCATGGCTCCACAATCCACCAATGCCAAAATGGGGTAGGTTTCTTTCTTGGATGGCGATAGAAAGGCCTGCAAGATCACAAGATTGTTTTGTCCAGGAGAGTTCAAGGATGGAATAGATGTGGAGCAAACATCTCTCTCCCGAAGCTGTGCTCCTTCTAGGATTGGGAGCTTGCGTTTCCCGAACGCTGTGGAGGAGCTAAGGGACATTCTCTTACAAGATGTTTGTCTGAGGCACAATACATACACAGCCCAGTATGAATCTGTCGCATTCTTTCTTGCGGGGATATGGGTCCGCGGAAGGCCCCCAGTTGCATTTGTTCTGGATCTGTAGTGGAGGCAGGAGTGGGCTCAGACTTACAGGAAGGTTCTATGAAGGTCTTTTGGTAAGGTACCCTAGTCTTCTTCTTTTCTGCCTTCCTTTCCTGTATACGGAAGTCTATCTGTAAAGAGAGGTCCATAAGAGCCTGGAAGGAACCTGGGCGAGCCACTCTGGCTAGCTCATCTTTCATTTCTTCAATCAAACCCCTTCGAAAAAGGGTAAAGCAGGCTTCTGAGGACCAGTCTTCTTCTTTGGCCAGTTGCTTAAAGTGTGTCACATATGTAAGCATATCCTGGGAACCTTGTTGGAAATCCAGTAGGCGTTCCTGGGCACTGTAGACCTATTCTGGGTGGTCAAACATGGTCTTTAGAGCCCGTACAAATCCATCATAGTCATCCAGGAGGGCATCTCCAGAATTAACTAAGGGCGTAGCCCATGTTAATGCATTTCCGGAAAGATGCAAAATCATGAAGCCCACCGTTGCCCTGGGGGTAGAGAAGTACCAGGGCTTAAAGGTAAAGTGGACTAAACACGAATCAAGGAATCCGCGAAGGGTTTTTGAAGAACTGTCGTATTTATCTACTACTCCACCCAGCAAGACGCTTTCCTTGGTCGCGGAATCACAGGACAGGACTAATTGTTTCAATGCCGCATTCTCGGCTTTAAGATTCTGCACTTCTGTTGTTTACTCCTGCATGCTGCGCATGAGGTCCTGAACTGCCGCCTCCATGTCCGTATCAATTGCAGTTTGTTGGCGTCTCAATCTGTCACAGGTTTCCCCCCTTCTCACCTGTCTGTGTTGTTTATTGGAGTTCTTAGATGGAGTCTTCTTGCGCACAGTTCGGGTCTTGTATAACCCTGTGCGTACGTCCTCGGGTTCCAGTGTGCATTCGGCGATCTGAATCCTGGAACATTCAGAATGTCGGGGAAGTCCTGGAAAATGATGAAGAGTGAGTGTACTTGGAGATGGGTAAATGGAGTTCCCGGATGCAAGAGGTAATAAAGAGGAAGGGGATGAATGAGGAGGAAAAATAGGGGCCAGGAACCAGGAATCAAAGAAGTTGGCGAGAGCGAACTACGATAGCGCACGTCTAGCCACTGCAAGTGGTAGCGTTGAGACGCGCGGGACAGCGGGGGCGTGGCTTCTTTATAGAACGAGCTGCGTCCGACGCGGAAGCTGGTAAACAGCGTTCCGTGTTTGACGGCCATCTTAGGAGAACTGCTGAGTGCAAGCCCCTACGTGTCAGGGACCAGAAAGTCCAAAAGGGAAGCGTCCAATGGTTCATGACAGTGGCCTGGGCTGGAGTGAGAGAAAGCTGAGAGGTCCAGCAGTTAAACTAGTGACTTGTGTAAGGCCAAGTGGTCCCTGGTCCACAAAACTAACTGCATCCTTGTGTCCGAAGCCAGAGTGTGTTGTAAGGTCCAAGTGTGCTACCTCACCCCATTCTACAAGACATGGCGGAGATTAATCAGCCATAGTGGTATTTCTTTTGAACACTGATTTTCCTTTTTGCATTACACATTCCCTTTACACATTGTGTTAGAAAGAAGGCAGGCATTAGGTTTATTAGTATAGGCCATTTTATTTTGACTAAGGACTGACTAGGACTGTATTTTCTTTTTGTTTGATGGTCAAGAATACTCCCATCTTAGTTATAGGGCAAGATAGGAGTGTTCCAACCCCTTTTAAACCATCAATAAAGGTTTTGAAACGTACTGCTCTTGTGTCAGTGTCTGCTTGTGATACCATGCCTCCCTCACATCTCACACAGAAGCTTGATTACAGGGAGGTCTTATGCCCCAATATGTGTCATCTATGACGTCATTCTACGTGGCAAAATACAAAACCTATCAAGGGAAGTGATTGGTTAAGGGAACCTATCTACTTATAGAACATATAAGGATTAGTATACATCATTAGCTACTCCTTATCTGTAGGGCATGCCTTGAACTGCCTCTAAATACGTATAGTACTGATTATAGCGGACAAAACAACAGTGGATTGGTCTAAATGCTACATCGCACCTTAGATTGTCCCTCAACCCAACTGATTGGTTGACATACTATCCCACCATTGGCCTTTCGACTCCTTAGCAGCTCGTACAAGAAACGAAACTTAGGCGTTTAAATCCTATCATTATACTCCCCATTTTCCCAATTAGTCTATCATCTCTCATTGATAGGCCACAAGCCAAAGTCTTCCATTTGTAGTTGACCTTGTTGCCTGCTCATTGTCCTGGAATATTCAAGGGAGTGTGAGCACACCACTATCTTAGCTTAAGGCTCCAATGAATAGCCTTTGTTTTCGACTTCTGAGTCACATGTGAAGAGATCACAAATGTATCAATTTCATCCTTCCGTTTACTGCCATTTGATTTAATTATGCAGGGTGCTGTTGCTCCTCTTGGGCTATAGAGACTTGCTCACTCTATCTCACATGAACTTCGTATACTTTTAATTGAACAACAGTTTGGCTCTCAGATATGTTTTTGTCTTCTTCCATCTATAAAGAATCTCCCACATTCCGAGCTTAACCACATATTCCCTTTGTGTGCTGTGCTTATCCTTTGAAAATAGCATCCTTAATTCTGGGTCAACCTTGACTCATCATCGGCTCTGCTTTTTTTCTGCATCTTCTGATTCTACAGCCTCGGCCTGTCTCTGAGTTAGCTTGGTTAAGTTCAGCGTGAGCCAGCGTCCATTTTCCTACGATGGCCTTCCTTGCCACATTATATATTGCTCTATAGCAAGCTTCTATACAGTTTCTTTCTACCTTGTGTCACTGCGTATTTACAGTTATTGGTGAGTAAGTTACTTCATATTCTTTAGAACCATGATTACTTCAGCTTTAGGTACATGTTACTCTTAGTGCTTCAGCTGCATTGTTACTTCTAGGTATTTTCATATCGTTTCACCATAGATCTTCTTTGTGACATCAATTTGTCTTCGTCAGATTTCACTTTAACGTCCATCCATAATATTCATTGATGCATTCTGACATCTTGGCAGGTGGCATCCTTCCATGTAGCATTCTTCATGCAACATCATTCCATAGTTTCAGTGCAATGGTACATTCTGTATGGCTGTCTGAGTGCATAACATCTCTCATACACTCAATGTGGTATGGGAACAATGCAGGAGGTCTCATTTATTGCTTTTCTCTGACTGTTCCAATATGACGGTGGTGAGGGGGCAGGAACTGGCAAGATCGCGTCTACCTGCTTCTCTACACCCATTTCATATATGGGTCAACCAGCTTTTTGTAATGGTGTTCCACTGCAATTATAGTCAATTTCAAAGTTTGTGTTTGCATTGAATGTAGAATGGAATTGCTGGTCTGACTTGTGCAGTGATCTGCGTATCCATTCACCAGCTGTGTCATTGGGTGTTTGCTTCAAGGATTTATGGGAGCTGTAGTCCTCTAGGACAAAAACAGAACCTGGCCAGCATGTTGCACAGAAGGTATGCCACAAAAAGAAAGTGGTACTTAACATTTGCAGGCAGGCAGAGGTAGACGGGACAGAGACCACGTCCCCCTACACTACACCCCTCTCTACAAGCCTAAATATCTCCTCACACTCAGTCCCACTCACTAGCTACTAATGCCCAATCCTCTACTCCTATCTCCCACACTATATCTGTCTCTTTACCTCTCACACATACCCGCTCCCCACTACCTATAATACAAGCAACTAGTACCACTCTCTTTCAGAAATACCTCGCCTTTACTAAGCTCTGCCACAAACTCTCCAATACTCCACTTCGCCATACATCCTCCACCTGAACTCTTAGTCTAGCTTCACCTCATCCTGTGACGTGATCTGAACAACCCACACTCTGCTTTCCTGCTGTCCCTTTTCTGGTGTTTCTGTGTCTCCTTTGCATTCCTATTGGGTGCAGCACTTACTCGAATTCCTCCACAAATCAGTGCCTGTCTTTTTCCCAGGGCCCACTTCAGAAGTTTTAAAATTCCCATATTTTGCACCATGGTTTTCCTGACATTCTGTGATGGTTCTCCTGCTATTTTACTGCCAGGGCATGGGTGTGGAAATACGATTTCTTGCCATTATGGTGAATTGTGAGCTTGTCTGCAGCACTAAACACTGTTGGGCTGTGGTGAAGACTCAGGGATCATCTTTGTTGCTGTGTTGCTGCTTCCCCTTGTGTTTGAATATGGACCCAGTCTTCTTGGTTGCTCCCAAGGGGATTCTGGGGGTTGTGGTTCTGAAAGAGAAAAGAGAACTGTGGCCAGCAACTGTATTGAGAGGCTTTGGGAGACAAAGTCCAGAGACATCCCCACTTCCACTTTGAAGCAGGGTTGTTTCTGATTATTGTTTTAGTGAGCCTCCTGCTCCAGGTTGAGAAGGGTCCCTTCCCCCCAACCCCCTTTGACAGGGTAATGACCCTGACTGTGTCCCATTTATGATATACTTTCATACATTGCAGCTGCAGGTTCATGAAAGTGATTTATGGGGACTACACTGACATAGATTGTGACTGCATCTTCAGGAAAGTGATTTACAGTTACAATGCTGGCATTGATTGGGTCTGCAACTTCCTGAATGTGATTTACAGTGACCATAACCAGCATATATCATCAGTGCAGTTGCATGAAATTGATTTGCATTTCAATACTGGCATATGTTGTTGTCACAGACATTGCAAAAATGTTGTAAAATGTTTACAACAGAATACTGTTGGTGGCATGTGTTTACTGTAAATTATATGGTGTTTAACTTACCCAATTTTTTGCTAAAATGGACACATTATTTACAAAACATTCTTGGGGAATGAACTTCCCTGCCCCCGAAGCTCCCTACATTAATGTGGGCTCCCTCGCTATACTTAGTCTCTCGCACAAATTGGGAGATGTTAATTCCCCTCAGTAAAAATATTTACTGCCACAATGGACCATGAATAATTTACAATGCCAATACCACTTCAGAAGCTTCCACCCGGCCCACTGCCAGGGCATCAAAAGCTGCTTCTGCCACAGTCATTAATAATGTATGTAACAGAGTTACTTTCTTACTAATGGATTTTAGAATTGCGACCAGTTGCCTTGCATGACATGGGTTGAACTATTCTCACTAAGATTAAACACAAGTCTTGGCCATTGGCTTGAGGACATATCCCTTTATGTTTGAGACATCACATGTCTCTTGTTGAATATCTCTGTATAGCCTTCAACTCTATAGACTGCAATGTGGGTTTAGAATGGTCAACTCTTGACTAGTACTAAAGTGTTTCTTCTTCTTTCTAGAAGACTACACTCTAGTCGCACAGGCGGCTCCTGTTAATGAATGGCCGCTTTTGCCTAGCTTATGGTTTAATCTCGTGCAAGGAGCACAGTGGGAGAGGTATACACAAGGAAGCACTTTTTACAAGAACCATAGTATGAGACGAGTATGCATCAATATGATGCCCACACTCAATTATATAACTATGTCATCGGATTAACACAATCACAACTCACAAATTTCCTCCTAACCAGCCACTCTTGGTTTACACTCTACATACTAAAGCTAAACTCAGGAAAAATAAAATATGCCAACACGGAAAACCCATCAACGATATTCTAAACCCCTAGATGTTTTTACACACAACATTCTGGGCCGGCCACATCTCATACCTATGAAATATTATTATCCCACACACATCCAAACTGTTAAGTGTGTGTAGGTGCAAACCCTACGGCAGGGGGCAGCCTGGCCTTAAAATATTGAGTGGAGATGGCAAAGGGAGACATATTACAGCAGTTATCCATACCATTCACATAAGTACACCTATTTTTAATATTCCGATTCCTTTGGTACCTTCCATTGCTTAAAGAAAGGGGGCAAGGTAAGCAAATTAGCAGTGGATGTCCAGTAAGCTTAACAAGTCAACATCAATATGAAATGTTAAATCCCTTACTATGGTGTCAACAACTAAAAACAGCTAAAAACTCCATCTGCATCCTCGAAGTATGCATATACAATTTAATATGACAGAATCCCATTGACATAAAAGACCTGGGAAAATTATGATGATAATTGAAACCCTACATGTGCATATGATGTTCCGTTCCACAGTTATATGATATGATATGATATGGCATTTATAAAGTGCCTATACACAGGTGTTTCAAGGCACGACGAGGCAAGGGAGGGGAACAGAGGGAAGACAGACCGCGATCTTACTAGGCCAGGTGTCATTCAGATTGCGCAAATTCATGGGAAGGGGAGGGTGGAGAAATGCAAGGTGGGAAGGGGGAAGAGGACAGTGCAGTACATGGGATAGGAAAATAAATAACAATAGGTAAAGTATGGCCAGCAAGTGCAAGGGTAAGTGCAGACAACAGGTGTCAAGTGCTGGTAATGGGACTGTAGGGATACAGAAAACAGTCTCCAAGTGCGGGCTTGCCATAAGGTAGTGAAGGAGTGCAACTGGCGGGGGAGGGGATCTAGGCCCGAGATCAGAGGGCGGCCAGGCAACCAGTGCAAAGTCAGTGTCAGCCAGGAAGTCAGCAAGGGAGAGGAGGAGAAAAAGCAGAAGCAAAGAGAAAGGTTTTGAGGTGCTTCCGGAACCGAACATGATTCTCTTCAAGTTTCAGGGAGGCAAGGATGCTGTTACAGAGGGAGGCCCCAGCCAAAGAAAGAGATTTACCACCAACTCATTGCTTGGAGAAGCGACTGACCCTGAGGGAGTTTGAGGCAGATGAGCGAAGAGCTCGACAAGGAAGGTAATTAGGAAGAGAGAGTTGAAGGTATTGAGGCCCAGGCCCCAGAAGGCCTTGTGGACGATGCAGAGGGTTTTGAACATAATCCTCGCAGCCACAGGCAGCCAGTGCAGTGATTTCAGTCCTGGAGAGATACGATCCCTGGGCTTGAGGTCCTGTTCTGCAGTCCTGTTCTGGATAATTGCAGAGGGCGGAGAGTAGAAGCAGGCAGATTTAGAAAGAGACTGTTGCAGTAGTCCAGCCTAGAGAGAACCAGAGCTCTCGAGACAGTGACCTTCTGGGGGAAGGAGAGGAAAGGAAGAATACCTCTGAGGAGGTGCAGTTGGTAGTTTGACTTCTTAGAGACGTCAGAGATGTGAGGAGAGAAGGAGAGTGTAGAGTCGAAGATGTCCCCAAGGTTTTTAGCCACACAGGTGGGAGCAGGAAAAGGGCCAAGAGAGGGTGGCCAGAGAGGATGGCCAGAGAGCTACAGAAAAGGAGGGAGTGGGTGTGCCAATGAGGACAATCTCAGTCTTACTGGCATTAAGGCAGAGGTCATTGACGGCACACCACTCCTGGATAGTAGATAGACAGTCAGAGATGAGGGAAGTAGAGGAGGAGGCCGAGGTTAGGATGAAAATGAGCTGGGTGTCATCCGCATAGCACTGAAAGTTGGGGCAGAGAGCGGAGATGAGATGGGTCAGGAGTGCCAGGTATTGGTTGAAAATCCAGGGAGAGAGGTTAGACCCCTGGGGGACACCACAGGTAGAGAAAAAGATAGCGAAGAGGAAGGACCCAAGTTGGACCTGAGAGGGTCGGTCGCAGAGGAAAGAAGTCAGCCATGCCAGAGGCTGACCTGTGATACCCAGGTTATCACAGAGACGGTTGAGAAGGATGGCATGGTTGACAGTGTCAAAGGCAGAAGAGGGATCAAGCAGGATGAGGACGCAAGGGGTGTTAGAGTCAAGATTGGAGAGCAGGTCCTCACAGATGTTCAGGAGAGCAGTTTCCGTGCTTCTGGCAGCTCTGAAGCCAGACTGATGGTCATGGAGGCAACCAACAGATTCTGTGTGGAGATTATTTGGGGAGATGGTCGGTTATTCCAGGAGCATGCCCAGGTAGGGACATTGGCGATAGTTGGCCGGGCAGGAGGAGACGTCAGTGGGTTTCTTAAGAAGAGGGTGCACAAAGGAGTGCTTCAGGGGGGATGGGAAGACTCCAGTGGCGAAGGAGTGATTGCAGAAATCAGCCATGGCTGGAGCCAGGGAGTCGATGTGGTCCTTGATAGTTTTAGAGGAACAGTGGGGAACCTGTTTTGACGAGACTTTCATAGATCGGACTTGTCTAGAAACTTCATCTGCAGAGAACAGGGGAAAGGCAGAGATGGAGGGAGGTGGCTGCAGAATGGCCAGAGGAAGAACAGCGAGTCGGGGAGGGAGGGCTTAGGAGGAGAGAGAGGACCGGATGTCCTGAGTTTTAGAGATGAAGTGAGACGTCAGTGCCGTACAGAGGGGCTGGGAGGGGACAGGAGAGGTAGAGACTGCGGCAGGATTGCCCAGTTCCTTGCAGATTTTAAAGATTTCAGCTGAGTACATTATGCCACTGAATATTTTGATAAAGCTTGCAGTATTGTACAGACAATAGAGCAGTTATTGTATACTCTAGTCCTTTAAGAGTTCATTAATGTAATCTAGTGAAACAAGGATTTCCTGCAAAATAAAGTATTTTTTAATAACTTTAAAAAATCAATGCATTTAATACTTCCAGAAGAAACAAGTGGCCAATGTTAGCCTATTAGAAAAGTTCAAATCTGTAAAACAATAATAAGAATTTGAGGTCCCAAATGAGGCTGGGCACCCGCACAGGGTGGCCTGGCAGTAGAAATGCCAGTCAGTACTGACAGGGATGTTAACCAGCTCTAAGATTTAGTGCCTCACCAGGGGTTGGGTGGTGCGGAAAAAATGAGGCAGTAACGCTATTACTGTAGCATTACCGCTTTGCCCAAACCGGAGTTTGGCCAGAAAGTAGGAGGTTTATCTCCAGCATTTTTCTTGAAGGTCAAACTCTCCACTTACCACCCATTTATGCGCTATTACTGCAGTGCTAATACCATTGGCACCATAAAGTTCTATGGACTCTTCAGAAAATAGGGAGTAACAGCCTTACCACAACTGGCACTAATAGTGCCGGACCGAATTGCGTTAACGCTATTTGCCAAGGTTGTGATGAGGCCCTTAGTGGATCTGAACAAGTGGGGATGGGGTTGACAGTAGCTTCTGCAATCTTTCATTTTTGAAGTTGCTTCTTCTGGCAAGAAATGATGATTAACATGATGAGGTGTCCCTGCTCATCCTCTTACTCTGGGGTCATTGAATGGTACTCGGATGGGAGGTTGGCAAGAGGTAACTGCAGGCAGTGCTGTGAATTGCAAGAAGAGGGGCTGTGAGCAGGTAACTCAATCAGGGCAATAGAAGAGCATGTGGAGGGTATGTAAGGCATTCATAGGACTGCTTGAAGGAGTGCTCTCAAAAGAAACCTGGAGTAAAATATGGTACCCTGCACCCACCATGAACACCAGTCAAGGGAGAACGTGCAGAGAAAATGCAAGATAAATCCAAAAACTTCTCTATTATTTTTTAATTATTAATGTGGAACTGTTTTAAAGACAAATAAAACCTTATTTCACAGGTGAAATAGCACAAATTATTTTAATACACTTTTCATATTTTGAATTAATCAAATACTTATTAAATAGTTTTTCAAATTTTTGGTCTGTTTCATGTTTGTATTACAAAACACAATCACATATTATTGGATGTCTTCATATATAAAAGAATATAAAAACCAAATACAAAACACCCAAAACACAAGACTGAAGTGACAAACAAATAAAACCTAACTCTCAAATACAAAATTCTAAATTAAATACTCTAAAAAGGTGAAATTATATAGCGAAATGTGTCCAAGGTCAACGCATATCACTGTGTTTTGGCGGAGCAGAATGTACCGCCTTCTTCAGGACCAAGTACTGAGATCCCTTAAGATTCAAAACAACCCAGTTCCAGTGGAATTAGTCTTGTAATGGCTCACCCAAAGTTTTATTAATCTTCCTCTATAAATCAGTGCTATATAAATTTGGTAGTGCAGGCACCTCCTGCAGCACACTAGTGTTTTTTTTCTTTTTTATGGAAGCATGTGTGCATCACCATGGAAGCATATGAATTAGATGGATCGCAATCAGTGATTTATAGTAGCTGCATGTCTTGGGCACATAGCCCCTGGTTGTTCAACATGGGGGAACGTGTGGTCAGGATTAGTTGTTAGCAATCTGTAATTATTCAGAGCCTTGGCGTTCTATTCAATCCAATTCTTTGTGGCGCTCAACAAACCTCTACTGTACCTTCTGTCCTGTCCTTGTCCATGAACCTCCTTGATGGCGCTCAACATCACCAGCACTACTGATGTCACCAGCTGGCGGCACGCAGGTGTAATTCTGGTACTCAAATTGGAACAAAGCTCCTTGACTTCGAAAAAAATAACATATCACCTAGAAACTGTTAAATAAGTGAGAGGACACTCCAGAACTCATAAGGGAGAATGTCCAGGCATTGGAACCCTTTCTTTTAGCAGTCAAGGAGTGGGTTGAACAGAGCTGACCCCAAACAAAGTCCTGTCTAGTTCCAGAAACATTATCTGTACCCGAAGCCGCTATTGCCAGAGCCTATGGATGGAAAATATCCAGTGAGTCATCCAGTCCGCCACAAAAGGCCAACGCCTATGTGTACATTAAACTAGCAAAAACACTGATCCAAAGGATCCCTTTTTCCCCTCTCCACAGCCTTTCATGTTTATATTAAACACTTGTGTATAGGCGCATTACAAACGCAATATCATATCATATCATATATCGCTTTGCCAGAGCTCAGGAAGTAGGTAAATGCTTGGATGTGTTCCAGGGCACAATGGCAAAACAAACAGAATATTTACACACAATCATTGGTGTCTATAATCCTTTTTAAAATATAAAGTTCACTTACTTTTAATGTTTTAGCTCTAACTATATTGTTACAGAAACAAAATCTACAATGTTTTCTCGGATTACCTATACGTTTTATGAATATCTCAGATGATTAAGAACTCTTGAAAACATAAGGTCTTGCTCTGCCTACTAGCATATTGTACCTATCTGTCCTACGGTGTCTGTATGCCTGAAATATCCACCCCCAACAAGAGAAGTATGTCAGTGCACCTTCACCATTTTACTGTAATTCCTTGTATGCACTTGTTCCCAAGACATGTAACTAGTACTCACTGTAACTTGCTCCTAAGAAACGTAACAAGCACTCATTGTAACCTGCTCCCAAGAAATGTATCAAGCACTCACTGTAACTAGCTAGATGCCTGAGGGTTTTGTGCATTGTAATAAATGTCAAATATATAAATAAATATATAAATACATAAATAAACTGGGATGATCTGCTTGGCTCAAGAAACTTTAATTAAATTGCGGATTAAAGACAAGAAGCAATAAGAAGGAAAAAGGAGACAATGGTCTCAACATTGGCAAGAGAAGATTTACATGGTGCACTAGAACCTGCATCCAGCATCAAGATGTATGCCACTGGCCCCTGAGTCAACACGGAGGTAGGCAAAGGCAAGAACAGAAATCTGGAAAAAATTCATGAAAAGGGAAAACATGAAAGATAAAAAGTGCCTGTTAAGGAATGTTCCATAATGTTGTCTCAGAATAAGAAAAAGTAGCAGTAAGGTTTCGATCTTCAGCAAAATAGATCTGATTTTTCACCAAAATGGTGATATGGAAATTGAGCACTTGATAAAATTGGCACGTTTAGAATTGAGATGATAGAAATTATGGTAATTGATTTTGAAGGTAAACCCCTAAACACTCACACCAGAAAAAATGCAACCTGCTAGGGAAAAAAGCCCAAGTAACTCTTGCAAGGATAACACGTTTTTATTCCTACAAAATAGGTGTGCCAGCAAAGAACTCTGCTGCCAAGGAACTTTCTGAGCAAACGGGGTGCAAGCAGATACTTAAAAGGGGACACTGCATCACTCTTATACAGTAAAACACTGTTTGGCTGGTTGGTGCGACCCAATACACAGTCAGCCTACTCCATCGGGGATGCCAGGCCATTGGTCCAAGCCCTGTTTCTCCATCTTCCATCATGTGGGATCGGCTGGGGTCATCGACTTCAGGGAACCAAGGTTGACGAATCAATTAGATACAGTTTCTAACAGTCCTACTCTATCTTTACATAGGGCACCTAGCATGCCATAGGCTGGTACAGGGGGAGTCTCTAGGTCACTCTGACCCACACACATTTCACTCTTCCCAATCGCGTCATCCGGGCTTCCAAGGCTTCCACCCTCGCTTTGAACTATAATGTATACCCCCCTGTACCTCGCATTACAAATTATGTCATTGTAAAATAAAGGTAGGGTGACCATTCGTTTAGATGTTTTATGGCTGATTGGTTTATGGGCGGTGGTCGGCGGTCAGGTGGTATCTCGCAATTAAGGGTTCTTGGGACTCAGACAGTTGTAGGGCTATCACTCGTGGTTAGCTGGGTGGGAGTCAGGGACCTGTTCTGGCCTGTTTGTGATAAAACATGCACCAAGGCACCTAGCACTGTCTCGTGGCCTTGCGGGGCACATTCTTTCTAGGGATACACATATTGGCAACAACTTTGGACCAAAGAGGGGTTTCAGTGGAAGTTAGCAGCATGGGCCTTTCTCATCAGTGCTTGGGTCTGTTATTTCTCCCTCAGACTCGCAGCTTGTGTGTATCGCACTAAATACTGCATGGCCATCCAGGCCTCATGCTTCAACTATGGCTACTTCTTATCTGCAAAATGGTGTCTAGCTATATGCGCACACTATCTCTACATATCTAAATTGAGTACAATATCATAATCATGTGGGGACCTTTAGAGCATCCCCCTGCCCCCTGGTGTATCATAGTTCCTCCAATGGGACTTGCCTCACCCTAAAGTGTCTAGGGGATGGAGTGGATTTCCTCCCATCCCAACATTCCCCCCTTTCGTTACTTCTACAGTAACAAATTCCCCCCCCATGCATGCACTCATTCTCCCTTCTCACTGCTTCCTCATATGGTGGGGTCCCCTTTTGTGGTATCCAGACCCTGCACACTGACCGTAAGCTTTCCACTGATCGTGCATATTCCTCAGGAGTGCATGTCATGTAAATACATCCCCTGTCTCCTGCCAGATCAACCCATACCTTCTCATAATTCTTAGGGCCAGAGGGTGGGGCAATAATGGTGTGATACAGACGGTCCACTTCATCTCCATAGGGGATAGGAAGCATTTGAAGTATGGCATGGTCAGTTTATATTTCAATATCTTTTTGTATTGTGAGGTACTTTTGAAACCCTAATTGAAACCATCATCATTGTGCTACTAGGCACTGCTTTGGCACAACACCGGAGGCCCATTTGGCAGCTACAGAAGATGACCAAGATGAACACAATGACAGGCAGAAGCATCTTCCTGATGGCTCCTAGCCAGGATGAGGTACAATTGAATATAACATCGAACCAGTAATTTCCTTGTATTACACCTTCTTTCTTCATGCAGACTCCTAGGCCATGTGGTATAATCACCCACTCTCCGTGTCTTCGGGAGGCACGAATGTGCAGCAATAATTCCCGATTTTTCTGTGCATGCCTCATTCCATCACCATCAGCATATCGAGGATGCAGCGATTCTGCATTGTCATCAGCCTTAGGGCACGCAGTTCAACCTTTATGATATTGAACCCATTCTCTGTGTCATTCGCCAACTGGACCAGTGGCCAGCATAGTATTTACAGCCACTTTGCGTTGGCCACTGCTTGCATGGCAGGTAACAATAGGGAGGCGAAAAAGAATCCCGCCAAACTGAACAGTCTACACTCTTCAGGGATTCAGCATGCAATGTGGCAGAGTCTCTAGATAGGTCCTTTGACCTCTTCTTCCTGCGCAGTTTTTCGTACTGCCTTTTTCTATGTAGGATGCGAAATTCTGATGGTGGCATCGGGTTCTGTTCTTCAAATGTGGGAGAAACCGTCATGGCTGTGTCGGGTATTGGCCCCCATGCAGGTGTTCTTCTGGGATTGCTAGTAGCGCTGAGTGTAGTGTGGCCAGCGAACAATAGCCCATCTATGATGGTGGGAGGTGCAAGTATGCTTGTTGGCCGCAGACCAAATAGTAATCCATCAACACTGCCATGCCCTTCTTCAGGTCTGGAATAAGGGGGGGCTTGTTGCATTTTTCATTGGAGCCTTTAACAATAGTTCCTTCACTGTGGAAGCAAAGTTCATACGTTTCTTCTCGTTGCACTTTCACTGGTTTTTCTATCGCCACAATCCATGTCAACTTTGAGATATGCTCTGTCCAAATTTGTGTGCAGGTTGCTTCCATTTGAGCCAGGAGTTCCTCTTCATATCCTAGGACGCCTTTTGCCAGACAACTAAGTGCGGTCTCTTGCCACCTGCTGTTTATATATTTAAGTCCTTGGATCACCAAATATGGCTGCTGCAGGCATTTAATGTCTCTCAGATTATCGTTAGATTGCAGGGGATCTGGATCGATGAGATCTAGTCATACTCTGTGTGCCTGGAAGGTGCCTTTAACCCTACATAGGGCTAGATGAGCCAGGCACTGTGCCTCTATAATTGGTATTTCCTGTGGTACTAATACTTTGGGTGCTCATGACGTGGGTGGGATTAGTGAACATGCGTAGCAACTGCCATTTGCTGTTTGTCTCCCTACTGCACACACATCTGTGTACCAGCTTGTGAGGAATTCAACCATCTGCATGGGGCGTGGGTGCTCGCCTGGGCTTTTTTTGAAGTTTTGTAATTTAAATGAATGATGGGAGATAAACTTCAGAAAATGTGTGGGGCTAATCTGCAAACATTCTCCGCGGCTCACTGCACAACAAACAGATAGTCATATGTACTCCGGGGAGACACAGCCTACAGGCGCAGTCTTCCCTGTCGCATTTAGCAGGAATGTGACAGCCACAGGTACATCAAAGCATCTCAGGAAGGGGGAAGGTAACACCTTCATCTGCCCATGGCCAGCCTAATTAAAATATCAAAGGCCCCATGGATCTGCCCTCTCTATTGTCTCTAAGTTCAACAGGGGGCAGGACACTAGCACTTCTTTGATATGCAATGTGTCAACTTGAATCTGGCTCCCACCCCTCTGTATGAAGGGCAGTGAATGGCAGGTCTGGAACAACTGTTTACTGCAGGGAACCCTCTTTCAGAGGGAAGAAGTATGTAATTTGATAGAGACAGAAGTCTTTTCTCGCCACATACTTCAAGCAAGACCTGCGCTTCGATCAAGAGTCACAGAGAGCTCAATTAACCAGAGAGACACTTTGATCCACAACAGACAGGAAGAAGGGTGGGATTTAGTAGTACATTTTGTCACCCCTTACCTTTCCTGTTGCAAAGCACTCTGGTTATTAACTCAAGCATAACAGAAGATAGTTTGCGAGACCCAAGATTGGTTCATTAAGTTAGGCTTAGCCTGCACCAATCATTGGGGCCCATTTGGCTTTACAGGAGGGCTGAGACCCTCACTTGGCAGATCATCCAACGACTTTGAAAGGAGTAAGAAAGACTCATTTGGACCCTGGCTGAAGGTACAGTCTGCCTTACAACTTCCGCCTGTGAAGGCAGGCCGATTTCCAATAGGGAAGCAAGATCCCTCCCCAAAACATCTCCCAGTGAACAGAGGGAGATACCAGACTCATAGGACCCGTCCAGCAACTCCAGAGCCAGAACCCAGCCAGCACACAGTGTGCCCTGCTAGGTTCTCCCAGCAAGCTTCCTAAATGAGAAGTGCCAGCGAGTCTCTAAAGAAAGGACAAGGCCATTGCCTGCAAACACTCTCTTCAGCTTTGGGCTGTCCGCCTTAAAGGAAGACACAAGCCCTGCGAAGAAGCTAGGAGGAGTGCCACGACAAACATCAACCAGTGTCCATCTTTTAAGGCCATTTTCGAGGCAGTTGAGCCCTCGAACCGTGACCAGTTGCACCAGTGACTGTTGTCACGCTGTAGTCACTAAAGCCGTCCAAGACCCCTCAACCAGCGTTCCAGATCTGCCAACCAGTACAGAGACAATGATTCTTGACCCTGAGCCGCTGTGTAGGCCAGCCTCTAGCTATCCGTCCAGCCTTGCTTGCCGAACTGCCCACAGCTGTCTCTATACTCTGTACGTTTACAGGGAGCGCTGTATTTTTTAGTGTGCTAGAACAGTATGTTGTAATAATAATAAAGTAGATAACAGTCCCCTTTTATCATTGGGTAATAATTGTATTTTTGCTGTGTTGCAACTAACCAACGATCCACGACTTTGCAGAGATAAGCCTGCCGTTCCGTCCACATTACCAAAATTGGAAAATTAGGTTTATAATTTACTTACGTTCCAATCTGTTTGGATCCCTTTTGGTGTACTAGAGGTGTGGGGCTGACTGATGGTTTAGAAACAGATATTTATCCCAGGAGCACTGGTGCCCCGGAAGTTCATTCGTCAGACAGCTATTAGTCATTTCAGGGTGTTGTACGTCTTCAATCACATCCAGGCCTAGCCCATGGAATGTGTCGTACTTAGCCCTTCGTACTTGCCATTTCCTCATCCTCTGTGGGTGTGGGCCAGTGGGTTTACTCATGCTACCTTTGGTGCTAACATTATTATAAATGGTCATATTGTTAAAAACATTTTTGAAAACAATGGGAAAAAGGTGTTCTAATATTGTGCTCATCGTCATACTCATATGTACTGGGGTGTTCTGTTGACTTATTGTTATTGTTACTACTATTGTTACTACTGTCATCACTACTATTGTGCATATTGACAGTAATGTGGGTCATGTTTATGGATATTGTAAGGAACTCATGGTGGCAACAGTAAAGACAGACACAAGTGATCACAGTTGAAGGGTATTTATTAAACTGTATATGTGGTTTGGAAAAATGCCTAATCTAAGCCCAAATCTAAGTTGGGAGCAAAAAACCATCAAATAATAATAAGGCAGTCCTAGTCGCATTGTGTAAAAAAAAAGGGCCTAAATACCTATTGCCAATCCTTACGCTAAATACAAACAAAGAGTGTGGGACAGGGTTCACAGGGAAGAAAGAAGTGTTCACAAATAATAAGTCAGGATGCGTCAGTCAGGTCACCCTTCCCCATGTTTTGAGCACGGGATAAGGCAGGACTCTGGAGCGCAGCACATGCTTTACATTTTCCAGCACAAGCTAACAGTTCAGTTCCACTTTCAGCAATCAGGGCATTCGGTGGTTAAGTCTCTTTTCTATCAAAAAGTATCTTGCTGCCGTGGGCCTGATGTATTCAAATAATAAACAAAGCGTTCATTTTCACATGTACTTCGGATGATGTCCTTCATCTCTGGATCCCCCTCTTCCGGGTGCAGATCCTCAGAAAGTTCTTTAATGATATTAGAACCCCTGAAAGTTATGTTTTCCTGCTTTCGAGGGTTTGTTAGGTTCAAAATCTCTAACCAAAAGTTCAACAAAAATGTATTCTCTGTATTAGAAGGATAGTTCATCACCCCTGGGTTTCCCCTCGTTCGGGCTCAGATCCCTCTCGATTGTTAGCCTCCAACAGCTGGGTTCCCTATGGCTTTCAACACAATCTTCATCTGTAACATCCACAAACCTCACTGTCTTTTTAAACAGTTCACTGTGAACATCCCTCTGCCGGGTTCACGCTTGTCAACACACTATTAATTGGGACTTCAGACTTCGCCCCTGGTCGCAATCCCTCAGTCTGGTTCACTCTTGCCAACTTTATGATGCAGGATTGACTTCCCTTTGTTTTCACAATCATCTGTTGGTCAAAGGCTTTCGAATCTACAGAGGATTTTATTAGTCCCCTGTAGGGCCACTTTGACCCCCTTCTGACCTTCCTCCCAAGGCCTTCTGTTTATGGTAGTTCAAAAAAAGGGTAATCGCTCATGGTTTCTCAATTGAGCACCCACATGGTGCTTGAATCTGCTATGCTGGCTTTCCCCTTGAGTATCAATAGTTTCTTGTACTTTCTTTAACCAGCCGCTTGCTACTTTCGTTCAACACAGTTTGGTTTCTTATCGGCTCTCCCCTTGACTCACTGGCTGTGATGAACTGTTTGGCTTTCTTATCTGTGGAGTCAAAGCCATCGGGCCTCGCGTCTCTCCCCGGCTTGGCTGTCAGCGGAGGGGGCGCCCGTGTACCGTTGACATCTGCTGCAACACACACTGTCTATTGTTCGTGGTCTTATGATTCCTTCTCTGGAGGTTTCGCGGGCCTCTGTCGAAAAGGGCAAGGTCACATCTTTCCTTGCTAACATCTGAATCTGTGCCATCTTTCTCCTCTTCTTGAACTGCTGTGCTGAGTTAGTTCTCTCATCTTGCGGTCTGCCTTGCTCGTATTGTGCTCTCATGCTCCACCTTTTCCCTCTGTGAGGAAGAGAAAGGGCTGACAGGTGTGTGTGATTTAGGTTCATTGCCTGACTTTGCCTGACCCTGGAGTTGGGACATGTCAGGTAAATGGCTTTGGTGTTTGTACGTCGTCTCTCACGGTGTGCAAAGGTGTGTATGTCGGAATAAAGGGGGGAGTTGGAGTGTTAGAGTATCCTATGGGGTAGGAGGTGGAAACAAGAAAGGGGATAGGAGGGAGAAGAGGTGTTATATGAAATTATAGCCCTCGTAAAGGGGGTTCAGTAAATTCAGAAGGGCAAGATTTGTAGGGTTTATGGAACAAACGGGAAGGACCATGATTATTGTCGGAAAATAAACAGGAGATTGTGGGAACGGTAGTGTTTGGCCCAACTAGATTGGGAGTGTGAAAAACGATAATCAGAGGGACATGTAGAAGAATGACTGAGTGTGTTCGGATAGGAAAAAGAAACATAGGGATTCTGGGAGTTGTGGTTTCTGAGTGCTTGGTTCTTAGGGAAATTTTTTGGGTGGAAGAGAGGTAGATGTGGAACAACCTATGAAGGGTTCAGGGACTTTGTCCTTCTCACCTTCGTCCCTGGTGTAATACCGCATCTCACCTGGGCCCCTTCCCCAATAATAACCCCAGGTTTCCCCATTCATGTGATTCCTTCTCCCTCTTTCACCCCCAGAATTGGGATCTGAGCATGTCAGCCCTCCTTGGCCACGTGAAAAGGGGAGTTGTGAGGACTGCTTGGGAGTATACCATCAGGTTTCTTACAATATGCCCTGTTTCACCCTTCTTTTATATGAGCTCCCCATATAAAATAAGCTCCCCAATAAATTCCTAGTGCAAACATCAAAATGGCAAATAGTGCTGCACTCAAATGCAGTCCACATGTGTATGAATAAGAATATCTAGGAACAGTCTGATAGCGAACATTCTTTCTAGCATATACAGACATATCTGAGGATGCTGGCTCCATTGTTTTCTTTCTCTGAAATGGAAAACTGAATGCACCTAAAATAAAGGAAAAAGAAAGAGAAAGAAAAAAGAGAGGGGAGAGAAAGACAGAAAGACAGAGATTTTATCAAAATTCAATTTGGTACTGGCTTGGTGTGTTTGTGCATAAAGTACGGGTTGGCTATATAATTGCACTGAGGTAGGAATGCAGGGTCTGGGGGGTCTCAAGGTGTTTTCTGGGGGTGCTCTGTGTACATCAGAAAGATGTATCCAACAGCAGAGCCCATTTACTTTTACAGCATGGGGGGTTGAGAATATAACCTTGTAAAGACCATGCAATCTGGGGTTGTTCCACTTTCTGACAGAACATCTTACGTAAATCAATTCTCCAGGCAGCAGCTGTTGGGCAGGTGGGGAGCTTCTTACTGCTGCATGTGGTGTCTGTGGTATCCTCTGCTTGCAACAGTGCAATATTTTGACAGATGCACTTAATGGCACGTGTTAGGGTTGTCAAATACTTGTTAAATTCCTCACCTAAGACTGCTGCTGCTTTATGGGCATCTGATACTTTCCTGACAGGGGATATGGGCGTGTTTATGCACTAACCAGTTACCACCTCATGGGGTGATAAATGGTGGTCCTTGCTGGGTTGTGTGTGTGAACTGAAAAGGGCCAAACGCATGCAGTGCACACAGTTCTTTTTCCATGTGGTGCAGAGCTTAGATAATTTTCTCTTGACCAGACCGTTGATCCTCTCCACCATTCCGTTGGCCTGGGGGTGATAAATTGAACACATCTGGTGCTTAATGACGAGTAGTGCTGTGATCTCTTTAAAGAGTTAATTGAAAAAAATGTGTGCCGTCATACCTTAACACATCGCACACACCCGATTGGGAGAAAACTTCACGGACAAGAAATTTGGTAGCACATTTAGCATCTGGGTGTGCACAAGGACCGGCCTCAGCACACCATGAGAAGGGGTAGAGCATGACAATTAGGTACCGGGACCCAGTACATCTTACTCCCATGTCTGCGTAGTCTATGTGTAACTCACACAACAGTCCAATGGAGCGGGGCAATGTGCCTCGTAATACAGAGAATATGTTTTTGTTGAACTTTTGCTGCATCATGCCTGTGCTAAAACTTTGACACGTGGTGATAATGTTGGTGAGGTGCTCCTGAAGATTGGGGAAAAAACAATCATCCTGTATGTCCACTGCAATGTGTTGCTTCGAGCTGTGGGCGGGGTGGTGAAGTTGGTTGAAAGCTAATGCTAATAGTTTTGGGGGCATAACTGCTTTACCAGTGCATTCTTGTCTCCACAAGAGATCAGTCAGGAATTGATTACACCCCCTCCTGGTCTACAGTTCTTTCTCCTCACCTGGTGCTTTTCGTTGTAGTTTGATAAGCTGCGCAATGAGCACAGCTGTATATGGGGTATTCTTCTGATAATTTGTAGGCATGGTCACAACGTACTCAGCAATTGTGGGTACAGGGACGTAAGCCGCCATTTTGGCCACCGTCTCTACGTCGATGTTCCCCAGTGAGATTTCGTCTGTGATGTTGGTATGGGTGGCGGTTTTAATGACAACCACTGCAGAGGGTTAGGACAACGCGGTAATCAATATGTCTAGCAACACAGCATGTTGTACCGGGGAACTGTCTGCTCTGGGGAAACCCCTCCCTTTCCACCATGATAGACTGGCATGCACTGTTCGGTGACACATGCCTAGTCCGAATAGATAGTCACGTGGAATCCTTGTGACACCTGCAGCACTTCAATGAACGCTATGTGCTCTGCTGCTTGGGCCGAATAATGCATGGGCAGTCTTTTCATTACTAACGTCTCGTATTCACCTCCATCAAGGCACACTACTGCGGCAACCGTATGTCTTTGTCCTGTCTCCTGATCAATTGTCGCTGACCTATCAATGAAGAGAACCTCCCCCTCTTTCAATGGGCTATCTTTTGCCTTGGGAATGTCATCCTCCCCTTCATATGTGGCACAGTCATGTATCCAAGTCTTCGACTGTACACATTCCTGTCAAAAAGGTGGCAGGGTTCACTGACTTACATCGCACAACATGATTGTTTGGGCTCCAGAGAATAATCTCATATGCAGATATTCTCTGTGGGGGCAGGGTAGATTTTGATCCCTCCAGAATGGCGAACACTGAATGCTCCACATACAAAGTGAAGGAACATCCCATCACAATTGTGGAACTCTTTTTTCTCGCGAACGCAGCAAGTGCTTGTTCTCACGTGTGTTGCTTGTGCATAACTGAGTCAAGCGTGCCACTGTAATAGGCCAATGGCATGTGGCCCATTGTACTCTTCTGAGTTAGTGCGGTAGTCATGAGATTGCTGTTAGAATGTGAGAATATGTAGAACTCCTGCGTATAGACTGGGGTGGTGAGCACTGGGGGAGTGGATATCACTTCGTTTAGGTCACTGAAATGTTTTATTTTGTCAGCTGTCCATTCAAGTTTGTGATTGCCTTTCTGTACTTCATTGAGGGCCTGTAACAGTGGTCTGGTATATGCTGAATAGTCTAAAATAGATGCTCTGCAGTAGTTGCATAGCGCTAAGAATTTCTGCATGCCTTTCACTGTTATGGGTCTGGGGTGGCGTGCACAGACGCTGCTGTGTCTGGTATAATTCTTTTGCTGTTTGCTGATATCAGCTGAGCTAGATATAGCACTTCCTGCTGGCAGTACTGTATTTTGGCCTTGTCCACCTTATACCCCTAGCGGGCCAGGAGGTGCAAGAGTGTGATAGAGTCTCTTCGGCAGTGCTGCTCACTGTTGCTACACACAAGCAAGTCATCCACGTACTGGATGACATTGCTGGGCACTTGGATGTTTCCTAGGTCAGCAAGAAATATTCTGTTAAAGATGCTTGGGCTCTCGCAGTACCCATGGAGCAAATGAGTATGTTCGTAGTGCTTTCCACTATGGATAAAGGCTGCAAGATACTATGAATCAGGGTGCAGGGGTATTGAAAAGAAGCCGTTTTGTTTTTCAAATCTACCACGGGAAGCGGGTCGCCTCCTTGGGAATGCTGTGGTAGCAGGGTTTGGAACTGTTATGATACACTCCTCTGCCTGCCTGAGCTGCTCAGTGATGTCATGCAAGTAGCAAGTGGAATGTTGATGTATGAGTGTGAGAATGTTGTGGTGAGTGTTCTGTTACAGGTCAGTTGGTGCCTTCCTCCCTGGGTGATGGGTGCCGGTGATCTATTGTCTTATACTTGATGTCTTGTCCTGTAACATGTAACCTAAGAACTGGAAGTAAACTTACTAATAATCAACCTATCTCAAGCATGGACATTGCTTTACTACAATGGCGACGAGGATCTCTGGAAGAAGAACCCTGGTAAAAAGGAAAGCTGGAAAGGAGGGTGACTGCAGAGGCCTGCTGCAGAGGGGGTGCAGGAACCAACAGGATAAAGGAAAGAAGAAGACATCACCGCCCCCAAGTAAGCATACCCATCACCCAGGGTGGACAAGGAAGGAGGTAGGAGCCCCACAGCAGAAAGCCCTGCAACAGTCTTTCTGTCCCAGCTCAGCAGCCCATAGCTAATTGGGAGTGCTGCGCCCAGGAGGGCGAGAGGGGGCTCACAAGGTGTTTAAGGACCTGTAAGTGGTTCACCTGAGAATGGCTCCCAGAACATTGTAATGGATTTGCAGCCCGCAAACCCTGGAATGCTCGCTCACGGAGTGCGAATGAATGTAAGGAGTCATAGTGATATGTATGCCCCTGGAGTGCAGGGCACATGCCGGGTCTTAATGTATTAGAAATGGAAGGGATCCATATTAGAAGGGTGCCACTGGAGTGCCGGCTGGCAGCGGTACCAGTTGCCTGTTTCTTAAGGGACTGCTGTGTCTGAGGCCACAAGTAACTTCTAAGCCCAGCAAGAACTACAAAATTAAGGTGGAAGTGTCCGTTTTGAATAAAATGTTTGGAATGGCACGCCATGCGGGCTGTAAGAACATTTGGCTAAAGTAAACGCTGTGCGATGGTATGGTTTGAGGAATGACAGTTGGCTCATGGATTACCGTATGAGCTATGCTGTCCTCGGTGAACTGTTGTAAAGTGATGACGTTGTCATCCAACAAAGGGGATCCAGCGAAGCTGCGGAACTTTGTGGCTAAATGTTCTTAAAGGTGTTTTCCCGTTCTGAGCGAAAGCAGAGACAAGCGGAACACGGTTGTGAGTAAAGGACCCTGTGCTTTTGGCAATGCAACGTCACGTCGCACTATCCAGAAGTCAATGAATGGATGTGTTTGATACAACAGCAGGGACGGTGCTTCAAAGTCGCTCCGCCTGGTGGAGGCGTGAGGTGGAGGTGTCGACGGTGGCGATATCCAGGAACTTGAGTAAGGGTCTGCTTTTTGGAAGAGATGCCTCTCCGCCCGATAGGGGCGCATGGTTGCGGTTTACGGGAGCAGATGTAAGCCAAAGCCGTATTGGAAACTGTTGTTTCCCTAAGGCTGGGGGGCCCACCGCGTAGGAACTGTGAAGCGCTGGTACTGTAAAGAGATGCAGTCTATAGTCATGTATCGTATCGCAATCTACGCCTAAATTGAGGTACTATTGGTGTGTAGTGAGAAGCGAGATGCGCATGACAATGAGCCTCAGCAGCACAGAGAAGCAGATTTGGTTCTGGTTATGAATCGTAATGTTAAATGTCAAAGATGCTCGGTCTAAGTGGTATTGGTTGCTATGAGGAAAATTAATGGTGCACACTCATAAGTTTTAGCATAGTTTCTGTAGTCCATTGATGCCATGGATTACCGTATGAGCGTAAACTGTATGATGGCCAATGAAAATGTATATTGCGGTCGAGACATTTACGTTTTGGGCTATGGGCGAGTAAAGATGCAATGCAATGTGTTAGGAATGGACGAGTAAAGATGCATTGAAATGTTAATTTGTTAGGAATGGATGAATAAAGATGCAATGCAATGTGTTAGGAAATTAACAATTTTAAGCATTTGCAGGTTAATGGACTTTTAGAGATATATCGAAAAGTGCATAATTAAATGCAATGTGATATGTTGAGGAGCTCATTGGTGGGTGAATGAGCTAGTTTAACCTATTGAGGATTTTTAGGTTGATTGGTTCTGTTTTAAGACTTTTGGACTTCTAAGTATTTAGGAGCAACGCAATGCGAGCCATTTTATAACTGCAAAGGATGAACTATGTAGGAAATGCTTCCTTTTATAACTGCAAAGTCTGAAGAAATGTCATTTGTGGTACATACATTGTATCTAAGGTCGGCTGTGAACCTGAAGCTTCATGGATGTGACATAATGAGTATCCTGTTTTAAGTGATGTGTGCAGAGCTCATATGTAAATGACTCTGTGTGCAAGATACTGATGGGTACATTAGGAGGTGGTATTTTTATTTCCGTCTAGGTGTAATGAGATGGAGGTAGTGCTTTTATATAAATTGACTGTATTGAGGTAGCGCCTCATTTAGGTGTCAATTGGTTGGCAATGGACACTTACGTGAAGATGATTCAGTGTTCCTGGGTGGTAGGATCCATACTAGTTTTGGATTTTGGTATTTTGTATACGGAGGTAGCGCCTTTGTATGAGTTAAGCATGGTGAGTTAGTTCCTCTTTTGGTTATGGGGACATGTGAGGTAAATCCTGGGGGTAGCGCCCTTCCAGGTGTAGGAGTGAGTGGTAAGTGGAGAAGTGCACTAAGGTTAGTGGGAGTTGTGGTCTGGTGATTTTAGGAACAGTAGTAGTGCACTGTTTGAAGAAGTTGACTCTTATCTGTAATGGACAGGTGGTTTTGTTGGATGAAGTTGTGGTAGTGGTTCTCTTAGAAATACCGGTTGTACTGGTTGGGGACGCCCTCTGGTGAACATATTGGCTAAAGGGAAGTGTGCTGTCCAAGATGAAGAGTTGTCTTACCAGTTGTTTTCTTTGTGTGTTAGATGTAAATCCTGGCCAAGGTACCCCAAGGTCAGGATCATGGTACATGTAAGTACTGCCACTGAGATGAGCACTTAGGCCAACCCCATTGTTTTCTTGGTGGTCTTGGAGATGGCTGGCCAGCATCTTCAAGTTGTTGCAGGATCTGTATAGCTTGGTGTGGTTGAGTGGGCTCCATGGCCTAGTCCATTGATGATCTGTGTGTGTTTGTGATGTAGGCATAGTTGGCGATATTTCAACAGTGGTTAGCGGTTTTATGAGTTTTCCTAATAGGTATGGTGATTTTGTTGTCTTCTTGGATGTCTAGTATTGCGCCGGGATGACAAGCTGTGCTCCAGGGTGGCAGCCTGGAGGCTCGCCTGTGGCGGGCAGAAGGATATATGTTATTTTGGTGGGCGTTTGGTTTGTAGGGTAGTTTTAGCCTTGTGTACGGGCTGGCTGTGTCTAGAGTGAGAGTCTAGAGTCTGTCCGTGGCAGGGATAGACTGAAGGTGATTTGTGTTAGTATTGAGAGTGACCTGAATATGTAGGTGAAGTTTGGAATTGCATAGCTGTGGGAGTAGTTGTATGGTGCATGGTGATGTGACTTGCCTGTATGTAAAGTGCTTATTGTTTGTGTATATGTTTCGGTAAGGAGGGAGATGTGTTATGATACACTCCTCAGCCTGCCTGAGCTGCTCAGTGATGTCATGCAAGTAGCAAGTGGAATGTTGATGTATGAGTGTGAGAATGTTGTGGTGAGTGTTCTGTTACAGGTCAGTTGGTGCCTTCCTCCCTGGGTGATGGGTGCCGGTGATCTATTGTCTTATACTTGATGTCTTGTCCTGTAACATGTAACCTAAGAACTGGAAGTAAACTTACTAATAATCAACATATCTCAAGCATGGACATTGCTTTACTACAGGAACTACTAGAAATTCTTTCTGCACCACATCATTTAGGGGACGCAAGTCCTGGATCATTCTCCAATTGCCCGGTTGCCTTTTTGACACGGTACATAACCCTGTTGCAAGGTGATGTGGATGGCACTATTATCCCTTGGCCGAGCAGGGCCTGTATCGTGTCTCTGATTTCCTCCTCTGCTTCTCTTGAAAGTGGGCACTGTTTCACCCATGGTAGCACTGCCCGTGCCTTCAGTGTAATGTGTACTGGTGTTACTTCTTTTAAAAGCCCAACGTCATGTGGGTTGGTGGTCCACAACTGCTCGGGTACATACTTTAAGTCTGCTTCAATGAAGGGAGGCAAAGCCACACCGGCCATCAGGGAGCACAGCACCCTTCTGTATTGTACCATGATCTCACAAGGGTTTGCATCCCAAATTATTTCTCCATCACTGTCATTGTTATCGAACATTTCTGCATCTGTTACCTCCTTAAGGGGTATGGTAGGGCTGATGCAAAGTAGCATATGCCACTCACACTCACGCCTGCCTGTTCTTAGCACAACCACTCTTTTTGCAGATACCACCAACCTTTGTAGGTCTAGGGACAAGATTGTGCCTGCCACCAATTCTGGGGACACTAGAGGGTGGAAATTAAATCTGTTGGCACTCTCGAGCAGCCCTTTGCAATTTGTGTCACCACCTCCACAAGCAATGTAATTCTATAGACAAACATATATGGGTCTATGGGTATCACTCGAACCTGTAAGTAACTCATGGTGGCAACAGTAAAGACAGACACAAGTGATCAAAGTTCAAGGGTGTTTATTAAACTGTAAATGCAGGATGAAAAAATGCCTAATCTAAAACTAAATCTAGGATGGGAGCAAGCTTTGACCATCAAATGAAAAATAAGGCAGTCCATATGGCATCTTGTCAAAGAAAAAGGGCCTCTACTAAAAAGAACTATTGATAAATCCTTACAACTAATTACAGAAAGAGTGTTGAATAGGTTTTTCAATAAAGGAACAAGTGTTCACCAATAATAAGTCAGGATGTGATTGCCAGGGGTCTCCTTTCCCTACGTTTTGAGCACGGGCCAAGGTGGATCTTATGAGCAGAGCACACACTTGAGCCTTCCCAGCACGGGCCAACAGTTCCATTCCAGTTATCAGGTTCTTCAAAGGTTAAGTCTCTTTTGACAAAACTCTCATGCCTTCGAGAGCCTGATATTTTCAACAAACACACACAAAGTTCTGTTCTGTTCCACGTAAACCTTGGGTGAAGGTTTCATCCCTGCGTCCCCCTCTTCCGGGCATAGACTCCTCACAAATCGTATTCAACAAAATCAACTAAACAGTTCCTTTCTTAATGAACTTTGGGTGATGACGTTCCACCCCTGGATCTCCCTCTCAAAGGGCTCAGACCCATAGGCTTCTTGCATTCACAAATCTTAATGTCTTTTTAAACAGTTCAGGCTTCACCACTTTTGTCGGCCTCCCTCTGCCTGGTTCACTATTGGCAACTTTCACTCAAACAGTTCACTGTATTTTGGGACTTTAGACTTAGCCCCTTTTTGTTAGCATACCTCCGCCGGGTTCACTCTTGCCAACCTTTACGACACACAGTTCATGCACTAGTTTTACCAAGCAAAATGTATCTCCCTTTCCTTCACAATCATCTGTCATTCAAAGACTTTTGACGTTACAGAGGATTTTACAAGACCCGTGTATGATCACTTTGACCTCTCTTTGCCTCTTCCCAAGGCCTTCTGGTGACGGTAGTCTCTACCATCGGGTAATCACCCAGAGTTTCCTGCTTGAGCACCCACATGGTGCCAGACACCTCTGTTGCTGGTTTTCCCCCTCTTTCATCAATAGTTTCTTTAAATCTTTCAAAGTTCAAATAAGCTGTTGGCTACTTATTGTTCAATACAGTTCGGTTTCTTATCAACTGTGATGAACTGCTTGGCTGTCCTTATCTTTGCAGTCAAGGTTGCTACCTCCAAGACAAGCATCTCTCCCCGGCTTGGTAATCAGCGGAGGAGTGTCTTGTGTACCGTTGACATCTGCTGCAATACACGCTGGCTATTGTTCTCGGTCTTATCATTCCATCTGCAGAGGTTTCAGAGGCCTCGATCGGAAAGGGAAAGGTCACTTCTCTCATTGTCACCCTCTCAGTATGCGCCGTCTTTCGCCTCCTTTTGAACTGCTGTGCTGAGTTAGCCTTCACGTCGTGCGGTCTTCCTTGCTGGTCCTGTGCTCTCATGCTCCACCTTTTATCCCTGTGGGGAAGAGAAAGGGCCATCAGGTGTGTGTGACTCTGGCCAATTACCTGACTTTTCCTGACCCTTTTATTGGGACATGTCAGGAAAACGGCTCTGGTGTTAGTCCATTGTCTTTCGTGTTGTGCAAAAGTGTTTGTGTCTGAAAATGGGGGTGGGCATTATTTTGGAATATCCTGCGTGGTAGGATAGGGAAAAAGTGTTGATCGAAGGGGGATACTAAGTGTCAACCGTCAGTGTCCCACACCCACTCCCCAAGGACCCCCCCATCCAGGTGATCCTCCTCACTGGTCCACCCCCAGGAACTGGTTCCAATAGCGATGACCATGTCTTGTCCGCCTGGATGACAGATCCCCAGGGACTAGCTAGGGAGACACCTTCAAGCTTCTCACAGACCTCCACCTCCCCTGCCATTGCATGCATTATTACCATTGCTCTTATTGCACACATTCCCGGTGTGGTGCAAGCAATGCTTTCATCAGTGAACAAGATTGCCATATTCAACTTACTGAGCAGGTTCCTGTCCAGCATGTTTACAGAAGTCTCTGAATATAATAAGGGAGCATGCACCACCTTCCATCCCACCCTCCACCTTTATCTCCAAATCTTTTGTGTACGGAACCATAGAAATAGCCCCAGAGAAGCCCTGCGTGTCAAGAGCTTTGCCCGATATTGCGAAGTCCGCCCATTGATACATGATTTCTCAGTGCCTGAATCAACCATAAAAATTAATTTCTTGTTTCCGATCTCTGCCCCGACCAAGTGTTCCTCTTCAGGGTTGAGGGTCATTGGCAGGATCGGACACGCAAGAGTTCTCTGTGGGCTGTCCTAGTCAGGATATGCATTTGTTCTGGGAAACAAAAAGGGGTTTCCCCCTACCACGGCTGCACCTCGAAAAGGGGTGACCATGCCATTTGGTGTTCCATTGAACAGGGTTGGGCAAACTCCCTGTTGGAATGTGTGCTAGGATGTGAATTGCTGTACTGCTTGTTGTTGCTGCGCAAGTGTGCCTGGGATCTGTGGGGGTAGCTGTGTGTAAGCCTGGTGTATTTTGTGGGATATGGAAGTAATACTGGGCATTGGCTCTTGTGGTGGCCTGTGGGGTGGTGGGCCGTAATTCGGCTTTTCGTAACTATACCCATCCCTTGTCGGCTCCTACTCTCCCTTGAAAAAGTGCCCCACTTTGAACAGTTCCAACATTGTGAAGGCCCCATTGCTACCCCTCTGGGCCCCAGTCCTCCAAAGACCCCTTCCCCTCTAAACCCACCTCTTCCTTGCGACTGTCCTCCTTGTTGCCACTGTGGGATGGGGCACTGTCTATTCCTGCCCCACTGTCGTTGCCCTCCTTCTAACCAAACTACAGATATTCTGGTACTTTCAAACTCTTGGGTGCTCCCTGCCATTTCTCTCTGCACTGGTGTCGATACTGGTGGCTCCACAGCGACTTTAGCTAATTTATTTTGTACTAGTTTTGATTCTTCTGCCTGTCGCCTCTGAGCCGTTTCCTTATCACGCTCCTTTATTCTTCTGAAATGGTGTACTATTAAGCTCTGTATTTCGGGCCACCCCTGTGCTTTGATGACCATGATTTTGTCTAATGCCTTTTGCACCTCTCTGGTGATACAATCAAAAAAGGGAGTCGATGTGTCCCTCCACATCTACTGAACTTCGGGAATTGAATGAGACGGGTCTTCATCATCATCCATAGTGCATTGCATTATAGACTGTAGGTCAGATGTGTCAGGGAACGCCCGCCGCTCGAACTTTTGCTCTAATCTTATTAAACGATGCTCCATGGTGTGCATCGTTCCCCAAAGTAACTCTTCGGTATACCGCTTTCACCCACAGTTCCCACGCTTGGTCTCCAATAGTCGCCACCAAAAAGCTTTTTATGTTACCAACTGCCAGGGGTACCCCGGCGGTCTGCTTTTCAAATGTATAAATCCATTTACCCACACCTGCCGCGAGGGGCAGGACCGCCTTTATCAAAACATTTTGTCCATCTGTGCCCGTGGCACATAGTGCGGTCTGCCAGACCCTTATGCATAAGGGGCATCTGCATCTTTGTTCCGCCCACATCACCCGTTTCTTCACTTCCTTTTTTCCTTGCTACTGCCATGCAGCCAAAACTGCTCCTCAACCTGCCTTCCCACAGATTCTCTACCCGCGGAGTCTGTTCAGGCACCTGCTCTGCCTCTTCATCCACCTCATCCTCGTACTCATCAAATGTACTCCACCCACCTTCTTCCCCTTGATGAGATCCTAGATTCTCATACCCCAAACTATCTCCCTGCTCGTCTTCTTCTTCTTTTTCTATGTGTATGTTCTTTATAGACGTGCCATCTATCCTGAACAGGAAATCCCCTGTCTTCCACCCCTCTGCCCCTTGCTCTGTTGTTTTGTCAGACTTCACTTCAGGCTTTGCTGTTCGCAATCTATTCAATTCTGTTTTTGCCGCTGCCAGTGCCATTTCCAAGTCTCTTTTATTGACATCAGCATGTGCTGGGACCGCCGAAGGGGACACATACAGGGGTGGTGGGACTGTTGCCATATTGGACACAGAGGTTGGGCTAGTGTAGCCTACTGCAGGGTGAGCTGCCAATGGGTATATTCCCCTGTGCTCCACTGGTGCCCCTACCTCCTTTCCTCTACATTCATCAGTGCAATCACATTATGCTTTTCCTCCCCAAGATATTCCGTATTTTTTAAACATCTTCCAGAGATCTAATATCTCCTTCCTCTTTTGCAAATGTTTTCCCTTATATTTAGCTGTTAGAAATGTGTTCTAGAACTCCCTTATTATGGGATCCCTGCTCTGGCCATGAGCGGGGCATCCGCCCTCTTCTTGTCTCCATCACCCACTGCTTATGGTACATCTCGTTTCTATCACGATATAGTGACAAGACCTTATACATATACTCTATGGGTTTTCTCCTCCCCATCTTAATAGTCCGTGCACCTCACTCTCCCTTTGCCTCTTTTAACGCGCATGGTGCTGCTACCACTCAAAAAGTCAGTCTATCACACATTGCCTCCTATCAAAAAACATTTTTAAAAATTACTCCCTCCCCTCCTTCTCCACACACCCCCAATCTCACACTCCACCCACCCAAAATACACTACTACTTACACAATGCTACTCCTTGGGCCTCCACCCTACACAATCAAAATGCCAATAACAAAACAAGCTAAAGTAACAAACTAAAATAAGAACTACTACTATTTCCGAGCCATTTTAATTATGCAAGCTCATATTTGTTTCCTTTTTTCCACTGTTAAACAATATCTGTGGAACCACCTTTTTCCCTCACTCGGGAAGGCTCCCTACCATTCCATTATCCTTTCCTTAATATTTTCCATAAATAATTAATAAAACCAAAATATAAACCACACCCACACCCCACCAACAATTTCAGTATCCACACGTTCACACCCTTCACACTCTCCTGTACACCCGTCCCCTAGTTGTTATCACTTGCAAGTTTATACTCATGTGTGCATGTTCACACAAACACCTCAGTCACAGGGTCCCCAATAACACCAGCCTGCACGCTCTTCAGAGCCACGCCGGCTCCAAAGAGCAGACAGGAATTCTGCAAAGATGACTCCTGTAAGGCCACTCAGGAATATGTTTTTTTCAGGACTGGTCGCTGTAGGTGAGAGCGGCCCCTCTGGAGGAAGCGGCCTGGACCCCTCTGCAGGTATGGGGCACTGGGATCACATTGGGGTCACTAATTGAAGGCACGCCCCTAAACTCTCAAACCAGAAAAAATACAACCTGCAAGGGAAAAAAGCCCAAGAAACTCTTGCAAGGATAAAAACTTTGTTTTCCCTACAAAATAGATGTGCCAGCAAAGAACTCTGCTGGCATGGAACGTTCTGAGCAAAAGAGGTGCAAGCAGAAACTTAAAAGGGTATGCAGCATCACTCATATAGAGTAAAAACCTGCACGGCTGGTTGGTTCGACCCTATACATGGTCGGCCGACTCCATTGGAGATGCCTGGCCATAAGTCCCAGCCCCATCCGTCCATCTTCCATCACGTGGGATGGGCTGGGCTCATCATCTCCAGAGAATCAAGGTCAACAAATAAATTAGATACAGTTTCTTACAGTGCTACTCTATCATTATACAGGGCACCTAGCAAGAGCATAGGCTGGTACAGGGGGAGTCTCAAGGTCACTCTGACCAAACACACATTTCACTCATCCTAATCGCGTCTTGGGGTTTCCAAGGCTTTTGCACTATGTTAGGGAGAATTCTCACCCAAGTGCTAAATTCCCTCTACCTTAGAGCCCTCCAGCTCTTTTGCTATATTTTGGGGCCTTGAACTTTTCATTTTCAATGTGTTTTACTTTTGTGTTCTTTGGATATGGAGTTTTAAAACAACTCCATAGGCATCATCTTTTTCTGTGTGTCACAAAGCACCTTCAGTGCAGTGGCACAGGGGTGTCTTTCAGACTCCCCAAGGTTTAACTACCTTCTCTGGGACTGACTATTGTCTCCCGGAGCATGTAAAGTTAAATTGACTTTACTAGTCTTTTTGAATTTACAGACCCAGCACCCACTATCTTCCCATAGAGTGCTGGAGGGGTTGCCTAGTATCCCCTGGGTCTAAACACTCATGCAACAGTCAAATGTTACCCTTTCCCTCTTGAAATGGCTGGTGGCAGTGGCTTAAAACAAACTACCATGATTTTTCCCAACCGCGAACACCGGTAGTTAAAAATTGTGTCGGCCATTTTTTTCAATATGGCGCCCAAGACCCGGCTGTAAAAACAGACTCCGGTCAACTTTTTTCGCCATTTCTTTTAGGAAAGGTCCTTCTAGTGTTTGTCTCTGTACGCCAAACCAGGTTTGGTCCCTTTGTTTGTTGGCCTTTGGCAGGCTTCAGTGCTGAAGCCCTCCTCTGACGCGTGAGTGTCTGGGGTGGACAGGATGTGAGGGAGGTGCCCGAAACTCCCTGTGCTTAGTCTGCTAGGGGACCTGAATGCACTCTGGCGTGATTGGCTGGCTGGCTGGCTGTCCAGCAAGGACAGCCACCCTGCTGGGTGTGTGACAGCAAGGCTGGAATGAATGGGGGACAGCTGTTTAAAAGCAGGCCTCTGGGACATGGAAAGCAGAGTCGACCACTGGAACGAGAGAAGTGAAGACGAGCTGAAGGAAAACCTGCAACTCCTGGTCCACCGGTGAAGCCCTGCTGCAGGTCCGAATTGCCTGAAAGTCCATCGACAGAGCCCTTCAAGGTTAACTTCTTCCCTTGAGTTTGGTGGGAACAACCAACTCGCAAGTCACCTGGACACCGTTTCTATATTGGTCGAATTTTCGAGTGCTGTTGAAAACCGGATAGCCTGTGAGAAGGATACCAGTTTGTGGTCTTTAAGGCACTCACACCTTAAACCGAGTTTTGCCAAGCTTGTGGCCTCTTCCCTGGGCAGTGCAGGAACCTCCCGACATCCTCCTTCTTGTCACCATGACTGGATCTCAGGAACAGCGAGATCTGCAGGAACTGTCAAGAACAACTGCCTCAGCTACAGATAGTGTTCATTTAAAAGATACTGTGCAAGTGCGGTCAAGAAATCCTTTCTGCCGCAGTGAAAGTTTGTGAAACTTTCCCAACTTGGAAGGCGTTTCCTTCCCTAAACCGACATATAACGTTTCGTCTGACCAACTACTTCTAAAAACCGTGGCAAAGACTTAACCGTTTACTACCAGAACTGTGCTTTCCTATCCAAAACTCTGAACCATTGACTTTGGCCCAGGCCTATTGAATTGAATTGCTGGTTGTAGTGAACTGAAACTATTTTCCCTACCTCTGAAAGTATTTATGCTCCGATTCTTTTAACCTTGTCTTTATAAAGTAACTGAAGTGCCATTTTGCTCCAACTTCAGGGGTGATTAACTTGTTCAGAAACGTATTGGTTGTGTATTGTAGTATATTTGATTGTGATATTGAGCTGCTCTTACTAGTGGAATGTTTTCCAACTGACTGTGTAAATAAATGTACTGCTCACTTTACTATTGAGATAAGTCTGGCTGCTCAGCCACTGCTACTACATTACTATGTAGTACAGGCTTGTACCAAAGGTGAAATTGTACTTACACTTGTAGTCTTAATAGTGTGTAGTGTTCCCAAAGGGTACTGCATGTGATTCTGCCTAACACACTATAATTTATCTCTCCATGTACCTCCCATTACAAATTATGTCATTGTAAAATAAAGGTAGGGGTAACCATTCTCTTAGATCTTTTATGGCTAATTGTTTTATGGTCGGTGGTCTGGGGTCAGCTGGTATCTTGGAATTCAGGGGCCTTGGGACTCTGACATAACTCATGGTTGGCTGAGTGGGGGTCAGGGGCATGCTCTGGCCTGTTTGTAATAATGCATGCACTGAGGCACGTGGCACTGACTCGTGGCCTTGCGGGACACATTAATTCTTGGAATAAACATGTTGCCAACAACTTTGGAACAAAAGGGGGTTTCTGTTATTTCTCCCTCAGACTCACAGCTTGTGTTTATTGCGATAAATACTGCATGGCCGTGCAGGCCTTATGTTGCGACTATGGCTACTTTATATCTCCAACATGGTGTCTAGCTATATGCGCACACTATGTCTACAAGTCTAAATTGAGCAGAATATCAATCACGTGGGGACCTTTAGGTCACCCCCTCGCCCCTTGTCTATCATACTTCTTCTAATAGGTCTCGCCTCACCCTAATGCGCCTAGAAGGTGGGGTGGATTTGCTCCCTTCCCAACACTTTTCAACGATCATACTAGTAATGCAAGCATTTACATTACTGCTGACACTCAGTTTAATTCGAAAAAAGAATGTAGCAGACATCTGATTTTATAAAGTATTTTAAAAATCGTTGCAGGCCATCATAAATAAGGGGCAGTCTCTAAAATCATCAGAGATTCTAACCAACAATCTCTCCATATGGCGCAGATTAGAAAATTACTTTCACAAATGTGGAATTGACTTACCATAAGGCCCACCTGCTCTTGCTCTCTGACTTACCCCTTTATAGATGCTAATCTGCCTGAATCTAATCTTACTTTCCTAGCTATATTTTTTGTCTTGTCCTTTCCTTAAAGCATTCTTGAGATTAAAGATGGTTGACATTTTAGATATCCTAGCTGTGCCATGTTAACCTTGTCCAAATACCTACATAAGTATTTTTTTCCCATTTCAGGGTGACAAGAGAAAGTGGCTTTGTACAGTCTCTTTTCAATGTTGGATGTCCTGTTATCCATCCAGCAGCAATTTTGAAACTTGAGGAGAAGGCAGGGACACCATCAACTTATGTGACACCATTATCCTGAAGGACAGTACTTGTGTGCAGTGCTGCACAAGGAGTGTGGCGGAGATGAGAGAAAAACAAGACATGCTATTCTGATGACTCCAATCCCAGGACAGATGTGACAGATGAGGCAGAGGCCAGGAGCAGCTAAACAATGTATGACACTAACCCAGAGGAGACTACAGAACGTAGCATTTAAAGGAGATGCTCACTGCCCTGAGAGGTGAGAACCCAAACTGAGCACAGAGCCTATGAAACCAGCAAGCAGATGGAAAGCACACAGACAGGCACATGATCACAGAGAGGAGGCGAGCCGGAAAGGCAGACCACAGAGAAAAAGAGGTTGAAGGACTAAAGCTGCAGGCAGGAACAGGAGGCCAGGAGCAATTTGGAGGGTTAGGCAAACAGAAAAAATGACTGGCTGAGAACACTGTTGCACTGAGGAATACAAGGAATAAAGCTGAAAATTAGGAGGAAGCAGCCAGACACAAATTGGAGTGAAGCTTAATAGAAAGAATTACTGATTATAAAACATTGCAATCAGAGATCAACAGAGTATATCTAAAAACCAAAAGAGAGAGGCCAAAACCATCTTAAGGTGTAAGGAAGGCATGGTATCAAGAAGAGACAGACACAAGTGATCACAGTTCAAGGGTGTTTATAAAATTGTATTGGGAGGTTGGAAAAATGCCTAATCTAAACCTAAATCTAAGATGATATGATATGATATGATATGGTATTTGTAACGCGCCTATACACAAGTGTTTCAGATGGGAGCAAGCTACGACCATCAAATAATAATAAGGCAGTCCTAGTGGTGTTGTGTCAAATAAAAAGGGTCTATTCTAAGAAATACCTATTGCCAATCCTTACGCTAAATACAAAAAGAGTGTGGGATAGTGTTCACAAGAAAGAAAAAAGTGTTCATAAATAAAAAGTCAGGATGTGGTAGTTAAGTGTCTTCCTTGCCCATGTTTTGAGCACAGGAAAAGGTGGGACTCCTGAGCACAACACACTCTCAAGCTTTCCCAGCATGAGACAGTTCCGCTTCACATATCAGGACCTTCGGTGGTTAAGTCTCTTTTCTACAAAAAGTCTCTTACCTCCAAGGACCTGATGGCTTCCAAAAATAACAAACAGATAAACGTTCTGTTCCAAATGTACATTGGGTGACGACTTCACCCCAGGGCCCCCCTCTTATGGGTGCAGACCCATCACAAATCTCTAACAGTATCAGGACCTTCAGAGTTTGCGTATATTGTGGTTCCGATGGTCTGATACAACAAAACAAAAGTCCTTTCTCGATTACACTCGGAGTGGTACTGTGTCACCCCTGGCTCCCCCTCTCTCCACCAGGTTCACTCAGGCTTGTATTCCAAGATTGGTACCAATCTCTGTTACATTCACATTTCTTAATGTCTTTTTAAACAGTTCACGGTGAGCCTCCCTTTCGTGGGTTCACTCTTGTCAGCACAAATGTTCATTGAGGCATCAGACTCTGCCCCTTTTTATCTGCATCCCTCTGTTGGGTTCACTCTTGCCAATCTTCTCTCTCAACATGCAAGATTAATTTCCTTTGGCTTTCAATTACTTGCCGGTTAAAGGCTTTTGACTGTAGAGCGGATTTTGCTAAACCGCTATAGGACCACTGACATTCTTCTTGCGGCCCTCACACGGCCTTCTGGTTATTGTAGTTTCAACACAAAACTAAAGGGGATCAGCCAGAGTCTTTCACATGAGCACCCACGCGGGGCAGGACCACTCTGCAGCTGGCCTTGAAGGTTTTAATTGTGTCTTTCCTTCACCACTGGGTCACCCTCTGTCGGGCTATGAACCTTCTCGCAGTTCCCCAAAGTTCTCCCTCGGCTGGCCTCAGGCCCGTTTTTAGGTTGCCAAAGGGCTTCCTCGTCTGGGCTTTGACCCTGCTCGAAAAAGTCACAATTTTAACAAAAAGGTTTTGGGACTTCTCGTCCCAGAATGCACTAAGCTGATTTTTCTCCCACTTCATTGCTCCCCGAAATGGCACTTCCGGTCATTGTGAGCTGCAGGAGCCAAAAGGGGATGTTTGTAGGAGGTCAGGGTCTCTCCCTCTGCCCTTCAGAGACCTGGGTTCACCTTTCTTGTCCCAGGGGGGGAGTTTAACTGTTGATACTGCCAGACAAACCCAGCTGCCCCTGGTCTTGCCTTCTGGAGGGACAGTTTCCTACTCCACACTGCAATCTCCTCTCTGGTAGCAGGGCCAGTGTTTGGGCGGTTTTCTCCTCCTGCTCCAGGTCCCCCAGGGTCTCTCGAGCTCACTAGTGCTCTCTCGTGCTCTGCGGTACCTTCCAGCATCCCTGGCTCGCTCAAGGAATTCTGTTCCTGGCTGCTGCTTTTATACTCCCAGCAAGAGTTAATTGGAGTCAAGTGTGAATAGTTGTCCCTCCCTGCCTGACTCTGCCTGACCTCATTATCGGGACAACATAGAGACTGTTCATAGGAATCCATTGACCATGGATTCCTATGGGCCATCCTCATGACTCCCATCTGCCTCTTCCTCGTCCCAGTCCTTTTAGATTTCAATGGGGGAATGTGATGATGGAAGTTAAAATAGAGATATCCCTTGGATGTTAGTTTACATTCCCTTTGATATTCTAAAAGAAGAAGGCGATTATGGGATCTGTAGTGTTGTGGAGAGGCACAATTCGTATTGGGTTTTAGAGGTAATTCTGAGTTCCCCTGTTGTTTTCTCCGTCTTTTCCATAATTGAAAGTGCTGGGGGATGAGATTTTGGTGGCAAAATCCCATAAAGACTGCTGGGATATCGGGTAGGGGTGCATCAGAAAAAAATGGGATACCGTGTCTCATCCAAGGGCGCTTCTCTCGTAGTCTCCAAGGACCCCGTGCCCAGGTGATCCTCCCCTGCTCGTTCAACCCCAGGGTTGGAATCCAAGAGCGATGACCCTCCCCTGCCCACCTGAAGAAAGGGAATAACCTGGGAGAAATGCCTCAGGTTTCTCACAAAGGGAACGTGAACAGAAAGAATGACTGGTTGAGAAAGGATTTTATGGAGAGAGGCTTGAAGCACTTTGGGGATGAGCAGAGAAAGAAACAATAAACTGCTGTAATTAGACTCTCTAGCCATTAAGTGGGCCAGCAAGATCTTCAAGTATTACTTGACAGGATGCACGTTTAAAGTAATGATGGGAATGTGCCCCTTATGGCTTCCTAGAAATAACAACACTAATGCAAAAGAAAAGGGATGGTGTTTGTTTGACATTGCATTGCGTTTGTCATGTCACATAAAAAAGGGTTGTTTGCAGGCTAATGTAGACTTCCTAAGTAGGCATTCTATCAATACCCTTGTGGGGACTTTGAGAAAGGGGGAGATATGTTTTGAAGATCCCTGGCGATGCCAGTGGTTTGGGAATGGCAGCATTTACAGACCACCCCACCTTAACCCAGGCTTGATGCAGGGGACCACCACAGGCAGTCCAGACTTAAATATCCTGACCCTTTAAAGACTCTTCAACTGCTGCAAGTGAGTAAATGCCTGTGTCCCCTTGGGTTACAATCCACCTTTCAAGTGGCTGAAAGGAAGAGAACCAATACAAAAATTCTTGCTAGCATTACTGAACCTGACGACATGATGCAATTATCCAACAACCAGCCAGCATGAGGAGAACCATCTCCGGTTCCGGAAGCACCTCAAAACCTTCCTCTTTGCTTTCTCTCTCCCTCTCCCCTGCTGAACAGCAAATATTCTTCACTGAAACTGCATTGATTCTGCAACTGGACCACTCTTAACGGCCTCGGTCCTGGGCCCAGCCACTCTCCACTTGCACTGATGCCCTGGAATCCCCTCTGCACTGCGGGACTGTCTCTGTATCCCTACAGCCCCCCCCCCTTTCCAGCACTCGTTCTGCACTTACCTTGCACTTGCCACCAGCTGGCCCTATTTATTTATTACTTTACGCCACTTACCTTGTACTGCACTTCCCCCCCTCCCCTTCCCCTTGCACTTTTCCCCCTCCCCCACCCCTGCACTTGCGCGATCTGAATGACACCTGGCCTAGTAGGATCGTTGTATGTCTCCCCTTGTTCCTCCCCTCCCTGCCTCGTCGCGCCTTGAAACACCTGTGTATAGGCGCGTTATAAATGCCATATCATATCATATCATATCATGCACTCTGGCAGACCTGGTGCAAATGCTCAAGGGCAGCCTGTTCGGCAGTGTGCTTTGTGCACATTTCAGATCATAAATGGCAGCCGAGCCTGATATGTACTTGGTCTGCATCAGCACACAGAGCAGTGAAAACCTATTAATGGCAACTGAAAGCAATGAAACAAAAAAAAGAGATCCAATCCAATAACATCCTCTAAGTACGCCTAGGTGTCATTACTCACAAAGAGGGTGCCCTAGCGAAGGGACTGATACTGTGTAAGAACAGCAAGGAACTGATGAGCAAGGTGCAGAGACTATTGGAAGTGAAGAGGGATGGAGGGAAGAGTGAAGAGAGGATTCTGGAAGTGCCAAGGCGAGAAGGATGGAGCTCATTCTATCAGAAAGGTGGGAAGGAACATAAGAAAGGTATAGGAGGGAGTGGAGTAAGAGGTGTTTGGAGGACTGAGACATGAGGATGGAGGAAAACAGCTCTCTGTGAATTCTCATGCCTGCAAACCTGGTTTTCTTTTTGAGTCCTCTTTTTCTTTACAACCTCAAATTGTCTCCACTGATCAATAATGCTGATTTTATCGTTTTAATATTTAAAAAAATCTGGCATCTTCTTACCTTTTCTTCAACCAAAAGAACAAGTTACTTTCTTACCTGGTAACGTTCTTTCGATGGGATGGTCCGACGACGTATTCCATATCTATGACAGGTAATGTCCACAGCTGTGCTGCTTCGGAAAATCTTTGGCGTCTGAGTCCTGCGTCGATGACGTCGATGCGCCGTCTCCGAGGGCCGACATCACCCGATGTGATAAGTAGGACGCACGACGCCCATAGCCTCAGTTATAGTTTTTTCCCAGAACGTGTGCCAACAGTTTTCTGCCAGTCAGACACACAAGGCCTTGCGGAACGCAAGCTGCAATCGCAAAAGAAATTCTGCAGCGGGGAAGGCAGGGAGGGAGCGATATGGAATACGTCGTCGGACCATCCCATCGAAAGAACGTTACCAGGTAAGAAAGTAACTTGTTCTTCGAGGGGATTGGGTCCTCCGCCGTATTCCATATCTATGACAGACTCCCAAAGCAGTACCAAGCAAGGAGGTGGGAAAGAATTTATAATTCAAATTTAGCATGCCCAATCAAATTGCGGAATAGAGAACTGCCTTGCCAAAGGCCAGATCTTGCCCTCTGATGGAATCAAGGGAATAGTGACGTACAAAAGTATGTACTGAAGCCCAGGTGGCTGCATCACAGATGTGACGAATAGGAACTCCCTTCTGCAGGGCAGTAGACGCAGCCACTCGTCTGGTAGAATGGGCCTGCAAGCCAGCCGGAGGGTCCTTACCCGCCAAGCGCTAACACTCGGAGATAGCTTAAATAATCCAACGAGACAAAGTCTGTTTCGTCACAGCTTGTCCCAAACGCTTTCCAGCGTAACCAATGAAAAGTTGATCGTCCACTCTGACCCGGAACATGCGCGAGATATAAAAGCTCAACGCTCTCCTAGGATCAAGCCTATGGAGCCTCTCCTCTTCCTTACCAGGATGTGGAGGAGGATAGAACGCCGGAAGAACAACCTTCTGGCTCAAATGAAATTCCGAAACCACCTTTGGAAGAAAAGAAGGACGAACTCTAAGGACAACCCTGTCCTTGTGAAACACAGTGAAGGGTGGCTTAACTGAAAGTGCCTGTAACTCACTCACTCAAAGGTTAACAGCCTCAAAGGGCAAGAATGTAAAGGCTCAAACGCAGCACCCATAAGAAACTTAAGAACAAGGTTCAAATCCCAACCTGGCACCAGAAAAGGTGACGGAGGGAACACATTAGTGAGCCCTTTCAAAAACTGCGAAATTAAAGGAATCCTAAATAGGGACACTCTTCAGACGAGCGCTTAAATTTGGACAGCGCCGCCAGGTAACCTTTAATGGTCCCCACTTGCAAGCCCCTGTGGGCCAAAGAAAGCAAAAAAAACAAAACCATGGGAATGTCGCATTCAAAAGGATCCACATTCTGAACTCTGCACCAGTCGCAGAACTTTCTCCAACGGCAATGGTACAGAGACTTTGTTGCCGGCCGCCTGGCCGAGAGCAACACCTCCATCACGTCTTCAGGGAGGTCCCAATCCTTATACCTCAACCTTTCAGAAGCCAAGCGTGAAGATTGAGGGATCTGACCTCTGGATGGAGAACCTGACCCCCCTCCCGTGAGAGCAGATCGTCTCGGTAGGGAAGAGGACGTGGAGGGCAGATGGACAAGTCTAGAAGGTCCGGGTACCACGTCCTCCGGGCCCACGCCGGAGCAATGAGGATCATCCAGGAACCGAACCTCCGTAACCTCTGCAACACTTGCGGGATGACAGGGACTGAAGGAAACGCGTACAGCAGTGGGAATGACCACTCCACCACAAACGCGTCTCCTAAGGCTCCTTTTGGAGGAAATTCCCGCGAGCAAAACCTTTCGCACTTCCGGTTGACACTAGAGGCGAAGAGATCCACTTGAGGGGTCCCCCAAAGGGCGAAGATCTCCAAGAGAATCTCCTGAGCCAGCTCCCACTCGTGAGAGATCGTGCTCTGCCTGCTCAGAGCGTCCGCCGTCTCGTTGTCGTCTCCGGCCAGATGAACTGCCGAGATCGAAACTTCCTGCTGGATGGCCCAGAACTCGAGCTGCATCGCCTCCCTGCACAGCGGGAGTGACCCTGCCCCCCCCTTTTTGTTGAGGTAGTGCATGGCCACCGTGTTGTCCGTCAGAATCAGGACACTCTTCCCGCGCACAGTCGGCAGAAAAGCCTTCAGGGCTAGCCTGACGGCCCTCAGCTCCAACAGATTGATATGGAGTCTGGACTCCGACAGAGACCAACGACCGCTGACTGTCAGCTCGTTGGCATGAGCTCCCCATCCTGTGAGGGATGCGTCCGTCACGATCATCACCTCCGGCCAGGGCAGCCAAAATGGGGCCCCCTTCATCAGATTGCCCTCGTATGCCCACCACAGAAGGACCCGGGCTACCGAGGGCGGCACCAGAACAGGGTCCGACAGCCTGCCGGAGGACTGAGACCACTGGAGCTTGAGTGCCCACTGCAAAGATCTCATCCGCAGACGAGCCTCTGGCACCAGAAGAATGCATGATGCCATGAGGCCGAGCAGTCTCAAGAACTCGGATGCTGGGAGATTCTGGGCAAACTGAAACTTGTGCACCATCTGCTGAATGTGAAGAGCCCTCACCTGAGGAGGAAAACACTGCCCCAGGGACGTGTCGAGCACTGCTCCGATGTACTGCAGCCGCTGCGTTGGTGTCAAATGGGACTTCTTTAAATTGAGGGAGAAGCCCACCCTGTGAAAGGGAGTGGCAGGTGACGGACAGATGATCCAGGACTTGCTCGAGAGAGCTCCCCCTGATCAACCAATCATCCAGGTAGGGGTAGACGTGAATCCCCCCTTTCCTGAGATGCGCTGCCACCACCACCATGAGCTTGGTGAAAACCCTCGGGGCGGAGGTCAATCCGAACAGCAGGACCCGAAACTGAAAGTGCGAGTCGCCAACCGCAAACCTCAGGTACTTCTTGTGCTTGGGATGGATCGGCACATGGAAGTAAGCATCCTTGAGGTCGAGAGACACCAACCAGTCCTGAAGTTGAAGGGCCTGGAGGACGTGAGAAAGAGTCACCATCTTGAACTTGTCCTTCCTGATGAGTTTGTTCAAACCGCGCAAGTACATGATGGGTCTCAATACCCCGTCTTTCTTTGAAATAAAAAAATAAGGGGAATACCATCCCTTGTTCCTATCCGCTACAGGCACCAGTTCTATGGCGCCTTTCTCCAGCAGGGCTTGAATTTCCTGCGCAAGGAGCGGATCCAGACTCTTCAAAGAGAGGTTCCCTGGTGGATTGTCGTGAGGCCTCTGTCGAAAAGGAAGACAGTAGCCATGGGTTATGATCTCCAGAACCCACACATCCAAAGTAATGGCTTGCCACTCTACAAGATGCTGCGCCAGCCTTCCCCCAACCGGCGAACCATGGGACATGGCCTCATGACTGAGTGGTAGCGGCTGCGGCGTTGCCCGAGGGCAAAGAGGCAACTGCCCGAGCGGCCTTGGCACCTCGAGTACCTTTGTTTCCACCTCTGGCACTCTTACGATGGCCTCTTTGACTGATAGCTCCTCTCGCTTTACTGAAGGACGAGTAATAGCGAAAGGAACCTCCCCTACATTGCTGTCTCCTAGGACGAAAAGGCGGAGGTTGGCGAACTGCAGCGCCCAACGACTTCGCTGCAGCTTTGGAGGTCTGCACCTCTCAAGGCTCTCGTCAGCCTTGCTGCCAAAAAGGTGTGCACCGTCAAAGGGCATGTTGAGGAGCCGGGACTGCACATCAGGAGCAAACCCAGACTTCCTCAAACACGCAAACCTGCGCGCCATGGACCGGCTGACACAATCCGCCAAGTCCAAACCCGACTGAACGGCCTCACACATGGCATCCTTGCCATCCTGAACCATAGCAAGGAAACCATCCCGTTCGTCCCCTTCGGGAATATGATCAGTCGCTAATGCAACACAGTTCCACAGAGTGTGTGTGAAACGAAACAAGGCACATATGGAGTTGGCCGCCTGAAGCGCCATACCCCCAGATGAAAACACTTTCTTCGCCCAGCCGTCAAAACGTTTGTCGTCCCTATCCGGAGGGATGGTAGGATACGACGCCTGCTTTGCCGGGGCCGTAGCCGCCTGCACCACCAAACTCTCCGGGGTGGGGTGTCTAGACAAGTAGCAGGGGTCGCTACTGGCTGGACGGTATTTTCGCGACAAAGACTTGCCCACTGCCGGGAGACTCTCCGGAGCAGTCCAAGCCGCCGCCACCCTTCTCTGCAAAACCATATGAAAAGGCAAAACCGGGTCAGTGGGTGGACCGAGATCAAGGATGTCCGTGAGATCATCCTGAACGAACTCCCCTGGGGGAGCTGACCAACCCAAGTACTCGGTAACCCGAGACATAAGGCGCCAATATGACGAATCAGCATGAGTGCCAGGCTCCGGCCGACAAAACTCCACCTCCGGAGAGGTGTCCAGTCCACTGGCATCATGCAGTGCCTGCCTCAGGTCATCAAACTGACTATGGCCCGAGATAAGGTCATCTGGAACCGTAACCGGAACCAGGCCGCCATCAGATCCTTCATCACCCTCTGAAATGTACTCCAGGCGGGGAGAGGAAGACTTCTGCGGACCAAAGCAGTGCCGGACCTTAGCCATAGCCTTTTTAGGGGCAAACCCCGTGCCACGGGGCCCCTCCGACACCATCGCCTCGAAAGGCGTCGAGGGCGCCGAACGAGTCAGCGCCGGCGTCGGCAGAAAAGGCGTCGACGTCAAGCGAATCGGCGTCAGCTGCAACGCCTCCAGCATCTACGGCGTCGACACAGTCCTCGAAGCCGGAGCTCCGAGCGTGTCTCTCGACAACCTGGGCGCCGACGGCGTCGACCACCTCGAAGACGGAACCTCGAGACAAATCGTCGACGACCTCGGCGCCACAGGCGTCGACGTCTTCTTCGAAGACGGCACAGGATCACGCGGTCTGGAGCGCGTCGAGGACCGGGACCTGGAACGGGCATGGCGAGAACGGCTACCCGTGTCCGAGCGGGACCTCTCCCGCGAGCCGTGCCAACCACCCGAGCCTGAAGGCGTACGGGCGGTGTCTCTCGACCGGTGCCGACCGACCCCACTCGGAGGCACAGACGGACCAGTGCCCTGCGATTCCAGAATCGCTAGCATCTGCTTCCCGAAGGAAGCCCATTCCTCCGGTGTCGCTTGCATGGAGGGATAAGCGACCCGCCGACGGGCGGAGTCCTTGGAAGAGGACGGGGAAGGCGACCTATGCCGGCGCTTCCTGGAATGCCTAGAAGAGGCGGAGGAGTGGTGAGACCGACTCCTGGAAGGAGACCCACCGGACTTCCGACGACGACGCGGAGAGTCACCCCTCGAGTCATCGGTTGAAAGCCCCGCAGACCTCGACTCCCGGGGCTTAGACACCCGGCCTACCGACAGTTTCTTCTTGCGTTCCCGCAAGGCCTTCGCAGTGAGCGACTGGCAGTCGACACAGTCGTCCGCATCGTGGGCCTCCCCGAGGCACCAGAGGCAGGCGTCGTGCGAGTCCGTGACCGACATCTTGGACCCACAGTCCCCGCAGTTCTTGAAGCCCGGATGCGGGGTCGAAGATGAGAAAGACATCGCCACAAACAGGTCTTCACAACCAACCGAACATGTTCAACGAACCGAGAATAGAAAACAGCAACTCCAACGAGTCGAGGCGTACCGAGAATTCACGAAGCGAACACGTTTGCGGAAAAAACTGAACTTTAGCCTATGGGCGTCGTGCGTCCTACTTATCACATCGGGTGACGTCGGCCATCGGAGGAGGTCCTCGGGGACGGCGCATCGACGTCATTGACGCAGGACGCAGACGCCAAAGATTTTCCGAAGCAGCACAGCTGTGGACATTACCTGTCATAGATATGGAATACGTCGGAGGACCCAATCCCCTCGAACCATCCTTTATGCCATTGTCACATCACGCTTGAACTACTGTTGCTCCCTATATGTCAGCTTGCCTAACTATGTATGCCTTGCTTCCTCTACGTTCAATTCTTTACTCAGCTGTTCGTATTCTTATCTGCCTTCCTGGGTCTACTAATATCTCTTCTTATCCCGGCTTCACTGGCTTCCAATTAAGCAACATTTTGAGTTTCACTTTTTATGTACAGCTTTTAAGTATATCCATGTCCTAGCTACCCATTATTTATGTTCTTTAATTTCTTTATACCATCCTTCAAGTAATGTATGCCCTGCTTCTCAGTTTCAATTGTCTGTTCTGCGCAATCTTTGGGTTTCTTCTAGATTCCACTGTTTCCACCTTTTGACCTCTCTATGATGGGAACTCGCTCCCCCTTCAAATCTGCTCTTGCTACAATCTTTCACAGTACAAAAAATGTCTGAAACTTTATCCAGGTTTCATCATTTTTGTGTGGGTTTGTGGGGCAGGCGTAATGTGCTGTGGAAATAAAGGTAACTTCGTACTTGAATGCCCCTTATCACATTCTGGAAATGGCAAGATAAGTAAAATAAAAGTCTCCTTCGGGCATAGCCAAGCCACCACCTGTGTTCCTCCACAGAATACCCTTATGTCTTTGTGCCTATTGTGCTTCAATGAACGTCTTCATCTATAAAAGATGCTGTCTTCATTGATTTGAAGCCACCACTAACTATTTGGATCTACAGTTCATCAGGAAGAATGCTACCCTTATGTTCCTTTAACTCCAGACAGAACCAATCTATTGCATAGACAGATCTCCCCTGACTTCAAGGGATATCCGTCAGGTTTTACCCTGCGAAAACAAGTTACCTTGGGAATTACTCGGTTGTTCCGTTATAATCTCAGCTTAGAGAACCTCATGTGAGAATTGACTTTTCCATCCCAACACTGTCAATATGTCTGTCAGACCCCTTTATTTTCCAGAGAGGTTCCTGCGTTAGCAACTGTATGCCCCACTGTAGTTGCTTACATTAAAGGGTTACTTCCTGAATACCAAGCCTCCACCGATGCTTTGTTGATATGGGAATTCTAAAATGTTTACTGCTGAATGGTTTATCAGTGGTAAAATAACACTATGCTAATTTTCACAGATAGCGTTATGGGCTCCCAGATGCTGAAAAGAAGTTCTAGGGTTATATATTTAAAACATTGTCAGAAGTGGCTCTGAAGTGTTCCCCACCTCCACATCCTGTGGACTCTCATCTTCCTAACACGTGCTTCCCTAAACCATATATCTGACTTCCACAAGGAATATTTCAGAGGTGGCCTGGGCTGGCACTTGCCCTGGTTTCCTAACAGGAATTGATGGTTCAAGTGTTCCGACTTCAGTCACACTTGTCCAGTCTCTCCCTCAGCCACTCCCATATTCTCATTTCTCTTGATCTTACTACTCCCTCTATTCTACTCTCACTATCCCTCTACCACCCTGTCTTACTCCCTACAGTGATATTCTAACTTCCCCTCTCTTCCATCCCTCCAATGTTCACACTCCCTCTCTGTGCTCTTCATTCCTCTCCCCTCTTATGCCTCTTCAACCTTCTTCTCGCTTCACCCTTCTCCCCTCCTGTACTCTACTCTTTTTCTCGTGCTACTCTATTCTCCTTACCCTTCAACTGTTTCCTACGCTCAGTACCCTAACCTTAACACACTCTCTCTGCCTATCTCTTGCAAATACTTTCCCCTTCAGCCCTCTTACTCCTTCCCTCCACCCTCACCGCTACTCCCACTATCGACTTGGACTCTCTCCACATTCTCCTGCCATACACTGTTTATTACTCTCACTCCATCTCCAATCTCCCCCCAATTTTCTCTTCTTCCCTTTTTCTCTATGTTCTCCTTTCACGCTCATTTTTTACACACACACCCTCACTCTACACTACATACAATAAGAAACACTAACTCTCACATTTAATACCTCACCTGCACTTTGCTCCAATGCTGCCGCCTTTGCTTCCACACTCTGCTCCTCTGGCCATTCTCTGCCTGGTCTCCCAGTCCAATTCAACACCTCCTAACCTCACCCATGCAGCCATCACTCTGCCTCTCATTATGTTCTCTTTCATAATGTGGTTCTGATGCTTTGCCCTCACCCTCTTTCCATTGGTTGCAGCACTCATCTGGCTCTAATGACCCTTTCTGTATTTGCCTTTTCCCTAGAGGCTGTGTTAAACAGCTGAGAAGCTTTAAAGGAAACTTTATCCCACACACTTTTCCATAGCTCTCAACCATTTGTGTTGCAAAGGCGGGTGAAAACACCCGATTTTATTTTTGGCGGGTGAGAGGCCCATTGAAATGAATGGGCGTGCAGGAGGCTTGGCGGGTGAGTCAGCTGTTTACAAGGCGGGTGACACCCGCCAAAAGCGTGTGAGTTGAAAGCTATGCTTTTCTGTCTGTTCGCAGGGTAGCAGCCAGGGGCTCAGGTTTCTCTCTGTCCCTGTGGCTCCCTTCATATGCTGAGTTTTGTTCCCAAATCAGCCTGGGGAGAATGTGTGCATTTCCCCTGCTCCCTTGCAGTCCTTTCGCCATGTCCCAATGGCTTGCTTAATTAGTCAGTGAGATCTGTTCCCAATTCAACCTGTGGAAAATGTCCATGTTTTTCCGGCTCTCTTGCAGTCCTTTCTTCCTCCCAGTTTGGGTTTTAGTTCTGCACAATTCGCCTGGGGTCCATCTGGGTTTGGGAGGTTGTGTGCTGGGTGCCTCATCTCTATTGGGCAGGAGAAATCGCAGTCCATTCCATTTTCGTTCTCGGTCCACTCCCAAGGCTCTGGGCCAGGTTTGCTTAGTGGTACCTGGATTCAGACAAGCAGTATTTATGAAAGAGATAGAAGAGAATTCTAGCTATTACGAGTACTTGGAGGAGGCATCATATTCTAAAGGGTGGTAACCACATTAACCGTCATAGCACTTAAGGGGTTAGGAGGGGCTGGGGTCCCTCTAGCTTCCGCACCCTGCTACTGGGATGGATCCCTGCCCTCCCCTGACAGGATTATGAATCTGTAACATAAATCATGATTGCATTTTAGACAATCATTTAGATGTCTGACAAAAATGTTGCTTACTCATGGACGCATTTACAACAAGGCCAACTAGGCCCAGGACCAGGGTGGCAGATTGCCAGAGGAATGACATTTTATTGCTGTTTATTTTCAATTTACTGTTGTCACTTTTTAAATAATTGTGTCTATCTGAGTCTAGCTGATCCACAACAATGCAAGTAATTTTGAGCTGTTAGCAGTCATTCCACGCTGTCAGTGAACGTCTTTGATGGCCAAACTTGTATATGCTTGATATTTGCATAAGATTAATTGTTTGGGTTACTTTTGATTAAAAATGTAGTGATTCAGCCAGAAAACTCTCACAGACATATATGACAAATAAGGTCATTTGTATCTTCCCAAAATGCTCTTTAATATGCAAAACAGCCAAAACCTCATTAGCTTTATTGGTGTCACTTCACATTATCTTTGGAGTTTTTCTAATCAATACACACATACAATGTGTTAAGCAATCACTTTTATATTCAAATACATGACATGCATTTTTTAAACAGTTACAAACATGAGGGGTTTCCCTTCAGAAAAATACAGTTTAAAAACGATGCATCATTTTACAATATTAACACATTCCTATGACTAAGTCAATTATAGAGTTCCCACAGATGGCACTAAAAAGATGTTCAGAAGCAAGTACTAATTTCCCTCCCCTGCCCCTCATTTCAGAGGTCTGTGGCTGCCCAAAAAGTGCAAGCATGAAATAGATCATAGAGAAGTTAAAATGGTGAAGAGTAAATCTTTACGCTCAAGTGCATCAAGAAACCTGTGAAAGGATAACCAAAGCCAAAGAAGGGTGATAACAAAAACTGTGGGCAACAGCTAGCTATAAAGGTGTCCCATAAAGACAAACATTTTTTTAAAAAAAGATATATATTCAGCCATCTTTACAGAAGTGGCTCAGTGCTAATCAGGCAAATTGCGTCCCTCCTGGGTTTGTGTCTTTGTTGAAATTCTGCTGCACGCTCAGTACTACCAGGAGAACCAACTGCAAAGTATGTCACACAATGCATAACTGTGATACTTATAAGTAATGTTTACATTCATTATATTTTAAATACAAGGTAGGACTTTTACTGTGAAACAGTACTTCAAACGACAGCAGGACATTTATATCTATACCCACACATCTCAAAATGTTCCTGTGCTATGTGAGGAACCAGGAATGAGACACAGACGACTAATAGTGGTTGTTATAAACTGACTTTGACTCATATGATAAATCATTGTAAGCCTTTAAATGATAAAAGGGTTGGGAAAAGCCTCACTGTCCCTACTCCAGGAGGTATTTGCCCATATCAACCAAAACTAAAGGTTTGTCCTGTGTCAACGTGTCCCAAGCAAAAAGGTGTTGTGTATCCGAAATCCTATCCTAGCCTCGGATACTAGAAACTAACTCAGAGGGGTGAAGGATATGGCTTTGATCCTGAGGGGGCACAAAATGATCGAGTTCAACAAAAAGGTATAACTCCAACCAAAGTTGATAATGTTCACAGTTCCAGGAGAAATTACTCTGTTCCACAGTCTTTTTATTACATTCAGTATTACTCAAATCCTAAATGCATGGATATGACTTGGGATTGTCGTTTTCAAAAACACAACCTGAGTGCAGACTCGCAAGATCCCTGGTATACCCTCCTGCCAGCTTCTTTTCCACATTCAGTTCAGTTAAAAAAACTTAAGAGTATGGTTCTTCCTTAGGATTTTTCCTTTACTCAAATCCAAAGTGCATGAATCTCCCTTGGGATTCATCTTTCAAAACACCACAACTTGAGTGCAGATCCCAGACTCGTAAACACACCTGGTATACTCTTCTGACCAGTTTCTTTCGACATTCAATATATTGAAATAAAATCCTAAGGGCATGGATCTGTCTCAAGATTCTCCATTTACGATATGCAGTTCTCTTCACACACCTGACTTGGACTGGTATACTACTCTGCCAGAACTTTCTTATGCAATTCACTTTGCAATGCAGTTCACTTTACCTGGTATACTCTCCTGTCAAAACTTTCTTATGCAATTCACTTTACAATGCAGTTCACTTTACCTGGTATATGCTCCTGACAGGACTTTCATATGCAGTTCACTTTACAATGTAGTTCACTTTAGGTGCAGGTCCCGGACTCACACAGCCCACGTGTTGGGTCCAAAGCCCTCTGTTTTCTAGTTTGTGGTTTACTTTCCACTCTCCCCTGCAACTCCTTTATGGCTTCCCAGGGTGTGCAGTAGCCGCCGTTAAGTACCCCCAGTGTCCCACCGCCCCCAATTGGACTCAATGGTTTACTGGGGTCATATTGGTGCCCTTTGCGCTGCTCGGCTACTGCTGCTGATTGCTGATTGTCGAATGGACTTGTGGAGCGCCTCACTCCTGCTTCTCTGCTTGTCATGTTGGTGTCCTCTAACTGCCTTGCGCTGTTACCGGACTCATGTTGCCTGATTTCCGGTTGTCCGATGTACAAGGAACAACAGTTCCCACAGTCATCTTCAATCGGACAGCACTTCTCTGGCTCCCCTTCACCGCCTGGTCTCGCCTGCAGCAGAGCTTTCCTTGGGCCTTCTTACCAACTGACAGAAGCTACTTGCTCCTATCGGCTTCTCCCTCCCTTCTGTCAGCTGTCAGGGTTTTAAACGTCCCAGCAATGCATGCCTCTTTCCAATGACTAGAGTGTGGCATTGGCTTCTGTGCTGTAGTGTTCCTTATTACTCCAGTCCTCTTCTTCATGACAGTATTTTCATATACGTGGGTTTGAAAATCAGTGCTCGTCATTCTTTTGATTACAGAATTTTGAAAGATGCCATCAGTAAGTCTTAAGGGTGGTTGAAGTGAATTATTACAATTGGCCATTAAGGCAGGTGGAACCACGGGGACAACCCTAGCAGGAAAAGGGGGACACCATGGGGGCGATTCATGGAACAAATGTGCACCGTAAAATGTGGCACAAGCTGATGCAACCGTGAAAAAGCAAGCGCACACGTGCGATTCGTGGAAGGCCCTGCGCGTGTTTACCCAGGGACGTGCGCCAAATCTGCAGGTGGCGCACACGGGCACACACGTCATTGCAACATCCCGAACGCTGTGTGCGGATGCGCACAGCTAAAGCACACAACGTGTAGCACACACACCAAAAGGGGGCAGAACACGCAGATTGGGGAACAACGCGTGAAAATGAGGGCGTAACTGGGGAAGTACTGCTGGGAAATACACAGAACGCCCACACGCAAGCGAACTACACGTATTCATAGAATCGAATACGGGAAACCCTGAAACGCCAAAAGACGCACACAGGCGTCAACACGTCCGCCACACCAAGGTAGGCAGAAGCATCCCTGCGCAGTATAAAAGTGCGTGCAAACAAACACGTATATACAGCTACAATGAATGCCCCATTTGTCGCAGCGCTGATCGTGGGACACCGCAGGAGGAGGAGAATAGCCAGACCCTGCATTTTTTTGCCCCGGACTAGCCTTTTTGGGATGCCTGACGACCAGGTATATGGCAGGTATATGTTTCCACCTCATATCATCCTAGACCTGGTCAGATAGTGGGAAGATGACCTTACATCACCCACCTTGTGCTCCCAAGCATTGAGCCACTTGAAGAAGGTGCTCAATGTCCTGCATTTTTTTGGCCACTGGGTCATTTCAGTGGACAACTGCCATAGTTGGGGGTGTCTCACAGGCCACACAGTCATGCTGCCTACACCAGGTGTTGGCAATAATGACTGCGCGCCCCTCAGTCCGCAGGCACATATACATGCCCGGAACACCCGCAGAAAGGCAGGCCGTGGTCCAGGACTTTTACAGGGTGGCACACTTCCCCAAGTGCTCAGTGCCATAGATTGCACCCATGAGGTCATACATCCACCTAGGGCCACTGAGCACATCTATCGAAACCGCAAAATTCGCTAATCCCTAACCTGTGTGCTGTGTGTGTCTCCTGCAACACACTGCTGGGCACATAGCACAGTGAACAGCCATTGTGTTGGAGATACACCTTGAGCATCATACAAAAAGGACAAGCAACAAAAGTAACCTACTGACGCATGTACACGATCCCCAAATGGTAAGTGATCATGTGCTGGAGGGACACAGCATGCCAGAGAAGGCAATCTGTGTGCACGTGTGGGCATGGATGGGTGGTTGTATGTGTGGTGGAACATTGTGTAAGTGTGTGTGTCAGTAGGGACATGCACTCAATACATGCATGTGAAATCAAGTGACCCTCAGTGTCCTGTACACATCACATGTGAACATTGCCCGTGTGTACACCCCAGCATGTCAAACCACAACAATCCCCTGACACCTGAAAAGTAAACACAACACAGGAACAGTCCTTGACCAGCAGAACACATCATGCGCATAGTACCCCACAATTAGAATGTCAGAGTGCCCAAACAGTGTAGCCCAAGCGTACTGTCCCACAACAAAAGGCCCTCCCTCATTGACACATCACCATGACCTTCTGAAGAACTGTTTATGGGGTCTGGTGCCTTCTTCCTTCTAGTCTACCTGGCTTAAGGTTCCCCTACCCCTTGGTTTCCATGTTCTACCTTGCGTGTAAATAGGGTCCAGCCCCCTCAGAGGCCACCTTGACTGGTAAAAATACCAAATTGCAGAGAACTCCAAGAAGCCAAACCTCCAAACCAGGGAAGAAGCCTGTAGCCACAAAAAAATCCTGGAAGAGTCTCCAGTAGATGAATAGAAGTCGTTGAAAATTGCCAAGTACAAGTCCAAGCAGAATGATAGAAGTACAACCCAGGTAGTACAGTTCAACAATGGTTCAACAGGATGGGTAGCATTTTCAGTACACAATAATCAATTAGGATGCAACAACTGATGGGTAGTGTCACAACTCCTGTCTCCAGGCGCAGGAGTGGCACGAACCAACCACAACCACCGCGGTCTGGGCGCCTGCAAGATAAAACTTGCACAGGCCTCAGAGAACCCAGGGGGGAAAGAGGGTTAGGGATCCGTTCTTTGGATAGGCATCGGTATTCAGGATAACCGGAAAGAGGGTCAGGAGAGGGGAGGTAGATGGGCAAGGGAAAGTAGGCCAAAGACAAAATACAACTATTGACAATAACACATACTCAATCAGAGAAACCATGCTCTTCATGCACATTGAACAAAATGGGTCAAATGCAAGCCAACAAGAGACTTATCACTGGGTTGAGTACTGGCCTCCTGCCTGAGCGCTCTCAGGTCCGGTAACAGGAGCAGTTCAATGCTACAAAGAGAGTGCAGGCTTCTGTCTACAGCATGAAGTACATCAAGCACATATACATGCAAGAAAAGAACATAAATCAACATCAATAAATGGACATATCAATAATCTACTCACCAAAATTGATTGCATACATGCTGTGGAGAAAAAGCATACAAAATCCCCACTAGGGGTGTTAACACAAGTAGTACAGCAGCAGACAGCCCACATATATGTCGAAAGTCCAATGCCCTTGTGTAAATGGTTGTAACACCGAACCATCCTTGCGAGCCCATGGATAGGGGAATCAGGAGTGGCATATGTGAGTCAGGACACCAAGCTGCAAACACATACACGAGACAAGCTTGAAGGGCCCAGCTGGAACAGACAGTGGATGCTTTCAAAAGCCACAAAGCACCACACTGTCCCATAAATGCACAATAGACAAGCAATTTTAAACTATATTAACTAATTAAACTAACTATAAAAATCAAAAATGGCCACATACGACCCAGGGGGGAGGCACCCAGGAGGGGTGAGGTACAGGGTGCACCTCAACACCCACATGCAATGATGTTGAGATAAACAAAACCTCCATGGGCTCAACGCCTGCACGGCCTGACCTGTGTGGGCGATAAGTCGTCGTCCTCCTCACCCTCTGACTCAAAGGTGGACGTGACACAGTGCCCTGATCACGCCTATGCACAGCTTGCCCCTCGTCGGCAGCAAGTTTGCAGGACCGGTGAGCCTGGTTCTGTGCGGCGATGACACGTAGGTCAGCATGCAGAACCTGCGTGATACGCATGCTTCCTCTTGCAAGGTAGCACGTGTAACACAGAGTTCTTTCTGCATGGCCTGGCATGACATCTGGAACACCTCCCGGCAAGCACGTAGCTCAGCCGAGATGGTATTCTCAAGCTGTTCCAACCGCTCCTCTGTCCGCTGCCTCTGGGACATCAAGAGCACACCCAGAGTAGATTGGAGGGATTTATGGTCATCCTTCAGGGCCTCCCTGTGTGCCTCTGCGTGAGAAACAATTGCTTGACGCAGACACACAATTTCAGCCCGGCGTGCCCTGTCTGAGGCCGCCATGCCCAGCCTGAGCGAGCGGGCTGTGGACTGTGCCACCCGCTGCTGGAGATCTACCTGCCTGGCAGGGGGGAGCACGGATTGGGCCACACGTTCCATGCTCTGAGCAATATTATCAATAGCTGCCCCCAGGTGTTCGGAATTGGCAACCATGGCTTGCTCCCACTGAGTATACCTCGGTGGCGCACGGCCACCACATTGCTGGGCTGGACACCCGCAGGGCCCAAGGAGCCGCGGTCCTTGTTGGGTTGGCACTGCCCGCGGCTGGAGGACTACATTCCTCCGTTGACGTGATGCCCCAGGCACATCAGCAACTGGTGTGGAGTGTGACCATGCATCCTGATCCACCACAGGTGGAGGTCCCGCCACTGTCTGGCCCATCAGTGCAGGTGTCGCGGACAGAGGATCATCCACACCAGAATCACTCACCGTTGACGAATGGACATGACGTGCATCCAACTCGACATTGTCGTCAGAGTGATCATCCGGGCTAGACTCATTGCCAGCCCTAGACACGATGGTCTGGAGCACAAGTAGGTTCTCATGGCCTACCACCCCACGAGCCCCACTTGTACTGGGTTGCTGGTGTGATAGCAACCCTGTGTCTGGTATGACATCACCATCCTCTGCCTCCATTGCGTCATCATCTGAAAAGTGGAAAAAACAAACATGAGTTTACTTGTCAGAAGCACATAACCCACACACACATAGACATCTCATCAACAGGCAAAACATAAAGCAGACATGTCACACACAAATGAGAACCTGGCATGCATCCAGTGCCATTGATATGCAAACACATCCCAAAAGCAGAAATGGATGTGTCTAAATAGCAAAGCCTACATAAGTGCAAAATGTACCACCTTGGTCAGGCACATGTCACAGGCAGAAAAGACAGATGGCAACAAAGAGATGGCACATACCATAAGTATGTCCGAACTACAAATTGACCACAGCTGCAAGTGGATCCAAACACACAATGACACATGTAATATGCATGTACACATGCATCACTAAACCATCATCACCAATATAGCTTCATCCATCTGCAGCTCGGCCTGTAGCGGGTGTCATGGTCCATTTAAATATATGAATGTCCCAAGCAAAGCAAGGACCTGCAACAAGGCATGAGGGACCATAACGCCCAGTACGGTTCAAGCTGCAAGCCATGAAGCCTCCTGAACACCCCTCAGGGCCTGATTGAGCACATTGTGCTATGAATGTGCCCTATTCCATTATTCTGTGTATAATTTCTGCACGGCCAGGCCCCACCATATCAGCTGAGTGGGCCTGGGCGTACACATACTGCACAACAGTGCACCTTAAGGATTATGCCAGTTGAAAATAACATGCGCAATGCTGAAATCTCACCAGCATTAATGTCAATCAACTACATAACAGTCAGTCAACAAAAAAGCTGCGGAAGACACGTGTAAATGAAGACTTTTACACACACATAAGTGAGTAGCCTCAATGTTGCACTACACAACATTGAAGCTGCTTGCATATGTACATGTGAAAGTGTTCCAATATACCCCTTTCCCTGTACACCTGTATTGTGAACATGAAAAGCATCCAATACAGCAAAGCAAGCATCTACGACGCTGCTTGCTTTGATGTATGTGCAAGTGTACACCTACACATGTGAAGGCAGCTCCACAGTCATTACAACCCGATTTGCAGGCTACATTAAATCTGCAGCCCATACCAGTTGGTATAGGCCGCACATTGACCTATTAACTTAGCTAAACACCCATTAGGGAGTTCCAATACTGAGTACATGTGTCACAGGATGTACCTGTGCCCGTGGCATACATGACAGAGAAGGGATGAAAATCTGACCATTCATGCCAGGTCACTTTGACATTGCAGCAGTGAGTAGGCATGTAGAACAGTGTAACATGGCTCAGAAGTTGCTTGATGCAGTGCAGAACATGTGTACCTTACCCACTATCTACATGAACAAGCACTTTATGATGTCAATAAATAAACATGAAGGCAGTGTAAGGGCAAGCTCAGGCATCAAGTGGAATGTACATGCAATGGGTTGCATGCCTACAGACAAACCCCCCGACCCAAGTGAAAATGCAGGGAGGCATTGCATGGCAGCGAAAGTGTGACTAGAGAACTGTGTATTGGCAGACAGTGTTGACTAGCGTCGATTGCATCATCTGAGTCAACTGACAACACAGCAGATGAGAATGGGACAGTAAGCAGGACACATGATGAACCCTCAGTAGTACACCCATGTGTGCAGAAGCCACTACACCAGTTGAACAGAGTCATGGGGCCTGAAACAGGGTGAGGCCTGTGCCCTACACAGACTGTGACACCCTAAACATGTGCGTGATGCAGGACTGAGCCAGAGTGGGCATGGAATGGATGATCAAATGCTATTAAATGTATGTCATCCTGGACACGTACTACAATGATCATCCGGGCAAGGACACATAGGGGCATGCATGGAATGCACATGGAGTATGAATGGGCACTCATGTCCCTGCGGAGCATCTGCCATCTGCACAGTCCCAGTGAGACACCATACATCAAGGACAAAGTATGTAGCCCACTGTATACGTCTGACAGGTTGGCAGGGAGAAGTGTGCATGTACATAGGAGCATTGAACAGGCCATTGCAGTACTCCAACAGTGCCATGGTGAAATTGGGGTGCAGTGGGGTGGAGGGGAAAGGGACCATGCCTACATGGAGTACCCGCATGCAGGCAGAACACACATGCACGTCAGTCATGCGATAACATAGTCCCAGTGCTGAGTGCAAAGACACCCCAGGCTACATGCAGAAGGGCCAGTGAGCTGGAACATGGACCGGAGGGGCAGCCGGGTGACTATCATGTGAGCAGGGTGCAGGTGTGGTGATGAGGACAGTCCTTGTCTGCTCTACATGTCCAGCATCCTGCACAGTAGGCACGCATCAGTGAAGTATTGCATGACACGCACATGAGAACCATGTACACATAGCATGTAGTGGCAGTCAAGCACAACACATCACACAAGCTAACCACACATGGACTGGACAAACACGTGACAGCACTCACTGGACGGGGCATCAAAGTCCATTATCTCTCCCACTCCTTGGTACAATTTTGTCGGTATGAACTCTGCAGCGACTGACTCGTGCAAAGTGAGCTATTCCTCATCAGGTGGTGGCCCACTGCCAGTCACCACCAGAGTCATGTTATAATTAGAGGCGCGCTTTTGCTTAGCAGAGCGTCGGAAGTCATCCCAGCGCTTTTTGCACTCCTGAGCTGTGCGCACCTCATGTCCGATTGCACTGACACCCTCCGCAACATGCTTCCAGTGGGTCAAACGCTGGGCAGCCGTAGTGTGACAATTCGGGCCCACTAGCATATCACGGTCATGTCCCGACACGTAGTCCACAAGGAAGTCCAGTTCCTGCTTGCAGAAAGGCTTCTTCCTCAACGTGCCAGAGGCCGGAGCCGTGAATGGGGTCCCAGCCTCTGCTGCAGATGCAACCTTCCTCCTCTTGAGCAGTGGTCCGGACACTGGCTGGCTAATGCTGCCCTGATCAGTATGGGCAGTGGCGCTGGTGGATTGAACAGAGGGAGTGGCAGGTGGAACAAGGACGGAAGCCCTGACTTGCGTCAGTGGCTGCTGGGTGCCCTGGAATGGACCCTGCGCAGCAACATCCGCTGTGCAAGGGTCATTGACCGGGACTGTCCTGGATGGTAGACTCACAGCCGGGGTGGTGTCGGCTACATCCGCCCATGCACTTGCCAACACCCGGCTGCTCGGGGCAGCAGATGACAATACTGCCCCAGGGACATGTGCCTCGGTCAGGGCAGCCCTGCGTGCACTTACGGTGTGCCTCCTGACCTCCTGAAAATCATCCTGGGATTCTAGGGTGCCAACGCAGCATGACCCTGAACCTGGGTGCTGGCGTCCACAGCTGCACCTGCAGCTACCACTACCCTTGGGCCCGTGGCAATCGATGAAACGGACTGCCTCGTCACATGGGCGCCAGTGCCAGATGCAACAGCTGTATTTCCCGGAGCCACAGGGGGTGGTGGCATGACTGCACCAACACGTGGCACAACATTGTGCCGAAGTGGCGCACCCCTGCCTCTTCCCCCTCTGCAGTCACCCTGGACACCCTGGAGTCCCCCTACTCCCTAGTCAACCCAGCCACGTCCCTGACCATGCCCACCACGTGGAGTACGTCCAGCTGAGGCGCCCCTCACCTTTTGTGGCCTCCCAACCATGGCACAAATGTAGTAATGCCGGAACAGATGTAGTATTGCCAATGGGAGGTGTACATGACAATTGTCCTGGGCAATTGGGGTGAAGGGGGTAGATGTTAACAGCACCCCTGCACCTGCAAGGCTATATGTGACCCCCAGTGATAAAGTGATGGGTCATGCAATGCTCAGGCACCCCAAAACTGCAGTAAAACCATGCACACAACCCCCGGTAGCCCACGTGTGTGGAATTAACCTCCCGCAGTATGCGGTGGAACCCAGGGACACGTAAAACACATACGCGTGGGACACGCAGGCTACTATGACCTCAAAAATGGGCATGCGATACACAGGGGCACCCACAGTGGGAAAAATAGCGTGCGCAACTCACCACCTGCCTAGCGTGATAATCAAAAACACGAGTAGCGAATACCCCTGCCAAAAGAAGAGATACGTCCTTTTACCTGCTGTGAAGTTGTGATGGCGCGCAAAACAACCAGAAGTAGCAACACATGTCGGGCTCCACGAAAGCCACGTACAGCGAACTGCTGGCCCCGCTCACCTTTAACCCCTGCTGAGGGAAACACCCACACGCATCACGTCACTTACGTGCTTAGGCCCTTTCCTTGATTTACACGCATTAATATGCAGACGTGCTGTTTTTTCATGTGCCAATTCACTCCGTAGCAAGCTGGCCACGTGACTACACACAGAAGACCACGCTCCTGCCCAGAAGGCCGAATTACTGCCCCCAGAGCCCTGAGCCGACTCCCACCAGCCATCTCGTACTGCCTGCCTGCTGGCCACGTGCCCAGCTATTTGGTGCCTGCATGTCAGCCATCTGCAGGGGTCCAGTTGCTGTGACCACCCGTGCTGGAACAGAAGACTCCTGACTGAAGTTCCATCGCTCCACAGCCCAGCACCAGGACCCAGTTGCCCACCCACACCTGCCTCGGGGGTTCCCATGTCGGGGGAAACAACATCAGAGACCACTGGCAGCCCCCAGCCAGAGAGGCAGAGGGCTACCAGCTTCAGTGCCCCAGAAGTTGGTATCCTGGTGGAGCAAGTCCTAGTGCATTATGATGCCCTCTTTGGAAGACCACGCGCCAACAATGAAGGATGGAATAGGATCTGGAAGGACATTGTGGCTGCCATCAATGTGGAGGGGGTGGCAGCCCGCGACATATCACACGTCCAGAAGCGCTGGGAGGACTTCAGGTCCAGGACCCTCAGCAAGGCCCGGGCCTCTTGGAGGCAGCGGATGCAGAGGGGTGCCAGGTCCGCCTTACCGACAACCAGATGAGGGTCCTGGAACGTATACACCCAGTGCTCCACCTCCAGGTCCTTGAGAGGCAGACCCGCCTGGAGTCGAGCAGTAAGTGTCCATGTGTACTGATTGGACGCAGTGCATGTTGAGGTGTGCAGGCGTGTGCAGCTTGGACATATGTCTGGAAAGGCCCATGTATGGTTGTGTATGTGCAGGGACATGAGCCTGCCACATGTGAGTCCAGTCATGTGTGAGGCACATCAATGGTGTATGTGTTCAAATGCATGATGCACGAATGCATGCGGGGATGCACACATGTTAGCATTTCTGTGTATGTACTGTGGCATGGTTGTGGTGTGACATATGGATGCTGCTTCCACCTTCATGTACGTGCACGGCATACATGTGCGTGTGTGTGTTTGACGTGTGCAAATGTGATCCACCATGGATGCATGTGACACAGACATGTGGGAACCCGATTGGCAGATGTGACAGTTGCCGATTATTACACTGTGACAGATGGTGGAGATGTACAGATGCATGTTTGTCTGGTAGCCTGTGTGCATGTGTTCGGCGCTCCCCGTGTTGCATGTGACGTCAGGCTAATCTTCGGATGTTCATGATGTTGTATGTGTATGGATGCTGCTGCCTGCTACAGCATTCCCGTTAATTTGCGCATGTGTGTGGTTTCAAATGATATGGATGTTGGGGAGTGTGATGCCATCTGGGAAGTTTGGCACTGCCACTCATGTGCAAATGTCATGTGTGTATCAGACCATTCTACAGTGCCCTGATGCCTGTGTTCTGTCTCTCCCTGTCTGCAGTGTTAACTGATGAAGAGGGCGTAGACGGTGCTGTGGAGCACATCGGCAGGGATCCCACCGCCAGCCGGACATGCAAGGCCCAGCTCCCCTCCCAGGTTGTCATCTCTTCGGGGAGTGAGGAGTCTGGTGCCGTGTCCGCGGCCGCAGCTGCTGAGGGAAGGTCCAAGAGGCAGAGGTCAGAGGTGGACTCCTCGGCAGCAGAAGGGGCAGCTGAGCCCCCACAGGGGGCTATAGAGGTAGATGGCACGGAGTCATCCAGGTTGGTGGGGTGTTCGGTTAAGGAGGAGGCCGTGGAAGGCCCACGCATGGGGCCTGGAGGAGGGGATTCCACTGGTGCTAGTGGTGCAGTCCAGGGGCAGGGACAGGAGGCAGCACAGGCCGCCGCAGAGGTGCCTGTGTGTAATCCTGTCCCCGATCCTGTGACTGCATCATCCCGCACCAGCAGGGATGCCTTCGTCCAGACCCGTTCTCAGGGAGGGGATGCAAGAACAACAACAGGCCTTCCTCTCCCTGCAGATGTGGCATTCTGTGACCGGGTTGAGCCTGTCCTAGCTGGGGTGGCGTTGCGTCAACGTGGTATACGGGATGACGTGCAGACTTCTCATGAGGAGAATGCACATCATTTTGAATACCTCATTGACCACGTCGACCTACTAGGACGGGTCACCAGCGTTGGGTTCCCCTGTGTGCAGCATCTTCTATTGACCCCCCTCAACTGCACCCCCTATGTGCCAGTCGTCCTCTGTGCCATCTACCTACCCAAGAATCACCTGGGCAACCTGTGGAGCTGCCCCTGACCCAGCGGCCAGGCTGGTGGAGGACACATCCCTGCCAAAGTCGGGAGTCGGAGGTCCAGCAGTGGTGGCCACCCCAACAACTGGACCCCAGCAGGAGGAGGACGTGCAGGCATCGACAGGCAGGGCACATGCATGGCAGCAGCAGGCTCAAGGTGGGAGCAATGATGGCTTCGGGCCATCATCATCACAGGGGCAGGAATCGGCCGGAGGGCAGGAGGACCCTGGATTGGGAGTGTCTTCCGTGTGACAGCGGTTGGGCCAGCTGATAGATGCGGAGCGGCGGCGGGCAGAGGAGGCACGGCTCACTATGGTCAGGGCGGAGAACTCCATGCGCAGGGCGTTGAGGCGGGCTGAATGCCTCGAGGCAACTCTCAGGGAGTAGGAGGCCGCCATGACTGCATCCCTGTGAGACCTTGAGGCCAGGGAAGAGGCCCACTTCTGGGACATTGAAAAGGAGTTTGATGATGCCCTGGCCTGGAACATCAAAGAGTGAGCTGTAGGACTTGCCCGCCGCCTTTGTACATAGTTCTTTAGTGTTAGGTTTCCTTTGTTTTTTCTTTTATTTTGGAGTTAATGGACTTTGCTCCACTTCATGTATATAGTTTTTTTTCCCTAGGACTTTTTGGTAGGTTTCATTTATTTTTGGGATCATGGACCTTTGGACTTCGTTTGTATATAATTGAAGATGTGTACATACTTTCTTTATGGACAATTCCCATGGATCAATGGTTTCATTTTTTTTTTATTTTATTCTTATTGACATTGCCGATGGACCACTTGTCTTTTTTCATGCTGTGGATTTTTGTTTTTCATTGGATTTTCATGACTTTTTGTTAATGTCTGTCATTGTTTATTGAATTTCATGTTTGGTTTTCTTTCTGTAATTTCATTGGGTTTTTAACACATTCATTCTGAGTTCATGATTGGTGTTGTGTACTATCATTACTTTTGTGCATGTCTCAAGTAACATTGCCTCAGTCATGTGTTGCCACTGTGTGGCTCTGTTGTGCATGTATGCATGGGCATGGTGGTTCTTTTAAGAGTGTCATGGCATGGGTGATTTGGGAGTGGGTGCTGTGGATGGTTGCATGCTTGTACTGGGGAGCAAGGGAGATTTGGGTTGGAATTAGGGCAATGGGTCTGTTTTGTTAGGACATGTTGTTTGGTGGTCCATGTTTTGGGGCCTGCTGGCAGGTGCCCGTCAATAGGGGTGGGTGGGGTGGGCGGGGGACATGAGTCGGGGCCTGCTGGCAGTTACCCGTCAATGGGAGTGGGTGGGGGTACATGAGTCGGGACCTCCTGGCAGGTGCCCTTCTATGGGGGTGGGTGTGGTGGGTGGGGGGGACCTGAGTCAGGGCCTGCTGGCAGGTGCCTGTCAATGGGGGTGGGTGGGAGGACATGAGTCAGGGCCTGCTGGCAGGTGCCCGTCAATGGGGCTGGGTGGGGGTACATGAGTCGGGGCCTGCTGGCAGGTGCCCGTCAATGGGGGATGGTGGGGCGGGTGGTGGCTCATGAGTCGGGGTCTGCTGGCAGGTGCCCGTCAATGGGGGTGGGTTGGGTGGGACACATGAGTTGGGCCTGTAACTGGTGCTGCTGCAGGGTCGCTGCGCCACTCTGTGCCACAGCTGCTTATGGATGTATAAATCCACGAATACACTGTGCGCCTAAATGGGTTTTGGCGCACGCAGCTGTCGCAGACTGTCACACGTGCACTCTGTGCGCCAGCCGCATGCGCCACTTGTGCGCCGAATTCTATGAATTATCCCCTATGTCTCACCTGATCATATCATGTTATCCCGAGGGTTGCCTCTCTCCATGTGCTCCTCCCTCAAATAGCCACCCCCAGGGTAAGGATCAGGGAGCGGCCGCCACATGGGGAGAGGCTATACAAGGGAAAGAAGAGATGACCTCATCAGATTCATCACAGTATTGCGCAGTCCAACCAATTCTATGGAGTTAACAAACATTTTAAATGACCTTAAACGCAAGCTCGCACGACTCATAGCCTAAACCACACACACAAAGGTATTGTATGCTTGTAGAGTTGGGTATTTTGAGCTATTGCACAAACAGCAATGAAGCAAACAGTACGTACCACTACATTTGTTATAAAAAGTGCCTGCATTGTCAAGCTATGCAGAATGCTGTTGCTCCCCACACATGAATATTTAGGGTCATCGTTATCCATTACTTCACTGTGAGAATGCACAGTCAAAGATTCCAAGAACCTTCTCCAACTGTCTTTACTCTACTGAGTTGTTTATTCCCAGGCAGAGTTTACAAATTTCACTTGTGATTTTGCCATGTTTTAATGGCGTTTCAGCCCAAGGGATTGGAGGTACATCGGCTGCAGCAGGTAATTTGCCTTATTTCTATTTTGCCCCCTGCTAACACCAGAGATGTAACCATGAGAAGGGGGTTGAGTTATTTTTATTTAACATTATCATACTAAGTGCCCATACCACTTGCATATATTTCATATGTAAACTTTGCCATTTGACAAGACCAGATGTAGAAATTTAGTTATGTTCCATTAATATTTCATACCAGTCTAGGTGCTTCTCATAAAGTGACAATTTGTGATAGAAACCAGATTTTAGCATTGCACCCAAAATTCCTCATTCCACTCTTCTGTCACTTGTGACTAGTTGGCAGACAGCTTGTTGTGATGCATCTGATGGAGTCATCACTGTTTTCCTGGAGGTGACCTCCTCCCATGTGGCCAGGGACAGCAACCACTGCCTGATCCTGACCCTGGCGGCGTCTACATGAGGGAGGATGGTGGTCAGTCAAAATCTCGAAAAAATAATCTCGAATAACAATAAGGTCGAAAAAAAAAAGACCGAAAAAAAAGTCACTTTTTTTTTTTAAATTATATATTTATTTTGGGGTCCGGGATTTAAAAAAAAATGGTAAAAAAAAAAAAAAAAAAGGGGGGTTGGGGAGGAACCCCCCCATTTCGAATAAAAAACATCATAAAAAAAATGCGACCTTTTTGTTTCGAGATTTATTTTTTCGAGATTTGTAAATTCGGTATTATGACCATAAACCAGGGAGGATCACATGGGAGAGAAAACTTACAGGGAGATGTTATGGCTTCATCTGATGAGACATGGCATTCCCATTTTACCTTGAGAATAACTCTCCCATACCATATTCCCTCATGGCCTATTGTCATGCATCTCCTCATACTCCTATGAAGGGTAGTACTAATCTTTTCCCAAGACCCATCGGCCAACCTTACAAATCAGACCTGCCGTGTGAAACTTATGAAAACGCCTTCTCCAGCTGCACCTACCAATCACCAAAGACTGACTTACCCTTGAAAACCATTAAGAATGTTTATGCAAATTTATCGTGAAAAATGTCAAGAATGGACTTTCTTTCCCAGAATTACCAAAATGCTGGGACGAGGAAGAAAAACTGAGCAAAGCAATACAAAGGAGACAATAAACCAAAGGAGCACTCTAGTTGCTACACATACACACCAGTGACAAGGAAATGTAAAGAGCAGAAGCAGAGAGTCAAGGTCTGCTATTGGCGGGAGATAGCTGCGCCTCTCTATGTGGATCGAGAGTCTGAAAGGCTGAGACCAGTGTGAGGAATCAGGTGGCCCGAGAGCCAAGAAGAAAGAAGCTGCCACACAAAGATGACACTGTGCGGGAATGCCAGTAGCCGACTATAGACTCCTGGTTGTGTGTAGGTTTTAGGCAGCAGCGTATAACACACTGGAGCCTGGAACGAAGCAGACAAGCCCAGCGGAAGCTGCAAAAGATGGGAAAGCCAAGAGGAAGCAGTCGCGAGAATGAACCAACCAAAAGACTGTCACCGTCTGACCAAGAGACATCAGAGACACTGGGTGTATCGGCTACCATGCCAAATTCAAGCAATTGTACATAATGAAACCAAGAGAGAAAGAGTGAGATAGCTTTTTCTCAAAAGGGGAAATTAACTGTCCCTATCCTAAAGAGAGTTTCCCTGTCTACGAAACTAAAACTAGTCTGTGATTCGGTGTCTAAATTAAGTAAACTGTCCTTGTGTCCAAAACGTGTCTGACCCTCACACTAAAAATGAACAATCAAAGGTGTAAGGTAAATGTCTCTATTTTTGATTTAGCAAAAAGTGTATAAAAATCAAATATGAAAAATGAGTAAACGATCCTTGAATCCAGGAGGTAGTTCCCTGCACTATTTCAGGTAGGATAGCGAAACTGCCCTTTTCAAATAATGATTATTAAAGAATAACAGAATTGTGTCTTCCATATAACACTTTCGTAAGGATGACAAAAAGGGTCTTTTTGAAGAATAACAAAAGTGTCTCTTTTATACAACAACTTTTTAAGGATGGCAAAAGTGTCTTTTCAAACAATGATTCCTCAAGAGTAATAGAAATGTCTCTTTCACACAACACTTTCGTGGGGACAGCAAAAGGTGTATTTTCCAAACAATGATTCCTAAATAATATTAGAAATGTCTCTTTCATACAACACTTTGTAAAGAATGATCTCCTGTTATACTCTCCTGCTAGGAATCATTCTGGGCTTTGTAGATCCCCTGTTATACTCTCTTTCCAGGTATCTTTTCTCCCAAAGGTTCACTGCCTGATGTGATTCTTTCATCAGGACGCCTTACAATGTTCTCTTTCTCATGTTTTAAATTCATTACCTGGTAAACTCCCATGCCAGGAATCCCCTTCTGGGTTTTGTAGATCCCCTGGTATACTCCCCTGCCAGATATCTTTCTCCCAAAGGCTCAATGCATGATGTGCTTCTTTCATGAGGACTTCCTACAATGCTTTCTTTCAGTATAACTCAGTTGCACTCCTTCACTGTTTATACTTCATCGACTTGAGATACTATTTGTTCAAACTTCCCCCATATTGGCATCTTAAATATGCAGAGTTGTACAAAGTTTGCCTTTCAACTTCTTTATTAATGTTCATCTGTTGGAGATAATATTTACTCCAACGTTCCTCATACTGACTTCTCTTATATGAGGATTTGTTTAAATTCAGTCTTTCTAGTTTACTTGGTTGGTTTTCAAATAAGTGTTTCAATTGTTCATATGCCTGTCTGCACGTCCCGGGCAGACCCACTGGTGTTTGACAGCATTTCCAAACCGTGGCACGATGTTGCGCTGAAGACTTAACTCTCAAACGAGCACTGTAATCTTTTTCACAGACCCAATGCACAATGAAGAGAGAAACACTTGTACATGTTGAAAGGTAATTATTCGCACAACACACTTTCAGTAATATGGCTCGTTATGGCCATTTATGATCAAATCAGCATACATATAAAAAAAACAAGATAAAAAGGTTAATGGAAAAAGGTTAATTATACTTCACTGCCCAAAGTGCCAGCCAGATAACGCCTCATCTCTGCCAGATCTGCACTGGGAAACTCCAAACCAGGCGAACAGAGAGTGAGTTTGTTAAAAACCAATAGCCTCCCCCATATAAGGAAGAGGTTCTTTATTTTGGGTATCAAAGGAAATCTCTCTTTTTCCCCATGAATAAATTGGATAATATGGAAGGGATGTTTTCTAATAATCATGTTGGGTCTCATTGGGTATTTTTGTAAGGCCAATGGCCCTCATTCCGAGACTGCCGGTAACCCAGCGATTACCGGCAGTCTTGCCATACCGTTACCAGTGCCCGATATCCCAGTGTTACTGGGATTTCACAGGAGCTGGCAACAGTGGTAAACTCTGATAGGACTCCATGGAATGGGAACCACTGAAGCACTGGCACCGTTGTTAACTGTGCCAGTGCTCCAGTGATGTTTCAGCTAGTAGGGGTAGAGGCTTGACCTGCCAGTAGTGCCCTGTCCCTATCGGCAGACTCGGAGTATGCCTGTCTAGAAAAGGTGCTGATAAACCTTTTTCCAGACCGACATACTCATAATGAAGCCCAATGTCTTTGTGTATTTTATGTCCTATTTGTGTCACTTGGGAGATCCACTCGTCAAAATGTGGAACTTCGCTCCCAAGAACAGTTGGGTTGGTAAATTGGAATAGTTTGTACATTTTCACATTGTGTTTTAGTCTTGTATTATTTAATTTGTGTCTGGGTACATTTGCTTTAATGTAAAAATGCCAGGATCTGTACTTTCTGATACACTGGAGTCCTTGCGTAGCCACCTGCAAGCCAATCCTTATGTAGCTTCCTGGAAGTTGTGAAACTGGTGGTGGGCAGAGCAGTTGAAGGGCAGAGCCTGTTCATGTGATTAGCAGCCTCCTCAATACTGTCTGCCTGAGTCCCTTTGGGTATCCAGTGAAAATGTTGCCACACAAATGTAGTAAGAAATGCAGCTGAAAAGTAGACATAAATGTAGTGCTGTTGGGGGGAGGGGGGCGTGATGCTGAGCAGCCTGCAAAAGGGTTGCACTTCTTTAAGCATCTGCAATCACTGCCGTGTATCAGGACCATTTGTCGTCTAAATGCTGTGTCCAGTGGGAGAAAAGTGAATAATTCGGTGTCAGAAGCTCTGCGGCACTTGTTGGCAGACTTTGAAGTAATGATAATGAAGTGTTATTTATATAGCACCTTAATCCAAAGCACTTTACAGAGCACATATTTACATACAATACATACAACCGAAATTGGTACTCATTTACTGACCTCGGAAGGATGAAAGGCTGAGTTGGCCTTGCCGGGATTCAAACCTGCGACCTGCAGATTACGCTCAGATCGCAGCCGCGAGCGCTCAACCCGCTGAGCTATCTTACCAGCTGTGGACCTGCCAAGCCTGCTTGCTGATGAATTCAGACCTCATCTGAGCGAGGCCGCACGGGCCTGAGGGAAGGGGAGAGGTTGCTGCAGCATCCGGCATGAGAGTAGCCAAGCCTCGCTGACACCTGCGCCCGGCTCCTTGCCTCGCTGGACAGGCAGACCCAGAACGGGTGCTGTCCGTGGTGCCCTGAGCCATGGTGAGAACCCTGGAAGTGCAGAGATGGGCGCTACCGACACCTGGCATGTGGTGCTTCGGCGCCCATTGATTTGCCCGCATTGCCTGGAGGGCCTGTAGAGGATGAAGAGCTAGCCCATCGGCTCCAGTTCACTGCCGGCAACCGGAGCCTGCATTGAGGTGGATCCCCATCCCAGATGTTACTGAGGGGCAGCGGAGAGCCCGCAGGATGTCGGCTTCTCCTATGTGAGCAGCTGTAACCGTTGGCACCTGGGGGTATTTATGTACTGCCCCACCTGCTGCATTTGAGAAATAAAATCTTGCAGTGGTCTCGATGCTGCAGTGACTGCGCTGGGCTGACTGATGGCAGCACATTGCTGCAGTGGCCTGGGGGACTTTCATTCCCTACATGGAGGCTAAATGAGCCTTTGAGTTGGGGGTTGGGGGGGACACACTGGTAGCCCTGCTTGTAGAATAACGGAGTGTCTGCTTGGGCGTGCTAGTATAGCAGGGCTGCACCATAGGTGATTGTGCAGTGCTCCTTCCTGTGATCCCCCTGTGACTATATTGGGCCACCGTGGAAATCCTGAAGCCCAGGAGGTGTGCACATTATGGTGTGGCTCACTGCTGGGTAGTCCCCCCCTCCCCATAAGGACAGTTCTGTCGACTAGTATCCTGTTGTCACCATGGCGAAAGGTGGGGGTAGCCAGTAGAGCCAGGGCAGCCTGGAGGCATTTGCGTGCAGTGCAGCAGGCCCCTAGTGGAACCACCTTCTGACCTGAGTGAGCCAACAGGACATGCAGAGCAAGACACTCCGAACCTCAAATAACCAAAGGAGTGCATGCAGAATAGTTTTGCCACAATGACAGATAAGATGGATGGCATAACTACTGACATCAGTACCCTCACTAGTAAAATGGAGCGGGTATGCTCCAGGGTGAAAGAAGCAGAGACTTGCATTGGAGTGGCAGAAGATGACACTGTGACCCTCAAGAACCAGGTGACGGGTATGGCCAGGGATTTGAAGAATGCCTTGATAAAGTGTGACAATATAGAATCCATATTCAGGTGGAACAATGTCTGCATTGTGGGGCTCCCTGAGGGAAGAGGCAATGTAGTCTTTGCATAAAGATTTGCTGGGGAGTCAGGCCTTCTCATGAGCGTTTGTGAACGAAAAGGTACATAGAACGCCGTCGCTGAGACCTAAACTGGGTCCTCCCCACAGGCCCATCATTGTGAGGATCCTGAATTACCACGAACGAGACACCATATTGCGGTTGGTGAGAGAAAAAGGCCCCTTGAGGTTCCAGGTCCCAACAATCCATATTTATCCAGAATGTGTCACTTCTGTGCAACTGGAGCACAGATCCTTTCTGGGAGTCAAAAAACTGCTTAGAGAAAGAGAAGTCCCATATGCAATGCTCTTGCCGACACAGCTGTGAATACAACATCGAGACAACGTCACTTTGTTCACAATACCTGAGGAAGTAGTGGGCTTTATTGAGGCCAATATACCTGACTCGGCCCAGCGCAACGCTCATGAAGAGTCGGAAATGGCAACCTCTTCCACCTGTGGATAGATCTATGCACTGTAACGAAGACTGCTGCGCCGACTGTAAATCCTGCTGGTGGTCATGGCCTAGTGCTGTTTTCACTCTTTGCACACTCTCTGCTGGATGCACAGATATGGTTACGATAATATACAGTAATGTAGAGCACGCAAACATGCTCATTGTTCATATATCCTTGATATAGTTGGGTGGGATAGTATCAGAGGCTGACCGAAGCAGAAGCAATAGTCCTGCTATGCAAGGTTGCTGGTATGACACTGCATTATGGTTGGGTTTAGGGATGTTTGCATTGGCCCTGGTTGGGAGGACAATGAGGGAAGGAGGTTGCAGGTTCTTTTTTGGGTGAAATTGTTTAAACTATGTTGTGGCAAGCACACAGTACAGTTCAATTTTGGTCAAATATTGTCCCGGGTTGAAATACAAAATATATGGAGAGGTAATATCACACAATTCACTTTAGGTCTCCATCGGGACTGCTAATATTCTGAGCTGGAATGTGAGGGGACTCAGGAATTAACCAACACAAAGCCCACATTTTGTTTCTGCAGGTAACCCATGCCTGAGGGAGTGGGAATGGTGCTTTTGCTAAGGGCTGGGGAGCCATCAGATTTTACACCAATTACTCGATGCAGTCCAGAGAGGCCTTGACTCAAATTCATAAAGTTGTTAAGTTCCAGAGCTTTCAATCGCACATAAACCCGAATGGTTGCTATGTTGTAATGCACTGCAAGCTGGTGTGATATGGATGTGCTGAACTCTTATGGGCCCAACCTAGATGACCGAGTGTTTTATGCAGGATTAGCAGAAGTCCTTATGACTTACCCGTTGACGCCAATCATATGGGCAGGGGACCTGAATATCATTTGAATATAGAACTAGATTGCACGTGCAGAGAGTCCAGATTACTATCGAAGGTGGACTGCTGTATTTTACATCGAATGAAGGACCTTCATTTGTGCGACATATGGCAAACCTTATACCCGACTGCTCGGGATTCTCTTACTATGCATCTGTGCATGATATGTCTTCTGGGATAGATTCATTTTTAATTTCGGAGTGCCTGGTAGGGCATACAGTGCTGGCCGATGTACTTCCCCATACGTACTCAGATAATTCACCTACAAGACCCATGTAGCGCAGCAATTTAAGTCTTTGGACCTAGTGTTTGGAACCAGTTTAGAGGATGATAGCTGCGCCTTTTCTTAAATTAATAATAATAATGCAGTAACACAAGGCACACTCTGGCAAACGTTCAATGTATTCATAAGGGGGATGGCCATGCCCATAGAAGTTGGTGTGCTTCAAACTATCTGTAGGGATGTAGCCCTTAGGGAGGGTACACTCAAAGTCTTGGAAAGACAATATTCGTTGACACCCACTCAGGCCACTCTGGCTAACATTAAAACCCAGCTGTAGGAGTTCAAGCAGCATGCAGTTTGCAAGGTAAAATACCTTGCTAAAAAAACCTTGACTACAAGATATGGGGAAGGGGAGCAGTCGGGCTGGATGTTGGCTAATCTAGTCCGGAAGGAAAGAGTGATGAAATGTATAATTGGAGTGCTTAATGGATCTCGACAGATGCAGTACTCTGACCAGGGTATTAATGATGTTTTTGTGCAATTTTATGAAACACTTTATAGGGCACAAGATCAAAATGATGACAAGGGCCTACAGGCCCTATTAGAGGTCATTCCGATGTCGCTTATCTCAGACAGTGTCAAATGGCAGATAAATATTCCCATCACAGTGGAAGAAAATCTTCATGTTATTACAGAATTCCTGAGTAAAAAAATCCACAGATGTGTTGAAGGCAGAATTTTATATTGAGTATGTGGCTCCCATAGCACCCTATTTGGTGAAAGTGTGGGAGGAACCAGTGCAGATGGGACTCCTCCAGGAAACGCTTCGGGAGGCCACAATTATAGTTCTGTTAAACCCTGGCAAACCCCGGGAGGAGTGTGTCTCTTACAGGCCACTATAAATGTGGATACTAAAATCGACTCTAAAGTGATCGCAAATAGGCTATTACCTTTGATGTCTTTGCTGGTACACCATGATCAGGCCGACTTCATACCAGGTAGATCCACATATCTGAATCTTAAGCGATTGTTTAATGTCATGTCCCGCACCTAAACCTAGTGCTCTAGGAATACCGGGTGCCATAGACGCACAAAAAGTGTTTGATATTGGGTCTCGGTCGTTAAGGTTCACGGTGCTGCGCAAGTGTAATTTGGATGAACAACCTATTATTATCTATATCAAACTATTAAACTCATCCCGACTGCCCCTGTACGGGTCAATGCGATGCAGTCTAAGCCGTTTGCGCTCGGTGGGGGCACATGCCTAGGCTGCCCGCTATCACCTATACTTTTTGCCTTGGCAATTGAGCCAATGGCAGACTTGATTCAACACTGCCACAGGAAGCGGGGAATTCGAATAGCGGGACAGGCAGAGATGCTCACATTAGCCAATATTCAGAATTCACTGTGAATTATGGGAAATCAGAGGCTTTCACCCTAACAGACAGCACACCACGACCCTGAGGGGCATTTCCTTTGCAATGGTTGCCAGACAGGCTCAAGTATCTAGGCATCATAGTCTACAGAGACAAAAGGCATACTGATGGCCATTAACGTCACAACTCATGCTACGTATGCACATACAAACATGGAGCTTTGGTAAAAAAAAATGCTGATGTCATTGGCTGGGTGATTAGCACTGATTAAAACAGTTTTGCTGCCCAAGCTGCTCTATATGTTTGTCAATGGACCAAGGTGGCCGGGAAAACAGTACTTTAGAGACTTGCACAGTGACATGTCTAGATTATTATGGATCTCTTTGGTGGTTAGGAAGAAAGGGGAGGACATGTCAAGACCTTATAACCAAGGGGGGGTTTACTAACCCACACATGGAGATATATTGGTTTGCTGCCCAGGCGCAGTTTGCAACTTATAGGTATGGATCAAAAGGGCTCCCGCCAGATGCTAAATTGGAGAGGACAGCAGCATGGAATGTAGACATGAAATCATTGATACTAGACACAAGCTATAGGAATGATTGCCCTTATGATCCTGTACATATGTTATTCACCTTAGAGAACACCATCGAGCAGACCGTATTACCGCTGGACCAAAATGAGATATCAAGGGGTAGGGAATTTTGTTTCCAGAGGGTCCGTTTTTGATGTCACACACCTGGCAGGCTGAGCATAACGGTACGCCCACGAAGCTGCTTCATTTCTATAGTCTGAGTGCTGCCGTGCAAAAAAGATGGGAATGCTATCCAATTGAACCTCCTGAGAATGCACTAGTTCTGCTTATAGCCAGCTCTTATAGTTGTCGTAGGATATTTGCTGCCCTATACAAAGGGATTATGGCTGGGGCCCTGGCCGTGGGGGATCAAGCCAGAGGGAGGTGGGCAACGGAATCGGAGTTAGATGTGACTGATGGGCATTGGAGGTCCATGTGTATGTTCACCAAGACCGTGTCAATGAATATGAGGGTGAAACGAATCCAGTATACAATCCTGCATTACACACCAAGCAAGTTGGGGAAACTGTATATTGAACATGATGGTTGCTGTCCGAGATGTGCTACTGCAGATGCTGGGTTTGAACACATACTATGGTCCTGCCCGGAGCTAAAACGGTTCTTGGAAAACGGCTATGGTACATTGTCTGGCATAATTGCGAGGCAACTGGAGATGTCGCCTATGAGTATGCTATTTGGGGGGTGGTGGGATCTCCCGGACCAGTACTTGCAGTCCTTTTTGAATATTGGATGCATGGTAGCTAAGCGCTGTATCTATCGGAAATGGAAAGACATGCATCCTCCTAATATGAGAAACTGGCTAAGAAAACTAACACGGATCAGTGATTGTGAGGATACATATATGACGATGCAGACGATTTCATCGAAACGGAAAGACATATGCAGGGATTTCCGGTCATTCCTTGCTAATGACCAAGATAGTGATGTGTAAACACTGTACCTAAACCACATGGTTAATAATGCAATGATTGTACTTATGATCAATGGTATACCAATGCATTTCTGACTGTTCTTGTCGAACTTAAATAAAGTTATTTTTAAAAAAAAAAAGAAAAATGTACTGCTGCCAGGGTAATTGTTAGTTAGGTTTTGTGGTATTGTGACAGCCTTGTTTAGGGTTAGGATAGCGGTTAGGGTAAGGATAGGGGTAAGGATTAGAATAAAGATTACCAATTGTGTTAATATCATTAACCTTTCTGTGTACTGCATGTTCACCTCTCGCTCTTTGCTTCACTCCATGTAAATCACCATCCATCTGTTACCATCCTCAAACATTATATACCCTATCCTTTACCCACTTTCACCACCCTTTTTGGCCTCAGATAAACTGGTTTAAAGTACATAAGAGACCAACCAGCGAGGTGGTCATCTGATATACCATGCTCCAGAGCTTGTCTTCCATCTTCATTGGGCGTCTAGCTGCATGGTTCTGTCCAGGGGAACTTGAGGGAATCTTGAAGAAAGTTACAGGAACTCATGAACCCTCAGAATTAGAGATGGCCTCATAAGCGGGCAAATCAGGCACTTGTCACAGACCCCCACATTGGGAGGATGGAAGCAACATAGCTGCCTGATGTAAAGAAATCAGACAAACAGGGAACACAATGATATAGCATGTAGATGATGCTCTTAACCTGCTGCCCAGCTGTTTTGGACACGTTTATTTCATTCTGATGAACTAATCATGTAATGTGTTCTGTGTTCACTGTAGTGCCATGATGGTTCAGAGTATAGCTCCGCACCCTTTATGTCCTAGGTCTGCAGCCATTTTCTCTCCAATGTTTTGGACTACAACTCCATCAGCCCTAGCTAGCATAGTGAATGATGAGAGATCATGGGAGTTGTAGTCTATAAAATCCAGAGGGCAAAAGATTGCAGACCCCTGCTTTAGGGCATGCATCATGGGAAGGTTTTCAAAGTCCCCCTGCGCAGAGAGAATGCACACCTAGAGGCTTGTAAATCCCAATTAAGAATGTAGTCCAAGACCATCTTCTCTAATGGTGCCAGTGAACAAACCAGCAAGTAAAGAGAGAGATAAAGTACAGTACAGACACATACAATAAACTTCAAACAGTTCTATGGCGAGAACCTTGTTCTAGCTGGAAATCTTGGCAGACTCGCATACCGATGCGCCTAGCTTTGGGGATGAAAGATGAATGTTGCAAAGTACAGCAACGGAGAGCAAGCTAATGCAGTGCAGCTTTTTAAGGTCAAGATGGGTACACATGGGACATTTGCATTATTACGAGACAAAGGTGGGTATTGACAAACCAAGCCTACAAAAAAGTTATCAATCTCTGTCCCACACCCTCCTCAAAGTCATAATTTGGAGCAAAATAATTAACAAAAGAACAAATTACAGTGTGACACATTTACACACATCAGAATACAGGAGTTAGTCCAGCAGTGCCAGTTTTCCCATACACTTTAGTATGCATAGGAAAGCAGTTACAGTATCAATTGTTGGGTACAAGAATTGCATTGCAGCATATGTGTCCTTTGGCTAATGATATTAATTCTAAGCCTATGATATCTGTAGGAATGCATCACTATAAAAATTAAAGAAATTATGAATCCCTTTCTAAGTATATACAGTAGCAAGCTGCAGTGCATTCTCAAAAATGTGCTAACATTTCAGTCAATTGCGTGCCTGCTCCTCTACAACCCTCTGTTTTAGCATTATTTATAAAAGTAATTCTTTTGATTTAGGACCACTGATGAAGACACATGACGCAATTATGGTATTTTACTCATGTCTGGGGATGCATTTTTGAAGATACAAATGGAAAACAAAGAACATAAGCGCTTTGTTATGAAGTGCTTTGTTTTCCAATGTATCATTGCAGAACACAGAAGTGTAACTGGTATGTATTGAACCCAGTAGTGAGTGTGATTGCGCCCAACCTTGTACTGCCAAGCAGTGTGGTTCTCCTACTGTTCAGAGTATTGTATGGTCTACATCTGGCACATTCCAAAAGCGCTTTTAATATTCACATCTCACATCCCACCAGAAGTAAGGACATGTGCAGACTTGAACTTCGATGATGCAGAAAGGAAATAACCAGAAAATAGGCCATCTCTGTCTATGCCCCAAGACACTCTATAGACCTCCCCGTCAACACCAGCCTTGCCACCTTGTTACTACATTTCAGGAAGGAACTCAAACCCCTCCTCTCCAAGGAATGGCTAACCGGGGACTGTCTGTTTCCTCCTCTTTTTGCTTCCTCTCCTCTTGCTACCAAATTCCAACCCTTGCTCTCACCCATTGTTAGATTCCTGCTCCCTTGTATCCCGATTCCCTCACTTTGTACTTCCTACTTGATTTATAAACAACTCTTTTATTCTCCAAAGCTAGGCACGTGGACAAAAAATACCCTAATAATAATAATATTCTCACATCCTACTTGTACAATTGTTGGACATTGATAGGTTGTGGCCCCTGTGTTTAATGTACTGTAACTCTTTACTGCACCAGAGTAGATGGCAAGAACTGTAAATGTGCACTATCACAAAGCCTGGCAACTAAAATGGATAACTTCCACTCTGCACAACACTTGGAACAAGGTGTCTAAACCATGTAAATTGGCTGAGCTCTTGTGGACATGATATTATGATGGGGGGGGGGGGGGGTTGGAGGTGTTGTCTTTGTTAGAGTGCTGCTAGCATGCCAATTGGGATGGATAAGAGTCTGTATTAACAAAAGGAGGCCGACATGTGTCTGTATTAATAAAAGGGGGCTGATATGTGTTTGAGGATGTGTCTTCCTAGTTGGTCTCATCCTTGTCTCAGTGTTGAGGTGATATTCATGGGGGACAGTTTTAAGGGAAGAAAAGGGAAATGGTCAGCAGTAGCCTACAAAGGCTTGAGGGATAGAGGGTTCAGTGTGGAAAGGGAGATACCATGGCTCACCCAAGGACATCCTCTCCCCAAGTTCCCTCCACCCAGGTGATCCTCCCTCGCAATCTCCACCACTAGGGTCAGGATCCAAATGGCCTTTCCCTGGTCTCCTGAGAGGAGGATCCAGGGGGAAAAGAAGTGGGGACACACACAGGGTCCCCACATACCCTTCCCTTAGGTAGGTTGGACTGAGATGCTTCACAAGGAAACCGGGAGAGAAAGTCGATATTGCCCTGATCTCGACCCTTCCAGTGTTTCACTGTAAAACAGTATGGCTGGAGGTCCAGAAACCGTCACATAATCCTCAGGTTGTTTTTTTTTGCATTGGCTGATCCATACTAATGGTTAATGATCTGTAGTTAATCTGAATTTGTGATCCCATAGGTAATATTTTAGATGGAGTATAGCCTGCTTGATTGCCAGGGCCTCAAGCTCAATAACCAAGTAATTCTTCTCCCTGGGAAACTGCATCCTACTGATGTAGAGTATGGGGTGTTCTAGTCCATCATGATCTTGAGAGAGGACTGCTCCTAGTCCCGTTAAAGAGGCATCTGTTTCTAGGATTAACTCTTTAGAGAAGCCATCTACCTTTCAAATGGGGCTCTGACAAAGGGTCTGCTTTAATGTGGCATAACAGATTTAGTCTTCTTCATCCCACCAGATCTTTTGGGGCCTAGCATTTTTCAGTTTATCTGTGAGTCATGCGGTTTTACTTGAGAAGTAAATTGGCATTAATAACCAATCAATCCGAAAAAGGTTCTAAGGTATTTCTTAGTCTTTGGTGGGGGAGTATCCAGGACAGCTTTTACTTTGTCCTGCTGTGGCTGCACAGTGCCATTCCCCACAAAAAGCCCAGATATTTGACTGTGTAATGAGCCAATTTAAATTGTTTGGGATTAGGGTTTAAGCTAGCCTTCCTTAATACTTGCATGACTGTGTAAAGGTGAAGTATGTGATCTTCCCAAGTTGTACTGTGTTGTACTGGAGGACCTGAATTAAGAGATATTGAATCAACAACTGAATGAAGTGGAGGTCAGCCCCTCCCCACTTAAACCTAAGCAGAGAAATTCATATGGACTAATGTGGTGTTGTAATTATGTGAAAATGGTATTCATAATGTTAGTATATACAAGTAGTCAAAAACCATGATGGTTATAATGTCGAAAATGTCCTTATGATGTGGTAAGGTGGCAAGGCACAGAATGGACAATAAGATTTTCTGTATACAGACAGATAATAGCACTGCCTAATGCCTTTAATGAAAATGCATGTAATTGAAAATGTGGCTAAAATGAGAAGAAACTGAGTAGTGCTCAGAGTATCTAGGATGAGGTAATTTTAAAGTTGAAACATTCAAGGGTAGCATGCAGTCAGAAATTTGACGAATGGGTAGAACCTAGACTCTTAATTAGGCCCTGTCTGGAACCTTATCTGAAGAATCCAGCTGTACCAATTATAATTGAGCAGAGCACCGAAGAAAAGTTAGACATGCATGCTAGAGCTTATTTCATTCTGAAGGTTTAGTTTAATTAAAAATAATTGCCCAATGAGCTAATGTTTGACGATCAAGTTGCTTAAGACTGTGCAGGGACGATGGGGGCAGATTGCTCCCTTACATTTGGCTATAAAACTGAGCTCTGTGTGATGCTGAGGGGGGTTGAGGCTGGGAGCTCGACCACGGCTCTAAGGCTGCTCTGTGTCAGCAGTGCCATGAAACAAAACTCTATGAACTTAACAGTCTCTTTGCCAAATCCTTGAGTTGTCCTTATTGAATTGTGTTGGAGTATGTGAATCCTGCACCCTAACCTCCTCAAGGTGCAGCTATCTTGTTTTAAGGTATTGAGGGCGAGCTCTGATTCTATGGGCCCGTCAGAGGTCACTCGGTCTTCGTTTACAGTGTATTGCAATGGGGCCCGCAGAAGTCAAAGTAGGGTTGTAAGATCTTATCCATCAACCTCTGACATGTTGTGGGGCCCCATGTAGTCCAAATGGGACAACTTTAAAATGAAACCGACCTATAAGTGTGGCAAAGGCAGTTGTTTTCTTGTCAAGGACTGTATAGAGGAACCTGCCAATAGCTTTTCGGAATGTCTATGGTAGGGGGATAGACACCATTACCCAGCCAGTCAATTAGGTCATTAATAAGTGGCATAGGGTATGCGTCAAAGGCAGATATGGCACTGACCTTTCTGAAGTCAATACAAAATCTCCAACTCAGGTTTTGCCACCACACAATGGGTGAAGACAAGGGCCTAGTAGATGGTTCAATGATATTCGATTTAAGCATTTGCTTGACTTCCAGGATGATTGTTTCATTTCTGGACTCTGGTAACCTGCACGTTTGAAATTTACTACTTTGCCTTCAGGAGTGCAGATATGATTGTTCTTTCACTCTCCCTTGTTCCTCTCTGAATACATCAGTAAACTGGAGTATGAGGTCATATAGATCTTGCTTCTGGTTATTGCTAAGTTTAGGTGAAATCAGAACTTTGTCATCAGAATCCTCAGGTATCAGACAGGACAAAATGGTGGCATGGATTTTCCTTCTACTTCTTTAAAAGGTTAATGTGATATACTTGTGTTTTCAAGCGGCAATCAGGTTGGGACATTTTGTAGTTACAGGTCCTGTCTGTTCTAACAGCTCATATGGAACATGCCACTTAGATCTTAGTTTGTTCTCCTAAGTGGGTACTAATACTAACACCTTTTGGCCTACTGAAAAAGATCTCAAAGCAACTTTTCTATCATATGAGGCTTTCTGTTGTTCCTGTTCCTTGGCCATATGGGTTTGTACTAAAGACCTAACTACTGTCATGTGTTCTTTAAATCGGTTTGCAATTTGGGAGAGTGGAATTGGGGCTTCTTCCCTTTCTTCCCAAGTTTCTCTCAACATATCCAGGATATCTCGAGGCTCCCATCCATAGAGTAACTCGAACGGGGAGAATCCTGTAGAAGCCTGGGGTGTTTTCCATGGTATTATTTGATACCAGTTTATGCCACTAATTTCAGCAACATATCTTTCAATGTCGTATTAAACCTTTCAACAAGGCCATCTGTCTGTGGGTGATATACAGAGGTTCTTAAAGTGGTAATATGTAACAGTTGTTTCACTTAGCCCATGAGTTTGCTCATAAATGTAAATTAAAATCCCATTGGACTCCATGGGAATGGGAACACTGAAGCACCGGCACGGTTCTTAACGGTGCCGGTGCTTCAGTGAATAATCTTCTGGTAGTGGCCTGAACTACTGGCAGGTCAGCACTGCCAGTTGTTCACTGCCCCTATCGGCAGACACAGTGTATGCTGCCATGGAAAAGGTACCAGTAACAGTTGTTACCGGCACCTTTTTCCAGGTCCCATCTTACCCATAATGAGGCCCCTTGTCTTCTTACAGTGATAATACTTCCGGAATTGGGCACAAAAACATGAGTGTGTTCTTACAGTGCAATAGTGGCATAATTGGGAGCAGTCAATATAAGAGTGTTATTGCAGTAGTACTACTGCCATATGATGGCACAGCCTACCTGAGTTTATTGTTATATTGGCAATGCTGGTTTTATTAGGCACATCCAACGTGAGTGTGTTCTTACATTGAAAATACTGGTGTCATTGGGCACAGTCAACATTAGTGTGTTTTTACAGTTGGCGCCTTTGAGTGCTTAAAATCTCACCCTTTTTTTATCAGCTGAGAAATCCACATCGGGCACCTCATCTGGTGCTGAGTTGGCCCCGAAATGTCTGACAACACTGGACGTAGACAACCTTTTGTGATGCTGTTTCTAATTTTCCCACTACATGGTACCTTGCCATTAAATGGTATCCAAGTGCCCATGTCTTCTAGCCACAGGGGTGGTGCGAGTGTGAGGAAAGAGTGACTACGGCAATCATTCAAGTACGTAGGCATTCAGACACCCAGTGTTCTGTGTAATGGTAGTGGTGGCAGCCCTGAGTTAACAACGTGCCTGCTCCCTGAAATAGATTTGGGAGCAATGGTTTAAGACTGCTACTCGCCAACCCATTGGGTAAGTGCCTCATAAATTGAGGGACCCAGATCTATAAATCCCTGTACTTGATGTCCCCACCACTAGCTTTAAAAATAATATTATGTGTAAATACATTTATGTATAATTCACACATCAGGCCATCACGGCATACACTGTGCGTTAGTACGGTAAGTATGTGTAGTGAAGATGCTTACTTCTATGTTGGGGCTACGATTTGGCAAGGCAGACCGGATCCCTTTAAAAGAAATTTGATATTCTATACAGTTTATTGCGCTTACCAAACAGCATGTTTTTTAGGCAACTAACAGTAAGGCAACTGTGATGTATTCTGGTAATTCCCACTTCCCAATTAAATTTAATGCATCCTATAATGCATAATATCCCTGCACCTCTGAAGCCATTCCAAAGGGACAACTACTGTACGACACATGTACCAGAGACCACTACCATGTTTTCAAAAGTGTCTCACTATATTGGCCATGTGTCTGAGCAAGCACCGTGTGCCCCCATGTTCATTCAATTTTATTTAGGGGATGCTGTGCTCGTAGCAACAGTTATTTATTTATTTAGTATTATACAACTGGCAAAATAACAAAAAAATGTGTAACAACAGCTGTTATAGAAACAAATTCTTCAGATATTTCACAATGCATGTTACAGAATTTAAGAAAGTAATAAAGTGCAGTAGCCAATGCCCACTTGATTTAACTGTACTGTGTGCTGCAACAGATGCTGTAGAACAGGTAATGATGATAAGAGCTGTCCAATAGCAGTATTGGATATTTGTGTGAGAACAGCTTCTGTGCAAGGTGGATTTCCTCCATCAGTTGAAAGAATTATCGCAGTGGCTCCAGTAATGTATTGGCACCTATTGGTACTGTGAGAAACCAAAGGGTGTCTCACCGACTAGTTCCTTGGGATCTGTCCTCCAGGTGGCCGGGGCACAGCCATCGCTATTGTATCCAGACCCCGGGGGGAACCAGTGCGGAAGGATCACCTGAATGAGGGATCCCTAGGGAGCGGGAGTGGGGCACCCGGAGGAGAGACGGGGTATGCCGGTACCCATCTCCCTGTAGAACACCCACATGCCATGTACTATCTAGGAACTTTATCCTCCACCCCCCCCTTTCTTACACACACTCTGCTGCACGGACAAAGTGCTTCAGGGAAAGACAGACACATACATAACCAGTCCGTTTGACATGTTCCAACATCAGAGTCAGGCAGAGTCAGGCAGTTAACCTTAATGACTCGCACCTGAATCCTGTTACCTTTCCCCACTGGGATAAAGGCAGAGCATGAGAGCATCTGGAGAGCAAGTTGAGAAGGGCAACCAGAGCAAACAAGACCAGCAGAACGGAAGGGCGGGAAATCCTGGGAAGGCGCTGCGAATATGGAAGCAGAGCAGACGGAACCAGGGGGCAAGTGAAAGGCCGTGGTACTACCTGCTGTAAGGTGAAAGTCATTACAGAATCCCAAAGGGGCAACTCCCTGCCACTGCAGAAGGTCACGGCGGTACCTCCTTCATATGCGGCCTGAGGACTTGGAAGGAGGTGAGCCGCACTGGGCCAAAAGCCTTCACTGAACGGAAGGTCTTGATAACTTGGATCAGCCGCGGCCAGTGAGTGAAAAGGGAGACCGGCTTGTTATAGTGTATGAAAACGACATTAACTTTTGAAGTGCTCGTTAGATTGTCGAGAAACCACGAGCGAAAGCACATTATAGCAAGAATGAAGAATGCAGAGATTGCGCATGTGAGAAAAGCCACAAGAGGAAATAACTAAAAAAGTAGACGAATAGTCAAAGTGGTCATATGAGGAGGAATTCAAGGGTACAAACCCCCTCGTACAGTCGAAAGTCTTTAACAAGAAGAGAAAGGAACTGCAGATACCAGGAGGCCGGTATGAACCTTTGAACTGTATCCAGTATTGTGGGTTATGTTATGATATGATATGGCATTCATAACGCACCTATACACAAGTGTTTCAAGGCAGGACAAGGCAAGGGAGGGGGAAACAGAGGGAGGACAGAGACAACGACCCTACTAGGCCAGGTGACATTGAGATCGTGCAAGCACTGGGGAGGGGGCAAGGGGAAACGTGCAGGGGGGAAGTGGAGGGGGCAGTGCAGTACATAGGAAAACATTGAAATAAACAAAGACAATGAGTAGGACGGCAGCCGTGAGAAAGAGTAGCTTGATTGTGAAAAGTAAACACACTTGCTACAGAATAACAGAAAGGCCCGGCGAGACGTGATCGCCTATCGGAAGTCTCAGTATCGAACTGGCAAGTATGTAAAAGTGAAAGAAACAAGTGTGATGCCGGCCTTTGAAGGCTCACACCTGATCGAGGGAAGCCAGAACTACCTACAGAGGAAGGTCTGAGCCCAAAGGAGGGGGACCTGAGTGACCAGATGAAAGTGAATCAAATATTTTTTTAAAAAGACATTAAGAGTTTGTGAATGCTATATGCTGATAGACCTAGTAAAGTTAACTGAACTGTGATTTGAAGGCTACAGTTAACCCAACGGAGGGATGCAAAGTGAAAGCAAGGGAAGGTGAATCACGCGTTTTGATAAAGTGACTGAACAGTAGGGTAAAGACGAAGGTGAACCAAACGAAGGGGTAGCAAGAGAAAGCCGCAGAAGAGGGGAATCCCGCATGGTGAGAGCTTGGGAAAAGTCTTGCGCTGCCAGGCAAAAGACATTGATTCAAGGGATTCTGCCATTTCAGAAGAAACAGCTTCCTGATGCCTATAGCCTCAAGGGGTGCTCACAGTCATGCCACTGTTCCACCTTGTCCCGTGATGGAGCATGGGGAAGGAAGAGTATTAGTTCAGCAGTCCTGAACTACCGAAACCCTTTTAGACATTTTAGTTTGCATTATGCTTTTTTGTTGTACATAGCATTATCCCACACCATTTTGTTATATAGAGTAAGGATTTAGCAATCTTTTTTTTAGTATAAGCCGTTTTGTTTTGAAACAACACCACCAGGACAGCGTTTTCTTTACTTTGATGGTCATAGCTTGTTCCCATTTTAGATTTAGGTTTAGATTAGGTGTTTTTCTCACCCATATACTGTTTTTTAAACACCCTTGGATTGTACTCCAATTGGATTGTGCTTCTGATAACCATGCCTTCATTACAGTACCTGAAGCATCGTCACATGCTGGAACCCCATCTTGATCGCAAATTGCATACTGCAGCATATGTAAAAGGCCATCAGCCTTCTATGACTACTGTATGAGATTCATTTGCCATGGCTTTACAGTAAGCTCCTCACCTACACCTCTCTTCTTCAGACTTACAAAGAGCGCCTCTTGGCACTGCCAGACACAAAGGTGCCGAACATCCACTGTCAATCAATGGACTGTGATGTGTTATGTTAATTGGTACCCCTGCTTCCTTGTGACAATGATGTTGAGTTGATTTTCCAGTGTGACAGTCTATTGACACTGTACAGTGTCTTGCTTAGCATTGTGTTGCACTGTTCTGGAGTCTTCTGGCTTTTGCACACACAGGTTTCCTTTTTTTTGTTGTTATTGAACTTTATTAGCATTTCCAATATAGCAATACTATGCCCCTACTTCCTTAGTACCTCATTCCCTCCCTCTCCTGTACAGACCATGAACACTACCTATCATAGGCTCCCCTCCACAATGGTAATCTTCCTCCATGCAGTGGAACAAGTGGTGTAGAGGGGCACACCAAAGTGACAGACTCTGTGCACACTTTAGGGCACCAATACAATTCTAAACAGATTCTTCTGAGTTTTCAATTTCCTCCATTTTAATTCATACAAAGTAAAATAACTTAAATCTAGATTGAATTTTCAAATGAACATTCACATAATAGATAGGTGAATCTTTAGTACATCAATTTCTAATAACTCCTAGTAATTGCAACATTAAATCAAGAGTACATAATTCTCCTCTTTACAAAATAGTATAGTTCTTTCCAATACAAATGTTTTTGTGGTTAAAACACTACATTTTTTGTGATGTAGATACAGAGATACTAGTGAGTAGTTTTCCTGGTATGTCCCTTAAATCTCTTCCACAACGAGTTTCGGGCTTATTAGCCCTTCATCAGGTATGGACACATTTTTTAACGTTTTCTGAATGTTAAGACATAAATAAACTTGTGTTACTTAAATGAATTCTTCAATTTTTGAATCATTTAGGCTTAAATTAGAACTATGTAAAGCTCTAACCTGTTGACCTGTCAGTTGAAGAGTTGTCTCCTAATTTCGCTGGATATAATTCCAGTTATCTGATGATCCTGTGTCTTAGCATATCATAAGTAAAATAACTAGCCCTATCTGCAAATAACTCAAGATTGCTTGGGTTAACAAGATAGTGGCGTGTAGGTTAGAGGCGGGATCAGTCGCTAACTTGTATAGCGATGTGTCCCAGTTCTAAGCCCCACTTTTTGTTGAGTTCATCTGCATTTCTAAAAGTTTGCAATAATATTCCTCACCTCAACTCACGGGTTGATTTGAAATCAGCAAGAAGGTCACTGTGTCTTGTGTGACGAGCGGCAAATAATTGTTGTGTCAGGTTCCTTATTAAGTGGTCAATGGACCATGCTCCACTTGTTCCTACAAATGATAGACCGCTATTAATCCAGTGTTTTCTAAACTTTCTCTTTTGTATCACCAAAACATTTGAGTTTAATTCAAAAGATCGTACCTTCGCATCACAAAGTGTCCGTTTTGCCTGTTCGCATTATGTCTACTCTTCAATGTCAGCTGCGCCGAGTGTTGTAACTGAAGCGTTCTTGGTAACTTTCATGCAGTTTGGGGACCAATTCTGTCCTTCCCCAGTCTGTAATAAAGTATATTCATTGATGCCTCTGCTTCTATGTTCACAATTACGTTCTGTGTTTGTGTAAATGGTGCCGATCTTACCTTGTCTCGGACTGTAGCACCTTCCTAGTGGTCATGCCTACATAGTGTAGGCCAAAAGGAAATCATATCCCAAAAATCACATTTTTTTTTAATCACAAGTTGGCGAATGGTAAAGATTAATTTTGTGTCCTTGGTGAGGATGATTGATACTGTTGCCTTTAATCAGGTTATTGCAGTTGTTGCAATTATGACATGGTACAGTTCCTTTATATTTTTCTGCTATGTCCTTTTTGGCTGAAAAATCAGCTTTGATAAGGTATTCTCTTATCGATTTGCTTTTGTTGTAAGCAAATAAAGGCGGTTCAGGGAAAAGTCTATTCATCATGTGGACCAATGTCAAAATGTTCCAGTTTTTCTTTATTATTTTCTTTATTTTTGGACTCTGCTGACTTCCTCCATGAGGTCCCCTGGCCAGTTGCTCTACCCTTCATCAGTCAGGCTATGTTTCACCAAGAGTTACCCCAATCGAGTGGGTGATATTGTCCAGGAATCGAGGGCTACCTGCCATGAATCTACTCGGCCTCTCTCCTTACGCCCCAGTGTCACCCCCCACTTTTCAGCACCCATATTTCTCGAAAAAGGGTAACTATAGGCCTTCAAAGTTGAATCGGGACTCGTAAAGCAGGTGTGTGAGGAACTCCATATCATATATGGCTCGTACCTTCACCACCCAACCTCTTTCAGCTGGCATCCTCAGACTCTTCCACAAATGGGCGGGGCAGCATCTAGCTGCTACCAACACCACCCTTACCATGTGCCCATCCCCCCCTTCATCCACCCCCAGCCTCACCCCAAAGAGCAGCAGCCATGGAGAGACATCCCTATTCATTCCATCCACCCTTTTAATCCATGACAAAACTTCCCACCATTACGTTTGTGCCTTTCCACAGCCCAACCACATGTGGCCATAGTTCCACTTCTCACCCCCACACTTCCAACAGCATGGATATTATCCCTTATACATCTTTGCTAACACCGTCGGCGGGTTATGCCACCTATGCATGACCTTTAGGGCCTGGTGCCGATATTGCAGGTATGCTGTTAAACTGGTAACCCTTCTGCACATCAATGGCCATAGGGCATTGTCATTCTCCTGCGCTAAGTCATATCCCCATCTAATCCTAGTTGAAGGTGGGTGCCTGGATTTTGCCATTAATTTCCTCGTGTAGAGTCAGCAATTAGGCCTCTTGACCTTGTCCTTGTGAGGAGGAGTTTCACAAAGTCTGTCAAACCTCTCTGCAAGTTCTCCCCCCATCGACCCTCCAATAGGACTCCCTTCAGCTGCAGTTAGAGGAATATGGATAGTGTACCTATCTATCTGCAGGCATTCTGCTAACCTATTTATCGTGATGAAGGCCCCCTCTTCTCAATTTTTGGCCCGCTCTGCACAACCCTGCCTTATACCACAATTGGAATGCCAAAGTTCTTCAGTCCAATCTCGCGGTGGCGGTACCCAGATGCAACTCATAGCGGATGGCCATGTGGGCAGCCATCTGTTCACCCCTCTCCCTCCAGAGAGTCCACAGGACTTCCAGAATCGGGTGATGCAGCACCCTCCCCGGGATACAAGAACGGAGAACCCACAGCCACTCCACAAGGGGGACGGCGACATGACCTTGTTATATAGCTGCACCCATTGCTTCTCTGACACCGGATCTAGATGGTCATCCAACACCCAAAGCTGGGCCCCTTTATAGTAAATCTGGAGATCTGGGAAACCTACCCCGCCCTCCTCTTTTGGCACGATCGTCTTATATGCGTTCCTGTGTTTGGCCCCTACACATATGATTTTCAACAGGACTCCCTTCAACTCCTCAAACAAGGACTTTGGGACCACCACCGGGAGCATCTGGAACAGAAACAGGAACTTGGGTAATATCACAATTTGTATGCAATTTAGAGCGCCATCTAAGTAAGCCCTAGCCTGCCCCATCGCACCACATCCTTCCGCACTGTTTCCCATAAAAGCAGATAGTACCTTGCATACAGATCCCCTGCTTGTTTATACACCTGTATTCTCAAGTAACAAAAGTGTTCTTCCTGCATCTGGAATGGGAGTCTGCTAACATAATCCCTCTCTGTTCCCGACAATCCACCTACCAACAGGGCCACAGACTTATCAAAATTGACTTTGAATCCTGATAATTACCTGTATTGCTCCTGGCCATCCAGAAGACACGGCACCAAATGCATCGTGTCAGTAATGTAAAGCAAGGCATCATGCGCAAAGAGATTCATCTTATACATTCGTCCTCCGATCATCACCCCCTCCGCTTTTCACCCCCCCATAGCCCAAGGTTCCATCACAATGCGTAAAGCAATGGGGAGAGTGTACAGCTCTGTCTTGTGCCCCGTTGTAGCTGGAACGGCTGCAACACACTCCCATACACCTCCACCCTGGCTGACAGTTTAGAATATAGGCCCGCGATCCACTGCCTCCATCTTCCCCCTAAACCTATTGCTGAGAGGACTTCCCCGAAGAAGGCCCAGTTTACCGTGTCAAACGCCTTCTCAGCGTCTAAGGCCAGCAATAGGGTGCCCTCTCTCACCCCTCCCAGAGATCTAAGAATGGGAAGCATTTTCTGCATATTGTCGGCTCCCTGCCTTTGCAGTATAAATCCTGCCTGGTCTGCATGTTTTAGACCCGGAAGATAGGACTTGAAACAAGACACCAACACCCTGGTGAACATCTTCACGTCCACGTTTAGTAACGAGATGGGCCTATACGAGGTGCAGGCGGTTGGATCCTTACCCCTAATCCCCCTTTGGGATTACCATGACCAAAGTTTGAAGAAATGTGGGTGGGATGGGTGGGATGGATCCCTCTCCGTTATGGAGTTAAACAAATTGTCCAAGGGAGCAGCGAGGCAGTCCTGATACTGCTTGTATCTGTAGTAAACCCGTCCTCTGCTGTGGCCTTTCCAGTCTTTACCTTGCGAATCACCAGCAACACCTCTTCCCACATTACCTCCCTATCCAACATGTCCCTTTCCTCATGTGTCAGACTGGGTAACTTCACACCTTCTAGGTAGCCGCAGATCTCCTCTCGCCTTACTGCAGCTGGCGTGGAATAGAGCCCCTGGTTAGGACCCTCTCCCCCTTCCCCACCATGGCCCCAATTGCATTTCTTCTTCTCGTCATCCTATAACCTCTCACCCTATTAGCCAAGAGGGCCGCAGCCGCGTCACCCTGCTCATAGAATTTCTGCGGAGTGTACCTCAACCGCTTCACCACCTCCCCGATGGAGATCGATTGTAGTCCCTGCCACTCACCCCTCAGGAAGATAGCTCAGGGGCAATGCACTCGCCTTGGAAGCAAGATGACGCAAAGCAACACAGGTTTGATCCCCGGGTCCCTGCTTAGAAACCTCAGGGTATTAAGCGCGTTATAAATAACCAATTATAATAATAATTTTCATGCTGTCTGATCAGCTTAAGAATGATTAATTTTGGGCGTCATTGTACTAACATACGTCTTCTAGATTATTATTTCCGTTGGCCCGATCTGTTAAGTACTGCTAACATTTCAATGCAGATATCCATTGTTAATTTTGTAAAGGCATTGAAATTATATTGTAACTAATCAGGAAAATGTTGCTATTGGATTATGTTGCTATTGGATGATATTTAATTTTTTTATTCTTAATATGTTATGTCATATTGTGTAATTTTATTGTATTTGAGAAATTTTGTATGCACATCAAGATCTGTTGATGTTTTATCAAGTCTTTTTTATGAAGTTTTTTGTTTTTTCTTGTAAAATATATAAAGTTGTGAAACATGTTACTTGTTTGTTTTGGGAGTTTAACCCCTTAACGTTTAACGTGGCTATCCGCACCTCAGCCATACCCCTTTTTCTCCTTGTTTGCTAGGTCCCCTTAAGAGAGCCATCCCCCTCCCGCTTCCATAAAGCTGGTTTCACGAGATCACTCTCCCCCATTCTCCCTCCCCATACCACCTTCACTCACCCTCCCCTCCCCATTCCTCCACCCCCTTCTTCTCCCCCCTCCTGCCAAGGACTACAGTCCCACATATTCCGTACTGTGGCATCACGGACCTAACCACCAGGGCAAATATCCCTGCTCTGGCCCTCTTAATCCCCTCACACCTCTCTCCTAGGCATTACAGCCTCTCCATCCATGGCATATTGCGTCCCTGCATCCCTACCGCCACCTGCTCCCCACCACTTCCCCTCCATTTCCCCTCCCCCACTCCGCCCCCCAAAGAGAATCTAAGCAACAGCTATCAAACTTGAAGGATCCCCTACCTATATAGATGTGAGCCTCAGGCTAGGCCAGTGACCTAAATAGACCTACCCAGCTCTCCTCAGGTGATTTTGCCTCGTGAGGGTAGAGTATTCCGCTTCTGGAACTTCCTGACACCCTGAATCCTTCGTCGACCACGAGGCATCACCAGCCCCATCGTCTCACTGAGCTGACTGACACCCTGCCCGCCATCGGCCCTGTCACAGAAAGTCCATGTCCCGGAAGTTCCTCCTGGTTACGTTTAATGTCTTCGTCCGTTATCACCTGATACCTCTCACCTAACCATTCAAAAATAAGCACAAAGGGGTATCCCCACCTGTACTTTACCCCATTCTCTCAGATCTTCTGGTTGGGGGTCCACATTTCTAACATCGCATAAGTGTCTAGGCAGAGAGGTCCTGGAAAACGGCCACTTTCAAACCCTCGCAGTCAATAACCCCCATGCACTTGGCCTTCCCCAGCACATCCATCTTGTCTCTGTAAAAATGCATCCTCACAAGGACCGAGCAAGGTCCTCTGTATCCCCTGCCCATACGATGCACTCTGTCCAATTGGCACCGTCTCCCCTCCTTGGTGCCCAGGACCATCCCCATGATCTCCTGTATCTTCCATTCCAGCACCACCGGGGACTCCCCCCCCTCCTTTTCCCTCAGGCCAAAGAACTGGCGGTTGTTGCGCCTCTCCTGTTCTCAATGTCCTCCACCTTCAGCTAAAGTTCCTCCTCACGCCTTTCAACTTCTTGAAGGCTAGCCCGACCTGCGTCTCAAGTACCCCTTATTTCCTCCGGGATTGCTTCAATATCAGTCTTAATGGTGCCTATCTCTGCGGTGCACCATTTAGGCCCTCCATCCCCCCTTCGCTTTTGCCATTTCCCCGTTCTTTGAGTACTGGTATTGTGAAAGAGCGCCTTTCCAGATCATCAAAGTGGGCCATCTTGCACCAACCGGACACCATCCTCTTCATCCCTAACCGCCCTGTCTTTGTATGCTCACGCCAAACCACTGGCCTCTCCAAGCTCAATGGGCTGCTCCCAGCTCTGCCCCCCTCTTCAAATCCACTTTCCAGGTTCCCCATCAGTGGGCTCCCCCACACAACTCCCGAGAGGGCCAATTGCGATTCCTCCGGCGTTCAATTCCTTACCAATAGGGCAATGCGCTTGTGCTGGGGACCGGTGTCCTTGGCACTACACAATACAGTAGCTCTCTTTTCTTTGATTGATTGATTGATTGATTGATTATTTGAATAGCATATATACACAATGGGCCTCATTACGAGGTTGGCCTCATTATAAGGGCATGGCTGCCTCCAAACCCGGATCCAGGTTCCCTGAATGGGGAAATACCGGGCCATTCCGACGTTGGAGGGCCCGGTATTTCCCCATTCAGTGAACCCAGACCCAGACCATCCCCATTCCCATTGAGGGTCCCGCGAGCAGACCTCGTATTAGCGGTGTAAGGGGTTAACGGCTCCGGAACCTTTACCGGCACCGTTAACCCCTTACCGCCCACCTCTAAATGAGGCCCAATGTGTTTCAACGCGCTTCAAGGAGTGAGGGAACATGGGATAATACAGTTACATTCTTACAGGTCCTTGAAACAAATCATAATGTGAGAATAACTATCATATCATAACAGATAGTACAAGCGCATGTACTTTGACACTTGTCCACACAATAGGGGGGCAACCCAGGTGCCTGGGTTAACCACCCAATGCTTCACCTTGGTAACAGATCACACTCCTACATGGGTGCCTCCACCTGGGCACTGTGGCTCCCCACATGCCAATCTGCTCCTTAATGTGAGGGATTGCAGAGCTCGGAACAGGCCCCTACACCATCCCCAGGGGCCACCCCAGATGGTCTCCGGGCTGGACCCCTTGCCTGGACTGTGTCTCCCATTCCCCAGGGGGTGGGATGCAGTGGTGCTGCCAATTCACTTCCTGGGAACCTCAGGAGGGCCTCGTGGGGCAGGCCGTCCTATCTCCCCACCCGGCACTCAATGGCAGTCCAATGGTGGTCCGCTCCCCCTCCTTACAAAATCCTTGCATGTGGGCTGCCGCCCCTCCTGAGGCTCAGCCCTGCCGCAGCCACGTCCTGACTGGCACCTTGCTAGGCGCACTCCCGTCAGTTCACTTTAGAGCATTGGCGCCTTCAGTAATGTACCTCCAGTAATGTACCAGGCCCCATGCTGTACACGGAGGCTCCACTCCAGCGGCCACCTCAATCACATGGTGGGTGGGTTGGGGAAGCAGTCCCACCCCTGTGGCCTCCTTCTCTGCCTCTCCCCTGCAGGGGTACAACACTTCTACCAGGCCTGTCACTCACCGGATGCTTTTCCCGGAATGACTCAAGAAGACCCGGACTGGATTTGATTGTAGAACCCCGGTTAGACCTAAACCGGGGCCTCCTCTCTGTTGAGGGAAAAAACTCTTTTCAATGATATTCCCCCAGACCGATAGAAAACAGTCAAGGAGGATGATCACTTAAAAGAGCGGGAGCACACACCGCTATGACCACCAGCTGCAAGAAAACAAAACACTGTTTAGTTGTATGATGACAGTAATGAGATATGAAGACCTATTAGCCTATAGGTATACCTGAACTATGGTGGCAAGCAATTTCCGGATAACCCCTACCCCGATTTCCTGAAGGGAAGAACAAAACTCTCTAACTAGCAGAACACTAGAGGTGTTAAGGCAAAAATAAGAGAAGGAATAATGAAGAGGAAGGAAGGTTCTTACCAGTGGAATTAATTGAAGGGCAATTATAAATCCAACAACGAATGGGATAAAATAAAAAATGGGATTGGTTAGTATAGGAACTAACCTGACGAAATGAGGGGCGCACTAGGGTCGGGATGGTGCACGATGATGCAAAGCGTCCCGGAGTGCACTTGTATTAGATGTCTTCCTCAAGGAATGAAAGCAGTGCAGAAGAAGGGTCCAAAGAATCCTTAATAAGGTGATGTAGCAGCCTTCTTAACAGGGCGGGGTGAGGGGAATCAGGCAACGTGAAACAGATAAGTGAAAGAGGGTAAATACTATGCAGTCCAACAACTTTAAGCGGGTAGGTGAAAAAGCGAAAAAATACTTGCAGTAATCACATGTGGATTGGTAGCAGGCGAGGCAGGGAGGATTTATGCAGTCCGATAGGTGACCCAAGGTCCGGTACACAGTTTTCCATAAACAAGGCTTAGGGCAGTTCAAAAGCAGTCTGTTTAGGCGTGCAGGGGTCTGTTACGCAATTCAGAATTAACCAAAACAGAGCGCAAATCGAGGCAGTCCGTAAAGGCGTGCAGGCGTCTGGTACACAGTTGAATAAACCAAAACAGAAGGCAGTTCAAAGCAGTCCGTTTAAGCATGCAGGGGTCTGATACACAATTCAGAATAAACCAACCCAAGGGAAATCCAAAAAGCAGTCCGTTAGGTGCAAAAAGGATCGGAACCAGATGAGATTGAAGATGGAACTTCGGAAACAAGCTGGGAACAACTTAGAAGCAGCGTTCGACCCTTCTCGCCGTGTAATGAAAGATTCAGAATGAGGCTTCGGTTTCCCATTGGCATCATTCAGGAATGGAAGCAGGAATGCTGGGACATGTAGTCCTTTCAGTGCTGTGGGCAATAGCAGCCACAGCAATAGCCAGTTTCCATGGCAGCCTCCACTGCCTATGGAATGGTGCTGAAAAGCGCTTGATTCTCTTACCTAGGAGGGCACCAGGTCTAATAGATGGATTATACCATGTCCGGCGAATAAATCCTTTTAACCAGCGGGATACCGCAGAGCCCTGAACCGTAACAGCATCCACCCCCAAAGGCGGCGGCAACCCGCTGTGGGCGTGGAAGCGGCGCAGCAGTAGAGGTGAATGAATGTTCTCCAACGGCTCCCAAGTGCGATCTTCGGGACCATACCCCTTCCAATCGACCATATAAAAAGGCCGACCTCGACGCATTCGAAAGCCCATAATGTCAGCCACTTCGAATTTATAATCCCCTACAGAAGCGACCGGGGATGGGCCCACGGGAAGACGGACAGAAGCAGAACAAGGCTTTAACAGGGATACGTGGAAGACCGGATGGATCTTCCAAGCAGTCAAAAGACGCAATTGCATAGCAACTGGGTTAATAATGGCAGTGATAGGGAAAGGAACGCTTGCCATGAATCTTGAGGTGAAGGGCAGAGAGCCAGACCTTTGAACCAACTCGATAATCAGGAGTCGGAAGGCGATGGCGATCAGCGAACTTCTTTGCCCGGACCTGTGCTCAAAGCAGATGCAGGCGCACATCCCGGTGAATTGTATCCATGTCCCGAAGGCAGGCCCTCGCCGCCGGGTTGTCGACAGGAAGGGTAGGATCGAGAGGCAGAGAACGCGGGTGTTGACCATACAAAGCAAAAAAAGGGGAAACCCCGGAAGCAGAATGAATAGAGTTATTGTATGCGAACTCCGCAGGTGGTGGTAGTGACAACCAAGACTTCTGATACTGCAAAGAGAGGCACCGCAGATACTGTTCTAGTGTTGCATTAACCCTCTCTGTTTGCCCATCGGTTTGTGGATGATAAGCCGAGCTGTATCTGGCATAGTTATGCAAGGCCTTCGTCATGGCCTTACAAAAGTGTGCCGTAAATTGAGGACCACGATCAGATACAATGACCACTGGTAAACCAAAGAGATGGAAAACGTTCCTTAAGAAGAGCTCCGCCAATAGAGAAGCTGAAGGAAGCCCTGCACAGGGTATAAAAATGGCCATCTTAGTAAAATAGTCAACCACTACCCATATAGTGTCCGTATCCCCCACCGGAGGGAGTTCCACTATAAAATCCATGGAGACCATGTACCAAGGCTTGTGAGGGACAGGTAAAGGCTGCAACAAGCTGACCGGCTTGGAACTGGATGACTTACATTGAGCACAGACAGAACATGATATCAAATAATCCAGCACATCTCTCGACATGGAGGGCCATCAGGCCCAGCGACGTAGTGAGTCCAGGGTCTTTTGTTGTCCTGGATGAGCAGTCAACAGGGAGTCATGGGACCAGGCGAGTGCACGTTGCCGTGCTTCTCCCGGAGGAATAAATAGACACCCCTGGATGTAAGGAAGGCCATGTACCACATCCAGGTGAAGAGATGTACACTCCTCCGGATGCACAGAGACCCAATACGGGATAATTGAATGCAGAATGGGTTGTGGTGTGCAGCCACACACCACCCGACATGGCAACAACAGACTAGGATGAGCAGTTGTGTCATTCGACACCGTAAATAATCGTGACAAAGCATCAGCACACTTGTTGAGACGGGCCGGGCGTAAAGTAAAGTGAAAGTCGAACTGCGAAAAGTAAAGGTGCCAGCGCACTTGCCGAGCTGTAAGGCATTTCATAGACTTGAAAGCCAGCATGCTTCAGTGGTCAGAAAACACAATCACAGGATGACGAGCCCCTAACAGTTCATGTCGCAACTCTGAGAAGGCTTATTTGATAGCCAATAGTTCCGTTATCAGGTAGTTCTTCTTGTAAGGGGTCAGTTTTCTGGAAAAATAAGATACAGGGTGCACTTCCCCAGACTCACGGCAGCGTTGGGACAATACGGCCCCAACGGCAGAACCGGAGGCATCTGCCTCTACCAAAAAAGGCAAGAGCGGATCCGGATGTTGCAAGACAGGTGCTGAAGAAAAGGCAGCTTTCAAGGCGTAGAGTGCTGTCTGAGCTTCCGAGTTCCACTCAAAAGGACTTTTAGTGCTAGTCAAGGTGGTGAGAAGGGCAGAGAGGGCAGAAAAGGAATGAATGAACCGCCTATAAAAGTTAGAGAAACCCAGGAACGAATGGAGAGCTTTGATGGATCCAGGAACCGGCCACTGAAGGATCGCTTTGACCTTGGAATGGCTCATTCGGATTCCATGATCAGTAAGATCATAACCCAGAAATTCGACAGCTGTAGAATTCAACACACATTTTTCCACTTTCACAAAGAGATGGCTATCCCGGAGCCTCTGTAGCACTAAGCGGACATGGTCAATGTGTGCCTCTTTAGTAGGTGAGTAGATCAGTATATCATCCAGTTAGACCACCATGAATTGGTCCAGATAGTCGTGAAAAATATCATTCATGAAGGCCTGAAATGTGGCCGGGGCATTACAGAGCCCGAAGGGCATGACGAGATATTCGAAAAGGCCATACCGCGTCATGAAAGCGGTCTTCCATTCATCCCCCTTCCTCATGCGCATGAGGTTATATGCTCCACGCAAATCCAGTTTGTAATAAATGGCTGAAGATCCCAATTGGTCTAAGAGGATGGAGATGAGCTGGAGACGGTATTGGTTCTTCACTGTTACTGCGTTCAGAGCCCTGTAATCGATACAGGGGCGAAGGTCACCCTCTTTTTTAGGAACGAAGAAGAGGGGGGAGGCAGCAAGGGACTTGGATTGTCTGATGAATCCCATGGCCAAGGCTTTCTCGATGTACTCCTTAAGGACTTTATCCTCTGCGACTGTGAGGGAGTGCACTCTGCGAGACGGAATCTTGGCCCCAGGGATCAGATCGATCGGACAGTCATATGGGCGGTGAGGGGGCAAGTGCTCAGCCGCCCTTTTATCAAAGACATCCCTGAATGCGGAGTACTATTGGGGGATCTGTAGATCTGCATGGTTAGATATAACTCCAATGAGAGCCATCGAAGCCACCATGGCACATGAGGACGATGCCGGTGTAACCACTGTGTCACTGAAACAGGACTCGTTACAGACCTGCGAGGGAAACTGCATGGTTCTATTGGACCAATCAATGGCTGGATTGTGAAGCTGCAACCAAGGAATACCTAGGATCACTCTAAATTGGGGTGCCTTGATTAAATCGAAGGATAGAGTCTCTGTATGACCCTCCTTGGTTTGCATACGGACCAATAAGGTACTTTGTGTGACTAAACCAGAAACCAGAGACGTACCATCGACTGCATGGACCGCCTCCGGTCGTTCCTTAGTCAGGATCGGAACACCATTACTGATGGCGTAGTCCATGTCCATGTAGTTGCTGGTTGCCACAGAATCGATAATGGCAAGAGCACAAAAAGATTTGTCAGGCAAAGGAGAAAAAACAACTAGGAGCCCAATTGGCGTAGCTGAAGAAATATTGCCAATGGAGGAGTCCGAAGAAGAAACACCCGGCAGAGGGACTCCATCTACTGCCGGGGTTGCGCATTTCCCATCTTCTTGATGGGTTTTTTAGGACAGTCCTTGAGGACGTGTTCTGCGGAACCACAATACATGCACAGATTGTGCGATCTGCGATATTCGTGTTGGGCTGGAGTCAAAGGGCCTCTGATAGCCCCCACCTGCATGGGTTCTGGAGCCGAAACCCTAGGAGCGGAGTCCAGAGCAGGAAGAGTGGGCGGCACATGTCTTTTCTCCCCTTCACGTTCTGCTCTACGAGCATCAATCTGAAGAACCAGATCCAGCAGTTCTCCATAGGCAGTGGGAACCACAGGAACAGTTGTCAGAATGTCTTTGAGCTCATCAGAGAGTCCCTTATAGAAAACAGCTGACTTCTTCTCCTCAGGCCAATCTGTTTCAGCAGCAAGTTTTGATTGAAGCGGGTTAGATAGGAGAACAGAGAGGAGGAACCCTGACATAAACTCAAAAACTCCAAATCTATAGCCTGAGACTTGTAACGGGTGTTGAATACCCTGTTCATTGCGGTAAGGAGAGCATCGCAATCATACAGCAGGTAGCTGTTAGTCTCCAATAGTGGATTTGCCCAAGCGGCCGCTGTACCCCCTAAAAGGGAGAGAACAAATGCGGCCTTAGTGGTAGAATTAGGGAACGCAGTTGGGCGGCACAAAACGTGCAGTTTGCATTGATTTATAAACGTCCGATACTGCTTCAGATCGCCAGAAAAATGTTCCAGGGGTGCCAACGGGAACTGGGTGGCCATGAGGACCAGAGTTTGGTCAAGACCTGGAAAAGGAATGCCTGACCCGGAACCCGAAGCCCCCGAGGCATCGGGTCCCGTAAGACAAGAGCTTGCCAACTCGTGCAAGGCCTCCATCCGGTGATGCATAGCATCATTTGCAGCAATCATATCAGCCCGAAGGTCGGCCACCAGCTGCGTTACCGTGGTCAAAGGGTCTGCCCCTTCCATTGGCTTCCTATTCTGTCACTAACCGGATGCTTTTCCGGAATGACTCAAGAAGACCCGGACTGGATTTGATTGTAGAACCCCGGTTAGACCTAAAGCGGGGCCACCTCTCTGTTGAGGGAAAAAACTATTTTCAATGATATGCCCCCAGACTGTTAGAAAACAGTCAAGGAGGCCGATCAATTAAAAGAGCAGGAGCACACACCGCTATGACCACCAGCTGCAAGAAAACAAAACACTGGCCCTCATCACAAGGTTGGCGGAATGGGTTTACCGGCACTGGTAAAGGTGCTGGTGCCGGTAAACCCATTCCGCCCTACCACGAGGTCTCCTCGTTGGACCTACAATGGGCGCCTGGAAAACCAGGCGTCCATACCGGGTCCCGCGAGGACACCAGGGAGCTCACAACGGGCCCGTTGTTAACGGGCCCGTTGTGAGCTCCATCCCCATTCCCATTGAGCCCTATGGGGGCTCGAATGGGAATGGGGATGGACCGGGTCCGGGTTTCTCGGACGGGGAATTACTGGGTCCGCCAAGGTTGCGATTGCCCGGTAAGTCCTCATTTGAGGAACCCCCCGGGCCCGGAATGCGGTAAGGAGGCAACCATGCTGCTAAAAGCGGCTGCCGCTAAAAGCGGCATGGTTACCTCCAACCTCCTGATGAGGGCCACTGTTTAGTTGTATGACGACAGTATTGAGATATGAAGACCTATTAGACTATAGGTATACCTGAACTATGGTGGCAAGTTATTTCCTGATAAGCCCTACCCCGATTTCCTGAAGGGAAGAACAAAACTCTGTAACTAGCTGAACACTAGAGGTGTTAAGGCAAAAATAAGAGAAGGAATAATGAAGAGGAAGGAAGGTTCTTACCAGTGGAATTAATTAAAGGTCACTTAAAAGTCCAACAACGAATGGGATAAAATAAAAAATGGGATTGGTTAGCACAGGAACTAACCCGACGAAACGAGGGGCGTACTAGGGTCAGGATGGTGCACAATGATGCAAAGCGTTCCGGAGTGCACTTGTATTAGATGTCTTCCTCAAGGAATGAAAGCAGTGCAGAAGAAGGTTCCAAAGAATCCTTAATAAGGTGATGTAGCAGCCTTATCAACAGGTTGGGGTGAGGGGAATCAGGCAACGTGCAACAGATAAGTGAAAGAGAGTAAATACTATGCAGTCCAACAACTTTAAACGGGTAGGTGAAAAAAGCGAAAAAATACTTGCAGTAATCACACGTGGATTGGTAGCAGGCGAGGCAGGGAGTACTTATGCAGTCCGATAGGCGAGCCAAGGTCTGGTACACAGTTTTCCATAAACAAGACTGAGGGCAGTTCAAAAGCAGTCTGTGTAGGTGTGCAGGGGTCTGGTACACAATTCAGAATTAACCAAAACAGAGGGCAAATCAAGGCAGTCCGTAAAGGCATGCAGGGGTCTGGTACACAGTTGAATAAACCAAAACAGAGGGCAGTTCAAAGCAGTCCGTTTAGGCGTGCAGGGGTCTGGTACACAATTCAGAATAAACCAAGCCAAGGAAAATCCAAAATGCAGTCCGTTAGGTGCAAAAAGGATCGGAACCAGATGAGAGTGAAGACGGAACTTCTGAAACAAGCTGGGAACAACTTCAATAGGAAGCAGCATTCGACCCTTCTCGCTGTGTAATGAAAGATTCAGAATGAGGCTCCGGTTTCCCATTGGCAGCATTCAGGAATGGAAGCAGGAATGCTGGGACATGTAGTCCTTTCAGTGCTGTGGGCAATAGCAGCCACAGCAATAGTCCATTTCCATGGCAGCCTCCACTGCCGGTGGAATGGCGCTGAAAAGCGCCGGATTCTATTACCTAGGAGGGCACCAGGTCTAATAGATGGATTATGCCATGTCCGGCGAGTAAATCCTTTTAACTCGCGGGATACCGCAGAGCCCCGAACCATAACAAGGCCTCTATCGCTGTCGGCGGGTGGGGTGTGTGCACCAGTCTCATACCACTGTTTACCTTGGGAGCCCAGGGGGGCGAGGGGGTTCTCTCCTTCAGCTCCTCGTGGGTGCCTTTCCAATATTCTGGTACCCGCCCAGACTTTGCCAACTATGATCCTCGTCCACCAGGCAGCAAGAACCTCAGGCCTCTCCACCGCCTGCCTCTTGTCACCCGGCCTCCCAGCCCGGGACCATTCCTGCCACTGTACGAGGTCGGGGCACTTCAGATCACCCCGACTTCTGCAGCATATCCTCTGCAGTCCCGAGAGCCTCTGTGGTGGCTCCAGGGCATTCAACTCTGCCACTGCTCCGCCAAATACAAGGGCAGGGAATGGAGCCTTTCAGTCAGGTATCCATCTTGCCTGTGCCCCCTGGTTGTCCGCCACAGGTTTCCTTTTTAACCTGTAGTCCCTTGAACTCTTTTAGCTTTGTACAATACTTGGCTTCTTATCTTATACCCTTCTTGGTATGCTTTGACTTTGCCAGTACTCATATTTCATCCAATACATTCTGTGACATCTGCCACAAGCACCAACTTTCTTTCACTCCATTCATAAGTGTGCAAAACTTGTCTTTACTCTATTCGGCATTCAAATGTGCTTATTTTAACTTTCAGTTTGTTCAGTATTCCAAAGTACTTGTTTTTGCATTCAAAAGTACTTGAAATGATTTTCAGTTAATTCGGCATTCAAAAGTACTTATTCTGGTATTCACAAAGTATTTAGAATAACTTTCAGTTCATTTGGTATCCAAATCAACAATGTTCAATGCCTCTCTGCCTGCCAACCAGGCGCTTCCCCTTCACTCACTAGCCGAGCTTACGACGTTGCAAGGTCTCACCCGCACCGGGTTCTCCCCTGCTCGAGCGGGACCTCGCTCCTCTCCCAGCTGCTCTCCACGGCATTGCTCCCTGGTGATGCTCTGTCCTCGCCCCCCGGACTTCTGTGACCACTTTGCTCGGTGACACCAGCTTTCCACACAAAATCTGCTACCAGCTTCCCGCTTTCCTTAGCGTTGCTTCCTGCTGCATGAATTCTGCATTCGGCACCGGGTCTCGAGCATTCCACTTGCCACGCCACTGCTCATAAATTGCTTCCCCAGGTGCTGCCTCGGCCTCTTTGGCTTGCACGGCCTCTACAGATGATCCTGCCTCCACAGATGACCCCCTTCACAAATGGAGGTCGGGTTTTACCGCCACCATAATGATTCCAGGAAAGACTTGACCACTCATCATCAGAACTGTAGTTCTGCTGTACTTATGTTGTCCTCCTCCTCATCCCAGAACGCAATTGAGAAGGAGAAATGTCTGTATTAACAAAAGGAGGCTGACATGTGTCTGTATTAATAAAAGGGGGATGATATGTGTTTGTCTCCATCAAATGAGGATGTGGCTTCCTAGCTTGTCTCAGTGTTGAGGTTATGTTTATGGGGGACAGTTTCAAGCGAACAAAAAAGAAAGGGTTGGGAGTAGCCTACAAAGGCTTTGGGGAATAAAGGGTTCAGTGTGCAAAGAGAGATATCATGTCTCACCCAAGGATGTCCTCTGTCCACTCCCCAAGTTCCCTCCACCCAGGTGATCCTCCCTCACATCTTCACCGCCAGGGTCAGATTCCAAGAGTGATAGCCTTTCCCTGGCCACCTGAGAAAAGGATCCTGGGAGAAAGGAAGTGAGGACGCCCTTAGGTTCCTCATAGTATGCACTGTGCTCACTGTTCAGGTGATGTTTATGTTATTTTTCAGAAAATGACTGCCCAGAACTCCAACACCCGGGGCCTAGTAGCACTTATGTTCTGAATCTCTGATTGAGGCTGCACTTTGTCTCTACCGGGTATGCAGAGTTGCCGAATGGAAGTCACAGACCTCGTGCTCACCCTCTGACAAACTGGCCTGTTGCCTACTCCAAAGGCAATACTGTCTCCCAATCCACTCCAAGAAGAGGGCCCACATCCAGGCCCGTATTTCTGGAGCCTCTAACAACACAGCTGAACTCTTCAAAATCTGCAAGGAACTAGCCAATCCATCTGGAGTCTCCGCCTCGCCTCTTCCTTCTCAGGCCCTCTGTACTTCACTGGCCACCCATTTCACTTTTAAAACTAAGGACATTCTGACTTCTCTCTCTTCCTCCATTCCTCCCCATTCCCCCGCCTCCCTTGGCCTCTTATCTACCCCTACCCACTCTCTCCTCTTTCTCAATTATCACAATGGATGAAATCTTTAGAGAAGTCCGCTCTATGAAGGTCTCATCCAAACAGGTGTCTCACTGTTCTTCAAGAACCATTAAGGACATTTCCCTTGCTCCGGCTCGCGCTAACTTCTGCAATCACTTTTTAGCAATTGGCTCTTTCCCTTCTTCTCTCAAGTACTCCCTTCTGCCCCCTTCCTCAAAAAGCCTTCAGCCGACCCCTTGGGTCTGACCAACTACCGCCCTATCTCTATTACACCCTTCCTTGGGAAATCCCTGAAGAAGTTGGTCTTCCCCCAACTGACCCAACACACTGAGCTTGCTGATTGTTTACATGACCATGAATCTAGATTCGAGCATTTAGAGGCATGGAAACTGCTCTACTGAACACCCATGAAGACTGCTTGCAAATCTTGACAACTTTTGCTATTCTCATTCTCCTTGACCTCTCCTCTGCCTTTGACAAAGTTAACCGTTCTATCCTCATAAAGCGGCTCCAAGATACTCTTGGTATCTCAGACTGGGAACTGGATTGGCTGACCTCCTTACTCACTGACCGCTCTTCCGAGGTGCTCATGGGCTCCTTCTCCTCCCCCACCACTCTCTCTACATGTGGTGTTCCCTGGGGCATATCCTCTCACCTTGGCTTTTCAACATCTACCTTGCACCTATTGCTCACCTGATCTCTGCCTTCTCTCCTCATTTCCAATGTTATGCAGATGACACACAACTTCTCTTCAAGCTCCCCTCTCCTCCTCCTCCTCTGCCTCCTCTATCACCCTGACTGCCTGTCTGTTCTCTCTCCTCTACTCCTCACATCTTGCACCTTGCCAAGAAGGCCCACTTTCAACTTCACCGTCTTAGAGGTATTGTCTCTTTCCTCACCTTACCCAGAAGCGCAACGTCTCTCGAACTCTGGTCCTCTCCAGGCTACTGCAACAGCCTCTTCCTCAACCTGCCTCTTTCTTCACTCTGTCCTCTTCAACTAATCCAGAATAGGGCGGCAAGATTTATCCTTGGCTTCAAGCCCTGGGAACATATAGCTCCAGTTCTAAGATCCCTCCACTGACTCCAGCTTGCCACAGGGATTAAATCTAAGACCCTTTGCATCATGCACAAGGCTGTCTGGGGCCTGCAACCACGCTACCTCTAATTCTCTCTTACTAAATACTGTCCTTCCAGATCCCTCTGATTTTCTGGCTCCAACTCTCTGCTGATCAAACGCTTCTCCAAGCAAAGCACGGGGGCAGATCTTTCTCCTCAGCTGACTCCCTCCTTTGGAATAGTCTCCCTCTTCTCTCCATCTTGAACCGGACCACCTCAAGGTCTGCAAACAACTCAAGACCTTTCTCTTCTCCTCCGCCTTCTCTCTTCTCCTCCCGTGCTAACCATGCCATTTGTCACTGAGATTGGTGACCTGTTCCCTCAAGAGTCCAATAGGGTCCTGGCCTTCTGCCCAATTGCCCCCAGGACCCCACCCCTTGCACTGCCCTCTGGGCCCACACCCGCCTGTCACGTGGTTTGCTTCGGCCATGCATTTAAATGTAGGGTGGTAGTCCTCTCTCTCCCCCTGGGATGTCTCCACCCGTTCACTTGTCTTTTGCCTCCCCAACGGACACCTCTGGTGTTCCTCACCTAGGGGACTATAATAGCACTATCCCCGCCCTCTTTTAATTGTTTCCTTCTTTTTCACTGCACTTGCACGCTCCGAATGTCACAAGGCTTAGTAGGACCGCTTGTCGTTTCTAGTTATTGATGGTCATTTTCATTGTTTATTTGCTTCCTTGTTCCGTTTCCTTGTGCCTCGTGTCGCTTTGAAACACTGTCTTGTTGTATATGCGCCTTATAAATATCCAATAAATAAATATGCACTGTGCCCTCTGATCAGGTGAGGCCTTTAGGACGTTCAGGTCTCACAAGGGAAGCGTTGTAACTCACAACTCAAACCATAAACTAGTATGGGAATACCCAACCACTCGCTCCAAACAAATTCCCAGGACTCTGAAAATGAGCAATAACATTTATACTCTTAGAAATGGAATGGCTTTGTTTAAGGTACTATGCTCGTAAATCAGATGAGGAAGCTGACAAGAAAAGCTCCCACAGTGCCAACGATTTGCTGTCGCCTATTATCAATAACATACAATAGACCTGGAACTCAAACTTCTGATGCACATAATAGTGTCAGACAGGCACAGCGCCTGGTTTGTTGCTGGACGTTCAGGTTCATGGAGTACCAGTCCTCATATCTAGGATGTACTTATAATTCCAATAGAACAGAACTGGATGTAATTGATTTGATTTGATTTGATTTTTTTATTTATAAAGCGCAAAAAACCAGGCCCAGGGGCAACCGGGCGCATACTCTTAAACATGTTACAAAAAGCAGTAGTTACAGAAGTTACAAAAATATACAGCATATATATGTACCGAAGGGTACCATTAACAGCGTATAATACAGGGACAGAGCAGAGAGAAAATGTATATTCAGTTCTGTCCCCCTTCGGAGTCTGGACTGTGTCAAGGTCTCATGAGTCTTGGGAGAGCAGCCATGTTTTAGCATTGTTCTTGAAGGAGTGGAATGATGGTTCAATTCTGATAGGTGTGGGCAAGGTGTTCCAGAGTTTGGAGGCCAGGACGGGGAAGCTCACCCCACCAGCTTTTTGGAGTTTGCATCTAGGCACGATGAGGCTGTGAGTTTGGGCTGCTCTGGTAGGTCGAGTAGAGGTGTGGCGTGAGAAGCGAGCGGACAGGTAAGGTGGGGCGTTGTTGTTCAGACATTTGTGAGTCAAAGCTAGGGTTTTCAGGGCAATTCTCTGTTTTACCGGGAGCCAGCGTGAGTCCAATCTGACGGAGGAGATATGAGAGCGTCTCGAGATGTTTAAGGCTGCCCTTAAGGCATTATTTTGTACAGTTTGCAATTTATTAAGGTTAGACTGACTGGTCCCTAGGTAGAGAGAACTACAGTAGTCGATTTTGGCCATAACAAGAGTTCTGGCGAGTGTGATACAGTTGGTGGAGTTTAGGAAGGGTCTACAGGCAGTGATAAGTTTGCAGGTGTAGGCCGAAGCTGACCTAACTGCATTTATTTGTCTGTTCAGAGAAAGCAAGGAGACAAGATAGACCACTAGCGTCTTAGTATCTTTGGAGACTTTAATGTCATTGCCGTCAATAATGAAGGACTTGTAGGTTTGGTCTAGTTTGTTGAGCCGATGATTTGATCCTAAAAGTAAGAGCTCAGTCTTATCATCGTTAAGGCAAAGTTCGTGCTGTGCCATCCAGGCCTGGATGACCGAGTAAACATCGTTAAGGGCTTTGGTGTCAGCTGTGTAGTCTCCTGTGATAGGGATGAGTATCTGGGTGTCGTCCGCGTAGTTAGTGTAGGAGACACCCAGATAGTCAAGCACATCGAAGAGGGGCTTGGTGAATACGTTATACAACGTAGGGGATACACACGAGCCTTGAGGAACACCACAGTGAATGGGGGAGGGATCCGCTGATGCCAGTGGTGAGAAGACCCTCATGGATCTATTGCTCAGGAATGAGTGGATCCAGGCATTGGCAGAGTCGGAGAAGTGGGCTGCGGATTTTCAGATGCTGGCAGAGTATTTGGTGGTTGACCAGATCAAAAGCCGCGGAGAGATCAAGGAGAAGGAGAAGAGCTAGTTTCCCATTGTCCTTCAGTGACTCCATCTGAGTTTTCAAGTCGATCAGAGATGACTCCGTGCCATGTTTAGGGCGGAACCCTGATTGTCTTAAGCCCAGGAGATTGTTTAGTTTGAGGTAATCCTGAATCTGCATGTAGGCTGCGCGGTCCAGGATCTTGAGCAGGAATGGGACTGTAGTGATAGGTCTGAAGTTAGTTGGGATATTAGGGTCAAGGAAGGGTTTTTTGAGGAGTGGGATATCCCATGCATACTTTAGGTTGTCGGGGACAATACCCGTCTTGAAAGAAGCATTTATGAATGCTGTAATGAACGGGGCTAGCTCATGAGATGCTTCCTTGATAATAGGTGCTGGGCAGGGGTCGCCTTGGCAATTGGAAGGTTTTAAATTGTTTATGATGTTTTCTACTTCGAGAGTAGTGAGTGGGGAGAAGGAGAAAGGTTTATGCGGGTAGGTTAAATGTGTATTAAGTGTAGGTGTGCTCGGTGGTTGGTCAAGCTGTAGGGATTTCGGTTTGTCCCAGATTTTAGATTGGAGGGTAGCAATTTTACCCAGGAGTGCTGACTGAATATTGGTGCACCAAGTGTTGTCTTTGGAGCAAGAGTCAGGGGGGCTGCAGGTGTCTCGAGTTCCTTTAGGATATTAAAGAGTTCCTTAGTATTGGACTGGGCTGACATAATGCAGTTATTATAAGAATCTTTTTTAGCCTGGAGTACAGCTTCTTTATAGTTAAGGGTGGCTATCAGAAGACTGTCCTTGTGGGCGTCGGAGTGGTGACTTCTCCAGCGTGACTCTGCTGAGCGTTTCTCTTTGCGTAACACTCTAAGCTGGGGAGTAAACCATGAGTTAAGGTGTGCTTGTTGTTTGGGTTTCCTCAGTTTGAGCGGGGCGATAGAGTTGATGGCTGCAAGCAGTGACTGGTTATACTTGTCGGCTAGGTTGGTGGGGTCTGAGCAAGTGTCAGGAGCGCTATTTAGTGTGGGAAGGATAAGGGGGAGTATTTTTTCTGTCGTAATGTTCTTTTTATTTCTAGTGAGGGTGGCTGGGGCGACCAAAGGCCTGGGTGGTGGGGTTGCTTCAATGCTGAAAGTGATGGCATGGTGGTCAGACCACAAGCAAGGGGCGTTGGAGATTACGCTAATATTGCAATTGGTGTCACTAAGCCAGTCAAGGGATTGCCCTTTAATGTGGGTGGGTTCCTGTATGTGGTGAGTGAAACCTAAATCTGTTAAGGTATTAGCTAGGTCGAGGGCCGCAGGATCATTAGGGTCTTGGTGTCCTAGATTGAGGTCGCCAAGAATGATGGTTTGGGAGTTGGATTTAGCATTGTTGAGTACTAACGTAGAGATATCATCCACAAAGGATGTGGGTGGACCAGGGGGTCTGTATATTAGGTGGATGGTAGCCGTTTGGTTAGCTGAGAGTCCAAGCTTGACAGAGAGTAACTCTGCAGTTTCCACCTTAGTGCTTGGGATGGTTCTAAATCCTAATGAGTTTCTAGCGATGAAAGCAATTCCTCCACCTCTCGAGGTGCGATCACATCTGATGATGGAGTAATCAGTGGGGATGGCCAATGAGAGTGCCAGGCCGGAAGCCGCGTGCAGCCAGGTCTCGGTGATGGCGATGAAGTCGAGTTCCTGAGTTTTGATAAGATCAGCAATGTCCAGAGCGTGCTGAGAAGGTGTTAACCGATAAGCATTAGACACAGGGATGACCATTGGCCTGCAATCGCTTCGCCAAGTAAAGGTTTGGCATCTGCCAACTCAACACTGATGAAACTGTCAAGCCGGAGAGTTACAGCCAAGCTTGGTAAACAGAATTAACTCCACACTAGACCAAGAATGTTTCCGGGAGAAGTAAAGCACAGAGCCTCTACAATAGGACGAAATGGTTACCTCAGTAGGCACTGGAAGTAATCAGGAACAGGTGACCTCCACCAATTGCACAAATACTCACACATATCAATATGCTGACTCTCCCCTCTGCACCAACAAACAATAGAATGCAGCTATACCCCTAGATGAATCTGCTGCACAGATAATTATACACCTTCATAACACCTCAACAATCTTTAGAATGCATATATCCCCACGAGAAATCAGCCCAGCTGCACACATAATTCTCATATACTAACACCACCACTGCCAGAATGCATCTACCCCCAAGTCAAGTCGGCCTTTCTCTGCACATACTACTGATCTCACACAACCTCCACACCACTCCTAGCACTAGAACGCAGCTACCCACCACGGAATTGCAACCTGGCTGCACACATACAGAGTGCACCCAAGCACAACTTACTACCCTATTCTCTCCACTGACCTGGCCTACGGTCCCAAAGGGCGTTCATCCCACATCGCTTTGAGATCACACCAATGGTAAATAAGGCGCTATACAAATGCCCACTAACATAACATAACAATTACACAATGAGGTTTTTACTTTTTTTCCAATCACACAATTAATAATGCATCATAAAGCATTTTGTCAATTGGACGTAATAATGAAAATTATATGTGTAGCTAGAATTAATAACACTTTGAAGGAAATTGTACCTTTTAGAATTTCTGACAAGGTCTGCCTGAAATACTCCCATCGCTGAGAATCATCCAGTGGAGCCGGGTCAATCTGAGCAAACCCATTCTCTGTGATATAAATTTCAGGGTCCTTGAATGTGTCCTACAATGAAAGAACATATGATATATTCAAAATGAATAAAACATGCACTGGCAAAGCAATTGTGTTGAATGCTGTAAAAGTATTAGATGGGCATTTGAAAGATATCAAACTCACGTGTCCAGAGAGTATCATCCTCTGTAACTCTGATCATGTGGCAAGCCTTTACTTCATGAGCAGATATCGACATCAAGTATGAAGGTCTGGCACAATTTACAGGGATTGCCATCAAAACATCATGTATTCGTAGCATTGCCACCCAATGCTGATATTCTCACACTGCTGGCAGGTTCTAGTATGTCAAGACAGCATGACAATACCAGGTGCCAGTAACCCTACCACTCTTAAGGACAGCAGTGTCAACCTCCATTATGCCCAGTGTGATGAATCCCTGAATGTCATCACTTCTCCCCTGGAGGGAGCCCCTTCCCATGAGGTCAAGGAGGTGAGGCAGCTACCCGATAATACCCCTCGGGTGGTACTCAGTGTGTGGATCTCATGGCGAGGGATCCCCCTATGGGACTAGGGAGGACTATCCATGGAGAACATGGTTTGTCCACAGTGCACCACAACCTCCCTCATCCCCCTATCCTATACAGAGCACCATAGTTCTCTGCACTTCCATGTATTTGTGTAGGATAGACCACCCCATCCTCATGAAAAGTACTGAGACGATGAAGAGTAAGGACTACCTACCTGAGATAAAAAAACAGAAGAGTGGGATGGGCAAAAGTCCAACTAACCCAATAGAGATTGAGCATGCCAATACTGAGACGAAGAAGAAGTGTGGAGCAATGAGGAACGCCCCGCAGAACCAAAGTAGGCTTTCCAGTCAATGTGAACACTCTATAAGCATAAAAAGTGTGGAGGGACTCAAAAGGAGTGTTTCCCACCTTCCCAGGAGGACCCACGAGTCTGGAGAACATCCAGCGAGGAGCAGCACCAAAGCAGGAGGCTGTCCATTGTCAGAGCTCTCTCTCGAGCGAGAGAGAGAGCAAGACCGGAGAGCAGGGAACGCTGGAGAGAGAGGTACTGCAGCTCTCTAGGACCTGACGTTGCTCGGTCCTATTTCCCAGAGGCGAAGCAGCGGTACAGCCTTCGAGCGCTGCTGGACTGTGCGGTCCCCGAGATGTACTGACACTGCAGGGAGCCAAAAGGAGAACGAGCGGCCATGTGCAGTCGGTGAACACAGGAGACAAGCAAGAGGCTGGTTCCCATCCCAAGGCGAGCCACCGCTGTAGGCAGAAGGCAAACAGGGTCACAGAAAGTATGGGCGCACTGGCGAGGACAAGGGTAAGGGGGCAAGGCTTGTAAAGAGTGCAGAAAAAGTTGCTAGGCCTAATGAAAAGTCAGAGATGGTCTGGGGCCCTATTCATTGTTATTAGTGTCACATGTGCTTGCCTAGAGAAGGCCCTGTCCAGAACTAACCGGACATCTGAGGAAATCTTCCTCGTACCAGTATTTGGCAAGAAAGAGAGCCAAGTTGGCTGTAGTGAAAAGAAAGAGGACATTTGGGACTAGGACCCACAACAAATATAATAAGCCTGAGAAAGGCCAGGCGAAAGGAGTCATTCCCCCTGGCATTGCAAACTACATCATAAAGCCTGAGAAAGGCCAGGGGAATGGAGTCATTACCCCTCACATTGCAAACTGGTTCCTATGGTCTGGGAAAGCCCAGGGGAAGGAATCCACTCCCCCCTGGCATTGTGAACTGCCTCATAAAGGACATAAGAAGGGCATGGGGAAGGGAGTCATTCCCCTAGCCTTTGTGAACTGTCATAAGGGGAGGAAGGATAGCTCAGGGGCAATGTGTTTGTCTTGGAAGCAAGGCAATGCAGCGTAACACAGCTTTGAATCCCAATCCCGTGCTAAGAAACTACTTTTTTGGTACTAAGCACATTGTAAAAGAACAATTATAATTATAAAGAGCCTGAGAAGGGAGTCATTCCCCAAGCCTTTCATGAACTGTGGTAAAGAGCCTGAGAAGGGCCAGGGGAAAGGAAGACATTCCCTACCACTGTGAAAAATACAAACCAAGAAAGATCAGGGGAAAGGAGACCATAAACCCTGGTATTGTGTATTGTGAATCAAAGCAGAAGAACGCCCGGAGAAGTAAGTATACCTGGAGAAGGGAGGCATTCTCCAGGAACCCAATAGTGAGGAAAACTATGGACAACAAGTATGATGGAACTTTTGAGTTTGAACCGAGAACATTGCATCACCTCAAACTGTGTTGCTTCCTGGAAAGGAACTGAGACTTGGAGAAGGGATTCATTCTCTCAGGTGCAGTTCCCACCTGCCAATAACTATAATCCAGTGTCCAGAAGAAGGGAGCCACTCGTCTGGACCAGGAAGGCCCAGTACCTCTTTAGTTAACTTAATAGCGTAAAGGCTAGAAGTAGGCATATTGACACACAACGGTGGACTCTTTTTTGGATCTAACTGGACATTCTGACAGACTCCTTAGTTCCTTATTTGAGGCAGTGAAATCCCTCTTAGACTTAGGGAGGGATAGCTTTCCTCTTTATTTTTGAACAAGTAAAGGTTTATGACAAAAAGCATGCCACCTGTGTGTCAGTCTCCTCCTTCTGCGCCTTTACACCAGCTAGTACAATAAGCAAGACACTATTTGCCCAAAACACAGTAGGTAGTGTCCTATTCCATTACGCTCAATTACATGAGTGTCAAATTCCATGTTGTCTAGTTCGCCCAACAATGTCAGGTTCCATTATGTGCATTTACAAGAATGAAGCCAAGTCCCATTATGCACAGTTAACCCATGTCCACTATACACAGCAGGTTCCAAATTCCCCGTTGATCAATGGTCAGTGTAATTAACTGTAATTATGAACAAATTGCATTTAGTTTTACAAATATCTTTCATGGTCTTTGTGCAGCTGGAGGTGAGGTAAGACAGACATCCTGGCAGAAAGGAATGCTACCATTCTGCCAGACCAAGTAGAGGTTCCATGTGTTATTTTTACCTGACTGCATTTTGTTGCTTAGGCTTGTCCTTCCCTCAAACCTTCCAAGACCCATTTTCATCCCACTGCTAAGTACCTTGTCCCCTATCCCTGCTCCACAGACCCTCATTCCACATCTCTGCTTCTTTCTCTGGATAATCCTGTTCATAACTCTGTTTGAGTTTCCTTTTCCTCCAAGTAGTGGTCATGGAAATTTCCAAGCGTTGCCTATATCTCCAGGAATATACAGTAGCCGTTGACAACGAAGGTAAACAGAATTGCCTAAACCTTAATTTTTTGGGGCGTTTTTTCAAGGTTTTTGCTAAAATTCCACTTACTTTTTTCCACTTGACAATGTAAGAATCCTCTCTTATTTTTTAATATTTTGTTTATTTCCCATCTTTTTACAGAGCTGTAAGTATAACGGTACATTTTGCTATTTAAGTGGCGTACTGGCATGAAAGGATGAGGACAAGAGCACACATTATATTTATATATTCTAACTCTAAAATTAATTGATTTGTTTTTTTTCTTGTTTTACATTTTGAAGTTTGAATAGTTGCTTTTAAGGCATATGTAATGAATTAAATGATTTCCCTTGACTTTTGTTTAATCAATATGTTTGAAGGTCACAATTCCTAATATGGAATGAACATGACACCAAAACAGTAGAGATGGTAAAACAAATCAAACTTTTTGTACCTGGTGAAAATGATTGATAAAATAAATCGAAACCTTTTGTTTTATAAACTGTGTTGGAAAATAAAATACTGAACATAGGCAGTCTGTCTGATCAAACCAATAAGATTTAAAAAAAGAAATCAAACTAGAGAAAAATACCTTGATGAATTTCAGAAGTTTTCGCAATCCCCATGGAACCACAGCCAGCCATTCAATGCCAGGCACAGGCCAGGAGGGATCCTGAATCGCGTCAGCGTCTTGATCAGCTTTAATGCTGGGCTTTGTGTGGGAGCTATCTTGATGTTTTACTTTACGAGTTGTGTAATAATTTAAACAAAAGAAATCTGCTGTTCCCTGGATCATTTTCATTTCTTCATCTGTGAACTCTGGAAGCCTTGAGTCCATGAATCCTTGTTGTTTACTTTTTGAAGAAATTTGTGACTTCATCAAAGGTGGATAGTCTCCATTAATAAAGACTGGGTGGGCGAACCAGCCGAGGTTAAAGGCAAGATACCTTTGAACAGCTTCCTGGTCTTTCACTGAGCTTGGATCGAAGGGTTCTGCCCAATCAGAGTCTAGGCTAATTGATACTTGACCATGCTGTTTCTCCTTGAATAGCAAGTGGTAGGTGTGCCAAGCTTTGGCGTGAGCCTTAATCATGTTGTGCCCAACATGGTAAACTCCTATTCCTGGATCGGTTACTCCTGGAGCAATAAGCCCTTGCTCATAGCCATACTCAGCAACAACATGAGGCTCATTAATAGTAATCCAAAATTTGACTTTGTTTCCAAAGGTGTCAAAGCAAAAACGTGCATATTCGTTAAAAATCTCAACAGTTTTGTCTGATCTCCAGCCTCCTTGATTTTCTACAGCTTGTGGCATATCAAAGTGATATAAAGTCACCAAAGGGCAAATTCCATTTGCAAGTAGGTCATCAATAATCCTGTTGTAGTATGCAATTCCTGCAGGAATTGAAAAAATAGAATACGTTATTTTGTTTTATTATTTGTTCAGAATACTGAATAAACATTTGTAGAGCTTGTTTCAGGTTATTCCAATTATTTAAACATGTTATAAATTATGATATATATTTGTAAGCAGAAAATAATAATTCTTCTTACACAATAAATAACGTGCTGCAACAAAACCATCACTATTGCCTAAGGTCAAGGCAATTTGCCACCAAAACCATTTCCGTCTCAGATCTAACGAGAAGCAAACCCAAGAGAGCAATATTTATCACTAACACCAGAAGAAGCTAGCAACAACTTTTATCCTATCCACCACCACTCCCATTCTGGAAAACCTGCCTGAAAAATCTTGTTCATTAAACTTCTCTCTCCCCAACTCCCTCCATTACTTTGTTATCCATCTGCAACATTGGCACAAAACCCTTTAACCAAAAGCTGTTTCATTACTCTAATTTCCCTTTGGCCTTTGTCTTACATCCCTCTTCCCCTTTTTTGCCATCAACTTATTGCAGCAAAGGCAGCATTATAAAAATAAAATTCAGTGTGACGAATCTCCGGATGTCGTCACTTCTCCCCTCAAGGGAGCCCCTTCCCATTAGCCAGGGAGGTGAGGGAGCTACCCGATAGTCCCCCCTGGGATGGTATTCAGCGGGTGGATCTCATGCGAAGATAAGCCCCCTATGAGATTAGTGACGACCTGGGAAGAACATGGTATCCCCATAGCCCACCTTATGTTAGCCCACCTTCCTCACCAACTCCCTACAACACCATCCTCAGTGTTCTCATCTGTTTCCTTAAAACCAGTAAGATAAGAAGTACTGGGACGAGGAAGATTATGCATTCCTCAAGGGACCTATATCCCTTATGTACTGAGATGAGGAAGAGGCCAACTGACTCACTGGGAGTCCTCAAGATCAGTACTGAGACGAGGAGGAAGTGTGGAAGCATAAAGAGCACCTCTATATACCATACGAAGCAGTCTAGTCGTTATAGACTTCGTATTGGCCAAGACACAGTTGAAATAGAAGAGGGAAATTCAGACAGAGAGAGATCTACCCTGGAGGAACCGGGAGCTAGGGAGCCCACTGTCAAGAACGGAAGAGACATTCCACAGAGCTCTGGTGTGGTTGAGCAGTGTCTGGAAGTAGGAGGATGAAGCGCCAGATGGTCGAGAGAGCTGGAGAGAAGGCAGGACACTTCTGTAGAACTGCTGCAGAGCTCTGACAGAGGAGGGGGTGTCCAAACGGAGACGGGAGACCCAGAAGCAGCCAATAGAGACTTGTGAGAAAACAAAAAAGGGTTGGGAAACTGGGAGGATTGCTGGAAACCCCAAGGGAATATAATGCAGTAAGACACGGGTCTGGGACTCCCATCCAATAAGGAGGGGCATGCAGAATCGTCATCTTCGTGGCTGTCCCTGGCAGACTGGGAGACCAGGGCTGCCTAGACCACAAGTGGGAGAAAGAAACCAAATGGGTCTGGGACCCGAGTGAAAGAAACCAATACCACAAGGGTCTGGGACCCGAGAAAGAGAGACACCAAAGAGATCTGGGACCCGAGAGAAAATAACCAAAGGGGTCTGGAACCTGTTAGGGAGAATTCTCCTTCTAGGGCTAATTTCCCTCACCTAGTGAGTCCCCCAGCAGCCTTGCTGGATTTCTGGAGTTTATTTTTTCCACCTGGTAAGAGTGTACATCCTTTTTCCACTCTTACATGTGTTTTGGCCTATGTGCTTTTACTCATTGTGTGATCATGGGCACGGGAGCACACCACTCCAGGTGCCCCTGTTCTTGTACGGGTTACACAGCACCTTTAGTGTAGTAACCCAGGGTTGTCTTTAAGACTTCCCTCTGACTCCATTTCGCTGGGGCGGACTACTGTCCCCCAGAGAAAGGTAAAGTTGCCATTTACTTTACATAGTCATTTTTTACCACACACCCAGTACACCCCATCTTACATGGAGTACTGGAAAGGGCTAATCTGTACCCCTTTTCTGTCTGTACCTCCCGGAGCATTGTTTCGCTCTTTTAACATTTAGACTTGGCTGGTGGCAGTGGTATCTACCCTAACTTTTCTACCGCGATTATATTAGATAAACGTGGTACTGTTCTTGGCTATTATATTAGCCTTGAACATAAACCCGCTTGACCAAATCGTCTTTCTTTTGGCTCCGGTTGGGTTTATTCGCCATTTCTTTTTGTTAAAGTCCTTCTTGTGTTTTACTTTGCACAGCAAACTAGGTTTGTCTTCTTTGTTCACCGTCTTTTGGCGGGCTTCTGCAGAGAAGCCCTGCTCTTGGCGCCTGGGTGTCTAGGTAGACTGAATGTGGGAAAGGGGTGTAGTCACCCCCTGCATAGGGTATCCTAGGAAACCCAAGTCGCACGTTGCCATGATTGGCTGAGGTGGTTGTCCCGGCTGGACAACCCCCCTGCTGCGTGATTGACAGCCAGGCTGTGTGAATGGGGGTTTTGTGCATAAAAGGCAGGTCTCTTGGGCTAGAAGTCAGAGTCGCCTCTGGAACTACAAGGAAACGGAGAGAACGACGGCTGCTGCAACTACCCCGTCCCAGTGAAGCCCTGCTGCAGTCCTGAGCTATCTTCCCTTCAACGACTAAGAGGAGATCCAGTCCGGAGTCTTCTTCCCTTGAGCATGGTGGGGATAACCAGCTCATCTTCTTCAGCCAGAGATCTCCGCCGGGGTCAAAATCGCTGCACACTGATGTAGTGGTCCAGATAGCCACCTGCAGAGCCTCTCCAGTTTTTAAGGAGCACACCTTTTTCGTTGTCGCTGCTGCCGGCTTCATCCCTGTGTGGTGCAGACCCCCTTCAGACGTCCTCCTTCACAACGAAGCTCCAGGAATCGTGGGTCTGTGGGAAACCAACAGGAACAACTGCCAGGGCACCAGCTGCATCATTGGAATAAGGTACTGTGCTCTACTCGAGGAAACTGGGTGAATCCCTTTTCTTCATCCTCAAGGCTCGTCCTTGTCTTCCCTCCTTCTTATAACCTTTGCTTCCGAACATTGACAATATCCAAGTACTTTTGGGCTACGCTGAATCGTGAACTATCTAACGGTGTTATCTTCGGCACAGGTCTCCGGTGTCACTTAAACCTGGCTCCGACTCTTTGACGTTTGAACTCCTGTTTCTGAGTGTTTCTCGATACTGTCTGCCTAACCTAAATATTGCCTGTGATTTTTGCCTCCATCTCCCTCTGGGTATCCCAGGTGCTAAGTGTGTTTTTGCCCCGGTAGCATTTCATGTCACGGATACACGTTTATTAAGTAGACCGAACTGTCAAAAAGTGATCGCAACCGTATCCGCAGTATCGTGTTTTGTTCATAACACCGGTTTATTCAAGCACAGGGTACTTACCTTGAGACATACTGTACAAAGTGAATTGGTTAGTTGTAGTATATTTAACGTGTGGTTTTGTTTAAAGTTTAATAGAGGTGTTGTGTTTATAACTGATGTTTTAAAAATAAATGTAGTTATATTGTTTACCTGAAACCTTGAGTCAGTGTTTGCTTGAGTCACAGTAATTGTGGTCCCTTTGTGTAATCTCTGCTACTGCTCATATACTCTTGAGATAAGCCTGGCTGCTCTGCTACTGCTACCACTATAACTTAGTAGTATGGACTTGTACCAAAGGTAAACTTGTATTGCCACCTGTAGTCTTAATTGTGTGTAGTGGTCCCTAAAGGCACTGCACAGGATTCTGCCTAACAGGACCCAAGAGAAAGAAATGAAGACGTCTGGGACCCAAGGGAACAAAAATACTACCAAAGGGGCCTGGGACCCGAGAAAAAGAAACCAAAGGGGTCTTGGACCGACCCAAGAGAAAGAAACCAAAGGGCTCTGGGACCCAAGAGAAAGAAACCAATATCACATGGTATTGGATCCGACAAAAAGAATACCTGCAAGATAGTGAACCGTGTATAATTATTTAGAATCAAGAAGAGCCAAGAAGGGATTGGGATCCACACCCAATAATGAACTGCCTCCAAAACCATCGTCATAGTCACAGTACCTGGCAGGACTGTGAACCAGGAAGGTTGCTAACACAGTGGACATTGTGAGCATTACAAGAAAGATCAGGGGAAGGAAGACATACCCCTTGGTATTTATGAACATTGTGGAAGTAGCCAAAAGAAGCCAGTCATTTTTCTGGCACTGTAGGAGCTTGAGAATGGCCAGGGAAAGGAAGACATACCACCTGGTGTTTGTGAACATTATAAAATGAGCCAAGAGGGGCAAGTCGTTCTCTTGACATTGTGAAGAGTCGGATAAAGTCCAGGAGAAGAGTGACACTTGTCTTGGCACTGGGAAAATAAGTGAGAAACCTGGGAAAGGTCAGTGGAGAGAGTCATCCCCCTAACACTCTGATGATACAAGACTTTTTGTTCTATGTGCCTTAATGGAATCTTAATCCAAGGAACTTTGTTTGAGACTTTTGATTTGTATCCTGTGAGCAGAACATTTCTTTTTCATCACCCAGAAGTGAACCTTCGCCTATTTTCCAGGAAAAATAAACCATTCTTATAGGCCAAGAAGACCACCCATTTTTAGTTGAGCATATGGTGTAAGGTTTGGAAATAGATTTTGGACACAAGACTCTGCTTTATACTGACATGCTGGCAGACTCCTTAGTATTTAGTTGAGGCAGGGAAACCCTTCTTAGAATTAGGGTCAGACAGGGTTTTCGCTTTTATTTTCTCACCAATAAAACTCTACAGCCAAAAGCATGCCACCTGTATGTCAGTCTCCTACTTCTACATGCTTACATCAGTCCAAATGCTTTAGTAAACACACAGAGTCTTAACAAAACCCACAATTTTGGCGAGCGTGGGAAATTATGCCCATCTTACCTCCGAGTGCCCTTCCTCCCCAACCCATGGATGCCCCCATGATGTAATCTTTTGTCTCATTGTTGAGCTCTGCTGTGAGGCCTTCGGTCCAGGCCAGTGTCCAGGAACTGTGGGTGTGTCCACTGACTACCGTTGCATCAACTAGTCTAAAAGGGTGTGGCCATGATCAGTGGACCACACCTATAGCCGATACCCATATCCCAGCATTATCAAATCATCAGATCCCACCAGCCTTGGGTGCTGTCCCTGTTTCGCCAACACTACTAAAAGTGCATGGGCCTAACTATTGGCCCAGGCCCTCTTTCATTCCCACTCCTTTCATTTTTCTAGTAGCTTTCCCTGGGAAGTTCCTGCGATAACATACAGAGGACCGCTGGATGCAGACTTGTATTGAAACACTAGTGTACGAGTTCGATGCAAATAAAATATCATATCATTAACTCTGTAATCATTCCCAAGAATTCCCACTGTAATGTATTGTTTGCCATTACGATGGTAATGGGGAAAACGGTGCCAATTTAAATGTCTTCCTCATCCTCTCTGCCACTCTCCATTTGCGCCCTCATTCCTTCCCAGATCAGCCCTGCTCTGCATAAATCCTCCCTGACTCGCTTCTACTATCCCCTTTCACTCACATGTTCCTGTGACATATTTCTTTCTGAGCAAGTCATGTGATGCTTCCTTGCAAAACCCAGGGAATCCTGTGGGATTGCCACAGGAAGATGAACACATTTGCCATCAAAACAGGATCATCCCATCACAAACTCTCCAACTACACGATGATCCTCTTCCCCCTCAACACCTCTACCTTAATGTGAAACCTCTCCTTTTCCCCGCCACGTCTCGTTTTGGCACTTTTGCATTATGGCTTCCCAGGGGATTCCTCTGGTAATCACTTGCATAGACTAAAAAAAAGAAAAACAAGCGACAGCTTTCATTTCCAAAAAGTATCAGTGCTGCATTGCACCATGGGAATTATTTAAGGTTTTTTGGACTGGGGCATCCCGTTGCTTGATGATTTTTTTTAAAAGGCTACTGGTTGGATTTACATTAAACTGAAAAAAAAGTAATATCTGCAATATGGGTTAGTCTGAAATTGTATGACTGTCAGATGACAGGGTGGGTGCCAAGCTAAAAATAAGATGCATGAGTGGTATATAAAGGAGGTCTCCCAGTGTACATTCCTACAGTATCAGTGTTAAAGGGCAATTATTGGACACCCTCGGGCTAGTTCTAGTGAGCCCCTCCATCAAAGAATGACTCGATATAAAAGTCAGGCTAAGGGCCTAGATGCAGGCCCATTACATAGACGTTACAGGCATTACCTCGCAATTGCCATATAGAATGCTTGTCGAAAACGCTAGTTGGGGCTGACCAGTAACCCTTTCTTTTTCCCTTAAAAGTGCCTTACTGGTGCTTACAAAATAATACGATGTGTCTGGGGAGAGCAACATTTTACCCACACTGAAATGCCTCTGCTGGTGCTGGGTAGTATGAGACAAATACATTTGCTGCCAGTATAATATAACTTTAAGCGCTCTACAGATGTTCTGCATTTAATATGATATTCAATTCAGTCTCAGGTCAGGTTGTGCTGGAAGATTCTCTGCAGGCATATCCCTTTTTTTTAATTCTCGGGAACACAGCGCTCTAAGAGTTTCTGAGCAGTATGTATACTTTGGGTTTGAGGAAAGTGTTGCCCGGACTGGGCTTGGACATTCAAATAAAGGACATGAGTGAGTCAGAGGGTGGAGGAGGAACAACATTCTTTATTTAATCACTAACTGGAACTGAACTGCTCCCCGCTACTACTCCTCCCCTTCCTCCTGTAACATGAAACAGGCCCCCAACAGAGGGGCTTCAACTTAAAGGGGCCATGGCCTGTTACACCACCCCCGGACAAAAGTTCAGACATCCGGCTTATCACTCTTCGACCCAACGTAGTGGCTTCTTTGTCACATGCTGGGGTCTGTTGCTTCTTACGCTCGGGCTCGCTGGCACATGGTCCGTCGGAAGTCGCCCAGCCTTGCCCTGGGTCTCCACCTGGCGGGACCCACAAGTTGTCCCTAGGCTCCCGCACCTCAGGGTCCGGCTCCGGCAGAGGCAGCTCTGAGTCCTCCCTCTTGACAAAGTGTTTAAACAGGGAGCTGTTCCTCGTGATCTCCTTGTCCTCATTTTGGGCTGTCACCATTGTCCCTTTGATGGTGGTAACGTTCATGGGCTTTGGGGCATAGCGAGAGTCAGTCTTCTTGACCATTGGTTGTTGGACAAGAACTTCATCCCCAATTTGGAAATACTTTGGCACTGCTCGTTGCCTCAGGTCCGACTCCTGCTTGGTCTTCTCCTTCACCTCTGTGTCTCGCTGGATAACCTCGACATCAGTTTCATCAGGGGCTGAACAATCTCTCACAATGCGAGTGTGGACATCGTACCGGACCATTAACTCAGCTGGGATCTTGTTGGTGGCCTCGTGAGGGGTGTTGCGATAGTCCTGCAGAAGCTGGCACATACCTTGATGGGGTTTGGTGGCTTCTATACGCACTCTCTAGAGCGTTTTTTTTTAAGGACGCCATGAAACGCTCTGCCATCCCATTCGCTTGAGGCCACCTCAGGTTTATCTTGAGGTGCTTGAACCCAAGGTGCTTTGCCAGTGTCTCAAATTCATGACTGTTGAACGGCGGGCCATTGTCGGATTTGATCATTCTCGGGAGCCCTCATTCACTCAGTACTTCGTTCAGGATGGCTGCAACATGAGGAAATGCAGTGGTGGCAATTTTCTTCACGATGGGGAATCATGAGTACTCGTCAATGAGGAGGAGAAAGTATTCCCCTGACTCTAGCGGACCATAGGAGTCAACTGTGACTCTCTAGCATGGTTTCTGTGGGAGCTGCATTGGCAGAAGAGGTATTGGGGGTTCCACAGTTGCTGTGCAATGGCAGACGAGACAGTTCTTGATCCATTCATCGAGCAATGAGTCCAGGAAGGGGAACCATACATGACAGCGCAGCTGCCTTTTTGTATTCTCGGCCCCACTGTGGCCCTCATGGGTGGTGCAAACTACCCTTCATCCGATAGGGACAGGGATGGCAGTGCAGCAGCCACTCGTAGAATATTGTGGTCCTTGGCGGCCTATTCGGTTTGTACTCTGGCTGGTCTCTCCATCTCCTTCCGGCATACTCCCGGGTGAGCCAAGGTTGCACGTTGGTAGTCCCTCCATCTGTTATTACTCGTCAAACTGATGGCTAGGGAGGTTGTTGGGTCAGCAGTCTATGCGGCTGCGACCATGTCCAAGGACAAAGCAGGTGTTAGTGAGGTGGCAGCCACGTAATCAACGTTGGCTGACGTCCCCGGCTCGGGTAGTAGGAGGGCCCGCCGGGTGGCAGGAGAGATAGTCTGCCAGGTTCAGATCACCTCCTGGTCGGTGCACTATGTCATAATCGTGCTCTTGCAGTCTGATGCCCCAGCGCTCGATCCTAGGGGCAGCTTAGTGCGTTGGTTGCCAAATAAAGACAGTAGCGCCTGGTGATCTGTGATTAACATGAACCTTTTCTCAATGATAAAGTTATGGAAATGCTCACAAGCCAAGACGGTGGCTAGGCTCTCCTTCTCGGCCTGGGAGCAAGTCAATTCGGGGGTGGACAGTGCCCTGCTGGCGTATGCTACAATGTGTCTAGGGTTGATATCTGATCCACTTGTCTGTGCAAGGATAGCCCCCAAACCAACAGGGCTAGCGTCCACTGTTATCTCTGTGTGCCACAACGGGTCAAAATAAGCCAGGCGATGGGTCTCTGTCAGGGCCCTCTTGATGGCATCAAACGCCAGCTGGCATGCGCGGGACCACTTGAAGACCACCTCTTTCTGCAATAATTTCCTGAGTGGCCCGGTGATCGAGGCATAGTGGGGGATGTACCTTGCACAGTACCCAGCCATTCCTAGAAAGGATCGAACGTCAAAATATGTCTAAAGAATTTTAGCTTGGACTTACTGAACCAACATTTGTCAATGTTGAGGGTCAGGCCAACGGCCTGAACTACTGCACATGTGGCTAAGAGTGCAGCGTCATGAGCTTCCTTGGACACCCCAAAGATGAGAATCTCATTGCTGTAGTTCAGCGCACCTTTGATTGATCTTATTAATTGTCGGGCAGCTTCTTGAAAGATATCAGCCCCTGATGAGATGCCAAAGTCGCAAGAACGAATAACATTCAGGTGAGAATCACGCTGCACTACGCTCAATGTATTTAAAGTGTTTCTTACTCTGGGCGGTTAACCTGGTGTTCCTTTTCTGCAGATGAGGAGGCTCCCGGATGACTGAGATGGAGAATCAGGTAAGGGTCTTGTTCTATTCTTTACTCTCTCCTTCCTTTGCAGGCACGGATCGCAATGACCAGATCAGGCGTGGCTGAAGACTGGACTGGAGCTTGCAGACACAGTGAGTGTTACGCTGCAGGAGTGCAGAATAACGCGAAGCATGTTCTGTTCTGTTCTGCGGGCGTGGTTTAAATAGCTTCCCAGAAGTAGTTCCCAGGTAAAGTAGTCCCTTCAACCACACCCTATCAAATAGTCCCCAGGTAAAGTAGTCCCTTCAAGCAACCTCAGACTGGGCTGCACGTGGGTCTGTTACTCAGTAACCTGCCTTGCCTGAGAAGGCAGTATGAGCCTGGCACCCACGGCACCAGGACTGAGTCCAGGAAGCCCTTAGGCAATCCTTTGGGGCCTTGAAGGTCCCCATGGGTGCCAGCGCCCTGGGCAGGCTGGTCTGCTCCTGATGTCTGGGGGCAAACACTGTGACAGCACTCCCCCCCAAGGCCCCTCCCAAGGTGGTTCGTCTCGCTGGTCCAGGCTTGTTCGGGTAGTTTCGATGGAACCGGTTTACAAGAAGAGGTGCATGAACATAGTTACTTGGCTCCCACGATCTTTCTTGTGGACCATAGCCTTTCCAGTGAACAAGATAGAAAAGTTTCGATTTGACCAACTTTGAGTCCAAAATGTCTTTCACCTCGAATTCTGGTTCACCATCTACCAAGATGGGTCTTGGTGGTTTCGTTATGCTAGTTCCTAGTTGTACTGGTTTCAAAAGAGAAACGTGAAATACGGGGTGGACTCGCATGTTCGGAGGTAACTCCAATTTTACTGCCACTGGATTGATGATAGCCTTAATGGTGTATGTTCCCAAATATCTGGGATCAAATGTGTGGGTTCCTTTGAGTGGTATGTGTCTTGAGGCTAGCCAAACCTTGTCTGCAATCTGATATTTGGGGCTTCACTCCTGTGTTGATCTGCGATTTCTTGTATCTTTCCTTCGCTTGCGTTAAATGTTCTGTCACCTTTTTGAAGGCTTGTGTAATGGTAGTGTGTAAACGGCTGGCATCTCCAAGTTTTGAGGTGGATCGAGTTTAGAAGTCCGTGGATGCATTCCATATATTGTGTAGAATGGACTTTGCCCTGTGCTGGAGTGCAAAGAGTTGTTGTAGGCATACTCGGTTATCCATAAAATGTCCTTCCAGTTGCCTTCCGTTTGGTGTAACATGCACCATAGGTATTGCTCTAACGTTTGGATGGTTCTCTCGGTTTGACCATCGGTTTGAGGATGGTGGCTAGTTGAAAGTCTTACGTCAATTTGGGCCAACTGGCAACATCCAAAACTGGGAGATAAACTGACTGCCCCGATCCGAAACTAGGACAGAAGGGAATCTGTGTATTCGGACAACCTGTACTAGGAATTCTTTCGCCAGAGTTGAAGCTGAGGGTAAACCTTTTAACTGAATGAAGTGGGCCATTTTGGAAAATAAGTCCACTACCCATAAAATGGTGTTGAATCCATTACAGGGGGGCAGATCAGTGATAAAATTGAGGGATAATGTATGCTAGGGTGTAGGTGCAATGTCCAGGGATTGTAGTAGACCTGATGGTTTCTTTTTCTGGGCTTTGTTCGGTGCACAAATGCCACAAGATAGCACAAATTGTTTAATGTCTTTACGCCATTTGGGCCACCAAAAATGTCTCTTGATCTTAGCTTCAGTTTTTGCAATTCCAGGGTGGCCTTCTACTAAGGATTCATGGTAATTGGAAATAACCTGTTTCTGCAGTTCCTTACTAGGTAACTAAAGGCGTTCTTGGAAGGAAGGTAAATGATCAGTGATTCTTTGACCTATCTTGTAAAGCTGTGGAATCGAGGAGATGCAAAATTTCCTTGTGGATGTCGTCCAGGGTTAGCAAGGTAGTTATCCCCAGAACTCTCCCTCCAGTGATTATGGGCACTGGGTCCGGATTTGATTATGCTTCTTCCATCCCTATGCGGGATAGAGCATCTGCCTTGCCGTTTCAACAGCCGGGTCGGTAAGTAATTACGAAATCGTATTCCGCGAAAAATAACGCCCATCTGAGTTGATGAGATGATTGGGCCTTGGCCGTCTTTAGAAATTGTTAAGTTCCAGAGGGGCGCTGTTGCGCACGATGAAAATGGCCGCCTGATTGCTGAGCTCCCGCTCCACTGAAAGATCCTTTGCATAAAAATCTGTCTCAGACCTGCCTGGTAAGCCTTGGACACAGGCATCGCTAGCCTAAATACCCGTGAACATCCGTTGGAACTCCTGGGCTCTGGCGACCCAAGGGGCCGGAGTTGTGCCGTCTCAAACATTGGCCGGCCCGCGCAGCAGACGGGACCCGGAATCGAGTACCGGGGCGGCCCACTCGAGTGCCGCGGCTTCGGTGCCCCGAGAGGCCCCAAGTGGGAGGAGCCTAAGTGCTCGACTGACTCCCGCTCTTCGCTCTGAGGCTACGCCACTGGGCTCCCCGGCAGATCTGAGGAGACGAACCGAGGACCGGGCGTGCGTTCAGGGAGGTGTGTGGCCCAAAGGATCCTGCACACTGAGGCCCGGAGATAGACCATCGCCCTCCCAAGTCATTCGGGGGTCCCCCGACCTGCATCGTGGTTCCCTGGGAACTGGAAGACAACATCCGACCAAGGTGAGGTTGACACGACAGAAACCGTGGGGGCCCCGGGATTTGGGGAACACCGCTGCTTGAAACAACACTATCATTCCAGCGCAGGGTCACCTGGGCTCCATACACCCCCCCGGTGGGGCTTGCTCCCACTTGGAAATCCCAGCGCATGAACTAGGGGCCAACTGGGAACCTCCGGGAAGGTACCATGCACACCTCATCGTATCCCACCTGACGACCAGCGGATGCACACATCGCCATAAGCTGCCGTCCCGATAATACGATAACACAACCCACTCGGCTCAACTGGGGGGTCCCCCGGATGACGGAAATACACTCCCGCTCCAAGGCCCTTAACACGGCCGCCATAGCGCACACCACAATTGAAGAACCATCTGAGATGGGTAGGAGCTCCAAGACCCCGGGGAGCAAGAAGAAAGGCCCGATGGACGCCTACACGGGCAACCAAAACCTGACCACTGTGGCGGATCTGCATGCTGACGCCGATGAGGCCTCAAACCCGGAACCTGGCAATCAAGTTGATAAACTAACGGCAATAGTTCAGAGTGGGTTCCTCTCCGTCAACACAAAGCTGGATGACATTGTTTCTACCATAGGCTCCCTCAAGGCTAGAGTGGAGAAGGAGAGTGTGCGTGTCACAGAGGCTGAAAATAGGATAAGCACTAATGAGAACACCATTGCTCATCATACTCGAGACATTGCCTTGCTCAAAGAAAATTTTGTTAAATTACAAAATTGTGCGAGGATCTCGAATCACGATCGAGGAGGAACAATATCCGTGTAGTGGGGGTATCGGAATCCTTTGGGAAAGGCCAGATGAAAAGACAACTGGAGGATCTAGTCAAAACCCTGTTTGGGCGGGAAGCATTCTCTGAACAATTTCTGATCGAAAGGGCACATCGTACACTGGCCCTGATTCCTAAACCGGGCGCCCCGCCACGCACTATAATTGCAAGACTCCTCAATTACAGGGACAGAGACACAATCCTACGGATGGCAAGAGAGGCGGGAACACTCCAGTTCAAAGAAAATCGTATTCATATTTATCCTGATTTCTCTGCGGGGGTACAAGAAAACAGGAGATCCTACGAATCAGTCAAGAAGCTCCTGCCGGAACGTCAAGACCCGTACACCCTCATTTTCCCAGCCAAAATGCGGATCCAACACGCAGGCAGAGCACACTTTTTTGAATCACCGGCTGAGGCTACACACTACATTGAAACCTCCATACCTCTCCCTCCTAGAGGGGGCGGACCAGCACAAAACAACAGGCCCAGACCGGCGGATTAAAGGAGGGAGATAAATTCATGAGGCAAACGCAGGTACAACACAGGCTCTAGCACAGGCCGTAGCTGGAAAAAATGCGTAATACTAATCGGCCCAGGCAAGCCCTCATTACGACCCTGGCGGTAAGTATGCGACATTACCGCCGTGGCGTAATCATCATTTACGCCATGGACCGATGGCGTAAAGAGCGCCATATTCCGACCCATCGCGCACGAGCATTACGCCATGGCGGTAATGTAAACTACGCCATGGCGTAAACAGCCCTTACCGGCATCGAACGCCGCGCTGGGTGACCTACCGCCACCCATCATTGCGCCCACCGTAATCAGCGGGCCCCGTAATTAGCGGGCACCGTAATTAGCGGGCACCGTAAATAAGCAGAACCGGAAGTAGCGTCATTGCGGCGGAACGGGAAAGAGCACAGCGGCCATCTTTAAAAACACAATCCATTGCCATCCTACCCAACCACACTACATTCAACCCTGAAACCCTGTGAATCCCATTACCCACCCATTTCCTCACCTAACCATGCCAAAAGTTGTTAAAAAAGCCTGCGACAGGCAGCAGCAGGACCGCTTCAGTCGCGAAGAACTAACTATGCTGGCAGAAACGCTGCAGGAGAAGGCAGACATCGTCTTCTCATCAGAGATGACGAGACCAGCCATAGCCTGGAAAAAAGAGGTATGGGAACTCGTGGCACAACGCGTCAGTGCCGTAGGTACCACCCCACGCACTGCCAGACAGTGCCGCAAAAGCTGGGATGACCTCCGGCTCCGAGTAAGGGGCATACTGTTAGCAAACCGCAACCTGGGACTGGCAACTGGCGGTGGAGCAGACTCCCCACTGAAGATGCAGCCATGGGAGGAGACATGTGCCTCATTGATCAGCATAGAGTGCATTGAGGGCGTCGGCGGAATGGAGAGAGGAGCCCCGACATCAGGAGACACAGGTATGTGCCTCCAATTCAGCCTTGCAAAACACCCTGAATCACACTTACATGGGAATCACAATGTCGCCCCATATGGCAAACGCAACACATCAGCAGAAGACCCACACCCTGAAAACTTGCAGCATGTACACTCTACAGCAGGCACACACATTCCTGCATGCTCAACCCACCCAAAAGGGAGACAACCTGTATGTCACTGCCTACAAAGTCCACCATCTATCCATCTAAACCATGGCACTCATCACAATGCCTGCTCAATGTCCGCTGAACCATCAATAACACTTTCCCTCATCTGCTCCACCACAGGCTCACACTCGGACACCGGCAGGGACGAGAGTGGCACCACCCCAGCCAAGAAGCCCAGGACAGAGGGAAGAGGCCACCAACCATCCACCTCTGCTGGACCCATGGCCAACCCACAGCAGGCCAAAATTCCTGTTGCCGAACAGCCCAGGGCAGCAATTCCCCCCGAGGAAAGGGACATGATGGCACCCACGGCAGACCCACAACCACTGCTGCCCACTGAGGGGATTGTGTATGCGGGGAGCAGTACAGTCGGGGAGACTGCAGCCATCGCAGCCTGTTCTGACAGCGATGTGGCGAATGTGGATGATGACATGGAAGGTCCCCCCAACACCCAACTTACCTCCCCACACCTGTCCCCATGTAGCCTGCATGGACAGGACACACAGGGGCAATCCCCTGGAGATTCATGGCCAGCCACTCCAAGCCCAATGGGAGTAGGGGAAGAGGGGAGTAGTCCTATTAGGCCTGCAATTGCAACCTCCATTGTGCCTGATTTCAGCCAGGTGCTGGACCAAACATCAGCGAGGCAAGAACAACTGGCGTCACTCCTAACGCAGCATGTTGCTGATTGTGGAGGTGCCAGTTCAGGCATGGAGAGGTGTGCTGAGAGCATCAAGGCAGCCATCCAATCAGCAAGCACGAACATATGCACAGAACTAGCCACAGTGCGGAATATGATTAGTGAACTGATACGGACAATCATGGACACACGGCGTACCGAGCAGGCCGGTACCTCCTCAGCTGCAAGTTCGGCCCCATCCAGCCCCGTCCGCAGGTCATCCAGGACCCGGAGGAGTACAGGCAGGGGGGCCCCAGGTTCCGGGACAGGGGGCTGGCAATAGTGCCCGCCCAGTGGACCACTGAAACATTACCCACTTCACCACGGGCACTGGCACTCCTTTGCAGGGATTTCTGGGGGGAGGGGGAGAGGGGGATTGGGTGTGTTGGGGTGTTCAGGGGGGAGGGGGGATTGGGTGTGTTGGGGTGTTCAGAGGGGAGGGGGGATTGGGTGTGTTGGGGTGTTCCGGGGGGAGGGGTGATTGGGTGTGTTGGGGGTGTTCAGGGGGGAGGGGGAGCGTGGATTGGGTGTGTCATAACTTTTCAGAAGCACAATACACTTTTTCGTTTATCACAAACCAAATGTGTGGACGTTGCTCATTGTGTATGTGTGCTTTATTGTTGTACAGTCTACAGTGTGCATATACCAGACCACACAGTGGCCCAAGTGCCATCCACATGTTACATGCACACACTGTGTGTGCTAGAAGTATTGGTCAATGAGATTCTGACGCATTTCACGCCCCTCCTGTGCATCGCTGCCTCCTTGAGGTGCTGCCCCATCCCCACCCTCATCATCCTCATCATCAGGTGGTTGCAGTTCTGCGTCAGGGGGCAGAGGCACGTTACGTCTGACGCACATATTGTGTAGCATGACACATGCCATGACGATCTTTGCAACCTTCTCATGGCGGTACAGGAGTGCCCCGCCAGACCTGCTGAGGCAGCGGAAACGTGCCTTCAGTAGGCCAAAGGCCTGCTCTATCACCACACGGGTACGTGCATGGGCACAGTTGAAGTCCTCCTCATGATGGTTCTGTGGGTTCTGGACTGGTGTAAGGAGCCACCTCTTCAGGGGATAGCCTGCATCACCTGTAAATGGGCAACAATGTATGTGTCAGGAATGAGATTGGTTTCTGAACATGACGCGCCACCATGCCTTGCATTCAACTGTTACTTTGCACCAAATGTAGTTGTGCTAATGGATTCACACTATGCAACCGGTATATGTTCATGGCTCTCATGTACTGTTTTGCATGCCAAGACACAATGCAGGGGGGACAATTGCCTTGTGAGTGCCCATCCACTGTGTCCGTTCAGGCCGTTATTTTATGTGACCTGGCACGTGTCCTGTGAGGTCAAAGCTCACATGATTGCAACATTGCTGTCTGGCTCATTATGACCCCAGGGAACAATACTGGTGTCAATGGGGACAGTTTGTGGGTCTTGCTGTCTGTGTAGTGGTGCATTGATGTTCCTGTCCGACATGTGCCTCCTTTCTGCGCAGTTATGGGGGACAGGCCTTTCAGTTGATGGTGTTTGGTGACGTGCATGTAGGTGCGTTCCTTTGGAGTCAATGTGGTCACATTTCGTACAATGCACTTGCAGATGGTTGTGTCATGGTTGGGGTACACTTTCATTCACATGTTAGGGCTGATTAAATCAGGCATCATGTATACAGTTGTCAGATGACGTGAGTGCTGCCTCAGGGTATGATCTGGCTACTGCTAGTCGCAGCCATGTGACGTATGCATCATTCCCCCCCTTTCTGCCAGGTGAAATATGCATTGGTACGTCGATCACCTACACACTTCGCATTTCCATGCTCATGACATTAGACTCACCGAGTAGGCAGGATCTTGGGCCTGCATGTCGCTCCATGTAGCGTGGTATTGTGGAGTTCCGAAGGACCATTGAATTATGGGTTGATCCGGGGAATCGGGCACAACAATGTGTGAAGATCCTGTTGGAGTCGCAGACCATTTGCACATTGATTGAGTGAAATAGTTTACGGTTGCGGTATGGTACCTCCATGGCATGTGGGACCACCAATTCAACATGGGTGCAGTCGATGGCACCAATGCAACCAGGTATGCCAGCTAGTGCATGGAAACCCACTTTGGTGTTGGCAATCTCCTGGGCAGACCGTGGCAATGAGATGTGGTCGCCTGTGTGCTTGAGGAGGGCATCGAGCACTTGGATCAGTGTACGTGAGAATAATGGTTGGGATATGCCATGCAAGTGGCCCACTGTGTGCTGGTAGGTGCCTGTGGCCAGGAAGTGGAGCACGGACACTACCTTCAGTAGAGGCGGGATGGCGGTGGGTGTTTCTATCATGCTGACAATGTTGTTGTGTATCATGTGCACAATGTTGGTGATGGTGTCCCAGTCCAGTCGGTACAGGGTGTGGATCTGCTCTGCGGTGAGGTTGAATGGACTGGCTCTGATGCGTGGGATTGGGGGCTGCCTGCGTGGTGCCACTGGCTGTGCTGGTGGGGCTTGCTGGCCCTGCCTTGCCCTCCTTCTCCTCCTGCGTCTCCTCTGTGCAGCCTGTTGTTGTTGTTGCAGTTGTAGCACTCGCATTGCTATCAGGTCCTCCAGCCCCAACATCGCTAGTCCTATTGGTATCATTGTTGAGTGTGACTGGGGCTGGTAGGGGTGGGGTGTGCTCTTTTTGCACTGGGAGAGTCTGTATTGCCTCCACCTGTGCTGATTCTGTGCACCTGTGGCAGCTGGGAACACTGCACATGGCCATTTACGGTTGGTTCGCGATGGCGGAATTAGTGCCATGGCAGTAAGGTACTTAACGGCCTTGGCGATGGCGTTAGGGGCATGTCCGCTTGGTTTGTGATCTGCGTAGCTTTGCACCATGTCGGTATTTACGGCATGGTGGGTCGCGCGCGCGCAACCTTAGTGCTGTTAGCAGCACCATAAACTACGATGTCGCTAATTGCACTTTCTCGGGTCATAATCGGACCTAGCGGAAAACGATGCCGGTATTCATTTACCGGCATCGTTTTCCGCTTACCACCTGGGTTGTAATGAGGGCCAATATGTTTAAGTGGAGGCTGGGACCCAGTCGGCGGCCATGTGAAGCAACATGGCCACCCTTGGAATATTCCACGAGTTTGGTTTGATGCGTCGTCGAGTTGGGGGTGACGATGAGGGTGGGGGGGTCAGGGGAGTTGGGATTAGACGTTACAGTCTTGGACTGGCCCTATTGAGGCACAAAGTTGGTAACTGGGAGTTGAGTTGTGAAAATGTGGTTGCATATGGACCGGCACTGTCTAGAATTCACGAACATTATAGAGACACTGTTCAAGAGGATGGTGAATATTTATTCATGATTCACGGGCGATGGTCTGAGGGTTAAACTGTTAACATGGAATGTCAGGGGGCTAAATAATCATATGAAAGTCAAAAAAATTGGTAATCACATCACTAGACATAGCCCCCAGCTGCTGATGCTTCAAGAAACTCACATGTTGGGGACCAGTAATACTCATATACTGCCTAAATGGGGCTCCTAAGGTACTATACAGACTATTCATCGCAGTCTAGGGGGGTCATTACACTCATTCATCCAGGGTTGGGGTTTAGGCCGGAGAATCACAGGATAGACCCTTTGGGGAGATATGTTTTGGTATGGGGAGAGATCGCTTCCCAGCGCCTTCTCTTAGTCAACACCTATGGGCCCAATATTGACAACCCCGGCGTCTACATAGAATTATATCAGATAATTGTTTCGCTTGAAATCTCAAGGGTCATCTGGGGTGGGGACTTTAATCTCGTCCTTAATACGGTGCTAGACAGAGCTTCCAAGGTGGTCATAGCTCCCAGTAAAACGACCCTAAATTTGGCACATATCCTATCGCAACTTCTGTTGGTAGATTCCTGGAGGGAGCTACATCCTGATTGTAGAAGATACACATTTTACTCTACCGTCCATGACTCTGAATCCAGGATTGATTACTGGTTTATCTTTTCATCTATGGTGACAGCACTTCAGGGGTGTGAAATTTTGCCTCATACTATGTCAGACCATACCCCAGTATTGTTGGATCTATTGCTCCGGGGAGCGCCCGTGCCCGCCAGGAGGTGGAGAATGCCCAGTGGAATGCTTGCAGACCCCGGGGTAGTGGAGACACTGCATGTTGATATCGAAGAGTACTTTACAAACAACATGGGATCGGTCGACCAAATTTCAACAGAATGGGAATCCTTTAAGGTTTGGATAAGGGGGGGTGCTGCTGTCTAGGTCTGTTGGTATGTTGAAAAGAGTGAGAACTGAGCTATCATAGGTCAAAAACAAACTTGACAGATTAGAAACAGACTACACGCGTACCCAAAATAAAGACTTACTGTCTGACATTCACACATACCTGCAAGAGTTTAATAAACTGGCCAGCAGAGAGATTCAATATATTTCGGCCCCCATAAGGACCCGAAGATATGGAGAAGGGAATAAGGCGGGTAGAACGCTATCCAACTTACTCAAACTGGATAAACAACCCACCCTGATCACTAGTATTCAGACAGCGCAAGACGATATACGCCGACAGATACTGAAATAAATGGGGAATTTTTTGACTTTTATAAACAACTTTATTCAAATAGAGATTTGAAATCACTCCCAGAAATTAAGGCATACCTTGGGGCCCTCTCACTCCCTAGACTCCCTGAGGAAGGCCGTCTGGCCATGGACCAACCAATCACCCCAGACGAGATCACGGAAGCAATTAAAGCGCTGGCGTCAGGTAGGGCACCTGGGTCGGATGGATTGGGGCGAATTTTACAAAGAGTTCCATGAGGAACTCGTCCCAGTATTAATGCAGGTATGGGAAGAAGCTCTTGACATTGGCATCTTGCCCCCCACCATGAGGGAAGCTATCATAACAGTCCTCCCCAAGCCACGACGACCTCCACAGGACGTATCGTCGTAAGACCCTTGTCACTTATAAATACCGATGCCAAGATATTCGCTAAAGTCCTAGCGAACCGACTTCTCCCTGCTGTACGTACCCTAGTACACCCTGACCAAAATAGGTTTCTCCCCACAAGATCCACTGCTCTGAATCTCCGTAGGCTTTTTGGCATCATGGCACAGATAGACCCGGCGAGAAGTGCTGCAGCCATATCCCTCGATGCGGAAAAGGCATTCGATTCCGTCTCGTGGGTCTATCTCCTAGCGGTTCTGGAAGGATTTGGGGTGGGCCCCAACTTTGTAAAGTATGTCAGCCTATTATACACAAAACCTGGTGCACGAGTCCTAACTAACAAGACCATCTCTGATATGTTCCTACTGGGCAGAGGTACCAGACAGGGATGCCCATTCTCACCTGTACTGTTCGCATTAACCATCGAGCCAATGGCGGCTGCGGTCAGACTGAGACACACAAATAGAGGGATTCTGATGAAGGGTTCCACCGAGCTGATTTCACTCTATGCAGATGACACACTATTGTATGTTAGAGAGCCCGAGGTAAATATAGCGCCCATAATGGAAAAAATACGGAAATTTGCAGATTACTCCGGATACACTATAAACAGAAATAAATCTGAAATATTCCTACTTACCCCAGCCACTAGGTGTCCCCTCACGACAGGAGGGCTTAAATGGTCAGACCACAACATATATACCTTGGTGTTCTGGTATCCAGAGACAAACACACGTTGTACTCAGATAATCATGAAACTGTACTGCGCACTATAAGCACAAAACTTCAGATCTGGGGACGCCTCCCAATCTCATTGGCGGGTAGAGTAGCGGTCCTCAAAATGGTGATCCTTCCCAAGTTATTATACCTCTTTGTAAATATCCCCATATGGTCGGACAGAGTCTTTTTCACCAAACTCCGATCCATAGTGATCACATTTATATGGGGTGGAAAAACAGCGAGAATAAGCTGGGAAAAAATGACAGAACCATATTCCACGGGAGGCATAGCGGCCCTTGACTTCGAGCTTTATTATTATGTTTCCCAGGCACAGTTTTCAAAACACTGGTATAAGGCCCCAGATAGTACACCCCATGCATGGATAGAAGAACATACCACACACCCCACAAATATACAATCTGTCCTCTTTGATACAAAATATAGGGACACGTGCGAATATAACCATGTAAGCTGCACGGTAAGGGCATGGGAGGCAATATTCAAAAGACTCAAGATTGAAACACCTTACAAACCGGAGATACCTCTGTGGAACTTCCCGGGCCTCCCTCCAACGCATGACACTAGCGTACAAGACTCATGGGACCCTGACGGGGAAATGAAAGTGGGGGATATGTTTGTAGATGGGAAATTTGTGGAACTGAAGTTGCTTTTAAGGGCACTGGGGGATGGACCGCTTAAAACCCTCCAGTACACTGCGCATGCGCGCCCGACATATGCGGACCTAATTGCCTCGGCTCCCGGCGGCCGCTACAAATATCCTGCAAGAACTCCCGTTAAAGTGTATTATTCCCACCCCGGCTGTGCCCCGGGGGTAGCGGATGCAGTAGAGAACCAGTGCCCGCAACCCCGAAGAAAATCGGAGTAGGAGACGCAAGATCCTCCCCGAAGTCAGCAGACGGACGAGGCCCGGCTGTTGAGGCCCTGATGCAGCTCCCGCCCCCTCCACGACACGGCGTGCGCGGGGAACCCTCCTTGAGAAGGCACACAGAGACAACCCGACTCCTAGAACCGGCACCGTGCAGATACCGCTGGAGACCCACGGCGATCTCCTCTGTCGACCCGACAGTGACAGTGGGCGAATCCTCAAGGCGCTTCTCCTGGCCCGTCGGCAAAGTTAGTGGCTGAGGCTCCGCGGCTGACTACCTGCGGCTCGGCCCTATGCTGCCTGTCTTTTCCCCCCTCCCCCCAATCAGCAGGACAGTGGCACCGGGGTCGAGCTGCAGCAGGTTAAGGAGAACCGGGTGCTGCGCTCCCCCATGGGCTGGAGATACGCTGCCAACTAACTATATTAAGGCGCAGCCAGCATACAGACACACGATGGGCCCCTGCGCTGCTTGAGTGCACCCGCTTTGCATACGCTAGCCCTTTTCCAAACCCTACACCCACCCCTTGGGTGAACACTTGAAGCAGCTGTACCCAAACGGCACGGGGCTGGTCAACCGCGACATGGGGAAGGAAAAGACCAAGCGACAAACAATGCAAAGCAAAATGGACCTCTACACCGTGGACGCCCCTCCACCACGCCGTGGACCTCAGCCCCCAGAAGATGAAGGGGCCGGCGAAGAGCCTCAGGACCCCCCAATTTCCTTGACGGACCTCATGAGAGCGATTGGGGAAGCGAGGATATCACTGGAACTTAAAATAGGTGGCATATCCACCGAGGTGTCCCTCATACGCCAAGACCTCTGCAATCTATCGGCCAGAGTTGGTGAGGCGGAACAGAGAGTGTCGGACACAGAAGACACAGTGCACCGCTTGGAGCAACAACTTGCCACGATTACCCAAAAAATTACCCAACTGGAATACCATGCTGAGGACAGCGAAGGGAGAGCGCGGCGCAATAACCTCAGGATCCTCGGAATACCGGAGAAGGAGGAAGGCCCCAGCGCTGAACTGTTCCTGGAGGATTGGCTAACTCATGTCTTCGCCCCCAAAAAACTATCCAATTTCTTCTTCATAGAAAGGGCGCACAGAGTCCCCACCGGCCCACCTACCCCGGGCGCCCCGCCTAGAACGATAATCGCACGCCTGCTGAACTACCGTGATCGAGATGCGATCCTACAAATGGCAAGGGCCTCCGGCCCGATTACATGCAACGGCTATAGGGTCGGGTTCTACCCCGACTACACCAAGGAAGTCCAAAAGGCCCGCCAATCTTTTGACTCGGTCAAGAAGAAACTTCAGTCGCTTTCTATCAAATATGCTTTATTTTTCCTGGCATCGCTCAAAGTCCACTATGAGGGCACCACTCATCTATTTTACACTCCAAAAGAAGTATGGGACTGGCTGGAAACCCAAGTTCTCTCGGATTCCAGAACGAGGCACACACCATCGGGCCCACCCACACAGAGGCCCCGACCCCTCGATCTCCGGCCAACGCAGACAACGACATGACGGGACCCCCACGGAAAAGGGGTAAGGCCCACGCAGTGGGGGGGACTAAGCTGCAACGTATTAACATGGAAGCGCTCACCTAGCGGCCGCCGCTCCTAATGCGATGCTGGCGCTATCGCAGTCAGGGTTATCCCGAGGAAGTTTGCCAAGTTATACGTTTAATGTTTGGGCGACAGGTGCTCCCAGTTGGGGGGGAAGTACAGGGTGGGGGGCGTTTGGGGACCTAGGGAACCATGGGACAAGTAGGCTTGAAGCCGACAAACGTAGGCAAGGAAAGCAAACACTGTCTCTGGCCAGGACCGTGGACGCCATTATCGGCCAGTCAGCAGGCACCTCAATGCGATGCAACCCTCGGATGTCTCCCTTGGAAGGAAGCCGCCATATGTCCCCAGAAAAAGCGCAACTGCCACTGATCCTTCCAGATGACCCAACAAGAAGACTCACGCAGATAGATTGAATTCCAACAAGGTAACCATACTGTCCTGGAACGTCAATGGCCTTGGCTCCAGCAGAAAGCGAAGATTAGTGCTCCAGTACCTAAACCGACACTCGCCAGACATTGCCCTCCTAAATGAAACGCACTTGATAGGCACAAACGTCAACTTTTTCAAAAGATCCAATTATTCGCATACCTACCATGTCGGATTCACGAAAGGTGCCAGGGGCACGATGATACTCGTTCATAAACGAGTTCCCCTCCAGGTAAGGAAGATCAAGACCGACCCCCGAGGCCGATATGTACTGTTGCTAGCTGATATCTGGGGCGAGAAATGGGGCCTGGCAGCAATCTATGCCCCCCCCCCACGCTGGCAAAAGAACTACTCTCCGAACTACAGAGCTTGCTCCTGGAAGAAGAGGCTGATACTTGGGTGATTGGGGGGGACTTTAATGAAGTAATGGACACCACAGTCGATAGATCCTATAGGAGATCTGGAACCCACCCCACCTCCACACCGCTCGCCGTGTTCGCCGAGGCCTTTGGACTGACGGACGCATGGCACTCGCTTCATAACAACGAGGCTGGCTTTTCCTTCTATTCGGGCGTCCACAAATCGTTCTCCAGGATCGATTATGCCTTTATCCCCGCAACATAAATCACAGGCTTCTCGACGCTGAATTCCTTGCAAGAGGAATTTCGGACCACTCTCTGCTCCTCCTAACCATTAAAAACTCCTTCCGCCACCCAGACCTTAACTGGCGCCTAAACGCATACGCAAGACAACAGAATATTTCGAACTCAATGAAGGCTCTGTGGACTGCCCGATCTCGATCTGGGAGGCGTACAAGACGGTCCTCCGGGGGGAAGCTATCTCAGCGGTTTGCGCCTATCAACAACGTCAAGTCCAGAAGGTCAGAGAAGCGGAAGCACGAGTCCTGGAGTGTGAACGGCAAGTCCTAGTACACAGCACCCAAGAAACAAAAGAGGCGATGCTCACGGCGCAAGACGCCCTTAGCAATCTATCTCTAGATAATGCACGAACGGCCCACCAATTAGTTGGAAGCCAAATATATGAACGGGGCGACAAAGCTAACAAGACTCTGGCCTGGTTAGAGAGACGCGAACAAAGCAGGGGACATGTACGGGCCATTAGATCTCCAGATGGAACACTACTGACAGAAGACTCTGACATTGTCGAGGCATTCGCCGACTACTACAAAAATCTCTACACCCCACCCACCGAGAACCCACCAGTTGAACCCGCACGCTACCTCGACCGAATCGAGATTCCGATACTCCCACAGCACCAATCAGATCTCCTCAATGCTGACATCACCGACACCGAGGTGCAAGAGGCGCTGGCACAGCTCCAGTCCGGGAAAACTCCAGGCCCCAACAGGTTCCCAACGGGTTCCCAACGGAAACGTGGAAATGCCTCAGTGGCACACTATCTACCCACATGCAACGCATGTTGCTACGCAGCAGAGAGCTTGGAGCACTCCCCCCAGACCTCAGGAAGGCATGCATTGTAGCCAACTTCTGTATATTGGAAAAACAAAAAGACACATCAAAATACGTATTGGAGAACATCGGACCAATATAAGAAATCAAACACCTAATAAACCCCTTGTCGCCCATTACCTCCTTTTCAAACATAAACCATGCGAAATATTCTGGTTCATCATTCAAACAGTCCAGATTTCGAAAAGAGGAGGAGGCCGCGACCTGGTCTTGCGCAAATGCGAACAAAAGTGGATTTTTGATCTAGACACTGTGAAAAATGGCTTAAATTCGTCAGTCAAGTGGGGTATTTTCTTTTGAGTGCAAAAGTGGTTCCCAGCTGATCAGATCAAGGCAAAAAGGTTTTTCCAAAGAAGTGGTTTAAACTAGTACAAGTACAGGGTCGGCACCGTGTGAATATCTATAAGGGTTGTGTGGCATTACTGCACATCTGAAAAAAAGACAATTTTTCCTGCACTGTGATAGCCCAAAATGGGCTTTTAATAACACATTTAGGTCGTCACACACGGTCTCTCCAAATACCAGAATGCGTGTTGCAGCATTTACATTTGAAATTTAGTATTTAAATTATGATTACAGATTACAATCAACTGAGTACAATTGTACTCCAACAAGAACAAAACAAAAAGAAGCTTGGTGACATACACTCCAAGATGGCCGCCAATGTCACCAAGCAAAAATGAATAGACGTCTAGTATCCGTACGCGGTAGTCACATGACACGCGAACACGGGAAAAACACAATCTCGCCCCTCGCGGTACCAACTTCGATCGAGTCGGTTCCCTACGCGAATACAGAGAGGAGCTGCACGATGAACAAGGAAGACTGACCTGCGGATTTCCTCAAAAGGTAAATGAACTGCAACCCCGCGACCCGCTGCTCTCTCTATTTTAAAGAAATAACTCTGGAATTCCGCGAGCAAGCGAAACTTAAGATACTGCAGTCAACATGGGGTACATGCCTTAAACAAGGTTGGGTCTGTCTCCACAGGTCAACTAAATAAAAGAAATACACAATACCTTTGAGAAATCATTGACAGCGCAAACGTGCAGCGATTACAAGATCCAACGCGTAACCGAAATTAGAAGACTGGGATTTTAAATCACCAGGTCAGTAAGCAATGCAATTAAGCCTGCACCTTGGAAGATGATCATGTCAATAATGTTTTACCAAAAACCAATACATGAAACTTGTTTTAGGTCCAAAGTTTGAAGTATCTCAACGAAAAGGTTAACATTGGTTTGAAGCCGAAATAATAAAGAAGGAATTTATTGCACGACGACACACAGAAAATAAGGAGTGACTTCACTGTGTGTTTCACAACAAAAATCAAAAACTTGAGTCCGACCACAAAAGCATACAAAGGTCCGTGCCAATTGGGAATGTGGAAAATAGAGTATCCATTTCGCATGAACTCTTACCAGAAGAGCTTTTATATTGTATCTCAGACCAAGCACTAACACGAATTCCATATTTCCATTCTTTTCAGCATTGGAAAATAAAGTGAATACCTGGGGTTCCCTGAATTTATATCAACCAAAAAAACAGTTTCCTGACCTGAAGAGGGCTACAACTAGAGCAGCAGAACACCAGGGATGGTGTTGATGCAAATTGTTGCCGAAACATATGTAGACATCCTGACACAAAAATAGATGTGCCTTTTTTGCAGCGCTAAAATTCTCTTGCTGCGCATTTAATGTTTTGGTTTCCCCAAACAGAATCAGAAATCTAAACAATTGATTTGGAAAGGTGTTTCATAAGAACTGTCACTTTACTAACCCGAGCCACCACGAATAGAATATGTGTGTGTTTTTTTGCTGGACTTTTTAATTCTATGTGTTCTAATTTCTTTCTAAAGTCTGGAGGTGCCTTGTGGAAAGCACCGACCATTTATAGAAGTGTGTAATCTAACCCATTAAAATATTATGTTTTTTATTCTGAACGCTCTCTGGACAATGATATATCTTTATGCGACTCCTAGATAGATAAGAAAGATATCTATCAAAAAATCTCTTGGTTCCTGATCCCGTTGCAAGGCGGACAAAAAGAGGGGTAATTGAGCTTTTGCTACTTTGTTTCTCAGAATTCAGTCCTGTTGTTAGCTCAATCCGCCTTAACAAAAAAGAGGGACTCACCCTTTTTGTATACACATGCATTGTAGTCATACACAAGCCTGGAAAACCCCCGGAGGAATGTGCCTCCTACCGCCCGATATACCTGATCAACGGCGAGGCCAAGGTCCTCGCCAGACATTGGCCAATAGACTACTGCAGGTGATTGAGACCCTCGTCCACCGGGACCAATGTGGATTCATGCCCAATAAATCAACTCGAATGAACTTACGTAGAGTCCAACTGGCGCTGAGCAGAGCGAAAGAAATACCAGCCCAACTCGCCCTCCTGGCGGTGGACTTTGAAAAGGCGTTTGACTCTGTGGGGTGGGAAGCTCTGTGGGGGATCATGGCTAGGATGAACCTGGGGCAGACATTTATATCATGGGTAAAACTTCTTTATGCATCCCCGGAAGCCACGGTGAGGGTGAATGGCAGGTCCTCCAAATCATTTCCCTTGGGTAGGGGCACGAGGCAGGGGTGCCCGCTATCCCCACTCCTCTTCCTCCTGGCCATTGAACCGCTAGCAATTGAGCTTAGAGCCAATACCAACTGGACCGGTTTTGTTTTGCCGGAAGGGGGAGAGGACCGCCTTTCGCTCTACGCGGATGACCTTCTCATATACCTCAGTAACCCGTGCATCTCATGCCCGGCTGTCTCCCTCATTCTCAGGGAATATCAGAATTTTGCGGGCCTAAAGGTTAATGAAGCCAAAACCATCTTCTTCCCGATTCAGGGGGGCGGGTCTGCGATCCCGGAGACCTGCCCATATCATGTCTCTATTAAGGAATTTAAATGCCTGGGTATACGGCTTGACCCGACACTCGAGGAGTATTCCCGACTTAATTTACAACCAGTAATTGAGCAGTTCACCAGAGACACCCCCCATTGGCAATCACTTCCTCTATCGCTAATAGGTAGAGCCGAGCTATTCAAAATGATGACCCTCCCCAGGCTGTTGTATGTCCTTCAGAACGCCCCATTCCTCATCCCCCGAGAAACCTTTGCATTCATTGACAAGTACCTATGCACACCTCTATGGGGCGGGAAACAATCCCGGATCGCCCTTGACACGCTCCAGAGATCAGTATGGGAGGGAGGCATCGGTTTACCCTGCATACGCACCTATTACCTTGCGACACAGATAGGAGTGGTAAACGACTGGATGCACGCAGACCCCACATTGCCACTCATCCGTATCGAACTGGAGATCATGGCCCGTTAACACCGCTGCAAATCCTGTACACCACCCATGCGCAACTTCCGGCGCTGCCCAAAATGACCCACCATATACGTTGCGTCTAGCGAGACGCACACAAACTAATCGGCTGGAAAGGACAGCTAACGCTACCAGAACCCATATGGCACAATGCGCTCCTCCCGGAAATAGTGAGAATGCGCTCCTTTGGTCACTGGCATGCAAAAGGAATACACACACTAGCACAGGTGATACAAGGCCTACTGAGCTTTGAGACCATCCGATAACAATTCAACCTGGCACCCATTGACCAGTTTCGGCACGTGCAACTAGCCCACGCTATCCGCACCCAATTCCCTGATACGACAATCATACCCCCCTGCTCCCCTGTCGAGACCAATATCCTCCCGCAAAGCATCTCCTCTAAGGTCACCTCCACTCTTTACCAGGCCCTCAACTCCTTCGGGGCTACACAGCTAGACGGACTCAAAGCAAAGTGGGAAAGGGACGTAGGTCACCTTGAACCTGAAGTTTGGGTTGATGCATTAATGTCTCCTAGAGAAATTGGTATGGAATCCAAGCTTAGGCTAATACAGTTGAGAATTCTCCATCGCTTATACCACTCACGTGCTGTAATGGCCAGATGGGGTGGACTAGAAGACAGGACATGTGTTCGATGCAAAAATGTACCTGCCACCTTCTCCCACATGATATGGGACTGTCGGATGTTACAGGCCTTCTGGGAGGACTGTATTACTACAATCTCTGCCGCCCTGGCGACACCAATCCCCAGGGATCCCAAAATGGTTCTCTTAGGCATCTGGGGTGAAGTAGACCTGTCAAAATATGAGAAAATGTTTCTGGCAATTGCGTTGGGGGCAGGCAAAAGACTTATTGCAGCTAATTGGGATCTGCCGACCCACTGTGCCTGAACCGTTGGAGAAACGAACTGGACAGGTGCGCAGCTTCAGAGCGCCGGATTTATAATGCACGGGGCTGCCCCCGTAAATTTGAAAAAATATGGGGTAAATGGCTAGATGCTCACTGAGATCCGCTGGTGGGGATAGATCAATATCACTGTTAGCATTGGTTAGCTGCCTTGTTTTGTTATTGTCTTACGGTCCTCGGCTTATGGGCCTCTTCTAACTGTTATTAATGCTATGCTGCCTTTATCCTATGTATGCCGATGATCCATGTTTGTTTTTCTATATCGTGTTGTTCAAACTCAATAAATTCGGGGCTGCGATTGATCCAATTCAAAATTCTAAACAGGCTACACTATACACCATCCAGAGTTGCAAAATTTGCACCAGATGCCTCAGACTCCTGCCCCAAATGCAATTCACCTCAGGCTGATGCTTATCATATGTATTGGAAATGTCCGCTGGTAGCAGGGTTTTGGAAAGAAGTTGCGGTATTGTTGGAAGAAATAATACAGATGCCCCCTGTGATGACCCCCCAGAAATACCTAGTTGGCGATATTGGCAAATGCTCTGAAAAAAGGGGTAGATTATTCAATATTACGTGTGCCATAGCCAAAAAATGTGTACTTCAGAAATGGAAGAGTTCCACCCCACCTAGTATGAATCATTTTTTGCAAGAATTGACACACATAAATGAGGCAGAAGAACAGTTTGTTATGACCCAACCTGTATCACGCAGAGCCAAGGACATCTGGGGCCCCTTCAGAGTCTACTTGTGCAATATGATTGAAGATGATAACATGTCCTCGTTACAGTGTAAACAGAATTGAATTAAGATGTGTTCTTGTTGTATATGCCAGTTGAAATGTGCCATGGTGCCGCTGTACTTTTGTAGCCACGAATAAAGAAAGTTTAAAAAAAAAAAAAAGAAATTGTAAGTTCCTATGATCCATAATTCCTGTAATGGTGTGTCTGGCTCCGAGGAGGTATTGTCGCCAAGCCTTGAATGCTGCCTTGATGGCTAGAAGCTCCTTGTCGGTGACGGCATAATTTAATTCAGGTGCTGAGAACTTTTGTGACCAAAAGACCACTGGGTGTAGTTGACCTGTCTCAGGGTCTTTTTGAGAAAGGACCACCCCCATTGCCAAATTGGAAGCATCAGTTTCTACCAAGTACGGGAGATATGGGCGCGGATGTTTTAAAACTGGGGCTGAGGTGAATATTCGTTTTAGGTCTTGGAAGGCCCTTTCCACTTCATCCAACCTCTGAAAGCGTTTGTTCTTCCATAATAAAGATGTGATGGGATGTACCAAATGTGAAAAGTCTGGAATGAATCTGCAGTAGAAGTTTGTAAATCCAAGCATGCTCTGAACCCCTTTGATTGAAGTTGGTGAGGGCCACTTGAGTATGGCATCTACTTTCCGTGAATCCATCCGAACACCACTTGGGGTCAGGACAAACCCAAGAAACTCGACCTCGGTAGTGCGAAAGAAACATTTTTCCAATTTGGCATACAATTTATGTTGGCAAAGTTTTTCAAGTACAGCACAAACGTGTTTCACATGGTCCTGTTCAGAAGATGAGTATACCAAGATATTGTCAATGTACACCAAGACACATACATCAATTAGCTCATGAAGGACATCGTTCATAAAATATTGAAACGCTGCCGGGGCATTACAAAACCCAAAGGGCATCACCTGATATTCAAATAACCTGTACTTGGTACAGAAGACGGTCTTCCATTCATCCCCCTTTTTTACTCGCACGAGATGGTATGCCCCTCTGAGATCCAACTTAGTGTAAATACGAGCATCCTTTACTTGGTCCAGAAGTTCCGGGATTAAAGGCAGGGGGTACCGGTTTTTTACAGTTACTTGGTTTAATGCGTGTTAGTCGATACAAGTTTTTAGATCTCCTTCCTTTTTAGGGACAAAGAATAAGGGCGAGGCCGCCAGGGACTTGGACGGGCGAATGAAGCCGTTAGCCAGGTACTGATATAAGTATTGCTTTAAATGAAGATTCTCGGGTTCAGTGAGGGTGTAGATCCTACTGCATGGAATTTGAGTGCCAGGTATAAGATCGATCTGGCAATCACATGGTCTATGAGGTGGTAAAGTGTTGGCTTGGTCTTTCTGGAAAACATCCTGAAAATCCTGGTATTCCTGAGGTAGCAGATTTGTTGGACTCATGACTGTTGCAATTTTCTTGATTGGAGATTCTTCTGGATAACAAGTATGAGCACATTCTGAGAAAGTCACTCTCTTATCACGCCACTCTATACAAGGATTGTGTGTTTCTAACCACGGCATTCCCAGAATTATTTGGAATTGTGGAGCCTTGATTAAGTCGAACACAATATGCCTCATTACGAGTCACCTGGTATGGAAATAACGGTGGCGTTAAACCCGCCGCCGCCACCGTTGTTTCCATACTGGGTGATCTCGAGTCCTGCAGGTGGAGGTGTCATTCCCGCAGTAGCAAAACAAAAGAGGTGATGGCTGGAAGGTTTAGAATGAATCTTAACCTCTGGCATCACTCTGGGCAACCCTCCAGACCATCGTTCTTCGCCTGCCAAGCCATTACAAAAGGGGAAAGACCATATGCAAATCAGGCTTGGTCCCACCCCCAAAGGGGTAGTCCAGCCCGAACTGCTAAGTCACATCCCTTCTGCACGAGACCACAAGCATCCCCAGACATGTTTCAGCCTTGTTGGGCGTCATCAGTGAGGAGTAGCTTGGGTCTCTAGGCCCAGCAGGCACGGGACCCACGTCTGGGCATACCCGTCCCACTCGGGGTGACAATAGCAAAACAAAAGAGGTGATGGCTGGAAGGTTTAGAATGAATCTTAACCTCTGGCATCGCTCTGGGCAACCCAAAAAAGGCTGAAACATGTCTGGGGATGCTTGTGGTCTCGTGCAGAAGGGATGTGACCTAGCAGTTCGGGCTGGACTGCCCCTTTTGGGATAGGACCAAGTCTGATTTGCATATGGTTTTTCCCCTTCTGTAATGGCTTGGCAGGCTGAAAAACGATGGTCTGGAGGGTTGCCCAGAGCTTTGCCCGTGGTTATGATTAATTCAAAACCTTCCAGCCATCACCTTTCTGTTTTGCGGAGGTGTCATTCCCACCAGGTCTGACCTGGCGGGTTTAACACCGTCCGCGTGCAGGCGGAAGTGGAAACACCGGCACCATCACGAGATGTTGCCGGTGTTTCCATGGTCCCCATCCCATTGAGTCCTATGGGTCTCAATGGGAATGTGGATTTATCAAATTCCGCCTCTGGAATTCCAGGGTCACCGGGGCTGTCATGCCCCGGTAATTCCAGGAATCATGGAGGGGAATGGTAATACGAGTCCGGCGGTAGCCGAGCCAGAAAAATCGTCCGGTTACCGCCAGACTAGTAATGAGGCCCAATGGTTTCTCGATTCCCATCTTGGCCCAACAGTGTCATCTCCGTCGTTGAGTGAGTTACAGGACCAGAAGCGATCTCCGTTCCTTCAACGGTGGTGACTAAATCAGTTGTGGTCTTTTCGCAAATAGAAAGATTCATCCTTGTAGCCAATTCCTGATCCATATAGTTACCTAGGGCTCCGCTGTCGATGTAAGCTCTGACCGCATGCATACGAGACGGTTGCTGGTGATTAATAAGGATCATTGGTAAGGCTAGATGCGAGGTCTGGGAGTCCTTCTTCTCGCTTGACAAGCATACCTCTACGCTTGTCGGGCGGGGTAGTTTTCCGGCTCTGATTCAGCACTGATCTTGTCCGCAACCCCGACTGCTTTCTTGGGTGGTTTCACCAGACAGTCTCGTAAAAAATGGCTAGCTGTTCCGCAATATAAGCACAATTGCTGCTGCCTTCTCTTGTCTCTTTCTGTTTTGGATAACACCTCCCAAACTCCTCCAATTTGCATGGGCTTGGACGTATCTGTACTTTTGGGGATGTTTTCTCTTGAAGGCACCAACACCCGATTCTCAAATCTAGCTCGGTCAGCCTTCCGGTTCTGTAGTCTGTGGTCCAGCCGAACCACCAGGTCAATGTACTCAGCACAGTCTTGAGGTGGGTTGACCACTTGCGCCAAAATGTCTTAATTCGCCTCTCAACCCACGATGAAATAACGTAGTTCTTTTGTCTTCGGGCCAGCTGGTTTCCACCACCAATCTATTGAAGTGCAATGTAAGTTAACAGATCCTGATTCCCTTGGCGTAGGGACAGAAGTTCGTTATCTAAAGCTTGGCCTTGGGAATGTCGGACGAACAATTTCTCCATATTCTGCTGAAATCCCTGGAAATCTCGGAGAAGGGGGTCATCTTGATTAACTAATGGTATGGACCAATCCGCAGCACTGCCGCTGAGTTATGACAGTAGAAAGGCTACTTTTGATTGATCATTCGGAAAGGCTTCAGGCCTACATAGGAAGTGTACGCGGCACTGGTTCATAAAAACTGCGAACCGTTTAGGGTCTCCTGCAAAGCATTCTGGTGGAGCCAAAGGTATAGCTCCCGGTAAGACCACCTGCACTGGGTTGCTTGACTGAGTTGGGGCTGATGCCCCCAATCCAGGTAGGGGCGTGTGACCAGATTGGGATTGGAGTAGTTGTCTGGCGAGGTCGTCCGTACGCTCTTTTGCCACAATCAGTTCTCTTCTTAGAGCATTGGTTTCTTGTCGAGCTGAATGTTACTCAGTTCTGAGTTCCCCCAGAAGCTGGGCTAATTGGTCAGTCTCTGAGGTTTCCATGGAGCCCAGGTAGAGGTTTGTGTAGAGGCTTCGCTTTCTGTTACGCTCACCTGGTCTCCACAGGGGCACCGAACGAAGCTGGACTGCAGCGGTCTCCACCAGCGTGACTCGTAGCGAAGTGATGAATGACTAAACTTGCCCAATTAGTTTCATCTTTCTGGCACGAAGGAAGATTTGCCTAAAATGTTGAAATGATATGTTAAAAAGCCGTAAGGAGGAGGACCGACTTCCACCTCTCGCGACCTCCTTGTGCCCCCTTCTACTATGTCTCACCTTAATGTTATGAAGGGCGGGCTCTCCATCCTGCGACTGTGTGCAGGGGTGCGTCGAGATTCAGGGATCCAGTTAACTTCACTGATCCTGTAGCTTTATGGCAGAGTTCCAGATAACAATGACTCTGAGGTAAGTCTTTATGCCAATATTAGATAGCATGGATTGCTTTAGAGTTCAGGTTGCCCAAAGTTCACTCTTGTGTCTTTTCTTTGCAGATTCCCCTTTGGTATGCACCAGATGAAAAGCGACTCCCCTCCGGAAATGGTGAGTAGAATGCCAAGTTAAGTTTCTATACTTGCACGATGCAATAATGTCTAAACATGCGATATTGTTCTTCGGTGTAACTAATCTGCTGGAAGTGTTGTGGATGCAGTGGTCTGTATGGCATCCTCATAGGTACCTGGAGTCTTGGGGTCGGAAACCGTCTCCCTTCTCTACAGACCAATTGGAAGTGCGCTTCTCTTCCGCAGTTGGAGCATCTTTGTGATAGGGCCGGACACGACCATGAATGGGGGAACGCCATGCCACAGCGGTAGCACTGCCTCTGTTGTCTGGGACCGGTAGATTGGATTGCCTGTAGGGTGTGACCCCCCTCTCACTCTGTCACGAACTAAGTTGCTAGGTTACTGCAATGAGTTCTGTGTTGTCATGCTTCGACACTGGCGCCCCGGTCATCGAGGCGGCTTGGGCATCAACTCTCTCAAAGATTCTTGCCAGTTCGCTGACCAGCTGGATTGTGAGCAGCTTTTTTAGCAGTTGGTTCTTAAGTGTGGGCGACAGGCAGCCTTCTATTACCCATAGGCGTATGGCTTTGTCAAGGGAAAGGGCATCGAACTGGCAGTGAGCTCCCTTACCTCTCAGGCAGGTTATGCATTCATCCACTGTCTCTTGAGGTTTTTGTGTGCACTGGTTAAATAGGTATCTCTCATAGTCTATGTTTAGTTAGTTCAATGATAAGTAATCTTTCAAGGGCAGTGATCAGCGCAGCGAAATCTGGTTGGTCGGCTGCGGGAATGGTTTTGACGATGGTTTTCACCCCCCCCCCCCCACCAAATTGAGAAATACATCCCGCAGATGTGGTGAATCTCCTTCACCTGACCCCCTCACAAAGTGGTAAAAGTCCTCCATCCACTCGGTCCACCGTGGACCTTTGTTGGCCTGCAGGGTCATTGAAAAGGGAAGGGGCATGCGCAGCAATACAGACTTTGCGCTGCGCACAGTGAGGGGGGAAACGGGCTCGCCCATGGTGGTAAGTGTGTCTTCTTACTAGGACGTCACCTCAGTGTCCGGGCAGGTTTGCACTGAGGATGGTATGTTCAGTATTGGGCGAGGCTCAGAAGCCACCCCTTGGCACCTCTGTTGGAATTCACTGGACTTGTAAAGTGAATGTGCTCTGCAGGCCTTGGGTATTAGCAGGCACGTGCTGTCCTGATGAGCAGTGGGGGAGGGGCTGCAGATGAGTGGAAGCTGCTCAGTAGGCAGCGTGGCAGGTTGACCTCTAGGTGGTCCTCTCACGCTGCAGTGTATGTGGTCCCAGCTTCAGCAAGCAGCACTTGTGCAGTCACTCTAGTAGACGCTCCACTCCTCTGCGCATGGCAGATTCACGCTCCTCTGGGTCCGGTGTGCAGGGGCGAGTGTACTCGCCGTGTGGGCGGGTAATAGTGACCCACATCCCAGCTGGAGTGTCAGTCACGACCGCGTTTAAATCGCTGCGAGCTGCCATTGGAGGCGGGTGCTGGCAGTCACTTGCTCCCTCTTGTGATGGCTGCCGTAGCTGCGCGCTCGATGTGGCTCATGGCAGTATGCGCAGCGTCAGCAGGCGCACCCGCAACAGGCTTACGTTGTCGGATCTCATGTCAGACGGTCATTGTCTGAAACGCTGTGTGCGGGTATAAACGGGCTGGTGTCTGACATCAAAAGGACGTGACTTGGCGGGATTGCCAGTCACGATATGCGGAGGGCACCTCTTGGATAAGGAGGCAGCTCAGTGGGATTACTGGCCGTACATGGACCCAAGCGCTTTGGGATCACCCGTTGGGGAGGACCCACGGGAGATGATCCTCATCGCCAGTTGTTGCACGGACTGGGCTTGGACATTCAAATAAAGGGGTGGAGGAGGAACAACCTTCTTTATTTAATCACTAACTGATACTTTACTGCTTCGCCCTACTACTCGTCCCCTTCCTCCTGTAACATGAACCACGCCCCCACAGAGTGGCTTCAACCTAAAGGGGCCATGGGCCATTACAGAAAGTAAATTCATCCTTTGCTCTGTGAACACTGTAGTACATTGTTGGGATTGTGTTTCCCAGATATGAAGTGGTGTTAGGTAAATAAATGTTAAGATAGTATTAACGCTGATGACCCTCAAGGGAGGGCGATCTGATTTGCACTGATTTGCACTGTAAAATATTGCCATAAAGACTCTTGGAGGACTATGATCATGAGGGGTGAATAAAGCAGGATATGGGAAGAGTCCGGGCACAGTATTCAATACCTACAGTATTATAAACTATGTATGCGCCCACAACGTTTGTTATTTTTTCTTTCATTAACACAGACAGTGAATAGGGCTATTCCCGCCTATTGGCTGTTGGTAACACTTGCCCGAGAGCTTCTACTAAAACAGACATGCGCTAGAGGAATACCAAAATAGCGCTTTTGGCATCTCTACGGGGCACTGGGGGAAGGCAATCTGTACCTGTAACTTGGATCGTACTGGCCTAAACCTGTTTTGACAACAGGATATTTATTCATGATCAGATGTGCGTCTGGAGGTGTCAGCCCCAAAGCCTTCACTTGAGGAGGACGACACCAGATATCGTCAGACTAGAGCGACTGACCTGGAAATAAATAACCATGCAGTCCAGGAGGGTAGACGCAAACCAAAGGCCAACTACAATTGTTTACATAGTGATCAGTGTGCTGTAAGGGGGGGCAGGGACACCAAAACGGATGTATGACAAATCGAAGGGGACAAGACCATGAGGGAATATAAGGAAAGATGAACCTGAGGCAGGTTGGGTTATTAGCTTGGGTAGTGGAGTGATAGATGCCATTTGTTTATGATGGTTACAACCACTCAATAAATGTAGTCTTGCTTTTTCAATTTCCGATGCGACTCCTGAGTCCTTTTGTCTGATTTTTACATTCATAGATGGTGCTTGCGGTTTGGACCTGTGATGCAACGCTGCAGACCACCGGACCCCGAGGGCCTCCATCCAGAGACCCCCACGATCGCTCAACGCAAAAAGGTGGGACAACTACTTGAAAATCGCCATAGGGGGTTTCTGGGGGAGGAGATGGGGGCTGGTGAGAGTGCATGCAAAGCCGCACAGGGAACCGAGGGTCCCATTTGGCACCAGGGAATGGACAACGTGGCAAGGGATGAATTTAGGGGATATGCTGAAATGGGATGGAGGGTGTTATAACTATGAATATTTTGGTGTTCTCCATTTTTAACCAGAGATTTACATAACAAAATATCAGTGTTAGGACCAAAGCCTGGTACAACGCACGGGTACTGGTTAAAGTAATGGGTCAGGGGAAAAGGCGAAGCTGATCAGTAAATAAGATCTATTTTCCCTCTCTGGACCGCAAAGGAGTCGAGTCAAAGAGCAAATGGAGCAGGGGTGCCTGGGTAACGGGCAAGTCATGCGTGAAAGTAAGTTTAAATAATGAAAGTAAAATGGGCAAGCAACAGTCAAACGAGGTGGAAGAGCCCTCAAAGGGGTCACCCGCCCACTATACGTTTAGGCAGTTTAATAGTCCATCTTGTCAGGGAGTGGTAAAAGCCCCTCTCTGCAGGAGGTTTAAAGAGCTGGGAGGCTTCCACAGCCAAATCCAAGGGCATGATCTCGTGAGGGACCCTAATTCCTGCCTTTTTCCATAATGCCAGTTTATTTATTTATTTATTGATTGTTAGGCGCTTATACAGGAAATAAATTCTGTTTCTAAGCACCCACAGGGCGGCAGGGAGGGAACATGGGCTAGCATTACAATTAAATACAAATAATACAGATGGGGAGGGGACAGCCAAACATACTATGCCTTGTGAGTATTCAGAATGTGCAAGTGCAGGAAGGAAGAGGGCAGTGGGGTAGGTGCTGTGGTGTCCATGCTCGAAAGGTGAGCTGCAGATGAAGTTCATGGTGTGTTAAGTGCTATGAAGCCATGAGCCGCATTGGGTGGAAAGTGCAAATCTCCAGTGCAGAGGGTGTGCCGAGGCAAGTGCTGAAGTAAGACAGATGCTGGGAAGATTGGGTGTGAATGGTTAAAGGCCCAGAGCATGCATAAGGGTCCAATACACCAAACACAGCAACTGTGGGATTAGCAGAGGAAGGGAGAAGGGAATGAAGAGGAAAAGAGGAGAGTCTTGAGGTGTTTTTGGAACAACAGAAGGTCCTGCTCAATACAGAGAGGGAGGGGGAGGCTGTTCCAGAGGAGGGTTCCAGCAGAGGAAAGCAAGTAACCTCCTGCTCTCTGTTTAGCAAAATGCTTTATGCACAGAGAGTTGGTGCAAGAGGAGCTTAGAGTTCTAGAAAGAGTATTTGGTATGAGAGAGTTGCAGATAGTGTGGTTCCCCGGGCCCAGACAGCCTTGTGGATGATGCAGAGGGATTTGATCCGTGCAGCAACCGGCAGCCAGTGGAGGCTTTTTAGGGAAGGAGAGATGCAGTCCCTGGGCTCAAAGCCAAGGATAAGTCTTGCTGCTCTCTTCTGGATTAGATGAAGGGGTCGCATAGGAGAAGAAGGTAGATTGAGGAGGAGGCTGTTGCAATAGTCAATCATAGAGAGAACCAGGCTTCAGGAAACATTGAGCTTCTGGGGGAAAGTGAGAAATGGGAGAATTCCTTTGAGAAGGTAGAGTTGGAAGTGGGAGTTGGAAGTTTGCTTCTGTGCAGTGCACCTGCAATTCGTAGCATTCCTCCTTCTCGACTAGGGATATACTTCGAGAAACATATTATCAGATGGTAGCCGTAAGAAAGATGTTAACAAAAACCCTTCTCAAGCATCCTACAGCAGATGCATATATCAGAACACCCAACCATCATCAACCCCAACAAAGGTCGTCTGTTCAGCAATGAAGAACGAGGAGAACCAACGGAGAGAGAGAGAGACGTGGTCCTAGACGTGGTGTAGATGAACGACACGGTACTGCCGAAAGAAAGCTGAAAGCACCCGCCACAGTCAGCAGATGCGCTAGACCACCAGGAAATGCACATCCTTGGTGTAGGCTGTGTAGGCTGTGCAGTATCGTGCCTTAGGCTAGATTGAGAATTCAGAGTCATCTTTCTTTTCTATCACCTTGCACTAGATAGGCAGCCCACAAATACCCCTAGGGAAAGATCCCCTGGCAAGGGAAAGCTAGCCTTTTCATGAGGGAAATATAGCCAATATAAAGTGTAGATACAGTAATAAGTATATGGATTAATATCCTCTTTTGTGTTATAAACATTGAGCCATGGATGGAATCTGATAGCTCACTTTTGGCCTTTTTTTGTTATTATTTTAGAGGAAGGCACCATACAGCATTGGATACATCAGGTTACGTGTCTCAAATACGAAGACGGACCATCAAACCACACCTCCTACCAGAGTGAGGCCTCTTCTGATGAGCCACAGTTATTTCTGGTTTATGTGTTTTAGTGCTGTGATCACTGCTCAGAGCAGACTCAATCCCCCAAGTACTGTCATTGTGTGCCAGGTAAAGCCTGAACCACTACATAAATGGTTCTGTTTGCTTGTATGTTATACTGCAAACTAAACTGAATCATTTTTGGTGATCTCAGTTTGACAATCTATAGGGCATAATGCCTGTCCCCTCCGTGTCAGTCCGGAATTTACTATTACCATTAGATTTGAGGGCACTGGAAAGTTTGTAATTGTTAGGAAAGATTTCATTTTATATGTAATTTTCCCTCCAGTTGTATACCCCCAAACTTGTTGCTGCGGTTTAAAGACTTTTTAAGGGGGACACATCCTTCTGCTGCACTCCACTTTTTATGAAACTGACATGCCCTTAAGACAGTCAGTGCTGGGAGACTTTGTTTCCCTCAGTCCTTTTCCAATGTTGCAACTTTTCTGCAACATGTAACAAGTGCACCATGTACCTTACAGTACAGTGCACCTGGGTCTCATAGTCATTTCCAAAGAGCCTAGATACTCTCGTAGGACTTTTTGGGAGATGTGCAGATGTGTCATGGACAGGGCTGGTGGCAGTTTATCGTTTCATATAATGTTAACCCTTTCCTGCCATTTAAACCGCGTTAACTGCGTTTGGCATGGATAGGTGGCCTGGCTCCAAAATGGCCATGCCTCGAGGTTTTTGTCCTGTCCTTTGGCCATCTTGCCCCTTTGCCTTCCCCAGGTCGAGCTGACCCGGGTCAGTCCTTATTTGGTCATGCAGTTTCCCGCAAAACGCCAAGCTTTTGCGGGCTTCTGCATGCCTTGTGTGTGTGCCTCCAGGATGTAGGCTGGCGTGTGTGTCCCCAATACACATCCTGGGTGCCAGAGAGTCTGGAGTGCTGTGAATGCCTGGGACCACCGAGGTCTGTGATTGGTGCATGTATGGAGTGTGTGTTTGTGAGCAGACCTTACATTGGATCCTCTCCGTTTTGGCGAGAAGCGAACTTTGGATAAGAGGAGGCCAAAAACGCCCATACCATGTTGTCCTCTGGAGTTCTCACTGAACGAAGGATAAGATCCAAGTATCCTGAAACTAAGAAGCCGAGTCGAAGAACCGCTGGTGAACCGCTGGAAGGTTTGGCACCCTGATCCTGCTGTCCTCCCGTGGGACCCCTCTGCATCTGGTCATCCTAAAAGGTCTGCAAAGATGCTTCGACCCATTAGAATAGTGGGACCATCTATTCTCGGCACCTTCAACATAACCTGCAAGTAAGCCTTCTCGGAAGTGTCCATGGGCCAACCAGTGGGCAGACCAGTTTACGCAGAACCTTTGCTCTGTCTCCGCCGTCGTTTTGAGGAGGCCCTCGAAACTTGCTATACTGCTGGCTCCGTGTCCGCCGGCACCCTGTCACCGAATTTCGAACACTTGGCATTCCCTAGTCTGAAGTGAGACGAGTGCGCCAGGACCGGAGTAAATGCGGTTCCCGTATTGCCCAGCCGCAGCAATAATCTTTACAGGTGTGCTGCATTTGTGACCCTCTTGCCCCTGACGCCTGCTGCAGTGAAACTGGCCTGATACATCCATCGGGAGCAGAGAAATTGCCACTGTCCCATTTGGGAATCATCGCTGTAACGCCAGAACTGAAAGCAGCTGAGACGTCCTTTTTGTCGCATTTGAACCTGCAGCCGTAGTGGACTCAACTGGCGAAGTTTGGTCCGGAGTGCACCTGGGGCCGGTGAGTAACCCTAACCATAACTGGTAACCCTTAGCGCCTCCATCTGTTTTTACGCACAAGTGGCCCCTGAGGGTCCATCTCCTTTCCACTGCTAGTGCGAATTTAGCGGCCTATTCCCGAACCTTAGAATCACCTCTGCCTTCAAGTGAAGGCCCTCCTCGAATAGTGGGAATCTATTCTTCATTGTCTCATCCACCTTCCTGAGCTGCTAGAGACCACTGAAGAGACAACTGTGTGCGCCTGCACTACATGTACTATTGAGCATTAGGCTCCTCTCTTCTTAGGGTTTGGACTGCCTCTTAGGTGTATGTTTGATGTTGAGGGGACTAAAGACTATCTGCACTGCCTATTTTCCTTCCCATCTAGGTTGTGAACATACTTCGTGCTTTTAACCCTTTAGAGCCCAATGGTCTTGTGTATATATGTTGTATTGATTGTGTTGTGTTGGTTTAGTAGGATTGCTGTGATTCTTTTTCTGTGTGTTGAGTTACAAAGGACTTGTAATAAATGTGTTTATATTTTTGATATATATATCTGTCTGGGAGTAATTTGTAAGTGTCCTTGCTCTGTGTGCTCATTGAGATCCTTCAGTCACCCTCACCCCTCCTGAGACTTAGGCCCTCATTTCAACCCAGGTGGTAAGTTCCCTACTTCACCACCATGGTGTAAACTCCAAGGTGAGTGGGCGGTAAATCCCCAATCCCCATTTACCCTTCCCCATTCCCATTTTTGCCCCATAGGGCATAATGGGAGTGGGGAAGGCACTAATTACGGCACCATAAATTACGGTGCCGTAATTAGCGCCAAGGACGCTTAGCGCCTTGGTACATAACGCCTGCTAAAAGCAGGCGTTAAGGTGGAAATCAGGCATTAAGGGTTAACGGCGCCGACGGCGCCGTTAAACCCTTAACGCCTGGGTTGGCATGAGGGCCTTAGTCTTCACCGCCTGCTATATTGGTCTTCACTGCCTGCTTGATTGGTCTTGCTTGTCCAGAGGTTACTCTGTTCCAAGAAACTAGGCTGGCCTTCTGAACCTCTGCTCACCAGGTCAGAGTTCAGAAATCCGTCTTAACAGTAATAAACCACTTAATTAAATATTACAATCTGTATCTCAAGCATGGATCATCACCCGATACATCTCAAGTCTCCATTAATCATAGAGCCTCTCTGATCATAGGCATCATTCTATCTCGAATCCACTATAGCAATTCTTCCTACTCTTGGCTTCCTCAAGTCTCTCTCAAAATTGCGACTGAGGTAGACTAAAGCCACTGAGATGATTTCACCCTCATGCCTCATGGCACACAACTGCTTTGGCCAAACTTCATTAGCTCACAGTCACCTCCTGAATTAAATCAAGATGCTTTGCCTAATCCACATAATCTTCCAAATCCAAAGACACAAAAACCTCAAAAAAAGTCACCAAGCCCTAGCAGCCAGAAAGAAATCTCAGATCTTAAGTCTCCATTCCTACATGTAGCAGAACTCTCTAAGCAGTGCCTCAGTGGCCACTGCTTTACCATACTTGCTCTCACTCTCTGGGGTGTATTCCTGTTTAATCTTCGTAACAAAGACAACCATGGCCGCTTCTGGTGCCTATCTCCTAGGTCATCTAAAGGCAACGTGTCTCCTTTCTGGCTGAATCTACTTTGATCACATACTCTGAAGCAATTCTCAGATTGCATGGCTATGCTACAAAAACCTCAAATAAAAAAGTGACTTTCTGGGGATCACACATGTTGGTCAAGAGGAAAAGCTTGGATTTGTCCCAGATTCACTGTCTTCAATTTACCCTGTAGAGCATAGCTTCTTCCATTACATCTTTAATTTGACTATTTCTGCACGGTGTTGTTTCATGAGCAGAAGCAGTTATTTGAGTTTGATAAAATAGAGAGGAGAAGCACAAAACCACTTACCAATTCAATCTGAAAATATTGATATAATCTGTATTGAAACCTGCTGGGTAAAAACAAGCAGGGTTTACAGTGATTGGATGCTGGAAGAAAATAATACTTAGCAGACGCCAACACCTTCACTAAGCTATCTCCGTTCCTTTCAAAATACTGCATTAAAATAGTAATTTCCTAAATGTGCAAACGTACATAGAAATAAGCGTTTTGCAGTCTACAATGAACCATGGCAAATAAGGCATAAATCATCAGACTTAACCCTATCCATACACAATAATAATTCTGAAAATGCCATGGCTAGTAAATTTCTAATTATGCAAATGGACAAAGCATACACTCCTTGACAAATTCCCTGTGGCAGTAGATTCAAAGGAAATTCCTTGGAACTTGGATTATTAAGGATGAAATTGCCCTTTGATATAGAAAGTTGAAGCTGAACTTAAGAAAGAGGAGTTGACACAACAAGTGATACTCAAAGATAAGGATCTTGAACTTAAAAACAAGGACACTGAATGTCAGAAAATCTCTCCCTGCTGCTTCAGCAGCACCCACTGGGATTCATGCTCCTGATGGGCTGCGTCCAGTGGTAAACCCAGTCTCTACTCCTGAGGGAGATGAGCCAGAAGACCCTCCTGCGGGAGAGGTGCTCAACCCAGAGGATCACCCCGACCTTGAATGCTTGCTTGCTGGAGGGAGACCCTCTAGGGGAGACTTCTGTAAGGGTCAGAGAGAGGGCCACTCTTCCGAGGGTCTGAGGAAACAGCCCCTGGCCCAGGCACAAGGAGAAGTGCCTGTGTCATTCTGAATTCTTTGGGAGGGTGAGCTCCTTTGTAGCAAGCTCACTAAGCCTGAACCCTGTGCCCTCAAGAGGTTTGTGGTACCCCAGGTTTACAGGCCCTTCCTACTGAAGTTGACGCATGAGGTGCCCTCAGCTGGTCAACTTGGGACCAAGAAGACAAAGCAAAGGCTCTCTGCCCATTTATACTGGCCCCGGATGGTAGTAGAAATGGAGTCCGTCCCACTGCAGGAATTGCCCCACTTGTCAGTTGTCTGGCAAGACTGGAGGCAGTGTCATTGACCCACTGCATCCATTGCCAGTGGTTGACACACAATTTGAGAGGGTTGGCAACGACAATGTTGGTCCCCTTGACCCTCCCATTTCAGTTCAACATCGGTTCATCCTGGTCTTGGTAGATCATGCCAACAGGTACCCTGAGGCTACCCCTTCGGACTGTTACTGTCAAGGTGGTTGCCAGGGCGCTCCTGGGCATTTTTACCAGGGTTGGATTCCCTAAGGAGGTTGTCTCTGACAGAGGATCCAACTTCATGTCAAGTTACATGAAAACGATGTGGAAAGAGTGCGGGGTAACCTACAAGTTCTCCACCTCTTACCACTCCCAGACCACTTGTCTGGTTGAGAGATTTAGCAAAACTCTCAAAGGCATGATGGGTGCTTTGGAAGAGCCCCTAAAGAGGAAATGGGATTTCCTCCTGCCATGCCTGCTGTTCGCTTACAGAGAGGTACCTCAAGAGGGTGTCGGTTTCAGCCCCATTTGAGTTACTCTTTGGACATCACGTGAGGGGGCCCCTTGCCTTGATCAGAGAAGGTTGGGAAGCCATCACTGTAGGTCCTGCCAGGCAAGTGGGGGACTATGTGTTAGGCCTCAGATGGAGGATGACACAGATGATGGGTCAGGCCACAGCAAACCTTAAGGCAAGCCAGGAATTCAACAAATACTGGCATGACCTTAAAGCATCACAAGTGTATGGGACTCCAGGTCAGGCGATCCTTGTGATGGAGCCTACCAAGCCTCGAGCTTTGGCAAATAAGTGGACTGGACCCTTTAGGATAATCTCCAAGATGGGTGAAGTCAATTATCTGGTTGACTTGGGAGTCTCTGGGGCAGCCCCTCAGGTATTCCACGTCGACAGGCTCAAGCCTTTCCATAGGCGAGCCGAAGTCTCATGTCTCTTGCTAGCTTCAGATCAAGAAGAGGATGAGAGTGAGCCCTTTCCTGATTTGCTGCATAGCAACCCTCAGGATGGCTCAGTGGAGGGATTGCATCTCTCTCCAGATCTGACACCAGAACAGCAGAGGGTCTGCAGGGCTTTGCTCCGGCATTATGTCCCGCTGTGCTCGCTGACACTTGGCCTCACCCCTGGTGCAGGCACGAAAATGACACTGGTGACAGTGTACCTGTCAAAAGCAGATGCTGCAGGATGTCAGACACTGTGAAGAACTACAGTTCTTTAATCGTTCGTATTTTGGAGCCCCGCAGGCTGATGAAAACGAAAATGGCAGAGGAGCCACATGCTCAGTAGTGACTGAGTTATGCACACAAGTCTACCGGGTGCACATTCACCTGGCTCCCATAAGTATGTACTAAGTTTGAACATTATAGTAAATACAGAACATTGCTCAGATTGTACTAATAGGTATGTTCTTCATTTATACAGTAGAGCACCATTGAAAAAATATCCAGCAGAAGAAGACAAAATCATTATCCACAACTCGTGTGACTCAACAACACGTGTGAAGGTAATTTCAACTGTTTAGAAAATAGTGATAAACATGCAGAGTTCAAGAAGACAAGCCCAGTAAGTTTAATCTGCTAACATGTGATAAATGGACTTTCCCTATGTACACCACCCAGGGAGCATGTAATATTGGTATAACCGATAAGGATACTCAACTAATGAACAACAGAGCGCAACCTCACCAAACATTAATAGGTGAAGTATTAAGATTACAAATTGTGATCAAAAGTGTTTTCGATGAAGAGAGGTCATAATTACTTATCAAACTTTTTTGTATCTATTGTAGACCATTTTATTTGAGGTCAACTGTGTTTTTTCACTGGGCATACATCATTCTCTGATCTCTACGTGAGGTGGCCAGGGGTCTCAGACGCAGTGCCTCCAGGGGTAGTAGTTGTTACCCTTAGCTACTCTGAAATTATGTCCATTCGAGGTCTATAAAAGAAGCCAAAGAAAGCCAAAGAAGAGCAAAGACTTGGAGGAAGCAGACACACTACCCATGGCTCCCTGAATGCATGGGGAGACTACTACCTGGGAGGAGGTAATTCACCTGTTGTCAGCAGTGAAGAGATGTTATGGCAGATGTATGACAGATATCACACAGCAAACACCATGGTTGCATTGAGAGGAGAACCCAGAACCAGGTTTGGTCAATGAGAAGGAATGCGGCCTGAAGCAGCTTTTGATGGAGAACCCCAGGCAGCAGGGACTGAATATTATTTGCTTGAAAAGAACCCTGAATTAGGAGGGAGAAATACTTTACCACTGCGACCACTGGACAGAATATTGTCTGCCTGAAAAGTACCTTGAAGAAAGGGGAGAACACTTGTTACCACTGAGAAAACTACAAGATAACCAGCTGTAGTTGAGAAACCGAAGAACATTTTGAGAGAACAAGAAGTTGCAGAGAGACCTCATTTACTTGAAAAGAGAACCATTGATCGTGGAGAGTCCTGAGAGAAGCTAGAGTTCATGAAGAGGCCTAAAAGTCTGAGGTGAGGAACCAGAGGTTGTGAAGAGCTCTAGGAGAATGTACTGAAACCAGAGGTTGTGTGGAGAATTACACGCAAACCATAATTCGTAGAGATGCCTAAAGAAGTGAGCTGAAAAACCATAAAGCGTCAAGGTGGCGCAAGCGAACTGTGATGACAATTAAGGGTCATGCTAAAGGTGTAAATATTGTTATAGGGCTTAGCACACATAATTTAAGTGAATAAGAATTAATATTACTCAAGAGAATTTCAATAGTGTTAAGGGTGCAAGGGAGAAATATGTAACTCTGACATCGAAAGTCACTCTGTATAATGGAAACAAATAGTGTGTCCACAATTTATGGACACTCCCGTCCTCTGCACACCGATATATACTGAAGATCAGTCAAGATGTACTCTAATTTATGTATTATATAGATCGTTAAATAGTTGAACAATGTTAATTGAAGATAAATTTCAGCAATCAATCAAATAGTCTTTATCAAATAATACAATTTGATCATTTTAAAATAGTGAATTTCAGATTGATTTTACTCAATATAAGTGTTTAATGGAATAAATTACATTATAAGTGCAACACAACGTTCTTGACAACTTTAGTTACAATTCAGTAAACAGTGATAATGAAAACAAATAAAAGTTCTCAATATACTTTTGAAAGAGTGAACATAAAAATGAAAAAAGGTCTACGCGTTTTGCGAAACAATCTCTTCTTCAGGAGCATAAACATTTCATCTTCTATTTTCAAAAGATTTTCTACAATAGATACAAAAAGGTTTGATAAGTAATTATGACCTCTCTTCATCGAAAACACTTTTGATCACAATTTGTAATCTTAATACTTCACCTATTAATGTTTGGTGAGGTTGCGCTCTGTTGTTCATTAGTTGAGTCAGTATCTTTATCGGTTATACCAATCTTACATGCTCCCTGGGTGGTGTACATAGGGAAAGTCCATTTATCACATGTTAGCACATTAAACTTACTGGGCTTGTCTTCTTGAACTCTGCATGTTTATTACTAATTTCTAAACAGTTGAAATTACCTTTACACGTGTTGTTGAGTCACACGAGTTGTGGATAATGATTTTGTCTTCTTCTGCTGGATATTATTTCAATGGTGCTCTACTGTATAAATGAAGAACATGCCTATTAGTACAATCTGAGCAATGTTCTGTATTTACTATAATGTTCAAACTTAGTACATACTTATGGGAGCCAGGTGAATGTGCACCCGTTAGACTTGTATGCATAACTCAGTCACTACGGAGCATGTGGCTCCTCTGCCGTTTTCGTTTTCATCAGCCTGCGGAGCTCCAAAATACGAACGATTAAAGAAATGTAGTTCTTCACAGTGTCTGACATCCTGCAGCATCTGCTTTTGACAGGTACGCTGTCACCAGTGTCATTTTTGTGCCTGCACCATGGGGTGAGGCCTGGTGTCAGCGAGCACAGAGGGACATAATGCCGGAGCAAAGCCCTGCAGACCCTCTGCCGTTCTGGTGTCAGATCTAGAGAGAGATGCAATCCCTCCACTGAGCCATCCTGAGGGTTGCTATGCAGCAAATCAGGAAGGGGTTCACTCTCATCCTCTTCTTGCTCTGAAGCTAGCAAGAGGCATGAGACTTCGGCTTGCCTATGGAAAGGCTTGAGCCTGTTGACGTGGAATACCTGAGGGGCTACCCCAGAGACTCCCAAGTCAACCAGATAATTGACTTCACCCATCTTGGAGATTATCCTAAAGGGTCCAGTCCACTTATTTGCCAAAGCTCGAGGCTTGGTAGGCTCCATCACAAGAATCGCCTGACCTGGAGTCCCATACACTTGTGATGCTTTAAGGTCATGCCAGTATTTGTTGAATTCCTGGTTTGCCTTAAGGTTTGCTGTGGCCTGACCCATCATCTGTGTCATCCTCCATCTGAGGCGTAACACATAGTCCCCCACTTGCTTGGCAGGACCTAGAGGGATGGCTTCCCAACCTTCTCTGATCAAGGCAAGGGGCACCCTCACGTGATGTCCAAAGAGTAACTCAAAGGGGCTGAAACCAACACCCTCTTGAAGTACCTCTCTGTAAGCGAACAGCAGGCATGGCAGGAGGAAATCCCATTTCCTCTTTAGGGTCTCTTCCAAAGCACCCATCATGCCTTTGAGAGTTTTGATAAATCTCTCAACCAGACCAGTGGTCTGGGAGTGGTAAGAGGTGGAGAACTTGTAGGTTACTCCGCACTCTTTCCACATCGTTTTCATGTAACTTGAAATGAAGTTGGATCCTCTGTCAGAGACAACCTCCTTAGGGAATCCAACCCTGGTAAAAATGCCAAGGAGCGCCCTGGCAACCACCTTGACAGTAACAGTCCGAAGGGGTAGCCTCAGGGTACCTGGTGGCATGATCTACCAAGACCAGGATGAACCGATGTCCAACTGAAGTGGGAGGGTCAAGGGGACCAACATTGTCGATGCCAACCCTCTCAAATGGTGTGTCAACCACTGTCAATGGATGCAGTGGGTCAATGACACTGCCTCCAGTCTTGCCAGACAACTGACAAGTGGGGCAATTCCTGCAGTGGGACGGACTCCATTTCCACTACCATCCAGGGCCAGTATAAATGGGCAGAGAGCCTTTGCTTTGTCTTCTTGGTCCCAAGTTGACCAGCTGAGGGCACCTCATGCGCCAACTGCAGTAGGAAGGGCCTGTAAACCTGGGGTACCACAAACCTCTTGAGGGCACCAGGTTCAGTCTTAGTGAGCTCGCTACAAAGGAGCTCACCCTCCCGCAGAATTCAGAATGACACAGGCACTTCTCCTGTGCCTGGGCCAGGGCCTGTTTCCTCAGACCCTCGGGAGAGTGGCCCTCTCTCTCACCCTTACAGAAGTCTCCCCTAGAGGGTCTCCCTCCAGCCAGCAAGCATTCAAGGTCGGGGATATCCTCTGGGTTGAGCACCTCTCCCGCAGGAGGGTCTTTTGGCTCATCTCCCTCAGGAGTAGAGACTGGGTTTACCACTGGACGCAGCCCATCAGGAGCATGAATCCCAGTGGGTGCTGCTGAAGCAGCAGGAATAGATTTTCTGACATTCAGTGTCCTTCTTTTTAAGTTCAAGATCCTTATCTTTGAGTATCACTTGTTGTGTCAACTCCTCTTTCTTAAGTTCAGCTTCAATTTTCTATATCAAAGGGCAATTTCATCCTTAATAATCCAAGTTCCAAGGAATTCCCTGAAGAAACATTGTTGGGGTTCAGAATAGAGGCAGGAGTGGCAGGTGTGGTGGCACCCCCAGAAACAGATTCAGTAACAACCCCAGGTGAAGGAGCCTCAATGGGTTCATCCCCCCTTCATCAAGAGCTTCATAATCAGTCTGGTAGTCCACCAGAGCAGCTATCAGATCAGCCCTAGACTTATCTTCAAAGTCTGACTCCCTGGCTTCACAAGCACTTTGGAGAACCGCTAAACTCATCCTAGTCAATGTACCATTTGCAATAGATTCCATTGCTTGTAATGTAGTTATCTAGTACACAACTAAACCTCAATTTAACCAAGTGTAGATATTTTGTAAGTGGCAAGGTTACACACTGATTCTTAAAACCATTAGTATCCCACCGCTGCCACCAGTGTAAAGACTGGAGGGGGGTGATCTGTATTCCTGACCTCTATATGGCAGAGTAGTGGCACAGAGCACTGCAGCCATGATTCTCTATTTGGTAACGTTGGATGAGCAATCAAGGCTTAAGCTCTCAGGAGGCTGGTTCTTAAGTACAGTGTAGTCCCCAAGCACCCACAAAGGAATGTCCACACACTATGTTAGTGAAAATACAGTTCTTTATATAAATAAGGTTTCAATTATATGCACAATCACAATAACACACTTTGTGCTCAGGTAATTCTAAAATGATAAATCTATACAGACTCAATGTGGTACCACAATTACTCTTGATTCTCTTAAAATGCATCAACTGTACTCAGTCTCAAATGACATACAAATCTGTTAATACCGTGAACCAACAATAGACTTAGGAGAAAAACAAGTTGGTTAAACAACAGGCAGAAATGTACTTCAGCTACTAAGTGTAACGCTCACCTGGTATTCAAGGGGATGTCACTCAGCCTGTTCTGACCTCTTACGACCTCGAACCCTTCCCTGGAGTCTACTCGACTGGAGACTGGGCCTGAAACACAGGATTGGTAGAGTTTAACTCCCTATTGTCTCTGTGTGCTTGAACCCCTTCTTCCCGGGGGTCCACCCCTTCCCTTTGATCCACAGCTCACCTTGTTTTCTTGGAAAGTGTGCTCTCCGTCCTGCTTTCAGCGCAGGGGCGCGTTGATTGATGCGGGCTCGTTGCTGCCTAGTTACTTCACTGGCAAGAGTCTGACAGGTAAGTATAATGAGTCTTTTGAACAGTTCTCTAACTTCGTTCCTTTCCTTCCTTAGATGATGTCCGGCGTCCGGGGATGCCGACGAGCTGCTGAGATGAGTAGCGCTGAAGGTGAGTGAGAGCGCGATGCGCGATGCGACCCTTTCGTATTTGTACTGAACTGAGTTCTTTTTCTGTGTCTTTTAGGTGTTGCGACGTTTTCAGCGTGGATGCCGGTTATGAAGAAGAAATGCGGTGAGTAAGCGTGGTATGCGGCGCCTCTAGATGTTTCCACGCTAACCTGGAATGTCTTTTCCCTCTTGCAGATGGATGAGAAGTTTTGGAGACAGAGTTCCCCCAAAGCGGCTGGGATTCAGGTAAGCGTTTAAAGCTTGGAGTCTTTAAAAATAAGTGAAGATTTGCTGAATGCTTAGTAATGCCTTTTTTCTGTTCTTTTCCCTTTTCCTTAGGAAGCAGCGTGCCGGGATGGGAATGACACCGCCGAAGATGCCCGCAGAACAGAAGAAGCGATGAATGATGGGCAGAAGCACTGCAAGGTAACGCTGTTCCTAACGGTGTTCTTGTTCTTGCAGGAGCAGAGCACAGAAGAAAGATGCAGGCCTACTGGAGACAGATCCGAACACAGTGAGTGTCACGCTGCAGGTGCAGAAAACACAAAGCATGTTTCTCAGCCTGGGCGTGGCTTAAATAGTCTCTGGGTATCCCAGGTGTCTCTGGGCTGAACCACACCCAAAAGACTAGACCGCACATGCAGTTCTGCGAATCGAAATATGTGGGGCATCCATCTTGTCCCCATCAATGCACTACAAGTCCAATTCCCAATGTTATCCTATGGGAGTGAGTGAGTCTGGTGCCACAAGCGCCAAGTCTGACTCCAAGTGGGTCTTTGGAGGGATGGAGAGGCCCTTGAGGGCCATGTAGGTGATCGTGGCCTGGCTCCAGCCTGACATCTTGGAGGGTGTAAATGTCATGTTTTGACTCAGAAGCGGCCCTTTGTTGACACTGACACTGCTGTGTTTTCCGGATCCGGTTTCGGTTCCTTCTGGGGGTGCGGCTTGAGTCAGTGCAGTGCATTGCAGCAGTACGGGCGCCTTGGAGAACTGCAGGTATTTTTGTTCTCCTTTTGGAACTTGGGTGGCGCCTTTCGAGACCCGGAGACACGGAGACACAGAGACACAGACCCGTGGCCGTGTCAGTGTAAGTCCGCGACTCCTGGGAGGAACCCCGGAGAGGTGGAGCCCCGGAGTCCAGAGTACAGCAAACACTGTGGGAGCAAGCCGTTGGTGCTGCTCAAGCAAGGCGGGTCGCAATAACTGGGCTTGATAGCTGGGCTTCCGCGCACGGGTATGCGGTAAGGTGTACACAGGCGCAGGCAACCACGTTCGTCCAGTGCAGTGCTGCGATTGATTGCTGGGTCCACTTGCAAGCTGTAAGCTTTTTTACTAGCACAGAGGAGCAATTGAGGATTACTGTCGTAAGGAACGCAACTGAATGAACGTTCCATGCATTCTGACTTGTGTTATGATTTTTTTTGTATTACATCACCCTAAACAAATTTCAGCTGATGAGCCTCACTGCTTTAAAACAATTGAATGAGTAATGTGTTCTGTGTGCTAGGGCGACTTTGGGTGGAATACCTTTGAGCCCTGAGCGACACTGTGCTATTTATAAAGAGAGGAGTTTTTGTGGAATTACAAACACACGTGACGCATGGGATTGACTGTGAACTTTATGTCCGTAAGCTTTCGTGCTTCAAACTGTGTGTTCTTTGTTAATTGTTAAAACTTGTAAGACGGTGACCTGGACTGTAAACTGCTTACTACTTTTTCTTGGGGACTGTGGGCCATTGAGCCTTTGACCCAAAGGTGGTGTGCTGGTGCCAATCTAATTAATAACTGTGAGTAAACTGCAATGTATAATTTGCGGAGCTCTGCCAACCCAGATGATCTCCACTTGAAAAAGATCATTATATGGGGTACTGGTAAGGATCAGGGTGAGAGCGTGCAAGATTTGCAAAGTAGCTCCTTTTTGAAGCGCTATAAGACAGGTGGGGGCATATTGCGCCCACCGCCCAGTATGTTCTCTTTGGATAATCAAAATCCTCAACCTCTGGCTTTTTGAATGTATCTGTGGCCCCTCGATCCCTGCAAGGCCAGGCAGTGGGAATTTCGACACCAGTCAATCATCCTATTCATGATTCACTGCCCTCCAATCTAGACTACACTTTGAGGACGACCACAATGAAAAATGCAATATTATCTCATTTCTCACAAGGCTCACAACGAACAACTATTTGCCCTGTGGTGGATCCATCTTTGAATGAGGTAAATGTACCAGTGCTTACAATTGAGATGGGCCCCTGTGATGAAGAGTTATTGGAATTAGAAATGCCAATACTAATGAATGCATCCTATGAATTAAATAAAATACCGGAAGAACAACAAGAGGATTGGGGAAAGGAGGCCACTTTTCAGGAACCAAGTAGGTTGGTGGACTCGTCTACAAATATTCAGCAACATGGCCAAACTGATTTAAATCCCCCCCTAATTCCCCCAACAATAACTGCTCTGAATTTTGTGTTAAGCTCATTAGTGAAAGTTTTTGAATCAATCAAATTGGAGGTACAGCAACACTCAGGGATACTGTTGGAAATATCAAAGGACTTGGAATTCCTGAGCCTCTGCCGGGCTCAGACCCACTTTAACAAAGAACCTTCAATTGGTCTCCCTCTGCCGGGCTCGGGTCAAATTCACAAACTTTCCCTATTTCATCTAAATCGAAGACTTTCGACTGTGAACAGGATTTAGCTTGACCTGTTGCAGAACCACTTTGATACACATTTATTTGTTCTCTTTCAATTGGCTCCTCTGCTGGGCTTGATCCAGGTTTAGCTTACAGAGACCTTCGATTGAGCACCTACGCGCTGCCGGGCCACTCCCTCAAAGGTATGTGGCTTGCTTTAAAGTTCAATCACTCATCAGCAGTTTTAACTTCACTCGCGTATATTATCACTTGCGTTTTAACAATGTTCATTCCAACGTTCACCATACAATATTGCTACTTGCAACCTTGGCTTCAACACAGATCGGTCCTGTATCGGTCTCCCCAACTCACCGGCTGTGTTGACTTCACTGATGCTGCTTTGTTCTTGGAGACAAGGATGGTACCACACGGATGGTGATTCTCCCCGCCTTGGCTACTGACGCGGGAGGGCCCAGGGTATCTCCGACACACAATGCAAGATTCTTCAGCCTGCTTTCCTGGTCTTACGCCTTCTATTCTCGAGGTCTCTGGAAAGTTATAGCACTTGTCGAAAAGGTCAAGGGAATTTCCCTCCTTGCGATTCCCTTCGGTCCTGGCGTCTTTTCCCTCTTGCTCAGCTGCTGTCTCGAAACTGCTGTTTCTTCGTGTGCTTTGCCTCGGTCAGGGTGGGCTCTCGTGCACCGCCTTTTATCTTTGTGTAATGTGAAAGTGTAATGGAAGTCAGGTGACAGTGACTGTCGGTAATTGCTGGACCTTGCCTGACCATAGTATTGGGACATGTCAGGTACACGCCTCGGGTGTTAGTCTCTTTTCCTTTATAGTGGGATGTCTGTGAGAAAGTGTTCATGTTGTAAAAGGGCGGGGATAGAGTTTCTAAATATCCTACCGGGTAGGATGGGGTAAAGGTGTTACAGGGACCGGGATATTGCGTCTCACCACCCAGTGTCCCACACCCAGACCTTGCAGATCTAATCACGGCTGATAACTTAGACTTTTTGGCTATTACAGAATCCTGGCTGCATGCTGCAGCAGGACCTTCACTCTTACTCACTTTACCAGACAATTATACAATTGTAAGAGCTGACAGAGTGGATGCTAGAGGTGGCGGAATTGCCATCATAGCTAAATCCAACCTAGACCTTAGGCTAGCTACTTCGCCTAAATTATCATCATGCAAATCACTAAAAGCTAAAATACCAATTAACAACTCCCAGACCATATCCATTCAGTTAGAATACAGACGCCCGTGGCCCATCAGTACCTTCGAGGAACATCTGATGCTACTACAGACTAATAATGTCAAAACAACTTCTCAAATGTTAATACTGGGTGATTTCAATTTAAGACTGAAAGACCCGAATGACCTTCAAGCACTAGCAAACGCCAACAAGGTTTCAACCTAAAAATAACCCAACCCACCCACAACAAAGGCAGAACCCTTGATTGGGCAGCTGACCTTAACTGTGACACCATAATCATAGCCATCACTCCCCAATGTTGGACAGATCATCACCTTCTGTCATTCACCCTCTCAGCAAACACTCAAAAAACCAAACTAAACACGATAGCTCCTCCATGTCACACAAGGAACAAACGTAACATCACAGCGGATGATATCCAGCCACTTGTGATCCACATGCTGAACTCATCTGAGGATATCACTGACCCTAACAAATTAGTAGAGACTCACAACTCCTCTATGACTAAAGCACTGGACATCATAGCCCCCATTACATTGTGTAAAGGCACACCAAAAGCTCACTTAAACTCCTGGTCACTCCTGAATTAAAAACTCTATGTGCTGAAAAAAGAAAACTGGAATCTATAAGGAAGGTTATCCCTTCCACTGAAAACAAAGCCAATTTAACTTATGTGCAAAATGCAAGGAAGAAATACTTTGCACCAGTCTTACAATAATATAATTAATCAAGCTAGCTCGAGCACCAAACAGTATTTGTGATACTCAAAGAAATTGAGTTGCCTATTACCACTACGGATCCATGCGTAAAGGACACATTCTGGTGCACAAACATTCAGAATGCTTTAACTAACAAAATAGCCTCACTGCAAACTAAAATTTCGTTAAAATGCCAAAACCTTCAAAACACTGTTTACCCCCAAAACTTTCAAAACTCAAAACTCAGGCAGCCCCCACCACAACACAAAGCTTACTACTAAACTTCCCCAAGACTTAAAATTCCCCAAAGTCTCTGCCCTGGAGGTACAAAAAATCATTGCCTCCCTTAAACCGTCAAGGTGCCTAGGCGATACCAAGCAACCTTAAGGAATCATGGGTTCTACCCCGCCTTAAAAAACAATGTTTGGACCCGACTATCCCTACAAACTATAGGCTAATTACCAGAGTCCCATCCTTATTAAAGATACTGGACAGGAAAGCTTATCTACAGATCCAGGAATATCTGTAAACTAACCATCTGTTAGGGACTCATCAATCCAATGTCAGACCGCAACTTGGGACTGAAACGGCGCTGATTGACTAAAAAGCACAGATTGATGAAATTAATGTTAGGGGGAATTCTCTGTAAGGCTAATTTCCCAAACCTAGTGAGTCCCCCAGCAGCTTTGCTGGATTTTTGGGGTTTATTTTTTTCTCTCCTGCTAAGAGTGAGATTCTTTTGCTCCCACTCTTATACATGATTTGAGGTGTTCCTTTAACTTTCTATGTGTTTTATGGGCTATTGGGTCTTTTACTCCATAGGGTCTCATGTGGTTTTTTGATGTGGGTTACACAGCACCCTCTGTGCCGTAACCCAGGGGTGTCGTAGCGCCCCCCCAACATAGACTCCATACCCTGGGACTGACTACTGTCTACCAGGGCAAGTAAAGTCACCATTGGCTTTGCTAGTACCAAATTATGAACAGAAACCAGTAAAAACCATCATACTGTGGACGTACTGGTCGGGGCAATTCGATTGCCCCGGGGTCTACTGTTCGAGGGGGCACGTCTCCGTCCCCCCTGATCGAGTTTTGGCTGGTGGCAGTGGATAATACTTTTTATATTCGACCGCAAATATATCTCTCTGGGATTTTTCCATTGTTCGAGGCTACCAACTTTAATTATTTAATTCCTATAGCCTCGAACATACCGCCGGGTTATTTATTTAATATTAATTCGCCGGTTGGTATTTTTTGCCAGAACTCGATTCTAAAATGGCGTTTGTGTTCTCTTCTGTGACTCCAACCCAAGTAGAGCCCTTTGTTCCAATTTTTGGCGGGCTTCTCCACAGAAGCCTCCAAAAGTGGTGCTACTCTGTCTGGGTACCACAGGGGGTGTAGGAGGGGGTTTAGGCACCCTGGACTGAGTTACCTTGGTAACTCAAGTCGCACTCTTGTGTGATTGGCCCAAGTGGTGAGCCGGCCGGCTCACCACTTAGCATGTTTGATTGACAGCTAGGCTGAGTGAATGGGGGTGTGCTGCATAAAAGCAGGGCTTTGGGGACTGGAACTTCAGATGTCGCCATTGGACCTAAAGAATCCGAGGAGTGAGAAGCTGAGCCGGCCTGCAACGACGACACCATCGGTGGAGCCCTGCTGAACCGCCTCACCACTTTTCCCAACGACAGAGGAGATCTCCAGCCCGGAGAGTCTTCTTCCTTCGACTGGTGGGGATAACCAGTCTACCTTCTTTTCGCCTTCCTTGAGCATCTTGGGGCCGCCTTGCCTGTGCCAAGCACCCCGGCAACCAGGATACCACGTTTTCACCATTACCGCGAACCGAAAGGGTAGTACCTTTGTACCGGAGAACTCCGCGGCTGGTTTCTTCCCTGGCAGTGCAACGACCTTCATCTTTCCTCCGCAACGAGATCTTCTCTTCCTCTGGATGACGCTGCGACTTGCAACCCCTGCCAGGAACAACTGCCCCCGCTGGAGGATCCTCTCCTTAAGGTACCGTGTTCCACCTGGCTTCCCTTGCAAACGATTGAACGGGGTGTATTAAATCCTCGTCTCTCGAACCTGGGTTAGCCTGGGACACCTTAGCTAACTTTTCTGAACTGAACGAAACCTTTTTCGAACTACCTCCACAAACTTCGAAGACTCTGTGTAACTGTTTGATCATGGGCATCTTTCGCCTGGCTCCCTTGAAAGTGGGCCTGGCACCTAAACTTCCTTGCTCACCAGTAGACTGTGCCTTCCTAACTTGCTGTGGTTGTTTAAAAAGTGTTTCGTGTGTCTGCTGCCATAATTCTGCTTTTCCCTCCTTTTTATTTAACTTGTTGGAGTGCCATCGAACGTTAAGCTCTCATCTGTGTCTGGAAATAAGTGGTGTTAACTAAGACTTGTCCAACAAGTAATCAGGGATGTACATATGATAATAGTGATTGTGTTTTGAACTTATCTTACCAATTTTTGTGCTAATGTGTTTTAAAAGTGTGTGTTAAACAAATAATTATATACTTTTACACCCACGCTCTGGTCAGTGTTTGCTTGTGCTACTTTATTTCTGTACCTATTCTGTATGCTCTGTATACTGCGTAACTCTTCTTGAGGGAAGTCTGACTGCTCAGCCACAGCTACCAAGTGAATCTGTGTGATTCAAGCCAAACACCTGTAGTCTTAAATCTTTTGCAGTGGTCCCTAAGGGAACTGCACAGGTTTCTGCCTAACACTGAGGGGTCACTCAGAAAAAGGGTGAGGGAAAGCAGCCATTAAAATGGAACCCAGAGATTTCTAATACCTCCCAACCCAAAGAGGGCCCCAAACAACAAAATAACCAGGATAAGCCCAAGGGTAAACCACAAAAGGCTAGTGTACCTTCTGGTCACAAACCAGAAGGAGGTCAGGCCAAGACACCCTTCCAGAGAGCATTTGGAACATGCTATCTCTGTGGGGCAACTGACCACATCAAAGGAGATCCCAGATGTAAGGTTAAACCTACAGGGATCAGCACAGTCTCCGTAGCTTTCACTCCTAAGGAGGAAGTCCAAATGGCTAGTGCTCACTTTGAAGTCTTTGCTGAAGAACCCTTGGGTCTTCAAGCAAGTGTAACAGTAGAGTCCATGGGTCTGGTTAGTGATCAGAATAGGAGTGTGTACAACTCCATACCAGAACACTCTAAAGTTTGCTATATGGACAGTGTTCTTTTCAATGGCCAGGATACACCTGCCAGGCGAGACTCTGGGCCAGCAGAACAGTAGTGGATGAAAGCTTTTTCAGACCTGAGGATGTTGCTAAGTCACTCAAAGGTCCCACTAGGATGTCTGGAGGCCCTGTCCAAATGGTTCCAATTCTACCAGCCCTCATTCAGTGTAATGACATGACAGTGTTGTTTCCTGTCAGTGTTCAGACTGAGGTGCCTGGGAGAGTCCTGTTGGGGAATGATCTAAGAACTCTAGGAGTAGTATCCAGTACCCCCAGGCCTCCCAGAACCAAACCAAATTGGCTAGAGAGGCCACTTTAAGGAATCACTCTAAGCCTGTGGGAACCTCTACTGAGAACCCCACTACAAGCCCTGGTGTTGGTAAATTGACCTCTGACCCAGGCACATTTCAGGCTAAAATGTTAGGGAAATGGGAGCCCCAACCAAGCTCCATCATTGTTCTCCCAGTTTTAGAGTCTATGACTCCCCCTGCTTCTGAGGAAGAGGTGGATAGACCTACTGGAACCCTAACTAGGCCTAAGAGAACTGGTAATTCTCAGTGTGGTGGAAAACCAGAAAAGAAAAGTCTAAGGCCAAAAACCTTCAGACTGTTGGAGCTTCCACAGAAGACTCCAACCCAATTCCTAGTCTTAAGGGGGAAACTCCTAAAGTAGGTAAAGGTAGATCTAAGAGGAAGGAGAAGCATGTACCTCGATTATCTCCATCCCCTCCAACCAAGAGGCATAAACCCAACCTTCTCCCAACAGAGAGGTGGTGAAGACATCTGGAGGCCCCTCTAGATCTAAGGGAATCCTTTATAAGGACCCCTTGAAAAAGCCTAACACAGGTTCAGACGTTGTAACAACTTCTGAGGGACTGGTCAACCAGATCCCCTATAACTTTAAAAAGACTGATGTACCTCAAAGGGTTTGTAGGTCATATAGCGTACAAAGGAAAACCTTTGACTCTACCACTGAACATAAGTCAGGGTGTCACCATCAAAATACTGATGGACTCTCTAGGATGTATATCATCGACTAGAAGTATGAGGTTCATCCAGGAGTGGATTAAATCCTCCTGTCCCTTCGTCTGGGGGGGGCGAGTGTTAGGGAGAATTCTCTGTAAGGCTAATTTCCCAAACCTAGTGAGTCCCCCAGCAGCTTTGCTGGATTTTTGGGGCTTATTTTTTTCTCTCGTGCTAAGAGTGAGATTCTTTTGCTCCCACTCTTAGACATGATTTGAGGTGTTCCTTTAACTTTCCATGTGTTTTATGGGCTATGGGGTCTTTTACTCCATAGGGTCTCATGTGGTTTTTTGATGTGGGTTACACAGCACCCACCGTGCCGTAACCCAGGGGTGTCGTAACGACCCCCCAACATAATCTCCATACCCTGGGACTGACTACTGTCTCCCAGGGCATGTAAAGTCACCATTGGCTTTGCTAGTCCCACATTATGAACAGAAACCAGTACAAACCATTATATTGTGGACATACAGGTCAGTGCAATTGGATTGCCCCGGGGTCTGTTGTTTGAGGGGGCACCTCTCCGTCCCCCCGATCGAGTTTTGGCTGGTGGCAGTGGATACTACTTTTTATATTCGACCGCAAATATATCTCTCTGGGATTTTTCCATTGTTCGAGGCTACCAACTTTAATTATTTAATTCCTATAGCCTCGAACATACCGCCGGGTTATTTATTTAATATTAATTCACCAGTTGGTATTTTTTGCCAGAACTCGATTCAAAAAATGGCGTTTGTGTTCTCTCCTGTGACTCCAATCCAAGTCGAGCCCTTTGTTCCACTTTTTTGGCGGGCTTCTCCACAGAAGCCTCCAAAAGTGGTGCCACTCTGTCTGGGTACCACAGGAGGTGTGGGAGGGGGTTTAGGCACCCTGGACTGAGTTGCCTTGGCAACTCAAGTCGCACTCTTGTGTGATTGGCCCAAGTGGTGAGCCGGCCAGCTCACCACTTAGCATGTTTGATTGACAGCTAAGCTGAATGAATGGGGGTTTCTTGCATAAAAGTACGGCTTTTGGGACTGGAACTTCAAAGGTTGCCACAGGACCTGAAAATCTGAAGAGGGAGAAGCTGAGGCGACCTGCAACGACGACACCACCGGTGGAGCCCTGCTGAACCGTCTCACCACTTCCCGACGACACAGGAGATCTTCTTGCCGGAGAGCCTCTTCCCCTTGAGCTGGTGGGGACAACCAGTTTGCTTTTTTTTTCGCATACCAGGACGTCTAGTGGTCGAATTGCCCGTGCCAAGCACCCCGGCAACCGGATAGCCACTTACCACTGAACCACGAATAAAAGGACTGCTCCTTTGAATCGAGAAACTCCGCGGCTGGTTTCTTCCCTGGCAGTACAACAACCTCCTGCTTTCCTCCCCGACGAGATCTTCTCTTCTGCCGGACGAAGCACTGACTCACAACCGCTGCCAGGAACAACTGCCCCCACTGGAGTGTTCTCACCATTTCAAGGTACTGTGTCCGCCTGGCCTCCCTTTCTATAGATTGCTACAAGGTGACAGTAAATCCTTAACCTTCTAGACTGGGCTGGTCTCTTGACCATCTAACTGGTCCCTTTCTTTTGGTCCAACTCCTTTCTGAACCTTTTCGAGACTCTTGTGCACTTTTCAACCTTGTGACCTTGGACGCATTTCGTTCTGATCCTCTTAAAGTGGATCCGGCTTCTGGAACTCTAACTTCACGGTTTTATTCTGCCTTCCTCTCTTGCTGTGTTCTTTTGAAAGTGTTGGGATCTGTTTCAATTTATGCTCTGCCTTTCTCTCCCTTTTAACCAAATTATTAGAGTGCTATCTGCGTTAAGCGCTCACCGCTGTCTGAAAATAAGTGGTGCTTTACTTAAGACTTGTCTAATATTCTCTTAAGGGAGATTACGAGGACATATTTGTTACCAAGTCTAGAGGTTTCCAATGGTCCAATGAAATCCATCCCAACTAGGGAGAAAGGGACTTTTATTATTGGTAAAGGGTTCAGAGGAGCAGGCAAGGGAATATGCATACTGTTTTCTGACATATTTCACATGTTTGAATTAAGTTATTTATATCAGCATGGATACCGGTCAGTAAAACTTCCCACTGATTTGCGCCTGGGTCTTTGACTGTCCTAAGTGTCCCCCTGTCAAATGAGAATGTGCAATCTCTAGCACGATCTTCTGATGGGTTTTGGGGATTACTTACTGGGTTATACGTAGGCCTTCTGTGGAGGATTCCTTTCTGTACAGTAATCCTTGTTTGAGGAAGAAAAAAGGGCTTACATTCTTTAATTCTTAACCTTCAGGAATCACCTGTAAGAAAGCCTATGTGAGTGCTGGATCATTTTGCTGGGTGAAGGCTAGGTCGAGAAGGATGGTAGGTTCTTCTTCCCTTTTTGCCTCCGTGATAGATGGTTCATCAGCTTCCCCAAAGCCTAAGGTACCTCTCTCAGTTTCTTGTGGTTCAATCTCTATAAAACGGGGAAATAGAACCCTTTCAAGAAATCCCTATGCAATTGTATCCCCATAATGTACTTCAAATGGAATTTCGCCATGGTTCTGTAGAACCTTTATGTCTCCACAGGAGACGGGATCTATGACTCCCGCTAGGACATCCAGACCGAACTTCCAGGCCATACCAGATTTGGCAGCCAGTCTTATATAAAACCCAAGAGGGAGTAATTGTAATTGGTTATTTATAACGTGCTTAATACTGTTAGGAACAGTTCAATGGTGTTTATTGAACAATTAATGGAGGATGGAAAAACACCTAAACTAAACCTAAATCTTAGACGGGAGCAAGTGTTGAAAAATAAGGCAGTACCAGTGGCAATGTGTCAGAATAAAATGGCCTATACGAAGAAAAACCTATTGCCAAATACTTAAAACTAATCACAGAAAGAGTATGGGATAGGGGATCAGTCAAGATATGATTGCCTTGAGGTCTTCCCTTCCCCATGGTTTTTGCACGGGACAAGATGGGACTTTGGAGCAGAGCAAATGCTCGAGCCTTCCCAGCACAAGCTAACAGTTCTGTATCAACTAACGGGTTCTTCGATGGTTAAGTCTTTTTTCAATAAAAGTCGCTCACCTTCGAGGCCTGATGCTCCCAACAAACAAACACAAAAGTTCTGTTATACGAACGCTTTAGGTATGGCTTCACCTCTGGGTCCTCTTTTTCTGTGCACAGACACCTTCAAAATTGTATTCAACAAATTCACAAGACAGTTCCCTTCTCAGTGAACTTAAAAGTGATAGCTTTTCACCCCTGGATCTCCCTTAGCCGGGCTCAGATCACAAATGACAAGGGGGAGGCATCCATTGCCAATACTTCTTGCTTACCCAAATCTTAATGTCTTTTTAAATAGGTTTTCGGGCTTTGCCCCACGTTGTCAGTTTCCCTCTGCCGGGTTCACTCTCGACGACTTTTCCGATATACAGTTCATGCACTCATTTTCACCATGCGGGATTCACTTCCCTCAGCTTTCGCAATCATCTGCCGGTCAAAGACTTTCAATAGTACAGAGGATTTTACAAGACCCCTGTATGATCTTTCTTTGCCTCTTCCCAACCATTTTGACCTTTCTTTGTCTCTTCCCAAGGGTTTCTGGTTACAGTAGTTTCTACCTTCGGGTAATCGCCAAGAGTTTCTTGCTTGAGCACCCACGTGGTGCTGTACTCCTCTGTTGCTGATTTTCCCCTTCTTTATCAATGTATCATTAAGCCTTTCAAAGTTCAAATTACCCGTTGGCTACTTTTCGTTCAACACATTTCGGTTTCTTATTGATTCTCCCCTCGACTTAGCAGCTGTGATGAACTGCGTGCCTTTCTTTATCCTTGGAGTCAAAGTTGGTACCACCTAGACCAGTATCCTTGTAAAACTAACCCTGGAAAATTTAGTGACAGAGGTTTTAAAATCTGATGAGTTGTGTTATTCTGCATAGGGAATGCCTCTGGATGTCGAGTAGCGTAATCAACTATTACGAGGACATATTTGTTACTTAGTCTAGAGATTCCAACAGTCCAATGACATCCAACCCAACCAGGGAGAAAGAGACTTAATCAGATTTTGACTTAACCAGCTTGATTATCAGCTGAGGTGGGTATCGCGAACTGTAGATATCTGCTGCAACACACGCTGGCTATTGTCCATGGTCTTATACTTTCTGCTGAGGTTTCCCAGCCTTGGTTGGAAAGGGCAAGATCAAGTCTCTCATTGTCACCTTCTATGTATGAGCTGTCTTTCTCCTCCTTTTGAACTGCTGCACTGAGTTCGCGCTCACGTCGTGTGGTCTGCCTTGCTCGTCCTTTGCTCTTGTGCTCCATCTTTTATCTCTGTGGAGAGGGAAAGGGTCCTCAGGTGTGTTATTCTGGTCATTGCCTGACTCTGCCTGACCCTGGTATCGGGACAAGTCAGGTAAATGGCCCTGGTGTTAGTCCATTGTTTTTATGTGCGAAAATGTTCATCTGAAAAAGGGGGGGCAGTGTTTTGGAATATCCTACGTGGTAGGCTGGGGAAAAGGTGTCAAAAGAAAAAAGGGAATACCGCATCACACCAGTCCGTGTCCCACTCCCACTCCACAAGGACCTCCTTCGAGGTGATCCTCCCTCACTGATCCACCCCCAGGAATAGGATCCAATAGCAACTGCCATGTTCTAGCCACCTGGATGACACATCCCCGGGGACTAGCTAAGTAGACACTTTCAGGTTTCTCACAGTACCCAGAAATTACTAAGCGCAGACCCGAGAACTGAACCTGTGTTGCTCCATGTCATCTTGCTTCCAAGGTGAGTATGTTGCCCCTGAGCTATCCTCCCAAGAGAGTGTATCATGACTAAGTCTGTGGGAATCATTCCTCTTTTACCTGGAGGGATAGTAGCTTCTCTGCTGCTACACATATCAAAGTCTATGGATTCATTTGTGGTGATAGAGGGATCTGAGGCTCTATGACTAAGCTTCTGGAATGTTAGGGTGCCCCAATGTGTCTCAATTGAGTCGCATCCCACTACTAACACCACATGTAAGGAAGTCAATGTATCAAACAGTAAGACAGGCACAAGTGACCACAGTTCAAGGGTGTTTCTTGAACTTCAATTGGGTTTGAAAAAACACCTATCTAATCCTAAATTTAAATATAGGAGCAAGCTACGACTTTCAAATTTTAATAATGCAGTCCAAGTGGTGTCTTGTCAAAATGAAAGGCCTATACTAATAAACCTACTGCCAAAACTTCTAAATACAAATAGTGTGGGAAACAATGTTAGGGAAAAGAAAAGTGTTCAAGAAATGATATGTCAAGATATACAAGACATTGGCTTCCCTTACACACGTTTTCAGCGCGGGACAAGGTGACACACTCAAGCTTATCACAATCTCTGGGTTCTCAGGCACGAGGACACAGTTCAAAACTTTAACATCAGGGCCTTCTGTGCAAAAGTCACTTTGCCATTTAAAGTCTCTTATTTCAGAGGGCATGATGCAAGTTCCTTTCTCCACAGAATTTCACATGTACCAATTCTCCACTGATTTTACGATCACCTCGGATCCCCCCCTGCCGGGCTCAGATCCACTTTAACACAACACCTTCAATTGGTCTCCCTCTGGCTGGGCTCGGACCAAATTCCCTTACTTTTCCAAACTTTCTCTATTTCATCAAAAAGCAAATACTTTCGACTGTGTGCATGGCATGATTTTGCTTGACCCGTTGCAGAACCACTTTGATTCACATTTATTCATTCTCTTTCAATTGGTTTCCCTCCGCCGGGCTCAGAGCAAGTTTATCTACTGTTCTTACTTCTCAGCTGGATAACTTACAGAGACCTTGGATTGAGCCTCCACGTGGTGCCGGAATCATCCGTCAAAGGTATTGTAGTTTCCTTTAAAGTTAAATCACTCATCAGCAGTTTTAACTTCACACGCATCTATTACCACACGCATTTTAACAAAGTTCGTTCCAGCGCTCACCATACAATATTGCTACTTGCAACCTTGGCTTCTCAACACAGACTGGTCCTGTATCGGTCTCCCAACTCACTGGCTGTGTTGACTTCACTGATGTTGCTTTGTTCTTGGAACCAAGGACGGTACCACGGTGGCTGGTGATTCGCCCTGCCTTGATTACTGAGACGGGAGGACCCCGGGTATCTCTGACACAATGCAGGATTCTTCAGCCTGGTTTCTCGGTCTTACGCTTTCTATTCTCAAGGTCTCTGGAAAGTTATAATTCCTTGTCAAAAAGGTCAAGGACATTTTCCTCCTTACGATTCCCTTCGGTCTTGTTGTCTGTCCCCTCTTTCTCAGCCGCCGTCTCAAAAATGCTGTTTCCTCGTGTGCTTTGCCTCGCTCAGAGTGTCCTCTAATGCTCCGTCTTTTATCCGTGCGGGGAAGTGTAATGGAAGTCAGGTGTGAGTGATTGTCAATAATTGCCTGACCTCGCCTGACCATAGTATTGGGACACGATGGGTACCCGGCTCGGTGTTAATCTGTTTTCCCTTATAGCGGGCTGTCCGTGAGAAAGTGTTTGAGTTGTAAAACAGAGGGGGGTAGAGTTTCTAAATATCCTACCAGGTAGGATGGGGTAAAGGTGTTAAAGAAAGGGGATACCATGTCTCACCCTCCGGTGTCCCACTCCCCGAAGGCCCCTCACCCAGGTGATCCTCCTGCACTGACCCACCCCCAGAAACTTTATCCAAAAGCCATGACTGAGTTCTGACCACCTGGATGACAGCTCCCCGGGGACTAGTGGGTGAGACACCTTCTGGTTTCTCACACCTTCTAACGACACCAATCACTTCGCTATTAAAGTCCAATTATTGAACAAGAATAAACAGACACGTACAGACCCCGCATTATTGGATTGTGGAGCAGCCAGTGTCGTTATGGATTACTCATGGGCTAAAGAACACCAAATACCCATCATAGAAAAAGGACATTCCATTCCTGTAGAGGGAGGTGATGGGGTTACCTTGAGGTCAGGACCTGTGTTGTATCAGACAAATGAATTATCTTTCCACATAGGACACCATCAAGAAATGCATTCCAGTAATTACCAGTACATTACCTGATTGTTTTGTGTATACCATGGTTAAAGAGACATAGGGCCTCATTACGAGAATGGAGGTAGCCATGGAGCTAATAGCTATTAGCTCCATGGCTGCCTGCATTCTGGGCTCCATTACCGGGTTCCTGCAATGGGGACTTACCGGGTTACTCCAGGGATAGGAGGGCCCGATAAGTCCTCCATGCAGGAACCCATCCCCATTCCCATAGGGCTCAATGGGAATGGGGAGGAAGGTAATAACGGGCAGAGTACAACTTGCCCGTTATTCCCTCCCTCTTCCCCTCGCGGGACCCGGAAATCACGCCTGGTTTTACCAGGCATGCGATCTGGGTCCTGCGATGGGAAGCTCCTAATGGGCGCCCACGGATTGAAGGTGGCCGGTCCCTTACCGGCCCTCTTCAATCCAGGAGCGCCAGGGTTATAATGAGGCCCATTATCCTTACATTCATTGGTGGGCAGGAACGGTTTCCTTGGCATCGGAAGTGTGTGTCCAGCATTGCTTCTGTAGTCCAGAGACTTCTATTACAGATTTGTCCAAATTCTTGGTCTTGAATAATCTGAACATTTAGCTCTCTGAATACCATGACTATACTTTGGTTTTTGTTGAAGACTCATTTGTACAGATACCTTCTCACAGGAATGAAGATTGTTCTATCGATTTATCACCCAACGCTACCAAATATTTTGGCAGATTGTGTGTTTTGTTTGAAAGTGAGAAAAAAGAACTTCATGAATATTTCTACACAAACCTGCAAATCGGCTTGATAAGGCCATCCAAGGCACCTGGAGGCACTTCATTATTCGTCTGAGTTAAGACCGTGCTTGGATTTTAGGGTATTGAATCAAATAGCCAAAAAAGATAAATATCCTTTGCCTCTAATCAAGGACATCTTGGAAACTGTCAGAGGAGCTAAATCTTTACTAAACTCGATCTTCGTGGAACGTACCATCTCTCACCAGAATTAAATATGGAGATGAATGGAAGACAGCATTTAGAACACACTTCGGTTTATATGAATATAGAATAATGCCTTTTGAACTTGCGAATGCTCCTGTAGTATTTCAACGTTTTGTGGATAGAATCTTTAGTGATCTGTTATATATCACCGTTATCGTATATTTAGACGATATACTTGTACTCTCAGCAGATCCCTGTCTCCATCAACAACATGTTGGAGAGGTGCTACAAAGGCTACATATTCATAAACTCAAATAAATAAATAAATACACTCAAAGCCAAATTAGAACAAAGCACTTTTCATACTTCTTCAGTCACTTATCTTGGTTATATCCTAACTGAAGAAGGAATAGCTATGGATCCACGTAAGGGTGAAGCCGTTCTGGGGGTGTGGCTTGATGGCTATGTGAGAGGACGTTCCTTGGAGGAGCTCCCAATGATCGAATCCTGATCCGGGGAAAAAAGTGATGGTTTTTGGTGGACTTTCGAGCCCACGGTGCATCTAAAGGCGTATGAAAGTGGGGGGCATACGGAGCGAGCCCTCCCCAACGGCGAGACTGCACATCCAGGGAACTAGACCCCGAAGAAGTTGGCGGTCGCGCAAAGGAAGGGGAGCACCCAAGATGGCAGCCTGTGGACAAAGGGCCATAAAAGGCCCGACGAGCTGAGGAAGACAAGGTTGGTCGGAACGTGGGCGAGCCCAACCAGATAGACGGATCGCATACGCCTTGGGCTGAAAGCAAGAACATAAGGGTGAGCCCCTACTGCAGAGGCCATGAGTTGTGGCGGACTAGCACAGTGAAACCGCGAGGATACAGTTGGGCGCGTGGGCCCAATCGACGCAACAAGATGTCTTCCAAGGTGGTGCGACCCCGGATCAAGCAGCCTACGATGGAGACCTATGCTAGGTCGCCCTCGGGCGCGGAAGGGGGCAAGAGCAAAGAAACCCCTGCGGCGGCAACGGACCCACCGGGTACCATCCAGGAGGTGCTGGCAGCAATTGCTGACCTGAAAGTGGCCTGGGACACGAAGCTGGGCCTGGCCATGAAAGAGTTGCAAGAGGGCCTAAACCTCAAGATAGGAGCGGTCCGAGAAGAAGTGAACCTGTTGCGCCAGGATGTGCGAACGATCGCGGAGCGCACTGGAGAACTGGAGCAGGAGTTGGCCCCGACAGTGGAAGCGTGCAATACACACGCCAAGGAACTTCATGCCCTCGTGCAGCGAGTGGGCAATTTGGAGGACAGAGCAGAGCAGGCGGAGGGGTGTGCCAGGCGCAACAACCTCCTTGTTCTTGGTCACGAGACGGGTCCAGAAGTGGGTAGGCCTGAGATCCAGGGATGGAGCTGGGCTATTGTTGGGGGTTGGTGGGGAGGGGGTGTAGTATGCAGTGGTGTGAGGTTGGAGAACGGGGGAGGGGGGCATGGTTCGTTAATAGAAGGGAAGGAGCCAGGAAACAACCCTACATGGTGAACATTATGGGGAGGGATGGGACGGAGATAGACCGACTAGATGGCATCGGGTAATCTCAGAATTGTGACCTGGAATGTACAGGGCCTCAACAGCTACCTTAAACGCAACAAAGTGATGATGTATTTAAAGAGGATGCGCGTAGACATAGCCCTGCTGCAAGAGACCCACCTCACTAGGGAAAGGCTGGAGGTGGTCGGGAGGAAATGGAAGGGCACCGTTGTGGAGGCGGCGTACTCAGCCTATGCCAGAGTGGTCATCACTTGGGTGGCGCCCCACGTGCCGTTTCGAGTGCTTGATTCTACGGTGGACCCAGAGGGTAGAATGGTGGTGGTGACGGGTCTCTTGGAAAACAGAGAAATACACATCATAAATTTGTACGCCCCCAATAACGATACAGCGGCTTACTTTAGGACCCTCTACGGTAAACTTGGCCCCCTGGCGGGGGGTACGGTAGTGTGGGGGGGGACTTTAACTGTACCGTAGACCCTAGTATGGATAGGTCCAAGGATAGGGCAGGAAAAATGGCACCGGCGGCTAAAGCGCTGAGTACCCTACTGAAAGACCTAGGCCTAGAGGATGCGTGGAGGAGGCTGCATCCCACGGATAGACAGTACTCACACTACACAGCGCCACATGATTTGTACACAAGGTTAGACTACATGTTTGTAACAGCCGGGATAGTGAAAGAAATAGAAGGAGCAGAATACAAGGCCCGAGTGCTGTCGGACCACTCGCCCTTGGTGGTAGACTGGAGACACCAGCCCCCACGCCTGCAGATCCCTACATGGAGACTTAGGACCGAGGCTCTGCAGGATGAGGGGTTTCGGGAGGGCCCGAGGGACGCCATTGAAGAATATTTTGATAAAAACACAGGAAGCGTAAGCTCTGTGGGCACACTGTGGGAAGCGTTTAAGGTGGTGGTGCGTGGGGTAGCTATTTCCCAAGTTAAAGGGCTAGAGAGCGGGGTTGAAAGGGAGCTCCGGGAGGCGGAAAGAGAGCTAGAGGAGCTCACGCGTTGCGTGAGCACCGCTCATGATAACAGAACCAAAGTAGAGGAGCTACAGTTGTCCTGTAGTGCACTCTGGGATAGACTGTGCAGTCTCAGCTACAGGAAATATACGGAGCGGATACACGCAGGGGGCCATAAGCCGGGCAGACTGCTGGCTTGGCTGTACAAGAGTGAGACCCCCCGCTCGGTGATTAGTGAGATTCAGAGCGAAGGAGGTAGCATATGCAACACCCAGAAAGAGGTAAATGAGGAATTCCTTAAGTTTTACAGACACTTGTATGAGGACATGGGGGAGGATATGGGTCAAAACATACTAGACACATTGGGGGACATTGAGCTGCCCACCTTAGATGATCTAGAACGCTCTGAGTTGGACGCACCCGTCACCTCTGATGAGCTGGAGGTAGTGATTCGGAACTTGCCCACTTGCAAGGCGCCGGGTTCGGATGGGCTGCCCAGCGAGTTCTACAAAACATACCAGCAAGAGTTGCTCCAGCCACTGCTTGCCACTTTCAACGAGGCCTATGAGAAGGGAGAACCCCTGTTGTCTCTCCGTGAGGCCGTAATCATCCCACTCTTGAAACCAGGCAAGCCGGCCGTGGATTGTGGGTCTTACAGACCGTTGTCCATGCTCAACCAGGACAGCAAAATACTCACGGCGGTGCTGGCTAATAGACTGAAAAGGGTGATTAAGAAACTGATACACCCAGATCAAACGGGATATGTTCCGGGCAGGAACATCACCGACAACCACCGGAGGCTACACCATGTCATGGACCGAACTGAGGAGGACACGGGCGAGCTGGCCATAGTGTCGTTAGACGTGGTCAAGGCCTTCGACTCGGTACGATGGCCCTGGCTGAAAGCGGTCCTGAAGCGGTATGGAGGGGGCCCGGATACCTCAGATGGGTACAGTTGTTTTACAGCACCCCGATGGCGAGGGTCAAGACAGGGTCCACGGTCTCAGATTCTTGGCAACTGGGCAGGGGGACCAGACAGGGATGTCCCTGATCACCAATGCTATATATACTGGCATTGGAGCCGCTGGCAATATGCCTGCGTCAACAATATAAGGAGGTGGGCATAAACACGGCCAGTGGAGAGCATTTGATATCATTATATGCGGATGATATGCCCCTTTATTTACGCTATCCAGAAGAAAACCTACAGTACGTCCTAGAGGTGATAGAACGGTACGCCATACTCTCCGGTATATCAGTGAACCCTGGAAAGTCCAGCCTGTTCCCTTTGGGTAGATATAGGAATGTCCCGGCTGCCTGTTCTGCCAATACCATGGCAGCCCGTAACATTTAGGTATCTGGGAATAAACATTTACCACAAGATCGAGACAGAACACAAGCACAACACGGAAAAGGTGATAGAGGGGATTAGGAACAGTATGTTATTTTGGTCCAGACTGCCCCTGACCATGATGGGGAGGGCGGCCTTGCTCAAGATGGTGGTCCTGCCTAGACTCTTGCACTTTTTTACAAACGTCCGTTTCTGATACCCAGAAGCCTATTCGCGAAACTTCACAGCGTGTGTAGGGGTTTTGTGTGGGGCAGCTCTAGGAATAGGGTGGCTCTGTGGAAGCTCCAGAACCCGTGCAACAGGGGGGGGGATAGGCCTGCCTAACTTCGAACTCTACTACCCGGCGGGGCAGCTGCAGTACGTGGCCAGGTGGCTCTCGACTGAAGATTTGGCGGAAGCCAGGCTCCTGCGCGAAGATACAGCCCCATACTTTCTGATGGAAGTGGTGTGGTTGGGCAGAGATAAACTGGTGGGCAAGGGGCGGTTATTGAGGTTGGGCTGGGAGATCTGGCACAGGACATGGAAGATTGGGGGGGACTCGGAACCATACTCCCAGCAGGCCCCTTTGGCTGCTCTGTGCGGGAACGACTCCTAACTACTTGGATCGGTCCGCAGATACTGGGAACAGGTAGGCCTAGCCACCCTCGGGGACATATGGCAGGAAGGGGAGGCGGTGGACTTTCAGCGGCTGCAGGAAGAGACGGGAGTACATGGTGGCCAATATATAACCTACACTAGGCTGGTGAAAAAGACTAGAGGAAGATGGCCGGAGACAGTGCTCGCGGAGGATCCAGATGCCTCCCTGGAAACCATGTACGATGTATCGGAGGGCGGGCACGAAATATCGAGGATATATGAGCTCCTGCGGGCAAGGGCAGGGAACGAGTTGCTCCAATTGAGACAAGATTGGGAGGAGGAGGTGGGAAAACCCATGACGGATGGGCATTGAGAACGGGCCCAGAGGTACCATAAAAAGGTGTCCCGTAACGCGAGATTCCAACAGCTTCAGTTGTATGTTACCCACACGGCTTATTTAACCCCCGGGAAGATTGCAAAGTTTGGGGGATCAGCTATACAGCAATGCCCCAGGTGTGGGGAGGTGAACGCGGGACTGCTATACATGTTTTGGGCTTGCCCGGAGGTGCATAGATTTTGGAATGAGGTCAAGACGAAACTGGCTGGCGGGGGGGTAGTGCTGGATGTGGAATCGGCCTGGTCATGTTTGCTTGGACTATTCCCTAGACCCCGGCATTTGAAACACATAAGCAAGATGAAGGACCTGGCTTATGTCTTGGCCAAACGTAGGATCGCTGTGGGCTGGAAGGGGGCCCATAGACCCAGGGTGGAGTTGTGGTGGACAGACCTTTTGAGATGGGCAGAAGCTGAATCCGTAGTCTGGTTTGAAGCGGTCACCGGGGGGGGGGCGAAGAAGAAGTAGGGCCCTTGTTGGCCTGGCGGCAATTGGTGGCCTCGTTGACAAACCCTCACCAGGGGGACAACGAAACAGAGGACCCGGTTGATGGCAGCCTAGGTAGTGTGCCACCCAGTGATGTTCCCGTAAATGATATGTGAGAACTGGCTCTAGTTTAAAGGGGGAGGGGGGAGTTGGGGAGTTTGAAAATGTGTTGAAATATGATGCTTTCTATGATTTGAAACGGTAGTAGTGTGTTTGTTTGACCTTAAAATAAAATAAAAATAAATTAAAAAAAAAAAAAGGTTGAAGCCGTTCTGAACTGGGAAATATATAATCTGTCAAACAAAAACAAAATCAATTCCTTGGTCTAGCTAACTTTTATCAAAAGTTTATTGATAATTTCTCCTTTCGAGTTCAACCATTGACAGAGTTACTACAAACAGGATCTGTTTTCCTTTTCCTTTGAACAATTAGACAAGACAAGGCATTGCGAGGTCTAAAAGAGGCCTTTACGCAAGCTCCCATGTTGTATCAGCCCAACACAACTGTACCATTCATTGTGGAAGCAGATGCTTCGGAATCTGCAATTGGAGAAGTTTTACTTCAAACGTTTTACTTCAAACTGACAAATTGGAACATCCAGTTGCATAACTTTCTCGTTGCCTTACTGCAAGTGAAATTAACTATTCGGTTGTCAAAAAAGAGCTGTGGGCACTAAAAAAAGTAGGTATGGAGTGGAGACATCTCTTAATGGGTGCCGATTTCAGGTGGAGTTTCGAACAGATCATCGAAATTTACAGGCCTTACAAAACCTGGAGTGTTGAAACAGTAGACAAGGAAGATGGGCTTCTTTTTTGCACAATACGACTGTCGGACTACTTATATACCAGGCAGTTCCAACACCATAGCAGATGCTCTATCCAAGAAACATACAGCCATAACCAAATGTGCACGGCGTCTGAAAGATTATTACCTTCCAATGTTTTAGTTTTTGTTGTACACTTGTTTTTTCAACAACTCCTTGTAGTTATCAGTTCCCTTCCGCAAGGTACGAATCATGTTCCAGGACTTCATGAACATCAAGGTTATCTCTTCAAGGATAAGGAGATGTACGTACCTACACCACGCCTCCAGAATCTGATTCTACGTATGTTTCACAATCATCCAGCCACAGGACATACAGGGATAACCTGTACCAGCTAGGCTGTTTCCAGGTATTTTTGGTGGTCCACGAGGCAAAACGATATTGAAAGATACGTACGGTTATGTGTAATTTGTGAAAACAACATATTATCCAGCGGTCCATGGGTCACTTAATGCCCCTTCCTGTACCTACAAGACCATGGGAAGCAATAGGAACTGATTTCATAGCAGAGTTACGTCACTGCAATGGACTGACTACTATCGTGGTAACGGTCAACCGTTTCTCAAAAATGTCACACTTTTCAGATTTAACTAAATTACCTACATCTCTGGGGATGGCAAAGATTGTCCTTAATGATGTTCTTCGTCTACATGGTTTACCATCATATATTGTCTCAGACAGAGGTCCTCAATACATCTTTCAATTCTGGAAACATACTTGTAAAGCATTAAACATCAGTTGCTATCTGTCCTCAGGCTACCATCCACAGTCCACCCGACACACTGAGCGGCCTAATCAAGCACTAGACCAATACCTTCATTGCTTTGCCACTACTGTAGATGGCAACTGGGAAGTGCTATCACCCTTGGCCGAGTTTGCTTACAACAATACGTATCACATATTCATAAACAATACACCATTGTGGTTTACGGTCTACATCCATGCACCTGTTTTGGTCCGTCAAATTTATTGCTAGAAATCTTTCAAACCCAGATTCGACCACCTTGGAAGGGGGCATGCTGTCATGAATAGATGAGTGCAACGCTTACACTATGCCTTGTGGTACCATCACGCTCTATGCGGAAGGCACTTTTATCGGTTTGGTTGTTGGAACGCCTTGTCCAATCAATTCATGCAGTATTGCAAAACCGGAAGACATTTCGTTTTTTGCAAGCACCGAAGTCCTTGCTTTGCATTTTATATGGTAAGCTGCATTGGTGCTATTCTGTTTCTCCGTGCCTTGCCTAGACGCTCATTCCTTACTTGATTCTCCTGTCCTTTGCCTTCCTGCTCTTGTTCCTTGCTCCGTGTGTCTGTGTTAGTTTCTGAAACACCTTCCTCTTCTCTCTTTCATAAGCCACCCTCCTGCATTACTTACTGTTTGTTTGTCTTCCACTTGGTTCTGCATCATCTGGAGCACTTCTAAGTGGAATCTGCCACTTTCATGACTATATGACAACTGAAGAATGTGTTCTACGAGTTTGAGCTTAAGAAGGTTTTTTACCCCAGAGGGTTTTCCCCTCTGAAATTTTGGATCTAACTTGCTAGTGGCCTGACTGGTCACCTTGGGTGTTCTCTGGGGTGTCTGGCCACCTCTAGAGATCGATCCGTCCGTTTTGACTCAAAAAGGTCACCGGAAGCAAAAGGTAAGGAAAACATATGATCATGATCCTGACAGTATGCAAGTGATGCAGGTAGCTATATAATCCTTGTTATCTTGAGACATGTCTGGCCACCAGAATTGCCTGGAGAGAAACAATTGCGTGGCTCTAGTTCCACGTGCCAGGCAATCACTGTATCATGGGCCATCCGTAACACCTCCTTTCTCAGGTTTTGAGTCAGAATAAAGACTTGATGTTTATGAAAATAGAAATCGTTTTCGAAAGAGAGATCGTATTTTCTCACCAATTCCTGCCATTTTAGGTGATTATGATAGGTTTCTTTTCGCAATATAGCGAGGAAATCTGCCACCAAATACACAAATGTGGCTTCAGGAAACATTTGTTCTGTTTGAAAAACTGAATTCATACCTGTTGGTTTACAGGAAAGGGTATCAGCCATAGCGTTATTTTTTCACGGAACAAAGGTAAAGGTGATTTGTATGAACAAAAGGAATAAGCCCATCTGGCCTGTCGACTGTTTTGGGTTTCTGTGTGGTGTAACACCCGGACGTTATCCGTTCAAACTTGGAAATTGTGAGCCTACAACAGATGCCACCATTCCTTAAACACTTTTTCCATCACTGTATAGTTAATCCCTGATGAAACAAAGGTCTTGGACAGGTAGGCAACGGAGTACTCAATCCTGTTCTTTTCTGATTGTTGTAAGACTGCACCTAAAGCACTATTAGATGCATAAGACTTGATGATAAAGTACTGACCCTGATCGGGTAGACATAGTACCGGTGCAGTAGTGAAAGCATTCTTCAAGGATTGGAAGGAGCTTTGGGCCTCATGATCCCAAACAAATGTCTTTCACTTCTTCAGAAGGATGGTAATGGGAAGAATGGAATGAGAGAATGGAGGAATTCATTAATGATAAAAATTGGAAAATCCTAAAAAACACTGTACGTCTCTTACAGTGAGGGGTGGAGGTCATTACACAACTGCTTTCACTCTCTCTGGATCCGTTTGAGCCCTTTCGGCGGGTAGAATATAACCCAAATAGTGAACATGGGTTTGGTGAAACACACACTTTTCTAGTTTGGCAAAAAGATGGTTAATTTGCAAGTGACAAAGTGCTTCTTGTACATACAGGACATGTTCCGAGGTAGATTTAGAAAAGACCAATGTATACGATTACTGAGTGAAGTAATAGGTCTGAGACTACATGGTCCATGAATCTCTGGAATATGGCTGGAGCGTTAGAAAGACTGAAAGGCCTCACTCTGGGGTTCTCAATGCAGTCTCCCTTTCGTCCCCATGACAGGTGCAAAGGAGGTGATAAGCGCCTCTCAAGTCCTGTTTAGTAAATATGGTATCTCCTCTATCGGCTTCTAAAATGTCTGGGATTAGAGGCATTGGATATTTATCAGTGATTGTAATCTTGTTTAAGCCCCGTTAATCGATACAAGGCCTCAATTCTGTGGTGTTCTTTTTTGGGATAAAGAATAACAAGGCTCCTGCTGGGGAATGAGACTCTGTGATTAATCCATTCTGGAGATTATTGTCCAAAAAGTCTTGAAGTGCCGCCTTTCCAAACTCAGACAATATATACATTCGGCAAATGGGAATTGGCTTGTTCTTTGATTGGGCCAGAAGAAAGGAGGGTACCATCAACCCCTTCCATTGGAAGTATGGTTGTCGGGCCCTTCGCAGAATTACATGTTTTTGAGCTGTTAAATGACTCCAATCAAGCAATCCCACTAAGTCAGTGCCTGGTCTGGGATGGCCAAGGGAAGCCCTTATTTATATATTTTTATGTCCAGTTCGTGTACTCTGGATGACAACCCTTATATAACACCCCTCTCTTAGAATCCCCCTGACCCCGCTGAGCCAAGAGCTGAGCCAAGAAGGAAGTTTGTTTTGCAAATTTAAAAGGTTTAATTGAGAATTAAACAATATATATATATACATATCACACTTTTATAATAAATTAATAATTGATATCACACATGTGAATATGAGCAGTATTCACCAATAAGTAATCCTACAATAACACAGTTCTGGTGACTTATGACTAGGAACAGGGGAATGAGGTATCAGAGAATGCTTTATGGTTTCAAGGAGATGCAAAGATGAATAAAAGGCAGTACAGAAATAAACTTGATATGATTTCAGCAAAAGATAATATGATCACTTTTTCTCAGACAATTCACTCCCACCCCTATGCAATGTAAGGAGATGGAAGTAACACACACAATTCTCAGGAAGGAATACACACAAATGCAATACAAAGTTCCAGTTCCCCCCAGCGAGCTTAGAGGAAAACAGGTATGATTTTAAACACAGGCAAAATCCTTTTAAATGTGGTGGCAATGAAGTGAAAAATATACTCAAATTGCTTTTAATTCCATATAGGAGGTTCAGGGTGAGTGAGAGATACTTTAAATCAGTTCAGGCCAGCCCTATCAATGATTCAGGGATGGTTATCAAGTTGAAAACAGAATTCCTTGATGGAAGCAAAAGATAAATGTTTACACACGTGGCTGGAATGAAGCAAAATGTCAAATCGCGGCAATTTAGTCGCGTGCGTCGAGCCCAATTACAGAGGCACTATAAGGAGTAGCAAGTCGGTTTAGGGCTTGTTGGAAAGCTTAGAATCTCAGCTTTAAAATAAAATTTCGTTCCTAGGACAAACGGTTCCGGAGATACGGACGATTTTGTGAAGGTAGATTCTTGCAAATGAAATTTTAAAGTTCAGAATGACAGATGACAGTTTTGCAGCTTTGAATCAAAAGAAGGGACACGATTTCTATGATGCAGTTCTCAATAGGTTAAAATAGTTCAAATTAGATTATATTAAACTAAGAGATTGGGTTTTGCACAGTTCTGGCTGAGTACTCACACTATATTTTGGACAGGAATGCGACTTCGTCACGGATCGGGTCAGGATTGGCTGCGGTTCTCTCGCCACTGGGTACTGGTTCTGCGCACATCGATTTGGGTCAGCTCTCAGCGATCTGGTCTGGGTCTCTCTGGATCTCTGGTCTCTCTAGATAATTCTGCCTTCTGGGTCTGTTACCGGTTCTGGCAAAAGTTCTTGGCAAAGAATTCAAACAGCTCGCCCGGCTGTGAATAGTTTGGTTAGGTTTTGAGGCCTGCTGAAGAGAACTCAGCTTGTGGGTTAGGCCTTTGCTTTAGTTCTGGAGTTAGAGTTCTAAGTTCTGGTCTCTGTCTTGCTGGAGTCAGTCCGGATCTCTGGATGTGAAGTCGTCTGTCAGCGTGCTCCGCAAGGAAATGAAAATTTAATGTCCCTACCTGTCCTGCACAGTCTCCTTTTCAAGCCAGGCTTCAGCCAAATGTCACTTTGGTTCCCAGTTTTCTACATTCAAACCAAACTTGCAATTTTTACACATGCAGCTAGAACGCTGATTCTAAGTTCAAAACTATGACATTTAACAGTTGCAAACTATGTGACACTCAACAGTAGGTCACTCATTTATTTTAAACATTTAGATTTGAATATCTTTCAGTCCAATTTCACTTGAGCTGCTGACATCCACAGCTCAGCCAGTTTTGTTATAAACATTGTTTTGGGCTCTTTCTCTTTCCAGATTTAGTATGCACACAAGAATACATTCTGCCAAATGTCTGCTGGTGTTCAGTGAGATTTTTGAATATCTTGCAATGTTTAAAATAGGCATTTTTAGCTTGCATTTCAGAGAAACAAAGGTGATTTCAAAGCGCTTTTTCAGCCAACAGGCCCTGCTGTTTTTCATTGGGCACCACCTTTTACCCATGGCGCTGCCGGTCCCTCACGCTCACACTGGTGGGTGGCAGGTCAGGCGACCATTTTGTTGTGCGCAAAGACTGCGCGGTTCTCCAGGATTCTGGCGCAAATGTGGGCTTTTCCGCCCTCTTGGATTTCCTAAAACCACAGCACCAAATGTGACAGCATAATAGTCCAAACGTGGGTCATGACACCCAAAAGAGCGCAATCAACTAAAAGAAATAACCCTGCGGCACCACAATCGATGAGGGCAGGGATGTTTTCCAGGATGGTATCAGGAAGATGGAGGGTAACTTGAATCACAAGGGATTTTGGGAACATAAAGCTCCTTCATGGATTGTAGTCCCCCTTACGACTGGGAAGGAGCATTTCCCGAATGACGAGGTGGAGCTATGGGACCATAAATCACTAGATGGTCTATTGCAGTGCAATCCCCGATTGCGTCTTCTTGCTCTTTCCTCAGAAGTCAGGGATCCTCTGGCGGCTCCTACTTATATAGGCTCATCTTCTTTACTGGAATTCTGGAGGACTCTAGTTGTCTCGGTATATCTGAAGCATTCACTCCTTCTTCTTTCCTCATGCCTTTCTAAGAGTCGATGGTCCAACTACATTACAGATGCTATTACCTCAGCTAAATTTCCAGCAGGTGGCACTCTGGATACCTCGGCTTTAAGTTCCTCATTGAGACCACAATGAAATAACAGGATCAGGGCATCATCAGACCAAGTGGTCTCATGGGCCAATTGTTTGAATTGGGTTATGTACATTAAAGTTTCCATTTGTCCATGCCTAAAATCCAACAAATGCTCTGAAATTACAATCTCTTGCCTTCCAAACATGGCCCGGAAGCTATTAAAGAATCCAGGATAAGAATCCAATATTGGATTTTTTGTGATTAGCAGGGGAGTGATCAATGCCAATGCTTCTCTGGTAAAGTTGGAAATCATGTAACCATCTAGACATGCCTAAATGCAAGAATCCCACACTTGATGGCAATGTTCCTCCCATATTTATTGCACATATGTCCCCGTGTAATACGGGAACTGAGTGTATTGAGCCATCTATACCAGTTCCTCAGCTAAAGATGCAGAATATGATGAATTTGGCAGATTGCTATCTGCCCTCTGACATGCCTAATATTTTAGGCCGGAAGAGTGATCCTGTAAAGATTGGGCAACAAAGAATCAACCGCTCATTCCTTTTTAGCACATTTAAGTACAGTCCCCAATTAAGGACATTGATCTCTGATGACCTAGAGTGGATACGAGTGTCAAACCTTAACAATCATTGAATGATTTGCGGTACTTATTCATTGAATATTTTGCTTCTGTTATGGTCTCAAAGAGAAGACTTCAAAACACGAGGGCTAACCCTTCGTACGTTTTGTTCTATAGAAGAGGCAAACGCTTTGCTCGATGCTCCATTACCTATGGCGGTACAGCCAATTCTCTTGAACAAACCTAATTCTGAGAGTTCCGCCTCAAATAACGATTTATTTTCCTCAATTGACGGCCTTGATGGCAAATGCTGCCAATCTAACTTGGTTGGGACCATTGTTAGCCTCCATAGCTGAAATTTCACGGCTAAACAAACGTAGCCACGCTAAATTTAACATTGCTCCATGGAACTGTTGTGGCTACTTGAATCTTAAATCTTGGATTCAATCTATGAAATCTGTTGAGTTGCCTGCAAAATGTCTCATTCAAGAAACCATGTGTACTGATTTGCTTGCCATTAATGGCTTCACAACTTTTTGTCTTCCTGCAAAAGCAGGTCTGATTGGTCGTCCATCGGGAGGTCTCGCTATATTATTAAATAACGCTATTCATGCCAAGGCTAAGATTCATGGCTCCACCTCTTCTTGCATTCACTATTTTTTTATTTCAGCTAATTTACTTGCGTTAGCTGATTTAGTAAAGATTGGTCCTATTTCCTATAGCGATCACGATCTTATCACGCTTGAGATCCATACAGAAGTCGTTCTGCTTCCTTGCAGTTCGGACTTAACATTGATCCAGTCGGATAGGTACCTGCATTCTGTCCATTGGTCGCCAAATTTATGTCGGCACTTTACCTATTTAATTAATGGGGATTTATGGCATGTATATGATAACAAATCGCTGCCCTTACTCCCCCACCAAAAGGAATAATGGAATGCACTTGTTATCAAATGACATGTCTCTGAATTGGCCCTCTGACTCTGAAATACACCTTTGACCCACACAAAGTCTTTTAATGCAGAACTGGCCATTCTCAAAACACAAAAGAATTCTACCTTAAAAGCCCTAACTAAGATTTCCAACTCTCAAAATGAATATGTGTCTATGAAAAAACTAATTACACAAACTTATAGAAATCACCTAAAGTCATTAAACACCAAATCCATTGTGCAGAAAACCAAAAACTACTTCTGTTGCTCTGCAGACAAGATATTCATAATACATGGGCGATTTTAAGAGGCACATGCAAAACAAGTTCTAAGGATTTAGGCTCTAGCATCTCTACAGATTTATGGAAAATGTACATTTCTAATAAATTTTGCCAATGGATGCAGTTTACATTTTGGCATTCTCTAAATTTAAATCTTTCATAAGCCTATGACATGTGACGGGCCATCGGATGTAGTAAGAACTCCAAGTCGGCCAGTCCTGATGGTATTCCACCTTGCATCATAATATCTGACCCCACATTTTGGGCGGCTGTACTTTTTACGCAATTTGACCACATACTGCGAACTAGGATAATTCCACAGACAAGGAGCAATGCAATTATTATTCCAATCTAAAAGAAAGGTGATCCTCGAAAACCCAATAACTATCGCCCGATCGCCTTGATGGATGCCGCTGCCAAAATATTTGCGATGCTCCTATTTAATCACTTGGAAAGACACATTGTTGAAAATGACATTTAATCTAGATTTCAAGTCGGCTTTAGGAAAAACATGAGAACCTCTCTAAATGCCACTGTATTAGCTCATATGTTGGCGACCGTGCATTCGACCAAATCTGGTCCAATATATGTGGCAGCATTGGATCTTACGTCTGCCTTTGACGCTGTCATTAAAGAGCTTTTGTGGTATAAAATGCTGACATTAGGCTTTCCTCGCCGATTAGTGCAGCTGATTGCTCTACTACACACCAACACATCATTTCAGGTGCTGTTCAATCAAGAGGGTGCCATTACTGCACCCATCCCTACAATGACAGGCATTAAGCAGGGTTGCAATTTAGCTGCCACACTTTTTAATCTTTATATCTGTGACATTGATTCACTATAGGGTGAGGTAGACATGTATCCTGCTAGATTAGCAATGTTGCAGTTACATTGGCTTTGTTTCTCTGACAATATCATCTTGTTGGATAGAACGCCCTCAGGCCTGCAACTTAAATTAAATGTTTTTTATGACTTTGCAGCTGCTCATAATCTACAGGCAAATCCAGTCAAATCAAATGTTATTATTTCTGCAAATAAAAAGCACACAAATTAGTACAAGTGGTTTATGGCCGACCAAAGCATTCAACAAGTGACTTCATTAAGATATTTGGGTTATCATGTAACAGAATCTTTTTCGCTAAAATCATGGACAGTGGCACAGAAGGCAAAGGTGCAACTTTTGCTTTCTCAGATGAGAATTATTGTAAGAAAAGGTATCCAAGCTTTGCATCGAATACATAGTTTCGAATGCAAAAGCTTAGAAAAAAATGCATCGGAAAAATGAAATTTTTTAGTAGGTAACTATTTTTTTTACTATAATCGGTTTTCAGGGGTAAAAATATTGATGAAATTCTTGATAGGATACAGGGTCAGATATGGAAATCCACCCTGGGTCTAGCACTCGCTGTTCCAAATTCCATAGTCCGTCATGAATTTAGCCTACGGTCTCTGTCTGCAAGATATACCAGGCGTAAACTTTCCACATATGCGACAATTTTGGTACCTTCCCGAAACTCATTATATCAGAATTTAAATGAGCTTCTTTTAATTCAAAGGCTTTCTTCTCTGGTCTCGTTTGCTAAGCAGATGCACGAACACAGACTCATCTGCAGAGGATTTAATGTTGAGCCTTTCTAATATAAAAACTAAATTTTACGACTCAGATTGGATTTCCACCATTGACAACAATCACTCTTATGAAACATACAATGAATATGCTATATTTATAAGAAAAAGAGCTAATCGCCTTGTATACTTAAACAAACGTCCTTGTCCTAGTGTGCAGCGTGTGTATATGAGGTTTAAATTGAACCAATTACCGACCCTAGAGCAAGTGCACTATACATTTCCTTCACTCCAAGAAAAGATTGGTCAATGTCGATTCTGCCTCATCTGTGGTCAAGAGGAAACAATAAGACACATACTGGTGGTATTGTCCATACTTTAAAATCAGTAGAGTTCAGTTGTTGGGTGATCACTACCCTGACTTTAACAGTTGTGGCACGGCTCTCATTCTGGGAAGCAGCAATGAGAGGTTACAGCATATGTTTAATACTTGCACTAGCCAGATATCTGTTTAAATTGGAAGAGCGGTTACTTAACATGAATCTGATTGAAATGGCTAGATTGTAGTTATGAATTTTTATTAATGAGTTATGTTTCTGTATTGATGGGCGAGGCTGACTTTATATAAACAAGTTACGTCAGCAATGAATTATTATTTATGATTTTTGTTTTTGTATTGATGTAGCAGGTTGATTTTCCACTACAAGTTTTTTTCCCTGTGTGCATTTTAACTTTGAAATCATTAGTGATGTTGTTCTGCTTTGTATTTAGATGTAAATAACTTGATATATTATAATTGATTACAGTTAGGAAAATGTATGTATATATTTTATACACATGTTTTCATTTAACAAGTTATTTGATGTTATTGGTTGTATACATATTTTTGTGAAAGTTTTCTTTGGAAGCTGTATACAAAAATTCCAATTTTTAAAGAAAGAAGAAGAAGAAGAAGAAGAAGAAGAAGAAGAAGAAGAAGAAGAAGAAGAAGAAGAAGAAGAAGAAGAAGAAGAAGAAGAAGAAGAAGAAGAAGAAGAAGAAGAAGAAGAAGAAGAAGAAGAAGAAGAAGAAGAAGAAGAAGAAGAAGAAGAAGAAGAAGAAGAAGAAGAAGAAGAAGAAGAAGAAGAAGAAGAAGAAGAAGAAGAAGAAGAAGAAGAAGAAGAATCATCATCCAATATTGGATAATTTGTGATTAGCTAGGGAGCGGCTGTTAGGGAGGATTCTCATAAATGTGCTAATTCCCTCTACCTTAGAGCCCTCCAGCTCTTTTGCTAAACTTCGGGGCTTTGAACTTTTTAACTCTGTTAACTTCCTATTGAAATGGCTTTCCTATTGAAATGGCTGGTGGCAGTGGTTTTACAACGAACTACCATGATTTTTCCCGACCGCGAACACCGGTAGCTAAAAATTGTGTTTTTCAAGATGGCGCCTTAAGCCCCTTTGTTTAAACAGGTCCCGGTCTTCTTTTTTCACGTTTCCTTTTGGAAAAATCCTTCTAGAGTTTGTCTCTGCGCACCAAACCAGTTTTGGTCCTTTTGTTCGTATGCCTTTGGCGGTCTTCAGGACTGAAGCCCGCCTCTGGCGTCTGAGTGTCTGGGGTGGGCAGGAAGTGAGGGAGGTGCCTGAAGCTCCCTGTGCTTAGTCTCCTAGGAGACCCAAATGCACTCTGGCGCGTTTGATTGGCTGACTGTCCAGCAAGGACAGCCACCCTGCTGGGTGAGTGACAACTAGGCTGGAATGAAAGGGAGACACCTGTTTAAAAGGTGAGTCTCTTGGACTGGAAAGCAGAGTCGACCACTAGAACGAAATAAGCCAAGACGAGCTGTAAGAGGACGGCTGCTGCAACCTCTGGACCGATGGTTTGCCCCGTTGAAGCCCTGCTGCAGGTCCGAATTGCCAAGTTCATCTCTACAGAGAAGCCCCTTCAAGTATGGCTTCTTCCTTTGAGTTGGTGGGACCTGTTGTGTAGTCCTTGTCTGATGTGAGGTACCCAGTGATGTCACGTGGAGTGTTGACAAGTGAATGGTGGAATGTTATGATTGAGAGTTCTGAGTGGTGGCAGTTACAGCTGGCCTGCCTGGGTGATGGGAGCCGGTGTTGTCCTAGCTATTGTCCTATATGTTTTATAATTGTAACTGAAACTAAGAAGCATGAAAATAAACTTGCTTGATGTCATCTTAAAGAGCCAGGAACCCACACCATTTCATTGGCGACGAGTCGGTCTCTGGATGAAGCTATGCTATCAAGTTGGGAAAGGAGACTAGAAGAACCTGCTGCAGGGGGTGCAGGAAGGACAAGGACAACACTGCCCCCAATGTCAGTCAGTCCCCTCACCCAGGGCGCAGGGGAAAGAACAGGAAAAATGGGCTCGGGCCATGGAGAGAAACGTGGCCCTGTGGATGAAAGGGTAATGTCTAATCCCTATTGTGAATGAACTGTAGCAGGCCATTGGGAGAAGGATGACACTGCATTATTCCTGTTAAGTAAATGGGAATATTTTCTGGCCTATAACGGAAAAGCTAAGGTGCTCATAACAGGAGAGGTGATCCGGTGTGTGCATAGACAAGACATATGTCTAGTCCGGCTGGCAAGGGGAAGTGCTTGTGCCCACAAGTCGGAGTATGGGGCACAGCACAAAAACAGGGCATAAAGACTTATACGGGCTGAGGATGCGCTGGAGAGGAGTCCAGGTGGACTTATGTGTGTCTTAGTAAGGTGCGACACTGTGGCATTTGGTAAGGAAAATGATGCCGAGTGCAGTTGGGCTGACGAGGGGAAGAGGCAGTGACTGCGTGATCTGTGGTCTTACGGTGACCGCTGATGCTGCTTATGGTCCTGTATGCTGCTACACAGACCGTTGGAGCAGGATCTCCGCTTCGCCCTCTGACATCCTGTGATTGATGGAGTCATGCTTGCTGAAGCTGGTCTCGGCGAAGCTGAAGAATGCTCCATTGTTATCGTCAGAAACTGTGCGGCATTACATCATGGAGGCATATCGTCAGAGTAAAGGACCCAGAGCATCACATTGTGTGCCCAGGAAGCAAAGCTGGGATGCTACTGTGGGGATATACGCTGTGTCGGTAATGTCTAAGGACTTGTGTAAAGCTGTTGTGGCGGATCATATGGAGGAGCTGTTTTATATTGATGGAACGACAGTCTGAAAGCCCATGCAGCAAGTTCACCTCATGGGGAACTTCTGGATCGCAGAATGGCAAGTTTTGTTGCAGAAATAGAACAAAAATCAAAAGAAGGGTACTGCGACATGCAACCCACTCCGCCTTACGACTGAGGCGTTCAGTAGCGGGCAACGGTGCAGGAGCCTTAAAGGTTCGATGTTACGGCATAGAGGAATCAAGTCCATAGTGAGTTGGTCGGTAGTTCCCATGGAGATATGGGTACATGCTGGAGACATCGGGGTGTGCGGCCGGTCATGATAGGAGGCCCTCCCGACTGCAGTATTTGTTTCAGATGTGTGGTCCACATAACTAAAAAAGGTGTGAGCGTAGACGGGCATGTGCACTGGCTTGTCTCTGCCATGGGTGACGGTGGACATGTGGAACTTACAGGGTTGGGTTTATACGAATGTATGTTTATTTTCTCTTGCTTGTCATGTAATTGAATACGTTTTAGTAATAGTACATGATTTTGTGGGAGTTATGATAGTTTCATGTGCAGTAATTCCAATGGTGACGTGCTCTGATATGGAATGTTTTCGGATATGGTTAACATGGATGCAGAGTGTGTAGGTAAAGGCTCTGGGCATTTAGAATTCGCTGAGTTGCTTGTGTTGATCTGGATAGGTGTGTTTGGGATATGCTGATAGTGATGTCAAATGAAGGAAATAATAGTTAGTGTTTAACCTTTTTTGAGGATTTTCAGCATTTAAGGTTGCAGAAGAGCAACTTGGACTTGTGTGTTCAGAAGCTGTAAGGTTTGGAGTGCACTGTTAGATGAGTGTGCATGTGATGGTTAGAACTAAGGTTTTTTTACAGGATTTTCAGCAATTAGTGTTGCACACATGCAACGTGGACGGGTAGGCCTGGAAATGCCATATTTCAGCTGTGCCTTTCTAAGGCTATGAACTTTTAGGTTTTCTTTAGAGCCTAAACGGCTATGGACTTTTAGGCCTATATGTGTTGCTCTTGCATGTTTTTATTTATTGCAGCAAGATATATGGTTGTGGAGTTTAATCGTTTTAAAATGCATATGTTCTCGATAAGACTGATGATGATTGTATAATATATGCTATTTGTCGCATGGGACGGTGAGAGTGAGAGCTTGTTAATTGATAGCATTCACTGTGAGCACGGTATGGATGTGAATGTCTGTTTGGGTAAAGTAAGTAGTTCTTCTGTATGGTGTGAAGACTATCTGTGAAGACTATCTTGGGTGGTGTGCTGCGATGGGCAATGTGTGATACATTTTGCCTTGTCTCTGTGGTTCCTGGGAGGTATTGTCTTCCTGTTTGAGTAATGGTCTGGTATGGAGTTTACCTTATGTGGTAAAAGTTGAACAGCCATGCGGGTATTCTAGAGTGAGGCGCTACCCAAGATCATCCTCTTCGTTCGGAAGCCACAGTGACGTCTCACGCTAAGACCCGGAAGAGTGTGATCACACGTCACAGACTAGCTGACTCACGAAGCAACGGAATATCAATGTCACATGATGTGGATATCCAATTGGATTCTTGAGGCAGGAACAGCGCGATTCAGCTACACTTCAGATGCACAGAATCCACTAAGGAAACTGGGAAGGGCGAACTTTGCGATCGCCCGTTAAGAGAAGGCGATTTTCTCAATATTTGTGTGTCTCCACAAGGAAGCAAGGATTCACTAACCAGAAAGACTTCCTGAAATTAACAGCAGTAATCCAGAAGAATCACCAGAAAATGTAGGCTCATCAGCCACCTATAAAACCATCTAGCACCAACTAGAATTCACTCTCAATTCTACTCAACTGCCTAGTTGAACAAGGAATCGCCCCTGGAGTCCTCAAAATAGCATACATCAAATCACCCCATACACATTCTAAAATCTAACCCCACTGGATAAAAACCACCAGCAAATATCTAACATTCTTTACCCAGCAAAATGTATTAAAAAAATAACTACTGCTCCACGTGGAGCCTAACAACATCGCACCAGTCTTAGCTAAGTTTCATGGGAAAGGGGCAGAACCCTTTCATCTATATGGGACAACCTTAAAAATCAGTCAGACAACCCCCACACACCCATATCCATCTGGATATCCCAACCGTCTTCAACACAATCAGCCGTGAAACCCTTACCAAGAAACTAGCTGAAGCAGAGCTGGAGTGCAGCATTAACATGGACGTTCTAGGCGAGGCAGATATTAGAAGCAGATGCTCTGCCAGAACTTTGGGAAGCCCAGATGTGCCCAGTAGTAAGGTACCAAGAATGTGTAGCGGTGCGAAGTCACTTTCCGTTTGAACTTGATCTCGGATAAATTGCACTGGAACATAATTGCCAGATTAAACAAAACAAATCTTAAAAGCAACATTCAGAGTTGGGAAGGCAGTGCACATCAGTAAGCTGCAGCTGTGTCTCGGGGAAGGGTGAGGATTTAACCCACTTCCTTTTTTCCTGTACCTAGTGCAGTACCTTATATAAACGATGACTCATTCCAATCATTTGTGCTGGCTGTTGTTCCAACATTAGAGAAGCCTTGATCGTTTTTATTAAATCAAAGAAAGTGACATCATTCCCCCATAACATTCTAAGCATTGCTGGCTCCAGCTTATAGGCCTTACATAACACATCCCCTTCACTAAAAAAACAAAAACATTTAGCAAACCCAAACCTTCCATGGAATCACATTGTATAGAACCTGAAAGAAAAGATACATACACAAAAATAAAATTATCTCTGTAGCATTGAAACGAAAATGTTAATCACACAATTTTGCACTGTATTATAAATGAAACATAAATGTTTGCAAAAGCAGCCTATACATGTAGAAACAATCTCTGTCTCAACCCACCTTACACATTTTAGCAATCCTCTACATGTTCCACACTTGACCATTCTCCAACCTGACAGCTACTTTGAGCACCTGCACAACCCGCACAGGATCTGAATACAGCAGATCCCCTTTCCTCGAAACCACACCTTTCTTGACTCGCACCATGTTGCCAACCCCCACAACACTATGTAGGATGTAGCTGGAGATAAGGGGTGCATAGCTGGGGAAGCCTGGAAATGACCCATTGGAATGGGGTGTGGTGGTGCCCTGAAGTGATGAGACGTTTATTTTTATTTTTTAAATGTTTTTGTGTTGTTGAGTATGGACCTTGTTTTATACTATGGGTTCAATGTTCCGACTGTGTAAGGATGTCATCTGAATGGATTGGAGCGTTTAATTTTGCCACTATTTGTTGATGGCATTGGGAGTGTGTGGCTACCATTCCCAATGTGTTGGTAAGTTTGTACAACGTGGTCTGGTGTAATGCACTCGGTTTGTGGAGTCGATGTGAGTGTGTGAACTGAGTGATGTGTTTCCACTATGTGAGTTTCCTGCTGGTGTGAGGTTGAGGTTGGCTTTTTGGGGGCTTTGAGGCCCGATTGGGCTCGAGAGTGGCGGTCTAGTGGCCTGCTGGAGTTCAAGGGTGGCAGCCTGGACACCCACGATGTTTGAGGCAGGAGCGGGTGGTAGGTGGCGAAGAAGTTTTGTGGTGGTGTCAGAACGTAGGTGAAGTAGCCCAGTGTCTGGGTGGGGTTGGTCCTGGGGTGATAGCTCAGTTGTCTGTTAGTGGCAGGAACAGACAGAGGGAGCATAGTGATTTTGCGATAGGTTCAGGGAATGTAGTTCGCTCTGGTGTGTTGTTCTGATGGTGGGGATTTGCTGTGGAAGTGTTAGTCTGCGGGTGGTATGTCACGTGTATGTGTGTTTTGGAAGGAGGGAGGTGTGTTGTGTTGTGCCTGTATGTGATGTGCTCTGTGTATGTGTGGTTGGGTAAACGAGGGAGGTGTGTTGTGAAGTAGCCAGTGATGTCACGTGGAGTGTTGACGAGTGAATGGTGGAATGTTATGAGTGAGAGTTCTGAGTGGTGGCAGTTACAGTTGGCCTGCCTGGGTGATGGGAGCTGGTGTTGTCCTAGCTATTGTCCTATATGTTTTATATTTGTAACTGAAACTAAGAAGCATGAAAGTAAACTTGCTTGATGTCATCTTAAAGAGCCTGGAACCCACATCATTTCAGGACCAATCAACTCGTAAGCCACCTGGATAACATTCTCGAAGCTGGTTAGGATTAACCAGGGGGAAGGACACCAGCTTGTGTGCTTCACTACAGCTACTCGAACTGAAGTGACTCCATTTTGTCAGCGTTTTCCGACGATCTCGTGCAGTGCAGGAGTCCACTGTCGTCCTCCCTCTTGTACCCACATCTGAGGCTCAGGAACAGCGAGATCTGCAGGAACTGCCAGGAACAAACATCTTCAGCTGCAACTTTTGCTTCACATTAAGGTAATGTACCAACCCGATTGAGAGAACGCATCTCTCGTGGTGAAAGTTCGTGGAACTTTCCTAACTTGCAGGCCTAATCAGCTTGTGACCCCACATATGATTCTTTTTCGTGTAAACTACTTCTCAGAACTTTTGCAAAGACTTTACCGTTTACTACAAGAACTACTCTTTCCTATCCAAGACACTAGTCCATTGACTTTGGCCTAGGCCTATTTAACTGAATCGAGTCCGCTAGTGAACTGAAACTATTTGCACTGCCTAAGAAAGTATTTGTGATCCATTTCTCTTAACTTGTGCCTTTTACTCCCATTTAAAGTAACTGGAATGCCATTTTGCTCCTATTTCAGGAGAGCCTAATCTACTCAGAAACGTATTGGTTCAGTACTGAAGTGTGTTTGTGTATAATATTAAGTTGCCTCATTCTACTGAATGTTTTCTAAATGATTGTGTAATAAATTAATACGTGTTTTACCAAGAAACCTTTAGTGTAAGTGTCTACTTACACTAAAGTTGCAGATGGGGAGCAGGTGCAGGTGGATCTAGGTCACCTGGCCTAAGACCCGCCCACCCGGTGCCTTCCTGCCGCTGCACTTTTTTACCACTTAGCAAGCCCCACCCAAATGGTGCCTTCCTGCTTGCCGCTCTTTTTCACCATTTAGCAAGCCCTGCCCAACTGGTGCCTTCCTGCTTGCCGCTCTTTTTCACCATTAAGCAAGCCCCACCCACCTGGTGCCTTCCTGCTTGCCGCTCTTTTCCACCACTTAGCAAGCCCCGCCCACCGGGTGCCTTCCTGCTTGCCGCTCTGTTTCCCTACCTAAGGAGCCCTCCAGCCTCTTTTCCTTTGCAGATGGGGAGCAGGTGCAAGTGGATCTAGGTCACCTGGCCTAAGCCCCGCCAACCTGGTGCCTTCCTGCCTGCTGCTCTTTTTCACCAATTAGCAAGCCCCGCTCACCTGGTGCCTTCCTGCTTCCCGCTCTTTTTCACCACTTAGCAAGCCACACCTACCTAGTGCCTTCCTGCTTGCCGCTCTGTTTTCCTATTTAAGGAGCCCTCCAGCTTCCTTTCCTTTGCAGATGGAGAGCAGGTGGAAGTGGATCCAGGGCACCTGGCCTAAGCCCCGCCCACCTGATGCCTTCCTGCCTGCCGCTCTTTGTCACCACTTAGCAAGCCCTGCCCACCTGGTGCCTTCCTGCTTCAGGCTCTTTTTCACCACGTGGCAAGCCACGCCCAGCTGGTGCCTTCCTGCTTGCCGCTCTGTTTCCCTACTTAAGGAGCCCTACAGCTTCTTTTCCTTTGCAGATGGGGAGCAGGTGCAAGTGGATCTAGGTCACCTGGCCTAAGCCCACCCACCTGGTGCCTTCCTGCTTGCCGCTCTTTTTCTCCACTTAGCAAGCCCCGCCCACCAAGTGCCTTCCTGCTTCACGCTCTTTTTCACCACTTGGCAAGCCACGCCCAGCTGGTGCCTTCCTGCTTGCCGCTCTGTTTCCCTACTTAAGGAGCCCTACAGCTTCTTTTCCTTTGCAGATGGGGTGCAGGTGCAAGTGGATCTAGGTCACCTTCCCTAAGCCCCGCCCACCTCGTGCCTTCCTGCCTGCTGCTCTTCTTCACCACTTAGTAAGCCCCGCCCACCTGGTGCCTTCCTTCACCATCACCATCTTGTGGCCAATGCTGGATTTGACTTTTATGGACTTAATTCATTCACGGTGCGTCACTCTTTCTCAACTCTCATGCTGGACTTCCTTTGCATGTTGTACTCATGGTGGCCCTGAATCATGATGTTCCCATCTTCATCTTGTATCCTGGCTTGCAAAATTATGTGTTACTACTGACTTCTGCAATTGTATTCGCTCTCCACTCTTGCTTCTCCACTCTTTTTTACTGCTTACTCTCTTTTCTTCTCTCCTCCTTTCCCTTCTCCCTTTTCCTATCTCCTCCCCTTACTTTCTTCTATGCACTTATTCTATCAAAATTGTCCGTGGACCTAATATGATAGCAACCTCGTCTGTTTCCTCCACCCTCCCATTACTGTTTTTTTCCTCCCCACCACCCTTCCAGCACTATCTGAAATGTTGTCAGGCCTAGTATGATAGTCACTTGTTTTGTTCTTCCCCTCCCTTTCTGCACCCCTCTCCCTCACCTTTTGTTTTTCTCCGGCTCTACCAGAAATGCCGTCAGGCCTAGTACGGTAGTCACCTGTCTGTTTCCATTTCCTTCCGACTCTCCCCCTCCCTTCCTTATCTATGTCTTAGCTCTTGCACTATCTGAAATGTCGTCAGGCCGAGTACGATAGTTAATTTCACATCCTTACTGTTCAAGGTCTGTATGAATTTGGTTGTATTTTCCCTTGTTCCCTCCCTTGCCTTGAAGCACTTTGAAACACATTGTGTATAGGCGCTATATAAATAAACAATCATATCATATCATACTTGAACCACTGTGATTTTCAGACCTCTGTGTAACATCCTTGTACTGCTCACATTCCCTCTTGAGATAAGCCTGGCTGGTCAGCTTGCTACCAAAAACTGTGTAGTACAGACTTATACCAAAGGTTGGTTTTGCTTACACCTGTAGTCCTAATTGTATGTGGTGGTCCCAGAGGGTACTGCATGCAATCCTGCCTAACAGTGGCCGATGCCAATTCTCCTCTGGTAAGGTTGGAAATCATGTGACTCACCTTAACTCTGTCAGTTGGGAAATAAGTATGTTTAAAGGAGAACTGTAGAATACAGGAGTCCAAGAATTTGGATTGAAGGCTCCCATAGGCACTTCTAATGGCACCTGAGAATGGGCAATCATTTGCTTTAATATCGTATTTTCAGCCTCAAGATTCTGAACCTCTGCTGTCAGGTTTTGCATACCAGCAAGCAACTGCTGCGTCTGCTGCTCCATTGTGTGTCTTTTTTGGGCGTTGCTATCTGTTATGATTATAAAACAATGTATAAAGGAATGCACAATGGACTTTTACCTGAATCATATTATTTTCATCTCTAGGACATGATGGGGAGCCTTCCACGCTCCACACTGATCCCTGGAAATTACCCTGGGTTCGGTGGTGAACCTGGGTAACCAGTGGGCCCATATGCAGACAGAACTAAAACACAACGTGGGAGTACACACATATTCCCCCCACCCCAGGTAGTACACAAAAACATTGTTTCGGTGTTGGCAATAAAAGGCAGTGGAATTTTATTGCACAGTTATGGTCATAACAAACATAATCATAATTATACAAGTACCACAAGTACTGTTTGCTGGACGGTCTTGCCGAGCGGCTCTCCTCAGCGCTTTGGATTTTGCTTGGAATTTTTCCTGGAGGACGTCTTTAAACGCAACACTGCAGCTTGCCTGCCCTTCCATTAAGGAAAGAAAAAAAGGTGACTGTTTCGGCACGTTGTGTCCGAAGTGTGTATTTTTTCCTTGCACGTTCTGTGCTTCTTGCACGTTGTGCTTGTTGTGCTCGTTCGCACAGTGAACTAATCCACAAAACACTTCTCTCATTTTCCCCTCTTTTGTGTTTATTCCTTTTCCTTTCTTAGGACAATTGCCTGCTGACCTCTCCCCTGTGGTGACCTCGCCCCTACCCGCCCCTTCATATATCTGGGGCCCTGCGCATCCGCACCGTGCATCTGTGCAAGTACCAAAAGTACTGTTTGCTGTTCGCTGTACGCGGTGCGGGCGCGCCAGGAGTGGTCCAGAGGTCAGCTTTATTCTTCTTTATTCTTTTTGTTTTTCACATTTGTGATTGTTGGGACATCTGGAAGTTGTCTCCATTAATAATTGTATGTTTTTTCTAGGTTTCAATTGAGGCGCTTCACCAATGTTCATTAATTGTGTGAATATTTAATTTATTATTATTATCTTTTTTTTGTTGTTTTTGTGTAACATGTGTTTAGTGAACGTAGACGTAACTGTGACCATCCGTTGACACAGGTATCAGGATTAATACACCGCTTATTTCTATTCTTCCAAACTGTTTCTGAGCTAGCCGACTTGCAACTAATCTAGCTTAGTCACCTTTGTCCTGTGTCTGCCAACAGGATTGTTATAACTATGGCATATAGGCTTACTACAAATATGCCGCCTAACAACCCAAGCCTATCCGAAATACTGACGAGTCAATCGACTCAAATCAGTCATGATGAATTTGGAGCTCAACCCCATGACTTCTACACTGCTCACTCACTAATTTCAACAGGCGCTTTGTTATCCACAAAACCGAAATTTACTTTTGACAACAAGATAGATAAATCCATTGTTTCTATCTCATCAATGTCAATCTCCCATTTAGGCAACAGTAATAAACCAGAAGGCTTTCATGCAAGGACACATCCATTTCATCAAGAACCCCATGTGTAAGAGTCAACCCGCGTCCTCTATCTGACATTGCAATGCTAGCATCTACCAAAAATTGCCCCCGCCTCTCTTCTTCCCGCATTGCCATCTCCCTGATTACTTTTCCCTCACTAGTGCAAGATCAAACTGGTTTATCCATTCATGCCAGCCAATGTGGCTCTCCAATTGTATGGAGAGCTCTTCATCATTCCACCGATGAGTTACCTTGTCTCAACAACACTCGCAGAACTCTAAAAACTCCATGCTTCATTCGTTTGCCTTTCCTACAACCTAGAATATCTAAAACAGTCCCTTCAGATCTATTTCTACAACACTCAACCATGATTCAACCGGCGTTGATTGCTATTAATACCACAATCATGAGCCTGTGTAAATTATTTGAATCATTGGACACAAAAGTGTCTCACCAATCCAAACAGTTTGATGATCTGATGAAGTGGATGTTGGCCCATTACAATTCTTCATGGTTTAAAAATCTGTCACCACCCCCTAGGAAAAGGTTGATAAATGAATCACTAGAGGAGGAGGTTGGGTGCAAATCTAGCATGACTAATGTCCCTGTTCCAATTGCAGTAGAAGTGTCACCTACGGAGGCATGTGCTTTGCCCTTGATCACTGGCATCATACGACCAATCACTCATATCAGTCTCGCTCAGTCCCCTGCCCAAGGGCATGTACCCACAACTCTACTACCACCAAATTTTGTCCCAGAGGCGATCCGGGTGCTTCCAGTGCCTAGCCATGAGCGCAAAACAGGACAGGGATTTAGCCACCTAGACGCTCTTAAAGTAAGAAACCCAAAAGTTGCACCTAAAAAGCCTCTTGCAACAAAAAAAACAAAAAACATGGCTAATCTCAAGCAAACTAAAAAATAATTGAACTCATTCTTCAAGGCCTTGGGTAAATCTACTGCTCCAAAAGATAATGTGTTGGATGTTTCTCAACAAGTCCTTGTTCCTTCACTATTCTCTCTTGCCCCATCTGTGCCGGTTGGCCTGCCCCCGGTCTTTCCCATACCAGCTGCTTTCCATCCAGCCTTACCCATTCCTTCTCCTTTTCACTTTCTTTGGCCCCATCAGTGCTGGTTCTCCTGCACCCGGTCTCTTCCATACAAGTCTCTTCCATACAAGCTGCGTCCCAACCAGCCCTACCAATTCCTCCCCCTGTGCATTCCTTGATGTCCTCGAGAATGGTTCAAGCAGCTAATGATACACGATCTGGTGCCCCCCTTTCCCCTCTGTCTCAGCTAGTCTTATCTATAGATCGGAATATTGAGGCAGATAAGCAACTTGCCTCTCTAAAAGCACAAAACGCTGCCCATGTGAGGTTGCTTTCAAACGCTCACAATCCTGTTTTGATGGGCCCCTTTCTAACTAACACTGCAAATCCATCATCAGCTACAGTTATTCAACCTGTCCAACCTCCAACTCCCCTTGCTTTAGCTTTTGCTAAAACCTCCAGCAGCCGGGGTCAGCAGAACCTGGCAGATACTTCTAGTGTACTGCCTACACCAGACCAGTGTGAGATTTTTAAACAAAAAATAGATGAATATCTGGCGATTAGCTTAGCCAAAGCGCAAAATTCTTTTTTTCCTGTTGTAGCCAAGTCTAGTAAGCAGCCCTTCCATATTCCATTTACCACACAGCAAGTTGCTCAAGAAGATGGGTATCCCGCTCAAGCTAGCACAAATATTGCTAACTCACATTTGCAGTGGGCTCCGGAGAAATCGAATACTCTTTCAGTCTCACGTCATCTGAACCCTCGCCGTGGGCATTTCTCTACTCTCATCTTAAATGTAGAGAGGGAAATTTCCCATGTTACGATCTGAACCGGCAAAGTGTTTTGAATTTATTCAGAGACGTCGCTGAGCTTCGAAACCTGTCCTCTCATGATATAGACCAAATTGAATTTATCTCCGAATTCACATGCTCAGTAGTTAGACTGTGGATCCCCTCTAGGCTGGTCCGAGATTCAATTTGGCAATGCAGAATGCAACTATTTAATATGGGTTTCCTCATAGCAGAGGAACCGGAACAAGCTCACTCAAATCCCCAAAACACCAGTCGGAAATCTCACATCTATCAGGGAGTGCAGAGGCAAAACCATGAGACTCAAAGTGGAACCAGCCAACAGCAGTAACCATTAACAGTCTGTGCCAAAGATACTATTCCGTTTTTAAGCTGGAACACAAGGGGTCATTCCCATTTGCAGTCTTCCATTGCCAATCTATCCAGCATCCATCATCTGATAGCCCTACAAGAAACATGGCTTACTACGTGCCCCATCTGGGATGGCTATGAGACTACCCTCCTCCCTGCAATCCCGAGTAGTGGTCGCTCATCGTCGGGTCTCTTAGTGGGTGTGCATAGTTCTAGTGGCTTTAGCATTAAACCTTGGGCCTCGATAGGGGCCCAAATTCAGTTAGTATTAATCTTGAGTGACTCCCAAGAATTGGCCCTAGTAAATGTCTATCGCAAAACACTGCCACCGTGCCCGATGATGTATTCTATGAAGGTCTGAATGGGACCATGGATTTAATTATATCCAGACATACCATCACTCATACCATCATTGCAGGAGATCTCAATCTGGATTGTCGAGATAGGCCTGACATAACCAGGGCAACTAAGAAATGGACAAGCATTATGTATGATCGCAATCTACATATGCTAAATGGCTCTGTTAAGGGAGATGTACCTCCCAATTACACGTGGCAGCGTGGGAATAGTACAAGCGCACTTGATTACATCTTTGTGAGCCCTATCCTGTTTCAAAATGTCCGACATCTTTCCATCAGTGATCACCCCAACAGCGATCATAGATTACTTGTTGCGCAGATCGCATGGACCCATGGAGAAGCTTCATCCAGACAGGTCTTACACGCTGTGGCAACAGTAAACACTGCCAGAAGTCGTCTTCGATGGAACTCAATGTATTGCAATATAACGGTGCTCAGTACCCTCCTGAGCTTTTAAAACCTTTCATACAAACCATTACCATCTTGCGGCATAATCGTGTCTGCCATCCGCATATCTTTGACGCTGAAACCCAGCGTGTCAAAGCTGATTACAGAAAGCTCAGAAAAAAAATACTATCTGTGAATGATCCCTCAAGCTGGCAACTCTTAAAAACTGCCAAATGCCGTCATAAAAACTGGCTTAGGAGCAAAAAAGCATCTCAGTTTCAGCATGATAGCATTTCCATGCAAACTGCCATGTCAAATAAAAACTCGGAGATGATGTGGCAATTACTAAATGATCAAAGCTACACTCTTCAGGGTGACGCGCAAATCAACGGCGTCCTTGAATCTGACTGGATCACACACTTTTCCTCCTTATATGCTGATCCAGTCTTTGATGATTTGATGTACATTCCCTCAGCTGACTCACCATGGCAGCTACAGCTGTCTGAACCATCAATTCGTTCCATCATTATGCAAGCCAGTTCATCCAGAGCGAGAGGACATGATGGGCTCTCAAACTCCATGCTAAAGGCTCATCCTGATGAATGGGCCAACATCCTTTATATTATTTTTAAGAACATCTTATTTACTCGCGCGATTCCTAGTTCCTGGAAGACATCTATCATCATTCCTATATTCAAGAAGGGTGATCATAGTCTCCCAGCTAACTATCAACCTATCGCCCTTCTGGATGCACCGGGGAAAGTCTTTGCCAAAATGATTCTTGCAGACTTCAATGATTGGACTCTACATTCACGACCCGTATCAAACGGGTTTTGTCGCAGGAATGGGAACATCGATTAATCTATTCGCTTTAAACTCGATTAAAATGCAGTGTCATTCACAGAAACAACAAGTATTCATTGCGTTCGTTGACCTCAACGCTGCTTTTGACTCCGTGAGCCATGTGCTCCTATTAGCGAAGCTGCGTAGAGACCAATGCCCTGCAACTCTACTGGATTTGATATATGTATTACATTCCGGAACCTCAGTCTAAGTCCGCCTTTCGTTAGATGGTGTGCTTTCGAAACAGATCAACACCTCACGAGGCCTTAAACAAGGTTGTCTCCTGGCGTTGGCAATCTTTAATTATTTCATTCAAGATGTTAGATATGACTTATCCACTGTGACTTCGGGCTCTCCCAAATTAAACAATCATCCAATTCAAACGCTCCTATATGCTGATGATTTAGTGCTTATCTCCAGAACACAAGTAGGCTTGCAACGTTTGTTGAATGCTTTCTTTATTTATACTCAAAATAATAAATTGAAAATAAACACATCTAAAACACAAATCATTGCATATTCTCCAAGGCGGCGTGGCCCGCTATCCCATGTGTGGACCTTCAATCATATTCCCATAAATATGGTGACGCATTACACCTACCTTGGCATTCTTTTAGAGAGTACCCTTCACTCAATAGGCCATATCACACACCTAGAGACAAGGTTAACATCATTTATCTCACAAGCCAGTATTCTTATGTATAAATTTGACAAATTTTCAATCTTGCCAGCCTGTATACGGTCTCGAAACCTTTCAGGATAATCCTCCCCTACAATTTGCGAAATGGGAAGCAAAATATTGGCGCCGAATATTACACCTCCCAAATTGCATTCCAATTTCCTGGATAAGATATGAACTTGGTTTAGTCTCCTTGCAGGCTATTTTGAACTGGCATCAATGCTTCCTTTTCAGGAAATACTTGCTTTCAACCACTCTTCAAGTTCTGTTAAAACATCTCTCATCATATATTTTTTCATCAAAGCAGTGGTTTATCAAATCCTGGCTGATGGGTGTCTATTGCGTGCTAATCTCGGCAGATATCTCACTGGATTTACTACTACAAAATCCAGACAAAGCTAAATCAAAACTGTATCAAGCAGATTGGTCTCTTACACGAACAGCATGTCTTTTGTATCAAGATGGTGATGAGTATCGCTTCCCACACAAAAAAATACACACCTTACCAGCCTATTTAATTCGCTGCCCCTCACATAAACTTCGTAATAACATTTTAAAAGTGTGTTTTAATTTATGGGTCACACGAGATCTACAGGCCAAAAGGAAACTTTTTAGCCCCTCTGAGAATTTTTGCCGCTTTTGCATGTCGATGGACACCTGTGAAACCTTGGTGCATTTTATCACGGAATGTAAGGCCCTCCGACCCATGCGGGAAACTCACTATGCCAGACATTGTAAATATTTATGCCTTGCTCCCCAAGATTTGACCTGGTCTTTGATACTAGGTTCTGGTTATTTACCATTACAAATCGCCACTGTTAATTTTTTATTAAGTCTAAATTTGGAAACTCAGTGAATTCATCAACAGTCCTGATGTCAACCAAGTTGAAGTTTGCGATTCATACTGTTTTTATGTTTGTATCTTATTTTTTACCATATTATAGTGAACATTTATATGGTGATACCTATGATTAGACATAACTGATGTATTGTTAGTTACACTTTGCACTGTCTAAAATCATGTGTCTCTCTATTTGTATCATTGTATATTGAAAAATGGGGTGGGGACGTTTTGTTTGTTTTTACATTTTAAAAATACTATTTGATTTATTGTATTTTGTATTTGAAAGGTTGATGTATTTCACCTAAATCAAATAAATAAAAATAAAAAAATATGCTGTACTTTTGGGTACCGGGTCTTGAGGTTGCCCCCTCTGGCCCGTGCCGCCACACCTGGGCGAGTTGCGGGCAGCCCAGGTTCCCCCAAAAGTAGTTAGTGACATCTCCCGTTTGCTAGGGTATCTGTTATGTCTCTGTGGAAATGCTCCATTCCTGTTCCTAATAAATATGTCCCGTCCTTGTGAAACAGGTCCTGGTTGGCCTGGGTTATGGCGCTGTGCCTTATGAAACCGATCCCCCTGGTTGCGCAGAATTTTTCCACCCCTCTATTCAGTTTGCTTCTAGCAGTGTCCACTGATTTGTAAGAATTTTCTCCCAGCCAGGTTTACCTTGGTAGGATGGAGATAAAAAATGTCGGTGTCCCCATGGATACTAGGTCGTTTCCTCCCAGGTGTATGACTAAGAACTCAGGCAGGTCCCTGTAGGCCACCAAATCTGCCAGTTGTTCATGGATGTTGGGTCAGCAGAGGCCCCTGTAAATGTTGTCCCTTCTTTTGTTTCTTCAGCCCATCGCCCTATTCTGAACACAAATGAGTGCCCTACTATCCAGGCTGATTTTAGTGGTGTCTCCTGATCTATTTTGGGGGGTAGAAAAGGTTTATATTAGTTCTGGTCTTATGTATTTCTTGAAACAGTCTGATTTCCATCCCCCTATGCTTTTTACCTGCTGTGAACCCAGACCCCCTTGCCATGCAGCTGTCGCTGCGCCATTTATAAAAGAATGGGTTCCAAACTCTTTAGGGTCCCATCCCGCTTTTTCAATGGTTTTCACCAGTATCCTTTTGAATTGGTAATGACTCAGGGCGGAGGAGTCCCTGTGTATTAAGAATCTCCCCCCTACTAAGGGGCGCTGTGAGCAGTATAGATTGGTAATGCATACTGGGCAGTTGTTTACATTGTCAATACAATAAATATGTATTTCTCTTTTAGCACCTGTTTTGGACTTTTGAACATCAATGGTGATGCTGTCTGCCCTCACCCTTGCATCCATCGTCCCCAAACCATTGTTGGCTTTGGTGCTGGATGCTATGAGTTCGCTCACTCTGAAAGCTCCAAAGTATGCTAGTTAAAATGCTGTTCTGAAAAGCAGGGTTTCGTAAGGATGTGAACATATGCCCTCTAATAAAGCTGTTATTTTAGTCCGTTTTTGGAAGTCTAGCACGTGTTTCTTGTCTATTTGTAGCCCTTCTACTTTACCCCAGCCTTTTAGGGCATATGAGATTAATGAACTCTGCGTGGGGTCTGAGTCACCCTGTAGTTTTGAATAAAATGATACTGCTGTGAGGTGTCTTTTTGCCCATTCTGTCTTAAACCCCTGACTGAACGCCCACCTCAGAAATGCATTGATGTCCTTTGTTGTCAAAAATTCTACATGGTTAAGCCCTGACACATTTAGTACTATTTTCAGACACTAACTATATTGAGATGTTGTGTTGTCCGCCAAGGCTCTTTTGGCAGCTCTAAAAGGAACCTTGTGTCAGGGTCTGTATTTTCTCTGGGTAGAATATCACTGCATACACATGTTTAAGGTGTTTGATCAGGTTGAGCATCCCGGCCCCCACGTTCGGCGTTGATGTGAATTTTTCTATTTTTCTAGAATCTCCCAGCAGTCTTTTGGGAGCTCTGTCATCTCTTTCTGGGCATTGGGCGCCATTTGGCGAAATTTTGTCCACTGCAATGTGTTTAGCTCTGACCACGAAATTCTCAAACAACGTGATTTTTGTGATGGCTCTTAGAATGTTTAGTACCAGATGGCATTTGGTCGTTCTCTTAGAATTTTTAGTACCAGATGGCATTTGGTTGTTCTTCTATTGATAATTTCCACCACCACCATACTGTCAGACCATGCAGTAAGTCAGTATTTGCTAGGCGCCTGCCCCAGATGCTGGATGCCATGCTTCTGGCCATTCTCCGGCCAACCAGTTTGATTCTAGCATAGCCCCAAAACCCTTGCTCCGTGCTGCATCAGTGAAAAGCAGCCTTTTGTCCCTTGAGTTCAATGGTGTGCGTCAAAGTACTGCCCCGTTGAAGTATGTGAGGAAGTCTTCCAAGATTTTTAGGTCTTTCTTCACATTTTGTCCCAGTCTAATGTGTAGATGGGGTTTGCTGCATGCTCTTGTCCATTCCAGACTTCTTGCGAACACCTTTCCTCGTGGTATTATCCTGGCTGCCACATTCAGACTACCAGCCAGTTATTTTATTTTTTTTTAAAACAATTTAGTAGTTTTATTTGAAACTTTCTGCAGCATACATGTTTTCATTTATTTGACCACCTTCTTGGGTCGCAGATTGTTGTTGTGCCCACATTTCGTCTCACGGCAGTTCACTGCACATGGGTGAAGACATGCATAGCACTTGCAGCAAATCATTTTGTCGCAGTTGTACTTCTGTGCAAACTGACGCAGAGAGGGCTCAATAATGCCACCTCAATGATGTAGCACCAGATGCAAAGCTACCAGCCAGTGATTGTATCTCCCTGACTGAGCTTTTTTCTCTTTTTCCCCATTTTCTGATTTTGCAAATCCCTGCTTCCATATCTATTTCAATTCTTAAGAAAATGATGTTACTTGCTGGTTTGGTTGTCTTATCAGCTGCCAGAGGTAAGCCCCACTGTGCTGCCATTTTTATCATTTCTGACAGTGCCCTTTGGCAATCCCCTCTACTTTCTGGACCTGCCAGCATGAAATCATCTATGTAATGCACTATCTGAGCCCCCGGTACCTGCTTCTGGAATGCCCGCTGAAGAAATGAACTGAACTGCTCAACTAGCGCGCATGATACAGTGCAGCCCATGGGCAGACATCTATCCACATAAAATTGATAGTCAAAAGAGAAACCCAGCCAATGTTGCAAGATTAGGAGGACTGGTAGCAGTCTAAATGCTGACTCTATGTCTAGTTTTGCCATGAGTTCCTTCTTGCCACAGCTTTATATTATTCTCAGAGCTTCTTGAAAATGTGCATAGGTCACTGCTGTTTCCGCTTCTGGGATTCCGTCATTGAGTGACTGACCCCTTGAGTATGATAAATAGTGTATCATCCTCATTTTGCCAGGTTCCTTTCTGGGAACTAAATCTAAAGGAGATACTGTATTCTTTGAAGGGCATTCTGTCCCATGGCCCCCCTATTCTGCCCAGCTCCAGTTCCTTATTCATTTTTGCCTTCCTTATTTCTGGGTTATCTCTTGCTGAGATTAGGTTTTTTGGGATTTTTGGTGATCCATCTCTCTGAAATGGAACGAGGAAACCTTCTTTAAAACCTTTTTCTATTGCTGTGCTGATGTTTCTGTCCGGGTTGGGAGCCAGCGCTGCTCTGAAACCTTCAATGTTGATGGGGGTCCTGCCTGGTGTTAACTTTATTTTAAGCCCTGTATTATTGATCCTCTTTTTTTTTTTTTTTTCTTTAGCTAGCAGCCGGGTGCAGTTGCTGTTTGGGTGGACTACTCTGCAGTTTGAACAATTGTGTTTGTACCTGCACTCCTTGCTCATGCACATTGGTTTTTCCCATAATTCCAGCAAATGGGCATAGCTTTGCTGGTGTTTTGTGTTTTAAACTGGCTGTGGGTCTTAGACTTAGCCCCGCAAGGCTGCTTCTTCCGAAAGGGCTGATCCTCCTTCCTGTGTTTTTCATGTTCTGGCTCCCTGTTGCCCCCCTGCGTGTTATTTGTTGTTAGAGGCCTGTGCTATTTCACCCTGTGATGGGGGCTTCCCATTCATCAGATATAGATCATTTTGAACTTCATCCATCCATCGTTGGTCTTTCTGACATCTCCTGACCCTTACATCATATGCTATCCATGCATCCCCTTTATATGCAATTTTGACCTCCCGGATTTTGTCTATCCGTATCCTGTTTTTTTAAAAAGAAAAACAGTTGCTAAAATTATCAAACCCTTTAACCAATTGTCCGAATTGCGCTCTACATGTGCATTTCTGGGTAACGCTTTTTCTTCGATTCTTTTGGGATCTCTGAAAGCATCCAAACCATTACGCTGTGATTCAATAAGTGCAAACACTTCTATGTAATCCTTGTTCCATATTGCATCCTTTACTGTTTTGTCAATGTTCCAAGCCAGTGATTTCTTGCATCTATTTAATATTTCCATTTATAAAGCTTTACATTTTTCATCTAGCTGCCCACAGGTAATCATTACTCCCTCTGTTTGTGGGGTGGCTGCTATGGGTTCAGTCAGCCCTACTTTGCCTAAAGCGGTTGACCCTGCCGTTGCTGAAGTGAGGGCAGTCCATGCTTTAAGAAGCCCTTCTGCTCCCCCTCCCTTTTCTACAATCCCTACTGGTTCTGGGGGTAGTATGTTTTCAATAATCATTTGTTCAATTGTTTTTTATATTTTCATTTTTTTGTGTTAAGTATTCATCTGCAAAGTTATCCAACAATAAAGACATTTTTGCCAACTTTTTACCTTTCTTGCTGCCCCCTTCTTGTGTCTGACTGTTTGTCTCTGCATCTCCCTGGATTTTTTTGCTGGTGGGGGTGTATCTTCCTCCTCTACTCAGTGTCTGCTTCTTCACCCTCTGGCTTTCCATAGAGGTTCTTTCTGACCCATGGCCATCCATAGTGCTCTGCTGCCTCCTCTGCCAGTTGCAGTAGCTGTGATTTCGCTTATTGTGGTACTTACTTGGGTGGCATTGTTTATTCTTTTTGTGCCCCGTGCTCAGGGTACTGTTTTTTGGAGCTGTAACTTTTCTAGGTTTATTCTTTGGTATGCCTGTGAAAAAGGCACTGACCTTGTAGCTGCAGATACGTTCTGCTTGCAGTGTTGCTTTTGTGATCAAGCCACTAGCACGGGCTCTGAGTTGTGCAAAGCCCCTTGCTCTACGTCATCCTGCTTCCAAAACCTTGCGGCTGCAGATTCGTTAGGCTTGCCGGGTTACTTTTCATGACCAAGCAAACTTAGATATAAACCTGGTTCGTTGACTTATTTGCCAGTAAAGCAATTGGCTTTGCTGCGTGTTGTCCACAATTGAAAATGTTTGTACCTGCTCCGAACGCTGTTTTCAGTGCAGGGTTTTCGTTTTGCTGGCGGTTGCCTGGGCAACCTTGGCTGGGATTCTCTTACCCATCCTTTTGTAGCGGTCCCTGGATACTTCACTGAACGCTCGCTCCACCTCCAAGTGGAGCCTGGTGCTTGCGTAGCCGACCGTTCCGCTGATCCGCGGAGCCCTGCCAGGAAAAAACACTCAGATGAGCGAGATTCTCCTGCAGCAACTTCTGCGCTGCCCTGAACTTGTTGTGTCTTGGGGCTGTCGGCCGAAAAAACACTGGACCACTTCTGTTTGGTCGCTAAGCAGCGCTCGCTAAAAGTACAGTGACGCTTATAGCACACTGTATGTGTAAGCGGACCCTGTGTTCCAGGCTGGTTGCAACATGCTGGAACTGCGGCGAACACCAGCCAAACCATGCCGCACTGATGCTGGTCCTTCTTGATGCTGCTGGAGCCTGCAGTGTCCGCCCTGTCAAGCTGGCGGATCTCTTTCTCTGCTGCTGCTTCCTTTTTCTTCTGGCGGGGACAACCTCAGGATCCGTCGCCCGTTCTCCAAACGGAGCCCGTAACAAGCTCACGTTATTCGCAGTAATCAAAGAGCAGGTTGATGCCAAAAAAGAAGAGAGAGACTCTGCGTACGCAGTGAACTCTTTTGCTTGGGTCCCCGTGCAAGGTCCCAAACTGATTTATTTTTGTTTTCCTGCTGAAACTCAGCTCCTTATATTGGACCCAGTGGCTGGCCCTGGGTCTTTGTTGTGCCTGTGTGGGGGGCTGCGCTGCCAGCCCCCAGCCGGCTGGCACCGACGGCTTCCGCACCCTGGTGCGCTTTTGGTCAGTTGGTCCCTGCCTCTTTCCAGCTTTTCCTTCCTCAGGTGCTCAGCACCTCATTGGAAGGAAGGGCACGGTGTTGCATACACCTTGCCCTTAATTCTTCCTATTCGTGTTTGGCAATGGTGTGTCTGCCCTCAGGAGAGGGCATGAAAGCAGGGGCGTTGCTAGGGGGGGGCTAAGGAGGCTATAGCCCCTGATCTTTTGGTTGTAGCCCCGGATAGAATCTCAGGAGCTACAGCCAAAAGACTAGCTAGCCCCCAGTCCCAACAGTTCCGACATCAGCTTAGCCCCAGATCTTTTCCAGACCTAGCAACTCCCCTGCATGAAAGCGTGAGGGGGGAGAGGGGGAAGCAGCCCCTTGTGGTGTGCTGGTGTTCGGGCGCTCTACCCGACCTGACAGCCATGGGGCACAGGTTACCTGCCCCCGCTTGTTACCCTTGCAGCGCTGGCCAAAACTCTAGAGGAGAAAAATGCCCAAAGTACTTCAGCTCCTTGTGGAGTGTAGAAGGTGACAGAATGCATCCGAACCCCAGGGGAGCTGCTTGTAATGGCAGGGAGCCAGAGGGAATGAAGGCCTGCAGTTTGGAAGGTTACAGTGGCAAGGATATATGAGATCAGCAGTAGGAATACAGGTAATGTAATTAGGAAACAGAAACTCCAAAAATGTTCAAAACATATGGAGAGGTTCGTGAAAGGAGAACTAAACAGTAGACCGATACTGTCTAGGATAGTGTGGTTAGTATGAGATATTGAAAGCATCCGCTGATCAGAGAAGGAATGTGGCTCTCAGGAGGAGAGAGCAATGAGCATAGCGGTGAGGCAGAGACGCCTGCTGCTAAAAAAAAGAAAGGACGCTCTCAAGCGAGAGTAAATGCCGCTTAGAGGCTGGTCCTGCAGGGAAAGCTCAACGCTGCCGAGAGTACACAAAAGGCAGCGTGGGCTATTTCCATGTGCAAATGAACATGGAGCGAGTTCGAGCATGGCAGCAAGTAGCACAAAAACAATTAAATGTCAGGCAGCACTATGGGGGACGTGTTGGGCCCAGATGAGGAAGGCAATGGTGAACGGGTTGCGCAATAGCACAGCAGATCGAAGTCAAGAAG